>NC_092130.1:132432657-133682657 GCF_043159975.1 Macaca nemestrina | reverse complement strand
ACCTGAGAACAGATATTTCGGATTTCTTTGTAGACTGTAGGGACAAAGATAATATCCTCCGATAACAAAGAGAAAGAAGCTTTCTGAGAAACTTCTTTGTGTTCTGTGAAATCATCTCAGAGTTACAGCTTTACCCTCAAGAAGAATTTCACTAAGACAGTTCTTGTGGAATTGGCAAAGTGATATTTGGAAGCCCTTAGAGGGCTATGGTGAAAACGGAAATATCCTCAGATGAAATCTGAAAAGAAGCTTTCTGAGAAACTGCTTAGTGTTCTGTTAATTCATCTCACACAGTTACATCTGTATTTCGTGGATCTCTTTGCTAGCCTTATTTCTGTGGAATCTGAGAACAGATATTTTGGATCCCTTTGAAGACTATAGGGCCAAAGATAATATCCTACGTTAACAAAGAGAAAGAAGCTTTCTGAGAAAATTCTTTGTGTTCTGTGAAATCATCTCACAGAGTTACAGCTTTCCCCTCAAGAAGCCTTTCGCTAAGACAGTTCTTGTGGAATTGGCCAAGTGATACTTGGAAGCCCTTAGAGGGCTATGGTGAAAACGGAAATATCCTCCGATGAAATCTGGAAAGAAGCTTTCTGAGAAACTGCTCTGTGATGTGTGACTTCCACTCACAGAGTAACATCTGTATTTCGTGGATCTCTTTGCTAGCCTTATTTCTGTGGAATCTGAGAACAGATAATTCGGATCCCTTTGAAGACTATAGGGCCAAAGGAAATATCCTCTGATAAAAAAGAGAAAGAAGCTTTCTGAGAAACTTCTTTGTGTTCTGTGAAATCATCTCACCGAGTTACAGCTTTCCCCTCAAGAAGCCTTTCGCTAAGACAGTTCTTGTAGATTTGGCAAAGTGATATTTGGAAGCCCACAGAGGGCTATGGTGAAAACGGAAATATCCTCAGATGAAATCTGGAAAGAAGCTTTCTGAGAAACTCCTTAGGATTCTATTAATTTATCTCACAGAGTTACATCTATATTTCGTGGATCTCTTTGCTAGCCTTATTTCTTTGGAATCTGAGAACAGATAATTCGGATGCCTTTGAAGACTTAGGGCCAAAGGAAATATCCTCCGATAAAAAAGAGAAAGAAGCTTTCTGAGAAACTTCTTTGTGTTCTGTGAAATCATCTCATAGAGTTACAGCTTTCCCCTCAAGAAGCCTTTGGCTAAGACAGTTCTTGTTGAATTGACAAAGTGATATTTGGAGGCCCATAGAGAGACATGGTGAAAAAGGAAATATCCTCCGATGAAATCTGTAAAGAAGCTTTCTGAGAAACTGCTTAGTGTTCTGTTAATTCATCTCAGAGAGTTACATCTGTATTTCGTGGATCTTTTTGCTACCCCTATTTCTGTGGAATCTGAAAACAGATATTTCGGATCCCTTTGAAGACTATGGGGCCAAAGGAAATATCCTCCGATAACAAAGAAAAAGAAGCTCTCTGAGAAACTTCTTTGTGTTCTGTGAAATCATCTCACAGAGTTACAGCTTTCCCCTCAAGAAGCCTTTCGCTAACACAGTTCTTGTGGAATTGGCAAAGTGATATTTGGAAGCCCATAGAGGGCTATGTTGAAAAAGGAAATATCCTCAGATGAAATCTGGAAAGAAGCTTTCTGAGAAACTGCTCTATGATGTGTGACTTCCACTCACAGAGTTACATCTGTATTTCGTGGATCTCTTTGCTAGCCTTATTTCTGTGGAATCTGAGAACAGATATTTCGGATCCCTTTGAAGACTATAGGGCCTAAGGAAATATCCTCCGATAACAAAGAGAAAGAAGCTTTCTGAGAAACTTCTTTGTGTTCTGTGAAATCATCTCACAGAGTTACAGCTTTCCCCTCCAGAAGCCTTTCGCTAAGACAGTTCTTGTGGAATTGGCCAGGTGATATTTGGAAGCCCCTAGAGGGCTATGGTGAAAAAGGAAATATCCACAGATGAAATCTGGAAAGAAGCTTTCTGAGAAACTTCTTAGTGTTCTGTTAATTCATCTCACAGAGTTACATCTGTATTCGTGGATCTCTTTGCTAGCCTTATTTCTGTGGAATCTGAGAACAGATATTTCGGATCCCTTTGAGGACTATAGGGCCAAAGGAAATATCCTATGATAAGAAAGCGAAAGAAGCTTTCTGAGAAACTTCTTTGTGTTCTGTGAAATCATCTCACAGCGTTACAGCTTTTCCCTCAAGAAGCCTTTCGGTAAGACACTTCTTGTGGAATTGGCAAAGTGATATTTGGGGGCCCATAGAGGGCTATGGTGAAAAAGGAAATATCCTCCGATGAAATCTGGAAAGAAGCTTTCTGAGAAACTGCTTAGTGTTCTGTTAATTTATCTCACAGTGTTACATATGTATTTCGTGGATCTCTTTGCTAGCCTTATTTCTGTGGAATCTGAGAACAGGTATTTAGGATCCCTTTGACGATTATAGGGCCAAAGGGAATATCCTCCGATAACAAACAGAAAGAAGCTTTCTGAGAAACTTCTTTGTGTTCTGTGATATCATCTCACAGAGTTACAGATTTCCCCTCAAGAAGCCTTTCGCTGAGACAGTTCTTGTGGAATTGGCAAAGTGATATTTGGAAGCCCATAGAGGGCTATGGTGAAAAAGGAAGTATCCTCAGATGAAATCTGGAAAGAAGCTTTCTGAGAAACTGCTCTGTGATGTGTCACTTCCACTCACAGAGTTACATCTGTATTTCGTGGATCTCTTTGCTAGCCTTATTTCTGTGGAATTTGAGAACAGATATTTCGGATCCCTTTGAAGACTACAGGGCCAAAGGAAATATCCCCCGCTAACAAAGAGAAAGAAGCTTTCTAAGAAACTTCTTTGTGTTCTGTGCAATCATCTCACAGAGTTACAGCTTTCCCCTCAAGAATCCTTTCGCTAAGACAGTTCTTGTGGAATTGGCAAAGTGATATTTGGAACCCTTAGAGGGCTCTGGTGAAAAAGGAAATATCCTCAGATGAAATCTGGAAAGAAGCTTTCTGAGAAACTGCTTAGTGTTCTGTTAATTCATCTCACAGAGTTACCTTTGTATTTCGTGGATCTCTTTGCTAGTCTTATTTCTGTGGAATCGGAGAACAGATATTTCGGATCCCTTTGAAGATTATAGGGCCAAAGGAAATATCCTCCGATAACAAAGAGAAAGAAGCTTTCTGATAAACTTCTTTGGGTTCTGTGAAATCATCTCACAGAGTTACAATTTCCCCTCAAGAAGTTTTTCGCTAAGACAGTTCTTGTGGAATTGGCAAAGTGATATTTGGAAGCCCATAGAGGGCTACGTTGAAAAAGGAAATATCCTAAGATGAAATCTGGAAAGAAGCTTTCTGAGAAACTGCTTAGTGTTCTGTTACTTCATCTCACAGACTTACATCTGTATTTTGTGGATCTCTTTGCTAGCCCTATTTCAGTGGAATCTGAGAAAATATATTTCGGATCCCTTTGAAGACTATAGGGCCAAAGATAACATCCTCCGATAACAAAGAGAAAGTAGCTTTCTGAGAAACTTCTTTGTGTTCTGTGAAATCATCTCACAGAGTTACAGCTTTCCCCTCAAGAAGCCTTTCGCTAAGACAGTTCTTGTGGAATTGGCAAAGTGATATTTGGAAGCCCTTAGAGGGCTATGGTGAAAACGGAAATATCCTCCGATGAAATCTGAAAAGAAGCTTTCTGAGAAACTGCTCTGTGATGTGTGACTTCCACTCACAGAGTAACATCTGTATTTCGTGGATCTCTTTGCTAGCCTCATTTCTGGGGAATCTGAGAACAGATATTTCGGATCTGTTTGAAGACTATAGGGCCAAAGATAATATCCTCTGATAACAAAGAGAAAGATGCTTTCTGAAAAACTTCTTTGTGTTCTGTGAAATCATCTCACAGAGTTACAGCTTTCCCCCCATGAAGCCTTTCGCTAAGACAGTTCTTGTGGAATTGGCAAAGTGATATTTGGAGGCCTATAGAGGGCTATGGTGAAAAAGGAAATATCCTCCGATGAAATCTGGAAAGAAGCTTTCTGAGAAACTGCTTAGTGTTCTGTTAATTCATCTCACAGAGTTACATCTGTATTTCGTGGATCTCTCTGCTAGTCCTATTTCTGTGGAATCTAAGAAGAGATATTTCGGATCCCTTTGAAGACTATAGGGCCAATGGGAATATACTCCGATAACAAAGAGAAAGAAGCTTTCCGAGAAACTTCTTTGTGTTCTGTGAAATCATCTCACAGAGTTACAGCTTTCCCCTCAAGAAGCCTTTCGCTAAGACAGTTCTTGTGGAATTGACAAAGTGATATTTGGAAGCCCATAGAGGGCTATGGTGAAAGAGGAAATATCCTCGGATGAAATATGGAAAGAAGCTTTCTGAGAAACTGCTTAGTGTTCTGTTAATTCATCTCACTGAGTTACATCTGAATTTCGTGGATCTCTTTGCTAGCCTTATTTCTGTGGAACCTGAGAACAGATATTTCGGATCGCTTTGTAGACTGTAGGGACAAAGATAATATCCTCCGATAACAAAGAGAAAGAAGCTTTCTGAGAAACTTCTTTGTGTTCTGTGAAATCATCTCACAGAGTTACAGCTTTCCCCTCAAGAAGAATTTCACTAACACAGTTCTTGTGGAATTGGCAAAGTGATATTTGGAAGCCCTTAGAGGGCTATGGTGAAAACGGAAATATCCTCAGATGAAATCTGAAAAGAAGCTTTCTGAGAAACTGCTTAGTGTTCTGTTAATTCATCTCACACAGTTACATCTGTATTTCGTGGATCTCTTTGCTAGCCTTATTTCTGTGGAATCTGAGAACAGATATTTTGGATCCCTTTGAAGACTATAGGGCCAAAGATAATATCCTACGTTAACAAAGAGAAAGAAGCTTTCTGAGAAAATTCTTTGTGTTCTGTGAAATCATCTCACAGAGTTACAGCTTTCCCCTCAAGAAGCCTTTCGCTAAGACAGTTCTTGTGGAATTGGCCAAGTGATACTTGGAAGCCCTTAGAGGGCTATGGTGAAAACGGAAATATCCTCCGATGAAATCTGGAAAGAAGCTTTCTGAGAGACTGCTCTGTGATGTGTGACTTCCACTCACAGAGGAACATCTGTATTTCGTGGATCTCTTTGCTAGCCTTATTTCTGTGGAATCTGAGAACAGATATTTCGGATCCCTTTGAAGACTATAGGGCCAAAGGAAATATCCTCTGATAAAAAAGAGAAAGAAGCTTTCTGAGAAACTTCTTTGTGTTCTGTGAAATCATCTCACCGAGTTACAGCTTTCCCCTCAAGAAGCCTTTCGCTAAGACAGTTTTTGTAGATTTGGCAAAGTGATATTTGGAAGCCCACAGAGGGCTATGGTGAAAACGGAAATATCCTCAGATGAAATCTGGAAAGAAGCTTTCTGAGAAACTGCTTAGGATTCTATTAATTCATCTCACAGAGTTACATCTATATTTCGTGGATCTCTTTGCTAGCCTTATTTCTTTGGAATCTGAGAACAGATATTTCGGATCCCTTTGAAGACTTAGGGCCAAAGGAAATATCCTCCGATAAAAAAGAGAAAGAAGCTTTCTGAGAAACTTCTTTGTGTTCTGTGAAATCATCTCATAGAGTTACAGCTTTCCCCTCAAGAAGCCTTTGGCTAAGACAGTTCTTGTTGAATTGACAAAGTGATATTTGGAGGCCCATAGAGAGACATGGTGAAAAAGGAAATATCCTCCGATGAAATCTGTAAAGAAGCTTTCTGAGAAACTGCTTAGTGTTCTGTTAATTCATCTCAGAGAGTTACATCTGTATTTCGTGGATCTTTTTGCTACCCCTATTTCTTTGGAATCTGAAAACAGATATTTCGGATCCCTTTGAAGACTATGGGGCCAAAGGAAATATACTCCGATAAGAAAGAGAAAGAAGCTCTCTGAGAAACTTCTTTGTGTTCTGTGAAATCATCTCACAGAGTTACAGCTTTCCCCTCAAGAAGCCTTTCGCTAAGACAGTTCTTGTGGAATTGGCAAAGTGATATTTGGAAGCTCATAGAGGGCTATGTTGAAAAAGGAAATATCCTCAGATGAAATCTGGAAAGAAGCTTTCTGAGAAACTGCTCTATGATGTGTGACTTCCACTCACAGAGTTACATCTGTATTTCGTGGATCTCTTTGCTAGCCTTATTTCTGTGGAATCTGAGAACAGATATTTCGGATCCCTTTGAAGACTATAGGGCCTAAGGAAATATCCTCCGATAACAAAGAGAAAGAAGCTTTCTGAGAAACTTCTTTGTGTTCTGTGAAATCATCTCACAGAGTTACAGCTTTCCCCTCCAGAAGCCTTTCGCTAAGACAGTTCTTGTGGAATTGGCCAGGTGATATTTGGAAGCCCATAGAGGGCTATGGTGAAAAAGGAAATATCCACAGATGAAATCTGGAAAGAAGCTTTCTGAGAAACTGCTTAGTGTTCTGTTAATTCATCTCACAGAGTTACATCTGTATTCGTGGATCTCTTTGCTAGCCTTATTTCTGTGGAATCTGAGAACAGATATTTCGGATCCCTTTGAGGACTATAGGGCCAAAGGAAATATCCTATGATAAGAAAGCGAAAGAAGCTTTCTGAGAAACTTCTTTGTGATCTGTGAAATCATCTCACAGCGTTACAGCTTTTCCCTCAAGAAGCCTTTCGGTAAGACACTTCTTGTGGAATTGGCAAAGTGATATTTGGGGGCCCATAGAGGGCTATGGTGAAAAAGGAAATATCCTCCGATGAAATCTGGAAAGAAGCTTTCTGAGAAACTGCTTAGTGTTCTGTTAATTTATCTCAAAGTGTTACATATGTATTTCGTGGATCTCTTTGCTAGCCTTATTTCTGTGGAATCTGAGAACAGGTATTTAGGATCCCTTTGACGATTATAGGGCCAAAGGGAATATCCTCCGATAACAAAGAGAAAGAAGCTTTCTGAGAAACTTCTTTGTGTTCTCTGATATCATCTCACAGAGTTACAGATTTCCCCTCAAGAAGCCTTTCGCTGAGACAGTTCTTGTGGAATTGGCAAAGTGATATTTGGAAGCCCATAGAGGGCTATGGCGAAAAAGGAAGTATCCTCAGATGAAATCTGGAAAGAAGCTTTCTGAGAAACTGCTCTGTGATGTGTCACTTCCACTCACAGAGTTACATCTGTATTTCGTGGATCTCTTTGCTAGCCTTATTTCTGTGGAATCTGAGAACTGATATTTCGGATCCCTTTGAAGACTACAGGGCCAAAGGAAATATCCCCCGCTAACAAATAGAAAGAAGCTTTCTAAGAAACTTCTTTGTGTTCTGTGCAATCATCTCACAGAGTTACAGCTTTCCCCTCAAGAATCCTTTCGCTAAGACAGTTCTTGTGGAATTGGCAAAGTGATATTTGGAACCCTTAGAGGGCTCTGGTGAAAAAGGAAATATCCTAAGATGAAATCTGGAAAGAAGCTTTCTGAGAAACTGCTTAGTGTTCTGTTAATTCATCTCACAGACTTACATCTGTATTTTGTGGATCTCTTTGCTAGCCCTATTTCAGTGGAATCTGAGAACATATATTTCGGATCCCTTTGAAGACTATAGGGCCAAAGATAATATCCTCCGATAACAAAGAGAAAGTAGCTTTCTGAGAAACTTCTTTGTGTTCTGTGAAATCATCTCACAGAGTTACAGCTTTCCCCTCCAGAAGCCTTTCGCTAAGACAGTTCTTGTGGAATTGGCCAGGTGATATTTGGAAGTCCCTAGAGGGCTATGGTGAAAAAGGAAATATCCTCCGATGAAATCTGGAAAGAAGCTTTCTGAGAAACTGCTTAGTGTTCTGTTAATTCATCTCACAGAGTTACATCTGTATTTCGTGGATCTCTTTGCTAGCCTTATTTCTGTGGAATCCAAGAACAGATATTTCGGATCCCTTTGAAGACTATAGGGCCAAAGGAAATATCCTCCGATAACAAAGAGAAAGAAGCGTTCTGAGAAACTTCTTTGTGTTCTGTGAAATCATCTCTGAAAGTTACAGCTTTCCCCTCAAGAAGCCTTTCGCTAAGACAGCTCTTGTGGAATTGGCAAAGTGATATTTGGAAGCCCATAAAGGGCTATGGTGAAAAAGGAAATATCCTCAGATGAAATCTGGAAAGAAGCTTTCTGAGAAACTGCTTAGTGTTCTGTTAATTCATCTCACAGAGTTACATCTGTATTTCGTGGATCTCTTTGCTAGCTTTATTTCTGTGGAATCTGAGAACAGATATTTCGGATCCCTTTGAAGACTATAGGGCCAAAGGAAATATCCTCCGATAACAAAGAGAAAGAAGCTTTCTGAGAAACTTCTTTGTGTTCTGTGAAATCATCTCAGAGAGTTACAGCTTTCCCCTCAAGAACCCTTTCGCTAAGACAGTTCTTGTGGAATTGGCAAAGTGATATTTGGAAGCCCATAGAGGGCTATGGTGAAAAAGGAAATATCCTCAGATGAAATCTGGAAAGAAGCTTTCTGAGAAACTGCTCTGTGATGTGTGACTTCCACTCACAGAGTTACATCTGTATTTCGTGGATCTCTTTGCTAGCCTTATTTCTGTGGAATCTGAGAACAGATATTTCGGATCCCTTTGAAGACCATAGGGCCAAAGGAAATATCCTACGATAAGAAAGAGAAAGAAGCTTTCTGAGAAACTTCTCTGTGTTCTGTGAAATCATCTCACAGAGTTACAGCTTTCCCCTCAAGAAGCCTTTCGCTAAGACAGTTCTTGTGGAATTGGCATAGTGATATTTGGAAGCCCATACAGGGCTACGGTGAAAAATGAAATATCCTCAGATGAAATCTGGAAAGAAGCTTTCTGAGAAACTGCTTAGTGTTCTGTTAATTCATCTCACCGAGTTACATCTGTATTTCGTGGATCTCTTTGCTAGCCTTATTTCTGTGGAATCTGAGAACAGATATGTCGGATCCCGTTGAAGACTATAGGGCCCAAGGAAATATCCTCCGATAACAAAGAGAAAGAAGATTTCTGAGAAACTTCTTTGTCTTCTGTGAAATCATGTCACAGAGTTACAGCTTTCCCCACAAGAAGCCTTTTGCTAAGACAGTTCTTGTGGAATTGGCAAAGTGATATTTGGAAGCCCATACAGGGCTACGGTGAAAAATGAAATATTCTCAGATGAAATATGGAAAGAAGCTTTCTGAGATACTGTTTAGGGTTCTGTTAATTCATCTCACAGAGGTACTTCTGTATTTCGGGTCTCTTTGCTAGCCTTATTTCTGTGGAATCTGAGAGCAGATATTTCGGATCCCTTTGAAGACTATAGGGCCAAAGGAAATATCCTCTGATAAAAAAAAGAGAAAGAAGCTTTCTGAGAAACCTCTTTGTGTTCTGTGAAATCATCTCACAGAGTTACAGCTTTCCCCTCAAGAAGCCTTTTGCTAAGACAGTTCTTGTGGAAGTGGCAAAGTGATATTTGGAAGCCCATAGAGGGCTATGGTGAAAAAGGAAATATCCTCCGATGAAATCTGGAAAGAAGTTTTCTGAGAAACTGCTCTGTGATGTGTGACTTCCACTCACAGAGTTACATCTGTATTTCGTGGATGTCTTTGCTAGCCTTATTTCTGTGGAATCTGAGAACAGATATTTCAGAAACCTTTGAAGACTACAGGGCCAAAGATAATATCCTCCGATAACAAAGAGAAAGAAGCTTTCTGAGAAACTTCTTTGTGTACTGTGAAATCATCTCACAGAGTTACAGCTTTCCCCTCAAGAAGCCTTTCACTAAGACAGTTCTTGTGGAATTGGCAAAGAGATATTTGGAGGCCCATGGAGGGCTATGGTGAAAAAGGAAATATCCCCCGATGAAATCTGGAAAGAAGCTTTCTGAGAAACTGCTCTGTGATGTTTGACTTCCACTCACAGAGTTACATCTGTATTTCGTGGATCTCTTTGCTAGCCTTATTTCTGTGGAATCTGAGAACAGATATTTCGGATCCCATTGAAGACTATAGGGCCAAAGGAAATATCCTCCAATGACAAAGATAAAGAAGATTTCCGAGAAACTTATTTGATTTCCGTGATCAACTCACAGAGTTACAGCTTTCCCCTCAAGAAGCCTTTCGCTAAGACAGTTCTTGTGGAATTGGCAAAGTGATATTTGGAAGCCCTTAGAGGGCTATGGTGAAAACGGAAATATCCTCCGATAAAATCTGGAAAGAAGCTTTCTGAGAAACTGCTCTGTGATGTTTGACTTCCACTCACTGAGTTACATCTGTATTTCGTGGATCTCTTTGCTAGCCTTATTTCTGTGGAATCTGAGAACAGATATTTCGGATCCCTTTGAAGACAATAGGGCCAAAGAAATATCCTCCAATAACAAAGAGAAAGAAGATTTCCGAGAAATTTCTTTGCGTTCCGTGAAATCATCTCACTGAGTTACAGCTTTCCCCACAAGAAGCGTTTCGCTAAGACAGTTCTTGTGAGATTGGCAAAGTGATATTTGGAAGCCCTTAGAGGGCTATGGTGAAAACGGAAATATCCTCAGATGAAATCTGGAAAGAAGCTTTCTGAGAAACTGCTTAGGGTTCTGTTAATTCATCTCACAGAGTTACATCTGTATTTCGTGGATCTCTTTGCTAGCCTTATTTCTGTGGAATCTGAGAACAGATATTTCGGATACCTTTGAAGACTATAGGGCCAAAGGAAATATCCTCCGATAAAAAAGAGAAAGAAGCTTTCTGAGAAACTTCTTTGTGTTCTGTGAAATCATTCCACCGAGTTACATCTTTCTTCTCAAGAATCCTTTCGCTAAGACAGTTCTTGTGGAATTGGGAAAGTGATATTTGGAAGCCCATAGAGGGCTATGGTGAAAAAGGAAATATCCTCAGATGAAATCTGGAAAGAAGCTTTCTGAGAAACTGCTTAGTGTTCTGTTAATTCATCTCATAGAGTTACATCTGTATTTCGTGGACCTCTTTGCTAGCCTTATTTCTGTGGAATCAGAGAACAGATATTTCGGATCCCTTGGATGACAATAGGGCCAAAGGAAATATCCTCCGATAACAAAGAGAAAGAAGCTTTCTGAAAAACTTCTTTGTGTTCTGTGAAATCATCTCACAGAGTTACAGTTTTCCCCTCAAGAAGCCTTTCGCTAAGACAGTTCTTGTGGAATTGGCAAAGTGATACTTGGAAGCCCTTAGAGGGCTATGGTGAAAACGGAAATATCCTCCGATGAAATCTGGAAAGAAGCTTTCTGAGAAACTGCTCTGTGATGTGTGACTTCCACTCACAGAGTAACATCTGTATTTCGTGGATCTCTTTGCTAGCCTCATTTCTGGGGAATCTGAGAAGATATATTTCTGATCCTTTGAATACTATAGGGCCAATGGAAATATCCTCCGATAACAAAGAGAAAGAAGCTTTCTGAGAAACTTCTTTGTGTTCTATGAAATCATCTCACAGAGTTACAGCTTTCCCCTCAAGAAGCCTTTCGCTTAGTTAGTTCTTGTGGAATTGGCAAAGTGATATTTGGAAGCCCATAGAGGGGTATGGTGAA
The DNA here is from genome assembly GCF_043159975.1 of Macaca nemestrina. NCBI lineage: Eukaryota > Metazoa > Chordata > Mammalia > Primates > Cercopithecidae > Macaca > Macaca nemestrina. The sequence goes on along the minus strand of NC_092130.1, from coordinate 133,671,135 downwards.
AAAGGAAATATTCTCCGATGAAGTCTGGAAAGAAGCTTTCTGAGAAACTGCTCTGTGATGTGTGACTTCAACACACAGAGCTACATCTGTATTTCGTGGATCTCTTTACTAGCCTTATTTCTGTGGAATCTGAGAACAGATACTTCGGATCCCTTTGAAGACTATAGGGCCAAAGGAAATATCCTCCGATGACAAAGAGAAAGAAGCTTTCTGAGAAACTTCTTTGTGTTCTGTGAAATCATCTCACAGAGTTACAGCTTTCCCCTCAAGAAGCCTTTCGCTAAGACAGTTCTTGTGGAATTGGCAAAGTGATATTTGGAAGCCCACAGAAGGCTATGGTGAAAAAGGATATATCCTCAGATGAAATCTGGAAAGAAGCTTCCTGAGAAACTGCTTAGTGTACTGTTAATTCATCTCACAGAGTTACATCAGTATTTCATGGATCTCTTTGCTAGCCTTATTTCTGTGGAATCTGAGAACAGATATTTCGGATCCCTTTGAAGACTATAGGGCCAAAGGAAATATCCTCCGATAACAAAGAGAAAGAAGCTTTCTGAGAAACTTCTTTGTTTTCTGTGAAATCATCTCACAGCGTTACAGCTTTTCCCTCAAGAAGCCTTTCGCTAAGAGAGTTCTTGTGGAATTGGCAAAGTGATATTTGGAAGCCCATAGATGGCTACGGTGAAAAATGAAATATCCTGAGATGAAATCTGGAAAGAAGCTTTCTGAGAAACTGCTTAGTGTTCTGTTAATTGATCTCACAGAGTTACATCTGTATTTCGTGGATCTCTTTGCTAAACTTATTTCTGTGGAATCTGAGAACAGATATTTCGGATCCCTTTGAAGACTATAGGGCCAAAGGAAATATCCTCCGATAACAAAGAGAAAGAAGCTTTCTGAGAAACTTCTTTGTGATCTGTGAAATCATCTCACAGCGTTACAGCTTTTCCCTCAAGAAGCCTTTCGGTAAGACACTTCTTGTGGAATTGGCAAAGTGATATTTGGGGGCCCATAGAGGGCTATGGTGAAAAAGGAAATATCCTCCGATGAAATCTGGAAAGAAGCTTTCTGAGAAACTGCTTAGTGTTCTGTTAATTTATCTCAAAGTGTTACATATGTATTTCGTGGATCTCTTTGCTAGCCTTATTTCTGTGGAATCTGAGAACAGGTATTTAGGATCCCTTTGACGATTATAGGGCCAAAGGGAATATCCTCCGATAACAAAGAGAAAGAAGCTTTCTGAGAAACTTCTTTGTGTTCTGTGATATCATCTCACAGAGTTACAGATTTCCCCTCAAGAAGCCTTTCGCTGAGACAGTTCTTGTGGAATTGGCAAAGTGATATTTGGAAGCCCATAGAGGGCTATGGCGAAAAAGGAAGTATCCTCAGATGAAATCTGGAAAGAAGCTTTCTGAGAAACTGCTCTGTGATGTGTCACTTCCACTCACAGAGTTACATCTGTATTTCGTGGATCTCTTTGCTAGCCTTATTTCTGTGGAATCTGAGAACTGATATTTCGGATCCCTTTGAAGACTACAGGGCCAAAGGAAATATCCCCCGCTAACAAATAGAAAGAAGCTTTCTAAGAAACTTCTTTGTGTTCTGTGCAATCATCTCACAGAGTTACAGCTTTCCCCTCAAGAATCCTTTCGCTAAGACAGTTCTTGTGGAATTGGCAAAGTGATATTTGGAACCCTTAGAGGGCTCTGGTGAAAAAGGAAATATCCTAAGATGAAATCTGGAAAGAAGCTTTCTGAGAAACTGCTTAGTGTTCTGTTAATTCATCTCACAGACTTACATCTGTATTTTGTGGATCTCTTTGCTAGCCCTATTTCAGTGGAATCTGAGAACATATATTTCGGATCCCTTTGAAGACTATAGGGCCAAAGATAATATCCTCCGATAACAAAGAGAAAGTAGCTTTCTGAGAAACTTCTTTGTGTTCTGTGAAATCATCTCACAGAGTTACAGCTTTCCCCTCCAGAAGCCTTTCGCTAAGACAGTTCTTGTGGAATTGGCCAGGTGATATTTGGAAGTCCCTAGAGGGCTATGGTGAAAAAGGAAATATCCTCCGATGAAATCTGGAAAGAAGCTTTCTGAGAAACTGCTTAGTGTTCTGTTAATTCATCTCACAGAGTTACATCTGTATTTCGTGGATCTCTTTGCTAGCCTTATTTCTGTGGAATCCAAGAACAGATATTTCGGATCCCTTTGAAGACTATAGGGCCAAAGGAAATATCCTCCGATAACAAAGAGAAAGAAGCGTTCTGAGAAACTTCTTTGTGTTCTGTGAAATCATCTCTGAAAGTTACAGCTTTCCCCTCAAGAAGCCTTTCGCTAAGACAGCTCTTGTGGAATTGGCAAAGTGATATTTGGAAGCCCATAAAGGGCTATGGTGAAAAAGGAAATATCCTCAGATGAAATCTGGAAAGAAGCTTTCTGAGAAACTGCTTAGTGTTCTGTTAATTCATCTCACAGAGTTACATCTGTATTTCGTGGATCTCTTTGCTAGCCTTATTTCTGTGGAATCTGAGAACGGATATTTCGGATCCCTTTGAAGACCATAGGGCCAAAGGAAATATCCTACGATAAGAAAGAGAAAGAAGCTTTCTGAGAAACTTCTCTGTGTTCTGTGAAATCATCTCACAGAGTTACAGCTTTCCCCTCAAGAAGCCTTTCGCTAAGACAGTTCTTGTGGAATTGGCATAGTGATATTTGGAAGCCCATACAGGGCTACGGTGAAAAATGAAATATCCTCAGATGAAATCTGGAAAGAAGCTTTCTGAGAAACTGCTTAGTGTTCTGTTAATTCATCTCACCGAGTTACATCTGTATTTCGTGGATCTCTTTGCTAGCCTTATTTCTGTGGAATCTGAGAACAGATATGTCGGATCCCGTTGAAGACTATAGGGCCCAAGGAAATATCCTCCGATAACAAAGAGAAAGAAGATTTCTGAGAAACTTCTTTGTCTTCTGTGAAATCATGTCACAGAGTTACAGCTTTCCCCACAAGAAGCCTTTTGCTAAGACAGTTCTTGTGGAATTGGCAAAGTGATATTTGGAAGCCCATACAGGGCTACGGTGAAAAATGAAATATTCTCAGATGAAATATGGAAAGAAGCTTTCTGAGATACTGTTTAGGGTTCTGTTAATTCATCTCACAGAGGTACTTCTGTATTTCGGGTCTCTTTGCTAGCCTTATTTCTGTGGAATCTGAGAGCAGATATTTCGGATCCCTTTGAAGACTATAGGGCCAAAGGAAATATCCTCTGATAAAAAAAAGAGAAAGAAGCTTTCTGAGAAACCTCTTTGTGTTCTGTGAAATCATCTCACAGAGTTACAGCTTTCCCCTCAAGAAGCCTTTTGCTAAGACAGTTCTTGTGGAAGTGGCAAAGTGATATTTGGAAGCCCATAGAGGGCTATGGTGAAAAAGGAAATATCCTCCGATGAAATCTGGAAAGAAGCTTTCTGAGAAACTGCTTAGTGTTCTGTTAATTCATCTCACAGAGTTACATCTGTATTTCGTGGATGTCTTTGCTAGCCTTATTTCTGTGGAATCTGAGAACAGATATTTCAGAAACCTTTGAAGACTACAGGGCCAAAGATAATATCCTCCGATAACAAAGAGAAAGAAGCTTTCTGAGAAACTTCTTTGTGTACTGTGAAATCATCTCACAGAGTTACAGCTTTCCCCTCAAGAAGCCTTTCACTAAGACAGTTCTTGTGGAATTGGCAAAGAGATATTTGGAGGCCCATGGAGGGCTATGGTGAAAAAGGAAATATCCCCCGATGAAATCTGGAAAGAAGCTTTCTGAGAAACTGCTCTGTGATGTTTGACTTCCACTCACAGAGTTACATCTGTATTTCGTGGATCTCTTTGCTAGCCTTATTTCTGTGGAATCTGAGAACAGATATTTCGGATCCCATTGAAGACTATAGGGCCAAAGGAAATATCCTCCAATGACAAAGATAAAGAAGATTTCCGAGAAACTTATTTGATTTCCGTGATCAACTCACAGAGTTACAGCTTTCCCCTCAAGAAGCCTTTCGCTAAGACAGTTCTTGTGGAATTGGCAAAGTGATATTTGGAAGCCCTTAGAGGGCTATGGTGAAAACGGAAATATCCTCCGATAAAATCTGGAAAGAAGCTTTCTGAGAAACTGCTCTGTGATGTTTGACTTCCACTCACTGAGTTACATCTGTATTTCGTGGATCTCTTTGCTAGCCTTATTTCTGTGGAATCTGAGAACAGATATTTCGGATCCCTTTGAAGACAATAGGGCCAAAGAAATATCCTCCAATAACAAAGAGAAAGAAGATTTCCGAGAAATTTCTTTGCGTTCCGTGAAATCATCTCACTGAGTTACAGCTTTCCCCACAAGAAGCGTTTCGCTAAGACAGTTCTTGTGAGATTGGCAAAGTGATATTTGGAAGCCCTTAGAGGGCTATGGTGAAAACGGAAATATCCTCAGATGAAATCTGGAAAGAAGCTTTCTGAGAAACTGCTTAGGGTTCTGTTAATTCATCTCACAGAGTTACATCTGTATTTCGTGGATCTCTTTGCTAGCCTTATTTCTGTGGAATCTGAGAACAGATATTTCGGATCCCTTTGAAGACTATAGGGCCAAAGGAAATATCCTCCGATAAAAAAGAGAAAGAAGCTTTCTGAGAAACTTCTTTGTGTTCTGTGAAATCATTCCACCGAGTTACATCTTTCTTCTCAAGAATCCTTTCGCTAAGACAGTTCTTGTGGAATTGGGAAAGTGATATTTGGAAGCCCATAGAGGGCTATGGTGAAAAAGGAAATATCCTCAGATGAAATCTGGAAAGAAGCTTTCTGAGAAACTGCTTAGTGTTCTGTTAATTCATCTCACAGAGTTACATCTGTATTTCGTGGACCTCTTTGCTAGCCTTATTTCTGTGGAATCAGAGAACAGATATTTCGGATCCCTTGGATGACAATAGGGCCAAAGGAAATATCCTCCGATAACAAAGAGAAAGAAGCTTTCTGAAAAACTTCTTTGTGTTCTGTGAAATCATCTCACAGAGTTACAGTTTTCCCCTCAAGAAGCCTTTCGCTAAGACAGTTCTTGTGGAATTGGCAAAGTGATACTTGGAAGCCCTTAGAGGGCTATGGTGAAAACGGAAATATCCTCCGATGAAATCTGGAAAGAAGCTTTCTGAGAAACTGCTCTGTGATGTGTGACTTCCACTCACAGAGTAACATCTGTATTTCGTGGATCTCTTTGCTAGCCTCATTTCTGGGGTATCTGAGAAGATATATTTCTGATCCTTTGAATACTATAGGGCCAATGGAAATATCCTCCGATAACAAAGAGAAAGAAGCTTTCTGAGAAACTTCTTTGTGTTCTATGAAATCATCTCACAGAGTTACAGCTTTCCCCTCAAGAAGCCTTTCGCTTAGTTAGTTCTTGTGGAATTGGCAAAGTGATATTTGGAAGCCCATAGAGGGGTATGGTGAAAAAGGAAATATTCTCCGATGAAGTCTGGAAAGAAGCTTTCTGAGAAACTGCTCTGTGATGTGTGACTTCAACACACAGAGCTACATCTGTATTTCGTGGATCTCTTTACTAGCCTTATTTCTGTGGAATCTGAGAACAGATACTTCGGATCCCTTTGAAGACTATAGGGCCAAAGGAAATATCCTCCGATGACAAAGAGAAAGAAGCTTTCTGAGAAACTTCTTTGTGTTCTGTGAAATCATCTCACAGAGTTACAGCTTTCCCCTCAAGAAGCCTTTCGCTAAGACAGTTCTTGTGGAATTGGCAAAGTGATATTTGGAAGCCCACAGAAGGCTATGGTGAAAAAGGATATATCCTCAGATGAAATCTGGAAAGAAGCTTCCTGAGAAACTGCTTAGTGTACTGTTAATTCATCTCACAGAGTTACATCTGTATTTCATGGATCTCTTTGCTAGCCTTATTTCTGTGGAATCTGAGAACAGATATTTCGGATCCCTTTGAAGACTATAGGGCCAAAGGAAATATCCTCCGATAACAAAGAGAAAGAAGCTTTCTGAGAAACTTCTTTGTTTTCTGTGAAATCATCTCACAGAGTTACAGCTTTTCCCTCAAGAAGCCTTTCGCTAAGAGAGTTCTTGTGGAATTGGCAAAGTGATATTTGGAAGCCCATAGATGGCTACGGTGAAAAATGAAATATCCTGAGATGAAATCTGGAAAGAAGCTTTCTGAGAAACTGCTTAGTGTTCTGTTAATTGATCTCACAGAGTTACATCTGTATTTCGTGGATCTCTTTGCTAAACTTATTTCTGTGGAATCTGAGAACAGATATTTCGGATCCCTTTGAAGACTATAGGGCCAAAGGAAATATCCTCCGATAACAAAGAGAAAGAAGCTTTCTGAGAAACTTCTTTGTGTTCTGTGAAATCATCTCACAGAGTTACAGCTTTCCCCTCAAGAAGCCTTTCGCTAAGACAGTTCTTGTGGAATTGGCAAAGTGATATTTGGAAGCCCATAGAGGGCTATGGTGAAAAAGGAAATATCCTCAGATGAAATCTGTAAGGAAGCTTTCTGAGAAACTGCTTACTGTTCTGTTAATTCATGTCACAGAGTTTCATCTGTATTTCGTGGATCTCTTTGCTAACCTTATTTCTGTGGAATCTGAGAACAGATATTTCGGATCTCTTTGAAGACTATAGGGCCAAAGGAAATATCCTCTGATAACAAAGAGAAAGAAGCTTTCTGAGAAACTTCTTTGTGTTCTGTGAAATCATCTCACAGAGTTACAGCTTTCTCCTCAAGAATCCTTTCGCTAAGACAGTTCTTGTGGAATTGGCAAAGTGATATTTGGAAGCCCATAGAGGGCTATGGTGAAAGAGGAAATATCCTCGGATGAAATATGGAAAGAAGCTTTCTGAGAAATTGCTTAGTGTTCTGTTAATTCATCTCACTGAGTTACATCTGAATTTCGTGGATCTCTTTGCTAGCCTTATTTCTGTGGAACCTGAGAACAGATATTTCGGATCCCTTTGTAGACTGTAGGGACAAAGATAATATCCTCCGATAACAAAGAGAAAGAAGCTTTCTGAGAAACTTCTTTGTGTTCTGTGAAATCATCTCACAGAGTTACAGCTTTGCCCTCAAGAAGACTTTCACTAAGACAGCTCTTGTGGAATTGGCAAAGTGATATTTGGAAGCCTTTAGAGGGCTATGGTGAAAACGGAAATATCCTCAGATGAAATCTGAAAAGAAGCTTTCTGAGAAACTGCTTAGTGTTCTGTTAATTCATCTCACACAGTTACATCTGTATTTCGTGGATCTCTTTGCTAGCCTTATTTCTGTGGAATCTGAAAACAGATATTTTGGATCCCTTTGAAGACTATAGGGCCAAAGATAATATCCTACGTTAACAAAGAGAAAGAAGCTTTCTGAGAAAATTCTTTGTGTTCTGTGAAATCATCTCAAAGAGTGACAGTTTCCCCTCAAGAAGCCTTTCGCTAAGACAGTTCTTGTGGAATTGGCAAAGTGATACTTGGAAGCCCTTAGAGGGCTATGGTGAAAACGGAAATATCCTCCGATGAAATCTGGAAAGAAGCTTTCTGAGAAACTGCTCTGTGATGTGTGACTTCCACTCACAGAGTAACATCTGTATTTCGTGGATCTCTTTGCTAGCCTCATTTCTGGGGAATCTGAGAACAGATATTTCGGATCTGTTTGAAGATTATAGGGCCAAAGATAATATCCTCCGATAACAAAGAGAAAGATGCTTTCTGAGAAACTTCTTTGTGTTCTGTGAAATCATCTCACAGAGTTACAGCTTTCCCCTCAAGAAGCCTTTCGCTAAGACAGTTCTTGTGGAATTGGCAAAGTGATATTTGGAGGCCTATAGAGGGCTATGGTGAAAAAGGAAATATCCTCAGATGAAATCTGGAAAGAAGCTTTCTGAGAAACTGCTTAGTGTTCTGTTAATTCATTTCACAGAGTTATTTCAGTATTTCGTGGATCTCTTTGCTAGCCTTATTTCTGTGGAACCTGAGAACAGATATTTCGGATCCCTTTGAAGACTCTAGGGCCAAAGGAAATATCCTCCGATAACAAAGAGAAAGATGCTTTCTGAGAAACTTCTTTGTGTTCTGTGAAATCATCTCACAGAGTTACAGCTTTCCCCTCAAGAAGCCTTTCGTTAAGACAGTTCTTGTGGAATTGACAAAGTGATATTTGGAGGCCCATAGAGGACTATGGTGAAAAAGGAAATATCCTCAGATGAAATGTGGAAAGAAGCTTTCTGAGAAACTGCTCTGTGATGTGTGACTTCACCACACAGAGCTACATCTGTATTTCGTGGATCTCTTTGCTAGCCTTATTTCTGTTAAATCTGAGAACAGATATTTCGGATCCCTTTGAAGACTATAGGGCCAAAGGAAATATCCTCCGATAACAAAGAGAAAGAAGCTTTCTGAGAAACTTCCTTGTGTTATGTGAAATCGTCTCACAGAGTTACAGCTTTCCCCTCAAGAATCCTTTCGCTAAGACAGTTCTTGTGGAATTGGCAAAGTGTTATTGGAGAGCCCTTAGAGGGCTATGGTGTAAAAGGAAATATCCTCAGATGAAATCTGGAAAGAAAGGTTCTGAGAAACGACTTAGTGTACTGTTAATTTATCTCACAGAGTTACATCTGTATTTCGTGGATCGCTTTTCTAGCCTTATTTCTGTGGAATCTGAGAACAGATATTTCGGATCCCTTTGAAGACAATAGGGCCAAAAGAAATATCCTCCGATGAAAAAGAGAAAGAAGCTTTCTGAGAAACTTCTTTGTGTTCTGTGAAATCATCTCACAGAGTTACAGCTTTAACCTGAAGAAGCCTTTCCCTAAGACAGTTCTCGTGGAATTGTCAAAGTGTTATATTGAAGCCCATAGAGGGCTATGGTGAAAAAGGAAATATCCTCAGATGAAATCTGGAAAGAAGCTTTCTGAGAAACTGCTTAGTGTTCTGTTAATTCATCTCACCGAGTTACATCTGTATTTCGTGGATCTCTTTGCTAGCCTTATTTCTGTGGAATCTGAGAACAGATATTTCGGATACCTTTGAAGACTATAGGGCCAAAGGAAATATCCTCCGATAACAAAGAGAAAGAAGCTTTCTGAGAAACTTCTTTGTGTTCTGTGGAATCATCTCACAGACTACAGATTTCCCCTCGAGAAGCCTTTCACTAAGACGGTCCTTGTGGAATTGGCAAAGGGATATTTGGAAGCCCACAGAGGGCTATGGTGAAAAAGGAAATATCCTCAGATGAAATCTGTAAAGAAGTTTTCTGAGAAACTGCTTAGAGTGCTGTTAATGCATCTCACAGAGTTATATCTGTATTTCCTGGATCTCTTTGCTAGCCTTATTTCTGTGGAATCTGAGAACAGATATTTCGGATCCCTTTGAAGACTATAGGGCCAAAGGAAATATCCTCCGATAACAAAGAGAAAGAAGCTTTCTAAGAAACTTCTTTGTGTTCTGTGAAATCATCTCACAGAGTTACAGCTTTTCCCTCAAGAAGCCTTTCGCTAAGACAGTTCTTGTGGAATTGGGAAAGTGATATTTGGAAGCCCATAGAGGGCTATGGTGAAAAATGAAATATCCTCAGATGAAATCTGGAAAGAAGCTTTCAGAGAAACTGCTTAGTGTTCTGTTAATTCATCTCACCGAGTTACATCTGTATTTCGTGGATCTCTTTGCTAAACTTATTTCTGTGGAATCTGAGATCAGATATTTCGGATCTCTTTGAAGACTGTAGCGCCAAAGGAAATATCCTCCGATAACAAAGAGAAAGAAGCTTTCTGAGAAACTTCTTTGTGTTCTGTGAAATCATCTCACAGAGTTACAGCTTTCCCCTCAAGAAGCCTTTCGCTAAGACAGTTCTTGTGGAAGTGGCAAAGTGATATTTGGAAGCCCATAGAGGGCTATGGTGAAAGAGGAAATATCCTCGGATGAAATCTGGAAAGAAGCTTTCTGAGAAACTGCTTAGTGTTCTGTTAATTCATCTCACTGAGTTACATCTGAATTTCGTGGATCTCTTTGCTAGCCTTATTTCTGTGGAATCTGAGAACAGATATTTGGAATCCCTTTGTGGACTGTAGGGACAAAGATAACATCCTCCGATAACAAAGAGAAAGAAGCTTTCTGAGAAACTTCTTTGTGTTCTCTGAAATCATCTCACAGAGTTACAGCTTTCCCCTCAAGAAGACTTTCGCTAAGACAGTTCTTGTGGAATTGACAAAGTGATATTTGGAAGCCCTTAGAGGACTATGGTGAAAACAGAAATATCCTCCGATGAAATCTGGAAAGAAGCTTTCTGAGAAACTGCTTAGTGTTGTGTTAATTCATTTCACAGATTTATATCAGTATTTCGTGGATCTCTTTGCTAGCCTTATATCTGTGGTATCTGAGAACAGGTATTTCTGATCCCTTTGAAAACTATAGGGCCAAAGGAAATATCCTCCGATAACAAAGAGAAAGAAGCTTTCTGAGAAACTTCTTTGTGTTCTGTGAAATCATCTCACAGAGTTACAGCTTTCCCCTCAAGAAGCCTTTCACTAAGACAGTTCTTGTGGAATTGACAAAGTGATATTTTGAGGCCCATAGAGGGCTATGGTGAAAAGGAAATATCCTCTGATGATATCTGGAAAGAAGCTTTATGAGAAACTGGTTAGTGTTCTGTTAATTCATCTCACTGAGTTACATCTGAATTTCGTGGATCTCTTTGCTAGCCTTATTTCTGTGGAATCTGAGAACAGATATTTCGGATCCCTTTGTAGACTGTAGGGACAAAGATAATGTCCTCCGATAACAAAGATAAAGAAGCTTTCTGAGAAACTTCTTTGTGTTCTGTGAAATCATCTCACAGAGTTACAGCTTTCCCCTCCAGAAGACTTTCGCTAAGACAGTTCTTGTGGAATTGGCCAAGTGATATTTGGAAGCCCTTAGAGGGTTATGGTGAAAACGGAAATATCCTCAGATGAAATCTGAAAAGAAGCTTTCTGAGAAACTGCTTAGTGTTCTGTTAATTCATCTCACAGAGTTACATTTGTATTTCGTGGATCTCTTTGCTCTCCTTATTTCTGTGGAATCTGAGAACAGATATTTTGGATCCCTTTGAAGACTATAGGGCCAAAGATAATATCCTACGATAACAAAGAGAAAGAAGCTTTCTGACAAAATTCTTTGTGTTCTGTGAAATCATCTCACAGAGTTACAGCTTTCCCCTCAAGAAGCCTTTCGCTAAGACAGTTCTTGTGGAATTGGCAAAGTGATACTTGGAAGCCCTTAGAGGGCTATGGTGAAAACGGAAATATCCTCCGATGAAATCTGGAAAGAAGCTTTCTGAGAAACTGCTCTGTGATGTGTGACTTCAACACACAGAGTTACATCTGTATTACGTGGATCTCTTTGCTAGCCTTATTTCTGTGGAATCTGAGAACAGATATTTCGGATCCCTTTGAAGACTATAGGTCCAAAGGAAATATCCTCCGATGACAAAGAGAAAGAAGCTTTCTGAGAAACTTCTTTGTGTTCTGTGAAATCATCTCACAGAGTTACAGCTTTCCCCTCAAGAAGCCTTTCGCTAAGACAGTTCTTGTGGAATTGGCAAAGTGATATTTGGAAGCCCATAGAGGGCTATGGTGAAAAAGGAAATATCCTCAGATGCAATCTGCAAAGAAGTTTTTGAGACACTGCTTAGTGTTCTGTTAATCCATCTCACAGAGTTACATCTGTATTTCGTGGATACATTTGCTAGCCTTATTTCTGTGGAATCTGACAACAGACATTTCAGATCACTTTGAAGACTATAGGGCCAAAGGAAATATCCTCCGATAACAAAGAGAAAGAAGATTTCTGAGAAACTTCTTTGTGTTCTGTGAAATCATCTCACAGAGTTACAGCTTTCCCCTGAAGAATCCTTTAGCTAAGACAGCTCTTTTGGAATTGGCAAAGTGATATTTGGAAGCCCATAGAGGGCTATGGTGAAAAAGGAAATATCCTCAGAAGAAATCTGCAAAGAAGTTTTTGAGACACTGCTTAGTGTTCTGTTAATCCATCTCACAGAGTTATATCTGTATTTCGTGGATCCCTTTGCTAGCCTTATTTCTGTGGAATCTGACAACAGACATTTCAGATCCCTTTGAAGACTATAGGGCCAAAGGAAATATCCTCCGATAACAAAGAGAAAGAAACTTTCTGAGATACTTCTTTGTGTTCTGTGAAATCATCTCACAGAGTTACAGCATTCCCCTGAAGAATCCTTTAGCTAAGACAGCTCTTTTGGAATTGGCAAAGTGATATTTGGAAGCCCATAGAGGGCTATGGTGAAAAAGGAAATATCCTCAGATGAAATCTGGAAAGAAGGTTTCTGAGATACTGCTTAGTGTTCTGTTAATTCATCTCACAGAGTTACTTCCGTATTTCGTGGATTTCCTTGCTATCCTTATTTCTGTGGAATCTGAGAACAGATATTTCGGATCCCTTTGAAGACTATAGGGCCAAAGGAAATAATCTACGATAACAAAGAGAAAGAAGCTTTCTGAGAAACTTCTTTGTGTTCTGTGAAACCATCTCACAGACTACAGCTTTCCCCTCAAGAAGCCTTCCACTAAGACGGTTCTTGTGGAATTGGCAAAGGGATATTTGGAAGCCCACAGAGGGCTATGGTGAAAAAGCAAATATCCTCAGATGAAATCTGGAAAGAAGCTTTCTGAGAAACTGCTTAGTGTACTGTTAATTCATCTCACAGTGTTACATCTGTATTTCGTGGAACTCTTTGCTAGCCTTATTTCTGTGGAATCTGAGAACAGATATTTCGGATCCCTTTGAAGACTATAGGGCCAAAGGAAATATCCTCCGATAACAAAGAGAAAGAAGCTTGCTGAGAAACTACTTTGTGTTCTGTGAAATCGTCTCACAGAGTTACAGCTTTCCCCTCAAGAATCCTTTCGCTAAGTTAGTTCTTGTGGAATTGGCAAAGTGATATTTGGAAGCCCATAGAGGGCTATGGTGAAAAGGAAATATCCTCAGAGGAAATCTGGAAAGAAGCTTTGTCAGAAACTGCTCTGTGATGTGTGACTTCAACACACAGAGCTACATCTGTATTTCGTGGATCTCTTTGCTAGCCTTATTTCTGTGGATTCTGAGAACAGATATTTCGCATCCATTTGAAGACTATAGGTCCAAAGGAAATATCCTCCGATGACAAAGAGAAAGAAGCTTTCTGAGAAACTTCTTTGTGTTCTGTGAAATCATCTCACAGAGTTACAGCTTTCCCCTCAAGAAGCCTTTCGCTAAGACAGTTCTTGTGGAATTCGCAAAGTGATATTTGGAAGATCATAGAGGGCTATGGTGATAAAGGAAATATCCTGAGATGAAATCTGGAAAGAAGCTTTTTGAGAAACTGCTTAGTGTTCTGTTAATCCATCTCACAGAGTTACATCTGTATTTCTTGGATACCTTTGCTACCCTTATTTCTGTGGAATCTGACAACAGACATTTCAGATCACTTTGAAGACTATAGGGCCAAAGGAAATATCCTCCGATAACAAAGAGAAAGAAGCTTTCTGAGAAACTTCTTTGTGTTCTGTGAAATCATCTCACAGAGTTACAGCTTTCCCCTCAAGAAGCCTTTCGCTAAGACAGTTCTTGTGGAATTGGCAAAGTGATATTTGGAAGACCATAGAGGGCTATGGTGAAAAAGGAAATATCCTCAGATGAAATCTGGAAAGAAGCTTTCTGAGAAACTGCTTAGGGTTCTGTTAATTCATCTCACATAGTTACATCTATATTTCGTGGATCTCTTTGCTAGCCTTATTTCTGTGGAATCTGAGAACAGATATTTCGGATTCCTTTGAAGACTATAGGGCCAAAGGAAATATCATCCGATAACAAAGGGAAAGCTTTCTGAGAAACTTCTTTGTGTTCTGTGAAATCATCTCACAGAGTTACAGCTTTCCCCTCAAGAAGCCTTTCACTAAGACAGTTCTTGTGGAATTTACAAAGTGATATTTTGAGGCCCATAGAGGGCTATGGTGAAAAAGGAAATATCCTCCGATGATATCTGGAAAGAAGCTTTATGAGAAACTGGTTAGTGTTCTGTTAATTCATCTCACTGAGTTACATCTGAATTTCGTGGATCTCTTTGCTAGCCTTATTTCTGTGGAATCTGAGAACAGATATTTCGGATCCCTTTGTAGACTGTAGGGACAAAGATAATGTCCTCCGATAACAAAGATAAAGAAGCTTTCTGAGAAACTTCTTTGTGTTCTGTGAAATCATCTCACAGAGTTACAGCTTTCCCCTCCAGAAGACTTTCGCTAAGACAGTTCTTGTGGAATTGGCCAAGTGATATTTGGAAGCCCTTAGAGGGTTATGGTGAAAACGGAAATATCCTCAGATGAAATCTGAAAAGAAGCTTTCTGAGAAACTGCTTAGTGTTCTGTTAATTCATGTCACAGAGTTACATTTGTATTTCGTGGATCTCTTTGCTAGCCTTATTTCTGTGGAATCTGAGAACAGATATTTTGGATCCCTTTGAAGACTATAGGGCCAAAGATAATATCCTACGATAACAAAGAGAAAGAAGCTTTCTGAGAAAATTCTTTGTGTTCTGTGAAATCATCTCACAGAGTTACAGCTTTCCCCTCAAGAAGCGTTTCGCTAAGACAGTTCTTGTGAAATTGGCAAAGTGATACTTGGAAGCCCTTAGAGGGCTATGGTGAAAACGGAAATATCCTCCGATGAAATCTGGAAAGAAGCTTTCTGAGAAACTGCTCTGTGATGTGTGACTTCCACTCACAGAGTAACATCTGTATTTCGTGGATCTCTTTGCTAGCCTTATTTCTGGGGAATCTGGGAACAGGTAATTCGGATCTCTTTGAAGACTATAGGGCCAAAGATAATATCCTCCGATAACAAAGAGAAAGATGCTTTCTGAGAAACTTCTTTGTGTTCTGTGAAATCATCTCACAGAGTTACAGCTTTCCCCTCAAGAAGCCTTTCGCTAAGACAGTTCTTGTGGAATTGGCAAAGTGATATTTGGAGGCCCATAGAGGGCTATGGTGAAAAAGGAAATATCCTCAGATGAAATCTGGAAAGAAGCTTTCTGAGAAACTGCTCTGTGATGTGTGACTTCAACACACAGAGTTACATCTGTATTACGTGGATCTCTTTGCTAGCCTTATTTCTGTGGAATCTGAGAACAGATATTTCGGATCCCTTTGAAGACTATAGGTCCAAAGGAAATATCCTCCGATGACAAAGAGAAAGAAGCTTTCTGAGAAACTTCTTTGTGTTCTGTGAAATCATCTCACAGAGTTACAGCTTTCCCCTCAAGAAGCCTTTCGCTAAGACAGTTCTTGTGGAATTGGCAAAGTGATATTTGGAAGCCCATAGAGGGCTATGGTGAAAAAGGAAATATCCTCAGATGCAATCTGCAAAGAAGTTTTTGAGACACTGCTTAGTGTTCTGTTAATCCATCTCACAGAGTTACATCTGTATTTCGTGGATACCTTTGCTAGCCTTATTTCTGTGGAATCTGACAACAGACATTTCAGATCACTTTGAAGACTATAGGGCCAAAGGAAATATCCTCCGATAACAAAGAGAAAGAAGATTTCTGAGAAACTTCTTTGTGTTCTGTGAAATCATCTCACAGAGTTACAGCTTTCCCCTGAAGAATCCTTTAGCTAAGACAGCTCTTTTGGAATTGGCAAAGTGATATTTGGAAGCCCATAGAGGGCTATGGTGAAAAAGGAAATATCCTCAGAAGAAATCTGCAAAGAAGTTTTTGAGACACTGCTTAGTGTACTGTTAATCCATCTCACGGAGTTACATCTGTATTTCGTGGATCCCTTTGCTAGCCTTATTTCTGTGGAATCTGACAACAGACATTTCAGATCCCTTTGAAGACTATAGGGCCAAAGGAAATATCCTCCGATAACAAAGAGAAAGAAACTTTCTGAGATACTTCTTTGTGTTCTGTGAAATCATCTCACAGAGTTACAGCATTCCCCTGAAGAATCCTTTAGCTAAGACAGCTCTTTTGGAATTGGCAAAGTGATATTTGGAAGCCCATAGAGGGCTATGGTGAAAAAGGAAATATCCTCAGATGAAATCTGGAAAGAAGGTTTCTGAGATACTGCTTAGTGTTCTGTTAATTCATCTCACAGAGTTACTTCCGTATTTCGTGGATTTCCTTGCTATCCTTATTTCTGTGGAATCTGAGAACAGATATTTCGGATCCCTTTGAAGACTATAGGGCCAAAGGAAATAATCTACGATAACAAAGAGAAAGAAGCTTTCTGAGAAACTTCTTTGTGTTCTGTGAAACCATCTCACAGACTACAGCTTTCCCCTCAAGAAGCCTTCCACTAAGACGGTTCTTGTGGAATTGGCAAAGGGATATTTGGAAGCCCACAGAGGGCTATGGTGAAAAAGCAAATATCCTCAGATGAAATCTGGAAAGAAGCTTTCTGAGAAACTGCTTAGTGTACTGTTAATTCATCTCACAGAGTTACATCTGTATTTCGTGGAACTCTTTGCTAGCCTTATTTCTGTGGAATCTGAGAACAGATATTTCGGATCCCTTTGAAGACTATAGGGCCAAAGGAAATATCCTCCGATAACAAAGAGAAAGAAGCTTGCTGAGAAACTACTTTGTGTTCTGTGAAATCGTCTCACAGAGTTACAGCTTTCCCCTCAAGAAACCTTTCGCTAAGTTAGTTCTTGTGGAATTGGCAAAGTGATATTTGGAAGCCCATAGAGGGCTATGGTGAAAAGGAAATATCCTCAGAGGAAATCTGGAAAGAAGCTTTCTCAGAAACTGCTCTGTGATGTGTGACTTCAACACACAGAGCTACATCTGTATTTCGTGGATCTCTTTGCTAGCCTTATTTCTGTGGATTCTGAGAACAGATATTTCGCATCCCTTTGAAGACTATAGGTCCAAAGGAAATATCCTCCGATGACAAAGAGAAAGAAGCTTTCTGAGAAACTTCTTTGTGTTCTGTGAAATCATCTCACAGAGTTACAGCTTTCCCCTCAAGAAGCCTTTCGCTAAGACAGTTCTTGTGGAATTCGCAAAGTGATATTTGGAAGATCATAGAGGGCTATGGTGATAAAGGAAATATCCTGAGATGAAATCTGGAAAGAAGCTTTTTGAGAAACTGCTTAGTGTTCTGTTAATCCATCTCACAGAGTTACATCTGTATTTCTTGGATACCTTTGCTACCCTTATTTCTGTGGAATCTGACAACAGACATTTCAGATCACTTTGAAGACTATAGGGCCAAAGGAAATATCCTCCGATAACAAAGAGAAAGAAGCTTTCTGAGAAACTTCTTTGTGTTCTGTGAAATCATCTCACAGAGTTACAGCTTTCCCCTCAAGAAGCCTTTCGCTAAGACAGTTCTTGTGGAATTGGCAAAGTGATATTTGGAAGACCATAGAGGGCTATGGTGAAAAAGGAAATATCCTCAGATGAAATCTGGAAAGAAGCTTTCTGAGAAACTGCTTAGTGTTCTGTTAATTCATCTCACAGATTTACATCAGTATTTCGTGGATCTCTTTGCTAGCCTTATTTCTGTGGAATCTGAGAACAGATATTTCGGATCCCTTTCAAGACTATAGGGCCAAAGGAAATATCCTCCGGTAAAAAAGAGAAAGAAGCTTTCTGAGAAACTTCTTTGTGTTCTGTGAAATCATCTCACAGAGTTACAGCTTTCCCCTCAAGACGCCTTTCGCTAAGATAGTTCTTGTGGAATTGGCAAAGTGATATTTGGAAGCCCATTGAGGGCTATGGTGAAAAAGGAAATATCCTCCGATGAAATCTGGAAAGAAGCTTTCTGAGAAACTGCTTAGGGTTCTGTTAATTCATCTCACATAGTTACATCTATATTTCGTGGATCTCTTTGCTAGCCTTATTTCTGTGGAATCTGAGAACAGATATTTCGGATTCCTTTGAAGAATATAGGGCCAAAGGAAATATCATCCGCTAACAAAGGGAAAGCTTTCTGAGAAACTTCTTTGTGTTCTGTGAAATCATCTCACAGAGTTACAGCTTTCCCCTCAAGAAGCCTTTCGCTAAGACAGTCCTTGTGGAATTGGCAAATTGATATTTGGAGGCCCATAGAGGGCTATGGTGAAAAAGGAAATATCCTCAGATGAAATCTGGAAAGAAGCTTTCTGAGAAACTGCTCTGTGATGTGTGACTTCCACTCACAGAGTTACATGTGTATTTCGTGGATCTCTTTGCTAGCCTTATTTCTGTGGAATCTGAGAACAGATATGTCGGATCCCTTTGAAGACTGTAGGGCCAAAGGAAATATCCTCCGATAACAAAGAGAAAGAAGCTTTCTGAGAAGCTTCTTTGTGTTCCGTGAAATCATATCACAGAGTGACAGCTTTCCACCCTAGAAGCTTATCACTAAGACAGTTCTTGTGGAATTGGCAAAGCGATATTTGGAAGCCCATAGAGGGCTATGGTGAAAAAGGAAATATCCTCAGATGAAATCTGGAAAGCTTTCTGAGAAACTGCTTAGTGTTCTGTTGATTATTCTCACAGAGTTACATCTGTATTTCGTAGATCTCTTTGCTAGCCTTATTTCTGTGGAATCTGAAAACAGATATTTCGGATCCCTTCGAAGACTATAGGGCCATAGGAAATATCTTCCGATATCAGTGAGAAAGAAGCTTTCTGAGAAACTTCTTTGTGTTCTGTGAAATCATCTCACAGAGTTAGAGCTTTACCCTCAAGAAGCCTTACGCTAAGACAGTTCCTGTGGAATTGGCAAAGTGATATTTGGAAGCCCATAGAGGGCTATGGTGAAAAAGGAAATATCCTCAGATGAAATCTGGAAAGAAGCTTTCTGAGAAACTGCTTAGTGTTCTGTTAATTCATCTCACAGGGTTACATCTGTATTTCGTGGATCTCTTTGCTAGCCTTATTTCTGTGGAATCTGAGAACAGATATTTCGGATCCCTTTGAAGACTGTAGTGCCAAAGTAAATATCCTCCGATAACAAAGAGAAAGAAGCTTTCTGAGAAACTTCTTTGTGTTCTGTGAATTCATCTCACAGAGTTACAGCATAACCCTCAAGAAGCCTTTCGCTCAGACAGTTCCTCCGGAATTGGCAAAGTGATATTTGGAAGCCCATAGAGGGCTATGGTGAAAAAGGAAATATCCTCAGATGAAATCTGGAAAGAAGCTTTCTGAGAAACTGCTTAGTGTTCTGTTAATTCATATCACAGAGTTACATCTGTGTGTCCTGGATCTCTTTGCTAGCCTTATTTCTGTGGAATCTGAGAACAGATATTTCGGATACCTTTGAAGACTATAGTTTCAAAGTAAATATCCTCTGATAAAAAAAGAGAAAGAAGCTTTCTGAGAAACTTCTTTGTGTTCTGTGAATTCATCTCACTGAGTTACAGCATAACCCTCAAGAAGCCTTTCGCTCAGACAGTTCTTGTGGAATTGACAAAGTGATATTTGGAAGCTCCTAGAGGGCTGTGGTGAAAAAGGAAATATCTTCAGATGAAATCTGGAAAGAAGCTTTCTGAGAAACTGCTTAGTGTTCTGTTAATTCATCTCACAGAGTGACATCTGTATTTCGTGGATCTCTTTGCTAGCCTTATTTCTGTGGAATCTGAGAACAGATATTTCGGATACCATTGAACACCATAGGTGCAAAGGAAATATCCTCCGATAACAAAGAGAAAGAAGCTTTGTGAGAAACTTCTTTGTGTTCTGTGAAATCATCTCACAGAGTTACAGCTTTCCCCTTAGAAAGCCTTTCGCTAAGACAGTTCTTGTGGAATTGGCAAAGTGATATTTTGAAGCCCCTAGAGGGCTATGGTTAAAAAGGAAATATCCTCAGATGAAATCTGGAAAGAAGCTTTCTGAGAAACTGCTTAGTGTTCTGTTAATTCATGTCACAGAGGTACATGTCTATTTCGTGGATCTCTTTGCTAGCCTTATTTCTGTGGAATCTGAGAACAGATATTTCGGATCCCTTTGAAGACTATAGGGCCAAAGGAAATATCCTATGATAACAAAGAGAAAGAAGCTATCTGAGAAACTTCATTGTGTTCTGTGAAATCATCTCACAGAGTTACAGCTTTCCCTTCAAGAAGCCTTTCGCTAAGACAGTTCTTGTGGAATTGGCAAAGTGATATTTGGAAGCCCATTGAGCGCTATGGTGAAAAAGGAAATATTCTCCGACGAAATCTGGAAAGAAGCTTTCTGAGAAACTGCTTAGTGTTCTGTTAATTCATCTCGCAGAGTAACATCTGTATTTCGTGGATCTCTTTGCTAGCCTTATTTCTGTGGAATCTGAGAACAGATATTTCGGATCCCTTTGAAGACTATAGGGCCAAAGGAAATATCATCCGATAACAAAGAGAAAGAAGCTTTCCGAGAAACTTCTTTGTGTTCTGTGAAATCATCTCACAGAGTTACAGCTTTCCCCTCAAGAAGCCTTTCGCTAAGACAGCTCTTGTGGAATTGGCAAAGTGATATTTGCAAGCGCATAGAGGGCTATGGTGAAAAAGGAAGTATCCTGAGATGGAATCTGAAAAGAAGCTTTCTGAGAAACTTCTTAGTGTTCTGTTAATTCATCTCACAGAGTTACATCTGTATTTCGTGGATCTCTTTGCTAGCCTTATTTCTGTGGAATCTGAGAACCGATATTTCGTACCCCTTTGAAGACTATAGGGCCAAAGGAAATATCCTCCGATAACAAAGAGTAAGAAGCTTTCTGAGAAACTTCTTTGTGTTCTGTGAAATCATCTCACAGAGTTACAGCTTTCCCCTCAAGAAGCCTTTCGCTAAGACAGTTCTTTTGGAATTGCCAAAGTGATATTTGGAGGCCCATAGAGGGCTATGGTGAAAAAGGAAATATTCTCCGACGAAATGTGGAAAGAAATTTTCTGAGAAACTGCCTAGTGTTCTGTTAATTCATCTCACAGAGTTACATCTGTATTTCGTGGATCTCTTTGCTAGTCTTATTCCTGGGAATCTGAGAACAGATAATTCGGATCCCTTTGAAGACTATAGGGCCAAAGGAAATATCCTCCGATAACAAAGAGAAAGAAGCTTTCTGAGAAACTTCTTTGTGTTCTGTGAAATCATCTCACAGAGTTACACCTTTCCCCTCTAGAAGCTTTTCGCTAAGACAGTTCTTGTGGAATTGGTCAAATGATATTTGGAAGCCCCTAGAGGTCTACGGTGAAAAAGGAAATATCCTCAGAAGAAATCTGGAAAGAAGCTTTCTGAGAAACTGCTTAGTGTTCTGATAATTCATCTCACAGAGTTACATCTGTATGTCGTGGATCCCTTTGCTAGCCTTAGTTCTGTGGAATCTGAGAACAGATATTTCGGATTCTTTGAAGACTATAGGGCCCAAGGAAATATCCTCTGATAACAAAGAGAGAGAAGCTTTCTGAAAACTTCTTTGTGTTCTGTGAAATCATCTCACAGGGTTAGAGCTTTCCCCTCAAAAAGCCTTTCGCAAAGACAGTTCTTGTGGAATTGGCAAAGTGATATTTGGAAGCCCGTAGAGGGCTATGGTGAAAAAGGAAATATCCTCAGATGAAATCTGGAAAGAAGCTTTCTGATAAACTGCTTAGTGTTCTGTTAATTCAGCTCACAGAGTTACATCAGTATTTCGTGGATCTCTTTGCTAGCCTTATTTCTGTGGAATCTGAGAACAGATATTTCTGATCCCTTTGAAGACTATACGGACAAAGGATATCTCCCCCGATAACAAAGAGAAAGAAGCTTTCTGAGAAACTTCTTTGTGTTCTGTGAAATCATCTCACAGAGTTACAGCTTTCCTCTCAAGAAGCCTTTTACTCAGACAGTTCCTCCGGAATTGGCAAAGTGATATTTGGAAGCCCATAGAGGGCTATGGTGAAAAAGGAAATATCCTCAGATGAAATCTGGAAAGAAGCTTTCTGAGAAACTGCTTAGTGTTCTGTTAATTCATATCACAGAGTTACATCTGTGTGTCCTGGATCTCTTTGCTAGCCTTATTTCTGTGGAATCTGAGAACAGATATTTCGGATACCTTTGAAGACTATAGTGTCAAAGTAAATATCCTCTGATAAAAAAAGAGAAAGAAGCTTTCTGAGAAACTTCTTTGTGTTCTGTGAATTCATCTCACTGAGTTACAGCATAACCCTCAAGAAGCCTTTCGCTCAGACAGTTCTTGTGGAATTGACAAAGTGATATTTGGAAGCTCCTAGAGGGCTGTGGTGAAAAAGGAAATATCTTCAGATGAAATCTGGAAAGAAGCTTTCTGAGAAACTGCTTAGTGTTCTGTTAATTCATCTCACAGAGTGACATCTGTATTTCGTGGATCTCTTTGCTAGCCTTATTTCTGTGGAATCTGAGAACAGATATTTCGGATACCATTGAACACCATAGGTGCAAAGGAAATATCCTCCGATAACAAAGAGAAAGAAGCTTTGTGAGAAACTTCTTTGTGTTCTGTGAAATCATCTCACAGAGTTACAGCTTTCCCCTTAGAAAGCCTTTCGCTAAGACAGTTCTTGTGGAATTGGCAAAGTGATATTTTGAAGCCCCTAGAGGGCTATGGTTAAAAAGGAAATATCCTCAGATGAAATCTGGAAAGAAGCTTTCTGAGAAACTGCTTAGTGTTCTGTTAATTCATGTCACAGAGGTACATGTCTATTTCGTGGATCTCTTTGCTAGCCTTATTTCTGTGGAATCTGAGAACAGATATTTCGGATCCCTTTGAAGACTATAGGGCCAAAGGAAATATCCTATGATAACAAAGAGAAAGAAGCTATCTGAGAAACTTCATTGTGTTCTGTGAAATCATCTCACAGAGTTACAGCTTTCCCTTCAAGAAGCCTTTCGCTAAGACAGTTCTTGTGGAATTGGCAAAGTGATATTTGGAAGCCCATTGAGCGCTATGGTGAAAAAGGAAATATTCTCCGACGAAATCTGGAAAGAAGCTTTCTGAGAAACTGCTTAGTGTTCTGTTAATTCATCTCGCAGAGTAACATCTGTATTTCGTGGATCTCTTTGCTAGCCTTATTTCTGTGGAATCTGAGAACAGATATTTCGGATCCCTTTGAAGACTATAGGGCCAAAGGAAATATCATCCGATAACAAAGAGAAAGAAGCTTTCCGAGAAACTTCTTTGTGTTCTGTGAAATCATCTCACAGAGTTACAGCTTTCCCCTCAAGAAGCCTTTCGCTAAGACAGCTCTTGTGGAATTGGCAAAGTGATATTTGCAAGCGCATAGAGGGCTATGGTGAAAAAGGAAGTATCCTGAGATGGAATCTGAAAAGAAGCTTTCTGAGAAACTTCTTAGTGTTCTGTTAATTCATCTCACAGAGTTACATCTGTATTTCGTGGATCTCTTTGCTAGCCTTATTTCTGTGGAATCTGAGAACCGATATTTCGTACCCCTTTGAAGACTATAGGGCCAAAGGAAATATCCTCCGATAACAAAGAGTAAGAAGCTTTCTGAGAAACTTCTTTGTGTTCTGTGAAATCATCTCACAGAGTTACAGCTTTCCCCTCAAGAAGCCTTTCGCTAAGACAGTTCTTTTGGAATTGCCAAAGTGATATTTGGAGGCCCATAGAGGGCTATGGTGAAAAAGGAAATATTCTCCGACGAAATGTGGAAAGAAATTTTCTGAGAAACTGCCTAGTGTTCTGTTAATTCATCTCACAGAGTTACATCTGTATTTCGTGGATCTCTTTGCTAGTCTTATTCCTGGGAATCTGAGAACAGATAATTCGGATCCCTTTGAAGACTATAGGGCCAAAGGAAATATCCTCCGATAACAAAGAGAAAGAAGCTTTCTGAGAAACTTCTTTGTGTTCTGTGAAATCATCTCACAGAGTTACACCTTTCCCCTCTAGAAGCTTTTCGCTAAGACAGTTCTTGTGGAATTGGTCAAATGATATTTGGAAGCCCCTAGAGGTCTACGGTGAAAAAGGAAATATCCTCAGATGAAATCTGGAAAGAAGCTTTCTGAGAAACTGCTTAGTGTTCTGTTAATTCATCTCACAGAGTTACATCTGTATTTGGTGGATCTTTTGGCTAGCCTAATTTCTGTGGAATCTGAGAACAGATAATTCGGATCCCTTTGAAGACTATAGGGCCAAAGGAAATATCCTCCGATAAAAAAGAGAAAGAAGCTTTCTGAGAAACTTCTTTGTGTTCTCTGAAATCATCTCACAGAGTTACAGCTTTCCCGTCAAGAAGCCTTTCGCTCAGACAGTTCTTGGGGAATTGGCAAAGTGATATTTGGAAGCCCAGAGAGGGCTACGGTAAAAAAGGAAATATCCTCAGATGAAATCTGGAAAGAAGCTCTCTGAGAAACTGCTCTGTGATGTGTGACTTCCACTCACAGAGTTACATCTGTATTTTGTGTATCTCTTTGCTACCTTTATTTCTGTGGAATCTGAGAACAGATATTTCGGATGCCTTTGAAGACTATAGGGCCAAAGGAAATATCCTCCGATAACAAAGAGAGAGAAGCTTTCTGAAAACTCCTTTGTGTTCTGTGAAATCATCTCACAGAGTTACAGCTTTCCCCTCAAGAAGCCTTTCGCTAAGACAGTTCTTGTGGAATTGGCAAAGTGATATTTGGAAGCCCATAGAGGGCTATGGTGAAAAAGTAAATATCCTCAGATGAAATCTGAAAGAAGCTTTCTGAGAAACTGCTTAGTGTACTGTTAATTCATCTCACAGAGTTACATCAGTATTTCTTGGATCCCCTTGGTAGCCTTATTTCTGTGGAATCTGAGAACAGATATTTCGGATCCCTTTGAAGACTATAGGGCCAAAGGAAATATCCTCTGATAACAAAGAGAGAGAAGCTTTCTGAAAACTCCTTTGTGTTCTGTGAAATCATCTCACAGAGTTACAGCTTTCCCCTCAAGAAGCCTTTCGCTAAGACAGTTCTTGTGGAATTGGCAAAGTGATATTTGGAAGCCCATAGAGGGCTATGGTGAAAAAGTAAATATCCTCAGATGAAATCTGAAAGAAGCTTTCTGAGAAACTGCTTAGTGTACTGTTAATTCATCTCACAGAGTTACATCAGTATTTCTTGGATCCCCTTGGTAGCCTTATTTCTGTGGAATCTGAGAACAGATATTTCGGATCCCTTTGAAGACTATAGGGCCAAAGGAAATATCCTCCGATAACAAAGAGAAAGAAGCTTTCTGAGAAACTTCTTTGTGTTCTGTGAAATCATCTCACACAGTTACAGCTTTCCCCTCCATAAGCCTTTCGCTAAGACACTTCTGCTGGAATTGGCAAAGTGATATTTGGAAGCCCATAGAGGGCTACGGTGAAAAAGGAAATATCCTCAGATGAAATCTGGAAAGAAGATTTCTGAGAAACTGCTTAGTGTTCTGTTAATTCATCTCACAGATTTACATCAGTATTTCGTGGATTTCCTTGCTAGCCTTAGTTCTGCGTAAACGTAGAACAGATTTTTCGGATCCTTTGAAGACTATAGGGCCAAAGGAAATATCCTCCGATAACAAAGAGAAAGAAGCTTAATGAGAAACT
Organism: Macaca nemestrina; assembly: GCF_043159975.1. NCBI lineage: Eukaryota > Metazoa > Chordata > Mammalia > Primates > Cercopithecidae > Macaca > Macaca nemestrina. The sequence continues at coordinate 133,645,565 of NC_092130.1, read as the reverse complement.
TCTTTGTGTTCTGTGAAATCATCTCACAGAGTTACAGCATTCCCCTCAAGAAGCCTTTCGCTAAGGCAGTTCTTGTGGAATTTGCAAAGTGATATTTGGAATCCCATAGTGGGCTATTTTGAAAAGGGAAATATCCTCCGATGAAATCTGAAAGAAGCTTTCTGAGAAACTGCTTAGTGTTCTGTTAATTCATCTCACAGAGTGACATCAGTATTATGTGGATCTCTTTGCTAGCCTTATTTCTGTGGAATCTGAGAACAGATATTTCGGATCCCTTTGAAGACTATAGGACCAAAGGAAATATCCTTCGATAACAAAGAGAAAGAAGCTTTCTGAGAAACTTCTTTGTGTTCTGTGAAATCATCTCACAGAGTTACAGCTTTCCACTCAAGGAGCCTTGCCCTAAGGCAGTTCGTGTGGAATTGGCAAAGTGATATTTGAAGCCCCTAGAGGCATATGGTGAAAAAGGAAATATCCTCAGATGAAATCTGGAAAGAAGCTTTCTGAGAAACTGCTCTGTGATGTGTGGGTTCCACTCACAGAGTTACATCTGTATTTCGTAGATCTCTTTCTAGCCTTATTTCTGTGGAATCTGAAAACAGATATTTCGGATCCCTTCGACGACTATAGGGCCATAGGAAATATCCTCCGATATCAGTGAGAAAGAAGCTTTCTGAGAAACTTCTTTGTGTTCTGTGAAATCATCTCACAGAGTTACAGCTTTACCCTCAAGAAGCCTTTCGCTAAGACAGTTCCTGTGGAATTGGCAAAGTGATATTTGGAAGCCCATAGAGGGCTATGGTGAAAAAGGAAATATCCTCAGATGAAATCTGGAAAGAAGCTTTCTGAGAAACTGCTTAGTGTTCTGTTAATTCATCTCACAGAGTTACATCTGTATTTCGTGGATCTCTTTGCTAGCTTTATTTCTGTGGAATCTGAGAAAAGATATTTCGGATCCCTTTGAAGACTGCAGTGCCAAAGTAAATATCCTCTGATAACAAAGAGAAAGAAGCTTTCTGAGAAACTTCTTTGTGTTCTGTGAATTCATCTCACAGAGTTACAGCATAACCCTCAAGAAGCCTTTCGCTCAGACAGTTCTTGTGGAATTCACAAAGTGATATTTGGAAGCTCATAGAGGGCTATGGTGAAAAAGGAAATATCCTCCGATGAAATCTGGAAAGAAGCTTTCTGAGAAACTGCTTAGTGTTCTGTTAATTCATCTCACAGAGTGACATCTGTATTTCGTGGATCTCTTTGCTAGCCTTATTTCTGTGGAATCTGAGAAGAGATATTTCTGATCCCTTTGAAGACTATAGGGCCTAAGGAAATATCCTCCGATAACAAAGAGAAAGAAGCTTTCTGAGAAACTTCTTTGTGTTCTGTGAAATCATCTCACAGAGTTACAGCTTTCCCCTCAAGAAGCCTTTAACTCAGGCAGTTCCTCTGGAATTGGCAAAGTGATATTTGGAAGCCCATAGAGGGCTATGGTGAAAAAGGAAATATCCTCAGTTGAAATCTGGAAAGAAGCTTTCTGAGAAACTGCTTAGTGTTCTGATAATTCATCTCACAGAGTTACATCAGTATTTCGTGGATCTCTTTGCTAGCCTTATTTCTGTGGAATCTGAGAACAGATATTTCTGATCCCTTTGAAGACTATAGGGCCAAAGGAAATATCCTCCGATAACAAAGAGAAAGAAGCTTTCTGAGAAACTTCTTTGTGTTCTGTGAAATCATCTCACAGAGTTACAGCTTTCCCCTCAAGAAGACTTTAACTCAGACAGTTCCTCTGGAATTGGCAAAGTGATATTTGGAAGCCCATAGAGGGCTATGGTGAAAAAGAAAATATCCTCAGATGAAATCTGGAAAGAAGCTTTCTGAGAAACTGCTTAGTGTTCTGATAATTCATCTCACAGAGTTACATCTGTATGTCGTGGATCCCTTTGCTAGCCTTAGTTCTGTGGAATCTGAGAACAGATATTTCGGATCCTTTGAAGACTATAGGGACAAAGGAAATATCCTCTGATAACAAAGAGAGAGAAGCTTTCTGAAAACTCCTTTGTGTTCAGTGAAATCATCTCACAGAGTTACAGCTTTCCCCTCAAGAAGCCTTTCGCTAAGACAGTTCTTGTGGAATTGGCAAAGTGATATTTGGAAGCCCCTAGAGGGCTATGGTGAAAAAGGAAATATCCTCAGATGAAATCTGAAAGAAGCTTTCTGAGAAACTGCTTAGTGTACTGTTAATTCATCTCAAAGAGTTACATCAGTATTTCTTGGATCTCTTTGGTAGCCTTATTTCTGTGGAATCTGAGAAGAGATATTTCGGATCCCTTTGAAGACTATAGGGCCAAAGGAAATATCCTCCGATAACAAAGAGAAAGAAGCTTTCTGAGAAACTTCTTTGTGTTCTGTGAAATCATCTCACAGAGTTACAGCTTTCCCCTCAAGAGGCCTTTCGCTAAGACAGTTCTTGTGGAATTGGCAAAGTGATATTTGGAAGCCCGTAGAGGGCTATGGTGAAAAAGGAAATATCCTCAGATGAAATCTGGAAAGAAGCTTTCTGAGAAACTGCTTAGAGTTCTGTTAATTCATCTCACAGAGTTACATCAGTATTTCGTGGATTTCTTTGCTAGCCTTATTTCTGTGGAATCTGAGAACAGATATTTCGGATCCCTTTGAAGACTATAGGGCCAAAAGAAATATCCCCCGATAACAAAGAGAAAGAAGCTTTCTGAGAAACTTCTTTGTGTTCTGTGAAATCATCTCACAGAGTTACAGCTTTCACCTCAAGAAGCCTTTAACTCAGACAGTTCCTCTGGAATTGGCAAAGTGATATTTGGAAGCCCATAGAGGGCTATGGTGAAAAAGGAAATATCCTCAGATGAAATCTGGAAAGAAGCTTTCTGAGAAACTGCTTGGTGTTCCGATAATTCATCTCACAGATTTACATCTGTATGTCGTGGATCCCTTTGCTAGCCTTATTTCTGTGGAATCTGAGAACAGATATTTCGGATCCCATTGAAGAGTATAAGCCAAAGGAAATATCCTCCGATAACAAAGAGAAAGAAGCTTTCTGAGAAACTTCTTTGTGTTCTGTGAAATCATCTCACAGAGTTACAGCTTTCCCCTCAAGAAGCCTTTCGCTAAGAGAGTTCTTGTGGAATTGGCAAAGTGATATTTGGAAGACCATAGAGGGCTATGGTGATAAAGGAAATATCCTCAGAAAAAATCTGGAAAGAAGCTTTCTGAGAAACTGCTCTGTGATGAGTGAGTTCCACTCACAGAGTTACATCTGCATTTCGTCGATCTCTTTGCTAGCCTTATTTCTGTGGAATCTGAGAACAGATATTTCGGATCCCTTTGAAGACTATAGGGCCAAAATAAATATCCTCCGATAACAAAGAGAAAGAAGCTTTCTGAGAAACTTCTTTGTGTTCTGTGATATCATCTCACAGAGTTACAGCTTTCGCGTCAAGAATCATTTCGCTAAGACAGTTCTTGTGGAATTGGCAAAGTGATATTTGGAAGCCCATAGAGGGCTATGGTGAAAAAGGAAATATCCTCAGATGAAATCTGAAAGAAGCTTTCTGAGAAACTGCTTAGTGTTCTGTTAATTCATCTCACAGAGTTACATCTCTATTTCGTGGATCCATTTGGTAGCCTTATTTCTGTGGAATCTGGGAACAGATATTTCGGATCCCTTTGAAGACTATAGGGCCAAAGGAAATATCCTCCGATAACAAAGAGAAAGAAGCTTTCTGAGAAACTTCCTTGTGTTCTGTGAAATCATCTCACAGAGTTACAGCTTTCCCCTCAAGAGGCCTTTCGCTAAGACAGTTCTTGTGGAATTGGCAAAGTGATATTTGGAAGCCCATAGAGGGCTATGGTGAAAAAGGAAATATCCTCAGATGAAATCTGGAAAGAAGCTTTCTGAGAAACTGTTTATTGTTCTCTTAATTCATCTCAAAGAGTTGCATCTGTATTTCGTGGATCTGTTTGCTAGCCTTATTATTGTGGAATCTGAGAACAGATATTTCGGATCCCTTTGAAGACTATAGGGCCAAAGGAAATATCCTCCGATAACAAAGAGAAAGAAGCTTTCTGAGAAACATCTTTGTGTTCTGTGAAATCATCACACAGGCCACAGCTTTACCCTCAAGAAGCCTTTCGCTAAGACAGTTCTTGTGGAATTGGGAAAGTGATATTTGGAAGCCCATAGAGGGCTATGGTGAAAAAGGAAATATCCTCAGATGAAATCTGGAAAGAAGATTTCTGGGAAACTGCTTAGTGTTCTGCTAATTCATCTCACAGAGTTACATCTGAATTTCGTTGATCTCTTTGCTAGCCTTAGTTCTCTGGAATCTGAGAACAGATATTTGGGATCCTTTGAAGACTATAGGGCCAAAGGAAATATCCTCCGAAAACAAAGAGAAAGAAGCTTTCTGTGAAACGTCTTTGTGTTCTGTGAAATCATCTCACAGAGTTACAGCATTCCCCTCAAGAAGCCTTTCGCTAAGACAGTTCTTGTGGAATTGGCAGAGTGATATTTGGAAGCCCATAGAGGGCTCTGGTGAAAAACGAAATATCCTCAGATGAAATCTGGAAAGAAGATTTCAGAGCAACTGCTTAGTGTTCTGTTAATTCATCTCACAGAGGTACATCTGTTTCGTGGATCTCTTTGCTAGCCTTATTTCTATGGAATCTGAGAACAGATCTTTCGGATCCCTTTGAAGACTATAGGGCCAAAGGAAATATCCTCTGATAACAAACAGAGAGAAGCTTTCTGAAAACTTCTTTGTGTTCTGTGAAATCATCTCACAGAGTTATAGCTTTCCCCTCAAGAAGCCTTTCGCTAAGACAGTTCTTGTGGAATTGGCAAAGTGATATTTGGAAGCCCATAGAGGGCTATGGTGAAAAAGGAAATATCCTCAGACGAAATCTGAAAGAAGCTTTCTGAAAAACTGCTTAGTGTTCTGTTAATTCATCTCACAGAGTTACGTCAGTATTTCTTGGATCCCTTTGCTAGCCTTATTTCTGTGGAATCTGAGAACAGATATTTCGGATCCCTTTGAAGACTATAGGGCCAAACGAAATATCCTCCGATAACAAAGAGAAAGAAGCTTTCTGAGAAACTTCTTTGTGGTCTGTGAAATCATCTCACAAAGTTACAGCTTTTCCCTCAAGAGGCCTTTCGCTAAGACAGTTCTTGTGGAATTGGCAAAGTGATATTTGGAAGCCCATAGAGGGCTATGGTGAAAAAGGAAATATCCTCACATGAAATCTGGAAAGAAGCTTTCTGAGAAACTGCTTAGTGTTCTGTTAATTCATCTCAAAGAATTACATCTGTATTCTTGGATCTCTTTGCTAGTCTTATTATTGTGGAATCTGAGAACAGATATTTCGGATCCATTTGAAGACAATAGGGCCAAAGGAAGTATCCTCCGATAACAAATAGAAAGAAGGTTTTTGAGAAACTTCTTTGTGTTCTCTGAAATCATCTCACAGAGTTACCGCTTTCCCCTCTAGAAGCCTTTCGCTCAGTCACTTCTTGTGGAATTGGCAAAGTGATATTTGGAAGCCCATAGAGGGCTATGGTGGAAAAGGAAATATCCTCAGATGAAATCTGGAAAGAAGCTTTCTGAGAAACTGCTTAGTGTTCTGTTAATTCATCTCAGAGAGTTACATCTGTATGTCGTGGATCTCTCTGCTAGCCTTATTTCTGTGGAATCTGAGAACAGATATTTCGGATCCCTTTGAAGACTATAGTGCCAAAGTAAATATCCTCTGATAACAAATTGAAAGATGCTTTCTGAGAAACTTCCTTGTGTTCTCTAAATTCATCTCACAGAGTTACAGCATAACCCTCAAGAAGCCTTTCGCTCAGGCAGCTCTTGAGGAATTGACAAAGTGATATTTGGAAGCTCCTAGAGGGCTATGGTGAAAGAGGAAATATCCTCAGATGAAATCTGGAAAGAAGCTTTCTGAGAAACTGCTTATTGTTCTGTGAATTCATCTCACAGAGTGACATCTGTATTTCGTGGGTCTCTTTGCTTGCCTTATTTCTGTGGAGTCTGAGAACAGATATTTCGGATCCCTTTGAAGACCATAGGGCCAAAGGAAATATCCTCCAATAACAAAGAGAAAGAAGCTTTCTGAGAAACTTCTTTGTGTTCTGTGAAATCATCTCACAGAGTTACAGCTTTCCATTCAAGAAGCCTTTCGCTAAGACAGTTCTTGTGGAATTGGCAAAGTGATATTTGGAAGCCCATAGAGGGCTATGATGAAAAAGGAAATATCCTCAGATGAAATCTGGAAAGAAGCTTTCTGAGAAACTGCTCTGTGATGTGTGAGTTCCACTCACAGAGTTACATCTGCATTTCGCAGATCTCTTTGCTAGCCTTATTTCTGTGGAATCTGAGAACAGATATTTCGGATCCCTTTGAAGACTATAGGGCCAAAATAAATATCCTCCGATAACAAAGAGAAAGAAGCTTTCTGAGAATCTTCTTTGTGTTCTGTGAAATCATCTCACAGAGTTACAGCTTTATCCTCAAGAAGCCTTTCGCTAAGACAGTTCTTGTGGAATTGGCAAAGTGATATTTGGAAGCCCATAGAGGGCTAAGGTGAAAAAGGAAATATCCTCAGATGAAATCTGAAAGAAGCTTTCTGAGAAACTGCTTAGTGTTCTGTTAATTCGTCTCACAGAGTTACATCTGTATGTCCTAGATCTCTTTGCTAGCCTTATTTCTGTGGAATCTGAGAACAGATATTTCGGATCCCTTTCAAGACTCTAGGGCCAAAGGAAATATCCTCCGATATCTAAGAGAAAGAAGCTTTCTGAGAAACTTCTTTGTGTTCTGTGAAATAATCTCACAGAGTTACAGCTTTCCCCTCAAGAAGCCTTTCGCTAAGACAGTTCTTGTGGAATTGGAAAAGTGATATTTGGAAGCCCATAGAGGGCTACGGTGAAAAAGGAAATATCCTCCGATGAAATCTGGAAAGAAGCTTTCTGAGAAACTGCTTAGTGTTCTGATAATTCATCTCACAGAGTTACATCTGTATGTCGTGGATCCCTTTGCTAGCCTTAGTTCTGTGGAATCTGAGAACAGATATTTCGGATCCCTGGAAGACTATAGGGCCAAAGGAAATATCCTCTGACAACAAAGAGAGAGAAGCTTTCTGAAAACTTCTTTGTGTTCTGTGAAATCATCTCACAGAGTTACAGCTTTCCCCTCAAGAAGCCTTTCGCTAAGACAGTTCTTGTGGAATTGGCAAAGTGATATTTGGAAGCCCATAGAGGGCTATGTTGAAAAAGGAAATATCCTCCGATGAAATCAGGAAAGAAGCTTTCTGAGAAACTACTTAGTGTTCCGATAATTCAACTCACAGATTTACATCTGTATGTCGTGGATCCCTTTGCTAGCCTTATTTCTGTGGAATCTGAGAACAGATATTTCGGATCCCATTGAAGAGTATAAGCCAAAGGAAATATCCTCCGATAACAAAGAGAAAGAAGCTTTCTGAGAAACTTCTTTGTTTTCTGTGAAATCATCTCACAGAGTTACAGCTTTCCCCTCAAGAAGCCTTTCGCTAAGAGAGTTCTTGTGGAATTGGCAAAGTGATATTTGGAAGACCATAGAGGGCTATGGTGAAAAAGGAAATATCCTCAGAAAAAATCTGGAAAGAAGCTTTCTGAGAAACTGCTCTGTGATGTGTGACGTCCACTCACAGAGTTACATCTGTATTTCATGGATATCTTCGTTGCCTTTATTTCTGTGGAATCTGAGAACAGTTATTTCGGATCCCTTTGAATACTATAGGGCCAAAGGAAATATCCTCCGATAACAAAGAGAAAGAAGCTTTCTGAGACAGGACTTTGTGTTCTGTGAAATCATCTCACAGAGTTACAGCTTTCCCCTCAAGAAGCCTTTCGCTAAGAGAGTTCTTGTGGAATTGGCAAAGTGATATTTGGAAGACCATAGAGGGCTATGGTGAAAAAGGAAATATCCTCAGAAAAAATCTGGAAAGAAGCTTTCTGAGAAACTGCACTGTGATGAGTGAGTTCCACTCACAGAGTTACATCTGCATTTCGTATATCTCTTTGCTAGCCTTATTTCAGTGTATACTGAGAACAGATATTTCGGATCCCTTTGAAGACTATAGGGCCAAAGTAAATATCCTCCGATAACAAAGAGAAAGAAGCTTTCTGAGAAACTTCTTTGTGTTCTGTGATATCATCTCACAGAGTTACAGCTTTCGCGTCAAGAATCATTTCGCTAAGACAGTTCTTGTGGAATTGGCAAAGTGATATTTGGAAGCCCATAGAGAGCTATGGTGAAAAAGGAAATATCCTCAGATGAAATCTGAAAGAAGCTTTCTGATAAACTGCTTAGTGTTCTGTTAATTCATCTCACAGAGTTACATCTCTATTTCGTGGATCCCTTTGGTAGCCTTATTTCTGTGGAATCTGGGAACAGATATTTCAGATCCCTTTGAAGACTATAGGGCCAAAGGAAATATCCTCCGATAACAAAGAGAAAGAAGCTTTCTGAGAAACTTCCTTGTGTTCCGTGAAATCATCTCACAGAGTTACAGCTTTCCCCTTAAGAGGCCTTTCGCTAAGACAGTTCTTGTGGAATTGGCAAAGTGATATTTGGAAGCCCATAGAGGGCTATGGTGAAAAAGGAAATATTCTCAGATGAAATCTAGAAAGAAGCTTTCTGAGAAACTGCTTATTGTTCTCTTAATTCATCTCAAAGAGTTGCATCTGTATTTCGTGGATCTGTTTGCTAGCCTTATTATTGTGGAATCTGAGAACAGATATTTCGGATCCCTTTGAAGACTATAGGGCCAAAGGAAATATCCTCCGATAACAAAGAGAAAGAAGCTTTCTGAGAAACTTCTTTGTGTTCTGTGAAATCATCACACAGAGCTACAGCTTTACCCTCAAGAAGCCTTTCGCTAAGACAGTTCTTGTGGAAATGGAAAAGTGATATTTGGAACCCCTAGAGGGCTATGGTGAAAAAGGAAATATCCTCAGATGAAATCTGGAAAGAAGATTTCTGAGAAACTGCTTAGTGTTCTGCTAATTCATCTCACAGAGTTACATCTGAATTTCGTTGATCTCTTTGCTAGCCTTAGTTCTCTGGAATCTGAGAACAGATATTTGGGATCCTTTGAAGACTAGAGGGCCAAAGGAAATATCCTCCGAAAACAAAGAGAAAGAAGCTATCTGAGAAACCTCTTTGTGTTCTGTGAAATCATCTCACAGAGTTACAGCATTCCCCTCAAGAAGCCTTTCTCTAAGACAGTTCTTGTGGAATTGGCAGAGTGATATTTGGAAGCCCATAGAGGGCTCTGGTGAAAAAGGAAATATCCTCAGATGAAATCTGGAAAGAAGATTTCTGAGCAACTGCTTAGTGTTCTGTTAATTCATCTCACAGAGGTACATCTGTATTTCGTGGATCTCTTTGCTAGCCTTATTTCTATGGAAACTGAGAACAGATATTTCGGATCCCTTTGAAGACTATAGGGCCAAAGGAAATATCCTCTGATAACAAAGAGAGAGAAGCTTTCTGAAAACTTCTTTGTGTTCTGTGAAATCATCTCACAGAATTACAGCTTTCCCCTCAAGAAGCCTTTCGCTAAGACAGTTCTTGTGGAATTGGCAAAGTGATATGTGGAAGCCCATAGAGGGCTATGGTGAAAAAGGAAATATCCTCCGATGAAATCTGAAAGAAGCTTTCTGAGAAACTGCTTAGTGTTCTGTTAATTCATCTCACAGAGTTACGTCAGTATTTCTTGGATCCCTTTGGTAGCCTTATTTCTGTGGAATCTGAGAACAGATATTTCGGATCCCTTTGAAGACTATAGGGCCAAAGGAAATATCCTCCGTTAACAAAGAGAAAGAAGCTTTCTGAGAAACTTCTTTGTGGTCTGTGAAATCATCTCACAGAGTTACAGCTTTCCCCTCAAGAGGCCTTTCGCTAAGACAGTTCTTGTGGAAATGGCAAAGTGATATTTGGAAGCCCATAGAGGGCTAAGGTGAAAAAGGAAATATCCTCAGATGAAATCTGGAAAGAAGCTTTCTGAGAAACTGCTCTGCGATGTGTGACTTCCACTCACAGAGTTACATCTGTATTTCGTGGATCTCTTTGCTAGCCTTATTTGTGTGGAATCTGAGAAAAGATATTTGGCTTCCTTTGAAGAAAACAGGGCCAACGGAAATATCCTCCGATAACAAAGAGAAAGAAGCTTTCTGAGAAACTTCTTAGTGTTCTGTGAAATCATCTCACAGTTACAGCTTTCCCCTCAAGAGGCCTTTCTCTAATACAGTTCTTTTGGAATTGGCAAAGTGATATTTGGGGTGCCCATACAGGGCTATGGTGAAAAAGGAAATATCCTCCGATGCAATCTGGAAAGAAGCTTTCTGAGAAACTGCTTAGTGTTCTGTTAATTCATCTCACAGAGTTACATCTGTATTTCGTGGATCTCTTTGCTAGCCTTATTTCTGTGGAATCTGAGAACAGATATTTTGGATCCCTTTGAAGACTATAGGGCCAAAGATAATATCCTCCAAAAAAAAAGAGAAAGAAGCTTTCTGAGAAACTTCATTGTGTTCTGTGAAATCATCTCACAGAGTTACAGCTCTCCCCTCAAGAAGCCTTTCGCTAAGACACTTCTTGTGGAATTGGCAAAGTGATATTTGGAGGCCCATAGAGGGCTACGGTGAAAAAGGAAATATCCTCCGATGCAATCTGGAAAGAAGCTTTCTGAGAAACTGCTTAGTGTTCTGGTAATATATCTCACAGAGTTACATCTGTATTTCTTGGATCTCCTTGCTAGCCTTATTTCTCTGGAATCTGAGAAGAGATATTTCGGATCCCTTTGAAGACTATAGGGACAAAGGAAATATCCTCCGATAACAAAGAGAAAGAAACTTTCTAAGAAACCTCTGTGTGTTCTCTGAAATCATCTCACAGAGTTACAGCTTTCCCCTCAAGAAGCCTTTCGCTAAGACAGTTCTTGTGGAACTGGCAAAGTGATATTTGGAAGTCCTTAGAGGTCTCTGGCGATAAAGGAAATATCCTCAGATGAAATCTGGAAAGAAGCTTTCTGAGAAACTGCTCTGTGATGTGTGACTTCCACTCACGAAGTTACATCTGTATTTCGTGGATCTCTTTGCTAGCCTTATTTCTGTGGAATCTGAGAAGAGATATTTCGGATCCCTTTGAAGACTATAGGGCCAAAGGAAATATCCTCCGATAACAAAGAGAAAGAAGCTTTCTGAGAAACTTCTTTGTGTTCTGTGAAAACATCTCTCAGATTTACACCTTTCTGCTAATGAACGCTTTCGCTAAGACAGTTCTTGTGGAATTGGCAAAGTGATATTTGGAAGTCCATAGAGGGCTATGGTGAAAAAGGAAATATCCTCAGATGAAATCTGGAAAGAAGCTTTCTGAGAAACTGCTTAGTGTTCTTTTAATTCATCTCACAGAGTTACATCTGAATTTCGAGTATCTCTTTGATAGCCTTATTTTGTGGAATCTGAGAAGAGATATTTCGGATCCCTTTGAAGACTATAGGGCCAAAGGGAATATCCACCGATAACAATGAGAAAGAAGCTTTCTGAGAAACTTTTTTGTGTTCTGTGAAATCATCTCACAGAGTCACAGCTTTCCCATCAAGAAGCCTTTCATTAGGACAGTTCTTGTGGAATTGGCAAAGTGATATTTGGAAGCCATAGAGGGCTATGGTGAAAAAGGAAAAATCCTCAGATGAAATCTGGAAAGAAGGTTTCTGAGAAACTGCTTAGTGTTCTGTTAATTCATCTCACAGAGTTACGTCATTATTTCGTGGATCTCTTTGCTAGCCTTATTTTTGAGCAATCTGAGAATAGATATTTCGGATCCCTTTGAAGACTACAGGGCCAAAGGAAATATCCTCCGATAACAAAGAGAAAGAAGCTTTCTGAGAAACTTCGTTGCGTTCTTTGAAATCATCTCACAGAGTTTCAGCTTTCCCCTCAAGAAGCCTTTCGCTAAGAAAGTTTTTGTGGAATTGGCAAAGTGATATTTGGAAGCCCATAGCTGGCTATGGTGAAAAAGGAAATAGCCTCAGATGAAATCTGGATAGAAGCTTTCTGAGAAACTGCACTGTGATGTATGACTTCCACTCACAGAGTTACATATGTATTTCGTGGATCTCTTTGCTAGCCTTTTTTCTGTGCAATCTGAGAACAGATATTTCGGATCCCTTTGAAGACTATAGGGCCAAAGGAAATATCCTCCGATAACAAAGAGAAAGAAGCTTTCTGAGAAACTTCTTTGTGTTCTGTGAAATCATCTCACAGATTTACAGCTTTCCCCTCAAGAAGCCATTCGCTAAGACAGTTCTTGTGGAATTGGAAAGTGATATTTGGAAGCCCATAGAGGGCTATGGTGAAAAAGGAAATATCCTCAGATGAAATCTGGAAAGAAGCTTTCTGAGAAACTGCTTAGTGTTCTGTTAATTCATCTCACAGAGTTACATCTGTATTTCGTGGATCTCTTTGCTAGCCTTATTTCTGTGCAATCTGAGAACAGATATTTCGGATCCCTTTGAAGACTATAGGGCCAAAGGTAATATCCTCCGATAACAAAGAGAAAGAAGCTTTCTGAGAAACTTCTTTGTGTTCTGTGAAATCAACTCACAGAGTTACAGCTTTCCCCTCAAGAAGCCTTTCGCTAAGACAGTTCTTGTGGAATTGGCAAAGTGATATTTGGAAGCCCAGAGGGGCTATGGTGAAAAAGGAAATATCCTCAGATGAAACCTGGAAAGAAGCTTTCTGAGAAACAGCTGAGTGTTCTGTTAATTCATCTCACCGAGTTACATCTGTATTTCGTGGATCCCTTTGATAGACTTATTTCTGTGGAATCTGAGAACAGATATTTCGGATCCCTTGGAAGACTATAGGGCCAAAGGAAATATCCTCCGATAACAAAGAGAAAGAAGCTTTCTGAGAAACTTCTTTGTGTTCTGTGAAATCATCTCACAGAGTTATAGCTTTCCCCACAAGAAGCCTTTCGCTAAGACAGTTCTTGTGGAATTGGCAAAGTGATATTTGGAAGCCCTTTGAGGGCTATAGTGAAAAAGGAAATATCCTCAGATGAAATCTGGAAAGAAGCTTTCTGAGAAACTGCTCTGTGATGTGTGACTTCCACTCACGGAGTTACATCTGTATTTCGTGGATCTCTTTGCTAGCCTTATTTCTGTGGAATCTGAGAACAGATATTTCGGATCCCTTTGAAGACTATAGGGCCAAAGGAAATATCCTCCGATAACAAAGAGAAAGAAGCATTGTGAGAAACTTCTTTGTGTTCTGTGAAATCATCTCACAGAGTTACAGCTTTCCCCTCAAGAAGCCTTTCGCTAAGACACTTCTTGTGGAATTGGCAAAGTGATATTTGGAGGCCCATAGAGGGCTACGGTGAAAAAGGAAATATCCTCCGATGCAATCTGGAAAGAAGCTTTCTGAGAAACTGCTTAGTGTTCTGGTAATATATCTCACAGAGTTACATCTGTATTTCTTGGATCTCCTTGCTAGCCTTATTTCTCTGGAATCTGAGAAGAGATATTTCGGATCCCTTTGAAGACTATAGGGACAAAGGAAATATCCTCCGATAACAAAGAGAAAGAAACTTTCTAAGAAACGTCTGTGTGTTCTCTGAAATCATCTCACGGAGTTACAGCTTTCCCCTCAAGAAGCCTTTCGCTAAGACAGTTCTTGTGGAACTGGCAAAGTGATATTTGGAAGTCCTTAGAGGGCTCTGGCGATAAAGGAAATATCCTCAGATGAAATCTGGAAAGAAGCTTTCTGAGAAACTTTTTTGTGTTCTGTGAAATCATCTCACAGAGTCACAGCTTTCCCATCAAGAAGCCTTTCATTAGGACAGTTCTTGTGGAATTGGCAAAGTGATATTTGGAAGCCATAGAGGGCTATGGTGAAAAAGGAAAAATCCTCAGATGAAATCTGGAAAGAAGGTTTCTGAGAAACTGCTTAGTGTTCTGTTAATTCATCTCACAGAGTTACGTCATTATTTCGTGGATCTCTTTGCTAGCCTTATTTTTGAGCAATCTGAGAATAGATATTTCGGATCCCTTTGAAGACTACAGGGCCAAAGGAAATATCCTCCGATAACAAAGAGAAAGAAGCTTTCTGAGAAACTTCGTTGCGTTCTTTGAAATCATCTCACAGAGTTTCAGCTTTCTTCTCAAGAAGCCTTTCGCTAAGAAAGTTTTTGTGGAATTGGCAAAGTGATATTTGGAAGCCCATAGCTGGCTATGGTGAAAAAGGAAATAGCCTCAGATGAAATCTGGATAGAAGCTTTCTGAGAAACTGCACTGTGATGTATGACTTCCACTCACAGAGTTACATATGTATTTCGTGGATCTCTTTGCTAGCCTTTTTTCTGTGCAATCTGAGAACAGATATTTCGGATCCCTTTGAAGACTATAGGGCCAAAGGAAATATCCTCCGATAACAAAGAGAAAGAAGCTTTCTGAGAAACTTCTTTGTGTTCTGTGAAATCATCTCACAGAGTTACAGCTTTCCCCTCAAGAAGCCATTCGCTAAGACAGTTCTTGTGGAATTGGAAAGTGATATTTGGAAGCCCATAGAGGGCTATGGTGAAAAAGGAAATATCCTCAGATGAAATCTGGAAAAAAGCTTTCTGAGAAACTGCTTAGTGTTCTGTTAATTCATCTCACAGAGTTACATCTGTATTTCGTGGATCTCTTTGCTAGCCTTATTTCTGTGCAATCTGAGAACAGATATTTCGGATCCCTTTGAAGACTATAGGGCCAAAGGTAATATCCTCCGATAACAAAGAGAAAGAAGCTTTCTGAGAAACTTCTTTGTGTTCTGTGAAATCAACTCACAGAGTTACAGCTTTCCCCTCAAGAAGCCTTTCGCTAAGACAGTTCTTGTGGAATTGGCAAAGTGATATTTGGAAGCCCAGAGGGGCTATGGTGAAAAAGGAAATATCCTCAGATGAAACCTGGAAAGAAGCTTTCTGAGAAACAGCTGAGTGTTCTGTTAATTCATCTCACCGAGTTACATCTGTATTTCGTGGATCCCTTTGATAGACTTATTTCTGTGGAATCTGAGAACAGATATTTCGGATCCCTTGGAAGACTATAGGGCCAAAGGAAATATCCTCCGATAACAAAGAGAAAGAAGCTTTCTGAGAAACTTCTTTGTGTTCTGTGAAATCATCTCACAGAGTTACAGCTTTCCCCACAAGAAGCCTTTCGCTAAGACAGTTCTTGTGGAATTGGCAAAGTGATATTTGGAAGCCCTTTGAGGGCTATAGTGAAAAAGGAAATATCCTCAGATGAAATCTGGAAAGAAGCTTTCTGAGAAACTGCTCTGTGATGTGTGACTTCCACTCACGGAGTTACATCTGTATTTCGTGGATCTCTTTGCTAGCCTTATTTCTGTGGAATCTGAGAACAGATAATTCGGATCCCTTTGAAGACTATAGGGCCAAAGGAAATATCCTCCGATAACAAAGAGAACGAAGCATTGTGAGAAACTTCTTTGTGTTCTGTGAAATCATCTCACAGAGTTACAGCTTTCCCCTCAAGAAGCCTTTCGCTAAGACACTTCTTGTGGAATTGGCAAAGTGATATTTCGAGGCCCATAGAGGGCTACGGTGAAAAAGGAAATATCCTCCGATGCAATCTGGAAAGAAGCTTTCTGAGAAACTGCTTAGTGTTCTGGTAATATATCTCACAGAGTTACATCTGTATTTCTTGGATCTCCTTGCTAGCCTTATTTCTCTGGAATCTGAGAAGAGATATTTCGGATCCCTTTGAAGACTATAGGGACAAAGGAAATATCCTCCGATAACAAAGAGAAAGAAACTTTCTAAGAAACGTCTGTGTGTTCTCTGAAATCATCTCACGGAGTTACAGCTTTCCCCTCAAGAAGCCTTTCGCTAAGACAGTTCTTGTGGAACTGGCAAAGTGATATTTGGAAGTCCTTAGAGGGCTCTGGCGATAAAGGAAATATCCTCAGATGAAATCTGGAAAGAAGCTTTCTGAGAAACTGCTCTGTGATGTGTGACTTCCACTCACGAAGTTACATCTGTATTTCGTGGATCTCTTTGCTAGCCTTATTTCTGTGGAATCTGAGAAGAGATATTTCGGATCCCTTTGAAGACTATAGGACCAAAGGAAATATCCTCCGATAACAAAGAGAAAGAAGCTTTCTGAGAAACTTCGTTGCGTTCTTTGAAATCATCTCACAGAGTTTCAGCTTTCCCCTCAAGAAGCCTTTCGATAAGACAGTTCTTGTGGAATTGACAAAGTGATATTTGGAGGCAAATAGAGGGCTATGGTGAAAAAGGAAATAACCTCAGATGAAATCTGGAAAGAAGCTTTCTGAGAAACGGCTTAGTGTTCTGTTAATTCATCTCACAGAGATACATCTGTATTTCCTGGATCTCTTTCGTAGCCTTATTTCTGTGGAATCTGAGAACAGATATTTCGGATCCCTTTGAAGACTATAGGGCCAAAGGAAATATCCCCCGATAACAAAGAGAAAGAAGCTTTCTGAGAAACTTCTTTGTGTTCTGTGAAATCATCTCATAGAGTTACAGCTTTCACCTCAAGAAGCCTTTAACTCAGACAGTTCCTCTGGAATTGTCAAAGTGATATTTGGAAGTCCATAGAGGGCTATGGTGAAAAAGGAAATATCCTCAGATGAAAACTGGAAAGAAGCTTTCTGAGAAACTGCTTAGTGTTCCGATAATTCATCTCACAGATTTACATCTGTATGTTGTGGATCCCTTTGCTAGCCTTATTTCTGTGGAATCTGAGAACAGATATTTCGGATCCCATTGAAGAGTATAAGCCAAAGGAAATATCCTCCGATAACAAAGAGAAAGAAGCTTTCTGAGAAACTTCTTTGTTTTCTGTGAAATCATCTCACAGAGTTACAGCTTTCCCCTCAAGAAGCCTTTCGCTAAGAGAGTTCTTGTGGAATTGGCAAAGTGATATTTGGAAGACCATAGAGGGCTATGGTGAAAAAGGAAATATCCTCAGAAAAAATCTGGAAAGAAGCTTTCTGAGAAACTGCTCTGTGATGTGTGACTTCCACTCACAGAGTTACATCTGTATTTCATGGATATCTTCGCTGCCTTTATTTCTGTGGAATCTGAGAACAGTTATTTCGGATCCCTTTGAAGACTATAGGGCCAAAGGAAATATCCTCCGATAACAAAGAGAAAGAAGCTTTCTGAGACAGGTCTTTGTGTTCTGTGAAATCATCTCACAGAGTTACAGCTTTCCCCTCAAGAAGCCTTTCGCTAAGAGAGTTCTTGTGGAATTGGCAAAGTGATATTTGGAAGACCATAGAGGGCTATGGTGAAAAAGGAAATATCCTCAGATGAAATCTGAAAGAAGCTTTCTGAGAAACTGCTTAGTGTTCTGTTAATTCATCTCAAAGAGTTACATCTCTATTTCGTGGATCCCTTTGGTAGCCTTATTTCTGTGGAATCAGGGAACAGATATTTCAGATACCTTTGAAGACTATAGGGCCAAAGGAAATATCCTCCGATAACAAAGAGAAAGAAGCTTTCTGAGAAACTTCCTTGTGTTCTGTGAAATCATCTCACAGAGTTACAGCTTTCCCCTCAAGAGGCCTTTCGCTAAGACAGTTCTTGTGGAATTGGCAAAGTGATATTTGGAAGCCCATAGAGGGCTATGGTGAAAAAGGAAATATCCTCCGATGCAATCTGGAAAGAAGCTTTCTGAGAAACTGCTTAGTGTTCTGGTAATATATCTCACAGAGTTACATCTGTATTTCGTGGTTCTCTTTGCTAGCCTTATTTCTCTTTAATCTGAGAACAGATATTTCGGATCCTTTGAAGACTACAGGGACAAAGGAAATATCCTCCGATAACATAGAGAAAGAAACTTTCTAAGAAACGTCTGTGTGTTCTGTGAAATCATCTCACAGAGTTACAGCTTTCCACTCAAGAAGCCTTTCGCTAAGACAGTTCTTGTGGAATTGACAAAGTGTTATTTGGAGGCCCATAGAGGTTTATGGTGAAAAAGGAAATAACCTCAGATGAAATCAGGAAAGAAGCTTTCTGAGAAACTGATTAGTGTTCTGTTAATTCATCTCACCGAGTTACATCTGTATTTCGTGGATCTCTTTGCTAGCCTTATTTCTGTGGAATCTGAGAACAGATATTTCGGATCCCTTTGAAGACTATAGGGCCAAAGGAAATATACTCCGATAACAAAGAGATAGAACCTCTCTGAGAAACTTCTTTGTGTTCTGTGAAATCATCTCACAGATTTAAAGCTTTCTCCTCAAGAAGCCTTTCGCTAAGACAGTTCTTGTGGAATTGGCAAAGTGATATTTGGAAGCCCATAGAGTGCTTGGGTGAAACAGGAAATATCCTCTGATGAAATCTGCAAAGAAGCTTTCTGAGAAACTGCTTAGTGTTCTGTTAATTCATCTCACAGAGTTACATCTGTATTTCGTGGATCCCTTTGCTAGCCTTATTTCTGTGGAATCTGAGAACAGATATTTCGGATCCCTTTGAAGACAATCGGGCCAAAGGAAATATCCTCCGATAACAAATAGAAAGAAGCTTTCTGAGAAACTTCTTTGTGTTCTGTGAAATCATCTCACAGAGTTACAGCTTTACCCTCAAGAAGCCTTTCGCTAAGACAGTTCTTGTGGAATTGGCAAAGTGATATTTGGAAGCCCATAGTGGGCTATGGTGAAACAGGAAATATCCACCGATGAAATCTGCAATGAAGCTTTCTGAGAAACTCCTTAGTGTTTTGTTAATTCATCTCACAGAATTTCAGGTGTATTTCGTGGATCACTTTGCTAGCCTTATTTCTGTGTAATCTGAGAACAGATATTTCGGATCCCTTTGAAGACTATAGGGCCAAAGGAAATATCCTCCGATAACAAAGAGAAAGAAGCTTTCTGAGAATCTTCTTTGTGTTCTGTGAAATCATCTCACAGATTTAAAGCTTTCCCCTCCAGAAGCCTTTCGCTAAGACAGTTCTTGTGGAATTGTCAAAGTGATATTTGGAAGGCCCTAGAGGGCTATGGTGAAAAAGGAAATATCCTCCGATGAAATCTGGAAAGAAGTTTTCTGAGAAACTGCTTAGTGTTCTGTTAATTCATCTCACAGAGTTACATCTGTATTTCGTGGATCTCTTTGCTAGCCTTATTTCTGTGGAATCTGAGAACAGATATTTCGGATCCCTTTGAAGACTATAGGGCCAAAGGAAATATCCTCCGATAACAAAGAGAAAGAAGCTTTCTGAGAAACTTCTTTGTGTTCTGTGACATCATCTCACAGAGTTACAGCTTTCACCTCAAGAAGCCTTTCGCTAAGACAGTTCTTGTGGAATTGGCAAAGTGATATTTGGAAGGCCCTAGAGGGCTATGGTGAAAAATCAATTATCCTCTGATGAAATATTGAAAGAATCTTTCTGAGAAACTGCTCTGTGATGTGTGACTTCAACTCACAGAGTTACCACTGTATTTCGTGGATCTCTTTGCTAGCCTTATTTCTGTGGAATCTGAGAACAGATATTTCGGATCCCTTTGACGACTATAGGGCCAAAGGAAATATCCTCCGATAACAAAGAGAAAGAAGCTTTCTGAGAAACTTCTTTGTGTTCTGTGAAATCGTCTCACAGAGTTACAGCTTTCCCCTCAAGAATCCTTTCGCTAAGACAGTTATTGTGGAATTGGCAAAGTGATATTTGAAGCCCATAGAGGGCTATAGTGAAAAAGGAAATATCCTCAGATGAAATCTGGAAAGAAGCTTTCTGAGAAACTGCTTAGTGTTCTGCTAATTCATCTCACAGAGTTACATCTGTATGTCGTGGATCTCTTTGCTAGCCTTATTTCTATGGAATCTGAGAACAGATATTTCGGATCCCTTTGAAGACTATAGGGCCAAAGGAAATATCCTCCGATAACAAAGAGAAAGAAACTTTCTGAGAAACTTCTTTGTGTTCTGTGAAATCATCTCACTGAGTTACAGCTTTCCCTTCAAGAAGCCTTTCGCTAAGACAGTTCTTGTGGAATGGGCCAAGTGATATTTGGAAGCCCATAGAGGGCTATGGTGAAAAAGGAAATATCCTCCGATGAAATCTGGAAAGAAGCTTTCTGAGAAACTGCTTAGTGTTCTGTTAATTCATCTCACAGAGTTACATCTGTATTTCGTAGATCTCTTTGCTAGCCTTATTTCTGTGGAATCTGAGAACAGATATTTCGGATCCCTTTAAAGACTGTAGGGCCAAAGGAAATATCCTCCGATAACAAAGAGAAAGAAGCTTTCTGAGAAACTTCTTTGTGTTCTGTGAAATCATCTCTCAGAGCTACAGCTTTCCCCTCAAGAAGCCTTTCGCTAAGACACTTCTTGTGGAATTGGCAAAGTGATATTTGGAGGCCCATAGTGGGCTATGTTAAAAAAGGAAATATCCTCCGATGCAATCTGGAAAGAAGCTTTCTGAGAAACTTCTTAGTGTTCTGGCAATACATCTCACAGAGTTACATCTGTATTTCGTGGATCTCTTTGCTAGCCTTATTTCTCTGGAATCTGAGAACAGATATTTCGGATCCCTTTGAAGACTATAGGGCCAAAGGAAATATCCTCCGATAAAAAAGAGAAAGAAACTTTCTGAGAAACGCCTGTGTGTTCTGTGACATCATATCACAGAGTTACAGCTTTCCCCTGAAGAAGCCTTTCGCTAAGACAGTTCTTGTGGAATTGACAAAGTGATATTTGGAGGCCCATAGAGGGCTACGGTGAAAAAGGAAATAACCTCAGATGAAATCTGGAAAGAAGTTTCTGAGAAACTGCTTAGTGTTCTGTTAATTCATCTCACAGAGATACATCTGTATTTCGTGGATCTCTTTGCTAGCCTTATTTCTGTGGAATCTGAGAACAGATATTTTGGATCCCTTTGAAGATTATAGGGCCAAAGGAAATATCCTCCGATAACAAAGAGAAAGAAGCTTTCTGAGAAACTTCTTTGTGTTCTCTGAAATCATCTCACAGAGTTACAGCTTTCCCCTCAAGAAGCCTTTCGCTAAGACAATTCTTGTGGAATTGGCAAAGTGATATTTGGAAGCCTATAGAGGGCTATGGTGAAAAAGGAAATATCCTCCAATGAAATCTGGAAAGAAGCTTTCTGAGAAACTGCTTAGTGTTCTGTTAATTCATCTGACAGAGTTACATCTGTATTTCGTGGATCTCTTTGCAAGCCTTATTTCTGTGGAATCTGAGAACATATATTTCGGATCCCTTCAAAGACTGAAGGGCCAAAGGAAATATCCTCCGATAAAAAAGAGAAAGAAGCTTTCTGAGAAACTTCTTTGTGTTCTGTGAAATCATCTCACAGAGTTA
This sequence comes from Macaca nemestrina, assembly GCF_043159975.1. NCBI lineage: Eukaryota > Metazoa > Chordata > Mammalia > Primates > Cercopithecidae > Macaca > Macaca nemestrina. The sequence continues at coordinate 133,624,131 of NC_092130.1, read as the reverse complement.
CAGCTTTCCCCTCAAGAAGCCTTTCGCTAAGACAGTTCTTGTGAAATTGGCAAAGTGATATTTGGAGGCCCATAGAGGGCTACGGTGAAAAAGGAAATATCCTCCGATGCAATCTGGAAAGAAGCTTTCTGAGAAACTGCTTAGTGTTCTGGTAATAAATCTCACAGAGTTACATCTGTATTTCGTGGATCTCTTTGCTAGCCTTATTTCTCTGGAATCTGAGAACAGATATTTCGGATCCCTTTGAAGACTATAGGGCCAAAGGAAATATCCTCCGATAACAAAGAGAAAGAAACTTTCTGAGAAATGTCTGTGTGTTCTGTGACATCATCTCACAGAGTTACAGCTTTCCCCTCAAGAAGCCTTTCGCTAAGACAGTTCTTGTGGAATTGACAAAGTGACATTTGGAGGCCCTTAGAGGGCTATGGTGAAAAAGGAAATAACCTCAGATGAAATCTGGAAAGAAGCTTTCTGAGAAACTGCTTAGTGTTCTGTTAATTCATCTCACAGAGATACATCTGTATTTCGTGGATCTCTTTGCTAGCCTTATTTCTGTGGAATCTGAGAACAGATATTTCGGATCCCTTTGAAGACTATAGAGCCAAAGAAAATGTCCTCCGATAACAAAGAGAAAGAAGCGTTCTGAGAAACTTCTTTGTGTTCTCTGAAATCATCTCACAGAGTTACAGCTTTCCCCTCAAGAAGCCTTTCGCTAAGACACTTCTTGTGGAATTGGCAAAGTGATATTTTGAGGCCCTTAGAGGGCTATGGTGAAAAAGGAAATATCCTCCGATGAAATCTGGAAAGAAGCTTTCTGAGAAACTCCTTAGTGTTTTGTTAATTCATCTCACAGAGTTTCATGTGTATTTCGTGGATCTCTTTGCTAGCCTTATTTCTGTGGAATCTGAGAACAGATATTTCGGATCCCTTTGAAGACTATAGGGCCAAAGGAAATATCCTCCGATAACAAAGAGAAAGAAGCTCTCTGAGAAACTTCTTTGTGTTCTGTGAAATCATCTCACAGAGTTACAGCTTTCCCCTCCAGAAGCTTTTCGCTAAGACAGTTCTTGTGGAATTGGCAAAGTGATATTTGGAAGGCCCTAGAGGGCTATGTTGAAAAAGCAAATATCCTCCGATGAAATATTGAAAGAATCTTTCTGAGAACCTGCTCTGTGATGTGTGACTTCAACTCACAGAGTTACCACTGTATTTCGTGGATCTCTTTGCTAGCCTTATTTCTGTGGAATCTGAGAACAGATATTTCGGATCCCTTTGACGACTATAGGGCCAAAGGAAATATCCTCCGATAACAAAGAGAAAGAAGCTTTCTGAGAATCTTCTTTGTGTTCTGTGAAATCGTCTCACAGAGTTACAGCTTTCCCCTCAAGAATCCTTTCGCTAAGACAGTTATTGTGGAATTGGCAAAGTGATATTTAGAAGCCCATAGAGGGCTATGGTGAAAAAGGAAATATCCTCCGATGAAATCTGGAAAGAAGCTTTCTGAGAAACTGCTTAGTGTTCTGTTAATTCATCTCACAGAGTTACATCTGTATTTCGTGGATCTCTTTGCTAGCCTTATTTCTCTGGAATCTGAGAACAGATATTTCGGATCCCTTTGAAGACTATAGGGCCAAAGGAAATATCCTCCGATAAAAAAGAGAAAGAAACTTTCTGAGAAACGCCTGTGTGTTCTGTGACATCATATCACAGAGTTACAGCTTTCCCCTCAAGAAGCCTTTCATTAGACAGTTCTTGTAGAATTGACAAAGTGATATTTGGAGGCCCATAGAGGGCTACGGTGAAAAAGGAAATAACCTCAGATGAAATCTGGAAAGAAGCTTTCTGAGAAACTGCTTAGTGTTCTGTTAATTCATCTCACAGAGATACATCTGTATTTCGTGGATCTCTTTGCTAGCCTTATTTCTGTGGAATCTGAGAACAGATATTTTGTATCCCTTGAAGATTATAGGGCCAAAGGAAATATCCTCCGATAACAAAGAGAAAGAAGCTTTCTGAGAAACTTCTTTGTGTTCTGTGAAATCATCTCACAGAGTTACAGCTTTCCCCTCAAGAAGCCTTTCGCTAAGACAATTCTTGTGGAATTGGCAAAGTGATATTTGGAAGCCTATAGAGGGCTATGTTGAAAAAGGAAATATCCTCCGATGAAATCTTGAAAGAAGCTTTCTGAGAAATGCTTAGTGTTCTGTTAATTCATCTGACAGAGTTACATCTGTATTTCGTGGATCTCTTTGCAAGCCTTATTTCTGTGGAATCTGAGAACATATATTTCGGATCCCTTCAAAGACTGAAGGGCCAAAGGAAATATCCTCCGATAAAAAAGAGAAAGAAGCTTTCTGAGAAACTTCTTTGTGTTCTGTGAAATCATCTCACAGAGTTACAGCTTTCCCCTCAAGAAGCCTTTCGCTAAGACACTTCTTGTGGAATTGGCAAAGAGATATTTGGAGGCCCACAGAGGGCTTCGGTGAAAAAGGAAATATCCTCCGATGTAATCTGGAAAGAAGCTTTCTGAGAAACTGCTTAGTGTTCTGGTAATACATCTCACAGAGTTACATCTGTATTTCGTGGATCTCTTTGCTGGCCTTATTTCTCTGGAATCTGAGAACAGATATTTCGGATCCCTTTGAAGACTATAGGGCCAAAGGAAATATCCTCCGATAACAAAGAGAAAGAAACTTTCTGAGAAACTTCTTTGTGTTCTATGAAATCGTCTCACAGAGTTACAGCTTTCCCCTCAAGAAGCCTTTCGCTAAGACAGTTCTTGTGGAATTGGCAAAGTGATATTTGGAGGCCCATAGAGGGCTATGGTGAAAAAGGAAATAACCTCAGATGAAATCAGGAAAGAAGCTTTCTGAGAAACTGCTTACTGTTGTGTTAATTCATCTCACAGAGTTAAATCTGTATTTCGTGGATCTCTTTGCAAGCCTTATTTCTGTGGAATCTGAGAAGAGATATTTCGGATCCCTTTGAAGACTATAGGGTCAAAGGAAATATACTCCGATAACAAAGAGAAAGAAGCGTTCTGAGAAACTTCTTTGTGTTCTGTGAAATCATCTCACAGAGTTACAGCTTTACCCTCAAGAAGCCTTTCGCTAAGACAGTTCTTGTGGAATTGGCAAAGTGATATTTGGAAGCCCATAGAGGGCTATGGTGAAACAGGAAATATCCACCGATGAAATCTGCAATGAAGCTTTCTGAGAAACTGCTTAGTGTTTTGTTAATTCATCTCACAGAATTTCAGGTGTATTTCGTGGATCTCTTTGCTAGCCTTATTTCTGTGGAATCTGAGAACAGACATTTCGGATCCCTTTGAAGACTATAGGGCCAAAGGAAATATCCTCCGATATCTAAGAGAAAGAAGCTCTCTGAGAATCTTCTTTGTGTTCTGTGAAAACATCTCACAAATTTAAAGCTTTCCCCTCCAGAAGCCTTTCGCTAAGACAGTTCTTGTGGAATTGTCAAAGTGATATTTGGAAGGCCCTAGAGGGTTATGGTGAAAAAGGAAATATCCTCCGATGAAATCTGGAAAGAAGCTTTCTGAGAAACTGCTTAGTGTTCTGTTAATTCATCTCACACAGTTACATCTGTATTTCGTGGATCTCTTTGCTAGCCTTATTGCTGTGGAATCTGAGAAGAGATTTTTCGAATTCCTTTGAAGACTACAGGGCCAAAGAAAATATCCTCCGATAACACAGAAAAAGAAGCGTTCTGAGAAACTTCTTTGTGTGCTGTGAAATCATCTCACAGAGTTACAGCTCTCCCCTCAAGAAGCCTTTCGCTAAGATTGTTCTTGTGGAATTGGCAAAGTGATATTTGGAAGCCCATAGAGGGCTATGGTGAAAAAGGAAATATCCTCCGATGAAATCTGGAAAGAAGCTTTCTGAGAAACTGCTTGGTGTTCTGTTAATACATCTCACAGAGTTACATCTGTATTTTTGGATCCCTTTGCTAGCCTTATTTCTGTGGAATCTGAGAACAGATATTTCGGATCCCTTTGAAGACTATAGGGCCAAAGGAAATATCCTCCGATAAAAAAGAGAAAGAAGCTTTCTGAGAAATTTCTTTGTGTTCTGTGAAATCATCTCACAGAGTTACAGCTTTCCCCTCAAGAAGTCTTTCGCTAAGACACTTCTTGTAGAATTGGCAAAGTGATATTTGGAGGCCCATAGAGGGCTATGGTGAAAAAGGAAATATCCTCCGATGCAATCTGGAAAGAAGCTTTCTGAGAAACTGCTTAGTGTTCTGGTAATACATCTCACAGAGTTACATCTGTATTTCGTGGATCTCTTTGCTAGCCTTATTTCTCTGGAATCTGAGAACAGATATTTCGGATCCCTTTGAAGACTATAGGGCCAAAGGAAATATCCTCCGATAACAAAGAGAAAGAAACTTTCTGAGAAATGTCTGTGTGTTCTGTGACATCATCTCACAGAGTTACAGCTTTCCCCTCAGGAAGCCTTTCGCTAAGACAGTTCTTGTGGAATTGACAAAGTGACATTTGGAGGCCCTTAGAGGGCTATGGTGAAAAAGGAAATAACCTCAGATGAAATCTGGAAAGAAGCTTTCTGAGAAACTGCTTAGTGTTCTGTTAATTCATCTCACAGAGATACATCTGTATTTCGTGGATCTCTTTGCTAGCCTTATTTCTGTGGAATCTGAGAAAAGATATTTCGGATCCCTTTGAAGACTATAGAGCCAAAGAAAATGTCCTCCGATAACAAAGAGAAAGAAGCGTTCTGAGAAACTTCTTTGTGTTCTGTGAAATCATCTCACAGAGTTACAGCTTTCCCCTCAAGAAGCCTTTCGCTAAGACACTTCTTGTGGAATTGGCAAAGTGATATTTGGAGGCCCCTAGAGGGCTATGGTGAAAAAGGAAATATCCTCCGATGAAATCTGGAAAGAAGCTTTCTGAGAAACTCCTTAGTGTTTTCTTAATTCATCTCACAGAGTTTCATGTGTATTTCGTGGATCTCTTTGCTAGCCTTATTTCTGTGGAATCTGAGAACAGATATTTCGGATCCCTTTGAAGACTATAGGACCAAAGGAAATATCCTCCGATAACAAAGAGAAAGAAGCTCTCTGAGAAACTTCTTTGTGTTCTGTGAAATCATCTCACAGAGTTACAGCTTTCCCCTCCAGAAGCCTTTCGTTAAGACAGTTCTTGTGGAATTGGCAAAGTGATATTTGGAAGGCCCTAGAGGGCTATGGTGAAAAAGCAAATATCCTCCGATGAAATATTGAAAGAATCTTTCTGAGAAACTGCTCTGTGATGTGTGACTTCAACTCACAGAGTTACCACTGTATTTCGTGGATCTCTTTGCTAGCCTTATTTCTGTGGAATCTGAGAACAGATATTTCGGATTCCTTTGACGACTATAGGGCCAAAGGAAATATCCTCCGATAACAAAGAGAAAGAAGCTTTCTGAGATATTTCTTTCTGTTCTGTGAAATCGTCTCACAGAGTTACAGCTTTCCCCTCAAGAAGCCTTTCGCTAAGACAGTTATTGTGGAATTGGCAAAGTGATATTTGAAAGCCCATAGAGGGCTATGGTGAAAAAGGAAATATCCTCAGATGAAATCTGGAAAGAAGCTTTCTGATAAACTGCTTAGTGTTCTGCTAATTCATCTCACAGAGTTACATCTGTATGTCGTGGATCTCTTTGCTAGCCTTATTTCTGTGGAATCTGAGAACAGATATTTCGGATCCCTTTGAAGACTATAGGGCCAAAGGAAATATCCTCCGATAACAAAGAGAAAGAAACTTTCTGAGAAACTTCTTTGTGTTCTGTGAAGTCATCTCACAGAGTTACAGCTTTCCCTTCAAGAAGCCTTTCGCTAAGACAGTTCTTGTGGAATGGGCCAAGTGATATTTGGAAGCCCATAGAGGGCTATGGTGAAAAAGGAAATATCCTGAGATGAAATCTGGAAAGAAGCTTTCTGAGAAACTGCTTAGTGTTCTCTTAATTCATCTCACAGAGTTACATCTGTATTTCGTGGATCTCTTTGCCAGCCTTTTTCTGTGGAATCTGAGAACAGATAATTCAGATCCCTTTGAAGACTATAGGACCAAAGGAAATATCCTCCGATAACAAAGAGAAAGAAGCGTTCTGAGAAACTTCTTTGTGTGCTGTGAAATCATCTCACAGAGTTACAGCTTTCCCCTCAAGAAGCCTTTCGCTCAGACAGTTCTTGTGGAATTGGCAAAGAGATATTTGGAGGCCCATAGAGGGCTATGGTGAAAAAGGAAATATCCTCCGATGAAATCTGGAAGGAAGATTTCTGAGAAACTGCTTAGTGTTCTGTTAATTCATCTCACAGAGTTACATCTGTATTTCGTGGATCTCTTTGTTAGCCTTATTTCTGTGGAATCTGAGAACAGATAATTCGGATCCCTTTGAAGACTATAGGGCCAAAGGAAATATCCTCCTATAACAAAGAGAAAGAAGCTTTCTGAGAAACTTCTTTGTGTTCTGTGAAATCATCTCACAGAGTTACAGCTTTCCCCTCAAGAAGTCTTTCGCTAAGACACTTTTTGTGGAATTGGCAAAGTGATATTTGGAGGCCCATAGAGTGCTACGGTGAAAAAGGAAATATCCTCCGATGCAATCTGGAAAGAAGCTTTCTGAGAAACTGCTTAGTGTTCTGGTAATACATCTCACAGAGTTACATCTGTATTTCGTGGATCTCTTTGCTAGCCTTATTTCTGTGGAATCTGAGAACAGATATTTCGGATCCCTTTGAAGACTATAGGGCGAAAGGAAATATCCTCCGATAACAAAGAGAAAGAAACTTTCTGAGAAATGTCTGTGTGTTCTGTGACATCATCTCACAGAGTTACAGCTTTACCCTCAAGAAGCCTTTCGCTAAGACAGTTCTATTGGAATTGACAAAGTGACATTTGGAGGCCCTTAGAGGGCTATGGTGAAAAAGGAAATAACCTCAGATGAAATCTGGAAAGAAGCTTTCTGAGAAACTGCTTAGTGTTCTGTTAATTCATCTCACAGAGATACATCTGTATTTCGTGGATCTCTTTGCTAGCCTTATTTCTGTGGAATCTGAGAACAGATATTTCGGATCCCTTTGAAGACTATAGGGCCAAAGGAAATATCCTCCGATAACAAAGAGAAAGAAACTTTCTGAGAAACTTCTTTGTGTTCCATGAAATCGTCTCACAGAGTTACAGCTTTCCCCTCAAGAAGCCTTTCGCTCAGACAGTTCTTGTGGAATTGGCAAAGTGATATTTGGAGGCCCATGGAGGGCTATGGTGAAAAAGGAAATAACCTCAGATGAAATCTGGAAAGAAGCTTTCTAAGAAACTGCTTAGTGTTCTGTTAATTCATCTCACAGAGTTACATCTGTATTTTGGATCTCTTTGCTAGCCTTATTTCTGTGGAATCTGAGAAAAGATATTTCGGATCCCTTTGAAGACTAAAGGGCCAAAGGAAATATCCTCCGATAACAAAGAGAAAGAAGCTTTCTGAGAAACTTCTTTGTGTTCTGTGAAATCATCGCACAGAGTTACAGCTTTCCCCTCAAGCAGCCTTTCGCTAAGACAGTTCTTGTGGAATTGGCAAAGTGATATTTGGAAGCCCATAGAGGGCTATGGTGAAAAAGGAAATATCCTCAGATGAAATCTGGAAAGAAGCTTTCTGAGAAACTGCTTAGGGTTCTGTTAATTCATCTCACAGAGTTACATCTGTATTTCGTGGATATCTTTGCTAGCCTTCTTTCTGTGGAATCTGAGAACAGATATTTCGGATCCCTTTGAAGACTATAGGGCCAAAGATAATATCCTCCGATAACAAAGAGAAAGAAGCTTTCTGAAAAACTTCTTTGTGTTCTGTGAAATCATCTCACAGAGTTACAGCTTTCCCCTCAGGAAGCCTTTCGCTAAGAGAGTTCTTGTGGAATTGGCAAAGTGATATTTGGAAGCCCATAGAGGACTATGGAGAAAGACGAAATATCCTCAGATGAAATCTGGAAAGAAGCTTTCTGAGAAACTCCTTAGTTTTCTGTTAATTCATCTCACAGAGTTACATCTATATTTCGTGGATCTCTTTGCTAGCCTTATTTCTTTGGAATCTGAGAACAGATATATCGGATCCCTTTGAAGACTATAGGGCCAAAGGAAATATCCTCCGATAAAAAAGAGAAGGAAGCTTTCTGAGAAACTTCTTTGTGTTCTGTGAAATCATCTCACAGAGTTACAGCTTTCCCCTCAAGAAGCCTTTCGCTAAGACAGTTCTTGTGGAATTGGCAAAGTGATATTTGGAAGCCCATAGAGGGCTATGGTGAAAAAGGAAATATCCTCAGATGAAATCTGGCAAGAAGATTTCTGAGAAACTGCTTAGTGTTCTGTTAATTCATCTCACAGAGTTACATCTGTATTTCGTGGATCTCTTTGCTAGCCTTATTTCTGTGGAATCGTGGAACAGATATTTCGGATCCCTTTGAGGACTTTAGGGCCAAAGGAATTATCCTCCGATAAAAAAGAGAAAGAAGCTGTCTGAGAAACTTCTTTGTGTTCTCTGAAATCATCTCACAGAGTTACAGCTTTCCCTTCACGAATCCTTTCGCTAAGACACTTCTTGTGGAATTGGCAAAGTGATATTTGGAAGCCCATAGAGGGCTATGGCGAAAAAGGAAATATCCTCCGATGAAATCTCGAAAAAAGCTTTCTGACAAACTGCTTAGTGTTCTGTTAATTCATCTCACAGAGTTACGTCTGTATTTCGTCGATCCCTTTGCTAGCCTTATTTCTGTGGAATCTGAGAACAGATATTTCGGATCCCTTTGAAGACTATAGGGCCAAAGGAAATATCCTCCGATAACAAAGAGAAAGAAACTTTCTGAGAAATGTCTGTGTGTTCTCTGACATCATCTCACAGAGTTACAGCTTTCCCCTCAAGAAGCCTTTCGCTGAGACAGTTCTTGTGGAATTGACAAAGTGACATTTGGAGGCCCGTAGAGGGCTATGGTGAAAAAGGAAATATCCTTAGATGAAATCTGGAAAGAAGCTTTCTGAGAAACTACTTAGTGTTCTGTTAATTCATCTCACAGAGGTACATCTGTATTTCGTGGATCTCTTTGCTAGCCTTATTTCTGTGGAATCTGAGAACAGATATTTCGGATCCCTTTGAAGACTTTAGGGCCAAAGGAAATATCCTCCGATAACAAAGAGAAAGAAACTTTCTGAGAAACTTCTTTGTGTTCTATGAAATCGTCTCACAGAGTTACAGCTTTCCCCTCAAGAAGCCTTTCGCTCAGACAGTTCTTGTGGAATTGGCAAAGTGATATTTGGAGGCCCATAGAGGGCTATGGTGAAAAAGGAAATAACCTCAGATGAAATCTGGAAAGAAGCTTTCTAAGAAACTGCTTAGTGTTCTGTTAATTCATCTCACAGAGGTACATCTGTATTTCGTGGATCTCTTTGCTAGCCTTATTTCTGTGGAATCTGAGAACAGATATTTCGGATCCCTTTGAAGATTATAGGGCCAAAGGAAATATACTCCGATAACAAAGAGAAAGAAGGTCTCTGAGAAACTTCTTTGTGTTCTGTGAAATCATCTCAGAGATTTAAAGCTTTCTCCTCAAGAAGCCTTTCGCTAAGACAGTTCTTGTGGAATTGGCCAAGTGATATTTGGAAGCCCATACAGGGCTATGGTGAAAAAGGAAATATCCTCAGATGAAATCTGGAAAGAATTTTCTGAGAAACTGCTTAGTGTTCTGTTAATTCATCTCACAGAGTTACATCTGTATTTCGTGGATCTCTTTGCTAGCCTTTTTCTGTGGAATCTGAGAACAGATATTTCAGATCCCTTTGAAGACTATTGGGCCAAAGAAATATCCTCTGATAACAAAGAGAAAGAAACTTTCTGAGAAACTTCTTTGTGTTCTGTGAAATCATCTCACAGAGTTACAGCTTTACCTCAAGAAGCCTTTCGCTAAGACAGTTCTTGTGGAATTGGCAAAGTGATATTTGGAAGCCCATAGAGGGCTATGGTGAAATAGGAAATATCCTCCGATGAAATCTGCAAAGAAGCTTTCTGAGAAACTGCTTAGTGTTTTGTTAATTCATCTCACAGAGTTTCATGTGTATTTCGTGGATCTCTTTGCTAGCCTTATTTCTGTGGAATCTGAGAACAGATATTTCGGATCCCTTTGAAGACTATAGGGCCAAAGGAAATATCCTCCGATAACAAAGAGAAAGAAGCTCTCTGAGAAACTTCTTTGTGTTCTGTTAAATCATCTCACAGATTTAAAGCTTTCCCCTCCAGAAGCCTTTCGCTAAGACAGTTCTTGTGGAATTGGCAAAGTGATATTTGGAGGCCCACAGAGGGCTATGGTGAAAAAGGAAATATCCTCCGATGAAATCTGGAAAGAAGGTTTCTGAGAAACTGCTTAGTGTTCTGTTGAGTCATCTCACTAAGTTACATCTGCATTTCGTGGATCTCTTTGCTAGCCTTATTTCTGTGGAATCTGAGAACAGATATTTCGGATCCCTTCGAAGACCATAGGGCCGAAGGAAATATGATCCGATAACAAAGAGAAAGAAGCTTTCATAGAAACTTCTTTGTGTTCTGTGAAATCATCTCACAGAGTTACAGCTTTCCCCTCAAGAAGCCTTTCGCTAAGACAGTTCTTGTGGAATTGGCAAAGTGATATTTGGGAGCCCATAGAGGGCTATGGTGAAAAAGGAAATATCCTCAGATGAAATCTGGAAAGAAGCCTTCTGAGAAACTGCTTAGTGTTCTGTTGATTCATCTCACAGAGTTACATCTGTATTTTGGATCTCTTTGCTAGCCTTATTTCTGTGGAATCTGAGAACAGATATTTCGGATCCCTTTGAAGACTATAGGGCCAAAGGAAATATCCTCTGATAACAAAGAGAAAGAAGCTTTCTGAGAAACTTTTTTGTGTTCTGTGAAATCATCTCACAGAGTTACAGCTTTCCCCTCAAGAAGCCTTTCGCTAAGACAGTTCTTGTGGAATTGGCAAAGTGATATTTGGAAGCCCCTAAAGGGCTATGGTGAAAAAGGAAATATCCTCCGATGAAATCTGGAAAGAAGCTTTCTGAGAAACTGCTTAGGGTTCTGTTAATTCATCTCACAGAGTTACATCTGTATTTCGTGGATCTCTTTGCTAGCCTTATTTCTCTGGAATCTGAGAACAGATATTTCGGATCCCTTTGAAGACTATAGGGCCAAAGGAAATATCCTCCGATAACAAAGAGAAAGAAACTTTCTGAGAAATGTCTGTGTGTTCTGTGACATCATCTCACAGAGTTACAGCTTTCCCCTCAAGAAGCCTTTCGCTAAGACAGTTCTTGTGGAATTGACAAAGTGACATTTCGAGGCCCTTAGAGGGCTATGGTGAAAAAGGAAATAACCTCAGATGAAATCTGGAAAGAAGCTTTCTGAGAGAGTGCTTAGTGTTCTGTTAATTCATCTCACAGAGATACATCTGTATTTCTTGGATCTCTTTGCTAGCCTTATTTCTGTGGAATCTGAGAACAGATATTTCGGATCCCTTTGAAGACTATAGGGCCAAAGGAAATATCCTCCGATAACAAAGAGAAAGAAACTTTCTGAGAAACTTCTTTGTGTTCTGTGACATCATCTCACAGATTTACAGCTTTCACCTCAAGAAGCCTTTCGCTAAGACAGTTCTTGTGGAATTGACAAAGTGATATTTGGAAGGCCCTAGAGGGCTATGGTGAAAAAGAAAATATCCTCCGATGAAATATTGAAAGAATCTTTCTGAGAAACTGCTCTGTGATGTGTGACTTCAACTCACAGAGTTACCACTGTATTTCGTGGATCTCTTTGCTAGCCTTATTTCTGTGGAATCTGAGAACAGATATTTCGGATCCCTTTGACGACTATAGGGCCAAAGGAAATATCCTCCGATAACAAAGAGAAAGAAGCTTTCTGAGAAACTTCTTTGTGTTCTGTGAAATCGTCTCACAAAGTTACAGCTTTCCCCTCAAGAAGCCTTTCGCTAAGACAGTTCTTGTGGAATTGGCAAAGTGATATTTGGAAGCCCATAGAGGGCTATGGTGAAAAAGGAAATATCCTCAGATGAAATCTGGAAAGAAGCTTTCTGAGAAACTGCTTAGTGTTCTGCTAATTCATCTCACAGAGTTACGTCATTATTTCGTGGATCTCTTTGCTAGCCTTATTTTTGAGCACTCTGAGAATAGATATTTCGGATCCCTTTGAAGACTACAGGGCCAAAGGAAATATCCTCCGATAACAAAGAGAAAGAAGCTTTCTGAGAAACTTCGTTGCGTTCTTTGAAATCATCTCACAGAGTTTCAGCTTTCCCCTCAAGAAGCCTTTCGCTAAGAAAGTTTTTGTGGAATTGGCAAAGTGATATTTGGAAGCCCATAGAGGGCTATGGTGAAAAAGGAAATAGCCTCAGATGAAATCTGGATAGAAGCTTTCTGAGAAACTGCACTGTGATGTATGACTTCCACTCACAGAGTTACATATGTATTTCGTGGATCTCTTTGCTAGCCTTATTTCTGTGGAATCTGAGAACAGATATTTCGGATCACTTTGAAGACTATAGGGCCAAAGGTAATATCCTCCGATAACAAAGAGAAAGAAGCTTTCTGAGAAACTTCTTTGTGTTCTGTGAAATCATCTCACAGAGTTACAGCTTTCCCCTCAAGAAGCCTTTCGCTCAGACAGTTCTTGTGGAATTGGCAAAGTGATATTTGGAGGCCCATAGAGGGCTATGGTGAAAAAGGAAATAACCTCAGATGAAATCTGGAAAGAAGCTTTCTAAGAAACTGCTTAGTGTTCTGTTAATTCATCTCACAGAGGTACATCTGTATTTCGTGGATCTCTTTGCTAGCCTTATTTCTGTGGAATCTGAGAACAGATATTTCGGATCCCTTTGAAGATTATAGGGCCAAAGGAAATATACTCCGATAACAAAGAGAAAGAAGGTCTCTGAGAAACTTCTTTGTGTTCTGTGAAATCATCTCAGAGATTTAAAGCTTTCTCCTCAAGAAGCCTTTCGCTAAGACAGTTCTTGTGGAATTGGCCAAGTGATATTTGGAAGCCCATACAGGGCTATGGTGAAAAAGGAAATATCCTCAGATGAAATCTGGAAAGAATTTTCTGAGAAACTGCTTAGTGTTCTGTTAATTCATCTCACAGAGTTACATCTGTATTTCGTGGATCTCTTTGCTAGCCTTTTTCTGTGGAATCTGAGAACAGATATTTCAGATCCCTTTGAAGACTATTGGGCCAAAGAAATATCCTCTGATAACAAAGAGAAAGAAACTTTCTGAGAAACTTCTTTGTGTTCTGTGAAATCATCTCACAGAGTTACAGCTTTACCTCAAGAAGCCTTTCGCTAAGACAGTTCTTGTGGAATTGGCAAAGTGATATTTGGAAGCCCATAGAGGGCTATGGTGAAATAGGAAATATCCTCCGATGAAATCTGCAAAGAAGCTTTCTGAGAAACTGCTTAGTGTTTTGTTAATTCATCTCACAGAGTTTCATGTGTATTTCGTGGATCTCTTTGCTAGCCTTATTTCTGTGGAATCTGAGAACAGATATTTCGGATCCCTTTGAAGACTATAGGGCCAAAGGAAATATCCTCCGATAACAAAGAGAAAGAAGCTCTCTGAGAAACTTCTTTGTGTTCTGTTAAATCATCTCACAGATTTAAAGCTTTCCCCTCCAGAAGCCTTTCGCTAAGACAGTTCTTGTGGAATTGGCAAAGTGATATTTGGAGGCCCACAGAGGGCTATGGTGAAAAAGGAAATATCCTCCGATGAAATCTGGAAAGAAGGTTTCTGAGAAACTGCTTAGTGTTCTGTTGAGTCATCTCACTAAGTTACATCTGCATTTCGTGGATCTCTTTGCTAGCCTTATTTCTGTGGAATCTGAGAACAGATATTTCGGATCCCTTCGAAGACCATAGGGCCGAAGGAAATATGATCCGATAACAAAGAGAAAGAAGCTTTCATAGAAACTTCTTTGTGTTCTGTGAAATCATCTCACAGAGTTACAGCTTTCCCCTCAAGAAGCCTTTCGCTAAGACAGTTCTTGTGGAATTGGCAAAGTGATATTTGGGAGCCCATAGAGGGCTATGGTGAAAAAGGAAATATCCTCAGATGAAATCTGGAAAGAAGCCTTCTGAGAAACTGCTTAGTGTTCTGTTGATTCATCTCACAGAGTTACATCTGTATTTTGGATCTCTTTGCTAGCCTTATTTCTGTGGAATCTGAGAACAGATATTTCGGATCCCTTTGAAGACTATAGGGCCAAAGGAAATATCCTCTGATAACAAAGAGAAAGAAGCTTTCTGAGAAACTTTTTTGTGTTCTGTGAAATCATCTCACAGAGTTACAGCTTTCCCCTCAAGAAGCCTTTCGCTAAGACAGTTCTTGTGGAATTGGCAAAGTGATATTTGGAAGCCCCTAAAGGGCTATGGTGAAAAAGGAAATATCCTCCGATGAAATCTGGAAAGAAGCTTTCTGAGAAACTGCTTAGGGTTCTGTTAATTCATCTCACAGAGTTACATCTGTATTTCGTGGATCTCTTTGCTAGCCTTATTTCTCTGGAATCTGAGAACAGATATTTCGGATCCCTTTGAAGACTATAGGGCCAAAGGAAATATCCTCCGATAACAAAGAGAAAGAAACTTTCTGAGAAATGTCTGTGTGTTCTGTGACATCATCTCACAGAGTTACAGCTTTCCCCTCAAGAAGCCTTTCGCTAAGACAGTTCTTGTGGAATTGACAAAGTGACATTTCGAGGCCCTTAGAGGGCTATGGTGAAAAAGGAAATAACCTCAGATGAAATCTGGAAAGAAGCTTTCTGAGAGAGTGCTTAGTGTTCTGTTAATTCATCTCACAGAGATACATCTGTATTTCTTGGATCTCTTTGCTAGCCTTATTTCTGTGGAATCTGAGAACAGATATTTCGGATCCCTTTGAAGACTATAGGGCCAAAGGAAATATCCTCCGATAACAAAGAGAAAGAAACTTTCTGAGAAACTTCTTTGTGTTCTGTGACATCATCTCACAGATTTACAGCTTTCACCTCAAGAAGCCTTTCGCTAAGACAGTTCTTGTGGAATTGACAAAGTGATATTTGGAAGGCCCTAGAGGGCTATGGTGAAAAAGAAAATATCCTCCGATGAAATATTGAAAGAATCTTTCTGAGAAACTGCTCTGTGATGTGTGACTTCAACTCACAGAGTTACCACTGTATTTCGTGGATCTCTTTGCTAGCCTTATTTCTGTGGAATCTGAGAACAGATATTTCGGATCCCTTTGACGACTATAGGGCCAAAGGAAATATCCTCCGATAACAAAGAGAAAGAAGCTTTCTGAGAAACTTCTTTGTGTTCTGTGAAATCGTCTCACAAAGTTACAGCTTTCCCCTCAAGAAGCCTTTCGCTAAGACAGTTCTTGTGGAATTGGCAAAGTGATATTTGGAAGCCCATAGAGGGCTATGGTGAAAAAGGAAATATCCTCAGATGAAATCTGGAAAGAAGCTTTCTGAGAAACTGCTTAGTGTTCTGCTAATTCATCTCACAGAGTTACGTCATTATTTCGTGGATCTCTTTGCTAGCCTTATTTTTGAGCACTCTGAGAATAGATATTTCGGATCCCTTTGAAGACTACAGGGCCAAAGGAAATATCCTCCGATAACAAAGAGAAAGAAGCTTTCTGAGAAACTTCGTTTCGTTCTTTGAAATCATCTCACAGAGTTTCAGCTTTCCCCTCAAGAAGCCTTTCGCTAAGAAAGTTTTTGTGGAATTGGCAAAGTGATATTTGGAAGCCCATAGAGGGCTATGGTGAAAAAGGAAATAGCCTCAGATGAAATCTGGATAGAAGCTTTCTGAGAAACTGCACTGTGATGTATGACTTCCACTCACAGAGTTACATATGTATTTCGTGGATCTCTTTGCTAGCCTTATTTCTGTGGAATCTGAGAACAGATATTTCGGATCACTTTGAAGACTATAGGGCCAAAGGTAATATCCTCCGATAACAAAGAGAAAGAAGCTTTCTGAGAAACTTCTTTGTGTTCTGTGAAATCATCTCACAGAGTTACAGCTTTCCCCTCAAGAAGCCTTTCGCTAAGACAGTTCTTGTGGAATTGGCAAAGTGATATTTGGAAGCCCATAGGGGGCTATGGTGAAAAAGGAAATATCCTCAGATGAAACCTGGAAAGAAGCTTTCTGAGAAACAGCTGAGTGTTCTGTTAATTCATCTCACCGAGTTACATCTGTATTTCGTGGATCTCTTTGATAGACTTATTTCTGTGGAATCTGAGAACAGATATTTCGGATCCCTTGGAAGACTATAGGGCCAAAGGAAATATCCTCCGATAACAAAGAGAAAGAAGCTTTCTGAGAAACTTCTTTGTGTTCTGTGAAATCATCTCACAGAGTTACAGCTTTCCCCACAAGAAGCCTTTCGCTAAGACAGTTCTTGTGGAATTGGCAAAGTGATATTTGGAAGCCCTTTGAGGGCTATAGTGAAAAAGGAAATATCCTCAGATGAAATCTGGAAAGAAGCTTTCTGAGAAACTGCTCTGTGATGTGTGACTTCCACTCACGGAGTTACATCTGTATTTCGTGGATCTCTTTGCTAGCCTTATTTCTGTGGAATCTGAGAACAGATATTTCGGATCCCTTTGAAGACTATAGGGCCAAAGGAAATATCCTCCGATAACAAAGAGAAAGAAGCATTGTGAGAAACTTCTTTGTGTTCTGTGAAATCATCTCACAGAGTTACAGCTTTCCCCTCAAGAAGCCTTTCGCTAAGAGAGTTCTTGTGGAACTGGCAAAGTGATATTTGGAATCCCATAGAGGGCTATGGTGGAAAAGGAAATATCCACAGATGAAATCTGCAAAGAAGCTTTCTGAGAAACTGCTCTGTGATATGTGACTTCCACTCACAGAGTTACATCTGTATGTCGTGGATCTCTTTGCTAGCCTTATTTCTGTGGAATCTGAGAACAGATATTTCGGATCCCTTTGAAGTCTATAGAGCCAAAGGGAACATCCTCTGATAACAAAGAGAAAGAAGCTTTCTGAGAAAGTTCTTTGTGTTCTGTGAAATCTTCTCACAGAGTTACAGCTTTCCCCTCAAGAAGCCTTTCCCTAAGACAGTTCTTGTGGAATTGGCAAAGTGATATTTGGAAGCCCATAGAGGGCTATGGTGAAAAAGGAAATATCCTCAGATGAAATCTGGAAAGAAGCTTTCTGAGAAACTGCATAGTGTTCTGTTAATTCATCTCACAGATTTACATCTGTATTTCGTGGATCTCTTTGTTAGCCTTATTTCTGTGCAATCTGAGAACAGATATTTCCGATCCCTATGAAGACTATAGGGCCAAAGGAAATATCCTCCGATAACAAAGAGAAAGAAGCTTTCTGAGAAACTTCGTTGCTTTCTTTGAAATCATCTCACAGAGTTTCAGCTTTCCCCTCAAGAAGCCTTTCGATAAGACAGTTCTTGTGGAATTGACAAAGTGATATTTGGAGGCAAATAGAGGGCTATGGTGAAAAAGGAAATAACCTCAGATGAAATCTGGAAAGAAGCTTTCTGAGAAACGGCTTAGTGTTCTGTTAATTCATCTCACAGAGATACATCTGTATTTCCTGGATCTCTTTCCTAGCCTTATTTCTGTGGAATCTGAGAACAGATATTTCGGATCCCTTTGAAGACTATAGGGCCAAAGGAAATATCCCCCGATAACAAAGAGAAAGAAGCTTTCTGAGAAACTTCTTTGTGTTCTGTGAAATCATCACACAGAGTTACAGCTTTCACCTCAAGAAGCCTTTAACTCAGACAGTTCCTCTGGAATTGTCAAAGTGATATTTGGAAGCCCATAGAGGGCTATGGTGAAAAAGGAAATATCCTCAGATGAAATCTGGAAAGAAGCTTTCTGAGAAACTGCTTAGTGTTCCGATAATTCATCTCACAGATTTACATCTGTATGTTGTGGATCCCTTTGCTAGCCTTATTTCTGTGGAATCTGAGAACAGATATTTCGGATCCCATTGAAGAGTATAAGCCAAAGGAAATATCCTCCGATAACAAAGAGAAAGAAGCTTTCTGAGAAACTTCTTTTTTTCTGTGAAATCATCTCACAGAGTTACAGCTTTCCCCTCAAGAAGCCTTTCGCTAAGAGAGTTCTTGTGGAATTGGCAAAGTGATATTTGGAAGACCATAGAGGGCTATGGTGAAAAAGGAAATATCCTCAGAAAAAATCTGGAAAGAAGCTTTCTGAGAAACTGCTCTGTGATGTGTGACTTCCACTCACAGAGTTACATCTGTATTTCATGGATATCTTCGCTGCCTTTATTTCTGTGGAATCTGAGAACAGTTATTTCGGATCCCTTTGAAGACTATAGGGCCAAAGGAAATATCCTCCGATAACAAAGAGAAAGAAGCTTTCTGAGACAGGTCTTTGTGTTCTGTGAAATCATCTCACAGAGTTACAGCTTTCCCCTCAAGAAGCCTTTCGCTAAGAGAGTTCTTGTGGAATTGGCAAAGTGATATTTGGAAGACCATAGAGGGCTATGGTGAAAAAGGAAATATCCTCAGGAAAAATCTGGAAAGAAGCTTTCTGAGAAACTGCACTGTGATGAGTGAGTTCCACTCACAGAGTTACATCTGCATTTCGTAGATCTCTTTGCTAGCCTTATTTCTGTGGAATCTGAGAACAGATATTTCGGATCACTTTGAAGACTATAGGGCCAAAGTAAATATCCTCCGATAACAAAGAGAAAGAAGCTTTCTGAGAAACTTCTTTGTGTTCTGTGAAATCATCTCACAGAGTTACAGCTTTCCCCTCAAGAAGCCTTTCGCTAAGACAGTTCTTGTGGAATTGGCAAAGTGATATTTGGAAGCCCATAGGGGGCTATGGTGAAAAAGGAAATATCCTCAGATGAAACCTGGAAAGAAGCTTTCTGAGAAACAGCTGAGTGTTCTGTTAATTCATCTCACCGAGTTACATCTGTATTTCGTGGATCTCTTTGATAGACTTATTTCTGTGGAATCTGAGAACAGATATTTCGGATCCCTTGGAAGACTATAGGGCCAAAGGAAATATCCTCCGATAACAAAGAGAAAGAAGCTTTCTGAGAAACTTCTTTGTGTTCTGTGAAATCATCTCACAGAGTTACAGCTTTCCCCACAAGAAGCCTTTCGCTAAGACAGTTCTTGTGGAATTGGCAAAGTGATATTTGGAAGCCCTTTGAGGGCTATAGTGAAAAAGGAAATATCCTCAGATGAAATCTGGAAAGAAGCTTTCTGAGAAACTGCTCTGTGATGTGTGACTTCCACTCACGGAGTTACATCTGTATTTCGTGGATCTCTTTGCTAGCCTTATTTCTGTGGAATCTGAGAACAGATATTTCGGATCCCTTTGAAGACTATAGGGCCAAAGGAAATATCCTCCGATAACAAAGAGAAAGAAGCATTGTGAGAAACTTCTTTGTGTTCTGTGAAATCATCTCACAGAGTTACAGCTTTCCCCTCAAGAAGCCTTTCGCTAAGAGAGTTCTTGTGGAACTGGCAAAGTGATATTTGGAATCCCATAGAGGGCTATGGTGGAAAAGGAAATATCCACAGATGAAATCTGCAAAGAAGCTTTCTGAGAAACTGCTCTGTGATATGTGACTTCCACTCACAGAGTTACATCTGTATGTCGTGGATCTCTTTGCTAGCCTTATTTCTGTGGAATCTGAGAACAGATATTTCGGATCCCTTTGAAGTCTATAGAGCCAAAGGGAACATCCTCTGATAACAAAGAGAAAGAAGCTTTCTGAGAAAGTTCTTTGTGTTCTGTGAAATCTTCTCACAGAGTTACAGCTTTCCCCTCAAGAAGCCTTTCCCTAAGACAGTTCTTGTGGAATTGGCAAAGTGATATTTGGAAGCCCATAGAGGGCTATGGTGAAAAAGGAAATATCCTCAGATGAAATCTGGAAAGAAGCTTTCTGAGAAACTGCATAGTGTTCTGTTAATTCATCTCACAGATTTACATCTGTATTTCGTGGATCTCTTTGTTAGCCTTATTTCTGTGCAATCTGAGAACAGATATTTCCGATCCCTATGAAGACTATAGGGCCAAAGGAAATATCCTCCGATAACAAAGAGAAAGAAGCTTTCTGAGAAACTTCGTTGCGTTCTTTGAAATCATCTCACAGAGTTTCAGCTTTCCTCTCAAGAAGCCTTTCGATAAGACAGTTCTTGTGGAATTGACAAAGTGATATTTGGAGGCAAATAGAGGGCTATGGTGAAAAAGGAAATAACCTCAGATGAAATCTGGAAAGAAGCTTTCTGAGAAACGGCTTAGTGTTCTGTTAATTCATCTCACAGGGATACATCTGTATTTCCTGGATCTCTTTCCTAGCCTTATTTCTGTGGAATCTGAGAACAGATATTTCGGATCCCTTTGAAGACTATAGGGCCAAAGGAAATATCCCCCGATAACAAAGAGAAAGAAGCTTTCTGAGAAACTTCTTTGTGTTCTGTGAAATCATCACACAGAGTTACAGCTTTCACCTCAAGAAGCCTTTAACTCAGACAGTTCCTCTGGAATTGTCAAAGTGATATTTGGAAGCCCATAGAGGGCTATGGTGAAAAAGGAAATATCCTCAGATGAAATCTGGAAAGAAGCTTTCTGAGAAACTGCTTAGTGTTCCGATAATTCATCTCACAGATTTACATCTGTATGTTGTGGATCCCTTTGCTAGCCTTATTTCTGTGGAATCTGAGAACAGATATTTCGGATCCCATTGAAGAGTATAAGCCAAAGGAAATATCCTCCGATAACAAAGAGAAAGAAGCTTTCTGAGAAACTTCTTTTTTTCTGTGAAATCATCTCACAGAGTTACAGCTTTCCCCTCAAGAAGCCTTTCGCTAAGAGAGTTCTTGTGGAATTGGCAAAGTGATATTTGGAAGACCATAGAGGGCTATGGTGAAAAAGGAAATATCCTCAGAAAAAATCTGGAAAGAAGCTTTCTGAGAAACTGCTCTGTGATGTGTGACTTCCACTCACAGAGTTACATCTGTATTTCATGGATATCTTCGCTGCCTTTATTTCTGTGGAATCTGAGAACAGTTATTTCGGATCCCTTTGAAGACTATAGGGCCAAAGGAAATATCCTCCGATAACAAAGAGAAAGAAGCTTTCTGAGACAGGTCTTTGTGTTCTGTGAAATCATCTCACAGAGTTACAGCTTTCCCCTCAAGAAGCCTTTCGCTAAGACAGTTCTTGTGGAATTGGCAAAGTGATATTTGGAAGCCCATAGGGGGCTATGGTGAAAAAGGAAATATCCTCAGATGAAACCTGGAAAGAAGCTTTCTGAGAAACAGCTGAGTGTTCTGTTAATTCATCTCACCGAGTTACATCTGTATTTCGTGGATCTCTTTGATAGACTTATTTCTGTGGAATCTGAGAACAGATATTTCGGATCCCTTGGAAGACTATAGGGCCAAAGGAAATATCCTCCGATAACAAAGAGAAAGAAGCTTTCTGAGAAACTTCTTTGTGTTCTGTGAAATCATCTCACAGAGTTACAGCTTTCCCCACAAGAAGCCTTTCGCTAAGACAGTTCTTGTGGAATTGGCAAAGTGATATTTGGAAGCCCTTTGAGGGCTATAGTGAAAAAGGAAATATCCTCAGATGAAATCTGGAAAGAAGCTTTCTGAGAAACTGCTCTGTGATGTGTGACTTCCACTCACGGAGTTACATCTGTATTTCGTGGATCTCTTTGCTAGCCTTATTTCTGTGGAATCTGAGAACAGATATTTCGGATCCCTTTGAAGACTATAGGGCCAAAGGAAATATCCTCCGATAACAAAGAGAAAGAAGCATTGTGAGAAACTTCTTTGTGTTCTGTGAAATCATCTCACAGAGTTACAGCTTTCCCCTCAAGAAGCCTTTCGCTAAGAGAGTTCTTGTGGAACTGGCAAAGTGATATTTGGAATCCCATAGAGGGCTATGGTGGAAAAGGAAATATCCACAGATGAAATCTGCAAAGAAGCTTTCTGAGAAACTGCTCTGTGATATGTGACTTCCACTCACAGAGTTACATCTGTATGTCGTGGATCTCTTTGCTAGCCTTATTTCTGTGGAATCTGAGAACAGATATTTCGGATCCCTTTGAAGTCTATAGAGCCAAAGGGAACATCCTCTGATAACAAAGAGAAAGAAGCTTTCTGAGAAAGTTCTTTGTGTTCTGTGAAATCTTCTCACAGAGTTACAGCTTTCCCCTCAAGAAGCCTTTCCCTAAGACAGTTCTTGTGGAATTGGCAAAGTGATATTTGGAAGCCCATAGAGGGCTATGGTGAAAAAGGAAATATCCTCAGATGAAATCTGGAAAGAAGCTTTCTGAGAAACTGCATAGTGTTCTGTTAATTCATCTCACAGATTTACATCTGTATTTCGTGGATCTCTTTGTTAGCCTTATTTCTGTGCAATCTGAGAACAGATATTTCCGATCCCTATGAAGACTATAGGGCCAAAGGAAATATCCTCCGATAACAAAGAGAAAGAAGCTTTCTGAGAAACTTCGTTGCGTTCTTTGAAATCATCTCACAGAGTTTCAGCTTTCCCCTCAAGAAGCCTTTCGATAAGACAGTTCTTGTGGAATTGACAAAGTGATATTTGGAGGCAAATAGAGGGCTATGGTGAAAAAGGAAATAACCTCAGATGAAATCTGGAAAGAAGCTTTCTGAGAAACGGCTTAGTGTTCTGTTAATTCATCTCACAGAGATACATCTGTATTTCCTGGATCTCTTTCCTAGCCTTATTTCTGTGGAATCTGAGAACAGATATTTCGAATCCCTTTGAAGACTATAGCGCCAAAGGAAATATCCCCCGATAACAAAGAGAAAGAAGCTTTCTGAGAAACTTCTTTGTGTTCTGTGAAATCATCACACAGAGTTACAGCTTTCACCTCAAGAAGCCTTTAACTCAGACAGTTCCTCTGGAATTGTCAAAGTGATATTTGGAAGCCCATAGAGGGCTATGGTGAAAAAGGAAATATCCTCAGATGAAATCTGGAAAGAAGCTTTCTGAGAAACTGCTTAGTGTTCCGATAATTCATCTCACAGATTTACATCTGTATGTTGTGGATCCCTTTGCTAGCCTTATTTCTGTGGAATCTGAGAACAGATATTTCGGATCCCATTGAAGAGTATAAGCCAAAGGAAATATCCTCCGATAACAAAGAGAAAGAAGCTTTCTGAGAAACTTCTTTTTTTCTGTGAAATCATCTCACAGAGTTACAGCTTTCCCCTCAAGAAGCCTTTCGCTAAGAGAGTTCTTGTGGAATTGGCAAAGTGATATTTGGAAGACCATAGAGGGCTATGGTGAAAAAGGAAATATCCTCAGAAAAAATCTGGAAAGAAGCTTTCTGAGAAACTGCTCTGTGATGTGTGACTTCCACTCACAGAGTTACATCTGTATTTCATGGATATCTTCGCTGCCTTTATTTCTGTGGAATCTGAGAACAGTTATTTCGGATCCCTTTGAAGACTATAGGGCCAAAGGAAATATCCTCCGATAACAAAGAGAAAGAAGCTTTCTGAGACAGGTCTTTGTGTTCTGTGAAATCATCTCACAGAGTTACAGCTTTCCCCTCAAGAAGCCTTTCGCTAAGAGAGTTCTTGTGGAATTGGCAAAGTGATATTTGGAAGACCATAGAGGGCTATGGTGAAAAAGGAAATATCCTCAGGAAAAATCTGGAAAGAAGCTTTCTGAGAAACTGCACTGTGATGAGTGAGTTCCACTCACAGAGTTACATCTGCATTTCGTAGATCTCTTTGCTAGCCTTATTTCTGTGGAATCTGAGAACAGATATTTCGGATCACTTTGAAGACTATAGGGCCAAAGTAAATATCCTCCGATAACAAAGAGAAAGAAGCTTTCTGAGAAACTTCTTTGTGTTCTGTGATATCATCTCACAGAGTTACAGCTTTCGCGTCAAGAATCATTTCGCTAAGACAGTTCTTGTGGAATTGGCAAAGTGATATTTGGAAGCCCATAGAGGGCTATGGTGAAAAAGGAAATATCCTCAGATGAAATCTGAAAGAAGCTTTCTGAGAAACTGCTTAGTGTTCTGTTAATTCATCTCACAGAGTTACATCTCTATTTCGTGGATCCCTTTGGTAGCCTTATTTCTGTGGAATCTGGGAACAGATATTTCAGATCCCTTTGAAGACTATAGGGCCAAAGGAAATATCCTCCGATAACAAAGAGAAAGAAGCTTTCTGAGAAACTTCCTTGTGTTCTGTGAAATCATCTCACAGAGTTACAGCTTTCCCCTCAAGAGGTCTTTCGCTAAGACAGTTCTTGTGGAATTGGCAAAGTGATATTTGGAAGCCCATAGAGGGCTATGGTGAAAAAGGAAATATCCTCCGATGCAATCTGGAAAGAAGTTTCTGAGAAACTGCTTAGTGTTCTGGTAATATATCTCACAGAGTTACATCTGTATTTCGTGGTTCTCTTTGCTAGCCTTATTTCTCTTTAATCTGAGAACAGATATTTTTCGATCCTTTGAAGACTACAGGGACAAAGGAAATATCCTCCGATAACATAGAGAAAGAAACTTTCTAAGAAACGTCTGTGTGTTCTGTGAAATCATCTCACAGAGTTACAGCTTTCCACTCAAGAAGCCTTTCGCTAAGACAGTTCTTGTGGAATTGACAAAGTGATATTTGGAGGCCCATAGAGGTTTATGGTGAAAAAGGAAATAACCTCAGATGAAATCAGGAAAGAAGCTTTCTGCGAAACTGATTAGTGTTCTGTTAATTCATCTCACCGAGTTACATCTGTATTTCGTGGATCTCTTTGCTAGCCTTATTTTTGAGCAATCTGAGAATAGATATTTCGGATCCCTTTGAAGACTACAGGGCCAAAGGAAATATCCTCCGATAACAAAGAGAAAGAAGCTTTCTGAGAAACTTCGTTGCTTTCTTTGAAATCATCTCACAGAGTTTCAGCTTTCCCCTCAAGAAGCCTTTCGCTAAGAAAGTTTTTGTGGAATTGGCAAAGTGATATTTGGAAGCCCATAGAGGGCTATGGTGAAAAAGGAAATAGCCTCAGATGAAATCTGGATAGAAGATTTCTGAGAAACTGCAGTGTGATGTATGACTTCCACTCACAGAGTTACATATGTATTTCGTGGATCTCTTTGCTAGCCTTTTTTCTGTGCAATCTGAGAACAGATATTTCGGATCCCTTTGAAGACTATAGGGCCAAAGGAAATATCCTCCGATAACAAAGAGAAAGAAGCTTTCTGAGAAACTTCTTTGTGTTCTGTGAAATCATCTCACAGAGTTACAGCTTTCCCCTCAAGAAGCCATTCGCTAAGACAGTTCTTGTGGAATTGGAAAGTGATATTTGGAAGCCCATAGAGGGCTATGGTGAAAAAGGAAATATCCTCACATGAAATCTGGAAAGAAGCTTTCTGAGAAACTGCTTAGTGTTCTGTTAATTCATCTCACCGAGTTACATCTGTATTTCGTGTATCTCTTTGCTAGCCTTATTTCTGTGCAATCTGAGAACAGATATTTCGGATCCCTTTGAAGACTATAGGGCCAAAGGTAATATCCTCCGATAACAAAGAGAAAGAAGCTTTCTGAGAAACTTCTTTGTGTTCTGTGAAATCATCTCACAGAGTTACAGCTTTCCCCTCAAGAAGCCTTTCGCTAAGACAGTTCTTGTGGAATTGGCAAAGTGATATTTGGAAGCCCATAGGGGGCTATGGTGAAAAAGGAAATATCCTCAGATGAAACCTGGAAAGAAGCTTTCTGAGAAACAGCTGAGTGTTCTGTTAATTCATCTCACCGAGTTACATCTGTATTTCGTGGATCTCTTTGATAGACTTATTTCTGTGGAATCTGAGAACAGATATTTCGGATCCCTTGGAAGACTATAGGGCCAAAGGAAATATCCTCTGATAACAAAGAGAAAGAAGCTTTCTGAGAAACTTCTTTGTGTTCTGTGAAATCATCTCACAGAGTTACAGCTTTCCCCACAAGAAGCCTTTCGCTAAGACAGTTCTTGTGGAATTGGCAAAGTGATATTTGGAAGCCCTTTGAGGGCTATAGTGAAAAAGGAAATATCCTCAGATGAAATCTGGAAAGAAGCTTTCTGAGAAACTGCTCTGTGATGTGTGACTTCCACTCACGGAGTTACATCTGTATTTCGTGGATCTCTTTGCTAGCCTTATTTCTGTGGAATCTGAGAACAGATATTTCGGATCCCTTTGAAGACTATAGGGCCAAAGGAAATATCCTCCGATAACAAAGAGAAAGAAGCATTGTGAGAAACTTCTTTGTGTTCTGTGAAATCATCTCACAGAGTTACAGCTTTCCCCTCAAGAAGCCTTTCGCTAAGAGAGTTCTTGTGGAACTGGCAAAGTGATATTTGGAATCCCATAGAGGGCTATGGTGGAAAAGGAAATATCCACAGATGAAATCTGCAAAGAAGCTTTCTGAGAAACTGCTCTGTGATATGTGACTTCCACTCACAGAGTTACATCTGTATGTCGTGGATCTCTTTGCTAGCCTTATTTCTGTGGAATCTGAGAACAGATATTTCGGATCCCTTTGAAGTCTATAGAGCCAAAGGGAACATCCTCTGATAACAAAGAGAAAGAAGCTTTCTGAGAAAGTTCTTTGTGTTCTGTGAAATCTTCTCACAGAGTTACAGCTTTCCCCTCAAGAAGCCTTTCCCTAAGACAGTTCTTGTGGAATTGGCAAAGTGATATTTGGAAGCCCATAGAGGGCTATGGTGAAAAAGGAAATATCCTCAGATGAAATCTGGAAAGAAGCTTTCTGAGAAACTGCATAGTGTTCTGTTAATTCATCTCACAGATTTACATCTGTATTTCGCGGATCTCTTTGTTAGCCTTATTTCTGTGCAATCAGAGAACAGATATTTCCGATCCCTATGAAGACTATAGGGCCAAAGGAAATATCCTCCGATAACAAAGAGAAAGAAGCTTTCTGAGAAACTTCGTTGCGTTCTTTGAAATCATCTCACAGAGTTTCAGCTTTCCCCTCTGAAGCCTTTCGATAAGACAGTTCTTGTGGAATTGACAAAGTGATATTTGGAGGCAAATAGAGGGCTATGGTGAAAAAGGAAATAACCTCAGATGAAATGTGGAAAGAAGCTTTCTGAGAAACGGCTTAGTGTTCTGTTAATTCATCTCACAGAGATACATCTGTATTTCCTGGATCTCTTTCCTAGCCTTATTTCTGTGGAATCTGAGAACAGATATTTCGGATCCCTTTGAAGACTATAGGGCCAAAGGAAATATCCCCCGATAACAAAGAGAAAGAAGCTTTCTGAGAAACTTCTTTGTGTTCTGTGAAATCATCACACAGAGTTACAGCTTTCACCTCAAGAAGCCTTTAACTCAGACAGTTCCTCTGGAATTGTCAAAGTGATATTTGGAAGCCCATAGAGGGCTATGGTGAAAAAGGAAATATCCTCAGATGAAATCTGGAAAGAAGCTTTCTGAGAAACTGCTTAGTGTTCCGATAATTCATCTCACAGATTTACATCTGTATGTTGTGGATCCCTTTGCTAGCCTTATTTCTGTGGAATCTGAGAACAGATATTTCGGATCCCATTGAAGAGTATAAGCCAAAGGAAATATCCTCCGATAACAAAGAGAAAGAAGCTTTCTGAGAAACTTCTTTTTTTCTGTGAAATCATCTCACAGAGTTACAGCTTTCCCCTCAAGAAGCCTTTCGCTAAGAGAGTTCTTGTGGAATTGGCAAAGTGATATTTGGAAGACCATAGAGGGCTATGGTGAAAAAGGAAATATCCTCAGAAAAAATCTGGAAAGAAGCTTTCTGAGAAACTGCTCTGTGATGTGTGACTTCCACTCACAGAGTTACATCTGTATTTCATGGATATCTTCGCTGCCTTTATATCTGTGGAATCTGAGAACAGTTACTTCGGATCCCTTTGAAGACTATAGGGCCAAAGGAAATATCCTCCGATAACAAAGAGAAAGAAGCTTTCTGAGACAGGTCTTTGTGTTCTGTGAAATCATCTCACAGAGTTACAGCTTTCCCCTCAAGAAGCCTTTCGCTAAGAGAGTTCTTGTGGAATTGGCAAAGTGATATTTGGAAGACCATAGAGGGCTATGGTGAAAAAGGAAATATCCTCAGGAAAAATCTGGAAAGAAGCTTTCTGAGAAACTGCACTGTGATGAGTGAGTTCCACTCACAGAGTTACATCTGCATTTCGTAGATCTCTTTGCTAGCCTTATTTCTGTGGAATCTGAGAACAGATATTTCGGATCCCTTTGAAGACTATAGGGCCAAAGTAAATATCCTCCGATAACAAAGAGAAAGAAGCTTTCTGAGAAACTTCTCTGTGTTCTGTGATATCATCTCACAGAGTTACAGCTTTCGCGTCAAGAATCATTTCGCTAAGACAGTTCTTGTGGAATTGGCAAAGTGATATTTGGAAGCCCATAGAGGGATATGGTGAAAAAGGAAATATCCTCAGATGAAATCTGAAAGAAGCTTTCTGAGAAACTGCTTAGTGTTCTGTTAATTCATCTCATAGAGTTACATCTCTATTTCGTGGATCCCTTTGGTAGCCTTATTTCTGTGGAATCTGGGAACAGATATTTCAGATCCCTTTGAAGACTATAGGGCCAAAGGAAATATCCTCCGATAACAAAGAGAAAGAAGCTTTCTGAGAAACTTCCTTGTGTTCTGTGAAATCATCTCACAGAGTTACAGCTTTCCCCTCAAGAGGCCTTTCGCTAAGACAGTTCTTGTGGAATTGGCAAAGTGATATTTGGAAGCCCATAGAGGGCTATGGTGAAAAAGGAAATATCCTCCGATGCAATCTGGAAAGAAGCTTTCTGAGAAACTGCTTAGTGTTCTGGTAATATATCTCACAGAATTACATCTGTATTTCGTGGTTCTCTTTGCTAGCCTTATTTCTCTTTAATCTGAGAACAGATATTTTTCGATCCTTTGAAGACTACAGGGACAAAGGAAATATCCTCCGATAACATAGAGAAAGAAACTTTCTAAGAAACGTCTGTGTGTTCTGTGAAATCATCTCACAGAGTTACAGCTTTCCACTCAAGAAGCCTTTCACTAAGACAGTTCTTGTGGAATTGACAAAGTGATATTTGGAGGCCCATAGAGGTTTATGGTGAAAAAGGAAATAACCTCAGATGAAATCAGGAA
Source organism: Macaca nemestrina (assembly GCF_043159975.1). Taxonomy (NCBI): domain Eukaryota; kingdom Metazoa; phylum Chordata; class Mammalia; order Primates; family Cercopithecidae; genus Macaca; species Macaca nemestrina. Next base: position 133,594,889 of record NC_092130.1, on the reverse strand, counting down.
AGAAGCTTTCTGAGAAACTGATTAGTGTTCTGTTAATTCATCTCACCGAGTTACATCTGTATTTCGTGGATCTCTTTGCTAGCCTTATTTCTGTGGAATCTGAGAACAGATATTTCGGATCCCTTTGAAGACTATAGGGCCAAAGGAAATATACTCCGATAACAAAGAGATAGAAGCTCTCTGAGAAACTTCTTTGTGTTCTGTGAAATCATCTCACAGATTTAAAGCTTTCTCCTCAAGAAGCCTTTCGCTAAGACAGTTCTTGTGGAATTGGCAAAGTGATATTTGGAAGCCCATAGAGGGCTATGGTGAAACAGGAAATATCCTCTGATGAAATCTGCAAAGAAGCTTTCTGAGAAACTGCTTAGTGTTCTGTTAATTCATCTCACAGAGTTACATCTGTATTTGGTGGATCTCTTTGCTAGCCTTATTTCTGTGGAATCTGAGAACAGATATTTCGGATCCCTTTGAAGACTATAGAGCCAAAGGAAATATCCTCCGATAACAAAGAGAAAGAAGCTTTCTGAGAAACTTCTTTGCGTTCTGTGAAAACATCTCACAGAGTTACAGCTTTCCCCTCAAGAAGCCTTTCGCTAAGACAGTTCTTGTGGAATTGGCAAAGTGATATTTGGAGGCCCATAGAGGGCTATGGTGAAAAAGGAAATATCCTCTGATGAAATCTGGAAAGAAGCTTTCTGAGAAACTGCTTAGTGTTTTGTTAATTCATCTCACAGAGTTTCATGTGTATTTCGTGGATCACTTTGCTAGCCTTATTTCTGTGGAATCTGAGAACAGATATTTCGGATCCCTTTGAAGACTATAGGGCCAAAGGAAATATCCTCCGATAACAAAGAGAAAGAAGCTCTCTGAGAAACTTCTTTGTGTTCTGTGAAATCATCTCACAGATTTAACGCTTTCCCCTCCAGAAGCCTTTCGCTAAGACAGTTCTTGTGGAATTGGCAAAGTGATATTTGGAAGGCTCTAGAGGGCTATGGTGAAAAAGCAAATATCCTCCGATGAAATATTGAAAGAAGCCTTCTGAGAAACTGCTCTGTGATGTGTGACTTCAACTCTCAGAGTTACCACTGTATTTCGTGGATCTCTTTGCTAGCCTTATTTCTGTGGAATCTGAGAGGAGATATTTCGGATCCCTTTGAAGACTGTAGGGCCAAAGGAAATATCCTCTGATAACAAAGAGAAAGAAGCTTTCTGAGAAACTTCTTTGTGTTCTGTGAAATCATCTCACAGAGTTACAGCTTTCCCCTCAAGAAGCCTTTCGCTAAGACACTTCTTGTGGAATTGGCAAAGTGATATTTGGAGGCCCATAAAGGGCTACGTTGAAAAAGGAAATATCCTCCGATGCAATCTGAAAAGAAGCTTTCTGAGAAACTGCTTAGTGTTCTGGTAATACGTCTCACAGAGTTACATCTGTATTTCGTGGATCTCTTTGCTAGCCTTATTTCTCTGGAATCTGAGAACAGATATTTCGGATCCCTTTGAAGACTATAGGGCCAAAGGAAATATCCTCCGATAACAAAGAGAAAGAAACTTTCTGAGAAACGTCTGTGTGTTCTGTGACATCATCTCACAGAGTTACAGCTTTCCCCTCAAGAAGCCTTTCGCTAAGACAGTTCTTGTGGAATTGACAAAGTGATATTTGGAGGCCCATAGAGGGCTATGGTGAAAAAGGAAATAACCTCAGATGAAATCTGGAAAGAAGCTTTCTGAGAAACTGCTTAGTGTTCTGTTAATTCATGTCACAGAGTTACATCTGTATTTCGTGGATCTCTTTGCTAGCCTTATTTCTGTGGAATCTGAGAACAGATATTTCGGATCCCTTTGAAGACTATAGAGCCAAAGAAAATATCCTCCGATAACAAAAAGAAAGAAGCGTTCTAAGAAACTTCTTTGTGTTCTGTGAAATCATCTCACAGAGTTACAGCTTTCCCCTCAAGAAGCCTTTCGCTAAGGCACTTCTTGTGGAATTGGCAAAGTGATATTTGGAGGCCCATAGAGGGCTATGGTGAAAAAGGAAATATCCTCCGATGAAATCTGGAAAGAAGCTTTCTGAGAAACTGCTTAGTGTTCTGTTAATTCATCTCACAGAGTTACATCTGTATTTCGTGGATCTCTTTGCTAGCCTTATTTCTGTGGAATCTGAGAACAGATATTTCGGATCCCGTTGAAGACTATAGGGCCAAAGGAAATATCCTCCGATAACAAAGAGAAAGAACCTTTCTGAGAAACTTCTTTGTGTTCTGTGAAATCATCTCACAGAGTTACAGCTTTCCCCTCAAGAAGCCTTTCGCTAAGACAGTTCTTGTGGAATTGGCAAAGTGATATTTGGAAGCCCATAGAGGGCTATGGTGAAAAAGGAAATATCCTCCGATGAAATCTGGAAAGAAGCTTTCTGAGAAACTGCTTAGTGTTCTGTTAATTCATCTCAAAGAGTTACATCTGTATTTCGTGGATATCTTTGCTATCCTTATTTCTGTGGAATCTGAGAACAGATATTTCAGATCCCTTTAAAGACTGTAGGGCCAAAGGAAATATCCTCCGATAACAAAGAGAAAGAAGCTTTCTGAGAAACTTCTTTGTGTTCTGTGAAATCATCTCACAGAGTTACAGCTTTCCCCTCAAGAAGCCTTTCGCTAAGACACTTCTTGTGGAATTGGCAAAGTGATATTTGGAGGCCCATAGAGGGCTATGGTAAAAAAGGAAATATCCTCCGATGCAATCTGGAAAGAAGCTTTCTGAGAAACTGCTTAGTGTTCTTGCAATACATCTCACAGGGTTACATCTGTATTTCGTGGATCTCTTTGCTAGCCTTATTTCTCTGGAATCTGAGAACAGATATTTCGGATCCCTTTGAAGACTATAGGGCCAAAGGAAATATCCTCCGATAAAAAAGAGAAAGAAACTTTCTGAGAAACGCCTGTGTGTTCTGTGACATCATTTCCCAGAGTTACAGCTTTCCCCTCAAGAAACCTTTCGCTAAGACAGTTCTTGTGGAATTGACAAAGTGATATTTGGAGGCCCATAGAGGGCTACGGTGAAAAAGGAAATAACCTCAGGTGAAATCTGGAAAGAAGCTTTCTGAGAAACTGCTTAGTGTTCTGTTAATTCATCTCACAGAGATACATCTGTATTTCGTGGATCTCTTTGCTAGCCTTATTTCTGTGGAATCTGAGAACAGATATTTTGGATCCCTTTGAAGATTATAGGGCCAAAGGAAATATCCTCGGATAACAAAGAGAAAACAGCTTTCTGAGAAACTTCTTTGTGTTCTGTGAAATCATCTCACAGAGTTACAGCTTTCCCCTCAAGAAGCCTTTCGCTAAGACAATTCTTGTGGAATTGGCAAAGTGATATTTGGAAGCCTATAGAGGGCTATGGTGAAAAAGGAAATATCCTCCGATGAAATCTGGAAAGAAGCTTTCTGAGAAACTGCTTAGTGTTCTGTTAATTCATCTGACAGAGTTACATCTGTATTTCGTGGATCTCTTTGCAAGCCTTATTTCTGTGGAATCTGAGAACATATATTTCTGATCCCTTCAAAGACTGAAGGGCCAAAGGAAATATCCTCCGATAAAAAAGAGAAAGAAGCTTTCTGAGAAACTTCTTTGTGTTCTGTGAAATCATCTCACAGAGTTACAGCTTTCCCCTCAAGAAGCCTTTCGCTAAGACACTTCTTGTGGAATTGGCAAAGTGATATTTGGAGGCCCATAAAGGGCTTCGGTGAAAAAGGAAATATCCTCCGATGCAATCTGGAAAGAAGCTTTCTGAGAAACTGCTTAGTGTTCTGGTAATACATCTCACAGAGTTACATCTGTATTTCGTGGATCTCTTTGCTAGCCTTATTTCTCTGGAATCTGAGAACAGATATTTCGGATCCCTTTGAAGACTATAGGGCCAAAGGAAATATCCTCCGATAACAAAGAGAAAGAAACTTTCTGAGAAACTTCTTTGTGTTCTATGAAATCGTCTCACAGAGTTACAGCTTTCCCCTCAAGAAGCCTTTCGCTAAGACAGTTCTTGTGGAATTGGCAAAGTGATATTTGGAGGCCCATAGAGGGCTATGGTGAAAAAGGAAATAACCTCAGATGAAATCAGGAAAGAAGCTTTCTGAGAAACTGCTTAGTGTTCTGTTAATTCATCTCACAGAGTTACATCTGTATTTCGTGGATCTCTTTGCTAGCCTTATTTCTGTGGAATCTGAGAACAGATATTTCGGATCCCTTTGAAGACTATAGGGCCAAAGGAAATATACTCCGATAACAAAGAGAAAGAAGCGTTCTGAGAAACTTCTTTGTGTTCTGTGAAATCATCTCACAGAGTTACAGCTTTGCCCTCAAGAAGCCTTTTGCTAAGACAGTTCTTGTGGAATTGGCAAAGTGATATTTGGAAGCCCATAGAGGGCTATGGTGAAACAGGAAATATCCACCGATGAAATCTGCAATGAAGCTTTCTGAGAAACTGCTTAGTGTTTTGTTAATTCATCTCACAGAATTTCAGGTGTATTTCGTGGATCTCTTTGCTAGCCTTATTTCTGTGGAATCTGAGAACAGATATTTCGGATCCCTTTCAAGACTATAGGGCCAAAGGAAATATCCTCCGATAACAAAGAGAAAGAAACTTTCTGAGAAACTTCTTTGTGTTCCATGAAATCGTCTCACAGAGTTACAGCTTTCCCCTCAAGAAGCCTTTCACTCAGTCAGTTCTTGTGGAATTGGCAAAGTGATATTTGGAGGCCCATAGAGGGCTATGGTGAAAAAGGAAATAACCTCAGATGAAATCTGGAAAGAAGCTTTCTAAGAAACTGCTTAGTGTTCTGTTAATTCATCTCACAGAGTTACATCTGTATTTCGTGGATTTCTTTGCTAGCCTTATTTCTGTGGAATCTGAGAACAGATATTTCGGATCCCTTTGAAGACTATAGGGCCAAAGGAAGTATCCTCCGATAACAAAGAGAAAGAAGCTTTCTGAGAAACTTCTTTGTGTTCTGTGACATCATCTCACAGAGTTACAGCTTTCACCTCAAGAAGCCTTTCGCTAAGACAGTTCTTGTGGAATTGGCAAAGTGATATTTGGAAGGCCCTAGAGGGCTATGGTGAAAAAGCAAATATCCTCCGATGAAATATTGAAAGAATCTTTCTGAGAAACTGCTCTGTAATGTGTGACTTCAACTCACAGAGTTACCACTGTATTTCTTGGATCTCTTTGCTAGCCTTATTTCTGTGGAATCTGAGAACAGATATTTCGGATCCCTTTGACGACTATAGGGCCAAAGGAAATATCCTCCGATAACAAAGAGAAAGAAGCTTTCTGAGAAACTTCTTTGTGTTCTGTGAAATCGTCTCACAGAGTTACAGCTTTCCCCTCAAGAAGCCTTTCGCTAAGACAGTTCTTGTGGAATTGGCAAAGTGATATTTGGAAGCCCATAGAGGGCTATGGTGAAAAAGGAAATATCCTCAGATGAAATCTGGAAAGAAGCTTTCTGAGAAACTGCTTAATGTTCTGCTAATTCATCTCACAGAGTTACATCTGTATGTCGTGGATCTCTTTGCTAGCCTTATTTCTGTGGAATCTGAGAACAGATATTTCGGATCCCTTTGAAGACTATAGGGCCAAAGGAAATATCCTCCGATAACAAAGAGAAAGAAACTTTCTGAGAAACTTCTTTGTGTTCTGTGAAATCATCTCACAGAGTTACAGCTTTCCCTTCAAGAAGCCTTTCGCTAAGACAGTTCTTGTGGAATGGGCCAAGTGATATTTGGAAGCCCATAGAGGGCTATGGTGAAAAAGGAAATATCCTGAGATGAAATCTGGAAAGAAGCTTTCTGAGACACTGCTTAGTGTTCTCTTAATTCATCTCACAGAGTTACATCTGTATTTCGTGGATCTCTTTGCCAGCCTTTTTCTGTGGAATCTGAGAACAGATAATTCAGATCCCTTTGAAGAATATAGGACCAAAGAAAATAGCCTCCGATAACAAAGAGAAAGAAGCTTTCTGAGAAACTTCTTTGTGTTCTGTGAAATCATCTCACAGAGTTACAGCTTTACCCTCAAGAAGCCTTTCGCTAAGACAGTTCTTGTGGAATTGGCAAAGTGATATTTGGAAGCCCATAGAGGGCTATGGTGAAACAGGAAATATCCACCGATGAAATCTGCAATGAAGCTTTCTGAGAAACTGCTTAGTGTTTTGTTAATTCATCTCACAGAGTTTCATGTGTGTTTCGTGGATCTCTTTGCTAGCCTTATTTCTGTGGAATCTGAGAACAGATATTTCGGATCCCTTTGAAGACTATAGGGCCAAAGGAAATATCCTCCGATAACAAAGAGAAAGAAGCTCTCTGAGAATCTTCTTTGTGTTCTGTGAAATCATCTCACAGATTTAAAGCTTTCCCCTCCAGAAGCCTTTCGCTAAGACAGTTCTTGTGGAATTGGCAAAGTGATATTTGGAAGGCCCTAGAGGGCTATGGTGAAAATGGAAATATCCTCCGATAAAATCTGGAAAGAAGCTTTCTGAGAAACTGCTTAGTGTTCTCTTAATTCATCTCACAGAGTTACATCTGTATTTTGTGGATCTCTTTGCTAGCCTTATTTCTGTGGAATCTGAGAACAGATATTTCGGATTCCTCTGAAGACTACAGGGCCAAAGAAAATATCCTCCGATAACAAACAGAAAGAAGCGTTCTGAGAAACTTCTTTGTGTGCTGTGAAATCATCTCACAGAGTTACAGCTTTCCCCTCAAGAAGCCTTTCGCTCAGACAGTTCTTGTGGAATTGGCAAAGTGATATTTGGAGGCCCATAGAGGGCTACGGTGAAAAAGGAAATATCCTCCGATGAAATCTGGAAGGAAGCTTTATGAGAAACTGCTTAGTGTTCTGTTAATTCATCTCACAGAGATACATCTGTATTTCGTGGATCTCTTTGCTAGCCTTATTCCTGTGGAATCTGAGAACAGATATTTCGGATCCCTTTGAAGACTATAGGGCCAAAGGAAATATCCTCCGATAACAAAGAGAAAGAAACTTTCTGAGAAACTTCTTTGTGTTCCATGAAATCGTCTCACAGAGTTACAGCTTTCCCCTCAAGAAGCCTTTCGCTCAGACAGTTCTTGTGGAATTGGCAAAGTGATATTTGGAAGGCCCTAGAGGGCTATGGTGAAAAAGGAAATATCCTCCGATGAAATCTGGAAAGAAGCTTTCTAAGAAACTGCTTAGTGTTCTGTTAATTCATCTCACAGAGTTACATCTGCATTTCATGGATCTCTTTGCTAGCCTTATTTCTGTGGAATCTGAGAACAGATATTTCAGATCCCTTTGAAGACTATAGGGCCGAAGTAAATATGCTCTGATAACAAAGAGAAAGGAGCTTTCATAGAAACTTCTTTGTGTTCTGTGAGATCATCTCACAGAGTTACAGCTTTCCCCAGAAGAAGCCTTTCGCTAAGACAGTTCTTGTGGAATTGGCAAAGTGATATTTGGAAGCACATAGAGGGCTATGGTGAAAAAGGAAATATCCTCAGATGAAATCTGGAAAGAAGCCTTCTGAGAAACTGCTTAGTGTTCTGTTGATTCATCTCACAGAGTTACATCTGTATTTTGGATCTCTTTGCTAGCCTTATTTCTGTGGAATCTGAGAACAGATATTTCGGATCCCTTTGAAGAGTATAGGGCCAAAGGAAATATCTTCTGATAACAAAGAGAAAGAAGCTTTCTGAGAAACTTTTTTGTGTTCTGTGAAATCATCTCACAGAGTTACAGCTTTCCCCTCAAGAAGCCTTTCGCTAAGACAGTTCTTGTGGAATTGGCAAAGTGATATTTGGAAGCCCCTAAAGGGCTATGGTGAAAAAGGAAATATCCTCCGATGAAATCTGGAAAGAAGCTTTCTGAGAAACTGCTTAGGGTTCTGTTAATTCACCTCACAGAGTTACATCTGTATTTCGTGGATCTCTTTGCTAGCCTTATTTCTGTGGAATTTGAGAACAGATATTTCGGATCCCTTTGAAGACTATAGGGCCAAAGGAAATATCCTCCGATAACAAAGAGAAAGAAGCTTTCTGAGAATCTTCTTTGTGTTCTGTGAAATCATCTCACAGATTTAAAGCATTCCCCTCCAGAAGCCTTTCGCTAAGACAGTTCTTGTGGAATTGTCAAAGTGATATTTGGAAGGCCCTAGAGGGCTATGGTGAAAAAGGAAATATCCTCCGATGAAATCTGGAAAGAAGCTTTCTGAGAAACTGCTTAGTGTTCTGTTAATTCATCTCACAGAGTTACATCTGTATTTCGTGGATCTCTTTGCTAGCCTTATTTCTGTGGAATGTGAGAACAGATATTTCGGATCCCTTTGAAGACTATAGGGCCAAAGGAAATATCCTCCGATAACAAAGAGAAAGAAGCTTTCTGAGAAACTTCTTTGTGTTCTGTGACATCATCTCACAGAGTTACAGCTTTCACCTCAAGAAGCCTTTCGCTAAGACAGTTCTTGTGGAATTGGCAAAGTGATATTTGGAAGGCCCTATAGGGCTATGGTGAAAAATCAAATATCCTCCGATGAAATATTGAAAGAATCTTTCTGAGAAACTGCTCTGTGATGTGTGACTTCAACTCACAGAGTTACCACTGTATTTCGTGGATCTCTTTGCTAGCCTTATTTCTGTGGAATCTGAGAACAGATATTTCGGATCCCTTTGACGACTATAGGGCCAAAGGAAATATCCTCCGATAACAAAGAGAAAGAAGCTTTCTGAGAAACTTCTTTGTGTTCTGTGAAATCGTCTCACCGAGTTACAGCTTTCCCCTCAAGAATCCTTTCGCTAAGACAGTTATTGTGGAATTGGCAAAGTGATATTTGGAAGCCCATAGAGGGCTATAGTGAAAAAGGAAATATCCTCCGATGAAATCTGGAAAGAAGCTTTCTGAGAAACTGCTTAGTGTTCTGTTAATTCATCTGACAGAGTTACATCTGTATTTCGTGGATCTCTTTGCAAGCCTTATTTCTGTGGAATCTGAGAACATATATTTCGGATCCCTTCAAAGACTGAAGGGCCAAAGGAAATATCCTCCGATAAAAAAGAGAAAGAAGCTTTCTGAGAAACTTCTTTGTGTTCTGTGAAATCATCTCACAGAGTTACAGCTTTCCCCTCAAGAAGCCTTTCGCTAAGACACTTCTTGTGGAATTGGCAAAGTGATATTTGGAGGCCCATAGAGGGCTTCGGTGAAAAAGGAAATATCCTCCGATGCAATCTGGAAAGAAGCTTTCTGAGAAACTGCTTAGTGTTCTGGTAATACATCTCACAGAGTTACATCTGTATTTCGTGGATCTCTTTGCTAGCCTTATTTCTCTGGAATCTGAGAACAGATATTTCGGATCCCTTTGAAGACTATAGGGCCAAAGGAAATATCCTCCGATAACAAAGAGAAAGAAACTTTCTGAGAAACTTCTTTGTGTTCTATGAAGTCGTCTCACAGAGTTACAGCTTTCCCCTCAAGAAGCCTTTCGCTAAGACAGTTCTTGTGGAATTGGCAAAGTGATATTTGGAGGCCCATAGAGGGCTATGGTGAAAAAGGAAATATCCTCGAATGAAATCTGGAAAGAAGCTTTCTGAGAAACTGCTTGGTGTTCTGTTAATACATCTCACAGAGTTACATCTGTATTTTTGGATCCCTTTGCTAGCCTTATTTCTGTGGAATCTGAGAACAGATATTTCGGATCCCTTTGAAGACTATAGGGCCAAAGGAAATATCCTCCGATAACAAAGAGAAAGAAGCTTTCTGAGAAATTTCTTTGCGTTCCGTGAAATCATCTCACAGAGTTACAGCTTTCCCCTCAAGAAGCCTTTCGCTAAGACACTTCTTGTGGAATTGGCAAAGTGATATTTGGAGGCCCATAGAGGGCTACGGTGAAAAAGGAAATATCCTCCGATGCAATCTGGAAAGAAGCTTTCTGAGAAACTGCTTAGTGTTCTGGTAATACATCTCACAGAGTTACATCTGTATTTCGTGGATCTCTTTGCTAGCCTTATTTCTCTGGAATCTGAGAACAGATATTTCGGATCCCTTTGAAGACTATAGGGCCAAAGGAAATATCCTCCGATAACAAAGAGAAAGAAACTTTCTGAGAAATGTCTGTGTGTTCTGTGACATCATCTCACAGAGTTACAGCTTTCCCCTCAAGAAGCCTTTCGCTAAGACAGTTCTTATGGAATTGACAAAGTGACATTTGGAGGCCCTTAGAGGGCTATGGTGAAAAAGGAAATAACCTCAGATGAAATCTGGAAAGAAGCTTTCTGAGAAACTGCTTAGTGTTCTGTTAATTCATCTCACAGAGATACATCTGTATTTCGTGGATCTCTTTGCTAGCCTTATTTCTGTGGAATCTGAGAACAGATATTTCGGATCCCTTTGAAGACTATAGAGCCAAAGAAAATGTCCTCCGATAACAAAGAGAAAGAAGCGTTCTGAGAAACTTCTTTGTGTTCTCTGAAATCATCTCACAGAGTTACAGCTTTCCCCTCAAGAAGCCTTTCGCTAAGACAATTCTTGTGGAATTGGCAAAGTGATATTTGGAGGCCCATAGAGGGCTATGGTGAAAAAGGAAATATCCTCGGATGAAATCTGGAAAGAAGAATTCTGAGAAACTCCTTAGTGTTTTGTTAATTCATCTCACAGTGTTTCATGTGTATTACGTGGATCTCTTTGCTAGCCTTATTTCTGTGGAATCTGAGAACAGATATTTCGGATCCCTTTGAAGACTATAGGGCCAAAGGAAATATCCTCCGATAACAAAGAGAAAGATGCTCTCTGAGAAACTTCTTTGTGTTCTGTGAAATCATCTCACAGAGTTACAGCTTTCCCCTCCAGAAGCTTTTCGCTAAGACGGTTATTGTGGAATTGGCAAAGTGATATTTGGATGGCCCTAGAGGGCTATGGTGAAAAAGCAAATATCCTCCGATGAAATATTGAAAGAATCTTTCTGAGAAACTGCTCTGTGATGTGTGACTTAAACTCACAGAGTTACCACTGTATTTCGTGGATCTCTTTGCTAGCCTTATTTCTGTGGAATCTGAGAACAGATATTTCGGATCCCTTTGACGACTATAGGGCCAAAGGAAATATCCTCCGATAACAAAGAGAAAGAAGCTTTCTGAGAATCTTCTTTGTGTTCTGTGAAATCGTCTCACAGAGTTACAGCTTTCCCCTCAAGAATCCTTTCGCTAAGACAGTTATTGTGGAATTGGCAAAGTGATATTTGGAAGCCCATAGAGGGCTATGGTGAAAAAGGAAATATCCTCAGATGAAATCTTGAAAGAAGCTTTCTGAGAAACTGCTTAGTGTTCTGCTAATTCATCTCACAGAGTTACATCTGTATGTCGTGGATCAATTTGCTAGCCTTATTTCTGTGGAATCTGAGAACAGATATTTCGGATCCCTTTGAAGACTATAGGGCCAAAGAAAATATCCTCCGATAAGAAAGAGAAAGAAACTTTCTGAGAAACTTCTTTGTGTTCTGTGAAATCATCTCACAGAATTACAGCTTTCCCTTCAAGAAGCCTTTCGCTAAGACAGTTCTTGTGGAATGGGCCAAGTGATATTTGGAAGCCCTTAGAGGGCTATGGTGAAAAAGGAAATATCCTCCGATGAAATCTGGAAAGAAGCTTTCTGAGAAACTGCTTAGTGTTCTGTTAATTCATCTCACAGAGTTACATCTGTATTTCGTGGATCTCTTTGCTAGCCTTATTTCTGTGGAATCTGAGAACAGATATTTCGGATCCCTTTAAAGTCTGTAGGGCCAAAGGAAATATCCTCCGATAACAAAGAGAAAGAAGCTTTCTGAGAAACTTCTTTGTGTTCTGTGAAATCATCTCACAGAGTTACAGCTTTCCCCTCAAGAAGCCTTTCGCTAAGACACTTCTTGTGGAATTGGCAAAGTGATATTTGGAGGCCCATAGTGGGCTATGGTAAAAAAGGAAATATCCTCCGATGCAATCTGGAAAGAAGCTTTCTGAGAAAGTGCTTAGTGTTCTGGCAATACATCTCACAGAGTTACATCTGTATTTCGTGGATCTCTTTGCTAGCCTTATTTCTCTGGAATCTGAGAACAGATATTTCGGATCCCTTTGAAGACTATAGGGCCAAAGGAAATATCCTCCGATAAAAAAGAGAAAGAAACTTTCTGAGAAACGCCTGTGTGTTCTGTGACATCATCTCACAGAGTTACAGCTTTCCCCTCAAGAAGCCTTTCGCTAAGACAGTTCTTGTGGAATTGACAAAGTGATATTTGGAGGCCCATAGAGGGCTACGGTGAAAAAGGAAATAACCTCAGATGAAATCTGGAAAGAAGCTTTCTGAGAAACTGCTTAGTGTTCTGTTAATTCATCTCACAGAGATACATCTGTATTTCGTGGATCTCTTTGCTAGCCTTATTTCTGTGGAATCTGAGAACAGATATTTTGGATCCCTTGAAGATTATAGGGCCAAATGAAATATCCTCCGATAACAAAGAGAAAGAAGCTTTCTGAGAAACTTCTTTGTGTTCTGTGAAATCATCTCACAGAGTTACAGCTTTCCCCTCAAGAAGCCTTTCGCTAAGACAATTCTTGTGGAATTGGCAAAGTGATATTTGGAAGCCTATAGAGGGCTATGGTGAAAAAGGAAATATCCTCCGATGTAATCTGGAAAGAAGCTTTCTGAGAAACTGCTTAGTGTTCTGTTAATTCATCTGACAGAGTTACATCTGTATTTCGTGGATCTCTTTGCAAGCCTTATTTCTGTGGAATCTGAGAACATATATTTCGGATCCCTTCAAAGACTGAAGGGCCAAAGGAAATATCCTCCGATAAAAAAGAGAAAGAAGCTTTCTGAGAAACTTCTTTGTGTTCTGTGAAATCATCTCACAGAGTTACAGCTTTCCCCTCAAGAAGCCTTTCGCTAAGACACTTCTTGTGGAATTGGCAAAGTGATATTTGGAGGCCCATAGAGGGCTTCGGTGAAAAAGGAAATATCCTCCGATGCAATCTGGAAAGAAGCTTTCTGAGAAACTGCTTAGTGTTCTGGTAATACATCTCACAGAGTTACATCTGTATATCGTGGATCTCTTTGCTAGCCTTATTTCTCTGGAATCTGAGAACAGATATTTCGGATCCCTTTGAAGACTATAGGGCCAAAGGAAATATCCTCCGATAACAAAGAGAAAGAAACTTTCTGAGAAACTTCTTTGTGTTCTATGAAATCGTCTCACAGAGTTACAGCTTTCCCCTCAAGAAGCCTTTCGCTAAGACAGTTCTTGTGGAATTGGCAAAGTGATATTTGGAGGCCCATAGAGGGCTATGGTGAAAAAGGAAATAACCTCAGATGAAATCAGGAAAGAAGCTTTCTGAGAAACTGCTTACTGTTCTGTTAATTCATCTCACAGAGTTAAATCTGTATTTCGTGGATCTCTTTGCTAGCCTTATTTCTGTGGAATCTGAGCACAGATATTTCGGATCCCTTTGAAGACTATAGGGCCAAAGGAAATATCCTCCGATAACAAAGAGAAAGAAGCTTTCTGAGAAATTTCTTTGCGTTCCGTGAAATCATCTCACAGAGTTACAGCTTTCCCCTCAAGAAGCCTTTCGCTAAGACACTTCTTGTGGAATTGGCAAAGTGATATTTGGAGGCCCATAGAGGGCTACGGTGAAAAAGGAAATATCCTCCGATGCAATCTGGAAAGAAGCTTTCTGAGAAACTGCTTAGTGTTCTGGTAATAAATCTCACAGAGTTACATCTGTATATCGTGAATCTCTTTGCTAGCCTTATTTCTCTGGAATCTGAGAACAGATATTTCGGATCCCTTTGAAGACTATAGGGCCAAAGGAAATATCCTCCGATAACAAAGAGAAAGAAACTTTCTGAGAAATGGCTGTGTGTTCTGTGACATCATCTCACAGAGTTACAGCTTTCCCCTCAAGAAGCCTTTCGCTAAGACAGTTCTTGTGGAATTGACAAAGTGACATTTGGAGGCCCTTAGAGGGCTATGGTGAAAAAGGAAATAACCTCAGATGAAATCTGGAAAGAAGCTTTCTGAGAAACTGCTTAGTGTTCTGTTAATTCATTTCACAGAGATACATCTGTATTTCGTGGATCTCTTTGCTAGCCTTATTTCTGTGGAATCTGAGAACAGATATTTCGGATCCCTTTGAAGACTATAGAGCCAAAGAAAATGTCCTCCGATAACAAAGAGAAAGAAGCGTTCTGAGAAACTTCTTTGTGTTCTCTGAAATCATCTCACAGAGTTACAGCTTTCCCCTCAAGAAGCCTTTCGCTAAGACACTTCTTGTGGAATTGGCAAAGTGATATTTGGAGGCCCATAGAGGGCTATGGTGAAAAAGGAAATATCCTCCGATGAAATCTGGAAAGAAGCTTTCTGAGAAACTGCTTAGTGTTTTGTTAATTCATCTCACAGAGTTTCATGTGTATTTCGTGGATCTCCTTGCTAGCCTTATTTCTGTGGAATCTGAGAACAGATATTTCGGATCCCTTTGAAGACTATAGGGCCAAAGGAAATATCCTCCGATAACAAAGAGAAAGAAGCTCTCTGAGAAACTTCTTTGTGTTCTGTGAAATCATCTCACAGAGTTACAGCTTTCCCCTCCAGAAGCTTTTCGCTAAGACAGTTCTTGTGGAATTGGCAAAGTGATATTTGGAAGGCCCTAGAGGGCTATGGTGAAAAAGCAAATATCCTCCAATGAAATATTGAAAGAATCTTTCTGAGAAACTGCTCTGTGATGTGTGACTTCAACTCACAGAGTTACCACTGTATTTCGTGGATCTCTTTGCTAGCCTTATTTCTGTGGAATCTGAGAACAGATATTTCGGAACCCTTTGACGACTATAGGGCCAAAGGAAATATCCTCCGATAACAAAGAGAAAGAAACTTTCTGAGAGACTTCTTTGTGTTCTATGAAATCGTCTCACAGAGTTACAGCTTTCCCCTCAAGAAGCCTTTCGCTAAGACAGTTCTTGTGGAATTGGCAAAGTGATATTTGGAGGCCCATAGAGGGCTATGGTGAAAAAGGAAATAACCTCAGATGAAATCAGGAAAGAAGCTTTCTGAGAAACTGCTTACTGTTCTGTTAATTCATCTCACAGAGTTAAATCTGTATTTCGTGGATCTCTTTGCTAGCCTTATTTCTGTGGAATCTGAGAACAGATATTTCGGATCCCTTTGAAGACTATAGGGTCAAAGGAAATATACTCCGATAACAAAGAGAAAGAAGCGTTCTGAGAAACTTCTTTGTGTTCTGTGAAATCATCTCACAGAGTTACAGCTTTACCCTCAAGAAGCCTTTCGCTAAGACAGTTCTTGTGGAATTGGCAAAGTGATATTTGGAAGCCCATAGAGGGCTATGGTGAAACAGGAAATATCCACCGATGAAATCTGCAATGAAGCTTTCTGAGAAACTGCTTAGTGTTTTGTTAATTCATCTCACAGAATTTCAGGTGTATTTCGTGGATCTCTTTGCTAGCCTTATTTCTGTGGAATCTGAGAACAGATATTTCGGATCCCTTTGAAGACTATAGGGCCAAAGGAAATATCCTCCGATAACAAAGAGAAAGAAGCTCTCTGAGAATCTTCTTTGTGTTCTGTGAAAACATCTCACAGATTTAAAGCTTTCCCCTCCATAAGCCTTTCGCTAAGACAGTTCTTGTGGAATTGTCAAAGTGATATTTGGAAGGCCCTAGAGGGCTATGGTGAAAAAGGAAATATCCTCCGATGAAATCTGGAAAGAAGCTTTCTGAGAAACTGCTTAGTGTTCTGTTAATTCATCTCACAGAGTTACATCTGTATTTCGTGGATCTCTTTGCTAGCCTTATTGCTGTGGAATCTGAGAACAGATTTTTCGAATTCCTTTGAAGACTACAGGGCCAAAGAAAATATCCTCCGATAACACAGAGAAAGAAGCGTTCTGAGAAACTTCTTTTTGTGCTGTGAAATCATCTCACAGAGTTACAGCTCTCCCCTCAAGAAGCCTTTCGCTAAGACAGTTCTTGTGGAATTGGCAAAGTGATATTTGGAAGCCCATAGAGGGCTATGGTGAAAAAGGAAATATCCTCCGATGAAATCTGGAAAGAAGCTTTCTGAGAAACTGCTTGGTGTTCTGTTAATACATCTCACAGAGTTACATCTGTATTTTTGGATCCCTTTGCTAGCCTTATTTCTGTGGAATCTGAGAACAGATATTTCGGATCCCTTTTGAGGACTATAGGGCCAAAGGAAATATCCTCCGATAAAAAAGAGAAAGAAGCTTTCTGAGAAATTTCTTTGTGTTCCGTGAAATCATCTCACAGAGTTACAGCTTTCCCCTCAAGAAGCCTTTCGCTAAGACAGTTCTTGTGGAATAGGCAAAGTGATATTTGGAGGCCCATAGAGGGCTATGGTGAAAAAGGAAATAACCTCAGATGAAATCAGGAAAGAAGCTTTCTGAGAAACTGCTTACTGTTCTGTTAATTCATCTCACAGAGTTAAATCTGTATTTCGTGGATCTCTTTGCTAGCCTTATTTCTGTGGAATCTGAGAACAGATATTTCGGATCCCTTTGAAGACTATAGGGTCAAAGGAAATATACTCCGATAACAAAGAGAAAGAAGCGTTCTTAGAAACTTCTTTGTGTTCTGTGAAATCATCTCACAGAGTTACAGCTTTACCCTCAAGAAGCCTTTCGCTAAGACAGTTCTTGTGGAATTGGCAAAGTGATATTTGGAAGCCCATAGAGGGCTATGGTGAAACAGGAAATATCCACCGATGAAATCTGCAATGAAGCTTTCTGAGAAACTGCTTAGTGTTTTGTTAATTCATCTCACAGAATTTCAGGTGTATTTCGTGGATCTCTTTGCTAGCCTTATTTCTGTGGAATCTGAGAACAGATATTTCGGATCCCTTTGAAGACTATAGGGCCAAAGGAAATATCCTCCGATAACAAAGAGAAAGAAGCTCTCTGAGAATCTTCTTTGTGTTCTGTGAAAACATCTCACAGATTTAAAGCTTTCCCCTCCAGAAGCCTTTCGCTAAGACAGTTCTTGTGGAATTGTCAAAGTGATATTTGGAAGGCCCTAGAGGGCTATGGTGAAAAAGGAAATATCCTCCGATGAAATCTGGAAAGAAGCTTTCTGAGAAACTGCTTAGTGTACTGTTAATTCATCTCACAGAGTTACATCTGTATTTCGTGGATCTCTTTGCTAGCCTTATTGCTGTGGAATCTGAGAACAGATTTTTCGAATTCCTTTGAAGACTACAGGGCCAAAGAAAATATCCTCCGATAACACAGAGAAAGAAGCGTTCTGAGAAACTTCTTTGTGTGCTGTGAAATCATCTCACAGAGTTACAGCTCTCCCCTCAAGAAGCCTTTCGCTAAGACAGTTCTTGTGGAATTGGCAAAGTGATATTTGGAAGCCCATAGAGGGCTATGGTGAAAAAGGAAATATCCTCCGATGAAATCTGGAAAGAAGCTTTCTGAGAAACTGCTTGGTGTTCTGTTAATACATCACACAGAGTTACATCTGTATTTTTGGATCCCTTTGCTAGCCTTATTTCTGTGGAATCTGAGAACAGACATTTCGGATCCCTTTGAAGACTCTAGGGCCAAAGGAAATATCCTCCGATAAAAAAGAGAAAGAAGCTTTCTGAGAAATTTATTTTTGTTCCGTGAAATCATCTCACAGAGTTACAGCTTTCCCCTCAAGAAGTCTTTCGCTAAGACACTTCTTGTGGAATTGGCAAAGTGATATTTGGAGGCCCATAGAGGGCTATGGTGAAAAAGGAAATAACCTCAGATGAAATCTGGAAAGAAGCTTTCTGAGAAACTGCTTAGTGTTCCGTTAATTCATCTCACAGAGATACATCTGTATTTCGTGGATCTCTTTGCTAGCCTTATTTCTGTGGAATATGAGAACAGATATTTCGGATCCCTTTGAAGACTATAGAGCCAAAGAAAATGTCCTCCGATAACAAAGAGAAAGAAGCGTTCTGAGAAACTTCTTTGTGTTCTGTGAAATCATCTCACAGAGTTACAGCTTTCCCCTCAAGAAGCCTTTCGCTAAGACACTTCTTGTGGAATTGGCAAAGTGATATTTGGAGGCCCATAGAGGGCTATGGTGAAAAAGGAAATAACCTCAGATGAAATCTGGAAAGAAGCTTTCTGAGAAACTCCTTAGTGTTTTGTTAATTCATCTCACAGAGTTTCATGTGTATTTCGTGGATCTCTTTGCTAGCCTTATTTCTGTGGAATCTGAGAACAGATATTTCGGATCCCTTTGAAGACTATAGGGCCAAAGGAAATATCCTCCGATAACAAAGAGAAAGAAGCTCTCTGAGAAACTTCTTTGTGTTCTGTGAAATCATCTCACAGAGTTACAGCTTTCCCCTCCAGAAGCCTTTCGCTAAGACAGTTCTTGTGGAATTGGCAAAGTGATATTTGGAAGGCCCTAGAGGGCTATGGTGAAAAAGCAAATATCCTCCGATGAAATATTGAAAGAATCTTTCTGAGAAACTGCTCTGTGATGTGTGACTTCAACTCACAGAGTTACCATTGTATTTCGTGGATCTCTTTGCTAGCCTTATTGCTGTGGAATCTGAGAACAGATATTTCGGATTCCTTTGAAGACTACAGGGCCAAAGAAAATATCCTCCGATAACAAACAGAAAGAAGCGTTCTGAGAAACTTCTTTGTGTGCTGTGAAATCATCTCACAGAGTTACAGCTTTCCCCTCAAGAAGCCTTTCGCTCAGACAGTTCTTGTGGAATTGGCAAAGTGATATTTGGAGGCCCATAGAGGGCTATGGTGAAAAAGGAAATATCCTCCGATGAAATCTGGAAGGAAGCTTTCTGAGAAACTGCTTAGTGTTCTGTTAATTCATCTCACAGAGTTACATCTGTATTTCGTGGATCTCTTTGCTAGCCTTATTTCTGTGGAATCTGAGAACAGATAATTCGGATCCCTTTGAAGACTATAGGGCCAAAGGAAATATCCTCCTATAACAAAGAGAAAGAAGCTTTCTGAGAAACTTCTTTGTGTTCTGTGAAATCATCTCACAGAGTTACAGCTTTCCCCTCAAGAAGTCTTTCGCTAAGACACTTTTTGTGGAATTGGCAAAGTGATATTTGGAGGCCCATAGAGTGCTACGGTGAAAAAGGAAATATCCTCCGATGAAATCTGGAAAGAAGCTTTCTGAGAAACTGCTTAGTGTTCTGGTAATACATCTCACAGAGTTACATCTGTATTTCGTGGATCTCTTTGCTAGCCTTATTTCTGTGGAATCTGAGAACAGATATTTCGGATCCCTTTGAAGACTATTGGGCAAAAGGAAATATCCTCCGATAACAAAGAGAAAGAAACTTTCTGAGAAATGTCTGTGTGTTCTGTGACATCATCTCACAGAGTTACAGCTTTCCCCTCAAGAAGCCTTTCGCTAAGACAGTTCTTATGGAATTGACAAAGTGACATTTGGAGGCCCTTAGAGGGCTATGGTGAAAAAGGAAATAACCTCAGATGAAATCTGGAAAGAAGCTTTCTGAGAAACTGCTTAGTGTTCTGTTAATTCATCTCACAGAGATACATCTGTATTTCGTGGATCTCTTTGCTAGCCTTATTTCTGTGGAATCTGAGAACAGATATTTCGGATCCCTTTGAAGACTATAGGGCCAAAGGAAATATCCTCCGATAACAAAGAGAAAGAAACTTTCTGAGAAACTTCTTTGTGTTCCATGAAATCGTCTCACAGAGTTACAGCTTTCCCCTCAAGAAGCCTTTCGCTCAGACAGTTCTTGTGGAATTGGCAAAGTGATATTTGAGGCCCATAGAGGGCTATGGTGAAAAAGGAAATAACCTCAGATGAAATCTGGAAAGAAGCTTTCTAAGAAACTGCTTAGTGTTCTGTTAATTCATCTCACAGAGTTACATCTGTATTTCGTGGATCTCTTTGCTAGCCTTATTTCTGTGGAATCTGAGAACAGATATTTCGGATCCCTTTGAAGACTATAGGGCCAAAGGAAATATCCTCCGATAACAAAGAGAAAGAAGCTTTCTGAGAAACTTCTTTGTGTTCTGTGACATCATCTCACAGAGTTACAGCTTTCACCTCAAGAAGCCTTTCGCTACGACAGTTCTTGTGGAATTGGCAAAGTGATATTTGGAAGCCCATAGAGGGCTATGGTGAAAAAGGAAATATCCTCAGATGAAATCTGGAAAGAAGCTTTCTGAGAAACTGCTTAGTGTACTGGTAATTCATCTCACAGAGTTACATCTGTATTTTGGATTTCTTTGCTAGCCTTATTTCTGTGGAATCTGAGAAAAGATATTTCGGATCCCTTTGAAGACTATAGGGCCAAAGGAAATATCCTCCGATAACAAAGAGAAAGAAGCTTTCTGGGAAACTTCTTTGTGTTCTGTGAAATCATCGCACAGAGTTACAGCTTTCCCCTCAAGCAGCCTTTCGCTAAGACAGTTCTTGTGGAATTGGCAAAGTGATATTTGGAAGCCCATAGAGGGCTATGGTGAAAAAGGAAGTATCCTCAGATGAAATCTGGAAAGAAGCTTTCTGAGAAACTGCTTAGGGTTCTGTTAATTCATCTCACAGAGTTACATCTGTATTTCGTGGATCTCTTTGCTAGCCTTCTTTCTGTGGAATCTGAGAACAGATATTTCGGATCCCTTTGAAGACTATAGGGCCAAAGATAATATCCTCCGATAACAAAGAGAAAGAAGCTTTCTGAAAAACTTCTTTGTGTTCTGTGAAATCATCTCACAGAGTTACAGCTTTCCCCTCAGGAAGCCTTTCGCTAAGAGAGTTCTTGTGGAATTGGCAAAGTGATATTTGGAAGCCCATAGAGGACTATGGAGAAAGACGAAATATCCTCAGATGAAATCTGGAAAGAAGCTTTCTGAGAAACTCCTTAGTTTTCTGTTAATTCATCTCACAGTGTTACATCTGTATTTCGTGGATCTCTTTGCTAGCCTTATTTCTGTGGAATCTTGGAACAGATATTTCGGATCCCTTTGAGGACTTTAGGGCCAAAGGAAATATCCTCCGATAAAAAAGAGAAAGAAGCTGTCTGAGAAACTTCTTTGTGTTCTCTGAAATCATCTCACAGTGTTACAGCTTTCCCTTCACGAATCCTTTCGCTAAGACACTTCTTGTGGAATTGGCAAAGTGATATTTGGAAGCCCATAGAGGGCTATGGCGAAAAAGGAAATATCCTCCGATGAAATCTCGAAAAAAGCTTTCTGACAAACTGCTTAGTGTTCTGTTAATTCATCTCACAGAGTTACGTCTGTATTTCGTCGATCCCTTTGCTAGCCTTATTTCTGTGGAATCTGAGAACAGATATTTCGGATCCCTTTGAAGACTATAGGGCCAAAGGAAATATCCTCCGATAACAAAGAGAAAGAAGCTCTCTGAGAAACTTCTTTGTGTTCTGTTAAATCATCTCACAGATTTAAAGCTTTCCCCTCCAGAAGCCTTTCGCTAAGACAGTTCTTGTGGAATTGGCAAAGTGATATTTGGAGGCCCACAGAGGGCTATGGTGAAAAAGGAAATATCCTCCGATGAAATCTGGAAAGAAGGTTTCTGAGAAACTGCTTAGTGTTCTGTTGAGTCATCTCACTAAGTTACATCTGCATTTCGTGGATCTCTTTGCTAGCCTTATTTCTGTGGAATCTGAGAACAGATATTTCGGATCCCTTTGAAGACCATAGGGCTGAAGGAAATATGCTCCGATAACAAAGAGAAAGAAGCTTTCATAGAAACTTCTTTGTGTTCTGTGAAATCATCTCACAGAGTTACAGCTTTCCCCTCAAGAAGCCTTTCGCTAAGACAGTTCTTGTGGAATTGGCAAAGTGATATTTGGGAGCCCATAGAGGGCTATGGTGAAAAAGGAAATATCCTCAGAGGAAATTGGAAAGAAGCTTTCTGAGAAACTGCTTAGTGTTCTGTTCATTCATCTCACAGAGTTACATCTGTATTTCGTGGATCGCTTTGCTAGCCTTATTTCTGTGGAATCTGAGAACAGATATTTCGGATCCCTTTGAAGACAATAGGGCCAAAGGAAATATCCTCCAATAAAAAAGAGAAAGAAGCTTTCTGAGAAACTTCTTTGTGTTCTGTGAAATCATCTCACAGAGTTACAGCTTTCCCCTCAAGAAGCCTTTTGCTAAGACAGTTCTTGTGGAATTGGCAAAGTGATATTTGGAGGCCCACAGAGGGCTATGGTGAAAAAGGAAATATCCTCAGATGAAATCTGGAAAGAAGGTTTCTGAGAAACTGCTTAGTGTTCTGTTGAGTCATCTCACTAAGTTACATCTGCATTTCGTGGATCTCTTTGCTAGCCTTATTTCTGTGGAATCTGAGAACAGATATTTCGGACCCCTTTGAAGACTATAGGGCCAAAGGAAGTATGCTCCGATAACAAAGAGAAAGAAGCTTTCATAGAAACTTCTTTGTGTTCTGTGAGATCATCTCACAGAGTTACAGCTTTCCCCTGAAGAAGCCTTTCGCTAAGACAGTTCTTGTGGAATTGGCAAAGTGATATTTGGTAGCCCATAGAGGGCTATGGTGAAAAAGGAAATATCCTCAGATGAAATCTGGAAAGAAGCCTTCTGAGAAACTGCTTAGTGTTCTGTTGATTCATCTCACAGAGTTACATCTGTATTTTGGATCTCTTTGCTAGCCTTATTTCTGTGGAATCTGAGAACAGATATTTCGTATCCCTTTGAAGACTATAGGGCCAAAGGAAATATCCTCCGATAACAAAGAGAAAGAAACTTTCTGAGAAATGTCTGTGTGTTCTGTGACATCATCTCACAGAGTTACAGCTTTCCCCTCAAGAAGCCTTTAGCTAAGACAGTTCTTGTGGAATTGACAAAGTGACATTTCGAGGCCCTTAGAGGGCTATGGTGAAAAAGGAAATAACCTCAGATGAAATCTGGAAAGAAGCTTTCTGAGAAACTGCTTAGTGTTCTGTTAATTCATCTCACAGAGTTACATCTGTATTTCGTGGATCTCTTTGCTAGCCTTATTTCTGTGTAATCTGAGAACAGATATTTCGGATCCCTTTGAAGACTATAGGGCCAAAGGAAATATCCTCCGATAACAAAGAGAAAGAAGCTTTCTGAGAAACTTCTTTGTGTTCTGTGACATCATCTCACAGATTTACAGCTTTCACCTCAAGAAGCCTTTCGCTAAGACAGTTCTTGTGGAATTGACAAAGTGATATTTGGAAGGCCCTAGAGGGCTATGGTGAAAAAGCAAATATCCTCCGATGAAATATTGAAAGAATCTTTCTGAGAAACTGCTCTGTGATGTGTGACTTCAACTCACAGAGTTACCACTGTATTTCGTGGATCTCTTTGCTAGCCTTATTTCTGTGGAATCTGAGAACAGATATTTCGGATCCCTTTGACGACTATAGGGCCAAAGGAAATATAATCAGATAACAAAGAGAAAGAAGCTTTCTGAGAAACTTCTTTGTGTTCTGTGAAATCGTCTCACAGAGTTACAGCTTTCCCCTCAAGAAGCCTTTCGCTAAGACAGTTCTTGTGGAATTGGCAAAGTGATATTTGGAAGCCCATAGAGGGCTATGGTGAAAAAGGAAATATCCTCAGAGAAATCTGGAAAGAAGCTTTCTGAGAAACTGCTTAGTGTTCTGCTAATTCATCTCACAGAGTTACATCTGTATGTCGTGGATCTCTTTGCTAGCCTTATTTCTGTGGAATCTGAGAACAGATATTTCGGATCCCTTTGAAGACTATAGGGCCAAAGGAAATATCCTCCGATAACAAAGAGAAAGAAACTTTCTGAGAAACTTCTTTGTGTTCTGTGAAATCATCTCACAGAGTTACAGCTTTCCCTTCAAGAAGCCTTTCGCTAAGACAGTTCTTGTGGAATGGGCCAAGTGATATTTGGAAGCCCATAGAGGGCTATGGTGAAAAAGGAAATATCCTCCGAAGAAATCTGGAAAGAAGCTTTCTGAGAAACTGCTTACTGTTCTGTTAATTCATCTCACAGAGTTACATCTGTATTTCGTGGATCTCTTTGCTAGCCTTATTTCTGTGGAATCTGAGAACAGATATTTCGGATCGCTTTAAAGACTGTAGGGCCAAAGGAAATATCCTCCGATAACAAAGAGAAAGAAGCTTTCTGAGAAACTTCTTTGTGTTCTGTGAAATCACCTCACAGAGTTACAGCTTTCCCCTCAAGAAGCCTTTCGCTAAGACACTTCTTTTGGAATTGGCAAAGTGATATTTGGAGGCCCATAGAGGGCTATGGTAAAAAAGGAAATATCCTCCGATGCAATCTGGAAAGAAGCTTTCTGAGAAACTGCTTAGTGTTCTGGCAATACATCTCACAGAGTTACATCTGTATTTCGTGGATCTCCTTGCTAGCCTTATTTCTCTGGAATCTGAGAACAGATATTTCGGATCCCTTTGAAGACTATAGGGCCAAAGGAAATATCCTCCGATAAAAAAGAGAAAGAAACTTTCTGAGAAACGCCTGTGTGTTCTGTGACATCATCTCACAGAGTTACAGCTTTCCCCTCAAGAAGCCTTTCGCTAAGACAGTTCTTGTGGAATTGACAAAGTGATATTTGGAGGCCCATAGAGGGCTACGGTGAAAAAGGAAATAACCTCAGATGAAATCTGGAAAAAAGCTTTCTGAGAAACTGCTTAGTGTTCTGTTAATTCATCTCACAGAGATACATCTGTATTTCGTGGATCTCTTTGCTAGCCTTATTTCTGTGGAATCTGGGAACAGATATTTTGGATACCTTTGAAGATTATAGGGCCAAAGGAAATATCCTCCGATAACAAAGAGAAAGAAGCTTTCTGAGAAACTTCTTTGTGTTCTGTGAAATCACCTCACAGAGTTACACCTTTCCCCTCAAGAAGCCTTTCGCTAAGACACTTCTTGTGGAATGGGCAAAGTGATATTTGGAGGCCCATAGAGGTCTATGGTGAAAAAGGAAATATCCTCCGATGAAATCTGGAAGGAAGCTTTCTGAGAAACTGCTTAGTGTTCTGTTAATTCATCTCACAGAGTTACATCTGTATTTCGTGGATCTCTTTGCTAGCCTTATTTCTGTGGAATCTGAGAACAGATATTTCGGATCCCTTTGAAGACTATAGGGCCAAAGGAAATATCCTCCGATAACAAAGAGAAAGAAACTTTCTGAGAAATGTCTGTGTGTTCTGTGACATCATCTCACAGAGTTACAGCTTTCCCCTCAAGAAGCCTTTCGCTAAGACAGTTCTTGTGGAATTGACAAAGTGACATTTGGAGCCCCTTAGAGGGCTATGGTGAAAAAGGAAATAACCTCAGATGAAATCTGGAAAGAAGCTTTCTGAGAAACTGCTTAGTGTTCTGTTAATTCATCTCACAGAGATACATCTGTATTTCGTGGATCTCTTTGCTAGCCTTATTTCTGTGGAATCTGAGAACAGATATTTCGGATCCCTTTGAAGACTATAGGGCCAAAGGAAATATCCTCCGATAACAAAGAGAAAGAAACTTTCTGAGAAATGTCTGTGTCTTCTGTGACATCATCTCACAGAGTTACAGCTTTCCCCTCAAGAAGCCTTTCGCTCAGACAGTTCTTGTGGAAGTGGCAAAGTGATATTTGGAGGCCCATAGAGGGCTATGGTGAAAAAGGAAATAACCTCAGATGAAATCTGGAAAGAAGCTTTCTAAGAAACTGCTTAGTGTTCTGTTAATTCATCTCACAGAGTTACATCTGTATTTCGTGGATCTCTTTGCTAGCCTTATTTCTGTGGAATCTGAGAACAGATATTTCGGATCCCTTTGAAGACTATAGGGCCAAAGGAAATATCCTCCGATAACAAAGAGAAAGAAGCTTTCTGAGAAACTTCTTTGTGTTCTGTGAAATCACCTCACAGAGTTACAGCTTTCCCCTCAAGAAGCCTTTCGCTAAGACACTTCTTGTGGAATTGGCAAAGTGATATTTGGAGGCCCATAGAGGGCTATGGTGAAAAAGGAAATATCCTCCGATGCAATCTGGAAAGAAGCTTTCTGAGAAACTGCTTAGTGTTCTGGCAATACATCTCACAGAGTTACATCTGTATTTCGTGGATCTCCTTGCTAGCCTTATTTCTCTGGAATCTGAGAACAGATATTTCGGATCCCTTTGAAGACTATAGGGCCAAAGGAAATATCCTCCGATAAAAAAGAGAAAGAAACTTTCTGAGAAACGCCTGTGTGTTCTGTGACATCATCTCACAGATTACTGCTTTCCCCTCAAGAAGCCTTTCGCTAAGGCAGTTCTTGTGGAATTGACAAAGTGATATTTGGAGGCCCATAGAGGGCTACGGTGAAAAAGGAAATAAGCTCAGATGAAATCTGGAAAAAAGCTTTCTGAGAAACTGCTTAGTGTTCTGTTAATTCATCTCACAGAGATACATCTGTATTTCGTGGATCTCTTTGCTAGCCTTATTTCTGTGGAATCTGGGAACAGATATTTTGGATACCTTTGAAGATTATAGGGCCAAAGGAAATATCCTCCGATAACAAAGAGAAAGAAGCTTTCTGAGAAACTTCTTTGTGTTCTGTGAAATCATCTCACAGAGTTACAGCTTTCACCTCAAGAAGCCTTTCGCTAAGACAGTTCTTGTGGAATTGACAAAGTGATATTTGGAGGCCCATAGAGGGCTATGGTGAAAAAGGAAATAACCTCAGATGAAATCTGGAAAGAAGCTTTCTGAGAAACTGCTTAGTGTTCTGTTAATTCATGTCACGGAGTTACCTGTGTATTTCGTGGATCTCTTTGCTAGCCTTATTTCTGTGGAATCTGAGAACAGATATTTCGGATCCCTTTGAAGACTATAGAGCCAAAGAAAATGTCCTCCGATAACAAAGAGAAAGAAGCGTTATGAGAAACTTCTTTGTGTTCTGTGAAATCATCTCACAGAGTTACAGCTTTCCCCTCAAGAAGCCTTTCGCTAAGACACTTCTTGTGGAATGGGCAAAGTGATATTTGGAGGCCCATAGAGGTCTATGGTGAAAAAGGAAATATCCTCCGATGAAATCTGGAAGGAAGCTTTCTGAGAAACTGCTTAGTGTTCTGTTAATTCATCTCACAGAGTTACATCTGTATTTCGTGGATCTCTTTGCTAGCCTTATTTCTGTGGAATCTGAGAACAGATATTTCGGATCCCTTTGAAGACTATAGGGCCAAAGGAAATATCCTTCGATAACAAAGAGAAAGAAACTTTCTGAGAAATGTCTGTGTGTTCTGTGACATCATCTCACAGAGTTACAGCTTTCCCCTCAAGAAGCCTTTCGCTAAGACAGTTCTTGTGGAATTGACAAAGTGACATTTGGAGCCCCTTAGAGGGCTATGGTGAAAAAGGAAATAACCTCAGATGAAATCTGGAAAGAAGCTTTCTGAGAAACTGCTTAGTGTTCTGTTAATTCATCTCACAGAGATACATCTGTATTTCGTGGATCTCTTTGCTAGCCTTATTTCTGTGGAATCTGAGAACAGATATTTCGGATCCCTTTGAAGACTATAGGGCCAAAGGAAATATCCTCCGATAACAAAGAGAAAGAAACTTTCTGAGAAACTTCTTTGTGTTCCATGAAATCGTCTCACAGAGTTACAGCTTTCCCCTCAAGAAGCCTTTCGCTCAGACAGTTCTCGTGGAAGTGGCAAAGTGATATTTGGAGGCCCATAGAGGGCTATGGTGAAAAAGGAAATAACCTCAGATGAAATCTGGAAAGAAGCTTTCTAAGAAACTGCTTAGTGTTCTGTTAATTCATCTCACAGAGTTACATCTGTATTTCGTTGATCTCTTTGCTAGCCTTATTTCTGTGGAATCTGAGAACAGATATTTCGGATCCCTTTGAAGACTATAGGGCCAAAGGAAATATCCTCCGATAACAAAGAGAAAGAAGCTTTCTGAGAAACTTCTTTGTGTTCTGTGACATCATCTCACAGAGTTACATCTTTCACCTCAAGAAGCCTTTCGCTAAGACAGTTCTTGTGGAATTGGCAAAGTGATATTTGGAAGCCCATAGAGGGCTATGGTGAAAAAGGAAATATCCTCAGATGAAATCTGGAAAGAAGCTTTCTGAGAAACTGCTTAGTGTTCTGTTAATTCATCTCACAGAGTTACATCTGTATTTCGTGGATCCCTTTGCTAGCCTTATTTCTGTGGAATCTGAGAACAGATATTTCGGATCCCTTCGAAGACAATCGGGCCAAAGGAAATATTCTCCGATAACAAAGAGAAAGAAGCTTTCTGAGAAACTTCTTTGTGTTCTGTGAAATCATCTCACAGAGTTACAGCTTTCCCCTCAAGAAGCCTTTCGATAAGACAGTTCTTGTGGAATTGGCAAAGTGATATTTGGAGGACAATAGAGGGCTCTGGTGAAAAAGGAAATACCCTCCGATGAAATCTGGAAAGAAGCTTTCTGAGAAACTGCTCTGTGATGTGTGACTTCCACTCAGAGATTACATCTGTATTTCGTGGATCTCTTTGCTAGCCTTACTTCTGTGGAATCTGAGAACAGATATTTCGGATCCCTTTGAAGATTATAGGGCCAAAGATAATATCCTCCGATAACAAAGAGAAAGAAGCTTTCTGAAAAACTTCTTTGTGTTCTGTGAAATCATCTCACAGAGTTACAGCTTTCCCCTCAGGAAGACTTTCGCTAAGACAGTTCTTGTGGAATTGGCAAAGTGATATTTGGAAGCCCATAGAGGACTATGGAGAAAGACGAAATATCCTCAGATGAAATCTGGAAAGAAGCTTTCTGAGAAACTCCTTAGTTTTCTGTTAATTCATCTCACAGAGCTACATCTATATTTCGTGGATCTCTTTGCTAGCCTTATTTCTTTGGAATCTGAGAACAGATATATCGGATCCCTTTGAAGACTATAGGGCCAAAGGAAATATCCTCCGATAAAAAAGAGAAGGAAGCTTTCTGAGAAACTTCTTTGTGTTCTGTGAAATCATCTCACAGAGTTACAGCTTTCCCCTCAAGAAGCCTTTCGCTAAGACAGTTCTTGTGGAATTGGCAAAGTGATATTTGGAAGCCCATAGAGGGCTATGGTGAAAAGGGAAATATCCTCAGATGAAATCTGGCAAGAAGATTTCTGAGAAACTGCTTAGTGTTCTGTTAATTCATCTCACAGATTTACATCTGTATTTCGTGGATCTCTTTGCTAGCCTTATTTCTGTGGAATCTTGGAACAGATATTTCGGATCCCTTTGAGGACTTTAGGGCCAAAGGAAATATCCTCCGATAAAAAAGAGAAAGAAGCTGTCTCAGAAACTTCTTTGTGTTCTCTGAAATCATCTCACAGAGTTACAGCTTTCACCTCAAGAAGCCTTTCGCTAAGACAGTTCTTGTGGAATTGGCAAAGTGATATTTGGAAGCCCATAGAGGGCTATGGTGAAAAAGGAAATATCCTCAGATGAAATCTGGAAAGAAGCTTTCTGAGAAACTGCTTAGTGTTCTGTTAATTCATCTCACAGAGTTACATCTGTATTTCGTGGATCCCTTTGCTAGCCTTATTTCTGTGGAATCTGAGAACAGATATTTCGGATCCCTTTGAAGACAATCGGGCCAAAGGAAATATCCTCCGATAACAAAGAGAAAGAAGCTTTCTGAGAAACTTCTTTGTGTTCTGTGAAATCATCTCACAGAGTTACAGCTTTCCCCTTAAGAAGCCTTTCGCTAAGATAGTTCTTGTGGAATTGGCAAAGTGATAATTGAAAGCCCATAGAGGCCTATGGTGAAAAAGGAAATATCCTCAGATGAAATCTGGAAAGAAGCTTTCTGAGAAACTGCTTAGTGTACTGGTAATTCATCTCACAGAGTTACATCTGTATTTTGGATCTCTTTGCTAGCCTTATTTCTGTGGAATCTGAGAACAGATATTTCGGATCCCTTTGAAGACTATAGGGCCAAAGGAAATATCCTCCGATAACAAAGAGAAAGAAGCTTTCTGAGAAACTTCTTTGTGTTCTGTGAAATCATCTCACAGAGTTAAAGCTTTCCCCTCCAGAAGCCTTTCGCTAAGACAGTTCTTGTGGAATTGGCAAAGTGATATTTGGAAGCCCATACAGGGCTATGGTGGAAAAGGAAATATCCTCCGATGAAATCTGGAAAGAAGCTTTCTGAGAAACTGCTTAGTGTTCTGTTAATTCATCTCACAGAGTTACATCTGTATTTCCTGGATATCTTTGCTAGCCTTATTTCTGTGGAATCTGAGAACAGATATTTCGGATCCCTTTGAAGACTATAGGGCCAAAGAAATTTTCCTCCGATAACAAAGAGAAAGATGCTTTCTGAGAAACGTCTTTGTGTTCTGTGAAATCATCTCACAGAGTTACAGCTTTTCCCTCAAGAAGCCTTTCGATAAGACAGTTCTTGTGGAATTGGCAAAGTGATATTTGGAAGCCCATAGAGGGCTATGGTGAAAAAGGAAATATCCTCCGATGAAATCTGGAAAGAAGCTTTCTGAGAAACTGCTTAGGGTTCTTTTAATTCATCTCACAGAGTTACATCTGTATTTCGTGGATATCTTTGCTAGCCTTATTTCTGTGGAATCTGAGAACAGATATTTCGGATCCCTTTGAAGACTATAGGGCCAAAGAAATTTTCCTCCGATAACAAAGAGAAAGATGCTTTCTGAGAAACGTCTTTGTGTTCTGTGAAATCATCTCACAGAGTTACAGCTTTCCCCTCAAGAAGCCTTTCGATAAGACAGTTCTTGTGGAATTGGCAAAGTGATATTTGGAGGACAATAGAGGGCTCTGGTGAAAAAGGAAATACCCTCCGATGAAATCTGGAAAGAAGCTTTCTGAGAAACTGCTCTGTGATGTGTGACTTCCACTCAGAGAGTTACATCTGTATTTCGTGGATCTCTTTGCTAGCCTTACTTCTGTGGAATCTGAGAACAGATATTTCGGATCCCTTTGAAGATTATAGGGCCAAAGATAATATCCTCCGATAACAAAGAGAAAGAAGCTTTCTGAAAAACTTCTTTGTGTTCTGTGAAATCATCTCACAGAGTTACAGCTTTCCCCTCAGGAAGACTTTCGCTAAGACAGTTCTTGTGGAATTGGCAAAGTGATATTTGGAAGCCCATAGAGGACTATGGAGAAAGACGAAATATCCTCAGATGAAATCTGGAAAGAAGCTTTCTGAGAAACTCCTTAGTTTTCTGTTAATTCATCTCACAGAGCTACATCTATATTTCGTGGATCTCTTTGCTAGCCTTATTTCTTTGGAATCTGAGAACAGATATATCGGATCCCTTTGAAGACTATAGGGCCAAAGGAAATATCCTCCGATAAAAAAGAGAAGGAAGCTTTCTGAGAAACTTCTTTGTGTTCTGTGAAATCATCTCACAGAGTTACAGCTTTCCCCTCAAGAAGCCTTTCGCTAAGACAGTTCTTGTGGAATTGGCAAAGTGATATTTGGAAGCCCATAGAGGGCTATGGTGAAAAGGGAAATATCCTCAGATGAAATCTGGCAAGAAGATTTCTGAGAAACTGCTTAGTGTTCTGTTAATTCATCTCACAGATTTACATCTGTATTTCGTGGATCTCTTTGCTAGCCTTATTTCTGTGGAATCTTGGAACAGATATTTCGGATCCCTTTGAGGACTTTAGGGCCAAAGGAAATATCCTCCGATAAAAAAGAGAAAGAAGCTGTCTCAGAAACTTCTTTGTGTTCTCTGAAATCATCTCACAGAGTTACAGCTTTCACCTCAAGAAGCCTTTCGCTAAGACAGTTCTTGTGGAATTGGCAAAGTGATATTTGGAAGCCCATAGAGGGCTATGGTGAAAAAGGAAATATCCTCAGATGAAATCTGGAAAGAAGCTTTCTGAGAAACTGCTTAGTGTTCTGTTAATTCATCTCACAGAGTTACATCTGTATTTCGTGGATCCCTTTGCTAGCCTTATTTCTGTGGAATCTGAGAACAGATATTTCGGATCCCTTTGAAGACAATCGGGCCAAAGGAAATATCCTCCGATAACAAAGAGAAAGAAGCTTTCTGAGAAACTTCTTTGTGTTCTGTGAAATCATCTCACAGAGTTACAGCTTTCCCCTTAAGAAGCCTTTCGCTAAGATAGTTCTTGTGGAATTGGCAAAGTGATAATTGAAAGCCCATAGAGGCCTATGGTGAAAAAGGAAATATCCTCAGATGAAATCTGGAAAGAAGCTTTCTGAGAAACTGCTTAGTGTACTGGTAATTCATCTCACAGAGTTACATCTGTATTTTGGATCTCTTTGCTAGCCTTATTTCTGTGGAATCTGAGAACAGATATTTCGGATCCCTTTGAAGACTATAGGGCCAAAGGAAATATCCTCCGATAACAAAGAGAAAGAAGCTTTCTGAGAAACTTCTTTGTGTTCTGTGAAATCATCTCACAGAGTTACAGCTTTCCCCTCCAGAAGCCTTTCGCTAAGACAGTTCTTGTGGAATTGGCAAAGTGATATTTGGAAGCCCATACAGGGCTATGGTGGAAAAGGAAATATCCTCCGATGAAATCTGGAAAGAAGCTTTCTGAGAAACTGCTTAGTGTTCTGTTAATTCATCTCACAGAGTTACATCTGTATTTCCTGGATATCTTTGCTAGCCTTATTTCTGTGGAATCTGAGAACAGATATTTCGGATCCCTTTGAAGACTATAGGGCCAAAGAAATTTTCCTCCGATAACAAAGAGAAAGATGCTTTCTGAGAAACGTCTTTGTGTTCTGTGAAATCATCTCACAGAGTTACAGCTTTTCCCTCAAGAAGCCTTTCGATAAGACAGTTCTTGTGGAATTGGCAAAGTGATATTTGGAAGCCCATAGAGGGCTATGGTGAAAAAGGAAATATCCTCCGATGAAATCTGGAAAGAAGCTTTCTGAGAAACTGCTTAGGGTTCTTTTAATTCATCTCACAGAGTTACATCTGTATTTCGTGGATATCTTTGCTAGCCTTATTTCTGTGGAATCTGAGAACAGATATTTCGGATCCCTTTGAAGACTATAGGGCCAAAGAAATTTTCCTCCGATAACAAAGAGAAAGATGCTTTCTGAGAAACGTCTTTGTGTTCTGTGAAATCATCTCACAGAGTTACAGCTTTCCCCTCAAGAAGCCTTTCGATAAGACAGTTCTTGTGGAATTGGCAAAGTGATATTTGGAGGACAATAGAGGGCTCTGGTGAAAAAGGAAATACCCTCCGATGAAATCTGGAAAGAAGCTTTCTGAGAAACTGCTCTGTGATGTGTGACTTCCACTCAGAGAGTTACATCTGTATTTCGTGGATCTCTTTGCTAGCCTTACTTCTGTGGAATCTGAGAACAGATATTTCGGATCCCTTTGAAGATTATAGGGCCAAAGATAATATCCTCCGATAACAAAGAGAAAGAAGCTTTCTGAAAAACTTCTTTGTGTTCTGTGAAATCATCTCACAGAGTTACAGCTTTCCCCTCAGGAAGACTTTCGCTAAGACAGTTCTTGTGGAATTGGCAAAGTGATATTTGGAAGCCCATAGAGGACTATGGAGAAAGACGAAATATCCTCAGATGAAATCTGGAAAGAAGCTTTCTGAGAAACTCTTTAGTTTTCTGTTAATTCATCTCACAGAGCTACATCTATATTTCGTGGATCTCTTTGCTAGCCTTATTTCTTTGGAATCTGAGAACAGATATATCGGATCCCTTTGAAGACTATAGGGCCAAAGGAAATATCCTCCGATAAAAAAGAGAAGGAAGCTTTCTGAGAAACTTCTTTGTGTTCTGTGAAATCATCTCACAGAGTTACAGCTTTCCCCTCAAGAAGCCTTTCGCTAAGACAGTTCTTGTGGAATTGGCAAAGTGATATTTGGAAGCCCATAGAGGGCTATGGTGAAAAGGGAAATATCCTCAGATGAAATCTGGCAAGAAGATTTCTGAGAAACTGCTTAGTGTTCTGTTAATTCATCTCACAGATTTACATCTGTATTTCGTGGATCTCTTTGCTAGCCTTATTTCTGTGGAATCTTGGAACAGATATTTCGGATCACTTTGAGGACTTTAGGGCCAAAGGAAATATCCTCCGATAAAAAAGAGAAAGAAGCTGTCTGAGAAACTTCTTTGTGTTCTCTGAAATCATCTCACAGAGTTACAGCTTTCACCTCAAGAATCCTTTCGCTAAGACAGTTCTTGTGGAATTGGCAAAGTGATATTTGGAAGCCCATAGAGGGCTATGGTGAAAAAGGAAATATCCTCAGATGAAATCTGGAAAGAAGTTTTCTGAGAAACTGCTTAGTGTTCTGTTAATTCATCTCACAGAGTTACATCTGTATTTCGTGGATCCCTTTGCTAGCCTTATTTCTGTGGAATCTGAGAACAGATATTTCGGATCCCTTTGAAGACAATCGGGCCAAAGGAAATATCCTCCGATAACAAAGAGAAAGAAGCTTTCTGAGAAACTTCTTTGTGTTCTGTGAAATCATCTCACAGAGTTACAGCTTTCCCCTTAAGAAGCCTTTCGCTAAGATAGTTCTTGTGGAATTGGCAAAGTGATAATTGAAAGCCCATAGAGGCCTATGGTGAAAAAGGAAATATCCTCAGATGAAATCTGGAAAGAAGCTTTCTGAGAAACTGCTTAGTGTACTGGTAATTCATCTCACAGAGTTACATCTGTATTTTGGATCTCTTTGCTAGCCTTATTTCTGTGGAATCTGAGAACAGATATTTCGGATCCCTTTGAAGACTATAGGGCCAAAGGAAATATCCTCCGATAACAAAGAGAAAGAAGCTTTCTGAGAAACTTCTTTGTGTTCTGTGAAATCATCTCACAGAGTTAAAGCTTTCCCCTCCAGAAGCCTTTCGCTAAGACAGTTCTTGTGGAATTAGCAAAGTGATATTTGGAAGCCCATACAGGGCTATGGTGGAAAAGGAAATATCCTCCGATGAAATCTGGAAAGAAGCTTTCTGAGAAACTGCTTAGTGTTCTGTTAATTCATCTCACAGAGTTACATCTGTATTTCCTGGATATCTTTGCTAGCCTTATTTCTGTGGAATCTGAGAACAGATATTTCGGATCCCTTTGAAGACTATAGGGCCAAAGAAATTTTCCTCCGATAACAAAGAGAAAGATGCTTTCTGAGAAACGTCTTTGTGTTCTGTGAAATCATCTCACAGAGTTACAGCTTTTCCCTCAAGAAGCCTTTCGATAAGACAGTTCTTGTGGAATTGGCAAAGTGATATTTGGAGGCCCATAGAGGGCTATGGTGAAAAAGGAAATATCCTCCGATGAAATCTGGAAAGAAGCTTTCTGAGAAACTCCTTAGTGTTTTGTTAATTCATCTCACAGAGTTTCATGTGTATTTCGTGGATCTCTTTGCTAGCCTTATTTCTGTGGAATCTGAGAACAGATATTTCGGATCCCTTTGAAGACTATAGGGCCAAAGGAAATATCCTCCGATAACAAAGAGAAAGAAGCTTTCTGAGAAACTTCTTTGTGTTCTGTGAAATCATCTCACAGAGTTACAGCTTTCCCCTCAAGAAGCCTTTCGCTAAGACAGTTCTTGTGGAATTCACAAAGTGATATTTGGAGGCCCATAGAGGGCTATGGTGAAAAAGGAAATATCCTCCGATGAAATCTGGAAAGAAGCTTTCTGAGAAACTGCTTAGTGTTCTGCTAATTCATCTCACAGAGTTACATCTGTATTTCGTGGATCTCTTTGCTACCCCTATTTCTGTGGAATCTGAGAAGAGATATTTCGGATCCCTTTGAAAACTATAGGGCCAAAGGAAATATCCTCCGATAACAAAGAGAAAGAAGCTTTCTGAGAAACTTCTTTGTGTTCTGTGAAATCATCTCACAGAGTTACAGCTTTCCCCTCAAGAAGCCTTTCGCTAAGACAGTTCTTGTGGAATTGGCAAAGTGATATTTGGAAGCCCAAAGGGGGCTATGGTGAAAAAGGAAATATCCTCAGATGAAATCTGGAAAGAAGCTTTCTGAGAAACTGTTCTGTGATGTGTGACTTCCACTCAGAGAGTTACATCTGTATTTCGTGGATCTCTTTCCTAGCCTTACTTCTGTGGAATCTGAGAACAGATATTTCGGATCCCTTTGAAGACTATAGGGCCAAAGAAAATATCCTCCGATAACAAAGAGAAAGATGCTTTCTGAGAAACGTCTTTGTGTTCTGTGAAATCATCTCACAGAGTTGCAGCTTTCCCCTCAAGAAGCCTTTCGATAAGACAGTTCTTGTGGAATTGGCAAAGTGATATTTGGAGGCCCATAGAGGGCTATGGTGAAAAAGGAAATATCCTCCGATGAAATCTGGAAAGAAGCTTTCTGAGAAACTCCTTAGTGTTTTGTTAATTCGTCTCACAGAGTTTCATGTGTATTTCGTGGATCTCTTTGCTAGCCTTATTTCTGTGGAATCTGAGAACAGATATTTCGGATCCCTTTGAAGACTATAGGGCCAAAGGAAATATCCTCCGATAACAAAGAGAAAGAAGCTTTCTGAGAAACTACTTTGTGTTCTGTGAAATCATCTCACAGAGTTACAGCTTTCCCCTCAAGAAGCCTTTCGCTAAGACAGTTCTTGGGGAATTCACAAAGTGATATTTGGAGGCCCATAGAGGGCTATGGTGAAAAAGGAAATATCCTCCGATGAAATCTGGAAAGAAGCTTTCTGAGAAACTGCTTAGTGTTCTGCTAATTCATCTCACAGAGTTACATCTGTATTTCGTGGATCTCTTTGCTACCCCTATTTCTGTGGAATCTGAGAAGAGATATTTCGGATTCCTTTGAAAACTATAGGGCCAAAGGAAATATCCTCCGATAACAAAGAGAAAGAAGCTTTCTGAGAAACTTCTTTGTGTTCTGTGAAATCATCTCACAGAGTTACAGCTTTCCCCTCAAGAAGCCTTTTGCTAAGACAGTTCTTGTGGAATTGGCAAAGTGATATTTGGAAGCCCAAAGGGGGCTATGGTGAAAAAGGAAATATCCTCAGATGAAATCTGGAAAGAAGCTTTCTGAGAAACTGCTTAGTGTTCCGTTAATTCATCTCACAGAGATACATCTGTATTTCGTGGATCTCTTTGCTAGCCTTATTTCTGTGGAATCTGAGAACAGATATTTCGGATCCCTTTGAAGACTATAGGGCCAAAGGAAATATCCTCCGATAACAAAGAGAAAGAAACTTTCTGAGAAACTTCTTTGTGTTCTATGAAATCGTCTCACAGAGTTACAGCTTTCCCCTCAAGAAGCCTTTCGCTCAGACAGTTCTTGTGGAACTGGCAAAGTGATATTTGGTGGCCCATAGATGGCTATGGTGAAAAAGGAAATAACCTCAGATGAAATCTGGAAAGAAGCTTTCTAAGAAACTGCTTAGTGTTCTGTTAATTCATCTCACAGAGGTACATCTGTATTTCGTGGATCTCTTTGCTAGCCTTATTTCTGTGGAATCTGAGAACAGATATTTCGGATCCCTTTGAAGATTATAGGGCCAAAGGAAATATCCTCCGATAACAAAGAGAAAGAAGCTTTCTGAGAAACCTCTTTGTGTTCTTTGAAATCGTCTCACAGAGTTACAGCTTTCCCCTCAAGAAGCCTTTCGCTCAGACAGTTCTTGTGGAATTGGCAAAGTGATATTTGGAGGCCCATAGAGGGCTATGGTGAAAAAGGAAATAACCTCAGATGAAATCTGGAAAGAAGCTTTCTAAGAAACTGCTTAGTGTTCTGTTAATTCATCTCACAGAGTTACATCTGTATTTCGTGGATCTCTTTGCTAGCCTTATTT
Source organism: Macaca nemestrina (assembly GCF_043159975.1). Lineage (NCBI taxonomy): Eukaryota > Metazoa > Chordata > Mammalia > Primates > Cercopithecidae > Macaca > Macaca nemestrina. The sequence continues at coordinate 133,557,090 of NC_092130.1, read as the reverse complement.
CTGTGGAATCTGAGAACAGATATTTCGGATCCCTATGATGACTATAGGGCCAAAGGAAATATCCTCCGATAACAAAGAGAAAGAAGCTTTCTGAGAAACTTCTTTGTGTTCTGTGACATCATCTCACAGAGTTACATCTTTCACCTCAAGAAGCCTTTCGCTAAGACAGTTCTTGTGGAATTGGCAAAGTGAAATTTGGAAGCCCATAGAGGGCTATGGTGAAAAAGGAAATATCCTCCGATGAAATCTGGAAAGAAGCTTTCTGAGAAACTGCTTAGTGTTCTGTTAATTCATCTCACAGAGTTACATCTGTATTTCGTGGATCCCTTTGCTAGCCTTATTTCTGTGGAATCTGAGAACAGATATTTCGGATCCCTTCGAAGACAATCGGGCCAAAGGAAATATCCTCCGATAACAAAGAGAAAGAAGCTTTCTGAGAAACTTCTTTGTGTTCTGTGAAATCATCTCACAGAGTTACAGCTTTCCCCTGAAGAAGCCTTTTGCTTAGATAGTTCTTGTGGAATTGGCAAAGTGATAATTGGAAGCCCATAGAGGCCTATGGTGAAAAAGGAAATGTCCTCAGATGAAATCTCGAAAGAAGCTTTCTGAGAAACTGCTTAGTGTACTGGTAATTCATCTCACAGAGTTACATCTGTATTTTGGATCTCTTTGCTAGCCTTATTTCTGTGGAATCTGAGAACAGATATTTCGGATCCCTTTGAAGACTATAGGGCCAAAGGAAATATCCTCCGATAACAAAGAGAAAGAAGCTTTCTGAGAAACTTCTTTGTGTTCTGTGAAATCATCTCACAGAGTTACAGCTTTCCCCTCAAGAAGCCTTTCGCTAAGACAGTTCTTGTGGAATTGGCAAAGTGATATTTGGAGGCCCATAGAGGGCTATGGTGAAAAAGGAAATATCCTCCGATGAAATCTGGAAAGAAGCTTTCTGAGAAACTGCTTAGTGTTCTGCTAATTCATCTCACAGAGTTACATCTGTATTTCGTGGATCTCTTTGCTACCCCTATTTCTGTGGAATCTGAGAAGAGATATTTCGGATTCCTTTGAAAACTATAGGGCCAAAGTAAATATCCTCCGATAACAAAGAGAAAGAAGCTTTCTGAGAAACTTCTTTGTGTTCTGTGAAATCATCTCACAGAGTTACAGCTTTCCCCTCAAGAAGCCTTTCGCTAAGACAGTTCTTGTGGAATTGGCAAAGTGATATTTGGAAGCCCAAAGGGGGCTATGGTGAAAAAGGAAATATCCTCAGATGAAATCTGGAAAGAAGCTTTCTGAGAAACTGTTCTGTGATGTGTGACTTCCACTCAGAGAGTTACATCTGTATTTCGTGGATCTCTTTGCTAGCCTTACTTCTGTGGAATCTGAGAACAGATATTTCGGATCCCTTTGAAGATTATAGGGCCAAAGATAATATCCTCCGATAACAAAGAGAAAGAAGCTTTCTGAAAAACTTCTTTGTGTTCTGTGAAATCATCTCACAGAGTTACAGCTTTCCCCTCAGGAAGACTTTCGTAAGACAGTTCTTGTGGAATTGGCAAAGTGATATTTGGAAGCCCATAGAGGACTATGGAGAAAGACGAAATATTTTCAGATGAAATCTGGAAAGAAGCTTTCTGAGAAACTCCTTAGTTTTCTGTTAATTCATCTCACAGAGTTACATCTATATTTCGTGGATCTCTTTGCTAGCCTTATTTCTTTGGAATCTGAGAACAGATATATCGGATCCCTTTGAAGACTATAGGGCCAAAGGAAATATCCTCCGATAAAAAAGAGAAGGAAGCTTTCTGAGAAACTTCTTTGTGTTCTGTGAAATCATCTCACAGAGTTACAGCTTTCCCCTCAAGAAGCCTTTCGCTAAGACAGTTCTTGTGGAATTGGCAAAGTGATATTTGGAAGCCCATAGAGGGCTATGGTGAAAAAGGAAATATCCTCAGATGAAATCTGGCTAGAAGATTTCTGAGAAACTGCTTAGTGTTCTGTTAATTCATCTCACAGAGTTACATCTGTATTTCGTGGATCTCTTTGCTAGCCTTATTTCTGTGGAATCTGAGAACAGATATTTCGGATCCCTTTGAAGACTATAGGGCCAAAGGAAATATCCTCCGATAACAAAGAGAAAGAAGCTTTCTGAGAAACTTCTTTGTGTTCTGTGAAATCATCTCACAGAGTTACAGCTTTACCCTCAAGAAGCCTTTCGCTAAGACAGTTCCTGTGGTATTGGCAAAGTGATATTTGGAAGCCCATAGAGGGCTATGGTGAAAAAGGAAATATCCTCAGATGAAATCTGGAAAGAAGGTTTCTGAGAAACTGCTTAGTGTTCTGCTAATTCATCTCACAGAGTTACATCTGTATGTCGTGGATCTCTTTGCTAGCCTTTTTTCTGTGGAATCTGAGAACAGATATTTCGGATCCCTTTGAAGACTATAGTGCCAAAGTAAATATCCTCTGAAAACAAAGAGAAAGAAGCTTTCTGAGAAACTTCTTTGTGTTATGTGAATTCTTCTCACAGAGTTACAGCATAACCCTAAAGAAGCCTTTCGCTCAGACAATTCTTGTGGAATTGACAAAGTGATATTTGGAAGCTCATAGAGGGCTATGGTGAAAAAGGAAATATCCTCAGGTGAAATCTGGAAAGAAGATTTCTGAGAAACTGCTTAGTGTTCTGTTAATTCACCTCACAGAGAGACATCTGTATTTCGTGGATCTCTTTGCTAGCCTTATTTCTGTGGATTCTGAGAACAGATATTTCGGATCCCTTGGAAGACTATAGGGCCAAAGGAAATATCCTCCGATAACAAAGAGAAAGAAGCTTTGTGAGAAACTTGTTTGTGTTCTGTGAAATCATCTCACAGAGTTACAGCTTTACCCTCAAGAAGCCTTTCGCTAAGACAGTTCTTGTGGAATTGGCAAAGTGATATTTAGAAGCCCCTAGAGGGCTATGGTGGAAAACGAAATATCTTCAGATGAAATCTGGAAAGAAGATTTCTGAGAAACTGCTTAGGGTTCTGTTAATTCATCTCACAGAGGTACATTTGTATTCCGTGGATCTCTTTGCTAGCCTTAGTTCTGTGGAATCTGAGAACAGATATTTCGGATCCTTTGAAGACTATAGGGCCAAAGGAAATATACTCTGAAAACAAAGAGAAAGAAGCTTTCTGAAAACTTCTTTGTGTTCTGTGAAATCATCTCACAGAGTTACAGCTTTCCCCTCAAGAAGCCTTTCGCTAAGACAGTTCTTGTGGAATTGGCAAAGTGATATTTGGAAGCCCATAGAGGGCTATGGTGAAAAAGGAAATATCCTCAGATGAAATCTGGCAAGAAGATTTCTGAGAAACTGTTTAGTGTTCTGTTAATTCATCTCACAGAGTTACATCTGTATTTCGTGGATCTCTTTGCTAGCCTTATTTCTGTGGAATCTTGGAACAGATATTTCGGTTCCCTTTGAGGACTTAAGGGCCAAAGGAAATATCCTCCGATAAAAAAGAGAAAGAAGCTGTCTGAGAAACTTCTTTGTGTTCTGTGAAATCACCTCACAGAGTTACAGCTTTCACCTCAAGAAGCCTTTCGCTAAGACAGTTCTTGTGGAATTGGAAAGTGATATTTGGAAGCCCATAGAGGGCTATGGTGAAAAAGGAAATATCCTCAGATGAAATCTGGAAAGAAGCTTTCTGAGAAACTGCTTAGTGTTCTGTTAATTCATCTCACAGAGTTACATCTGTATTTCGTGGATCCCTTTGCTAGCCTTATTTCTGTGGAACCTGAGAACAGATATTTCGGATCCCTTTGAAGACAATCGGGCCAAAGGAAATATCCTCCGATAACAAAGAGAAAGAAGCTTTCTGAGAAACTTCTTTGTGTTCTGTGAAATCATCTCACAGAGTTACAGCTTTCCCCTTAAGAAGCCTTTCGCTAAGATAGTTCTTGTGGAATTGGCAAAGTGATAATTGGAAGCCCATAGAGGCCTATGGTGAAAAAGGAAATATCCTCAGATGAAATCTGGAAAGAAGCTTTCTGAGAAACTGCTTAGTGTACTGGTAATTCATCTCACAGAGTTACATCTGTATTTTGGATCTCTTTGCTAGCCTTATTTCTGTGGAATCTGAGAACAGATATTTCGGATCCCTTTGAAGACTATAGGGCCAAAGGAAATATCCTCCGATAACAAAGAGAAAGAAGCTCTCTGAGAAACTTCTTTGTGTTCTGTGAAATCATCTCACAGAGTTACAGCTTTCCCCTCAAGAAGCCTTTCGCTAAGACAGTTCTTGTGGAATTGGCGAAGTGATATTTGGAAGCCCATAGAGGGCTATGGTGAAAAAGGAAATATCCTCAGATGAAATCTGGAAAGAAGCTTTCTGAGAAACTGCTTAGGGTTCTGTTAATTCATCTCACAGAGTTACATCTGTATTTCGTGGATATCTTTGCTAGCCTTATTTCTGTGGAATCTGCGAACAGATATTTCGGATCCCTTTGAAGACTATAGGGCCAAAGAAAATATCCTCCGATAACAAAGAGAAAGATGCTTTCTGAGAAACGTCTTTGTGTTCTGTGAAATCATCTCACAGAGTTACAGCTTTCCCCTCAAGAAGCCTTTCGATAAGACAGTTCTTGTGGAATTGGCAAAGTGATATTTGGAGGCCCATAGAGGGCTATGGTGAAAAAGGAAATATCCTCCGATGAAATCTGGAAAGAAGCTTTCTGAGAAACTCCTTAGTGTTTTGTTAATTCATCTCACAGAGTTTCATGTGTATTTCGTGGATCTCTTTGCTAGCCTTATTTCTGTGGAATCTGAGAACAGATATTTCGGATCCCTTTGACGACTATAGGGCCAAAGGAAATATCCTCCGATAACAAAGAGAAAGAAGCTTTCTGAGAAACTTCTTTGTGTTCTGTGAAATCATCTCACAGAGTTACAGCTTTCCCCTCAAGAAGCCTTTCGCTAAGACAGATCTTGTGGAATTCACAAAGTGATATTTGGAGGCCCATAGAGGGCTATGGTGAAAAAGGAAATATCCTCCGATGAAATCTGGAAGGAAGCTTTCTGAGAAACTGCTTAGTGTTCTGCTAATTCATCTCACAGAGTTACATCTGTATTTCGTGGATCTCTTTGCTACCCCTATTTCTGTGGAATCTGAGAAGAGATGTTTCGGATCCCTTTGAAAACTATAGGGCCAAAGGAAATATCCTCCGATAAAAAAGAGAAAGAAGCTTTCTGAGAAACTTCTTTGTGTTCTGTGAAATCATCTCACAGAGTTACAGCTTTCCCCTCAAGAAGCCTTTCGCTAAGACAGTTCTTGTGGAATTGGCAAAGTGATATTTGGAAGCCCAAAGAGGGCTATGGTGAAAAAGGAAATATCCTCAAATGAAATCTGGAACGAAGCTTTCTGAGAAACTGCTCTGTGATGTGTGACTTCCACTCAGAGAGTTACATCTGTATTTCGTGGATCTCTTTGCTAGCCTTACTTCTGTGGAATCTGAGAACAGATATTTCGGATCCCTTTAAAGATTATAGGGCCAAAGATAATATCCTCCGATAACAAAGAGAAAGAAGCTTTCTGAAAAACTTCTTTGTGTTCTGTGAAATCATCTCACAGAGTTACAGCTCTCCCCTCAGGAAGACTTTCGCTAAGACAGTTCTTGTGGAATTGGCAAAGTGATATTTGGAAGCCCATAGAGGACTATGGAGAAAGACGAAATATCTTCAGATGAAATCTGGAAAGAAGCTTTCTGAGAAACTCCTTAGTTTTCTGTTAATTCATCTCACAGAGTTACATCTATATTTCGTGGATCTCTTTGCTAGCCTTATTTCTTTGTAATCTGAGAACAGATATATCGGATCCCTTTGAAGACTATAGGGCCAAAGGAAATATCCTCCGATAAAAAAGAGAAGGAAGCTTTCTGAGAAACTTGTTTGTGTTCTGTGAAATCATCTCACAGAGTTACAGCTTTCCCCTCAAGAAGCCTTTCGCTAAGACAATTCTTGTGGAATTGGCAAAGTGATATTTGGAAGCCCATAGAGGGCTATGGTGAAAAAGGAAATATCCTCAGATGAAATCTGGCAAGAAGATTTCTGAGAAACTGCTTAGTGTTCTGTTAATTCATCTCACAGAGTTACATCTGTATTTCGTGGATCTCTTTGCTAGCCTTATTTCTGTGGAATCTTGGAACAGATATTTCGGATCCCTTTGAGGACTTTAGGGCCAAAGGAAATATCCTCCGATAAAAAAGAGAAAGAAGCTGTCTGAGAAACTTCTTTGTGTTCTCTGAAATCATCTCACAGAGTTACAGCTTTCCCTTCACGAATCCTTTCGCTAAGACACTTCTTGTGGAATTGGCAAAGTGATATTTGGAAGCCCATAGAGGGCTATGGTGAAAAAGGAAATATCCTCCGATGAAATCTCGAAAAAAGCTTTCTGACAAACTGCTTAGTGTTCTGTTAATTCATCTCACAGAGTTACATCTCTATTTCGTCGATCCCTTTGCTAGCCTTATTTCTGTGGAATCTGAGAACAGATATTTCGGATCCCTTTGAAGACTATAGGGCCAAAGGAAATATCCTCCGATAACAAAGAGAAAGAAACTTTCTGAGAAATGTCTGTGTGTTCTGTGACATCATCTCACAGAGTTACAGCTTTCCCCTCAAGAAGCCTTTCGCTAAGTCAGTTCTTGTGGAATTGACAAAGTGACATTTGGAGGCCTTAGAGGGCTATGGTGAAAAAGGAAATATCCTTAGATGAAATCTGGAAAGAAGCTTTCTGAGAAACTGCTTAGTGTTCTGTTAATTCATCTCACAGAGATACATCTGTATTTCGTGGATCTCTTTGCTAGCCTTATTTCTGTGGAATCTGAGAACAGATATTTCGGATCCCTTTGAAGACTATAGGGCCAAAGGAAATATCCTCCGATAACAAAGAGAAAGAAACTTTCTGAGAAACTTCTTTGTGTTCTATGAAATCGACTCACAGAGTTACAGCTTTCCCCTCAAGAAGCCTTTCGCTCAGACAGTTCTTGTGGAACTGGCAAAGTGATATTTGGAGGCCCATAGAGGGCTATGGTGAAAAAGGAAATAACCTCAGATGAAATCTGGAAAGAAGCTTTCTAAGAAACTGCTTAGTGTCCTGTTAATTCATCTCACAGAGGTACATCTGTATTTCTTGGATCTCTTTGCTAGCCTTATTTCTGTGGAATCTGAGAACAGATATTTCGGATCCCTTTGAAGATTATAGGGCCAAAGGAAATATACTCCGATAACAAAGAGAAAGAAGCTCTCTGAGAAACTTCTTTGTGTTCTGTGAAATCATCTCACAGATTTAAAGCTTTCTCCTCAAGAAGCCTTTCGCTCAGACAGTTCTTGTGGAATTGGCAAAGTGATATTTGGAAGCCCATACAGGGCTATGGTGAAAAAGGAAATATCCTCAGATGAAATCTGGAAAGAAGCTTTCTGAGAAACTGCTTAGTGTTCTGTTAATTGATCTCACAGAGTTACATCTGTATTTCGTGGATCTCTTTGCTAGCCTTTTTCTGTGGAATCTGAGAACAGATATTTCAGATCCCTTTGAAGACTATTGGGCCAAAGGAAATATCCTCCGATAACAAAGAGAAAGAAACTTTCTGAGAAACTTCTTTGTGTTCTGTGAAATCATCTCACAGAGTTACAGCTTTACCCTCAAGAAGCCTTTCGCTAAGACAGTTCTTGTGGAATTGGCAAAGTGATATTTGGAAGCCCATAGAGGGCTATAGTGAAACAGGAAATATCCTCCGATGAAATCTGCAAAGAAGCTTTCTGAGAAACTGCTTAGTGTTTTGTTAATTCATCTCACAGAGTTTCATGTGTATTTCGTGGATCTCTTTGCTAGCCTTATTTCTGTGGAATCTGAGAACAGATATTTCGGATCCCTTTGAAGACTATAGGGCCAAAGGAAATATCCTATGATAACAAAGAGAAAGAAGCTTTCTGAGAAACTTTTTTGTGTTCTGTGAAATCATCTCACAGAGTTACAGCTTTCCCCTCAAGAAGCCTTTCGCTAAGACAGTTCTTGTGGAATTGGCAAAGTGATATTTGGAAGCCCATAGAGGGCTCTGGTGAAAAAGGAAATATCCTCCGATGAAATCTGGAAAGAAGCTTTCTGAGAAACTGCTTAGTGTTCTGTTAATTCATTTCACAGAGTTATATCAGTATTTCGTGGATCTCTTTGCTAGCCTTATTTCTGTGGAATCTGAGAACAGATATTTCGGATCCCTTAGAAGACTATAGGGCCAAAAGAAATATCCTCCGATAACAAAGAGAAAGAAGCTTTCTGAGAAACCTCTTTGTGTTCTGTGAAATCATCTCACAGAGTTACAGCTTTCCCCTCAAGAAGCCTTTCGCTAAGACAGTTCTTGTGGAATTGACAAAGTGATATTTGGAGGCCCATAGAGGGCTATGGTGAAAAAGGAAATATCCTCCGATGAAATCTGGAAAGAAGCTTTCTGAGAAACTGCTTAGTGTTCTGTTAATTCATCTCACAGAGTTACATCTGTATTTCGTGGATCTCTTTGCTACCCCTATTTCTGTGGAATCTGAGAAGAGGTATTTCGGATCCCTTTGAAGACTAAAGGGCCAAAGGAAATATCCTCCGATAACAAAGAGAAAGAAGCTTTCTGAGAAACTTCTTTGTGTCTGTGAAATCATCTCACAGAGTTACAGCTTTCCCCTCAAGAAGCCTTTCGCTAAGAAAGTTCTTGTGGAATTGGCAAAGTGATATTTGGAAGCCCAAAGAGGGCTATGGTGAAAAAGGAAATATCCTCATTTGAAATCTGGAAAGAAGCTTTCTGAGAAACTGCTCTGTTATGTGTGACTTCCACTCACAGAGTTACATCTGTATTTCGTGGATCTCTTTGCTAGCCTTATTTCTGTGGAATCTGAGAACAGATATTTCGGATCCCTTTGAAGACTATAGGGCCAAAGGAAATATCCTCCGATGACAAAGAGAAAGAAGATTTCCGAGAAACTTCTTTGTGTTCCGTGAAATCTTCTCACAGAGTTACAGCTTTCCCCTCAAGAAGCCTTTCGCTAAGACAGTTCTTGTGGAATTGGCAAAGTGAGATTTGGAAGCCTTTAGAGGGCTATGGTGAAAACGGAAATATCCTCAGAAGAAATCTGGAAAGAAGCTTTCTGAAAAACTGCTTAGGGTTATGTTAATTCATCTCACAGAGTTACATCTATATTTCGTGGATCTCTTTGCTAGCCTTATTTCTTTGGAATCTGAGAACTGATATTTCGGATCCCTTTGAAGACTATAGGGCCAAAGGAAATATCCTCCGATAAAAAAGAGAAGGAAGCTTTCTGAGAAACGTCTTTGTGTTCTGTGAAATCATCTCACAGAGTTACAGCTTTCCCCTCAAGAAGCCTTTCGCTAAGACAGTTCTTGTGGAATTGGCAAAGTGATATGTGGAAGCCCATAGAGGGCTATGGTGAAAAAGGAAATATCCTCAGATGAAATCTGGCAAGAAGATTTCTGAGAAAGTGCTTAGTGTTCTGTTAATTCATCTAACAGAGTTACATCTGTATTTCGTGGATCTCTTTGCTAGCCTTATTACTGTGGAATCTTGGAACAGATATTTCGGATCCCTTTGAGGACTATAGGGCCAAAGGAAATATCCTCCGATAAAAAAGAGAAAGAAGCTGTCTGAGAAACTTCTTTGTGTTCTGTGAAATCATCTCACAGAGTTACAGCTTTCCCTTCAAGAATCCTTTCGCTAAGACACTTCTTGTGGAATTGGCAAAGTGATATTTGGAAGCCCGTTGAGGGCTATGGTGAAAAAGGAAATATCCTCTGATGAAATCTGGAAAGAAGCTTTCTGAGAAACTGCTTAGTGTTCTGTTAATTCATCTCACAGAGTTACATCTGTATTTCGTGGACCTCTTTGCTATCCTTATTTCTGTGGAATCTGAGAACAGATATTTCGGATCCCTTTGAAGACAATAGGGCCGAAGGAAATATCCTCCGATAACAAAGAGAAAGAAGATTTCTGAGAAACTTCTTTGTGTTCTGTGAAATCATCTCACAGAGTTACAGCTTTCCCCTCAAGAAGCCTTTCGCTAAGACAGTTCTTGTGGAATTGGCAAAGTAATATTTGGAAGCCCACAGAGGGCTGTGGTGAAAAAGGAAATATCCTCAGATGAAATCTGGAAAGAAGGTTTCTGAGAAACTGCTTAGTGTTCTGTTGATTCATCTCACAGAGTTACATCTGCATTTCGTGGATCTCTTTGCTAGCCTATTTCTGTGGAATGTGAGAACAGATATTTCGGATCCCTTTGAAGACTATAGGGTCGAAGGAAATATCCTCCGATAACAAAGAGAAAGAAGCTTTCTGAGAAACTTCTTTGTTTTCTGTGAGATCATCTCACAGAGTTACAGCTTTCCCCTCAAGAAGCCTTTCGCTAAGACAGTTCTTGTGGCATTGGCAAAGTGATATTTGGAAGCCCATAGTGGGCAATTGTGAAAGAGGAAATATCCTCAGATGAAATCTGGAAAGAGGCTTTCTGAGAAACTTCTTAGTGTTCTGTTAATTCATATCACAGAGTTACATCTGTATTTCGTGGATCACTTTGCTAGCCTTATTTATGTGGAATCTGAGAACAGATATTTCGGATCCCTTTGAAGACTATAGGGCCAAAGAAATATCCTCCGACAACAAAGAGAAAGAAGCTTTCTGAGAAACTTCTTTGTGTTCTGTGACATCATCTCACAGAGTTACAGCTTTGCCCTCAAGAAGCCTTTCGCTAAGACAGTTCTTGTGGAATTGGCAAAGTGATATTTGGAAACCCATAGAGGGCTATGGTGAAAAAGAAATATCCTCCGATGCAATCTGCAAAGAAGCCTTCTGAGAAATTGCTTAGTGTTCGATTAATTCATCTCACAGAGTTACATCTGTATTTCGTAGAACTCTTTGCTAGCCTTACTTCTGTGGAATCTGAGAACAGATATTTCTGATCCCTTTGAAGACTATAGGGCCAAAGATAATATCCTCCGATAACAAAGAGAAAGAAGCTTTGTGAGAAACTTCTTTGTGTTCTGTGAAATCATCTCACAGAGTTGCAGCTTTCCCCTCAGGAAGCCTTTCGCTAAAACAGTTCTTGTGGAATTGACAAAGTGATATTTGGAGGTCCATAGAGGGCTATGGTGAAAAAGGAAGTATCCTCCGATGAAATCTGGAAAGAAGCTTTCTGAGAAACTGCTTAGTGTTCTGTTAATTCATCTCACAGAGTTACATCTGTATTTCGTGGATCTCTTTGCTAGCCCTACTTCTGTGGAATCTGAGAAGAGATATTTCGGATCCCTTTGAAGACTATAGGGCCAAAGGAAATATCCTCCGATAAAAAAGAGAAAGAAGCTTTCTGAGAAACTTCTTGTGTTCTGTGAAATCATCTCACAGAGTTACAGTTTTCCCCTCAAGGAGCCTTTCGCTAAGACAGTTCTTGTGGAATTGGCAAAGTGATATTTGGAAGCCAATAGAGGGCTATGGTGAAAAAGGAAATATCCTCAGATGAAATCTGGAAAGAAGCTTTGTGAGAAACTTCTTTGTGTTGTGTGAAATCATCTCACAGATTTACAGCTTTCCCCTAAAGAAGCCTTTCGCTAAGACAGCTCTTGTGGAATTGGCAAAGTGATATTTGGAGGCCCACGGAGGGCAATGGTGAAAAAGGAAATATCCTCTGATGAAATTTGGAAAGAAGCTTTCTGAGAAACTGCTTAGTGTTGTGTTAATTCATCTCACAGAGTGACATCTGTATTTCGTGGATCTCTTTGCTAGCCTTATTTCTGTGGAATCTGAGAACAGATATTTCGGATCCCTTTGAAGACTATAGGGCCAAAGGAAATATCCTCCGATAACAAAGAGAAAGAAGCTTTCTGAGAAACTTCTTTGTGTTTTGTTAAATCATCTCACAGAGTTACAGCTTTCCCCTCAAGAAGCCTTTCGCTAAGACAGTGCTTGTGGAATTGGCATAGTGATATTTGGAACCCCTAGAGGGCTATGGTGAAAAAGGGAATATTCTCAGATGAAATCTGGAAAGAAGCTCTCTAGAAACTGCTCTGTGATGTGTGACTTCCTCTCACAGAGTTACATCTGTATTTCGTGGATCTCTTTGCCAGCCTTATTTCTGTGGAATCTGAGAACAGATATTTCGGATCCCTTTGAAGACTGTAGGGCCAAAGGAAATATCCTCCGATAACAAAGAAAAAGAAGCTTTCTGAGAAACTTCTTTGTGTTCTGTGAAATCATCTCACAGAGATACAGCTTTCCCCTCAAGAAGCCTTTCCTAAGACAGTTCTTGTGGATTTGTCTAAGAGATATTTGGAAGCGCCTAGAGGGCTATGGTGAAAAAGGAAATATCCTCAGAAGAAATCTGGAAAGAATCTTTCTGAGAAACTGCTCTGTGATGTGTGACTTGCACTCACATAGTTACATCTGTATTTCGTGGATCTCTTTGCTACCTTTATTTCTGTGGAATCTGAGAACAGATATTTCGGATCACTTTGAAGACTATAGGGCCAAAGGAAATATCCTCCGATAACAGAGAAAGAACCTTTTTGAGAAACTTCTTTGTGTTCTGTGTAATCATCTCACAGTTACAGCTCTCCCCTCAAGAAACTTTACGCTAAGACAGTTCTTGTGGAATTGGCAAAGTGATATTTGGAAGCCCATACAGGGCTATGGTGAAAAATGCAATATCCTCAGATGAAATCTGAAAGAAGCTTTCTGAGAAACTGCTCTGAGATGTGTGACATCCACTCACAGAGTTACATCTGTATTTCGTGGAACTCTTTGCTAGCCTTATTTCTGTGGAATCTGAGAACAGGTATTTCGAATCCCTTTGATGACTATAGGGCCAAAGGAAATATCCTCCGATAACAATGAGAAAGAAGCTTTCTGAGAACCTTCTTTGTGTTCTGTGAAATCATCTCACAGAGTTACAGCGTTCCCCTCAAGAAGCCTTTCGCTAAGACAGTTCTTGTGGAATTGGCAAACTGATATTTGGTAGCCCGTAGAGGGCTATGGTGAAAAAGGAAATATCCTCAGATGAAATCTGGAAAGAAGCTTTCTGAGAAACTGCTCTGTGATGTGTGACTTTGACTCACAGAGTTACATCTGTATTTCGTGGATCTCTTTGCTAGCCTTATTTGTGTGGAATCTGAGAACAGATATTTGGATTCCTTTGAAGAAAACAGGGCAAACGGAAATATCCTCCGATAACAAAGAGAAAGAAGCTTTCTGAGGAACTTCTTTGAGTTCTGTGAAATCACCTCACAGAGTTACAGCTTTCCCTTCAAGAGGCCTTTCTCTAAGACAGTTCTTGTGGAATTGGCAAAGTGAGATTTGGAGGCCCATAGAGGGTTATGGAGAAAAAGGAAATATTCTCCAAAGAAATCAGGAAAGAAGCTTTCTGAGAAAGTGCTTAGTGTTCTGTTAATTCATCTCGCAGACTAACATCCGTATTTCGTGGATTTCTTTGCTAGCCTTATTTCTGTGGAATCTGAGAACAGATATTTCGGATCCTTTTGAAGACTATAGGGCCAAAGGAAATATCCTCCAATAACAAAGAGAAAGAAACTTTCTGAGAAACTTCTTTGTGTTATGTGTAATCATCTCACAGAGTTACAGCTTTCCCTTCAAGAAGCATTTCGCTAAGACAGTTCTTGTGGAATTGGCAAAGTGATATTTGGAAGCCCATAGAGGGCTATGGTGACTAAAGAAATATTCTCCGATGAAGTCTGGAAGGAAGCTTTCTGAGAAACTGCTTATTGTTCTGTTAATTCATCTCACAGAGTTACATCTGTATTTCGTGGATCTCTTTGCTAGCCTTATTTCTGTGCAATCTGAGAACAGATATTTCGGATCCCTTTGAAGACTATTGGGGCATAGGAAATATCCTCCGATATTAGTGAGAAAGAAGCTTTGTGAGAAACTTCTTTGTGTTCTGTGAAATCATCTCACAGAGTTACAGCGTTCTCGTCAATAAGCCTTTCTCTAAGACAGTTCTTGTGGAATTTGCATAGTCATATTGGAAGCCGATAGAGGGCTATGGTGAAAAAGGAAATATCCTCAGATGAAATCTGGAAAGAAGCTTTCTGAGAAACTGCTTAGTGTTCTGTTCATTCATCTCACAGAGTTAAATCTGTATTTCGTGGATCTCTTTGCTAGCCTTATTTCTGTGTAATCTGAGAGCAGATATTTCGGATCCCTTTGAAGACTATAGGGCCAAAGGAAATATCCTCCGATATCAATGAGAAAGAAGCTTTCTGAGAAACTTTTTGTGTTCTGTGAAATCATCTCACAGATTTACAGCTTTCCCCTCAAGAAGCCTTTCGCTAAGACAGTTCTTGTGGAATTGGCAAAGTGATATTTGGAAGCCCCTAGAGGGCTATGGTGAAAAAGGAAATATCCTCAGATGAAATCTGGAAAGAAGCTTTCTGAGAAACTGCTTAGTGTTCTGTTAATTCATCTCACAGAGTTACATCTGTATTTGGTGGATCTCTTGGGTCGCCTAATTTCTGTGGAATCTGAGAACAGATAATTCGATTCCCGTTGAAGACTATAGGGCCAAAGGAAATATCCTCCGATAACAAAGAGAAAGAAGCTTTCTGAGAAACTTCTTTGTGTTCTGTGAAATCATCTCACAGAGTTACAGCTTTCCCGTCAAGAAGCCTTTCGCTCAGACAGTTCTTGGGGAATTGGCAAAGTGATATTTGGAAGCCCATAGAGAGCTATGGTAAAAAGGGAAATATCCTCAGATGAAATCTGGAAAGAAGCTCTCTGAGAAACTGCTCTGTGATGTGTGACTTCCACTCACAGAGTTACATCTGTATTTCGTGGATATCTTTGCTACATTTATTTCTGTGGAATCTGAGAAAAGATACTTCGGATCCCTTTGAAGACTATAGGGCCATAGGAAATATCCTCCGATATCAATGAGAAAGAAGTTTTCTGAGAAACTTCTTTGTGTTCTGTGAAATCATCTCACAGAGTTACAGCTTTCCCCTCAAGAAGCCTTTCGCTAAGACACTTCTGGTGGAATTGGCAAAGTGATATATGGAAGTCCATAGAGGGCAATGGTGAAAAAGGAAATATCCTCAGATGAAATCTGGAAAGAATATTTCTGAGAAACTGCTTAGTGTTCTGTTAATTCATCTCACAGAGTTACATCAGTATTTCGTGGATTTCCTTGCTAGCCTTACTTCTGTGGAATCGGAGAAGAAATATTTCGGATCCTTGGAGACTATAGGGCCAAAGGAAATATCCTCCGATAACAAAGAGAAAGAAGCTTTCTTAGAAACTTCTTTGTGTTCTGTGAAATCATCTCACAGAGTTACAGCATTCCCCTCAAGAAGCCTTTCGCTAAGACAGTTCTTGTGGAATTGGCCAAGTGATATTTGGAAGCCCCTAGAGGGCTATGGAGAAAAAGGAAATATCCTCAGATGAAATCTGGAAAGAAGCTTTCTGAGAAACTGCTTAGTGTTCTGTTAATTCATCTCACAGAGTTACATCTGTATTTGGTGGATCTCTTGGGTAGCCTAATTTCTGTGGAATCTGAGAACAGATAATTCGATTCCCTTTGAAGAATATAGGGCCAAAGGAAATATCCTCCGATAACAAAGAGAAAGAAGCTTTCTGAGAAACTTCTTTGTGTTCTGTGAAATCATCTAACAGAGTTACAGCTTTCCCGTCAAGAAGCCTTTCGCTCAGACAGTTCTTGGGGAATTGGCAAAGTGATATTGGGAAGCCCATAGAGAACTATGGCAAAAAAGGAAATATCCTCAGATGAAATCTGGAAAGAAGCTCTCTGAGAAACTGCTCTGTGATATGTGACTTCCACTCACAGAGTTACATCTGTATTTCGTGGATCTCTTTGCTACCTTTATTTCTGTGGAATCTGAGAACAGATATTTCGGATCCCTTTGAAGACTATAGGGCCATAGGAAATATCCTCCGATATCAATGAGAAAGAAGATTTCTGAGAAACTTCTTTGTGTTCTGTGAAATCATCTCACAGAGTTACAGCTTTCCCCTCAAGAAGCCTTTCCCTAAGACATTTCTGCTGGAATTGTCAAAGTGATATTTGGAAGCCCTTAGAGGGCTATGGTGAAAAAGTAAATATCCTCAGATGAAATCTGGAAAGAAGCTTTCTGAGAAATTGCTTACTGTTCTTTTAATTCATCTCCCAAAGTTTCATGTGTATTTCGCGGATCTCTTTGCTAGCCTTATTTCTGTGGAATCGGAGAACAGATATTTCGGATCCCTTTGAAGACTATAGGGCCAAAGGAAATATCCTCCGATAACAAAGAGAAAGAAGCTTTCTGAGAAACCTCTTTGTGTTCTTTGAAATCATCTCACAGAGTTACAGCTTTCCCCTCAAGAAGCCTTTCGCTAAGACAGTTCTTGTGGAATTGGCAAACTGATATTTGGAAGCCCGTAGAGGGCTATGGTGAAAAAGGAAATATCCTCAGATGAAATCTGGAAAGAAGCTTTCTGAGAAACTGCTCTGTGATGTGTGACTTTGACTCACAGAGTTACATCTGTATTTCGTGGATCTCTTTGCTAGCCTTATTTGTGTGGAATCTGAGAACAGATATTTGGATTCCTTTGAAGAAAACAGGGCAAACGGAAATATCCTCCGATAACAAAGAGAAAGAAGCTTTCTGAGGAACTTCTTTGAGTTCTGTGAAATCACCTCACAGAGTTACAGCTTTCCCTTCAAGAGGCCTTTCTCTAAGACAGTTCTTGTGGAATTGGCAAAGTGAGATTTGGAGGCCCATAGAGGGTTATGGAGAAAAAGGAAATATTCTCCAAAGAAATCAGGAAAGAAGCTTTCTGAGAAAGTGCTTAGTGTTCTGTTAATTCATCTCGCAGACTAACATCCGTATTTCGTGGATTTCTTTGCTAGCCTTATTTCTGTGGAATCTGAGAACAGATATTTCGGATCTTTTTGAAGACTATAGGGCCAAAGGAAATATCCTCCAATAACAAAGAGAAAGAAACTTTCTGAGAAACTTCTTTGTGTTATGTGTAATCATCTCACAGAGTTACAGCTTTCCCTTCAAGAAGCATTTCGCTAAGACAGTTCTTGTGGAATTGGCAAAGTGATATTTGGAAGCCCATAGAGGGCTATGGTGACTAAAGAAATATTCTCCGATGAAGTCTGGAAGGAAGCTTTCTGAGAAACTGCTTATTGTTCTGTTAATTCATCTCACAGAGTTACATCTGTATTTCGTGGATCTCTTTGCTAGCCTTATTTCTGTGCAATCTGAGAACAGATATTTCGGATCCCTTTGAAGACTATAGGGGCATAGGAAATATCCTCCGATATTAGTGAGAAAGAAGCTTTGTGAGAAACTTCTTTGTGTTCTGTGAAATCATCTCACAGAGTTACAGCGTTCTCGTCAATAAGCCTTTCTCTAAGACAGTTCTTGTGGAATTTGCATAGTGATATTGGAAGCCGATAGAGGGCTATGGTGAAAAAGGAAATATCCTCAGATGAAATCTGGAAAGAAGCTTTCTGAGAAACTGCTTAGTGTTCTGTTCATTCATCTCACAGAGTTAAATCTGTATTTCGTGGATCTCTTTGCTAGCCTTATTTCTGTGTAATCTGAGAGCAGATATTTCGGATCCCTTTGAAGACTATAGGGTCAAAGGAAATATCCTCCGATATCAATGAGAAAGAAGCTTTCTGAGAAACTTTTTGTGTTCTGTGAAATCATCTCACAGATTTACAGCTTTCCCCTCAAGAAGCCTTTCGCTAAGACAGTTCTTGTAGAATTGGCCAAGTGATATTTGGAAGCCCCTAGAGGGCTATGGTGAAAAAGGAAATATCCTCAGATGAAATCTGGAAAGAAGCTTTCTGAGAAACTGCTTAGTGTTCTGTTAATTCATCTCACAGAGTTACATCTGTATTTGGTGGATCTCTTGGGTCGCCTAATTTCTGTGGAATCTGAGAACAGATAATTCGATTCCCGTTGAAGACTATAGGGCCAAAGGAAATATCCTCCGATAACAAAGAGAAAGAAGCTTTCTGAGAAACTTCTTTGTGTTCTGTGAAATCATCTCACAGAGTTACAGCTTTCCCGTCAAGAAGCCTTTCGCTCAGACAGTTCTTGGGGAATTGGCAAAGTGATATTTGGAAGCCCATAGAGAGCTATGGTAAAAAGGGAAATATCCTCAGATGAAATCTGGAAAGAAGCTCTCTGAGAAACTGCTCTGTGATGTGTGACTTCCACTCACAGAGTTACATCTGTATTTCGTGGATATCTTTGCTACATTTATTTCTGTGGAATCTGAGAACAGATACTTCGGATCCCTTTGAAGACTATAGGGCCATAGGAAATATCCTCCGATATCAATGAGAAAGAAGTTTTCTGAGAAACTTCTTTTTGTTCTGTGAAATCATCTCACAGAGTTACAGCTTTCCCCTCAAGAAGCCTTTCGCTAAGACACTTCTGGTGGAATTGGCAAAGTGATATATGGAAGTCCATAGAGGGCAATGGTGAAAAAGGAAATATCCTCAGATGAAATCTGGAAAGAATATTTCTGAGAAACTGCTTAGTGTTCTGTTAATTCATCTCACAGAGTTACATCAGTATTTCGTGGATTTCCTTGCTAGCCTTACTTCTGTGGAATCGGAGAAGAAATATTTCGGATCCTTGGAGACTACAGGGCCAAAGGAAATATCCTCCGATAACAAAGAGAAAGAAGCTTTCTTAGAAACTTCTTTGTGTTCTGTGAAATCATCTCACAGAGTTACAGCATTCCCCTCAAGAAGCCTTTCGCTAAGACAGTTCTTGTGGAATTGGCCACGTGATATTTGGAAGCCCCTAGAGGGCTATGGAGAAAAAGGAAATATCCTCAGATGAAATCTGGAAAGAAGCTTTCTGAGAAACTGCTTAGTGTTCTGTTAATTCATCTCACAGAGTTACATCTGTATTTGGTGGATCTCTTGGGTAGCCTAATTTCTGTGGAATCTGAGAACAGATAATTCGATTCCCTTTGAAGACTATAGGGCCAAAGGAAATATCCTCCGATAACAAAGAGAAAGAAGCTTTCTGAGAAACTTCTTTGTGTTCTTTGAAATCATCTCACAGAGTTACAGCTTTCCCCTCAAGAAGCCTTTCGCTAAGACAGTTCTTGTGGAATTGGCAAACTGATATTTGGAAGCCCGTAGAGGGCTATGGTGAAAAAGGAAATATCCTCAGATGAAATCTGGAAAGAAGCTTTCTGAGAAACTGCTCTGTGATGTGTGACTTTGACTCACAGAGTTACATCTGTATTTCGTGGATCTCTTTGCTAGCCTTATTTGTGTGGAATCTGAGAACAGATATTTGGATTCCTTTGAAGAAAACAGGGCAAACGGAAATATCCTCCGATAACAAAGAGAAAGAAGCTTTCTGAGGAACTTCTTTGAGTTCTGTGAAATCACCTCACAGAGTTACAGCTTTCCCTTCAAGAGGCCTTTCTCTAAGACAGTTCTTGTGGAATTGGCAAAGTGAGATTTGGAGGCCCATAGAGGGTTATGGAGAAAAAGGAAATATTCTCCAAAGAAATCAGGAAAGAAGCTTTCTGAGAAAGTGCTTAGTGTTCTGTTAATTCATCTCGCAGACTAACATCCGTATTTCGTGGATTTCTTTGCTAGCCTTATTTCTGTGGAATCTGAGAACAGATATTTCGGATCCTTTTGAAGACTATAGGGCCAAAGGAAATATCCTCCAATAACAAAGAGAAAGAAACTTTCTGAGAAACTTCTTTGTGTTATGTGTAATCATCTCACAGAGTTACAGCTTTCCCTTCAAGAAGCATTTCGCTAAGACAGTTCTTGTGGAATTGGCAAAGTGATATTTGGAAGCCCATAGAGGGCTATGGTGACTAAAGAAATATTCTCCGATGAAGTCTGGAAGGAAGCTTTCTGAGAAACTGCTTATTGTTCTGTTAATTCATCTCACAGAGTTACATCTGTATTTCGTGGATCTCTTTGCTAGCCTTATTTCTCTGCAATCTGAGAACAGATATTTCGGATCCCTTTGAAGACTATAGGGGCATAGGAAATATCCTCCGATATTAGTGAGAAAGAAGCTTTGTGAGAAACTTCTTTGTGTTCTGTGAAATCATCTCACAGAGTTACAGCGTTCTCGTCAATAAGCCTTTCTCTAAGACAGTTCTTGTGGAATTTGCATAGTGATATTGGAAGCCGATAGAGGGCTATGGTGAAAAAGGAAATATCCTCAGATGAAATCTGGAAAGAAGCTTTCTGAGAAACTGCTTAGTGTTCTGTTCATTCATCTCACAGAGATAAATCTGTATTTCGTGGATCTCTTTGCTAGCCTTATTTCTGTGTAACCTGAGAGCAGATATTTCGGATCCCTTTGAAGACTATAGGGCCAAAGGAAATATCCTCCGATATCAATGAGAAAGAAGCTTTCTGAGAAACTTTTTGTGTTCTGTGAAATCATCTCACAGATTTACAGCTTTCCCCTCAAGAAGCCTTTCGCTAAGACAGTTCTTGTGGAATTGGCCAAGTGATATTTGGAAGCCCCTAAAGGGCTATGGTGAAAAAGGAAATATCCTCAGATGAAATCTGGAAAGAAGCTTTCTGAGAAACTGCTTAGTGTTCTGTTAATTCATCTCACAGAGTTACATCTGTATTTGGTGGATCTCTTGGGTCGCCTAATTTCTGTGGAATCTGAGAACAGATAATTCGATTCCCGTTGAAGACTATAGGGCCAAAGGAAATATCCTCCGATAACAAAGAGAAATAAGCTTTCTGAGAAACTTCTTTGTGTTCTGTGAAATCATCTCACAGAGTTACAGCTTTCCCGTCAAGAAGCCTTTCGCTCAGACAGTTCTTGGGGAATTGGCAAAGTGATATTTGGAAGCCCATAGAGAGCTATGGTAAAAAGGGAAATATCCTCAGATGAAATCTGGAAAGAAGCTCTCTGAGAAACTGCTCTGTGATGTGTGACTTCCACTCACAGAGTTACATCTGTATTTCGTGGATATCTTTGCTACATTTATTTCTGTGGAATCTGAGAACAGATACTTCGGATCCCTTTGAAGACTATAGGGCCATAGGAAATATCCTCCGATATCAATGAGAAAGAAGTTTTCTGAGAAACTTCTTTGTGTTCTGTGAAATCATCTCACAGAGTTACAGCTTTCCCCTCAAGAAGCCTTTCGCTAAGACACTTCTGGTGGAATTGGCAAAGTGATATATGGAAGTCCTTAGAGGGCAATGGTGAAAAAGGAAATATCCTCAGATGAAATCTGGAAAGAATATTTCTGAGAAACTGCTTAGTGTTCTGTTAATTCATCTCACAGAGTTACATCAGTATTTCGTGGATTTCCTTGCTAGCCTTACTTCTGTGGAATCGGAGAAGAAATATTTCGGATCCTTGGAGACTATAGGGCCAAAGGAAATATCCTCCGATAACAAAGAGAAAGAAGCTTTCTTAGAAACTTCTTTGTGTTCTGTGAAATCATCTCACAGAGTTACAGCATTTCCCTCAAGAAGCCTTTCGCTAAGACAGTTCTTGTGGAATTGGCCAAGTGATATTTGGAAGCCCCTAGAGGGCTATGGAGAAAAAGGAAATATCCTCAGATGAAATCTGGAAAGAAGCTTTCTGAGAAACTGCTTAGTGTTCTCTTAATTCATCTCACAGAGTTACATCTGTATTTGGTGGATCTCTTCGGTAGCCTAATTTCTGTGGAATCTGAGAACAGATAATTCGATTCCCTTTGAAGACTATAGGGCCAAAGGAAATATCCTCCGATAACAAAGAGAAAGAAGCTTTCTGAGAAACTTCCTTGTGTTCTGTGAAATCATCTAACAGAGTTACAGCTTTCCCGTCAAGAAGCCTTTCGCTCAGACAGTTCTTGGGGAATTGGCAAAGTGATATTTGGAAGCCCATAGAGAACTATGGCAAAAAAGGATATATCCTCAGATGAAATCTGGAAGGAAGCTCTCTGAGAAACTGCTCTGTGATATGTGACTTCCACTCACAGAGTTACATCTGTATTTCGTGGATCTCTTTGCTACCTTTATTTCTGTGGAATCTGAGAACAGATATTTCGGATCCCTTTGAAGACTATAGGGCCATAGGAAATATCCTCCGATATCAATGAGAAAGAAGATTTCTGAGAAACTTCTTTGTGTTCTGTGAAATCATCTCACAGAGTTACAGCTTTCCCCTCAAGAAGCCTTTCCCTAAGACACTTCTGCTGGAATTGTCAAAGTGATATTTGGAAGCCCTTAGAGGGCTATGGTGAAACAGTAAATATCCTCAGATGAAATCTGGAAAGAAGCTTTCTGAGAAATTGCTTACTGTTTTTTTAATTCATCTCCCAAAGTTTCATGTGTATTTCGCGGATCTCTTTGCTAGCCTTATTTCTGTGGAATCTGAGAACAGATATTTCGGATCCCTTTGAAGACTATAGGGCCAAAGGAAATATACTCCGATAACAAAGAGAAAGAAGCTTTCTGAGAAACCTCTTTGTGTTCTTTGAAATCATCTCACAGAGTTACAGCTTTCCCCTCAAGAAGCCTTTCGCTAAGACAGTTCTTGTGGAGTTGGCAAAGTGATATTTGGAATCCCATAGAGGGCTATGGTGAAAAAGGAAATATCCTCCGATAAAATCTGGAAAGACTTTCTGAGAAACTGCTCTGCGATGTGTGACTTCCACTAACAGAGTTACATGTGTATTTCGTGGATCTCTTTGCTAGCCTTATTTGTGTGGAATCTGAGAACAGATATTTGGATTCCTTTGAAGAAAACAGGGCCAACGGAAATATCCTCCGATAACAAAGAGAAAGAAGCTTTCTGAGAAACTTCTTTGTGTTCTGTGAAATCATCTCACTCAGTTACAGCTTTCCCCTCAAGAGGCCTTTCTCTAAGACAGTTCTTGTGGAATTGGCAAAGTGATATTTGGGAGCCCATAGAGGGCTATGGTGAAAAAGGAAATATCCTCAGATGAAATCTGGAAAGAAGCTTTCTGAGAAACTGCCTAGTGTTTTGTTAAGTCATCTCACAGAGTTACATCTGTATTTCGTGGATCTATTTGCTATCCTTATTTCTGTGGAATCTGAGAACAGATATTTCGGATCCCTTTGAAGACTATAGGATCAAAGGGAATATCCTCCGATAAAAAAAAGAAAGAAGCTTCTGAGAAACTTCTTTGTGTTCTCTGAAATCATCTCACAGTGTTACACCTTTCTCCTCAGGAAGCCTTTTGCTAAGAAAGTTCTTGTGGAATTGGCAAAGTGATATTTGGAAGCCCATAGAGGGCTATGGTGAAAAAGGAAATATCCTCAGATGAAATCTTTAAAGAAGCTTTCTGAGAAACTGCTCTGCGATGTGTGACTTCCACTCACAGAGTTACATCTGTATTTCGTGGATCTCTTTGCTAGCCTTTTTTCTGTGGAATCTGAGAACTGATATTTCGGAACCATTTGAAGACTACAGGGCCAAAGGAAATATCTTCCGATAACAAAGAGAAAGAAACTTTCTGAGAAACTTCTTTGTGTTCTGTGAAATCATCTCACAGAGTTACAGCATTCCCCTCAAGAAGCCTTTCGCTAAGACAGTTCTTGTGGAATTGGCCAAGTGATATTCGGAAGCCCCTAGAGGGCTATGGTGAAAAAGGAAATATCCTCAGATGAAATCTGGAAAGAAGCTTTCTGAGAAACTGCTTAGTGTTCTGTTAATTCATCTCACAGAGTTACATCTGTATTTGCTCGATCTCTTGGGTAGCCTAATTTCTGTGGAAACTGAGAACAGATAATTCGATTCCCTTTGAAGACTATAGGTCCAAAGGAAATATCCTCCGATAACAAAGAGAAAGAAGCTTTCTGAGAAAGTTCTTTGTGTTCTGTGAAATCATCTCACAGAGTTACAGCTTTCCCGTCAAGAAGCCTTTCGCTCAGAGAGTTCTTGTGGAATTGGCAAAGTGATATTTGGAAGCCCATAGAGGGCTATGGTGAAAAAGGAAATATCCTCAGATGAATTCTGGAAAGAAGCTCTCTGAGAAACTGCTCTGTGAAGTGTGACTTCCACTCACAGAGTTACATCTGTATTTCGTGGATCTCTTTGCTAGCCTTATTTCTGTGGAATCTGAGAACAGATATTTCGGATCCCTTTGAAGACTATAGGGCCAAAGGAAATATCCTCCAATAAAAAAGAGAAAGAAGCTTTCTGAGAAACTTCTTTGTGTTCCCTGAAATCATCTCACAGTGTTACACCTTGCTCCTCAGGAAGCCTTTCGCTAAGAAACTTCTTGTGGAATTGGCAAAGTGATATTTGGAAGCCCATAGAGGGCTATGGTGAAAAAGGAAATATCCTCAGATGAAATCTTTAAAGAAGCTTTCTGAGAAACTGCTCTGCGATGTGTGACTTCCACTCACAGAGTTACATCTGTATTTCGTGGATCTCTTTGCTAGCTTTTTTCTGTGGAATCTGAGAACTGATATTTCGGAACCCTTTGAAGACTACAGGGCCAAAGGAAGTATCTTCCGATAACAAAGAGAAAGAAGCTTTCTGAGAAACTTCTTTGTGTTCTGTGAAATCATCTCACAGAGATACAGCTTTCCCCTCTAGAAGCCTTTCGCTCAGTCACTTCTTGTGGAATTGGCAAAGTGATATTTGGAAGCCCACAGAGGGCTATGCTGGAAAAGGAAATATCCTCAGATGAAATCTGGAAAGAAGCTTTCTGAGAAACTGCTTAGTGTTCTGTTCATTCATCTCACAGAGTTACATCAGTATTTCGTGGATCTCTTTGCTAGCCTTATTTCTGTGGAATCTGAGAACAGATATTTCGGATCCCTTTGAAGACTATAGGGCCAAAGGAAATATCCTCCGATAACAAAGAGACAGAAGCTTTCTGAGAAACTTCTTTGTGTTCTGTGAAATCATCTCACAGATTTACAGCTTTCCCCTCAAGAAGCCTTTAACTCAGACAGTTCCTCTGGAATTGGCAAAGTGATATTTGGAAGCCCATAGAGGGCTATGGTGAAAAAGGAAATATCCTCAGATGAAATCTGGGGAGAAACTTTCTGAGAAATTGCTTAGTGTTCTGTTAATTCATCTCACAGAGTGACATCTGTATTTCGTGGATCTCTTTGCTAGCCTTATTTCTGTGGAATCTGAGAACAGGTATTTCGGATCCCTTTGAAGAGTATAGGGCCAAAGGAAATATCCTCCGATAACAATGAGAAAGAAGCTTTCTGAGAAACTTCTTTGTGTTCTGTGAAATCATCTCACAGAGTTACAGCTTTCCCCTCAAGAAGCCTTTCGCTAAGACAGTTCTTGTGGAATTGGCAAACTGATATTTGGAAGCCCGTAGAGAGCTATGGTGAAAAAGGAAATATCCTCAGATGAAATCTGGAACGAAGTTTTCTGAGAATCTGCTCTGTGATGTGTGACTTCCACTCACAGAGTTACATCTGTATTTCGTGGATCTCTTTGCTAGCCTTATTTCTGTGGAATCTAAGAACAGATAT
The DNA here is from genome assembly GCF_043159975.1 of Macaca nemestrina. Taxonomy (NCBI): domain Eukaryota; kingdom Metazoa; phylum Chordata; class Mammalia; order Primates; family Cercopithecidae; genus Macaca; species Macaca nemestrina. Next base: position 133,531,556 of record NC_092130.1, on the reverse strand, counting down.
TTCGGATCCCTTTGAAGACTATACGGCCAAAGGAAATATCCTCCGATAACAAAGAGAAAGAAGCTTTCTGAGAAACTTCTTAGTGTTCTGTGAAATCATCTCACAGTGTTACAGCTTTCCCCTCAAAAAGCCTTTCGCTAAGACAGTTCTTGTGGAATTTGGAAAGTGATATTTGGAAGCCCATAGAGGGTTATGGTGAAATAGGAAATATCCTCAGATGAAATCTGGAAAGAAGCTTTCTGAGAAACTGCTTAGTGTTCTGTTAATTCATCACACTGAGTTACATCTGTATGTCGTGGATCTCTTTGCTAGCCTTATTTCTGTGGAATCTGAGAACAGATATTTAGGATCCCTTTGGAGACTACAGGGCCAAAGGAAATATCCTCCAACAACAAAGAGAAAGAAGCTTTCTGAGAAACTTCTTTGTGTTCTGTGAAATCATCTCACAGAGTTACAGCTTTCCCCTCAAGAAGCCTTTCGCTAAGACACTTCTTGTGGATTGGCAAAGTGATATTATGAAGCCCCTAGAGGGCTATGGTGAAAAAGGAAATATCCTCAGATGAAATCTGGAAAGAAGCTTTCTGAGAAACTGTTCTGTGATGTGTGACTTCCACTCACAGAGTTACATCTGTATTTCGTGGATCTCTTTGCTCGCCTTATTTCTGTAGAATCTGGGAACAGATATTTCGGATCCCTTTGAAAACTATAGGGCCAAAGGAAATATCCTCCAATAACAAAGAGAAAGAAGCTTTCTGAGAAACTTCATTGTGTTCTCTGAAATCATCTCACAGAGTTACAGCTTTCGCCTTAAGAAGCCTTTCGCTAAGACAGTTCTTGTGGAATTGGCAAAGTGATATTTGGAAGCCCATAGAGGGTTAAGGTGAAAAAGGAAATATCCTCCGATGAAATCTGGAAAGAAGCTTTCTGAGAAACTGCTTATTGTTCTGTTAATTCATCTCAGAGTTTCATGTGTATTTCGTGGATCTCTTTGCTAGCCTTATTACTGAGGAATCTGAGAACAGATATTTCGAATCCCTTTGAAGACTATGGGGCCAAAGGAAATATCCTCCAATAACAAAGAGAAAGAAGCTTTCTGAGAAACTTCTTTGTGTTCTGTGAAATCATTTCACAGAGTTACAGCTTTCCCCTCAAGAAGCCTTTCGCTAAGACAGTTCTTGTGGAATGACAAAGTGATATTTGGGAGACCGTAGAGGGCTATGGTGAAAAACGAAATATCCTCAGATGAAATCTGGAAAGAAGCTTTCTGAGAAACGGCTCTACGATATGTGACTTCCACTCACAGAGTTATATCAGTATTTCTTGGATCTCTTTGCTTGCCTTATTTCTGTGGAATCTGAGAACAGATATTTCGGATCCCTTTGTAGACTATAGGGCCAAAGGAAATATTCTCCGATAACAAAGAGAAAGAAGCTTTCTGAGAAACTTCTTTGTGTTCTGTGAAATCATCTCACAGAGTTACAGCTTTCCCCTCAGGAAGCCTTTCGCTAAGAGAGTTCTTGTGGAATTAGCAAAGTGATATTTGGAAGCCCATAGAGGGTTACGGGGATAAAGGAAATATCCTCAGATGAAATCTGGAAAAAAGCTTTCTGAGAAACTGCTCTGTGATGTGTGACTTCCACTCACAGAGTGACATCTGTATTTCGTGGATCTCTTTGCTAGCCTTTTTTCTGTGGGATCTAAGAACAGATATTTCGGATCCCTTTGAAGACTATAGGGCCAAAGGAAATATCCTCCGATAACAAAGAGAAAGAAGCTTTCTGAGAAACTTCTTTGTTTTCTGTGAAATCATCTCACAGAGTTACAGCTTTCCCCTCAAGAAGCCTTTCGCTAAGACACTTCTTGTGGAATTGGCAAAGTGATATTTGGAAGCCCATAGAGGGCTATGGTGAAAAAGGAAATATTCTCAGATGAAATCTGGAAAGAAGCTTTCTGAGAAACTGCTTAGTGTTCTGTTAATTCATCTCACAGAGTTACATCTCTATGTCGTGGATCTCTTTGCTAGCCTTAATTCTGTGGAATCTGAGAACAGATATTTCGGATCCCTTTGAAGACTATAGGGCCGAAGGAAATATCTTCCGATATCAAAGAGAAAGAAGATTGCTGAGAAACTTCTTCGTGTTCTGTGAAATCATCTCACAGAGTTACAGCTTTCCCCTCAAGAAGCCTTTCGCTAAAACAGTTCTTGTGGAATTGGCAAAGTGATATTTGGAAGCCCATAGAGGGCAATGGTGAAAAAGGAAATATCCTCAGATGAAATCTGGAAAGAAGCTTTCTGAGAAACTTCTTTGTGTTCTGTGAAATCATCTCACAGAGTTACAGCTTTCCCCTCAAGAAGCCTTTCGCTAAGACAGCTCTTGTGGAATTGGCAAAGTGATATTTGGAAGCCCATAGAGGGCAATGGTGAAAAAGGAAATATCCCCAGATGAAATCTGGAAAGAAGCTTTCTGAGAAACGGCTTAGTGTTCTGTTAATTCATCTCACAGAGTGACATCTGTATTTCGTGGATCTCTTTGCTAGCCTTATTTCTGTGGAATCTGAGCACAGATATTTCGGATCCCTTTGAAGATTATAGAGCCAAAGGAAATATCCTCCGACAACAAAGAGAAAAAAGCTTTCTGAGAAACTTCTTTGTGTTCTGTGAAATCATCTCACAGAGTTACAGCTTTACCCTCAAGAAGCCCTTCGCTAAGACAGTTCCTGTTGTATTGGCAAAGTGATATTTGGAAGCCCATAGAGGGCTATGGTGAAAAAGGAAATATCCTCAGATGAAATCTGGAAAGAAGCTTTCTGAGAAACTTCTTTGTGTTCTGTGAAATCATCTCACAGAGTTACAGCTTTCCCCTCAAGAAGCCTTTCGCTAAGACAGCTCTTGTGGAATTGGCAAAGTGATATTTGGAAGCCCATAGAGGGCTATGGTGAAAAAGGAGGTATCCTCTGATGAAATCTGGAAAGAAGCTTTCTGAGAAACTACTTAGTGTTCTGTTAATTCTTCTCACAGAGTTACAACTGTATTTCCTGATTCTGTTTGCTAGCCGTATTTCTGTGGAATCTGAGAACAGATATTTCGGATCCCTTTGAAGACTATAGGGCCAAAGGAAATATCCTCCGATAAAAAAGAGACAGAAGCTTTCTGAGAAACTTCTTTGTGTTCTGTGAAAACATCTCACAGAGTTACAGCTTTCCCGTCAAGAAGCCTTTCGCTAAGACAGTTCTTGTGGAATTGGCAAAGTGATATTTGGAGGCCCATAGAGGGCTATGGTGAAAAAGGAAATATTCTCCGACGAAATCTGGAAAGAAGCTTTCTGAGAACCTGATTAGTGTTCTGTTAATTCATCTCGCAGAGTAACATCTGTATTTCGTGGATCTCTTTGCTAGCCTTATTTCTGTGGAATCTGAGAACAGATATTTCGGATCCCTTTGAAGACTATAGGGCCAATGGAAATATCCTCCGATAACAAAGAGAAAGAAGCTTTCTGAGAAACTTCTTTGTGTTCTGTGAAATCATCTCACAGAGTTAAAGCTGTCCCCTCAAGAAGCCTTTCGCTAAGACAGCTCTTGTGGAATAGGCAAAGTGATATTTGGAAGCCCTTAGAGGGCTATGGTGGAAAAGGAAATATCCTCAGATGGAATATGAAAAGAAGCTTTCTGAGAAACTGCTTAGTGTTCTTTTAATTCATCTCACAGAGTTACATCTGTATTTGGTGGATCTCTTGGGTAGCCTAATTTCTGTGGAATCTGAGAACAGATAATTCGATTCCCTTTGAAGACTATAGGGCCAAAGGAAATATCCTCCGATAACAAAGAGAAAGAAGCTTTCTGAGAAAGTTCTTTGTGTTCTGTGAAATCATCTCACAGAGTTATAGCTTTCCCGTCAAGAAGCCTTTCGCTCAGAGAGTTCTTGTGGAATTGGCAAAGTGATATTTGGAAGCCCATAGAGGGCTATGGTGAAAAAGGAAATATCCTCAGATGAAATCTGGAAAGAAGCTTTCTGAGAAACTTCTTTGTGTTCTGTGAAATCATCTCACAGAGTTACAGCTTTCCCCTCAAGAAGCCTTTCGCTAAGACAGTTCTTGTGGAATTGGCAAAGTGATATTTGGAGGTCCATAGAGGGCTATGGTGAAAAAGGAAATATTCTCCGACGAAATCTGGAAAGAAGCTTTCTGAGAACCTGCTTAGTGTTCTGTTAATTCATCTCGCAGAGTAACATCTGTATTTCGTGGATCTCTTTGCTAGCCTTATTTCTGTGGAATCTGAGAACAGATATTTCGGATCCCTTTGAAGACTATAGGGCCAATGGAAATATCCTCCGATAACAAAGAGAAAGAAGCTTTCTGAGAAACTTCTTTGTGTTCTGTGAAATCATCTCACAGAGTTAAAGCTTTCCCCTCAAGAAGCCTTTCGCTAAGACAGCTCTTGTGGAATAGGCAAAGTGATATTTGGAAGCCCTTAGAGGGCTATGGTGGAAAAGGAAATATCCTCAGATGGAATATGAAAAGAAGCTTTCTGAGAAACTGCTTAGTGTTCTGTTAATTCATCTCACAGATTTACATCTGTATTTCGTGGATGTCTTTACTAGCCTTATTCCTGGGAATCTGAGAAGAGATATTTCAGATCCCTTTGAAGACTATAGGGCGAAAGGAAATATCCTCCGATAACAAAGAGAAAGAAGCTTTCTGAGAAACCTCTTTGTGTTCTTTGAAATCATCTCACAGAGTTACAGCTTTCCCCTCAAGAAGCCTTTCGCTAAGACAGTTCTTGTGGAATTGGCAAAGTGATATTTGGAATCCCATAGAGGGCTATGGTGAAAAAGGAAATATCCTCAGATGAAATCTGGAAAAACTTTCTGAGAAACAGCTCTGTGATGTGTGACTTCCACTAACAGAGTTACATGTGTATTTCGTGGATCTCTTTGCTAGCCTTATTTGTGTGGAATCTGAGAACAGATATTTGGATTCCTTTGAAGAAAACAGGGCCAACGGAAATATCCTCCGATAACAAAGAGAAAGAAGCTTTCTGAGAAACTTCTTTGTGTTCTGTGAAATCATCTCACTCAGTTACAGCTTTCCCCTCAAGAGGCCTTTCTCTAAGACAGTTCTTGTGGAATTGGCAAAGTGATATTTGGGAGCCCATAGAGGGCTATGGTGAAAAAGGAAATATCCTCAGATGAAATCTGGAAAGAAGCTTTCTGAGAAACTGCCTAGTGTTCTGTTAAGTCATCTCACAGAGTTACATCTGTATTTCGTGGATCATTTGCTAGCCTTATTTCTGTGGAATCTGAGAACAGATATTTCGGATCCCTTTGAAGACTATAGGATGAAAGGGAATATCCTCCAATAAAAAAGAGAAAGAAGCTTTCTGAGAAACTTCTTTGTGTTCTCTGAAATCATCTCACAGTGTTACACCTTTCTCCTCAGGAAGCCTTTCGCTAAGACAGTTCTTGTGGAATTGGCAAAGTGATATTTGGAATCCCATAGAGGGCTATGGTGAAAAAGGAAATATCCTCAGATGAAATCTTTAAAGAAGCTTTCTGAGGAACTGCTCTGCGATGTGTGACTTCCACTCACAGAGTTACATCTGTATTTCGTGGATCTCTTTGCTAGCCTTTCTTCTGTGGAATCTGAGAACTGATATTTCGGAACCCTTTGAAGACTACAGGGCCAAAGGAAATATCTTCCGATAACAAAGAGAAAGAAGCTTTCTGAGAAACTTCTTTTTGTTCTGTGAAATCATCTCACAGAGTTACAGCTTTCCCGTCAAGAAGCCTTTCGCTCAGAGAGTTCTTGTGGAATTGGCAAAGTGATATTTGGAAGCCCATAGAGGGCTATGGTGAAAAAGGAAATATCCTCAGATGAAATCTGGAAAGAAGCTTTCTGAGAAACTTCTTTGTGTTCTGTGAAATCATCTCACAGAGTTACAGCTTTCCCCTCAAGAAGCCTTTCGCTAAGACAGCTCTTGTGGAATTGGCAAAGTGATATTTGGAAGCTCATAGAGGGCAATGGTGAAAAAGGAAATATCCTCAGATGAAATCTGGAAAGAAGCTTTCTGAGAAACGGCTGAGTGTTCTGTTAATTCATCTCACAGAGTGACATCTGTATTTCGTGGATCTCTTTGCTAGCCTTATTTCTGTGGAATCTGAGCACAGATATTTCGGATCCCTTTGAAGACTATAGAGCCAAAGGAAATATCCTCCGATAACAAAGAGAAAAAAGCTTTCTGAGAAACTTCTTTGTGTTCTGTGAAATCATCTCACAGAGTTACAGCTTTACCCTCAAGAAGCCTTTCGCTAAGACAGTTCCTGTGGTATTGGCAAAGTGATATTTGGAAGCCCATAGAGGGCTATGGTGAAAAAGGAAATATCCTCAGATGAAATCTGGAAAGAAGGTTTCTGAGAAACTGCTTAGTGTTCTGCTAATTCATCTCACAGAGTTACATCTGTATGTCGTGGATCTCTTTGCTAGCCTTTTTTCTGTGGAATCTGAGAACAGATATTTCGGATCCCTTTGAAGACTATAGTGCCAAAGTAAATATCCTCTGAAAACAAAGAGAAAGAAGCTTTCTGAGAAACTTCTTTGTGTTATGTGAATTCTTCTCACAGAGTTACAGCATAACCCTAAAGAAGCCTTTCGCTCAGACAATTCTTGTGGAATTGACAAAGTGATATTTGGAAGCTCATAGAGGGCTATGGTGAAAAAGGAAATATCCTCAGGTGAAATCTGGAAAGAAGATTTCTGAGAAACTGCTTAGTGTTCTGTTAATTCACCTCACAGAGAGACATCTGTATTTCGTGGATCTCTTTGCTAGCCTTATTTCTGTGGATTCTGAGAACAGATATTTCGGATCCCTTGGAAGACTATAGGGCCAAAGGAAATATCCTCCGATAACAAAGAGAAAGAAGCTTTGTGAGAAACTTGTTTGTGTTCTGTGAAATCATCTCACAGAGTTACAGCTTTACCCTCAAGAAGCCTTTCGCTAAGACAGTTCTTGTGGAATTGGCAAAGTGATATTTAGAAGCCCCTAGAGGGCTATGGTGGAAAACGAAATATCTTCAGATGAAATCTGGAAAGAAGATTTCTGAGAAACTGCTTAGGGTTCTGTTAATTCATCTCACAGAGGTACATTTGTATTCCGTGGATCTCTTTGCTAGCCTTAGTTCTGTGGAATCTGAGAACAGATATTTCGGATCCTTTGAAGACTATAGGGCCAAAGGAAATATACTCTGAAAACAAAGAGAAAGAAGCTTTCTGAAAACTTCTTTGTGTTCTGTGAAATCATCTCACAGAGTTACAGCTTTCCCCTCAAGAAGCCTTTCGCTAAGACAGTCCTTGTGGAATTCGCAAAGTGATACTTGGAAGCCCATAGAGGGCCATGGTGAAAAAGGAAACATCCTCAGATGAAATCTGAAAGAAGCTTTCTGAGAAACTTCTTAGTGTTCTGTTAATTCATCTCACAGTGTTACATCAGTATTTCTTGGATCCCTTTGGTAGCCTTATTTCTGTGGAATCTGAAAACAGATATTTCGGATCCCTTTGAAGACTATAGGGCCAAAGGAAATATCCTCCGATAGCAAATAGAAAGAAGCTTTCTGAGAAACTTCTTTGTGTTCTCTGAAATCATCTCACAGAGTTACAGCTTTCCCCTCTAGAAGCCTTTCGCTCAGTCACTTCTTGTGGAATTGGCAAAGTGATATTTGGAAGCCCACAGAGGGCTATGGTGGAAAAGGAAATACCCTCCGATGAAATCTGGAAAGAAGCTTTCTGAGAAACTGCTTAGTGTTTTGTTAATTCATTTCACAGAGTGACATCTGTATTTCGTGGATCTCTTTGCTAGCCTTATTTCTGTGGAATCTGAGAACAGGTATTTCGGATCACTTTGAAGACTATAGGGACAAAGGAAATATCCTCCGATAACAATGAGAAAGAAGCTTTCTGAGAAACTTCTTAGTGTTCTGTGAAATCATCTCACAGAGTTACAGCTTTCCGCTCAAGAAGCCTTTCGCTAAGACAGTTCTTGTGGAATTGGCAAACTGATATTTGGAAGCCCGTAGAGGGCTACGGTGAAAAAGGAAATATCCTCTGATGAAATCTGGAAAGAAGCTCTCTGAGAATCTGCTCTGTGATGTGTGACTTCCACTCACAGAGTTACATCTGTATTTCATGGATCTCTTTGCTAGCCTTATTTCTGTGGAATCTAAGAACAGATATTTCGGATCCCTTTGAAGACTATGGGGCCAAAGGAAATATCCTCCGATAACAAAGAGAAAGAAGCTTTCTGAGAAACTTCTTAGTGTTCTGTGAAATCATCTCACAGAGTTACAGCTTTCCCCTCAAAAAGCCTTTCGCTAAACAGTTCTTGTGGAATTGGCAAAGTGATATTTGGAAGCCCGTAGAGGGTTACGGTGAAAAAGGAAATATCCTCAGATGAAATCTGGAAAGAAGCTTTCTGAGAAACTGCTTAGTGTTCTGTTAATTCATCTCACAGAGTTACATCTGTATGTCGTGGATCTCTTTGCTAGCCTTATTTCTGTGGAATCTGAGAACAGATATTTCGGATCCCTTTGAAGACTACAGGGCCAAAGGAAATATCCTCCAACAACAAAGAGAAAGAATCTTTCTGAGAAACTTCTTTGTGTTCTGTGAAATCATCTCACAGAGTTACAGCTTTCCCCTCAAGAAGCCTTTCGCTAAGACACTTCTTGTGGATTGGCAAAGTGATATTATGAAGCCCCTAGAGGGCTATGGTGAAAAAGGAAATATCCTCAGATGAAATCTGGAAAGAAGCTTTCTGAGAAACTGCTCTGTGATGTGTGTCTTCCACTCACAGAGTGACATTTGTATTTCGTGGATCTCTTTGCTAGCCTTATTTCTGTGGGATCTAAGAACAGATATTTCGGATCCCTTTGAAGACTATAGGGCCAAAGGAAATATCCTCTGATAACAAAGAGAAAGAAGCTTTCTGAGAAACTTCTTTGTGATCTATGAAATCATCTCACAGAGTTACAGCTTTCCCCTCAAGAAGCCTTTCGCTAAGAGCGTTCTTGTGGAATTGGAAAAGTGATATTTGGAAGCCCATAGAGGGCTACGGTGAAAAAGGAAATATCCTCAGATGAAATCTGGAAAAAGCTTTCTGAGAAACTGTTCTGTGATGTGTGACTTCCACTCACAGAGTTACATCTGTATTTCGTGGATCTCTTTGCTTGCCTTATTTCTGTGGAATCTGAGAACAGATATTTCGGATCCCTTTGAAGACTATAGGGACAGAGGAAATATCCTCCGATAACAAAGAGAAAGAAGCTTTCTGAGAAACTACTTTGTGTTCTGTGAAATCATCTCACAGAGTTACAGCTTTCCCTTCAAGAAGCCTTTCGCTAAGACACTTCTTGTGAAATTGGCAAAGTGATATTAGGAAGCCTATAGAGGGCTATGGTGAAAAAGGAAATATTCTCAGATGAAATCTGGAAAGAAGCTTTCTGAGAAACTGCTTAGTGTTCTGTTAATTCATCTCACAGTGTTACATCTCTATGTCGTGGATCTCTTTGCTAGCCTTAATTCTGTGGAATCTGAGAACAGATATTTCGGATCCCTTTGAAGACTATAGGGCCGAAGGAAATATCTTCCGATAACAAAGAGAAAGAAGCTTTCTGTGAAACTTCTTTGTGTTCTGTGAAATCATCACACAGAGTTACAGCATTCCCCTCAAGGAGCCTTTCGCTAAGACAGTTCTTGTGGAATTGGCAAAGTGATATTTGGAAGCCCATAGACGGCTAAGGTGAAAAAGTAAAAATCTTCATATGAAATCTGTAAAGAAGCTTTCTGAGAAATTGCTTATTGTTCTGTTAATTCATCTCAGAGTTTCATGTGTATTTCGTAGATCTCTTTGCTAGCCTTATTTCTGAGGAATCTGAGAACAGATATTTCGAATCCCTTTGAAGACTAAAGGGCCAAAGGAAATATCCTCCGATAACAAAGAGAAAGAAGCTTTCTGAGAAACTTCTTTGTGTTCTGTGAAATCATATCACAGAGTTACAGCTTTCCCATCAGGAAGCCTTTCGCTAAGAGAGTTCTTGTTGAATTGGCAAAGTGATATTTGGAAGCCCATAGAGGGTTACGGGGATAAAGGAAATATCCTCAGATGAAATCTGGAAAAAAGCTTTCTGAGAAACTGCTCTGTGATGTGTGACTTCCACTCACAGAGTGACATCTGTATTTCGTGGATCTCTTTGCTAGCCTTTTTTCTGTGGGATCTAAGAACAGATATTTCGGATCCCTTTGAAGACTATAGGGACAGAGGAAATATCCTCCGATAACAAAGAGAAAGAAGCTTTCTGAGAAACTTCTTTGTGTTCTGTGAAATCATCTCACAGAGTTACAGCTTTCCCCTCAAGAAGCCTTTCGCTAAGACACTTCTTGTGAAATTGGCAAAGTGATATTTGGAAGCCTATAGAGGGCTTTGGTGAAAAAGGAAATATTCTCAGATGAAATCTGGAAAGAAGCTTTCTGAGAAACTGCTTAGTGTTCTGTTAATTCATCTCACAGAGTTACATCTCTATGTCGTGGATCTCTTTGCTAGCCTTAATTCTGTGGAATCTGAGAACAGATATTTCGGATCCCTTTGAAGACTATAGGGCCGAAGGAAATATCTTCCGATAACAAAGAGAAAGAAGATTGCTGAGAAACTTCTTTGTGTTCTGTGAAATCATCTCACAGAGTTACAGCTTTCCCCTCCAGAAGCCTTTCGCTAAGACAGTTCTTGTGGAATTGGCAAAGTGATATTTGGAAGCCCATAGAGGGCTATGGTGAAAAAGGAAATATTCTCAGATGAAATCTGGAAGGAAGCCTTCTGAGAAACTGCTTAGTGTTCTGTTAATTCATCTCACAGAGTTACATCTGTATGTCGTGGATCTCTTTTCTAGCCTTATTTCTGTGGAAAATGAGAACAGATATTTCGGATCCCTTTCAAGACTACAGGGCCAAAGGAAATATCCACCGATCACAAAGAGAAAGAAGCTTTCTGTGAAACTTCTTTGTGTTCTGTGAAATCATCACACAGAGTTACAGATTTCCCCTCAAGGAGCCTTTCGCTAAGACAGTTCTTGTGGAATTGGCAAAGTGATATTTGGAAGCCCATAGACGGCTATGGTGAAAAAGTAAAAATCCTCAGATGAAATCTGGAAAGAAGCTTTCTGAGAAATTGCTTAGTGTTCTTTTAATTCGTCTCCCAGAGTTTCATGTGTATTTCGTGGATCTCTTTGCTACCCTTATTTCTGTGGAATCTGAAAACAGATATTTCAGATCCCTTTGAAGACTATAGGGCCAAAGGAAATATCCTCCGATAACAAAAAGAAAGAAGCTTTCTGAGAAAATGCTTAGTGTTCTGTTAATTCATCTCACAAAGTTTCATGTGTATTTCGTGGATCTCTTTGCTAGCCTTATTTCTGTGCAATCTGAGAACAGATATTTCGGATCCCTTTGAAGACTACAGGGCCAAAGGAAATATCCTCCGATAACAAAGAGAAAGAAGCTTTCTGAGAAACTTCTTTGTGTTCTGTGAAATCATCACACAGAGTTACAGCTTTCCCCTGAAGAAGCCTTTCGCTAAGACAGTTCTTGTGGAATTGGCAAAGTGATATTTGGAAGCCCTTAGAGGGCTATGGTGAAAAAGGAAATATCCTCAGATGAAATCTGTAAAGAAGCTTTCTGAGAAACTGCTTAGTGTTCTGTTAATTCATCTCACAGAGTTACATCTGTATGTCGTGGATCTCTTTGCTAGCCTTATTTCTGTGGAATCTGAAAACAGATATTTCGGATCCCTTTGAAGACCATAGGGCCAAAGGACATATTCTCCGATAAAAAAGAGAAAGAAGCTTTCTGAGAAACTTCTTTGTGTTCTCTGTAATCATCTCACAGAATTACAGCTTTTGCCTCAAGAAGCCTTTCGCTAACACAGTTCTTGTGGATTGGCAAAGTGATATTATGAAGCCCATAGAGGACTGTGGTGAAAAAGGAAATATCCTCAGATGAAATCTGGAAAGAAGCTTTCTGAGAAACTTCTTTGTGTTCTGTGAAATCATCTCACAGAGTTATATCAGTATTTCTTGGATCTCTTTGCTTGCCTTATTTCTGTGGAATCTGAGAACAGATATTTCGGATCCCTTTGTAGACTATAGGGCCAAAGGAAATATTCTCCGATAACAAAGAGAAAGAAGCTTTCTGAGAAACTTCTTTGTGTTCTGTGAAATCATCTCACAGAGTTACAGCTTTCCCCTCAGGAAGCCTTTCGCTAAGAGAGTTCTTGTGGAATTAGCAAAGTGATATTTGGAAGCCCATAGAGGGTTACGGGGATAAAGGAAATATCCTCAGATGAAATCTGGAAAAAAGCTTTCTGAGAAACTGCTCTGTGATGTGTGACTTCCACTCACAGAGTGACATCTGTATTTCGTGGATCTCTTTGCTAGCCTTTTTTCTGTGGGATCTAAGAACAGATATTTCGGATCCCTTTGAAGACTATAGGGCCAAAGGAAATATCCTCCGATAACAAAGAGAAAGAAGCTTTCTGAGAAACTTCTTTGTTTTCTGTGAAATCATCTCACAGAGTTACAGCTTTCCCCTCAAGAAGCCTTTCGCTAAGACACTTCTTGTGGAATTGGCAAAGTGATATTTGGAAGCCCATAGAGGGCTATGGTGAAAAAGGAAATATTCTCAGATGAAATCTGGAAAGAAGCTTTCTGAGAAACTGCTTAGTGTTCTGTTAATTCATCTCACAGAGTTACATCTCTATGTCGTGGATCTCTTTGCTAGCCTTAATTCTGTGGAATCTGAGAACAGATATTTCGGATCCCTTTGAAGACTATAGGGCCGAAGGAAATATCTTCCGATATCAAAGAGAAAGAAGATTGCTGAGAAACTTCTTCGTGTTCTGTGAAATCATCTCACAGAGTTACAGCTTTCCCCTCAAGAAGCCTTTCGCTAAAACAGTTCTTGTGGAATTGGCAAAGTGATATTTGGAAGCCCATAGAGGGCAATGGTGAAAAAGGAAATATCCTCAGATGAAATCTGGAAAGAAGCTTTCTGAGAAACTTCTTTGTGTTCTGTGAAATCATCTCACAGAGTTACAGCTTTCCCCTCAAGAAGCCTTTCGCTAAGACAGCTCTTGTGGAATTGGCAAAGTGATATTTGGAAGCCCATAGAGGGCAATGGTGAAAAAGGAAATATCCCCAGATGAAATCTGGAAAGAAGCTTTCTGAGAAACGGCTTAGTGTTCTGTTAATTCATCTCACAGAGTGACATCTGTATTTCGTGGATCTCTTTGCTAGCCTTATTTCTGTGGAATCTGAGCACAGATATTTCGGATCCCTTTGAAGATTATAGAGCCAAAGGAAATATCCTCCGACAACAAAGAGAAAAAAGCTTTCTGAGAAACTTCTTTGTGTTCTGTGAAATCATCTCACAGAGTTACAGCTTTACCCTCAAGAAGCCCTTCGCTAAGACAGTTCCTGTTGTATTGGCAAAGTGATATTTGGAAGCCCATAGAGGGCTATGGTGAAAAAGGAAATATCCTCAGATGAAATCTGGAAAGAAGCTTTCTGAGAAACTTCTTTGTGTTCTGTGAAATCATCTCACAGAGTTACAGCTTTCCCCTCAAGAAGCCTTTCGCTAAGACAGCTCTTGTGGAATTGGCAAAGTGATATTTGGAAGCCCATAGAGGGCTATGGTGAAAAAGGAGGTATCCTCTGATGAAATCTGGAAAGAAGCTTTCTGAGAAACTACTTAGTGTTCTGTTAATTCTTCTCACAGAGTTACAACTGTATTTCCTGATTCTGTTTGCTAGCCGTATTTCTGTGGAATCTGAGAACAGATATTTCGGATCCCTTTGAAGACTATAGGGCCAAAGGAAATATCCTCCGATAAAAAAGAGACAGAAGCTTTCTGAGAAACTTCTTTGTGTTCTGTGAAAACATCTCACAGAGTTACAGCTTTCCCGTCAAGAAGCCTTTCGCTAAGACAGTTCTTGTGGAATTGGCAAAGTGATATTTGGAGGCCCATAGAGGGCTATGGTGAAAAAGGAAATATTCTCCGACGAAATCTGGAAAGAAGCTTTCTGAGAACCTGCTTAGTGTTCTGTTAATTCATCTCACAGAGTAACATCTGTATTTCGTGGATCTCTTTGCTAGCCTTATTTCTGTGGAATCTGAGAACAGATATTTCGGATCCCTTTGAAGACTATAGGGCCAATGGAAATATCCTCCGATAACAAAGAGAAAGAAGCTTTCTGAGAAACTTCTTTGTGTTCTGTGAAATCATCTCACAGAGTTAAAGCTGTCCCCTCAAGAAGCCTTTCGCTAAGACAGCTCTTGTGGAATAGGCAAAGTGATATTTGGAAGCCCTTAGAGGGCTATGGTGGAAAAGGAAATATCCTCAGATGGAATATGAAAAGAAGCTTTCTGAGAAACTGCTTAGTGTTCTTTTAATTCATCTCACAGAGTTACATCTGTATTTGGTGGATCTCTTGGGTAGCCTAATTTCTGTGGAATCTGAGAACAGATAATTCGATTCCCTTTGAAGACTATAGGGCCAAAGGAAATATCCTCCGATAACAAAGAGAAAGAAGCTTTCTGAGAAAGTTCTTTGTGTTCTGTGAAATCATCTCACAGAGTTATAGCTTTCCCGTCAAGAAGCCTTTCGCTCAGAGAGTTCTTGTGGAATTGGCAAAGTGATATTTGGAAGCCCATAGAGGGCTATGGTGAAAAAGGAAATATCCTCAGATGAAATCTGGAAAGAAGCTTTCTGAGAAACTTCTTTGTGTTCTGTGAAATCATCTCACAGAGTTACAGCTTTCCCCTCAAGAAGCCTTTCGCTAAGACAGTTCTTGTGGAATTGGCAAAGTGATATTTGGAGGTCCATAGAGGGCTATGGTGAAAAAGGAAATATTCTCCGACGAAATCTGGAAAGAAGCTTTCTGAGAACCTGCTTAGTGTTCTGTTAATTCATCTCGCAGAGTAACATCTGTATTTCGTGGATCTCTTTGCTAGCCTTATTTCTGTGGAATCTGAGAACAGATATTTCGGATCCCTTTGAAGACTATAGGGCCAATGGAAATATCCTCCGATAACAAAGAGAAAGAAGCTTTCTGAGAAACTTCTTTGTGTTCTGTGAAATCATCTCACAGAGTTAAAGCTTTCCCCTCAAGAAGCCTTTCGCTAAGACAGCTCTTGTGGAATAGGCAAAGTGATATTTGGAAGCCCTTAGAGGGCTATGGTGGAAAAGGAAATATCCTCAGATGGAATATGAAAAGAAGCTTTCTGAGAAACTGCTTAGTGTTCTGTTAATTCATCTCACAGATTTACATCTGTATTTCGTGGATGTCTTTACTAGCCTTATTCCTGGGAATCTGAGAAGAGATATTTCGGATCCCTTTGAAGACTATAGGGCGAAAGGAAATATCCTCCGATAACAAAGAGAAAGAAGCTTTCTGAGAAACCTCTTTGTGTTCTTTGAAATCATCTCACAGAGTTACAGCTTTCCCCTCAAGAAGCCTTTCGCTAAGACAGTTCTTGTGGAATTGGCAAAGTGATATTTGGAATCCCATAGAGGGCTATGGTGAAAAAGGAAATATCCTCAGATGAAATCTGGAAAAACTTTCTGAGAAACAGCTCTGTGATGTGTGACTTCCACTAACAGAGTTACATGTGTATTTCGTGGATCTCTTTGCTAGCCTTATTTGTGTGGAATCTGAGAACAGATATTTGGATTCCTTTGAAGAAAACAGGGCCAACGGAAATATCCTCCGATAACAAAGAGAAAGAAGCTTTCTGAGAAACTTCTTTGTGTTCTGTGAAATCATCTCACTCAGTTACAGCTTTCCCCTCAAGAGGCCTTTCTCTAAGACAGTTCTTGTGGAATTGGCAAAGTGATATTTGGGAGCCCATAGAGGGCTATGGTGAAAAAGGAAATATCCTCAGATGAAATCTGGAAAGAAGCTTTCTGAGAAACTGCCTAGTGTTCTGTTAAGTCATCTCACAGAGTTACATCTGTATTTCGTGGATCATTTGCTAGCCTTATTTCTGTGGAATCTGAGAACAGATATTTCGGATCCCTTTGAAGACTATAGGATGAAAGGGAATATCCTCCAATAAAAAAGAGAAAGAAGCTTTCTGAGAAACTTCTTTGTGTTCTCTGAAATCATCTCACAGTGTTACACCTTTCTCCTCAGGAAGCCTTTCGCTAAGACAGTTCTTGTGGAATTGGCAAAGTGATATTTGGAATCCCATAGAGGGCTATGGTGAAAAAGGAAATATCCTCAGATGAAATCTTTAAAGAAGCTTTCTGAGGAACTGCTCTGCGATGTGTGACTTCCACTCACAGAGTTACATCTGTATTTCGTGGATCTCTTTGCTAGCCTTTCTTCTGTGGAATCTGAGAACTGATATTTCGGAACCCTTTGAAGACTACAGGGCCAAAGGAAATATCTTCCGATAACAAAGAGAAAGAAGCTTTCTGAGAAACTTCTTTTTGTTCTGTGAAATCATCTCACAGAGTTACAGCTTTCCCGTCAAGAAGCCTTTCGCTCAGAGAGTTCTTGTGGAATTGGCAAAGTGATATTTGGAAGCCCATAGAGGGCTATGGTGAAAAAGGAAATATCCTCAGATGAAATCTGGAAAGAAGCTTTCTGAGAAACTTCTTTGTGTTCTGTGAAATCATCTCACAGAGTTACAGCTTTCCCCTCAAGAAGCCTTTCGCTAAGACAGCTCTTGTGGAATTGGCAAAGTGATATTTGGAAGCTCATAGAGGGCAATGGTGAAAAAGGAAATATCCTCAGATGAAATCTGGAAAGAAGCTTTCTGAGAAACGGCTGAGTGTTCTGTTAATTCATCTCACAGAGTGACATCTGTATTTCGTGGATCTCTTTGCTAGCCTTATTTCTGTGGAATCTGAGCACAGATATTTCGGATCCCTTTGAAGACTATAGAGCCAAAGGAAATATCCTCCGATAACAAAGAGAAAAAAGCTTTCTGAGAAACTTCTTTGTGTTCTGTGAAATCATCTCACAGAGTTACAGCTTTACCCTCAAGAAGCCTTTCGCTAAGACAGTTCCTGTGGTATTGGCAAAGTGATATTTGGAAGCCCATAGAGGGCTATGGTGAAAAAGGAAATATCCTCAGATGAAATCTGGAAAGAAGGTTTCTGAGAAACTGCTTAGTGTTCTGCTAATTCATCTCACAGAGTTACATCTGTATGTCGTGGATCTCTTTGCTAGCCTTTTTTCTGTGGAATCTGAGAACAGATATTTCGGATCCCTTTGAAGACTATAGTGCCAAAGTAAATATCCTCTGAAAACAAAGAGAAAGAAGCTTTCTGAGAAACTTCTTTGTGTTATGTGAATTCTTCTCACAGAGTTACAGCATAACCCTAAAGAAGCCTTTCGCTCAGACAATTCTTGTGGAATTGACAAAGTGATATTTGGAAGCTCATAGAGGGCTATGGTGAAAAAGGAAATATCCTCAGGTGAAATCTGGAAAGAAGATTTCTGAGAAACTGCTTAGTGTTCTGTTAATTCACCTCACAGAGAGACATCTGTATTTCGTGGATCTCTTTGCTAGCCTTATTTCTGTGGATTCTGAGAACAGATATTTCGGATCCCTTGGAAGATTATAGGGCCAAAGGAAATATCCTCCGATAACAAAGAGAAAGAAGCTTTGTGAGAAACTTGTTTGTGTTCTGTGAAATCATCTCACAGAGTTACAGCTTTACCCTCAAGAAGCCTTTCGCTAAGACAGTTCTTGTGGAATTGGCAAAGTGATATTTAGAAGCCCCTAGAGGGCTATGGTGGAAAACGAAATATCTTCAGATGAAATCTGGAAAGAAGATTTCTGAGAAACTGCTTAGGGTTCTGTTAATTCATCTCACAGAGGTACATTTGTATTCCGTGGATCTCTTTGCTAGCCTTAGTTCTGTGGAATCTGAGAACAGATATTTCGGATCCTTTGAAGACTATAGGGCCAAAGGAAATATACTCTGAAAACAAAGAGAAAGAAGCTTTCTGAAAACTTCTTTGTGTTCTGTGAAATCATCTCACAGAGTTACAGCTTTCCCCTCAAGAAGCCTTTCGCTAAGACAGTCCTTGTGGAATTCGCAAAGTGATACTTGGAAGCCCATAGAGGGCCATGGTGAAAAAGGAAACATCCTCAGATGAAATCTGAAAGAAGCTTTCTGAGAAACTTCTTAGTGTTCTGTTAATTCATCTCACAGTGTTACATCAGTATTTCTTGGATCCCTTTGGTAGCCTTATTTCTGTGGAATCTGAAAACAGATATTTCGGATCCCTTTGAAGACTATAGGGCCAAAGGAAATATCCTCCGATAGCAAATAGAAAGAAGCTTTCTGAGAAACTTCTTTGTGTTCTCTGAAATCATCTCACAGAGTTACAGCTTTCCCCTCTAGAAGCCTTTCGCTCAGTCACTTCTTGTGGAATTGGCAAAGTGATATTTGGAAGCCCACAGAGGGCTATGGTGGAAAAGGAAATATCCTCCGATGAAATCTGGAAAGAAGCTTTCTGAGAAACTGCTTAGTGTTTTGTTAATTCATTTCACAGAGTGACATCTGTATTTCGTGGATCTCTTTGCTAGCCTTATTTCTGTGGAATCTGAGAACAGGTATTTCGGATCACTTTGAAGACTATAGGGACAAAGGAAATATCCTCCGATAACAATGAGAAAGAAGCTTTCTGAGAAACTTCTTAGTGTTCTGTGAAATCATCTCACAGAGTTACAGCTTTCCGCTCAAGAAGCCTTTCGCTAAGACAGTTCTTGTGGAATTGGCAAACTGATATTTGGAAGCCCGTAGAGGGCTACGGTGAAAAAGGAAATATCCTCTGATGAAATCTGGAAAGAAGCTCTCTGAGAATCTGCTCTGTGATGTGTGACTTCCACTCACAGAGTTACATCTGTATTTCATGGATCTCTTTGCTAGCCTTATTTCTGTGGAATCTAAGAACAGATATTTCGGATCCCTTTGAAGACTATGGGGCCAAAGGAAATATCCTCCGATAACAAAGAGAAAGAAGCTTTCTGAGAAACTTCTTAGTGTTCTGTGAAATCATCTCACAGAGTTACAGCTTTCCCCTCAAAAAGCCTTTCGCTAAACAGTTCTTGTGGAATTGGCAAAGTGATATTTGGAAGCCCGTAGAGGGTTACGGTGAAAATGGAAATATCCTCAGATGAAATCTGGAAAGAAGCTTTCTGAGAAACTGCTTAGTGTTCTGTTAATTCATCTCACAGAGTTACATCTGTATGTCGTGGATCTCTTTGCTAGCCTTATTTCTGTGGAATCTGAGAACAGATATTTCGGATCCCTTTGAAGACTACAGGGCCAAAGGAAATATCCTCCAACAACAAAGAGAAAGAATCTTTCTGAGAAACTTCTTTGTGTTCTGTGAAATCATCTCACAGAGTTACAGCTTTCCCCTCAAGAAGCCTTTCGCTAAGACATTTCTTGTGGATTGGCAAAGTGATATTATGAAGCCCCTAGAGGGCTATGGTGAAAAAGGAAATATCCTCAGATGAAATCTGGAAAGAAGCTTTCTGAGAAACTGCTCTGTGATGTGTGACTTCCACTCACAGAGTGACATTTGTATTTCGTGGATCTCTTTGCTAGCCTTATTTCTGTGGGATCTAAGAACAGATATTTCGGATCCCTTTGAAGACTATAGGGCCAAAGGAAATATCCTCTGATAACAAAGAGAAAGAAGCTTTCTGAGAAACTTCTTTGTGATCTATGAAATCATCTCACAGAGTTACAGCTTTCCCCTCAAGAAGCCTTTCGCTAAGAGCGTTCTTGTGGAATTGGAAAAGTGATATTTGGAAGCCCATAGAGGGCTACGGTGAAAAAGGAAATATCCTCAGATGAAATCTGGAAAAAGCTTTCTGAGAAACTGTTCTGTGATGTGTGACTTCCACTCACAGAGTTACATCTGTATTTCGTGGATCTCTTTGCTTGCCTTATTTCTGTGGAATCTGAGAACAGATATTTCGGATCCCTTTGAAGACTATAGGGACAGAGGAAATATCCTCCGATAACAAAGAGAAAGAAGCTTTCTGAGAAACTACTTTGTGTTCTGTGAAATCATCTCACAGAGTTACAGCTTTCCCTTCAAGAAGCCTTTCGCTAAGACACTTCTTGTGAAATTGGCAAAGTGATATTAGGAAGCCTATAGAGGGCTATGGTGAAAAAGGAAATATTCTCAGATGAAATCTGGAAAGAAGCTTTCTGAGAAACTGCTTAGTGTTCTGTTAATTCATCTCACAGTGTTACATCTCTATGTCGTGGATCTCTTTGCTAGCCTTAATTCTGTGGAATCTGAGAACAGATATTTCGGATCCCTTTGAAGACTATAGGGCCGAAGGAAATATCTTCCGATAACAAAGAGAAAGAAGCTTTCTGTGAAACTTCTTTGTGTTCTGTGAAATCATCACACAGAGTTACAGCATTCCCCTCAAGGAGCCTTTCTCTAAGACAGTTCTTGTGGAATTGGCAAAGTGATATTTGGAAGCCCATAGACGGCTATGGTGAAAAAGTAAAAATCTTCATATGAAATCTGTAAAGAAGCTTTCTGAGAAATTGCTTATTGTTCTGTTAATTCATCTCAGAGTTTCATGTGTATTTCGTAGATCTCTTTGCTAGCCTTATTTCTGAGGAATCTGAGAACAGATATTTCGAATCCCTTTGAAGACTATAGGGCCAAAGGAAATATCCTCCGATAACAAAGAGAAAGAAGCTTTCTGAGAAACTTCTTTGTGTTCTGTGAAATCATATCACAGAGTTACAGCTTTCCCATCAGGAAGCCTTTCGCTAAGAGAGTTCTTGTTGAATTGGCAAAGTGATATTTGGAAGCCCATAGAGGGTTACGGGGATAAAGGAAATATCCTCAGATGAAATCTGGAAAAAAGCTTTCTGAGAAACTGCTCTGTGATGTGTGACTTCCACTCACAGAGTGACATCTGTATTTCGTGGATCTCTTTGCTAGCCTTTTTTCTGTGGGATCTAAGAACAGATATTTCGGATCCCTTTGAAGACTATAGGGACAGAGGAAATATCCTCCGATAACAAAGAGAAAGAAGCTTTCTGAGAAACTTCTTTGTGTTCTGTGAAATCATCTCACAGAGTTACAGCTTTCCCCTCAAGAAGCCTTTCGCTAAGACACTTCTTGTGAAATTGGCAAAGTGATATTTGGAAGCCTATAGAGGGCTTTGGTGAAAAAGGAAATATTCTCAGATGAAATCTGGAAAGAAGCTTTCTGAGAAACTGCTTAGTGTTCTGTTAATTCATCTCACAGAGTTACATCTCTATGTCGTGGATCTCTTTGCTAGCCTTAATTCTGTGGAATCTGAGAACAGATATTTCGGATCCCTTTGAAGACTATAGGGCCGAAGGAAATATCTTCCGATAACAAAGAGAAAGAAGATTGCTGAGAAACTTCTTTGTGTTCTGTGAAATCATCTCACAGAGTTACAGCTTTCCCCTCCAGAAGCCTTTCGCTAAGACAGTTCTTGTGGAATTGGCAAAGTGATATTTGGAAGCCCATAGAGGGCTATGGTGAAAAAGGAAATATTCTCAGATGAAATCTGGAAGGAAGCCTTCTGAGAAACTGCTTAGTGTTCTGTTAATTCATCTCACAGAGTTACATCTGTATGTCGTGGATCTCTTTTCTAGCCTTATTTCTGTGGAAAATGAGAACAGATATTTCGGATCCCTTTCAAGACTACAGGGCCAAAGGAAATATCCACCGATCACAAAGAGAAAGAAGCTTTCTGTGAAACTTCTTTGTGTTCTGTGAAATCATCACACAGAGTTACAGATTTCCCCTCAAGGAGCCTTTCGCTAAGACAGTTCTTGTGGAATTGGCAAAGTGATATTTGGAAGCCCATAGACGGCTATGGTGAAAAAGTAAAAATTCTCAGATGAAATCTGGAAAGAAGCTTTCTGAGAAATTGCTTAGTGTTCTTTTAATTCGTCTCCCAGAGTTTCATGTGTATTTCGTGGATCTCTTTGCTACCCTTATTTCTGTGGAATCTGAAAACAGATATTTCAGATCCCTTTGAAGACTATAGGGCCAAAGGAAATATCCTCCGATAACAAAAAGAAAGAAGCTTTCTGAGAAAATGCTTAGTGTTCTGTTAATTCATCTCACAAAGTTTCATGTGTATTTCGTGGATCTCTTTGCTAGCCTTATTTCTGTGCAATCTGAGAACAGATATTTCGGATCCCTTTGAAGACTACAGGGCTAAAGGAAATATCCTCCGATAACAAAGAGAAAGAAGCTTTCTGAGAAACTTCTTTGTGTTCTGTGAAATCATCACACAGAGTTACAGCTTTCCCCTGAAGAAGCCTTTCGCTAAGACAGTTCTTGTGGAATTGGCAAAGTGATATTTGGAAGCCCTTAGAGGGCTATGGTGAAAAAGGAAATATCCTCAGATGAAATCTGTAAAGAAGCTTTCTGAGAAACTGCTTAGTGTTCTGTTAATTCATCTCACAGAGTTACATCTGTATGTCGTGGATCTCTTTGCTAGCCTTATTTCTGTGGAATCTGAAAACAGATATTTCGGATCCCTTTGAAGACCATAGGGCCAAAGGACATATTCTCCGATAAAAAAGAGAAAGAAGCTTTCTGAGAAACTTCTTTGTGTTCTCTGTAATCATCTCACAGAATTACAGCTTTTGCCTCAAGAAGCCTTTCGCTAACACAGTTCTTGTGGATTGGCAAAGTGATATTATGAAGCCCATAGAGGACTGTGGTGAAAAAGGAAATATCCTCAGATGAAATCTGGAAAGAAGCTTTCTGAGAAACTGCTCTGAGATGTGTGACTTCCACTCACAGAGTTACATCTGTTTTTCGTGGTACCCTTTGTTAGCCTTATTTCTGTGGAATCTGAGAACAGATATTTCGGATCCCTTTGAAGACTATAGGGCCAAAGGAAATATCCTCCGATAACTAAGAGAAAGAAGCTTTCTGAGAAACTTCTTTGTGTTCTGTGAAATCATCACACAGAGTTACAGCTTTCCCCTAAAGAAGCCTTTCGCTAAGACAGTTCTTGTGGAATAGGCAAAGTGATATTTGAAAGCCCCTAGAAGGCTATGGTGAAAAAGGAAATATCCTCAGATGAAATCTGGAAAGAAGCTTTCTGAGAAACTGCTTAGTGTTCTGTTAATTCATCTCACAGAGTTACATGTGTATTTCGTGGATCTCTTTGCTAGCCTTATTTCTGTGGAATCTGAGAACACATATTTCGGATCCCTTTGAAGACTCTAGGGCCAAAGGAAATATCCTCCGATAACAAAGAGAAAGAAACTTTCTGAGAAACTTGTTTGTGTTCTGTGAAATCATCTCACAGAGTTACAGCTTTCCCCTCAAGAAGACTTTCGCTAAGACAGTTCTTGTGGAATTGGCAAAGCGATATTTGGAAGCCCATAAAGGGCTATGGTGAAAAAGGAAATATCCTCAGATGAAATCAGGAAAGAAGCTTTCTGTGAATCTGCACTGTGATGTGTGACTTCCACGCACAGAGTTACATCTGTATTTTGTGGATCTCTTTGCTAGCCTTATTTCTGTGGAATCTGAGAAGAGATACTTCGGATTCCTTTGAAGACAATAGGGCTAAAGGAAATATCCTCCGATAACAAAGAGAAAGAAGCTTTCTGAGAAACTTCGTTGTGCTCTGTGAAATCTCTCTCTGAGTTACAGCTTTCCCCTCAAGAAACCTTTCACTGGGACAGTTCTTGTGGAATTGGCAAAGTGATATTTGGAAGCACTTAGAGGGCTATGGTGAAAAAGGAAATATCCTCAGATGAAATCTGGAAAGAAGCTTTCTGAAAACTGCTCTGTGATGTGTGACTTCCACTCACAGAGTTACATCTCTATTTCGTGGATCTCTTTGCTAGCCTTATTTCTGTGGAATCTGAGAACAGATATTTCGGATCCCTTTGAAGACTATAGGGCCAAGGGAATTATCCTACGATAACAAAGAAAAAGAAGCTTTCTGAGAAACTTCTTTGTGTTCTGTGAAATCATCTCATAGAGTTACAGCTTTCCCCTCAAGAAGCCTTTCGCTAAGACAGTTCTTGTGGAATTGGCACAGTGATATTCGGAAGCCCATAAAGGCCTATGGTGGAAAAGGAGATATCCTCAAATGAAATCTGGAAAGAAGCGTTCTGAGAAACTGCTTAGTGTACTGTTAATTCAACTTACAGAGTTACATCTGTATGTCGTGGATCTCCTAGCTAGCCTTATTTCTGTGGAATCTGAGAACAGATATTTCCGATCCCTTTGAAGACTCTAGGGCCAAAGGAAATATCCTCCGATAACAAAGAGAAATAAGCTTTCTGAGAAAATTCTTTGTGTTCTGTGAAATCATCTCACAGAGTTACAGTTTTCCCCTGAAGAAGCCTTTCGCTAAGACAGTTCTTGTGGAATTGGCAAAGTGATATTTGGAAGCCCATAGAGGGCTATGGTGAAAAAGGAAATAACCTCAGATGAAATCTTTAGAGCAGCTTTCTGAGAAACTGCTCCGAGATGTGTGACATCCACTCACAGAGTTACATCTCTATTTGGTGGATCTCTTTGCTAGCACTATTTCTGTGGAATCTGAGAACAGATATTTCGTATTCCGTTGAAGACTACAGGGTCAAAGGAAATATCCTCCGATAACAAAGAGAAAGAAGCTTTCTGAGAAACTTCTTTGTGTTCTGTGAAATCATCTCAAAGAGTTACAGCTTTCCCCACAAGAAGCGTTTCGCTAAGTCAGTTCTTGTGGAATGGGCAAAGTGATATTTGGAAGCCCGTAGAGGGCTATGGTGAAAAAGGAAATGTCCTCAGATGAAATTTGGAAAGAAGCTTTCTGAGAAACTACTTTGTGTTCTGTGAAAGAATCTCACAGAGTTACAGCTTTCCCATCAAGAAGCCTTTCGCTAAGACAGTTCTTGTGGAATTGGCAAAGTGATATTTGGAAGCCCATAGAGGGCTCCGGTGAAAAAGGAAATTTCCTCAGATGAAATCTGGAAAGAAGCTTTCTGAGAAACTGGTTAGTGTTCTGTTAATTCATCTCACAGAGTCACATCTGTATTTCGTGGATCTCTTTGCTAGCCTTATTTCTGTGGAATCTGGGAACAGATATTTCGGATGCCTTTGAAGACTATAGGGCCAAAGGAAACATCCTCCTATAACAAAGAGAAAGAAGCTTTCTGAAAAACTTCTTTGTGTTCTGTGAAATCATCTCACAGAGTTACAGCTTTCCCCGCAAGAAGATTTTCGCTAAGACAGTTCTTGTGTAATTGGCAAAGTGATATTTGGAAGCCCTTAGAGCGCTATGTTGAAAAAGGAAATATCCTCAGATGAAGTCTGGAAAGAAGCTTTCTGAGAAACTGCTTAGTGTTCTGTTAATTCATCTCACAGAGTTACATCTGTGTTTCGTGGATCACTTTGCTAGCCTTATTTCTGTGGAATCTGAGAACAGATATTTCTGATGCCTTTGAAGACTATAGGGCCATAGGAAATATCCTCCGATAACAAAGGGAAAGAAGCTTTCTGAGAAACTTCTTTGTGTTCTGTGAAATCATCTCACAGAGTTACAGTTTTACAGTCAAGAAGCCTTTCGCTAAGACAGTTCTTGTGGAATTGGCAAAGTGATGTTTGGAAGCGCATAGAGGGCTATGGCGAAAAAGGAAATATTCTCAGAAGAAATCTGGAAAGAAGATTTCTGTGAAACTGCTCTGTGATGTGTGACTTATACTCACAGAGTTACATCTGTATGTCGTGGATCTCTTTGCTAGCCTTATTTCTGTGGAATCTGAGAACCGATATTTTGGATTCCTTTGAAGACTATAGGGCCAAAAGAAATATCCTCCGATAACAAAGAGAAAGAACTTTCTGAGAGACTTCTTTTGTTCTGTGAAATCATCTCACAGAGTTACAGCTTTCCCCTCAAAAAGCCCTTCGCTAAGACAGTTCTTGTGGAATTGGCAAAGTGATATTTGGAAGCCCATAGAGGGCTATGGTGAAAAAGGAAATATCCTCAGATGAAATCTGGAAAGAAGCTTTCTGAGAAACTGCTTAGTGTTCTGTTAATTCATCTCACAGAGTTACAACTGTATTTCGTGGATCTCTTTGCTAGCCTTATTTCTGTGGAATCTGAGAACAGATATTTCGGATCCCATTGAAGACTATTTGGCCAAAAGAAATATCCTCCGATAACAAAGAGAAGGAAGCTTTCTGAGAAACTTCTTTGTGTTCTGTGAAATCACCACACAGAGTTACAGCTTGCCCCTCAAGAAGAATTTCGCTAAGACTGTTCTCATGGAATTGGCAAAGTGATATTTGGAAGCCCATGGAGGGCTACGGTGAAAAAGGAAATATCCTCAGATGAAATCTGGAAAGAAGCTTTCTGAGAAACTGTTCTGTGATGCGTGACATCCACTCACAGGGTTACATCTGTATTTCGTGGATCTATTTGCTATCCTCATTTCTGTGGAATCTGAGAACCGAAATTTCGGATCCCTTTGAAGACTATCGGGCCAAAGAAAATATCCTCCGATAACAAAGAGAAAGAAGCTTTCAGAGAAACTTCTTTGTGTTCTGTGAAATCATCTCACAGAGTTACAGCTTCCCCTCAAGAAGCCTTTCGCTAAGAGAGTTCTTGTGGATTGGCAAAGTGATATTTGGAAGCCCATAGAAGGCTATGGTGAAAAAGGAAATATCCTCTGATGAAATCTGGAAGAAAGTTTCTGAGAAACTCCTCAGTGTTCTGTTAATTCATCTCACAGATTTACTTCTATATTTCGTGGAACTCTTTGGTAGCCTTATTTCTGTGAAATCTGAGAACAGATATTTCGGATCCCTTTGAAGACTCTAGGGCCAAAGGAAATATCCTCCGATAACAAAGAGAAAGAAGCTTTCTGAGAAACTTCCTTTTGTTCTGTGAGATCATCTCACACAGTTGCAGCTTTCCCCTCAAAAAGCCTTTCGCTAAGACACTTCTTGTGGAATTGGCAAACTGATATTCAGACCCCCATAGAGGGCTATGGTGAAAAAGGAAATATCCTCAGATGAAATCTGGAAAGAAGCTTTCTGAGAAACTGCTTAGTGTTCTGTTAATTCATCTCTCAGAGTGACATCTGTATTTCGTGGATCTCTTTGCTAGCCTTATTTCTGTGGAATCTGAGAACAGATATTTCGGATCCCTTTGAGGACTCTAGGGCCAAGGAAATATCCTCCGATAACAAAGAGAAACAAGCTTTCTGAGAAACTCCTTTGTGTTCTGTGAAATCACCTCACAGAATTACAGCTTCCCCTCAAGAAGCCTTTCGCTAAGACACTTCTTGTGGATTGGCCAAGTGATATTATGAAGCCCATAGAGGGCTATGGTGAAAAAGGAAATATCCTCAGATGAAATCTGGAACGAAGCTTTCTGAGAAACTGCTCTGTGATGTGTGACTTCCACTCACAGAGTTACATCTGCATGTCATGGATGTCTTTGCTAGCCTTATTTCTGTGGAATCTGAGAACAGGTATTTCGGATCCCTTTGAAGACTATAGGGCCAAAGGAAATATCCTCCGATAACAAAATGAAAGAAGCTTTCTGAGAAACTTCTTTGTGTTCTGTGAAATCATCTCACAGTGTTACAGATTTCCCCTTAAGAAGACTTTCGCTAAGACAGTTCTTTTGGAATTGGCAAGTGATATTTGGAAGCCGTTAGAGGGCTATGGTGAAAAAGGAAATATCCTCAGATGAAATCTGAAAAGAAGCTTTCTGAGAAACTGCTTAGTGTTCTGTTATTTCATCTCACAGAGTTACATCTGTATTTCGTGGATCTCTTTGCTAGCCTTATTTCTGTGGAATCTGAGTACATATATTTCGGATCCCTTTGAAGACTATAGGGCCAAAGTAAATATCCTCCGATAACAAAGAGAAAGAAGCTTTCTGAGAAACTTCTTTGTGTTCTGTGAAATCATCTCACAGAGTTACAGCATTCCCTCAAGAAGCCTTTCGCTAAGACAGTTCTTGTGGAATTGGCAAAGTGATATTTGGAAGCCCATAGAGGGCTATGGTGAAAAAGGAAATATCCTCAGATGAAATCTGGAAAGAAGCTTTGTGAGAAACTGCTCTATGATGTGTGACTTCCACTCGCAGAGTTAGATCTGTATTTCGTGGATCTCTTTGCTAGCCTTATTTCTGTGGAATCTGAAAATAGATATTACGGATCCCTTTGAAGATAATAGGGTCAAAGGAAATATCCTCTGATGACAAGGAGAAAGAAGCTTTCTGAGAAACTTCTTTCTGTTCTGTGAAATCATCTCACAGAGTTACAGCTTTCCCCTTAAGAAGCCTTGTGTAAGACAGTTCTTGTGGAATTTTCAAAGTGATAGATGGAAGCCCATAGAGGGCTATATTGAAAAAGGAAATATCCTCAGATGAAATCTGGAAAGAAGCATTCTGAGAAACTACTTAGTTTTCTGTTAATTCACCTCACAGAGTTACATCTGTATGTCTTGGGTATCTTTGCTAGCCTTATTTCTGTGGAATCTGAGAACAGATATTTCGGATCCCTTTGAAAACTATAGGGCCAAAGGAAATATCCTCCGATAACAAAGAGAAAGAAGCTTTCTGAGAAACTTCTTTGTGTTCTGTGAAATCATCTCACAGAGTTACAGCTTTCCCCTCATGAAGCCTTTCGCTAAGACACTTCTTGTGGATTGGCAAAGTGATATTATGAATACCCTAGAGGGCTATGGTGAAAAAGGAAATATCCTCTGATGAAATCTGGAAAGAAGCTTTCTGAGAAACTGCTCTGTGATGTGTGATTTCCACTCACAGAGTTACATCTGTATTTCGTGGATCTCTTTGCTAGCCTTATTTCTCTGGAATCTGAGAACAGATATTTCGGATCCCTTTGAGGACTACTAGGCCAAAGAAAATATCCTCCGATAACAAAGAGAAAGAAGCTTCCTGAGAAACTTCTTTGTGTTCTGTGAAATCATCTCACAGAGTTACAGCTTTCCCCTCAAGAAGCCTTTCGCTAAGACAGTTCTTGTGGAATAGGCAATGTGACATTTGGAAGCCCATAGAGGGCTATGGTGAAAAAGAAATATCCTCAGATGAAATCTGGAAAGAACCTTTCTGAGAAACTGCTTAGTGTTCTGTTAATTTATCTCACCGAGTTACATCTGTATTTCGTGGATCTCTTTTCTAGCCTTATTTCTGTGGAATCTGAGAACAGATATTTCAGATCCCTTTGAAGACTCTAGGGCCAAAGGAAATATCCTCCGATAACAAAGAGAAAGAAGCTTTCTGAGAAACTTCTTTGTGTTCTGTGAAATCATCTCACAGAGTTACAGCTTTCCCCTCAAGAAACCTTTCGCTCAGACAGTTCTTGTGGAATTGGCAAAGTGATATTTGGAAGCCCCTAGAGGGCTATGGTGATAAAGGAAATATCCTCAGATGAAATTCGGAAAGAATGTTTCTGAGAAACTGCTCTGTGATGTGTGACACCACTCACACAGTTACATCTGTATTTCGTGGATGTCTTTGCTAGCCTTATTTCTGTGGAATCTGAGAACAGATATTGCGGATCCCTTTGAAGACTATAGGGCCAAAGGAAATATCCTCCGATAAAAAAGAGAAAGAAGCTTTCTGAGAAACTTCTTTGCGTTCTGTGAAATCATCTCACACAGTTACAGCTTTCCCCTCAAGAAGCCTTTCGCTAAGACAGTTCTTGTGGATTTGGCAAAGTGATATTTGGAAGCCCGTATAGGGCAATGGTGAAAAAGGAAATATCCTCAGATGAAATCTGAAAAGAAGCTTTCTGAGAAACTGCTTAGTGTTCTGTTAATTCATCTCACAGAGTTACATCTATATTTCGTGGATCTCTTTGCTAGCCTTATTTCTGTGGAATCTGCAAACAGATATTTCGGATCCCTTTGAAGATTATAGGGCCAAAGGAAATATCCTCCGATAACAAAAAGAAAGAAGCTTTCTGAGAAACTTCTTTGTGTTCTGTGAAATCATCTCACAGAGTTACAGATTTCCCCTTAAGAAGACGTTCGCTAAGACAGTTTTTGTGGAATTGGCAAAGTGATATTTGGAAGCCCATAGAGGGGTATGGTAAAAAAAGAAATATCCCCAGATGAAATCTGTAAAGAAGCTTTCTGAGAAACTGATAAGTATTCTGTTAATTCATCTCACAGAGTTACATCTGTATTTCGTAGATCTCTTTGATAGCCTTATTTCTGTGGAATCTAAGAACAGATATTTCGGATCCCTTTTAAGACTATAGGGCCAAAGGAAATATCTTCTGATAGCAAAAAGAAAGAAGCTTTCTGAGAAACTTCTTTGTGTTCTGTGAAATCATCTCACAGAGTTACAGCTTACCCCTTAAGAAGCCTTTCGCTAAGACAGTTCATGTGGAATTGGCAAAGTGATATTTGGAAGCCGTTTGAGGGCTATGGTGAAAAAGGAAATATCCTCAGATGAAATCTGAAAGAAGCTTTCTGAGAAACTGCTTAGTGTTCTGTTATTTCATCTCACAGAGTTACATCTGTATTTCGTGGATCTCTTTGCTAACCTTATTTCTGTGGATTCTGAGTACATATATTTCGGATCCCTTTGAAGACTATAGGGCCAAAGTAAATATCCTCCGATAACAAAGAGAAAGAAGCTTTCTGAGAAACTTCTTTGTGTTCTGTGAAATCATCTCACAGAGTTACAGCTTTCCCTCAAGAAGCCTTTCGCTAAGACAGTTCTTGTGGAATTGGCAAAGTGATATTTGGAAGCCCATAGAGGGCTATGGTGAAAAATTAAATATCCTCAGATGAAATCTGGAAAGAAGCTTTGTGAGAAACTGCTCTATGATGTGTGACTCCACTCGCAGAGTTAGATCTGTATTTCGTGGATCTCTTTGCTAGCCTTATTTCTGTGGAATCTGAGAACAGATATTACGGATCCCTTTGAAGATAATAGGGTCAAAGGAAATATCCTCTGATGACAAAGAGAAAGAAGCTTTCTGAGAAACTGCTTTCTGTTCTGTGAAATCATCTCACAGAGTTACAGCTTTCCCCTTAAGAAGCCTTGTGTAAGACAGTTCTTGTGGAATTTTCAAAGTGATAGTTGGAAGCCCATAGAGGGCTATATTGAAAAAGGAAATATCCTCAGATGAAATCTGGAAAGAAGCATTCTGAGAAACTACTTAGTTTTCTGTTAATTCACCTCACAGAGTTACATCTGTATGTCTTGGGTATCTTTGCTAGCCTTATTTCTGTGGAATCTGAGAACAGATATTTCGGATCCCTTTGAAAACTATAGGGCCAAAGGAAATATCCTCCGATAACAAAGAGAAAGAAGCTTTCTGAGAAACTTCTTTGTGTTCTGTGAAATCATCTCAGAGAGTTACAGCTTTCCCCTTATGAAGCCTTTCGATAAGACAATTCTTGTGGAAGTGGCAAAGTGATACTTGGAAGCCCATAGAGGGCTATGGTGAAAAAGGAAATATCCTCAGATGAAATCTGGAAAGAAGCTTTCTGAGAAACTGCTTAGTGTTCTGTTAATTCATCTCACAGAGTTACATCTGTATGTCGTGGATCTCTTTGCTAGCCTTATTTCTGTGGAATCTGAAAACAGATATTTCGGATCCCTTTGAAGACTATAGGGCCAAAGGAAATATCCTCCGATAACAAAGAGAAAGAAGCTTCCTGAGAAACTTCTTTGTGTTCTGTGAAATCATCTCACAGAGTTACAGCTTTCCCCTCAAGAAGCCTTTCGCTAAGACAGTTCTTGTGGATTAGGCAATGTGACATTTGGAAGCCCATAGAGGGCTATGGTGAAAAAGAAATATCCTCAGAAGAAATCTGGAAAGAACCTTTCTGAGAAACTGCTTAGTGTTCTGCTAATTTATCCCACCGAGTTACATCTGTATTTCGTGGATCTCTTTGCTAGCCTTATTTCTGTGGAATCTGAGAACAGATATTTCGGATCCCTTTGAAGACTGTAGGGCCAAAGGAAATATCCTCCGATAAAAAAGAGAAAGAAGCTTTCTGAGAAACTTCTTTGTGTTCTGTGAAATCATCTCACAGAATTACAGCTTTTCCCTCAAGAAGCCTTTCGCTAACACAGTTCTTGTGGATTGGCAAAGTGACATTATGAAGCCCATAGAGGGCTGTGGTGAAAAAGGAAATATCCTCAGATGAAATCTGGAAAGAAGCTTTCTGAGAAACTGCTCTGAGATGTTTGACTTCCACTCACAGAGTTACATCTGTTTTTCGTGGACCTCTTTGCTAGCCTTATTTCTGTGGAATCTGAGAACAGATATTTCGGATCCCTTTGAAGACTATAGGGCCAAAGGAAATATCCTCCGATAACAAAGATAAAGAAGCTTTCTGAGAAAATTTTTTGTGTTCTGTGAATTCATCTCACACAGTTACAGCTTTCCCCTCAAGAAGCCTTGTGTAAGACAGTTCTTGTGGATTTGGCAAAGTGATATTTGGAAGCCCGTATAGGGCAATGGTGAAAAAGGAAATATCCTCAGATGAAATCTGGAAAGAAGCTTTCTGAGAAACTGCTCTGAGATGTGTGACTTCCACTCACAGAGTTACATCTGTTTTTCGTGGATCTCTTTGCTAGCCTTATTTCTGTGGAATCTGAGAACAGATATTTCGGATCCCTTTGAAGACTATAGGGCCAAGGGAAATATCCTCCGATAACAAAGAGAAAGAATCTTTCTGCGAAACTTCTTTGTGTTCTGTGAAATCATCTCACACAGTTACAGCTTTCTCCTCAAGAAGCCTTTCTCTAAGACAGTTCTTGTGGATTTGGCAAAGTGATATTTGGAAGCCCGTATAGGGCAATGGTGAAAAAGGAAATATCCTCAGATGAAATCTGGAAAGAAGCTTTCTGAGAAACTGCTTAGTGTTCTGTTAATTCATCTCACAGAGTTAGATCTGTATTTCGTGGATCTCTTTGCTAGCCTTATTTCTGTGGAATCTGAGAACAGATATTTCGGATCCCTTTGAAGACTCTCGGGCCAAAGAAAATATCCTCCGATAACAAAGAGAAACAAGCTTTCTGAGAAACTTCTTTGTGTTCTGTGAAATCACCTCACAGTGTTACAGCTTTCCCCTCAAGAAGCCTTTCGCTAAGAAACTTCTTGTGGATTGGCAAAGTGATATTATGAAGCCCATAGAGGGCTATGGTGAAAAAGGAAATATCCTCAGATGAAATCTGGAAAGAAGCTTTCTGAGAAACTGCTCTGAGATGTGTGACTTCCACTCACAGAGTTACATCTGCATTTCGTGGATGTTTTGCTAGCCTTATTTCTCTGGAATCTGAGAACAGATATTTCGGATCCCTTTGAGGAATACTAGGCCAAAGGAAATATCCTCCGATAACAAAGTGAAAGAAGCTTCCTGCGAAACTTCTTTGTGTTCTGTGAAATCATCTCACAGAGTTACAGCTTTCCCCCCAAGAAGCCTTTCGCTAAGACAGTTCTTGTGGAATAGGCAATGTGACATTTGGAAGCCCTTAGAGGGCTATGGTGAAAAGGAAATATCCTCAGATGAAATCTGGAAAGAACCTTTCTGAGAAACTGCTTAGTGTTCTGTTAATTCATCTCACAGAGTTACATCTGTATGTCGTGGATCTCTTTGCTAGCCTTATTTCTGTGCAATCTGAGAACAGATATTTCGGATCCATTCGAAGACTATAGGGCCAAAGGAAATATCCTCCGATAACAAAGAGAAAGAAGCTTTCGGAGAAACGTCTTCGTGTTCCGTGAAATAATCTCACAGAGTTACAGCTTTCCCCTCAAGAAGCTTTTCGCTAAGACAGTTCTTGTGGAATTGGCAAAGTGATGTTTGGAAGCCTATGGAGGGCTATTGTGAAAAAGGAAATATCCTCAGATGAAATCTGGAAAGAAGCTTTCTGAGAAACTGCTCTGTGATGTGTGACTTCCACTCACAGAGTTACATCTGTATTTCGTGGATCTCTTTGCTAACCTTATTTCTGTGGATTCTGAGTACATATATTTCGGATCCCTTTGAAGACTATAGGGCCAAAGTAAATATCCTCCGATAACAAAGAGAAAGAAGCTTTCTGAGAAACTTCTTTGTGTTCTGTGAAATCATCTCACAGAGTTACAGCTTTCCCTCAAGAAGCCTTTCGCTAAGACAGTTCTTGTGGAATTGGCAAAGTGATATTTGGAAGCCCATAGAGGGCTATGGTGAAAAATTAAATATCCTCAGATGAAATCTGGAAAGAAGCTTTGTGAGAAACTGCTCTATGATGTGTGACTCCACTCGCAGAGTTAGATCTGTATTTCGTGGATCTCTTTGCTAGCCTTATTTCTGTGGAATCTGAGAACAGATATTACGGATCCCTTTGAAGATAATAGGGTCAAAGGAAATATCCTCTGATGACAAAGAGAAAGAAGCTTTCTGAGAAACTGCTTTCTGTTCTGTGAAATCATCTCACAGAGTTACAGCTTTCCCCTTAAGAAGCCTTGTGTAAGACAGTTCTTGTGGAATTTTCAAAGTGATAGTTGGAAGCCCATAGAGGGCTATATTGAAAAAGGAAATATCCTCAGATGAAATCTGGAAAGAAGCATTCTGAGAAACTACTTAGTTTTCTGTTAATTCACCTCACAGAGTTACATCTGTATGTCTTGGGTATCTTTGCTAGCCTTATTTCTGTGGAATCTGAGAACAGATATTTCGGATCCCTTTGAAAACTATAGGGCCAAAGGAAATATCCTCCGATAACAAAGAGAAAGAAGCTTTCTGAGAAACTTCTTTGTGTTCTGTGAAATCATCTCAGAGAGTTACAGCTTTCCCCTTATGAAGCCTTTCGATAAGACAATTCTTGTGGAAGTGGCAAAGTGATACTTGGAAGCCCATAGAGGGCTATGGTGAAAAAGGAAATATCCTCAGATGAAATCTGGAAAGAAGCTTTCTGAGAAACTGCTTAGTGTTCTGTTAATTCATCTCACAGAGTTACATCTGTATGTCGTGGATCTCTTTGCTAGCCTTATTTCTGTGGAATCTGAAAACAGATATTTCGGATCCCTTTGAAGACTATAGGGCCAAAGGAAATATCCTCCGATAACAAAGAGAAAGAAGCTTCCTGAGAAACTTCTTTGTGTTCTGTGAAATCATCTCACAGAGTTACAGCTTTCCCCTCAAGAAGCCTTTCGCTAAGACAGTTCTTGTGGATTAGGCAATGTGACATTTGGAAGCCCATAGAGGGCTATGGTGAAAAAGAAATATCCTCAGAAGAAATCTGGAAAGAACCTTTCTGAGAAACTGCTTAGTGTTCTGCTAATTTATCCCACCGAGTTACATCTGTATTTCGTGGATCTCTTTGCTAGCCTTATTTCTGTGGAATCTGAGAACAGATATTTCGGATCCCTTTGAAGACTGTAGGGCCAAAGGAAATATCCTCCGATAAAAAAGAGAAAGAAGCTTTCTGAGAAACTTCTTTGTGTTCTGTGAAATCATCTCACAGAATTACAGCTTTTCCCTCAAGAAGCCTTTCGCTAACACAGTTCTTGTGGATTGGCAAAGTGACATTATGAAGCCCATAGAGGGCTGTGGTGAAAAAGGAAATATCCTCAGATGAAATCTGGAAAGAAGCTTTCTGAGAAACTGCTCTGAGATGTTTGACTTCCACTCACAGAGTTACATCTGTTTTTCGTGGACCTCTTTGCTAGCCTTATTTCTGTGGAATCTGAGAACAGATATTTCGGATCCCTTTGAAGACTATAGGGCCAAAGGAAATATCCTCCGATAACAAAGATAAAGAAGCTTTCTGAGAAAATTTTTTGTGTTCTGTGAATTCATCTCACACAGTTACAGCTTTCCCCTCAAGAAGCCTTGTGTAAGACAGTTCTTGTGGATTTGGCAAAGTGATATTTGGAAGCCCGTATAGGGCAATGGTGAAAAAGGAAATATCCTCAGATGAAATCTGGAAAGAAGCTTTCTGAGAAACTGCTCTGAGATGTGTGACTTCCACTCACAGAGTTACATCTGTTTTTCGTGGATCTCTTTGCTAGCCTTATTTCTGTGGAATCTGAGAACAGATATTTCGGATCCCTTTGAAGACTATAGGGCCAAGGGAAATATCCTCCGATAACAAAGAGAAAGAATCTTTCTGCGAAACTTCTTTGTGTTCTGTGAAATCATCTCACACAGTTACAGCTTTCTCCTCAAGAAGCCTTTCTCTAAGACAGTTCTTGTGGATTTGGCAAAGTGATATTTGGAAGCCCGTATAGGGCAATGGTGAAAAAGGAAATATCCTCAGATGAAATCTGGAAAGAAGCTTTCTGAGAAACTGCTTAGTGTTCTGTTAATTCATCTCACAGAGTTAGATCTGTATTTCGTGGATCTCTTTGCTAGCCTTATTTCTGTGGAATCTGAGAACAGATATTTCGGATCCCTTTGAAGACTCTCGGGCCAAAGAAAATATCCTCCGATAACAAAGAGAAACAAGCTTTCTGAGAAACTTCTTTGTGTTCTGTGAAATCACCTCACAGTGTTACAGCTTTCCCCTCAAGAAGCCTTTCGCTAAGAAACTTCTTGTGGATTGGCAAAGTGATATTATGAAGCCCATAGAGGGCTATGGTGAAAAAGGAAATATCCTCAGATGAAATCTGGAAAGAAGCTTTCTGAGAAACTGCTCTGAGATGTGTGACTTCCACTCACAGAGTTACATCTGCATTTCGTGGATGTTTTGCTAGCCTTATTTCTCTGGAATCTGAGAACAGATATTTCGGATCCCTTTGAGGAATACTAGGCCAAAGGAAATATCCTCCGATAACAAAGTGAAAGAAGCTTCCTGCGAAACTTCTTTGTGTTCTGTGAAATCATCTCACAGAGTTACAGCTTTCCCCCCAAGAAGCCTTTCGCTAAGACAGTTCTTGTGGAATAGGCAATGTGACATTTGGAAGCCCTTAGAGGGCTATGGTGAAAAGGAAATATCCTCAGATGAAATCTGGAAAGAACCTTTCTGAGAAACTGCTTAGTGTTCTGTTAATTCATCTCACAGAGTTACATCTGTATGTCGTGGATCTCTTTGCTAGCCTTATTTCTGTGCAATCTGAGAACAGATATTTCGGATCCATTCGAAGACTATAGGGCCAAAGGAAATATCCTCCGATAACAAAGAGAAAGAAGCTTTCGGAGAAACGTCTTCGTGTTCCGTGAAATAATCTCACAGAGTTACAGCTTTCCCCTCAAGAAGCTTTTCGCTAAGACAGTTCTTGTGGAATTGGCAAAGTGATGTTTGGAAGCCTATGGAGGGCTATTGTGAAAAAGGAAATATCCTCAGATGAAATCTGGAAAGAAGCTTTCTGAGAAACTGCTCTGTGATGTGTGACTTCCACTCACAGAGTTACATCTGTATTTCGTGGATCTCTTTGCTAGCCTTATTTCTGTGGAATCTGAGAACAGATATTTCGGATCCCATTGAAGACTATAGGGCCAAAGGAAATATCCTCCGATAACAAAGAGAAAGAAGCTTTCTGAGAAACTTCTTTATGTTCTGTGAAATCACCTCACAGAGTTACAGCTTTCCCTTCAAGAAGCCTTTCGCTAAGACACTTCTTGTGGATTGGCAAAGTGATAATATGAAGCCCTAGAGGGCTATGGTGAAAAAGGAAATATCCTCAGATGAAATCTGGAAGGAAGCTTTCTGACAAACTGATCTGAGATGTGTGACTTCCACTCACAGAGTTACATCTGTTTTTCATGGATCTCTTTGCTAGCCTTATTTCTGTGGAATCTGAGAACAGATATTCCGGATCCCTTTGAAGACTATAGGGCCAAAGGAAATATCCTCCGATAACAAAGAGAAAGAAGCTTTCAGAGAAACTTCTTTGTGTTCTGTGAAATCATCTCACACAGTTACAGCTTTCCCCTCAAGAAGCCTTTCGCTAAGACAGTTCTTGTGGATTTGGCAAAGTGATATTTGGAAGCCCGTATAGGGCAATGGTGAAAAAGGAAATATCCTCAGATGAAATCCGGAAAGAAGCTTTCTGAGAAACTGCTTAGTGTTCTGTTAATTCATCTTACAGAGTTACATCTGTATGTCGTGGATCTCGTTGCTAGCCTTATTTCTGTGGAATCTGAGAAAAGATATTTCGGATCCCTTTGAAGACTATAGGGCCAAAGGAAATATCCTCCGATAACAAAGAGAAAGAAGCTTTCTGAGAAACTTCTTTGTGTTCTGTGAAATCATCTCACAGAGTTACAGCTTTCCCCTCAAGAAGCCTTTCGCTAAGACACTTCTTGTGGATTGGCAAAGTGATATTATGAAACCCATAGAGTGCTATGGTGAAAAAGGAAATATCCTCCGATGAAATCTGGAAAGAAACTTTCTGAGAACTGCTTAGTGTTCTGTTAATTCATCTTACAGAGTTACATCTGTATTTCGTGGATCTCCTGGCTAGCCTTATTTCTGTGGTATCTGAGAACAGATATTTCGGATCCCTTTGAATACTCTAGGGCCAAAGGAAATATCCTCCGATAACAAAGAGAAAGAAGCTTTCTGAGAAACTTCTTTATGTTCTGTGAAATCACCTCACAGAGTTACAGCTTTCCCTTCAAGAAGCCTTTCGCTAAGACACTTCTTGTGGATTGGCAAAGTGATATTATGAAGCCCTAGAGGGCTATGGTGAAAAAGGAAATATCCTCAGATGAAATCTGGAAGGAAGCTTTCTGACAAACTGATCTGAGATGTGTGACTTCCACTCACAGAGTTACATCTGTTTTTCGTGGATCTCTTTGCTAGCCTTATTTCTGTGGAATCTGAGAACAGATATTCCGGATCCCTTTGAAGACTATAGGGCCAAAGTAAATATCCTCCGATAACAAAGAGAAAGAAGCTTTCTGAGAAACTTCTTTGTGTTCTGTGAAATCATCTCACACAGTTACAGCTTTCCCCTCAAGAAGCCTTTCGCTAAGACAGTTCTTGTGGATTTGGCAAAGTGATATTTGGAAGCCTGTATAGGGCAATGGTGAAAAAGGAAATATCCTCAGATGAAATCTGGAAAGAAGCTTTCTGAGAAACTGCTTAGTGTTCTGTTAATTCATCTCACAGAGTTACATCTGTATTTCGTGGATCTCTTTGCTAGCCTTATTTCTGTGGAATCTGAGAACAGATATTTCGGATTCCTTTGAAGACTCTAGGGCCAAAGGAAATATCCTCCGATAACAAAGACAAAGAAGCTTTCTGAGAAACTTCTTTGTGTTCTGTGAAATCACCTCACAGAGTTACAGCTTTCCCCTCAAGAAGCTTTTCTCTAAGACACTTCTTGTGGATTGGCAAAGTGATATTTGGAAGCCCATTGAGGGCTATGGTGAAAAGGGAAATATCCTCAGATGAAATCTGGAAGGAAGCTTTCTGAGAAACTGCTCTGTCATGTGTGACTTCCACTCATAGAGTTACTTCTGCATTTCGTGGATGTTTTGCTAGCCTTATTTCTTTGGAATCTGAGAACAGATATTTCGGATCCCTTTGAAGACTATAGGGCCAGAGGAAATATCCTCCGATAACAAAGAGAAAGAAGCTTTCTGAGAAACTTCTTTGTGTTCTGTGAAATCATCTCACAGAGTTACAGATTTCCACTTAAGAAGCCTTTCGCTAAGACCGTTCTTGTGGAATTGGCAAAGTGATATTTTGAAGCCCGTAGAGGGCTATGGTGAAAAAGGAAATATCCTCAGATGAAATCTGGAAAGAAGCTTTCTGAGAAACTGCTTAGTGTTCTGGTAATTCATCTCACGGAGTTACATCTGTATGTCGTGGATCTCTTTGCTAGCCTTATATCTGTGGAATCTGAGAACAGATATTTCGGATCCATTCGAAGACTATAGGGCCAAAGGAATATCCTCCGATAACAAAGAGAAAGAAGCTTTCGGAGAAACGTCTACGTGTTCCGTGAAATAATCTCACAGAGTTACAGCTTTCCCCTCAAGAAGCCTTTCGCTAAGACAGTTCTTGTGGAATTGGCAAAGTGATGTTTGGAAGCCTATGGAGGGCTATGGTGAAAAAGGAAATATCCTCAGATGAAATCTGTAACGAAGCTTTCTGAGAAACTGCTCTGTGAGGTGTGAATTCCACTCACAGAGTTACATCTGTATTTCGTGGATCTCTTTGCGAGCCTTATTTCTGTGGAATATGAGAACAGATATTTCGGATCCCTTTGAAGACTATAGGGCCAAAGGAAATATCCTCCGATAACAAAGAGAAAGAAGCTTTCTGAGAAACTTCTTTGTGTTCTGTGAAATCATCTCACAGAGTTACAGCTTTCCCCTCAAGAATCTTTTCGCTAAGACAGTTCTTGTGGAATTGGCTAAGTGATATTTGGAAGCCTAGGGAGGGCTATGGTGAAAAAGGAAATATCCTCAGATGAAATCTGGAAAGAAGCTTTCTGAGAAACTGCTCTGTGATGTGTGACTTCCACTCACAGAGTTACATCTGTGTTTCGTGGATCTCTTTGCTAGCCTTATTTCTGTGGAATCTGAGAACAGATATTTCGGATCCCTTTGAAGACTATAGGGCCAAAGGAAATATCCTCCGATAACAAAGAGAAAGAAGCTTTCTGAGAAACTTCTTTGTGTTGTGTGAAATCATCTCACACAGTTACAGCTTTCCCCTCAAGAAGCCTTTCGCTAAGACAGTTCTTGTGGATTTGGCAAAGTGATATTTGGAAGCCCTTATAGGGCAATGGTGAAAAAGGAAATATCCTCAGATGAAATCTGGAAAGAAGCTTTCTGAGAAACTGCTTAGTGTTCTGTTAATTCATCTTACAGAGTTACATCTGTATGTCGTGGATCTCCTTGCTAGCCTTATTTCTGTGGAATCTGAGAAAACATATTTCGGATCCCTCTGAAGACTATAGGGCCAAAGGAAATATCCTCCGATAACAAAGAGAAAGAACCTTTCTGAGAAACTTCTTTGTGTTCTTTGAAATCATCTCACACAGTTACAGCTTTCCCCTCAAGAAGCCTTTCGCTAAGACAGTTCTTGTGGATTTGGCATAGTGATATTTGGAAGCCCGTATAGGGCAATGGTGAAAATGGAAATATCCTCAGATGAAATCTGGAAAGAAGCTTTATGAGAAACTGCTTAGTGTTCTGCTAATTCATCTTACAGAGTTACATCTGTATGTCGTGGATCTCCTGGCTAGCCTTATTTCTGTGGTATCTGAGAACAGATATTTCGGATCCCTTTGAATACTCTAGGGCCAAAGGAAATATCCTCCGATAACAAAGAGAAAGAAGCTTTCTGAGAAACTTCTTTATGTTCTGTGAAATCACCTCACAGAGTTACTGCTTTCCCTTCAAGAAGCCTTTCGCTAAGACACTTCTTGTGGATTGGCAAAGTGATATTTGGAAGCCCATAGAGGGCTATGGTGAAAAGGGAAATATCCTCAGATGAAATCTGGAAGGAAGCTTTCTGAGAAACTGCTCTGTGATGTGTGACTTCCACTCATAGAGTTACATCTGCATTTCGTGGATGTTTTGCTAGCCTTATTTCTTTGGAATCTGAGAACAGATATTTCGGATCCCTTTGAAGACTATAGGGCCAGAGGAAATATCCTCCGATAACAAAGAGAAGGAAGCTTTCTGAGAAACTTCTTTGTGTTCTGTGAAATCATCTCACAGAGTTACAGATTTCCACGTAAGAAGCCTTTCGCTAAGACAGTTCTTGTGGAATTGGCAAAGTGATATTTGGAAGCCCGTAGAGGGCTATGGTGAAAAAGGAAATATCCTCAGATGAAATCTGGAAAGAAGCTTTCTGAGAAACTGCTTAGTGTTCTGGTAATTCATCTCACGGAGTTACATCTGTATGTCGTGGATCTCTTTGCTAGCCTTATTTCTGTGGAATCTGAGAACAGATATT
This sequence comes from Macaca nemestrina, assembly GCF_043159975.1. Lineage (NCBI taxonomy): Eukaryota > Metazoa > Chordata > Mammalia > Primates > Cercopithecidae > Macaca > Macaca nemestrina. The sequence continues at coordinate 133,489,612 of NC_092130.1, read as the reverse complement.
TCGGATCCATTCGAAGACTATAGGGCCAAAGGAAATATCCTCCGATAACAAAGAGAAAGAAGCTTTCGGAGAAACGTCTTCGTGTTCCGTGAAATAGTCTCACAGAGTTACAGCTTTCCCCTCAAGAAGCTTTTCGCTAAGACAGTTCTTGTGGAATTGGCAAAGTGATGTTTGGAAGCCTATGGAGGGCTATTGTGAAAAAGGAAATATCCTCAGATGAAATCTGGAAAGAAGCTTTCTGAGAAACTGCTCTGTGATGTGTGACTTCCACTCACAGAGTTACATCTGTATTTCTTGGATCTCTTTGCTAGCCTTATTTCTGTGGAATCTGAGAACAGATATTTCGGATCCCATTGAAGACTATAGGGCCAAAGGAAATATCCTCCGATAACAAAGAGAAAGAAGCTTTCTGAGAAACTTCTTTATGTTCTGTGAAATCACCTCACAGAGTTACAGCTTTCCCTTCAAGAAGCCTTTCGCTAAGACACTTCTTGTGGATTGGCAAAGTGATATTATGAAGCCCTAGAGGGCTATGGTGAAAAAGGAAATATCCTCAGATGAAATCTGGAAGGAAGCTTTCTGACAAACTGATCTGAGATGTGTGACTTCCACTCACAGAGTTACATCTGTTTTTCATGGATCTCTTTGCTAGCCTTATTTCTGTGGAATCTGAGAACAGATATTCCGGATCCCTTTGAAGACTATAGGGCCAAAGGAAATATCCTCCGATAACAAAGAGAAAGAAGCTTTCTGAGAAACTTCTTTGTGTTCTGTGAAATCATCTCACACAGTTACAGCTTTCCCCTCAAGAAGCCTTTCGCTAAGACAGTTCTTGTGGATTTGGCAAAGTGATATTTGGAAGCCCGTATAGGGCAATGGTGAAAAAGGAAATATCCTCAGATGAAATCCGGAAAGAAGCTTTCTGAGAAACTGCTTAGTGTTCTGTTAATTCATCTCACAGAGTTACATCTGTATTTCGTGGATCTCTTTGCTAGCCTTATTTCTGTGGAATCTGAGAACAGATATTTCGGATTCCTTTGAAGACTCTAGGGCCATCGGAAATATCCTCCGATAACAAAGAGAAAGAAGCTTTCTGAGAAACTTCTTTGTGTTCTGTGAAATCACCTCACAGAGTTACAGCTTTCCCCTCAAGAAGCCTTTCGCTAAGACACTTCTTTTGGATTGGCAAAGTGATATTTGGAAGCCCATAGAGGGCTATGGTGAAAAAGGAAATATCCTCAGATGAAATCTGGAAGGAAGCTTTCTGAGAAACTGTTCTGTGATGTGTGACTTCCACTCACAGAGTTACATCTGTATTTCGTGGATCTCTTTGCTAGCCTTATTTCTGTGGAATCTGAGAACAGATATTTCGGATCCCTTTGAAGACTATAGGGACAAAGGAAATATCCTCCGATAACAAAGAGAAAGAAGCTTTCTGAGAAACTTCTTTGTGTTCTGTGAAATCATCTCACAGAGTTACAGGTTTCCCCTCAAGAAGCCTTTCACTAAGACAGTTCTTGTGGATTTGGCAAAGTGATATTTGGAAGCCCGTATAGGGCAATGGTGAAAAAGGAAATATCCTCAGATGAAATCTGGAAAGAAGCTTTCTGAGAAACTGCTTAGTGTTCTGTTAATTCATCTTACAGAGTTACATCTGTATGTCGTGTATCTCCTTGCTAGCCTTATTTCTGTGGAATCTGAGAAAAGATATTTCGGATCCCTTTGAAGACTATAGGGCCAAAGGAAATATCCTCCGATAACAAAGAGAAAGAAGCTTTCTGAGAAACTTCTTTGTGTTCTGTGAAATCATCTCACAGAGTTACAGCTTTCCCCTCAAGAAGCCTTTCGCTAAGACAGTTCTTGTGGATTTGGCAAAGTGATATTTGGAAGCCCGTATAGGGCAATGGTGAAAAAGGAAATATCCTCCGATGAAATCTGGAAAGAAGCTTTATGAGAAACTGCTTAGTGTTCTGTTAATTCATCTTACAGAGTTACATCTGTATGTCGTGGATCTCCTGGCTAGCCTTATTTCTGTGGTATCTGAGAACAGATATTTCGTATCCCTTTGAATACTCTAGGGCCAAAGGAAATATCCTCCGATAACAAAGAGAAAGAAGCTTTCTGAGAAACTTCTTTATGTTCTGTGAAATCACCTCACAGAGTTACAGCTTTCCCTTCAAGAAGCCTTTCGCTAAGACACTTCTTGTGGATTGGCAAAGTGATATTATGAAGCCCTAGAGGGCTATGGTGAAAAACGAAATATCCTCAGATGAAATCTGGAAGGAAGCTTTCTGACAAACTGATCTGAGATGTGTGACTTCCACTCACAGAGTTACATCTGTTTTTCATGGATCTCTTTGCTAGCCTTATTTCTGTGGAATCTGAGAACAGATATTCCGGATCCCTTTGAAGACTATAGGGCCAAAGGAAATATCCTCCGATAACAAAGAGAAAGAAGCTTTCTGAGAAACTTCTTTGTGTTCTGTGAAATCATCTCACACAGTTACAGCTTTCCCCTCAAGAAGCCTTTCGCTAAGACAGTTCTTGTGGATTTGGCAAAGTGATATTTGGAAGCCCGTATAGGGCAATGGTGAAAAAGGAAATATCCTCAGATGAAATCTGGAAAGAAGCTTTCTGAGAAACTGCTTAGTGTTCTGTTAATTCATCTCACAGAGTTACATCTGTATTTCGTGGATCACTTTGCTAGCCTTATTTCTGTGGAAACTGAGAACAGATATTTCGGATTCCTTTGAAGACTCTAGGGCCATCGGAAATATCCTCCGATAACAAAGAGAAAGAAGCTTTCTGAGAAACTTCTTTGTGTTCTGTGAAATCACCTCACAGAGTTACAGCTTTCCCCTCAAGAAGCCTTTCGCTAAGACACTTCTTGTGGATTGGCAAAGTGATATTTGGAAGCCCATAGAGGGCTATGGTGAAAAGGGAAATATCCTCAGATGAAATCTGGAAGGAAGCTTTCTGAGAAACTGCTCTGTGATGTGTGACTTCCACTCATAGAGTTACATCTGCATTTCGTGGATGTTTTGCTAGCCTTATTTCTTTGGAATCTGAGAACAGATATTTCGGATCCCTTTGAAGACTATAGGGCCAGAGGAAATATCCTCCGATAACAAAGAGAAAGAAACTTTCTGAGAAACTTCTTTGTGTTCTGTGAAATCATCTCACAGAGTTACAGATTTCCACTTAAGAAGCCTTTCGCTAAGACAGTTCTTGTGGAATTGGCAAAGTGATATTTGGAAGCCCGTAGAGGGCAATGGTGAAAAAGGAAATATCCTCAGATGAAATCTGGAAATAAGCTTTCTGAGAAACTGCTTAGTGTTCTGTTAATTCATCTTACAGAGTTACATCTGTATGTCGTGGATCTCCTTGCTAGCCTTATTTCTGTGGAATCTGAGAAAACATATTTCGGATCCCTCTGAAGACTATAGGGCCAAAGGAAATATCCTCCGTTAACAAAGAGAAAGAACCTTTCTGAGAAACTTCTTTGTGTTCTGTGAAATCATCTCACACAGTTACAGCTTTCCCCTCAAGAAGCCTTTCGCTAAGACAGTTCTTGTGGATTTGGCATAGTGATATTTGGAAGCCCGTATAGGGCAATGGTGAAAATGGAAATATCCTCAGATGAAATATGGAAAGAAGCTTTATGAGAAACTGCTTAGTGTTCTGCTAATTCATCTTACAGAGTTACATCTGTATGTCGTGGATCTCCTGGCTAGCCTTATTTCTGTGGTATCTGAGAACAGATATTTCGGATCCCTTTGAATACTCTAGGGCCAAAGGAAATATCCTCCGATAACAAAGAGAAAGAAGCTTTCTGAGAAACTTCTTTATGTTCTGTGAAATCACCTCACAGAGTTACTTCTTTCCCTTCAAGAAGCCTTTCGCTAAGACACTTCTTGTGGATTGGCAAAGTGATATTTGGAACCCCTAGAGGGCTATGGTGAAAAGGGAAATATCCTCAGATGAAATCTGGAAGGAAGCTTTCTGAGAAACTGCTCTGTGATGTGTGACTTCCACTCATAGAGTTACATCTGCATTTCGTGGATGTTTTGCTAGCCTTATTTCTTTGGAATCTGAGAACAGATATTTCGGATCCCTTTGAAGACTATAGGGCCAGAGGAAATATCCTCTGATAACAAAGAGAAGGAAGCTTTCTGAGAAACTTCTTTGTGTTCTGTGAAATCATCTCACAGAGTTACAGATTTCCACGTAAGAAGCCTTTCGCTAAGACAGTTCTTGTGGAATTGGCAAAGTGATATTTGGAAGCCCGTAGAGGGCTATGGTGAAAAAGGAAATATCCTCAGATGAAATCTGGAAAGAGGCTTTCTGAGAAACTGCTTAGTGTTCTGGTAATTCATCTCACGGAGTTACATCTGTATGTCGTGGATCTCTTTGCTAGCCTTATTTCTGTGGAATCTGAGAACAGATATTTCGGATCCATTCGAAGACTATAGGGCCAAAGGAAATATCCTCCGATAACAGAGAGAAAGAAGCTTTCGGAGAAACGTCTTCGTGTTCCGTGAAATAATCTCACAGAGTTACAGCTTTCCCCTCAAGAAGCTTTTCGCTAAGACAGTTCTTGTGGAATTGGCAAAGTGATGTTTGGAAGCCTATGGAGGGCTATGGTGAAAAAGGAAATATCCTCAGATGAAATCTGGAAAGAAGCTTTCTGAGAAACTGCTCTGTGATGTGTGACTTCCACTCACAGAGTTACATCTGTATTTCGTGGATCTCTTTGCTAGCCTTATTTCTGTGGAATCTGAGAACAGATATTTCGGATCCCTTTGAAGACTATAGGGCCAAAGGAAATATCCTCCGATAACAAAGAGAAAGAAGCTTTCTGAGAAACTTCTTTATGTTCTGTGAAATCACCTCACAGAGTTACAGCTTTCCCTTCAAGAAGCCTTTCGCTAAGACACTTCTTGTGGATTGGCAAAGTGATATTATGAAGCCCTAGAGGGCTATGGTGAAAAAGGAAATATCCTCAGATGAAATCTGGAAGGAAGCTTTCTGACAAACTGATCTGAGATGTGTGACTTCCACTCACAGAGTTACATCTGTTTTTCATGGATCTCTTTGCTAGCCTTATTTCTGTGGAATCTGAGAACAGATATTCCGGATCCCTTTGAAGACTATAGGGCCAAAGGAAATATCCTCCGATAACAAAGAGAAAGAAGCTTTCTGAGAAACTTCTTTGTGTTCTGTGAAATCATCTCACACAGTTACAGCTTTCCCCTCAAGAAGCCTTTCGCTAAGACAGTTCTTGTGGATTTGGCAAAGTGATATTTGGAAGCCCGTATAGGGCAATGGTGAAAAAGGAAATATCCTCAGATGAAATCTGGAAAGAAGCTTTCTGAGAAACTGCTTAGTGTTCTGTTAATTCATCTCACAGAGTTACATCTGTATTTCGTGGATCTCTTTGCTAGCCTTATTTCTGTGGAATCTGAGAACAGATATTTCGGATTCCTTTGAAGACTCTAGGGCCATCGGAAATATCCTCCGATAACAAAGAGAAAGAAGCTTTCTGAGAAACTTCTTTGTGTTCTGTGAAATCACCTCACAGAGTTACAGCTTTCCCCTCAAGAAGCCTTTCGCTAAGACACTTCTTGTGGATTGGCAAAGTGATATTTGGAAGCCCATAGAGGGCTATGGTGAAAAGGGAAATATCCTCAGATGAAATCTGGAAGGAAGCTTTCTGAGAAACTGCTCTGTGATGTGTGACTTCCACTCATAGAGTTACATCTGCATTTCGAGGATGTTTTGCTAGCCTTATTTCTTTGTAATCTGAGAACACATATTTCGGATCCCTTTGAAGACTCTAGGGCCAGAGGAAATATCCTCCGATAACAAAGAGAAAGAAGCTTTCTGAGAAACTTCTTTGTGTTCAGTGAAATCATCTCACAGAGTTACAGATTTCCACTTAAGAAGCCTTTCGCTAAGACAGTTCTTGTGGAATTGGCAAAGTGATATTTGGAAGCCCGTAGAGGGCTATGGTGAAAAAGGAAATATCCTCAGATGAAATCTGGAAAGAAGCTTTCTGAGAAACTGCTTAGTGTTCTGGTAATTCATCTCACGGAGTTACATCTGTATGTCGTGGATCTCTTTGCTAGCCTTATTTCTGTGGAATCTGAGAGAAGATATTTCGGATCCCTTTGAAGACTATAGGGCCAAAGGAAATATCCTCCGATAACAAAGAGAAAGAAGCTTTCTGAGAAACTGCTTAGTGTTCTGTTAATTCATCTCACAGAGTTACATCTGTATTTCGTGGATCTCTTTGCTAGCCTTATTTCTGTGGAAGCTGAGAACAGATATTTCGGATTCCTTTGAAGACTCTAGGGCCATCGGAAATATCCTCCGATAACAAAGAGAAAGAAGCTTTCTGAGAAACTTCTTTGTGTTCTGTGAAATCACCTCACAGAGTTACAGCTTTCCCCTCAAGAAGCCTTTCGCTAAGACACTTCTTGTGGATTGGCAAAGTGATATTTGGAAGCCCATAGAGGGCTATGGTAAAAAGGGAAATATCCTCAGATGAAATCTGGAAGGAAACTTTCTGAGAAACTGCTCTGTGATGTGTGACTTCCACTCATAGAGTTACATCTGCATTTCGTGGATGTTTTGCTAGCCTTATTTCTTTGGAATCTGAGAACAGATATTTCGGATCCCTTTGAAGACTATAGGGCCAGAGGAAATATCCTCCGATAACAAAGAGAAAGAAGCTTTCTGAGAAACTTCTTTGTGTTCTGTGAAATCATCTCACAGAGTTACAGATTTCCACTTAAGAAGCCTTTCGCTAAGACAGTTCTTGTGGAATTGGCAAAGTGATATTTGGAAGCCCGTAGAGGGCTATGGTGAAAAAGGAAATAACCTCAGATGAAATCTGGAAAGAAGCTTTCTGAGAAACTGCTTAGTGTTCTGGTAATTCATCTCACGGAGTTACATCTGTATGTCGTGGATCTCTTTGCTAGCCTTATTTCTGTGGAATCTGTGAACAGATATTTCGGATCCATTCGAAGACTATAGGGCCAAAGGAAATATCCTACGATAACAAAGAGAAAGAAACTTTCGGAGAAACGTCTTCGTGTTCCGTGAAATAATCTCACAGAATTACAGATTTCCCCTCAAGAAGCTTTTCGCTAAGACAGTTCTTGTGGAATTGGCAAAGTGATGTTTGGAAGCCTATGGAGGGCGATGGTGAAAAAGGAATTATCCTCAGATGAAATCTGTAAAGAAGCTTTCTGAGAAACTGCTCTGTGATGTGTGACTTCCACTCACAGAGTTACATCTGTATTTCGTGGATCTCTTTGGTAGCCTTATTTCTGTGGAATCTGAGAACAGATATTTCGGATCCCTTTGAAGACTATAGGGCCAAAGGAAATATCCTCCGATAACAAAGAGAAAGAAGCTTTCTGAGAAACTTCTTTGTGTTCTGTGAAATCATCTCACACAGTTACAGCTTTCCCCTCAAGAATCCTTTCGCTAAGACAGTTTTTGTGGATTTGGCAAAGTGATATTTGGAAGCCCGTATAGGGCAATGGTGAAAAAGGAAATATGCTCAGATGAAATCTGGAAAGAAGCTTTCTGAGAAACTGCTTAGCGTTCTGTTAATTCATCTCACAGAGTTACATCTGTATTTCGTGCATCTCTTTGCTAGCCTTATTTCTGTGGAAACTGAGAACAGATATTTCGGATTCCTTTGAAGACTCTAGGGCCATCGGAAATATCCTCCGATAACAAAGAGAAAGAAGCTTTCTGAGAAACTTCTTTGTGTTCTGTGAAATCACCTCACAGAGTTACAGCTTTCCCTCAAGAAGCCTTTCGCTAAGACACTTCTTGTGGATTGGCAAAGTGATATTTGGAAGCCCATAGAGGGCTATGGTGAAAAGGGAAATATCCTCAGATGAAATCTGGAAGGAAGCTTTCTGAGAAACTGCTCTGTGATGTGTGACTTCCACTCATAGAGTTACATCTGCATTTCGTGGATGTTTTGCTAGCCTTATTTCTTTGGAATCTGAGAACAGATATTTCGGATCCCTTTGAAGACTATAGGGCCAGAGGAAATATCCACCGATAACAAAGAGAAAGAAGCTTTCTGAGAAACTCCTTTGTGTTCTGTGAAATCATCTCACAGAGTTACAGATTTCCACTTAAGAAGCCTTTCGCTAAGACAGTTCTTGTGGAATTGGGAAAGTGATATTTGGAAGCCCGTAGAGGGCTATGGTGAAAAAGGAAATATCCTCAGATGAAATCTGGAAAGAAGCTTTCTGAGAAACTGCTTAGTGTTCTGGTAATTCATCTCACGGAGTTACATCTGTATGTCGTGGATCTCTTTGCTAGCCTTATTTCTGTGGAATCTGAGAACAGATATTTCGGATCCATTCGAAGACTATAGGGCCAAAGGAAATATCCTCCGATAACAAAGAGAAAGAAGCTTTCGGAGAAACGTCTTCGTGTTCCGTGAAATAATCTCACAGAGTTACAGCTTTCCCCTCAAGAAGCTTTTCGCTAAGACAGTTCATGTGGAATTGGCAAAGTGATGTTTGGAAGCCTATGGAGGGCTATGGTGAAAAAGGAAATATCCTAAGATGAAATCTGGAAAGAAGCTTTCTGAGAAACTGCTCTGTGATATGTGACTTCCACTCACAGAGTTACATCTGTATTTCGTGGATCTCTTTGCTAGCCTTATTTCTGTGGAATCTGAGAACAGATATTTCGGATCCCTTTGAAGACTATAGGGCCAAAGGAAATATCCTCCGATAACAAAGAGAAAGAAGCTTTCTGAGAAACTTCTTTGTGTTCTGTGAAATCATCTCACAGAGTTACAGGTTGCCCCTCAAGAAGCCTTTCGCTAAGACAGTTCTTGTGGATTTGGCAAAGTGATATTTGGAATCCCGTATAGGGCAATGGTGAAAAAGGAAATATCCTCAGATGAAATCTGGAAAGAAGCTTTCTGAGAAACTGCTTAGTGTTCTGTTAATTCATCTTACAGAGTTACATCTGTATGTCGTGGATCTCCTTGCTAGCCTTATTTCTGTGGAATCCGAGAAAAGATATTTCGGATCCCTTTGAAGACTATAGGGCCAAAGGAAATATCCTCCGATAACAAAGAGAAAGAAGCTTTCTGAGAAACTTCTTTGTGTTCTCTGAAATCATCTCACACAGTTACAGCTTTCCCCTCAAGAAACCTTTCACTAAGACAGTTCTTGTGGATTTGGCAAAGTGATATTTGGAAGCCCGTATAGGGCAATGGTGAAAAAGGAAATATCCTCAGATGAAATCTGGAAAGAAGCTTTATGAGAAACTGCTTAGTGTTCTGTTAATTCATCTTACAGAGTTATATCTGTATGTCGTGGATCTCCTGGCTAGCCTTATTTCTGTGGTATCTGAGAACAGATATTTCGGATCCCTTTGAATAATCTAGGAACAAAGGAAATATCCTCCGTTAACAAAGAGAAAGAAGCTTTCTGAGAAACTCCTTTATGTTCTGTGAAATCACCTCACAGAGTTACAGCTTTCCCTTCAAGAAGCCTTTCGCTAAGACACTTCTTGTGGATTGGCAAAGTGATATTATGAAGCCCTAGAGGGCTATGGTGAAAAAGGAAATATCCTCAGATGAAATCTGGTAGGAAGCTTTCTGAGAAACTGCTCTGAGATGTGTGACTTCCACTCACAGAGTTACATCTGTTTTTCGTGGATCTCTTTGCTTGCCTTATTTCTGTGGAATCTGAGAACAGATATTCCGGATCCCTTTGAAGACTCTAGGTCCAAAGGAAATATCCTCCGATAACAAAGAGAAAGAAGCTTTCTGAGAAACTTCTTTGTGTTCTGTGAAATCATCTCACACAGTTACAGCTTTCCCCTCAAGAAGACTTTCGCTAAGACAGTTCTTGTGGATTTGGCAAAGTGATATTTGGAAGTCCGTATAGGGCAATGGTGAAAAAGGAAATATCCTCAGAAGAAATATGGAAAGAAGCTTTCTGAGAAACTGCTTAGTGTTTTGTTAATTCATCTCACAGAATTACATCTGTATTTCGTGGATCTCTTTGCTAGCCTTATTTCTGTGGAATCTGAGAACAGATATTTCGGATTCCTTTGAAGACTCTAGGGCCATCGGAAATATCCTCCGATAACAAAGAGAAAGAAGCTTTCTGAGAAACTTCTTTGTGTTCTGTGAAATCACCTCACAGAGTTACAGCTTTCCCCTCAAGAAGCCTTTCGCTAAGACACTTCTTGTGGAATTGGCAAAGTGATATTTGGAAGCCCCTAGAGGGCTATGGTGAAAAAGGAAATATCCTCAGATGAAATCTGGAAAGAAGCTTTCTGAGAAACTCCTTAGTGTTCTGTTAATTCATCTCACGGAGTTACATCTGTATGTCGTGGATCTCTTTGCTAGCCTTATTTCTGTGGAATCTGAGAACAGATATTTCGGATCCCTTTGAAGACTATTCAGCCAAAGGAAATATCCTCCAATAACAAAGAGAAGGAAGCTTTCTGAGAAACTTCTTTGTGTTCTGTGAAATAATCTCACAGAGTTACAGCTTTCCCCTCAAGAAGCCTTTCACTAAGACAGTTCTTGTGGAATTGGCAAAGTGATATTTGGAAGCCCGTAGAGGACTATGGTGAAAAAGGAAATATCCTCAGATGAAATCTGGAAAGATGCTTTCTGAGAAACTGCTTAGTGTTCTGTTAATTCATCTAACAGAGTTACATCCGTATGTCGTGGATCTCTTTGCTAGCCTTATTTCTGTGGAATCTGAGAACAGATATTTCGGATCTCTTTGAAGACTATAGGGCCAAAGGAAATATCCTCCGATAACAAAGAGAAAGAAGCTTTCTGCGAAACTTCTTTGTGTTCTGTGAAATCATCTCACAGAGTTACAGCTTTCCCCTCAAGAAGCCTTTCGCTAAGACAGTTCTTGTGGAATTGGGAAAGTGATATTTGGAAGTCCATAAAGGGTTAGGGTGAAAAAGGAAATATCCTCAGATGAAATCTGGAAGGAAGCTTTCTGAGAAACTGCTCTGTGATGTGTGACTTCCACTCACAGAGTTACATCTGTATTTCGTGTATCTCTTTGCTAGCCTTATTACTGTGGAATCTGAGAACAGATATTTCGGATCCCTTTGAAGACTATAGGGCCAAAGGAAATATCCTCCGATGACACAGAGAAAGAAGCTTTCTGAGAAACTTCTTTGTGTTCTGTGAAATCATCTCACACAGTTACAGCTTTCCCCTCAAGAAGCCTTTCGCTAAGACAGTTCTTGTGGAATTGGCAAAGTGATATTTGGAAGCCCTTAGAGGCCTAAGGTTAAAAAGGAAATTTCCTCCGATGAAATCTGTAAAGAAGCTTTCTGAGACTGCTTAGTGTTCTGTTAATTCATCTCACAGAGTTAAATCTGTATTTCGTGGATCTCCTTGCTAGCCTTATTTCTGTGGAATCTGAGAGAAGATATTTCGGATCCCTTTGAAGACTATAGGGCCAAAGGAAATATCCTCTGATAAAAAAGAGGAAGAAGCTTTCTGAGAAACTTCTTTGTGTTCTGAGAAATCATCTCACAGAGTTACAGCTTTCCCCTCAAGAAGCCTTTCGCTAAGACTGTTCTTATTGAATTGGCAAAGTGATATTTGGAAGCCCATAGAGGGCTATGGTGAAAAAGGTAATATCCTCAGATGAAATCTGGAAAGAAGCTTTCTGAGAAACTGCTCTGTGAGGTGTGACTTCCACTCACAGAGTTACATCGGTATTTCGTGGATCTCTTTGCTAGCCCTATTTCTGTGGAATCTGAGAACAGATATTTCGGATCCCTTTGAAGACTATAGGGCCAAAGGAAATATCCTCCGATAACAAAGAGAAAGAAGCTTTCTGAGAAACTTCTTTGTGTTCTGTGAAATCATCTCACAGAGTTACAGCTTTGCCCTCAAGAAGCCTTTCGCTAAGACAGTTCTTATGGAATTGGCAAAGTGATATTTGGAAGACCATAGAGGGCTATGGTGAAAAAGGAAATATCCTCAGATTAAATCTGGAAAGAAGCTTTCTGAGGGACTGCTGAGTGTTCTGTTAATTCATCTCACAGAGTTACATCTGTATTTCGTGGATCTCCTTGCTAGCCTTATTTCTGTGGAATCTGATAACAGATTTTTCGGATCCATTTGAAGACTATAGGGCCAAAGGAAATATCCTCCGATAAGAAAGAGAAAGAAGCTTTCTGAGAAACTTCTTTGTGTTCTGTGAAATCATCTCACAGAGTTACAGCTTTCCCCTCAAGAAGCCTTTCGCTAAGACAGTTTTGTGGAATTGGCAAAGTGATATTTGGAAGCCCATAGAGGGCTATGGTGAAAAAGGAAATATCCTCAGATGAAATCTGGAAAGAAGCTTTCTGAGAAACTGCTTAGTGTTCTGTTACTTCATCTCACAGAGTTACATCTGTATTTCGTGGATCTCCTTGCTAGCCTTATTTCTGTGGAATCTGAGAACAGATATTTCGGATGCCTTTGAAGACTATAAGGCCAAAGGAAATATCCTCCGATAACAAAGAGAAAGAAGCTTTCTGAGAAACTACGTTGTGTTCTGTGAAATCATCTCACAGAGTTACCACTTTCCCCTCAAGAAGTCTTTCGCTAAGACTGTTCTTATGGAATTGGCAAAGTGATATTTGGAAGCCCATAGAGGGCTATGGTGAAAAAGGAAATATCCTCAGATGAAATCTGGAAAGAAGCTTTCTGAGAAACTGCTTAGTGTTCTGTTAATTCATCTCACAGAGTTACATCTGTATTTCGTGGATCTCGTTGCTAGCCTTATTTCTGTGGAATCTGAGAACAGATATTTCGGATCCCTTTGAAGACTATAGGGCCAAAGGAAATATCCTCCGATAACAAAGAGAAAGAAGCTTTCTGAGAAACTTCTTTGTGTTCTGTGAAATCATCTCACACAGTTACAGCTTTCCCCTCAAGGAGACTTTCGATAAGACAGTTCTTGTGGAATTGGCAAAGTGATATTTGGAAGCCCATAGAGGGCTATGGTGAAAAAGGAAATATCCTCAGATGAAATCTGGAAAGAAGCTTTCTGAGAAACTGCTTAGTGTTCTGTTAATTCATCTCACAGAGTTACATCTGTATTTCGTGGATCTCCTTGCTAGCCTTATTTCTGTGGAATCTGAGAACAGATATTTCGGATGCCTTTGAAGACTATAAGGCCAAAGGAAATATCCTCCGATAACAAAGAGAAAGCAGCTTTCTGAGAAACTACCTTGTGTTCTGTGAAATCATCTCACAGAGTTACAGCTTTACCCTCAAGAAGCCTTTCGCTAAGACAGTTCTTTTGGAATTGGCGAAGGGATATTTGGAAGCCCATAGAGGGTTACGGTGCAAAAGGAAATATCCTCAGATGAAATCTGGAAGGAAGATTTCTGAGAAACTGCTCTGTGATGTGTGACTTCCACTCACAGAGTTACATCTGTATTTCGTGTATCTCTTTGCTAGCCTTATTTCTGTGGAATCTGAGAACAGATATTTCGGATCCCTTTGAAGACTATAGGGCCAAAGGAAATATCCTCCGATAACAAAGAGAAAGATGTTTTCTGAGAAACTTCTTTGTGTTCTGTGAAATCATCTCACAGAGTTACAGCTTTACCCTGAAGAAGCCTTTCGCTAAGACAGTTCTTGTGGAATTGGCAAAGTGATATTTTGACGCCCATAGATTGCTATGGTGAAATGGAAATATCCTCAGATTAAATCTGGAAAGAAGCTTTCTGAGGAACTGCTGAGTGTTCTGTTAATTCATCTCACAGAGTTACGTCTGTATTTCGTGGATCTCTTTGCTAGCCTTATTTCTGAGGAATCTGAGAACAGATATTTCAGATCCCTTTGAAGACTATAGGGCCAAAGGAAATATCCTCCGATAACAAAGAGAAAGAAGCTTTCTGAAAAACTTCTTTGTGTTCTGTGAAATCATCTCACAGAGTTACAGCTTTCCCCTCAAGAAGCCTTTCACTAAGACAGTTCTTGTGGAATTGGCAAAGTGATATTTGGAAGCCCGTAGAGGTCTAAGGTGAAAAAGGAAATAACCCCCATTAAATCTGTAAAGAAGCTTTCTGAGAAACTGCTCTGTGAGGTTAGACTTCCACTCACAGAGTTACATCTGTATTTCGTGTATCTCTTTGCAAGCCTTATTTTTGTGGAATCTGAGAACAGATATTTCTGATCCCTTTGAAGACTATAGGGCCAAAGGAAATATCCTACGATAACAAAGAGAAAGAAGATTTCTGAGAAACTTCTTTGTGTTCTGTGAAATCATCTCACAGAGTTACAGCTTTCCCCTCAAGAAGCCTTTCGCTAAGACAGTTCTTGTGGAATTGCCAAAGTGATATTTGGTAGCCCATAGAGGGCTATGGTGAAAAAGGAAATATCCTCAGATGAAATCTGGAAGGAAGCTTTCTAAGAAACTGCTCTGTGATGTGTGACTTCCACTCACAGAGTTACATCTGTATTTCGTGTATCCCTTTGCTAGCCTTATTTCTGTGGAATCTGAGAAGAGATATTTCGGATCCCTTTGAAGACTATAGGGCCAAAGGAAATATCCTCCGATAACAAAGAGAAAGAAGCTTTCTGAGAAACTTCTTTGTGTTCTGTGAAATCATCTCACAGAGTTACAGCTTTCCCCTCAAGAAGCCTTTCGCTAAGACAGTTCTTTTGGAATTGGCAAAGTGATATTTGGAAGCCCATAGAGGGTTACGGTGAAAAAGGAAATATCCTCAGATGAAATCTGGAAAGAAGCTTTCTGAGAAACTTCTCTGTGATGTGTGACTTCCACTCACCGAGTTACATCTGTATTTCGTGGATCTCTTTGCTAGCCTTAATTCTGTGGAATCTGAGAACAGATATTTCTGATCCCTTTGAAGACTATAGGGCCAAAGGAAATATCCTCCGATAACAAAGAGAAAGAAGCTTTCTGAGAATCTTCTTTGTGTTCTGTGAAATCATCTCACAGAGTTACAGCTTTCCCCTCAAGAAGCCTTTGGCTAAGACAGTTCTTGTGGAATTGGCAAAGTGATATTTGGAAGCCCATAGAGGGCTATGGTGAAAAAGGAAATATCCTCAGATGAAATCTGGAAAGAAGCTTTCTGAGAAACTGCTTAGTGTTCTGTTAATTCATCTCACAGAGTTACATCTGTATTTCGTGGATCTCTTTGCTAGCCTTATTTCTGTGGAATCTGACAACAGATATTTCGGATCCCTTTGAAGACTATAGAGCCAAAGGAAATATCCTCCGATCACAATGAGAAAGAAGCTTTCTGAGAAACTTCTTTGTGTTCTGTGAAATCATCTCACAGAGTTACAGCTTTCCCCTCAAGAAGCCTTTCGCTAAGACAGTTCTTGTGGAATTGGCAAAGTGATATTTGGAAGCCCATAGAGGGCTATGGTGAAAAAGGAAATATCCTCAGATGAAATCTGGAAAGAAGCTTTCTGAGAAACTGCTCTGTGATGTGTGACTTCCACTCACAGAGTTACATCTGTATTTCGTGGATCTCCTTGCTAGCCTTATTTCTGTGGAATCTGAGAACAGATATTTCGGATCCTTTTGAAGACTATAAGGCCAAAGGAAATATCCTCCGATAACAAAGAGAAAGAAGCTTTCTGAGAAACCTCTTTGTGTTCTGTGAAATAATCTCACAGAGTTACAGCTTTCCCCTCAAGAAGCCTTTCGCTAAGACAGTTCTTGTGGAATTGGCAAAGTGATATTTCGAAGCCCATAGAGGCCTATGTTGAAAAAGGAAATATCCTCAGATGAAATCTGGAAAGAAGCTTTCTGAGAAACTGCTTAGTGTTCTGTTAATTCATCTCACAGAGTTACATCTGTATTTCGTGGATCTCTTTGCTAGCCTTATTTCTGTGGAATCTGAGAACAGATATTTCGGATCCCTTTGCAGACTATAGGGCCTAAGGAAATATCCTCCTATAACAAAGAGAAAGAAGCTTTCTGAGAAACTTATTTGTGTTCTGTGAAATCATCTCACAGAGTTAACACTTTCTCCTCAAGAAGCCTTTCGCTAAGACAGTTCTTGTGGAATTGGCAAAGTTTTATTTGGAAGCCCATAGTGGGCTGTGGTGACAAAGGAAATATCCTCTGATGAAATCTGTAAAGAAGCTTTCTGAGAAACTGCTTAGTGTTCTGTTAATTCAACTCACAGAGTTACACCAGTGTTTCGTGGATCTCTTTCCTAGCCTTATTTCTATGGAATCTGACAACAGATATTTCGGATCCCTTTGAAGACTATAGGGCCACAGGAAATATCCTCCGATAACAAAGAGAAAGAAGCTTTCTGAGAAACGTCTTTGTGTTCTGTGAAATCATCTCACAGAGTTAACACTTTCTCCTCAAGAAAACTTTCGATAAGACAGTTCTTGTGGAATTGGCAAAGTGATATTTGAAGCCCATAGAGGGCTACGGTGAAAGAGGAAATATCCTCAGATGAAACCTGGAAAGAAGATTTCTTAGAAAGTGCTCTGTGATGTGTGACTTCCACTCACTGAGTTACATCTGTATTTCGTGGATCTCTTTGCTAGCCTTATTTCTGAGGAATCTGAGAACAGATATTTCGGATCCCTTTGAAGACTATAGGGCCAAAGGAAATATCCTCAGATAACAAAGAGAAAGAAGCTTTCTGAGAAACTTCTTTGTGTTCTGTGACATCATCTCAGAGTTACAGCTTTCCCCTCAAGAAGCCTTTCGCTAAGACAGTTCTTGTGGAATTGGCAAAGTGATATTTGGAAGCCCCTAGAGGGCTATGGTGAAAAAGGAAATATCCTCAGATGAAATCTGGAAAGAAGCGTTCTGAGAAACTGCTCTGTGATGTGTGACTTCCACTCACTGAGTTACATCTCTATTTCATGGATCTCTTTGCTGGCCTTATTTCTGTGGAATCTGAGAACAGATATTTCGGATCCCTTTGAAGACTATAGGGCCACAGGAAATATCCTCCGATAACAAAGAGAAAGAAGCTTTCTGAGAAACTTCTTTGTGTTCTGTGAAATCATCTCACAGAGTTACAGCTTTCCCCTCAAGAAACCTTTCGCTAAGACAGTTCTTGTGGAATTGGCAAAGTGATATTTGGAAGCCCATAGAGGGATATGGTGAAAAAGGAAATATCCTCAGATGAAACCTGGAAAGAAGCTTTCTGAGAAACTGCTCTGTGATGTGTGACTTCAACTCACTGAGTTACATGTGTATTTCGTGGATCTCTTTGCTAGCCTTATTTCTGTGGAATCTGAGAACAGATATTTCGGATCCCTTTGAAGACTATAGGGCCAAAGGAAATATCCTCAGATAACAAAGAGAAAGAAGCTTTCTGAGAAACTTCTTTGTGTTCTGTGAAATCATCTCACAGAGTTACAGCTTTCCCCTAAAGAAGCCTTTCGCTAAGACAGTTCTTGTGGAATTGGCAAAGTGATATTTGGAAGCCCCTAGAGGGCTATGGTGAAAAAGGAAATATCCTCAGATGAAATCTGGAAAGAAGCGTTCTGAGAAACTGCTCTGTGATGTGTGACTTCCACTCACTGAGTTACATCTCTATTTCATGGATCTCTTTGCTGGCCTTAATTCTGTGGAATCTGAGAACAGATATTTCGGATCCCTTTGAAGACTATAGGGCCAAAGGAAATATCCTCCGATAACAAAGAGAAAGAAGCTTTCTGAGAAACTTCTTTGTGTTCTGTGAAATCTTCTCACAGAGTTACACCTTTCCCCTCAAGAAGCCTTTCGCTAAGTCAGTTCTTGTGGAATTGGGAAAGTTTTATTTGGAAGCCCATAGTGGGCTGTGGTGAAAAAGGAAATATCCTCTGATGAAATCTGTAAAGAAGCTTTCTGAGAAACTGCTTAGTGTTCTGTTAATTCATCTCACAGAGTTACATCAGTGTTTCGTGGATGTCATTCCTAGCCTTATTTCTGTGGAATCTGAGAACAGATACTTCGTATCCCTTTGAAGACTATAGGGCCAAAGGAAATATCCTCCGATAACAAAGAGAAAGAAGGTTTCTGAGAAACTTCTTTGTGTTCTGTGAAATCATCTCACAGAGTTACAGCTTTCCCCTCAAGAAGTCTTTCGCTAAGACAGTTCTTGTGGAATTGGCAAACTGATATTTGGAAGCCCCTAGAGGGCTATGGTGAAAAAGCAAATATCCTCAGATGAAATCTGGAAAGAAGCTTTCTGAGAAACTGCTTAGGGTTCTGTTAATTCATCTCACAAAGTTACATCTGTATTTCGTGGATGTCTTTCTAGCCTTATTTCTGTGCAATCTGAGAACAGATATTTCGGATTCCTTTGAAGACTGTAGGGCCAATGGAAATATCCTCCGATAACAAAGAGATAGAAGCTTTCTGAGAAACTTCATTGTGTTCTTTGAAATCATCTCAAAGAGTTAAAGCTTTCCCGTCAAGAAGCCTTTCGCTAAGACAGTTCCTGTGGAATTGGCAAAGTGATATTTGGAAGCCCTTAGAGGGCTATGGTGGAAAAGGAAATATCCTCCGATGGAATCTGGAAAGAAGCTTTCTGAGAAACTGCTTAGTGTTCTGTTAATTCATCTCACAGGGTTACATCGGTATTTCGTGGATCTCTTTGCTCGCCTTATTTCTGTGGAATCTGAGAACAGATATTTCGGATCCCTTTGAAGACTATAGGGCCAAAGGAAATATCCTCCGATAACAAAGAGAAAGAAGCTTTCTGAGAAACTACTTTGTGTTCTGTGAAATCATCTCACAGAGTTACAGCTTTCCCCTCAAGAAGCCTTTCGCTAAGACAGTTCTTGTGGAATTGGCAAAGTGATATTTGGAAGCCCATAGAAGGCTATGGTGAAAAAGGAAATATCCTCAGATGAAACCTGGAAAGAAGCTTTCTGGGAAACTGCTCTGTGATGTGTGACTTCCACTCACTGAGTTACATCTGTATTTCGTGGATCTCATTGCTAGCCTTATTTCTGTGGAATCTGAGAACAGATATTGCGGATCCCTTTGAAGAATATAGGGACAAAGGAAATATCCTCCAATAACAAAGAGAAAGAAGTTTTCTGAGAAACTTCTTTGTGTTCTGTGAAATCATCTCACAGAGTTACAGCTTTTCCCTCAAGAAACCTTTCGCTAAGACAGTTCTTATGGAATTGGCAAAGTGATATTTGGAAGCTCAAAGAGGGCTATGGTGAAAAAGGAATTATCCTCAGATGAAAACTGGAAAGAAGCTTTCTGAGAAACTGCTTAGAGTTCTGTTAATTCATCTCACAGAGTTACATCTATATTTCTTGGATCTCTTTGCTAGCCTTATTTCTGAGGAATCTAAGAAAAGATATTTCGGATCCCTTTGAAGACTATAGTGCCAAAGGAAATATCCTCCGATAACATAGAGAAAGAAGCTTTCTGAGAAACTTCTTTGTGTTCTGTGAAATCATCTCACAGAGTTACACCTTTCCTCTCAAGAAGCCTTTCGCTAAGACAGTTCTTGTGGAATTGGCAAAGTTTTATTTGGAAGCCCATAGTGGGCTATGGTGAAAAAGGAATATCCTCTGATGAAATCTGGAAAGAATCTTTCTGAGAAACTGCTTAGTGTTCTGTTAATTCATCAAACAGGGTTACATCAGTGTTTCGTGGATCTCTTTCCTAGCCTTATTTCTGTGGAATCTGACAACAGATATTTCGGATCCCTCTGAAGACTATAGGGCCAAAGGAAATATCCTCCGATAACAAAGAGAAGGAAGCTTTCTGAGAAACTTCTTTGTGTTCTGTGAAATCATCTCACAGAGTTACAGCTTTCCCCTCAAGAAGCCTTTCGCTAAGACAGTTCTTGTGGAATTGGCAAAGTGATATTTGGAAGCCCATAGAGGGCTATGGTGAAAAAGGAAATATCCTCCGATGAAACCTGGAAAGAAGCTTTCTGAGAAACTGCTCTGTGATGTGTGACTTCCACTCACTGAGTTACATCTGTATTTCGTGCATCTCTTTGCTAGCCTTATTTCTGTGGAATCTGAGAACAGATATTTCGGATCCCTTTGAAGTCTATAGGGCCAAAGGAAATAACCTCCAATAACAAAGAGAAAGAATTTTTCTGAGAAACTTCTTTGTGTTCTGTGAAATCATCTCACAGAGTTACAGCTTTTCCCTCAAGAAGCCTTTCGCTAAGACAGTTCTTATGGAATTGGCAAAGTGATATTTGGAAGCTCATAGAGGGCTATGGTGAAAAAGGAAATATACTCAGATGAAAACTGGAAAGAAGCTTTCTGAGAAACTGCTTAGTGTTCTGTTAATTCATCTCACAGAGTTACATCTGTATTTCTTGGATCTCTTGCCAGCCTTATTTCTGAGGAATCTAAGAACAGATATTTCGGATCCCTTTGAAGAGTATAGGGCCAAAGGAAATATCCTCCCATAAAAAAGAGAAAGAAGCTTTCTGAGAAACTTCTTTGTGTTCTGTGAAATCATCTCACAGAGTTACACCTTTCCCCTCAAGAAGCCTTTCGCTAAGACAGTTCTTGTGGAATTGGCAAAGTGATATTTGGAAGCCCATAGAGGGCTATGGTGAAAAAGGAAATATCCTCAGATGAAATCTGGAAAGAAGCGTTCTGAGAAACTGCTCTGTGATGTGTGACTTCCACTCACTGAGTTAAATGTGTATTTCGTGGATCTCTTTGCTAGCCTTATTTCTGTGGAATCTGAGAACAGATATTTCGGATCCCTTTGAAGACCACAGGGACAAAGGAAATATCCTCCGATAACAAAGAGAAAGAAGCTTTCTTACAAACTTCTTTATGTTCTGTGAAATCATCTCACAGAGTTAACATTTTTTCCTCAAGAAGACTTTCGCTAAGACTGTTCTTGTGGAATTGGCAAAGTGATATTTGGAAACCCATAGAGGGCTATGGTGAAAAAGGAAATATCCTTGGATGAAATCTGGAAAGAAGCTTTCTGAGAAACTGCTTAGTGTTCTTTTAATTCATCTCACAGAGTTACATCTGTATTTCTTGTATCTCTTTGTTAGCCTTATTTCTGTGGATTCTGAGAACAGGTATTTCGGATCCCTTTGAAGACCACAGGGCCAAAGGAAATATCCTCCGATAACAAAGAGAAAGGAGCTTTCCGAGAAACTTCTTTGTGTTCTGTGAAATCATCCCACAGAGTTACAGCTTTCCCCTCAAGAAGCCTTTCGCTAAGACAGTTCTTCTGGACTTGGCAAAGTGATATTTGGAAGCCCATAGAGTGCTATGGTGAAAAAGGAAATATCCTCAGATGAAATCTGGAAAGAAGCTTTCTGAGAAACTGCTTAGTGTTCTGTTAATTCATCTCACAGAGTTACATCTGTATTTCGTGGATCTCTTTGCTAGCATTATTTCTGTGGAATCTGAGAACAGATATTTCAGATCCCTTTGAAGACTATAGGGCCAAAGGAAATATCCTCCGATAACAAAGAGACAGAAGCTTTGTGAGAAACTTCTTTGTGTTCTGTGTAATCATCTCACAGAGTTACAGCTTTCCCCTCAAGAAGCCTTTCACTAAGACAGTTCTTGTGGAATTGGCAAAGTGATATTTGGAAGCCCATAGAGTGCTATGGTGAAAAAGGAAATATCCTCAGATGAAATCTGGAAAGAAGATTTCTGAGAAACTCCTCTGTGATGTGTGACTTCACTCACCGAGTTACATCTGTATTTCGTGGGTCTCTTTGCTAGCCTTATTTCGGTGGAATCTGAGAACAGATATTTCGGATCCCTTTGAAGACTACAGGGCCAAAGGAAATACCCTCCGATAACAAAGAGAAAGAAGCTTTCTGAGAAACTTCTTTGTGTTCTGTGAAATCATCTCACAGAGTTACAGCTTTCCCCTCAAGAAACCTTTCGCTAAGACAGTTCTTGTGGAATTGGCAAAGTGATATTTGGAAGCCCATAGAGGGCTATGGTAAAAAGGAAATATCCTCCGATGAAATCTGGAAAGAAGCTTTCTGAGAAACTGCTTAGTGTTCTGTTAATTCATCTCACAGAGTTACATCTGTATTTCATGGATCTCTTTGCTAGCCTTATTTCTGTGGAATCTGAGAACAGATATTTCGGATCACTTTGAAGACCACAGGGCCAAAGGAAATATCCTCCGATAACAAAGAGAAAGAAGCTTTCCGAGAAACTTCTTTGTTTTCTGTGAAATCATCCCACAGAGTTACAGCTTTCCCCTCAAGAAGCCTTTCGCTAAGACAGTTCTTGTGGAATTGGCAAAGTGATATTTGGAAGCCCGTAGAGGGCTATGGTGAAAAAGGAAATATCTTCAGATGAAATCTGGAAAGAAGCTTTCTGCGAAACTGCTTAGTGTTCTGTTAATTCATCTCACAGAGTTACATCTGCATTTCGTGGATCTCTTTGCTAGCCTTATTTCTGTGGAATCGGAGAACAGATATTTCGGATCCCTTTGAAGACTATAGGTCCAAAGGAAATATCCTCCGATAACAAAGAGAAAGAAGCTTTCTGAGAAACTTCTTTGTGTTCTGTGAAATCATCTCACAGAGTTAAAACTTTCCCGTTAAGAAGACTTTCGCTAAGACAGTTCTTGTGGAATTGCCAAAGTGATATTTGGAAACCCATAGAGGGCTATGGTGAAAAAGGAAATATCCTCAGATGAAATCTGGAAAGAAGCTTTCTGAGAAACTGCTTAGTGTTCTGTTAATTCATCTCACAGAGTTACATCTGTATTTCTTGGATCTCTTTGCTAGCCTTATTTCTGAGGAATCTAAGAAAAGATATTTCGGATCCCTTTGAAGACTATAGGGCCAAAGGAAATATCCTCCGATAACAAAGAGATAGAAGCTTTCTGAGAAACTTCATTGTATTCTGTGAAATCATCTCACAGAGTTAAAGCTTTCCCCTCCAGAAGCCTTTCGCTAAGACAGTTCTTGTGGAATTGGCAAAGTGATATTTGGAAGCCCATACAGGGCTATGGTGGAAAAGGAAATATCCTCCGATGAAATCTGGAAAGAAGCTTTCTGAGAAACTGCTTAGTGTTCTGTTAATTCATCTCACAGAGTTACATCTGTGTTTCGTGGATCTCTTTGCTAGCCTTATTTCTGTGCAATCTGAGAACAGATATTTCGGATCCCCTTGAAGACTATAGGGCCAAAGGAAATATCCTCCGATAACAAAGATAAAGAAGCTTTCTGAGAAACTTCTTTGTGTTCTGAGAAATCATCTCACAGAGTTACAGCTTTCCCCTCAAGAAGCCTTTCGCTAAGACAGTTCTTGTGGAATTGGCAAAGTGATATTTGGAAGCCCATAGAGTGCTATGGTGAAAAAGGAAATATCCTCTGATGAAATCTGGAATGAAGATTTCTGAGAAACTGCTCTGTGATGTGTGACTTCCACTCAACGAGTTACATCTGTATTTCGTGGGTCTCTTTGCTAGCCTTATTTCGGTGGAATCTGAGAACAGATATTTCGGATCCCTTTGAAGACTACAGGGCCAAAGGAAATATCGTCCGATAACAAAGAGAAAGAAGCTTTCTGGGAAACTTCTTTGTGTTCGGTGAAATCATCTCACAGAGTTACAGCTTTCCCCTCAAGAAACCTTTCGCTAAGACAGTTCTTGTGGAATTGGCAAAGTGATATTTGGAAGCCCATAGAGGGCTATGGTAAAAAGGAAATATCCTCAGATGAAACCTGGAAAGAAGCTTTCTGAGAAACTGCTCTGTGATGTGTGACTTCCACTCACTGAGTTACATCTCTATTTCGTGGATCTCTTTGCTAGCCTTATTTCTGTGGAATCTGATAACAGATATTTCGGATCCCTTTGAAGAATATAGGGCCAAAGGAAATGTTCTCCAATAACAAAGAGAAAGAAGTTTTCTGAGAAACTTCTTTGTGTTCTGTGAAATCATCTCACATGTTACAGCTTTTCCCTCAAGAAGCCTTTCGCTAAGACAGTTCTTGTGTAATTGGCAAACTGATATTTGGAAGCCCATAGAGGGCTATGGTGAAAAAGGAAATATCATGAGATGAAATCTGGAAAGAAGCTTTCTGAGAAACTGCTTAGGGTTCTGTTAATTCATCTCACAGAGTTACATCTTTATTTCGTGGATCTCTTTGCTAGCCTTATTTCTGTGCAATCTGAGAACAGATATTTCGGATACCTTTGAAGACTGTAGGGCCAAAGGAAATATCCTCCGATAACAAAGAGATAGAAGCTTTCTGAGAAACTTCATTGTATTCTGTGAAATCATCTCACAGAGTTAAAGCTTTCCCCTCCAGAAGCCTTTCCCTCAGACAGTTCTTGTGGAATTGGCAAAGTGATATTTGGAAGCCCATACAGGGCTATGGTGGAAAAGGAAATATCCTCCGATGAAATCTGGAAAGAAGCTTTCTGAGAAACTGCTTAGTGTTCTGTTAATTCATCTCACAGAGTTACATCTGTATTTCGTGGATCTCTTTGCTAGCCTTATTTCTGTGCAATCTGAGAACAGATATTTCGGATCCCTTTGAAGACTATTGGGCCAAAGGAAATATCCTCCGATAACAAAGAGAAAGAAGCTTTCTGAGAAACTTTTTTGTGTTCTGAGAAATCATCTCACAGAGTTACAGCTTTCCCCTCAAGAAGGCTTTCGCTAAGACAGTTCTTGTGGAATTGGCAAAGTGATATTTGGAAGCCCATAGAGTGCTATGTTGAAAAAGGAAATATCCTCCGATGAAATCTGGAAAGAAGCCTTCTGAGAAACTGCTTAGTGTTCTGTTCATTCATCTCACAGAGTTACATCTGTATTTCGTGGATCTCTTTGCTAGCCTTATTTCTGTGGAATCTGAGAACAGGTATTTCGGATCCCTTTGAAGACTATAGGGCCAAAGGAAATATCCTCCGATAACAAAGAGATAGAAGCTTTCTGAGAAACTTCATTGGGTTCTGTGAAATCATCTCACAGAGTTACAGCTTTCCCCTCAAGAAACCTTTCGCTAAGACAGTTGTTGTGGAATTGGCAAAGTGATATTTGGAAGCCCATAGAGGGCGATGGTGGAAAAGGAAATATCCTCCGATGAAATCTGGAAAGAAGCTTTCTGAGAAACTGCTTAGTATTCTGTTAATTCATCTCACAGAGTTACATCTGTATTTCGTGGATCTCTTTGCTAGCCTTATTTCTGTGGAATCTGAGAACAGATATTTCGGATCCCTTTGAAGACCCTAGGGCCACAGAAAATATCCCCCGATAACAAAGAGAAAGAAGCTTTCTGAGAAACTTCTTTGTGTTCTCTGAAATCATCTCACAGAGTTAAAACTTTCCCCTCAAGAAGACTTTCGCTAAGACAGTTCTTGTGGAATTGGCAAAGTGATATTTGGAAGCCCACAGAGGGCTATGGTGAAATAGGAAATATCCTCTGAAGAAATCTGGAAAGAAGCTTTCTGAGAAACTGCTTAGTGTTCTGTTAATTCATCTCACAGAGTTACATCTGTATTTCGTGGACCTCTTTGCTAGCCTTATTTCTGTGGAATCTGAGAACAGATATTTCGGATTCCTTTGAAGACTATAGGGCCAAAGGAAATATCCTCCGATAACAAAGAGAAAGAAGCTTTCTGAGAAACTTCTTTGTGTTCTGTGAAATCATCTCACAGAGTTAAAACTTTCCACTCAAGAAGTCTTTCGCTAAGACAGTTCTTGTGGAATTGGCAAAGTGATATTTGGAAGCCCATAGAGGGCTATGGTGAAAAAGGAAATATCCTCAGATGAAATCTGGAAAGAAGCTTTCTGAGAAACTGCTTAGTGTTCTGCTAATTCATCTCACAGAGTTACATCTGTATTTCGTGGATCTCTTTGCGAGCCTTATTTCTGTGGAATCTGAGAACAGATATTTCGGATCCCTATGAAGACCACAGGGCCAAAGGAAATATCCTCCGATAACAAAGAGAAAGAAGCTTTCCGAGAAACTTCTTTGTGTTCTGTGAAATCATCCCACAGAGTTACAGCTTTCCCCTCAAGAAGCCTTTCGCTAAGACAGTTCTTCTGGAATTGGCAAAGTGATATTTGGAAGCCCATAGAGGGCTATGGTGAGAAAGGAAATATCCTCAGATGAAATCTGGAAAGAAGCTTTCTGAGAAACTGCTTAGTGTTCTGTTAATTCATCTCAGAGAGTTACATCTGTATTTCGTGCATCTCTTTGTTAGTCTTCTTTCTGTGGAATCTGAGAACAGATATTTCGGATCCCTTTGAAGACTATAGGGCCAAAGGAAATATCCTCCGATAACAAAGAGAAAGAAGCTTTCTGAGAAACTTCTTTGTGTTCTGTGAAATCATCTCTCAGATATACAGCTTTCCCCTCAAGAAACCTTTCGCTAAGATAGTTCTTTAGGAATTGGCAAAGTGATATTTGGAACCCCTTAGAGGGCTATGGTGAAAAAGGAAATATCCTCAGATGAAATCTGGAAAGAAGCTTTCTGAGAAACTGCTTTGTGTTCTGTTAATTCATCTCACAGAGTTACATCTGTATTTCGTGGATCTCTTTGCTAGCCTTCTTTCTGTGGAATCTGAGAACAGATATTTCGGATCCCTTTGAAGACCACAGGGCCAAAGGAAATATCCTCCGATAACGAAGAGAAAGAAGCTTTCCGAGAAACTTCTTTGTGTTCTGTGAAATCATCCCACAGAGTTACAGCTTTCCCCTCAAGAAGCCTTTCGCTAAGACAGTTCTTGTGGAATTGGCAAAGTGATATTTGGAAGCCCATAAAGGGCTATGGTGAAAAAGGAAATATCTTCAGATGAAATCTGGAAAGAAGCTTTCTGAGAAACTGCTTAGTGTTCTGTTAATTCATCTCACAGAGTTACATCTGCATTTCGTGGATCTCTTTGCTAGCCTTATTTCTGTGGAATCGGAGAACAGATATTTCGGATCCCTTTGAAGACTATAGGTCCAAAGGAAATATCCTCCGATAACAAAGAGAAAGAAGCTTTCTGAGAAACTTCTTTGTGTTCTGTGAAATCATATCACAGAGTTACAGCTTTCCCCTCAAGAAGACTTTCGCTAAGACAGTTCTTGTGGAATTGGCAAAGTGATATTTGGAAGCCCATAGAGGTCTATGGTGAAACAGGAAATATCCTCAGATGAAATCTGGAAAGAAGCTTTCTGAGAAACTGCTTAGTGTTCTGTTAATTCATCTCACAGAGTTACATCTGTATTTCGTGGACCTCTTTGCTAGCCTTATTTCTGTGGAATCTGAGAACAGATATTTCGGATCCCTTTGAAGACCACAGGGACAAAGGAAATATCCTCCGATAACAAAGAGAAAGAAGCTTTCTGAGAAACTTCTTTGTGTTCTGTGAAATCATCTCACAGAGTTAAAACTTTCCCCTCAAGAAGTCTTTCGCTAAGACAGTTGTTGTGGAATTGGCAAAGTGATATATGGAAACCCATAGAGGGCTATGGTGAAAAAGGAAATATCCTCAGATGAAATCTGGAAAGAAGCTTTCTGAGAAACTGCTTAGTGTTCTGTTAATTCATCTCACAGAGTTATATCTGTATTTCGTGGATCTCTTTGCTAGCCTTATTTCTGTGGAATCTGAGAACAGATATTTCGGATTCCTTTGAAGACTGTAGGACCAAAGGAAATATCCTCCGATAACAAAGAGATAGAAGCTTTCTGAGAAACTTCATTGGGTTCTGTGAAATCATCCCACAGAGTTACAGCTTTCCCCTCAAGAAACCTTTCGCTAAGACAGTTCTTGTGGAATTGGCAAAGTGATATTTGGAAGCCCATAGAGGGCTATGGTGGAAAAGGAAATATCCTCCGATGAAATCTGGAAAGAAGCTTTCTGAGAAACTGCTTAGTGTTCTGTTAATTCATCTCACAGAGTTACATCTGTATTTCGTGGATCTCTTTGCTAGCCTTATTTCTGTGGAATCTGAGAACAGATATTTCGGATCCCTTTGAAGACCATAGGGCCACAGAAAATATCCTCCGATAACAAAGAGAAAGAAGCTTTCTGACAAACTTCTTTATGTTCTGTGTAATCATCTCACAGAGTTAACATTTTTTCCTCAAGAAGACTTTCGCTAAGACAGTTCTTGTGGAATTGGCAAAGTGATATTTGGAAGCCCATAGAGGGCTATGGTGAAAAAGGAAATATCCTCAGATGAAATCTGGAAAGAAGCGTTCTGAGAAACTGCTCTGTGATGTGTGACTTCCACTCACTGAGTTACATGTGTATTTCGTGGATCTCTTTGCTAGCCTTATTTCTGTGGAATCTGAGAACAGATATTTCGGATCCCTTTGAAGACCACAGGGACAAAGGAAATATCCTCCGATAACAAAGAGAAAGAAGCTTTCGGAGAAACTTCTTTGCTTTCTGTGAAATCATCCCACAGAGTTACAGCTTTGCCCTCAAGAAGCCTTTCGCTAAGACAGTTCTTGTGGAATTGGAAAAGTGATATTTGGAACCCCTTAGAGGGCTATGGTGAAAAAGGAAATATCCTCCGATGAAATCTGGAAAGAAGCTTTCTGAGAAACTGCTTAGTGTTCTGTTAATTCATCTCACAGAGTTACATCTGTATTTCGTGGATCTCTTTGCTAGCCTTATTTCTGTGGAATCTGAGAACAGATATTTCGGATCCCTATGAAGACCACAGGGCCAAAGGAAATATCCTCCGATAACAAAGAGAAAGAAGCTTTCCGAGAAACTTCTTTGTGTTCTGTGAAATCATCCCACAGAGTTACAGCTTTCCCCTCAAGAAGCCTTTCGCTAAGACAGTTCTTCTGGAATTGGCAAAGTGATATTTGGAAGCCCATAGAGGGCTATGGTGAGAAAGGAAATATCCTCAGATGAAATCTGGAAAGAAGCTTTCTGAGAAACTGCTTAGTGTTCTGTTAATTCATCTCAGAGAGTTACATCTGTATTTCGTGCATCTCTTTGTTAGTCTTCTTTCTGTGGAATCTGAGAACAGATATTTCGGATCCCTTTGAAGACTATAGGGCCAAAGGAAATATCCGCCTATAACAAAGAGAAAGAAGCTTTCTGAGAAACTTCTTTGTGTTCTGTGAAATCATCTCACAGAGTTACAGCTTTCCCCTCAAGAAGCCTTTCGCTAAGACAGTTCTTGTGTAATTGGCAAAGTGATATTTGAAAGCCCATAGAGGGCTATGGTGAAAAGGAAATATCCTCCAATGAAATCTGGAAAGAAGCTTTCTGAGAAACTGCTTAGTGTTCTGTTAATTCATCTCACAGAGTTACATCTGTATTTCGTGGATCTCTTTGCTAGCCTTATTTCTGTGGAATCTGAGAACAGATATTTCGGATCCCTTTGAAGACCATAGGGCCACAAAAAATATCCTCCGATAACAAAGAGAAAGAAGCTTTCTGACAAACTTCTTTATGTTCTGTGAAATCATCTCACAGAGTTAACATTTTTTCCTCAAGAAGACTTTCGCTAAGACTGTTCTTGTGGAATTGGCAAAGTGATATTTGGAAACCCATAGAGGGCTATGGTGAAAAAGGAAATATCCTCAGATGAAATCTGGAAAGAAGCTTTCTGAGAAACTGCTTAGTGTTCTTTTAATTCATCTCACAGAGTTACATCTGTATTTCTTGGATCTCTTTGTTAGCCTTATTTCTGTGGAATCTGAGAACAGATATTTCGGATCCCTTTGAAGACCACAGGGCCAAAGGAAATATCCTCCGATAACAAAGAGAAAGGAGCTTTCCGAGAAACTTCTTTGTGTTCTGTGAAATCATCCCACAGAGTTACAGCTTTCCCCTCAAGAAGCCTTTCGCTAAGACAGTTCTTCTGGACTTGGCAAAGTGATATTTGGAAGCCCATAGAGTGCTATGGTGAAAAAGGAATTATCCTCAGATGAAATCTGGAAAGAAGCTTTCTGAGAAACTGCTTAGTGTTCTGTTAATTCATCTCACAGAGTTACATCTGTATTTCGTGGATCTCTTTGCTAGCCTTATTTCTGTGGAATCTGAGAACAGATATTTCAGATCCCTTTGAAGACTATAGGGCCAAAGGAAATATCCTCCGATAACAAAGAGACAGAAGCTTTGTGAGAAACTTCTTTGTGTTCTGTGTAATCATCTCACAGAGTTACAGCTTTCCCCTCAAGAAGCCTTTCACTAAGACAGTTCTTGTGGAATTGGCAAAGTGATATTTGGAAGCCCATAGAGTGCTATGGTGAAAAAGGAAATATCCTCAGATGAAATCTGGAAAGAAGATTTCTGAGAAACTCCTCTGTGATGTGTGACTTCACTCACCGAGTTACATCTGTATTTCGTGGGTCTCTTTGCTAGCCTTATTTCGGTGGAATCTGAGAACAGATATTTCGGATCCCTTTGAAGACTACAGGGCCAAAGGAAATATCCTCCGATAACAAAGAGAAAGAAGCTTTCTGAGAAACTTCTTTGTGTTCTGTGAAATCATCTCACAGAGTTACAGCTTTCCCCTCAAGAAACCTTTCGCTAAGACAGTTCTTGTGGAATTGGCAAAGTGATATTTGGAAGCCCATAGAGGGCTATGGTAAAAAGGAAATATCCTCAGATGAAACCTGGAAAGAAGCTTTCTGAGAAACTGCTCTGTGATGTGTGACTTCCACTCACTGAGTTACATCTCTATTTCGTGGATCTCTTTGCTAGCCTTATTTCTGTGGAATCTGATAACAGATATTTCGGATCCCTTTGAAGAGTATAGGGCCAAAGGAAATGTTCTCCAATAACAAAGAGAAAGAAGTTTTCTGAGAAACTTCTTTGTGTTCTGTGAAATCATCTCACAGAGTTACAGCTTTTCCCTCAAGAAGCCTTTCGCTAAGACAGTTCTTGTGTAATTGGCAAACTGATATTTGGAAGCCCATAGAGGGCTAGGGTGAAAAAGGAAATATCCTGAGATGAAATCTGGAAAGAAGCTTTCTGAGAAACTGCTTAGGGTTCTGTTAATTCATCTCACAGAGTTACATCTTTATTTCGTGGATCTCTTTGCTAGCCTTATTTCTGTGCAATCTGAGAACAGATATTTCGGATTCCTTTGAAGACTGTAGGGCCAAAGGAAATATCCTCCGATAACAAAGAGATAGAAGCTTTCTGAGAAACTTCATTGTATTCTGTGAAATCATCTCACAGAGTTAAAGCTTTCCCCTCCAGAAGCCTTTCCCTCAGACAGTTCTTGTGGAATTGGCAAAGTGATATTTGGAAGCCCATACAGGGCTATGTTGGAAAAGGAAATATCCTCCGATGAAATCTGGAAAGAAGCTTTCTGAGAAACTGCTTAGTGTTCTGTTAATTCATCTCACAGAGTTACATCTGTATTTCGTGGATCTCTTTGCTAGCCTTATTTCTGTGCAATCTGAGAACAGATATTTCGGATCCCTTTGAAGACTATTGGGCCAAAGGAAATATCCTCCGATAACAAAGAGAAAGAAGCTTTCTGAGAAACTTTTTT
The DNA here is from genome assembly GCF_043159975.1 of Macaca nemestrina. NCBI lineage: Eukaryota > Metazoa > Chordata > Mammalia > Primates > Cercopithecidae > Macaca > Macaca nemestrina. Next base: position 133,458,186 of record NC_092130.1, on the reverse strand, counting down.
GTGTTCTGAGAAATCATCTCACAGAGTTACAGCTTTCCCCTCAAGAAGGCTTTCGCTAAGACAGTTCTTGTGGAATTGGCAAAGTGATATTTGGAAGCCCATAGAGTGCTATGTTGAAAAAGGAAATATCCTCCGATGAAATCTGGAAAGAAGCTTTCTGAGAAACTGCTTAGTGTTCTGTTCATTCATCTCACAGAGTTACATCTGTATTTCGTGGATCTCTTTGCTAGCCTTATTTCTGTGGAATCTGAGAACAGGTATTTCGGATCCCTTTGAAGACTATAGGGCCAAAGGAAATATCCTCCGATAACAAAGAGATAGAAGCTTTCTGAGAAACTTCATTGGGTTGTGTGAAATCATCTCACAGAGTTACAGCTTTCCCCTCAAGAAACCTTTCGCTAAGACAGTTGTTGTGGAATTGGCAAAGTGATATTTGGAAGCCCATAGAGGGCGATGGTGGAAAAGGAAATATCCTCCGATGAAATCTGGAAAGAATCTTTCTGAGAAACTGCTTAGTATTCTGTTAATTCATCTCACAGAGTTACATCTGTATTTCCTGGATCTCTTTGCTAGCCTTATTTCTGTGGAATCTGAGAACAGATATTTCGGATCCCTTTGAAGACTATAGGGCCAAAGGAAATATCCTCCCATCACAAAGAGAAAGAAGCTTTCTGAGAAACTTCCTTGTGTTCTGTGAAATCATCTCACAGAGTTAAAACTTTCCCCTCAAGAAGCCTTTAGCTAAGATAGTTCTTGTGGAATTGGCCAAGTGATATTTGGAAGCCCTTAGAGGGCTATGGTGAAATAGGAAATATCCTCAGATGAAATTTGGAAAGAAGCTTTCTGAGAAACTGCTTAGTGTTCTGTTAATTCATCTCACAGAATTACATCTGTATTTCGTGGATCTCTTTGCTAGCCTTCTTTCTGTGGAATCTGAGAACAGATATTTCGGATCCCTTTGAAGACCACAGGGACAAAGGAAATATCCTCCGATAACAAAGAGAAAGAAGCTTTCGGAGAAACTTCTTTGTTTTCTGTGAAATCATCCCACAGAGTTACAGCTTTGCCCTCAAGAAGCCTTTCGCTAAGACAGTTCTTGTGGAATTGGCAAAGTGATATTTGGAACCCCTTAGAGGGCTATGGTGAAAAAGGAAATATCCTCAGATGAAATCTGGAAAGAAGCTTTCTGAGAAACTGCTTAGTGTTCTCTTAATTCATCTCACAGAGTTACATCTGTATTTCGTGGATCTCTTTGCTAGCCTTCTTTCTGTGGAATCTGAGAACAGATATTTCGGATCCCTTTGAAGACCACAGGGCCAAAGGAAATATCCTCCGATAACGAAGAGAAACAAGCTTTCCGAGAAACTTCTTTGTGTTCTGTGAAATCATCCCACAGAGTTACAGCTTTCCCCTCAAGAAGCCTTTCGCTAAGACAGTTCTTGTGGAATTGGCAAAGTGATATTTGGAACCCCATAAAGGGCTATGGTGAAAAAGGAAATATCTTCAGATGAAATCTGGAAAGAAGCTTTCTGAGAAACTGCTTAGTGTTCTGTTAATTCATCTCACAGAGTTACATCTGCATTTCGTGGATCCCTTGCTAGCCTTATTTCTGTGGAATCGGAGAACAGATATTTCGGATCCCTTTGAAGACAATAGGTCCAAAGGAAATATCCTCCGATAACAAAGAGAAAGAAGCTTTCTGAGAAACTTCTTTGTGTTCTGTGAAATCATCTCACAGAGTTAAAACTTTCCCCTCAAGAAGACTTTCGCTAAGACAGTTCTTGTGGAATTGTCAAAGTGATATTTGGAAGCCCATAGAGGGCTATGGTGAAACAGGAAATATCCTCAGATGAAATCTGGAAAGAAGCTTTCTGAGAAACTGCTTAGTGTTCTGTTAATTCATCTCAGAGAGTTACATCTGTATTTCGTGCATCTCTTTGCTAGCCTTCTTTCTGTGGAATCTGAGAACAGATATTTCGGATCCCTTTGAAGACTATAGGGCCAAAGGAAATATCCTCCGATAAGAAAGAGAAAGAAGCTTTCTGAGAAACTTCTTTGTGTTCTGTGAAATCATCTCACAGATTTACAGCTTTCCCCTCAAGAAACCTTTCGCTAAGATAGTTCTTTAGGAATTGGCAAAGTGATATTTGGAAGCCCATAGAGGTCTATGGTGAAAAAGGAAATATCCTCCGATGAAATCTGTAAAGAAGCTTTCTGAGAAACTGCTTAGTGTTCTGTTAATTCATCTCACAGAGTTACATCTGCATTTCGTGGATCTCTTTGCTAGCCTTATTTCTGTGGAATCTGAGAACATATATTTCGGATCCCTTTGAAGACTATAGGGCCAAAGGAAATATCTTCCCATCACAAAGAGAAAGAAGCTTTCTGAGAAACTTCCTTGTGTTCTGTGAAATCATCTCACAGAGTTAAAACTTTCCCCTCAAGAAGCCTTTAGCTAAGATAGTTCTTGTGGAATTGGCCAAGTGATATTTGGAAGCCCATAGAGGGCTATGGTGAAATAGGAAATATCCTCAGATGAAATTTGGAAAGAAGCTTTCTGAGAAACTGCTTAGTGTTCTGTTAATACATCTCACAGCATTACATCTGTATTTCGTGGATCTCTTTGCTAGCCTTCTTTCTGTGGAATCTGAGAACAGATATTTCGGATTCCTTTGAAGACCACAGGGACAAAGGAAATATCCTCCGATAACAAAGAGAAAGAAGCTTTCGGAGAAACTTCTTTGTTTTCTGTGAAATCATCCCACAGAGTTACAGCTTTGCCCTCAAGAAGCCTTTCGCTAAGACAGTTCTTGTGGAATTGGCAAAGTGATATTTGGAACCCCTTAGAGGGCTATGGTGAAAAAGGAAATATCCTCAGATGAAATCTGGAAAGAAGCTTTCTGAGAAACTGCTTAGTGTTCTCTTAATTCATCTCACAGAGTTACATCTGTATTTCGTGGATCTCTTTGCTAGCCTTCTTTCTGTGGAATCTGAGAACAGATATTTCGGATCCCTTTGAAGACCACAGGGCCAAAGGAAATATCCTCCGATAACGAAGAGAAAGAAGCTTTCCGAGAAACTTCTTTGTGTTCTGTGAAATCATCCCACAGAGTTACAGCTTTCCCCTCAAGAAGCCTTTCGCTAAGACAGTTCTTGTGGAATTGGCAAAGTGATATTTGGAACCCCATAAAGGGCTATGGTGAAAAAGGAAATATCTTCAGATGAAATCTGGAAAGAAGCTTTCTGAGAAACTGCTTAGTGTTCTGTTAATTCATCTCACAGAGTTACATCTGCATTTCGTGGATCTCTTTGCTAGCCTTATTTCTGTGGAATCGGAGAACAGATATTTCGGATCCCTTTGAAGACAATAGGTCCAAAGGAAATATCCTCCGATAACAAAGAGAAAGAAGCTTTCTGAGAAACTTCTTTGTGTTCTGTGAAATCATCTCACAGAGTTAAAACTTTCCCCTCAAGAAGACTTTCGCTAAGACAGTTCTTGTGGAATTGGCAAAGTGATATTTGGAAGCCCATAGAGGGCTATGGTGAAACAGGAAATATCCTCAGATGAAATCTGGAAAGAAGCTTTCTGAGAAACTGCTTAGTGTTCTGTTAATTCATCTCACAGAGTTACATCTGTATTTCGTGGACCTCTTTGCTAGCCTTATTTCTGTGGAATCTGAGAACAAATATTTCGGATCCCTTTGAAGACCACAGGGACAAAGGAAATATCCTCCGATAACAAAGAGAAAGAAGCTTTCAGAGAAACTTCTTTGTGTTCTGTGAAATCATCTCACAGAGTTAAAACTTTCCCCTCAAGAAGTCTTTCGCTAAGACAGTTCTTGTGGAATTGGCAAAGTGATATTTGGAAACCCATAGAGGGCTATGGTGAAAAAGGAAATATCCTCAGATGAAATCTGGAAAGAAGCTTTCTGAGAAACTGCTTAGTGTTCTGTTAATTCATCTCACAGAGTTATATCTGTATTTCGTGGATCTCTTTGCTAGCCTTATTTCTGTGGAATCTGAGAACAGATATTTCGGATTCCTTTGAAGACTGTAGGACCAAAGGAAATATCCTCCGATAACAAAGAGATAGAAGCTTTCTGAGAAACTTCATTGGGTTCTGTGAAATCATCCCACAGAGTTACAGCTTTCCCCTCAAGAAACCTTTCGCTAAGACAGTTCTTGTGGAATTGGCAAAGTGATATTTGGAAGCCCATAGAGGGCTATGGTGGAAAAGGAAATATCCTCCGATGAAATCTGGAAAGAAGCTTTCTGAGAAACTGCTTAGTGTTCTGTTAATTCATCTCACAGAGTTACATCTGTATTTCGTGGATCTCTTTGCTAGCCTTATTTCTGTGGAATCTGAGAACAGATATTTCGGATCCCTTTGAAGACCATAGGGCCACAGAAAATATCCTCCGATAACAAAGAGAAAGAAGCTTTCTGACAAACTTCTTTATGTTCTGTGAAATCATCTCACAGGGTTAACATTTTCTCCTCAAGAAGACTTTCGCTAAGACAGTTCTTGTGGAATTGGCAAAGTGATATTTGGAAGCCCATAGAGGGCTATGGTGAAAAAGGAAATATCCTCAGATGAAATCTGGAAAGAAGCGTTCTGAGAAACTGCTCTGTGATGTGTGACTTCCACTCACTGAGTTACATCTGTATTTCGTGGATCTCTTTGCTAGCCTTATTTCTGTGGAATCTGAGAACAGATATTTCGGATCCCTTTGAAGACCACAGGGACAAAGGAAATATCCTCCGATAACAAAGAGAAAGAAGCTTTCGGAGAAACTTCTTTGTTTTCTGTGAAATCATCCCACAGAGTTACAGCTTTGCCCTCAAGAAGCCTTTCGCTAAGACAGTTCTTGTGGAATTGGCAAAGTGATATTTGGAACCCCTTAGAGGGCTATGGTGAAAAAGGAAATATCCTCCGATGAAATCTGGAAAGAAGCTTTCTGAGAAACTGCTTAGTGTTCTGTTAATTCATCTCACAGAGTTACATCTGAATTTCGTGGATCTCTTTGCTAGCCTTATTTCTGTGGAATGTGAGAACAGATATTTCGGATCACTTTGAAGACCACAGGGCCAAAGGAAATATCCTCCGATAACGAAGAGAAAGAAGCTTTCCGAGAAACTTCTTTGTGTTCTGTGAAATCATCCCACAGAGTTACAGCTTTCCCCTCAAGAAGCCTTTCGCTAAGACAGTTCTTGTGGAATTGGCAAAGTGATATTTGGAAGCCCATAGAGGGCTATGGTGAAAAAGGAAATATCTTCAGATGAAATCTGGAAAGAAGCTTTCTGCGAAACTGCTTAGTGTTCTGTTAATTCATCTCACAGAGTTACATCTGCATTTCGTGGATCTCTTTGCTAGCCTTATTTCTGTGGAATCGGAGAACAGATATTTCGGATCCCTTTGAAGAATATAGGTCCAAAGGAAATATCCTCCGATAACAAAGAGAAAGAAGCTTTCTGAGAAACTTCTTTGTGTTCTGTGAAATCATCTCACAGAGTTAAAACTTTCCCCTCAAAAAGTCTTTCGCTAAGACAGTTCTTGTGGAATTGGCAAAGTGATATTTGGAAACCCATAGAGGGCTATGGTGAAAAAGGAAATATCCTCAGATGAAATCTGGAAAGAAGCTTTCTGAGAAACTGCTTAGTGTTCTGTTAATTCATCTCACAGAGTTACATCTGTATTTCGTGGATCTCTTTGCTAGCCTTATTTCTGTGGAATCTGAGAACAGATATTTCGGATCCCTTTGAAGACCACAGGGCCAAAGGAAATATCCTCCGATAACAAAGAGAAAGGAGCTTTCCGAGAAACTTCTTTGTGTTCTGTGAAATCTTCCCACAGAGTTACAGCTTTCCCCTCAAGAAGCCTTTCGCTAAGACAGTTCTTCTGGACTTGGCAAAGTGATATTTGGAAGCCCTTAGAGGGCTATGGTGAAAAAGGAAATATCCTCAGATGAAATCTGGAAAGAAGCTTTCTGAGAAACTGCTTAGTGTTCTCTTAATTCATCTCACAGAGTTACATCTGTATTTCGTGGATCTCTTTGCTAGCCTTCTTTCTGTGGAATCTGAGAACAGATATTTCGGATCCCTTTGAAGACCACAGGGCCAAAGGAAATATCCTCCGATAACGAAGAGAAAGAAGCTTTCCGAGAAACTTCTTTGTGTTCTGTGAAATCATCCCACAGAGTTACAGCTTTCCCCTCAAGAAGCCTTTCGCTAAGACAGTTCTTGTGGAATTGGCAAAGTGATATTTGGAACCCCTTAAAGGGCTATGGTGAAAAAGGAAATATCTTCAGATGAAATCTGGAAAGAAGCTTTCTGAGAAACTGCTTAGTGTTCTGTTAATTCATCTCACAGAGTTACATCTGCATTTCGTGGATCTCTTTGCTAGCCTTATTTCTGTGGAATCGGAGAACAGATATTTCGGATCCCTTTGAAGACAATAGGTCCAAAGGAAATATCCTCCGATAACAAAGAGAAAGAAGCTTTCTGAGAAACTTCTTTGTGTTCTGTGAAATCATCTCACAGAGTTAAAACTTTCCCCTCAAGAAGACTTTCGCTAAGACAGTTCTTGTGGAATTGTCAAAGTGATATTTGGAAGCCCATAGAGGGCTATGGTGAAACAGGAAATATCCTCAGATGAAATCTGGAAAGAAGCTTTCTGAGAAACTGCTTAGTGTTCTGTTAATTCATCTCAGAGAGTTACATCTGTATTTCGTGCATCTCTTTGCTAGCCTTCTTTCTGTGGAATCTGAGAACAGATATTTCGGATCCCTTTGAAGACTATAGGGCCAAAGGAAATATCCTCCGATAAGAAAGAGAAAGAAGCTTTCTGAGAAACTTCTTTGTGTTCTGTGAAATCATCTCACAGATTTACAGCTTTCCCCTCAAGAAACCTTTCGCTAAGATAGTTCTTTAGGAATTGGCAAAGTGATATTTGGAAGCCCATAGAGGTCTATGGTGAAAAAGGAAATATCCTCCGATGAAATCTGTAAAGAAGCTTTCTGAGAAACTGCTTAGTGTTCTGTTAATTCATCTCACAGAGTTACATCTGCATTTCGTGGATCTCTTTGCTAGCCTTATTTCTGTGGAATCTGAGAACAGATATTTCGGATCCCTTTGAAGACTATAGGGCCAAAGGAAATATCCTCCCATCACAAAGAGAAAGAAGCTTTCTGAGAAACTTCCTTGTGTTCTGTGAAATCATCTCACAGAGTTAAAACTTTCCCCTCAAGAAGCCTTTAGCTAAGATAGTTCTTGTGGAATTGGCCAAGTGATATTTGGAAGCCCATAGAGGGCTATGGTGAAATAGGAAATATCCTCAGATGAAATTTGGAAAGAAGCTTTCTGAGAAACTGCTTAGTGTTCTGTTAATTCATCTCACAGCATTACATCTGTATTTCGTGGATCTCTTTGCTAGCCTTCTTTCTGTGGAATCTGAGAACAGATATTTCGGATCCCTTTGAAGACCACAGGGACAAAGGAAATATCCTCCGATAACAAAGAGAAAGAAGCTTTCGGAGAAACTTCTTTGTTTTCTGTGAAATCATCCCACAGAGTTACAGCTTTGCCCTCAAGAAGCCTTTCGCTAAGACAGTTCTTGTGGAATTGGCAAAGTGATATTTGGAACCCCTTAGAGGGCTATGGTGAAAAAGGAAATATCCTCAGATGAAATCTGGAAAGAAGCTTTCTGAGAAACTGCTTAGTGTTCTCTTAATTCATCTCACAGAGTTACATCTGTATTTCGTGGATCTCTTTGCTAGCCTTCTTTCTGTGGAATCTGAGAACAGATATTTCGGATCCCTTTGAAGACCACAGGGCCAAAGGAAATATCCTCCGATAACGAAGAGAAAGAAGCTTTCCGAGAAACTTCTTTGTGTTCTGTGAAATCATCCCACAGAGTTACAGCTTTCCCCTCAAGAAGCCTTTCGCTAAGACAGTTCTTGTGGAATTGGCAAAGTGATATTTGGAACCCCATAAAGGGCTATGGTGAAAAAGGAAATATCTTCAGATGAAATCTGGAAAGAAGCTTTCTGAGAAACTGCTTAGTGTTCTGTTAATTCATCTCACAGATTTACATCTGCATTTCGTGGATCTCTTTGCTAGCCTTATTTCTGTGGAATCGGAGAACAGATATTTCGGATCCCTTTGAAGACAATAGGTCCAAAGGAAATATCCTCCGATAACAAAGAGAAAGAAGCTTTCTGAGAAACTTCTTTGTGTTCTGTGAAATCATCTCACAGAGTTAAAACTTTCCCCTCAAGAAGACTTTCGCTAAGACAGTTCTTGTGGAATTGGCAAAGTGATATTTGGAAGCCCATAGAGGGCTATGGTGAAACAGGAAATATCCTCAGATGAAATCTGGAAAGAAGCTTTCTGAGAAACTGCTTAGTGTTCTGTTAATTCATCTCACAGAGTTACATCTGTATTTCGTGGACCTCTTTGCTAGCCTTATTTCTGTGGAATCTGAGAACAAATATTTCGGATCCCTTTGAAGACCACAGGGACAAAGGAAATATCCTCCGATAACAAAGAGAAAGAAGCTTTCGGAGAAACTTCTTTGTGTTCTGTGAAATCATCTCACAGAGTTAAAACTTTCCCCTCAAGAAGTCTTTCGCTAAGACAGTTCTTGTGGAATTGGCAAAGTGATATTTGGAAACCCATAGAGGGCTATGGTGAAAAAGGAAATATCCTCAGATGAAATCTGGAAAGAAGCTTTCTGAGAAACTGCTTAGTGTTCTGTTAATTCATCTCACAGAGTTATATCTGTATTTCGTGGATCTCTTTGCTAGCCTTATTTCTGTGGAATCTGAGAACAGATATTTCGGATTCCTTTGAAGACTGTAGGACCAAAGGAAATATCCTCCGATAACAAAGAGATAGAAGCTTTCTGAGAAACTTCATTGGGTTCTGTGAAATCATCCCACAGAGTTACAGCTTTCCCCTCAAGAAACCTTTCGCTAAGACAGTTCTTGTGGAATTGGCAAAGTGATATTTGGAAGCCCATAGAGGGCTATGGTGGAAAAGGAAATATCCTCCGATGAAATCTGGAAAGAAGCTTTCTGAGAAACTGCTTAGTGTTCTGTTAATTCATCTCACAGAGTTACATCTGTATTTCGTGGATCTCTTTGCTAGCCTTATTTCTGTGGAATCTGAGAACAGATATTTCGGATCCCTTTGAAGACCATAGGGCCACAGAAAATATCCTCCGATAACAAAGAGAAAGAAGCTTTCTGACAAACTTCTTTATGTTCTGTGAAATCATCTCACAGGTTTAACATTTTCTCCTCAAGAAGACTTTCGCTAAGACAGTTCTTGTGGAATTGGCAAAGTGATATTTGGAAGCCCATAGAGGGCTATGGTGAAAAAGGAAATATCCTCAGATGAAATCTGGAAAGAAGCGTTCTGAGAAACTGCTCTGTGATGTGTGACTTCCACTCACTGAGTTACATCTGTATTTCGTGGATCTCTTTGCTAGCCTTATTTCTGTGGAATCTGAGAACAGATATTTCGGATCCCTTTGAAGACCACTGGGACAAAGGAAATATCCTCCGATAACAAAGAGAAAGAAGCTTTCGGGGAAACTTCTTTGTTTTCTGTGAAATCATCCCACAGAGTTACAGCTTTGCCCTCAAGAAGCCTTTCGCTAAGACAGTTCTTGTGGAATTGGCAAAGTGATATTTGGAACCCCTTAGAGGGCTATGGTGAAAAAGGAAATATCCTCCGATGAAATCTGGAAAGAAGCTTTCTGAGAAACTGCTTAGTGTTCCGTTAATTCATCTCACAGAGTTACATCTGAATTTCGTGGATCTCTTTGCTAGCCTTATTTCTGTGGAATGTGAGAACAGATATTTCGGATCACTTTGAAGACCACAGGGCCAAAGGAAATATCCTCCGATAACGAAGAGAAAGAAGCTTTCCGAGAAACTTCTTTGTGTTCTGTGAAATCATCCCACAGAGTTACAGCTTTCCCCTCAAGAAGCCTTTCGCTAAGACAGTTCTTGTGGAATTGGCAAAGTGATATTTGGAAGCCCATAGAGGGCTATGGTGAAAAAGGAAATATCTTCAGATGAAATCTGGAAAGAAGCTTTCTGCGAAACTGCTTAGTGTTCTGTTAATTCATCTGACAGAGTTACATCTGCATTTCGTGGATCTCTTTGCTAGCCTTATTTCTGTGGAATCGGAGAACAGATATTTCGGATCCCTTTGAAGAATATAGGTCCAAAGGAAATATCCTCCGATAACAAAGAGAAAGAAGCTTTCTGAGAAACTTCTTTGTGTTCTGTGAAATCATCTCACAGAGTTAAAACTTTCCCCTCAAGAAGTCTTTCGCTAAGACAGTTCTTGTGGAATAGGCAAAGTGATATTTGGAAACCCATAGAGGGCTATGGTGAAAAAGGAAATATCCTCAGATGAAATCTGGAAAGAAGCTTTCTGAGAAACTGCTTAGTGTTCTGTTAATTCATCTCACAGAGTTACATCTGTATTTCGTGGATCTCTTTGCTAGCCTTATTTCTGTGGAATCTGAGAACAGATATTTCGGATCCCTTTGAAGACCACAGGGCCAAAGGAAATATCCTCCGATAACAAAGAGAAAGGAGCTTTCCGAGAAACTTCTTTGTGTTCTGTGAAATCATCCCACAGAGTTACAGCTTTCCCCTCAAGAAGCCTTTCGCTAAGACAGTTCTTCTGGACTTGGCAAAGTGATATTTGGAAGCCCTTAGAGGGCTATGGTGAAAAAGGAAATATCCTCAGATGAAATCTGGAAAGAAGCTTTCTGAGAAACTGCTTAGTGTTCTGTTAATTCATCTCACAGAGTTACATCTGTATTTCGTGGATCTCTTTGCTAGCCTTATTTCTGTGGAATCGGAGAACAGATATTTCGGATCCCTTTGAAGACTATAGGGCCAAAGGAAATATCCTCCGATAACAAAGAGAAAGAAGCATTCTGAGAAACTTCTTTGTGTTCTGTGAAATCATCTCACAGAGTTACAGCTTTCCCCTCAAGAAGCCTTTCGCTAAGAGACTTCTTGTGGATTTGGCACACTGATATTTGGAAGCCCATAGAGGGCTATGGTGAAAAAGGAAATATCCTCAGATGAAATCTGGAAAGAAGATTTCTGAGAAACAGCTTAGGGTTCTGTTAATTCATCTCACAGAGTTACATTTGTATTTCGTGGATCTCTTTGCTAGCCTTATTTCTGTGGAATCTGAGAACAGATATTTCGGATTCCTTTGAAGACTGTAGGACCAAAGGAAATATCCTCCGATAACAAAGAGATAGAAGCTTTCTGAGAAACTTCATTGGGTTCTGTGAAATCATCCCACAGAGTTACAGCTTTCCCCTCAAGAAACCTTTCGCTAAGACAGTTCTTGTGGAATTGGCAAAGTGATATTTGGAAGCCCGTAGAGGGCTATGGTGGAAAAGGAAATATCCTCCGATGAAATCTGGAAAGAAGCTTTCTGAGAAACTGCTTAGTGTTCTGTTAATTCATCTCACAGAGTTACATCTGTATTTCGTGGATCGCTTTGCTAGCCTTATTTCTGTGGAATCTGGGAACAGATATTTCGGATCCCTTTGAAGACCCTAGGGCCACAGAAAATATCCTCCGTTAACAAAGAGAAAGAAGCTTTCTGACCAACTTCTTTATGTTCTGTGAAATCATCTCACAGAGTTAACATTTTCTCCTCAAGAAGACTTTCGCTAAGACAGTTCTTGTGGAATTGGCAAAGTGATATTTGGAAGCCCATAGAGGGCTATGGTGAAAAAGGAAATATCCTCAGATGAAATCTGGAAAGAAGCGTTCTGAGAAACTGCTCTGTGATGTGTGACTTCCACTCACTGAGTTACATCTGTATTTCGTGGATCTCTTTGCTAGCCTTATTTCTGTGGAATCTGAGAACAGATATTTCGGATCCCTTTGAAGACTATAGGGCCAAAGGAAATATCCTCCGATAACAAAGAGAAAGAAGCTTTCTGAGAAACTTCTTTGTGTTCTGTGAAATCATCTCACAGAGTTACAGCTCTCCCCACAAGAAACCTTTCGCTAAGACAGGTCTTGTGGAATTGGCAAAGTGATATTTGGAAGCCCATAGAGGGCTACGGTGAAAAAGGAAATATCCTCAGATGAAAACTGGGAAGAAGCTTTCTGAGAAACTGCTTAGTGTTCTGTTAATTCATCGCACAGAGTTACGTCTGTATTTCTTGGATCTCTTTGCTAGCCTTATTTCTGTGGAAACTAAGAACAGATATTTCGGATCCCTTTGAAGACTATAGGGCCAAAGGAAATATCCTCCGATAACAAAGAGAAAGAAGCTTTCTGAGAAACTTCTTTGTGTTCTGTGAAATCATCTCACAGAGTTAAAACTTTCCCCTCAAGAAGTCTTTCGCTAAGACAGTTCTTGTGGAATTGGCAAAGTGATATTTGGAAGCCCATAGAGGGCTACGGTGAAAAAGGAAATATCCTCAGATGAAATCTGGAAAGAAGCTTTCTGAGAAACTGCTTAGTGTTCTGTTAATTCATCTCACAAAGTTACATCTGTATTTCGTGTATCTCTTTGCTAGCCTTATTTCTGTGGAATCTGAGAACAGATATTTCGGATCCCTTTGAAGACCACAGGGCCAAAGGAAATATCCTCCGATAACAAAGAGAAAGAAGCTTTCCGAGAAACTTCTTTGTCTTCTGTGAAATCATCCCACAGAGTTCCAGCTTTCCCCTCAAGAAGCCTTTGGCTAAGACAGTTCTTCTGGAATTGGCAAAGTGATATTTGGAAGCCCATAGAGGTCTACGGTGAAAAAGGAAATATCCTCAGATGAAATCTGTAAAGAAGCTTTCTGAGAAACTGCTTAGTGTTCTGTTAATTCATCTCACAGAGTTACATCCGTATTTCGTGGATCTCTTTGCTAGCCCTCTTTCTGTGGAATCTGAGAACAGATATTTCGGATCCCTTTGAAGACTATAGGGCCAAAGGAAATATCCTCCGTTAAGAAAGAGAAAGAAGCTTTCTGAGAAACTTCTTTGTGTTCTGTGAAATCATCTCACAGATTTACAGCTTTCCCCTCAAGAAACCTTTCGCTAAGACAGTTCTTGAGGAATTGGCAAAGTGATATTTGGAAGCCCATAGGGGTCTATGGTGAAAAAGGAAATATCCTCCGATGAAATCTGTAAAGAAGCTTTCTGAGAAACTGCTTAGTGTTCTGTTAATTCATCTCACAGAGTTACATCTGCATTTCGTGGATCTCTTTGCTAGCCTTATTTCTGTGGAATCTGAGAACAGATATTTCGGATCCCTTTGAAGACTATAGGGCCAAAGGAAATATCCTCTGATTACAAAGAGAAAGAAGCTTTCTGAGAAACTTCTTTGTGTTCTCTGAAATCATCTCACAGAGTTAAAACTTTCCCCTCAAGAAGCCTTTCGCTAAGACAGTTCTTGTGGAATTGGCAAAGTGATATTTGGAAGCCCATAGAGGGCTATGGTGAAACAGGAAATATCCTCAGATGAAATCTGGAAAGAAGCTGTCTGAGAAACTGCTTAGTGTTCTGTTAATTCATCTCAGAAAGTTACATCTGTATTTCGTGGACCTCTTTGCTAGCCTTATTTCTGTGGAATCTGAGAACAGATATTTCGGATCCCTTTGAAGACTATAGGGCCAAAGTAAATATCCTCCGATAACAAAGAAAAAGAAGCTTTCAGAGAAACTTCTTTGTGTTCTGTGAAATCATCTCACAGAGTTAAAACTTTCCCCTCAAGAAGTCTTTCGCTAAGACAGTTCTTGTGGAATTGGCAAAGTGATATTTGGAAGCCCATAGAGGGCTATGGTGAAAAAGGAAATATCCTCAGATGAAATCCGGAAAGAAGCTTTCTGAGAAACTGCTTAGTGTTCTGTTAATTCATCTCACAGAGTTACATCTGTATTTCGTGGACCTCTTTGCTAGCCTTATTTCTGTGGAATCTGAGAACAGATATTTCGGATCCCTTTGAAGACTATAGGGCCAAAGGAAATATCCTCCGATAACAAAGAGAAAGAAGCTTTCTGAGAAACTTCTTTGTGTTCTGTGAAATCATCTCACACAGTTAAAACTTTCCCCTCAAGAAGTCTTTCGCTAAGACAGTTCTTGTGGAATTGGCAAAGTGATATTTGGAAGCCCATAGAGGGCTATGGTGAAAAAGGAAATATCCTCAGATGAAATCTGGAAAGAAGCTTTCTGAGAAACTGCTTAGTGTTCTGTTAATTCATCTCGGAGAGTGACATCTGTATTTCGTGGATCTCTTTGCTAGCCCTCTTTCTGTGGAATCTGAGAACAGATATTTCGGATCCCTTTGAAGACTATAGGGCCAAAGGAAATATCCTCCGTTAACAAAGAGAAAGAAGCTTTCTGAGAAACTTCTTTGTGTTCTGTGAAATCATCTCACATATTTACAGCTTTCCCCTCAAGAAACCTTTCGCTAAGACAGTTCTTGTGGAATTGGCAAAGTGATATTTGGAAGCCCATAGAGGTCTATGGTGAAAAAGGAAATATCCTCCGATGAAATCTGGAAAGAAGCTTTCTGAGAAACTGCTTAGGGTTCTGTTAATTCATCTCACAGAGTTACATCTGCATTTCGTGGATCTCTTTGCTAGCCTTATTTCTGTGGAATCTGAGAACAGATATTTCGGATTCATTTGAAGACTATAGGGCCAAGGGAAATATCCTCCGATTACAAAGAGAAGGAAGCTTTCTGAGAAACTTCTTTGTGTTCTGTGAAATCATCTCACAGAGTAAAAACTTTCCCCTCAAGAAGCCTTTCGTTAAGACAGTTCTTGTGGAATTGGCAAAGTGATATTTGGAAGCCCATAGACGGCTATGGTGAAACAGGAAATATCCTCAGATGAAATCTGGAAAGAAGCTTTCTGAGAAACTGCTTAGTGTTCTGTTAATTCATCTCACAGAGTTACATCTGTATTTCGTGGATATCTTTGCTAACCTTATTTCTGTGGAATCTGAGAACAGAT
This sequence comes from Macaca nemestrina, assembly GCF_043159975.1. NCBI lineage: Eukaryota > Metazoa > Chordata > Mammalia > Primates > Cercopithecidae > Macaca > Macaca nemestrina. Next base: position 133,443,179 of record NC_092130.1, on the reverse strand, counting down.
ATTTCGGATCCCTTTGAAGACTATAGGGCCAAAGTAAATATCCTCCGATAACAAAGAAAAAGAAGCTTTCTGAGAAACTTCTTTGTCTTCTGTGAAATCATCTCACAGAGTTAAAACTTTCCCCTCAAGAAGTCTTTCGCTAAGACAGTTCTTGTGGAATTGGAAAAGTGATATTTGGAAGCCCATAGAGGGCTATGGTGAAAAAGGAAATATCCTCAGATGAAATCTGGAAAGAAGCTTTCTGAGAAATTGCTTAGTGTTCTGTTAATTCTTCTCACAGAGTTACATCTGTATTTCGTGGTTCTCTTTGCTAGCCTTATTTCTGTGGAATCTGAGAACAGATATTTCGGATCCCTTTGAAGACCACAGGGCCAAAGGAAATATCCTCCGATAACTAAGAGAAAGAAGCTTTCCGAGAAACTTCTTTGTGTTCTGTGAAATCATCCCACAGAGTTACAGCTTTCCCCTCAAGAAGCCTTTCGCTAAGACAGTTCTTCTGGAATTGGCAAAGTGATATTTGGAAGCCCATAGAGGGCTATGGTGAAAAAGGAAATATCCTCAGATGAAATCTGGAAAGAAGCTTTCTGAGAAACTGCTTAGTGTTCTGTTAATTCATCTCACAGAGTTACATCTGCATTACGTGGATCTCTTTGCTAGCCTTATTTCTGTGGAATCGGAGAACAGATATTTCGGATCCCTTTGAGAACTATAGGGCCAAAGGAAATATCCTCCGATAACAAAGAGAAAGAAACTTTCTGAGAAACTTCTTTGTGTTCTGTGAAATCATCTCACAGAGTTAAAACTTTCCCCTCAAGAAGCCTTTCGCTAAGACAGTTCTTGTGGAATTGGCAAAGTGATATTTGGAAGCCCATAGAGGGCTATGGTGAAATAGGAAATATCCTCTGAGGAAATCTGGAAAGAAGGTTTCTGACAAACTGCTTAGTGTTCTGTTAATTCATCTCACAGAGTTACATCTGTATTTCGTGGACCTCTTTGCTAGCCTTATTTCTGTGGAATCTGAGAACAGATATTTCGGATCCCTTTGACGACTATAGGGCCAAAGGAAATATCCTCCGATAACAAAGAGAAAGAAGCTTTCTGAGAAACTTCTTTGTGTTCTGTGAAATCATCTCACAAAGTTAAAACTTTCCCCTCAAGAAGTCTTTCGCTAAGACAGTTCTTGTGGAATTGGCAAAGTGATATTTGGAAGCCCATAGAGGGCTATGGTGAAAAAGGAAATATCCTCAGATGAAATCTGGAAAGAAGCTTTCTTAGAAACTGCTTAGTGTTCTGTTAATTCATCTCGGAGTGTTACATCTGTATTTCGTGGATCTCCTTGCTAGCCTTATTTCTGTGGAATATGAGAACAGATATTTCGGATCCCTTTGAAGACTCTATGGCCAAAGGAATTATCCTCCGATCACAAAGAGAAAGAAGCTTTCTGAGAAACTTCTTTGTGTTCTGTGAAATCATCTCACAGAGTTACAGCTTTCCCCTCAAGAAGCCTTTCGCTAAGACAGTTCTTGTGAAATTGGCAAAATGATATTTGGAAGCCCATAGTGGGCAAAGCTGAAAAAGGAAATATCCTCTGATGAAATCTGGAAAGAAGCTTTCTGAGAAACTGCTCTGTGATGTGTGACTTCCACTCACAGAGTTACATCTGTATTTCGTGGATCTTTTTGCTAGCCTTATTTCTGTGGAATCTGAGAACAGATATTTCGGATCCTTTTGAAGACTATAGGGCCAAAGGAAATATCCTCCGAAAACAAAGAGAAAGAAGCTTCCTGAGAAACTTCTTTGTGTTCTGTGAAATCATCTCACAGAGTTACAGCTTTCCCCTCAAGAAGCCTTTCGCTAAGACAGTTCTTGTGGAATTGGCAAAGTGATATTTGGAAGCCCATAGAGGGCAATTGTGAAAAAGGAAATATCCACAGATGAAATCTGGAAAGAAGCTTTCTGAGAAACTGCTAGTGTTCTGTTAATTCATCTCACTGAGCTAAATCTGTATTTCGTGGATCTCTTTGCTAGCCTTATTTCTGTGCAATCTGAGAACAGATATTCCGGATCCCTTTGAAGACTATAGTGCCTAAGGAAATATCCTCCGATAACAAAGAGAAAGAAGCTTTCTGAGAAACTTCTTTGTGTTCTGTGAAATCATCTCACAGAGTTACAGCTTGCCCCTCGAGAAGCCTTTCGCTAAGACAGTTCTTGTGGAATTGGCAAAGTAATATATGGAAGCCCATAGAGGGCTATGGTGAAAAAGGAAATATCCTCAGATGAAATCTGGAAAGAAGCGTTCTGAGAAACTGCTCTGTGATGAGTGTCTTCCACTCTCTGCGTTACATCTGTATTTCGTGGATCTCTTTGCTAGCCTTATTTCTGTGGAATCTGAGAACAGATATTTCGGATCCCTTTGAAGACTATAGAGCTAAAGGAAATATCCTCCGATAACAAAGAGAAAGAAGTTTTCTGAGAAACTTCTTTGTGTTCTGTGAAATCATCTCACAGAGTTACAGCTTTTCCCCCAGAAGCCTTTCGCTAAGACAGTTCTTATAGAATTGGCAAAGTGATATTTGAAAGCCCATAGAGCGCTATGGTGAAAAAGGAAATATCCTCAGATGAAATCTGGAAAGAAGCGTTCTGAGAAACTGCTTAGTGTTCTGCTAATTCATCTCACAGAGTTACATCTGTATTTTGTGGATCTCTTTACTAGCCTTATTTCTGTGGAATCTGAGAACAGATATTTCGGATCCCTTTGAAGACTATAGGGCCAAAGGAAATATCCTCCTATAACAAAGATAAAGAAGCTTTCTGAGAAACTTCTTTGTGTTCTGTGAAATCATCTCACAGAGTTACAGCTTTTCTCTCAAGAAGCCTTTCGCCAAGACACTTCTTGTTGAATTGGCAATGTTATATGTGGAAGCCCATTGAGGGCTATGGTGAAAAATGAAATATCCTCAGATGAAACCTAGAAAGAAGCTTTCTGAGAAACTGCTCTGTGATGTGTGTCTTATACTCACTGAGTTACATCTGTATTTCGTGGATCTCTTTGCTAGCCTTATTTCTGTGGAGTCTGAGAACAGATATTTCGGATCCCTTTGAAGACTATAGGGCCGAAGGAAATATCCTCCGATAACAAAGAGAAAGAAGCTTTCTGAGAAACTTCTTTGTGTTCTGTGAAATCTTCTCACAGAGTTACACCTTTCCCCTCAAGAAGCCTTACGCTAAGACAGTTCTTGTGGAATTGGCAAAGTAATATTTGGAAGCCCATAGAGGGCTATGGTGAAAAATGAAATATCCTCAGATGAAACCTAGAAAGAAGCTTTCTGAGAAACTGCTCTGTGATGTGTGACTTACACTCACTGAGTTACATCTGTATTTCGTGGATCTCTTTGCTAGCCTTATTTCTGTGGAATCTGAGAACAGATATTTCGGATCCCTTTGAAGACTATAAGGCCAAAGGAAATATCGTCCGATAACAAAGAGAAAGAAGCTTTCTGAGAAACTTCTTTGTGTTCTGTGAAATCATCTCACAGAGTTACAGCTTTCCTCTCAGGAAGCCTTTCGCTAAGACAGTTCTTATGGAATTGTCAAAGTGATATTTGGAAGCCCATAGAGGTCTATGGTGAAAAAGGAAATATCCTCCGATGAAATCTGGAAAGAAGCTTTCTGAGAAGCTGCTTAGTGTTCTGTTAATTCATCTCACAGAGTTACATCTGTATTTCGTGGTTCTCTTTGACAGTCTTATTTCTGAGGAATCTGAGAGCAGATATTTCGGATCCCTTTGAAGTCTATATGGCCAAAGGAAATATCCTCCGATAACAAAGAGAAAGAAGTTTTCTGAGAAACTTCTTTGTGTTCTGTGAAATCATCTAACAGAGTTACACCTTTCCCCTCAAGAAGCCTTTCGCTAAGACAGTTCTTGTGGAATTGGCAAAGTGATATTTGGAAGCCCATAGTGGGCTATGGTGAAAAAGGAAATATCCTCAGAAGAAATCTGGAAAGAAGCTTTCTCCGAAACTGCTTAGTGTTCTGTTAATTCATCTCACAGAGTTACATAAGTGTTTCGTCGATCTCTTTCCTAGCCTTATTTCTGTGGAATCTGAGAACAGATATTTCGGATCTCTTTTGAGACTATAGGGCCAAAGGAAATATCCTCCGATAACAAAGAGAAAGAAGCTTTCTGAGAAACTTCTTTGTGTTCTGAGAAATCATCTCACAGGGTTACAGCTTTCCTCTCAAGAAGGCTTTCGCTAAGACACTTCTTGTGGAATTGGCAAAGTGATATTTGGAAGCCCATAGAGGGCAATGTTGAAAAAGGAAATATCCTCAGATGAAACCTGGAAAGAAGGTTTCTGAGAAACTGCTCTGTGATGTGTGACTTCCACTCACTGAGTTACATCTCTATTTCGTGGATCTCTTTGCTAGGCTTATTTCTGAGGAATCTGAGAACAGATATTTCGGATCCCTTTGAAGACTATAGGGCCAAAGGAAATATCCTCCGATGACAAAGAGAAAGAAGCTTTCTGAGAAACTTCTTTGTGTTCTGTGAAATCATCTCACAGAGTTACAGCTTTCCTCTCAAGAAGCCTTTCGCTAAGACAGATCTTGTCGAATTGGCAAAGTGATATTTGGAAGCCCATAGAGAGCTATGGTGAAAAAGGAAATATACTCCGATGAAATCTGGAAAGAAGCTATCTGAGAAACTGCTTAGTGTTCTGTAATTTCATCTCCCACAGTTACATCTGTATTTCGTGGATCTCTTTGCTAGCCTTATTTCTGTGGAATCTGAGAACAGATATTTCGGATCCCTTTGAAGACTATAGGGCCAAAGGAAATATCCTCCGATAACAAAGAGAAAGAAGCTTTCTGAGAAACTTCTTTGTGTTTGAGAAATCATCTCACAGAGTTACAGCTTTCCTCTCAAGAAGCCTTTCGGTAAGACAGTTCTTGTGGAATTGGCAAAGTGATATTTGGAAGCCCATAGAGTGCTCTGGTGAAAAAGGAAATATCCTCCGATGAAATCTGGAAAGAAGCTTTCTGAGAAACCGCTTAGTGTTCTGTTAATTCATCTCACAGAGTTATATCTGTATTTCGTGGATCTCTTTGGTAGCCTTATTTCTGTGGAATCTGAGAACAGATATTTCGGATCCCTTTGAAGACTATAGGGCCAAAGGAAATATCCTCCGATAACAAAGATAAAGAAGCTTTCTGAGAAACTTCTTTGTGTTCTGAGAAATCATCTCACAGAGTTACAGCTTTCCTCTCAAGAAGCCTTTCGCTAAGACAGTTATTTTGGAATTGGCAAAGTGATATTTGGAAGCCCATAGAGTGCTATGGTGAAAAAGGAAATATACTCAGATGAAATCTGGAAAGAAGCTTTCTGAGAAACTGCTCTGTGATGAGTGACTTCCACTCACCGAGTTACATCTCTATTTCGTGGATCTTTTTGCTAGACCTATTTCTGTGGAATCTGAGAACTGATATTTGTGATCCCTTTGAAGACTATAGGGCCAAAGGAAATATCCTCCGATAACAAAGAGAAAGAAGCTTTCTGAGACACTTCTTTGTGTTCTGTGAAACCATCTCACAGAGTTACAGCTTTCCCCTCAAGAAGCCTTTCGCTAAGACAGTTCTTGTGGAATTGGCAAAGTGATATTTGGAAGCCCTTAGAGGCCTAAGGTTAAAAAGGAAATTTCCTCCGATTAAATCTGTAAAGAAGCTTTCTGAGACTGCTTAGTGTTCTGTTAACTCATCTCACAGAGTTACATCTGTATTTCGTGGATCTCTTTGGTATCCTTATTTCTGTGGAATCTGAGAACAGATATTTCGGATCCCTTTGAAGACTATAGGGCCAAAGGAAATATCCTCCGATAACAAAGAGAAAGAAGCTTTCTGAGAAACTTCTTTGTGTTCTGAGAAATCATCTCACAGAGTTACAGCTTTCCTCTCAAGAAGCCTTTCGCTAGGACAGTTCTTTTGGAATTGGCAAAGTGATATTTGGAAGCCCATAGAGTGCTATGGTGAAAAAGGAAATATCCTCCGATGAAATCTGGAAAGAACCTTTCTGAGAAACCGTTTAGTGTTTTGTTAATTCATCTCACAGAGTTACATCAGTGTTTCGTGGATCTCTTTCCTAGCCTTATTTCTGAGGAATCTGAGAACAGATATTTCGGATCCCTTTGAAGACTATAGGGCCAAAGGAAATAACCTACGATAACAAAGAGAAAGAAGCTTTCTGACAATCTTCTTTGTGTTCTGTGAAATCATCTCACAGAGTTACAGCTTTCCCCTCAAGAAGCCTTTCGCTAAGACAGTTCTTGTGGAATTGGCAAAGTGATATTTGGAAGCCCATAGAGGGCTCTGGTGAAAAAGGAAATATCCTCAGATGAAACCTGGAAAGAAGCTTTCTGAGAAACTGCTCTGTGATGTGTGACTTCCAGTCACTGAGTTACATCTGTATTTCGTGGATCTCTTTGCTAGCCTTATTTCTGAGGAATCTGAGAACAGATATTTCGGATCCCTTTGAAGCTCTAGGGAAAAAGGAAATATCCTCCGATAACAAAGAGAAAGAAGCTTTCTGAGAAACTTCTTTGTGTTCTGTGAAATCATCTCACAGAGTTACAGCTTTCGCCTCAAGAAGCCTTTCGCTAAGACAGTTCCTGTGGAATTTTCAAAGTGATATTTGGAAGCCCCTAGAGGGCTATGGTGAAAAAGGAAATATCCTCAGATGAAATCTGGAAAAAAGCTTTCTGAGAAACTGCTTAGTGTTCTGTTAATTCATCTCACAGAGTTACATCTGTATTTCGTGGATCTCTTTGCTAGCCTTATTTCTGTGGAATCTGAGAACAGATATTTCGGATCCCTTTGAAGACTATAGGGCCAAAGGAAATATCCTCCGATAACAAAGAGAAAGAAGCTTTCTGAGAAACTTCTTTGTGTTCTATGAAATCACCTCACAGAGTTACAGCTTTCCTCTCAAGAAGCCTTTCGCCAAGACACTTCTTGTTGAATTGGCAATGTGATATTTGGAAGCCCATAGAGGGCTACGGTGAAACAGGAAATATCCTCAGATGAAACCCGGAAAGAAGCTTTCTGAGAAACTACTCTGTGATGTGTGACTTATACTCACTGAGTTTCATCTGTATTTCGTGGATCTCTTTGAAAGCCTTATTTCTGAGGAATCTGAGAACAGATATTTCGGATCCCTTTGAAGACTATAGGGCCAAAGGAAATATCCTCCTATAACAAAGAGAAAGAAGTTTTCCGAGAAACTTCTTTGTGTTCTGTGAAATCATCTCACAGGGTTACACCTTTCCCCTCAAGAAGCCTTTCGCTAAGACAGTTCCTGTGGAATTGGCAAAGTGATATTTGGAAGCCCATAGTGGGCTATGGTGAAAAAGGAAATATCCTCTGAAGAAATCTGGAAAGAAGCTTTCTCCGAAACTGCTCAGTGTTCTGTTAATTCATCTCACAGAGTTACATCAGTGTTTCGTGGATCTCTTTGCTAGCCTTTATTCTGTGGAATCTGAAAACAGATATTTCGGATCCCTTTGAAGACTATAGGGCCAAAGGAAATATCCTCCGCTAACAAAGAGAAAGAAGCTTTCTGAGAAACTTCTTAGTGTTCTGTGAAATCATCTCACAGAGTTACAGCTTTCCCCTCAAGAAGCCTTTCGCTAAGACAGTTCTTGTGGAATTGGCAAAGTGATATTTGGAAGCCCATAGAGGGCTATGTTGAAAAAGGAAATATCCTCAGATGAAACCTGGAAAGAAGCTTTCTGTGAAACTGCTCTGTGATGTGTGACTTCCACTCACTGAGTTACATCTCTATTTCGTGGATCTCTTTGCTAGGCTTATTTCTGAGGAATCTGAGAACAGATATTTCGGATCCCTTTGAAGACTATAGGGCCAAAGGAAATATCCTCCGATGACAAAGAGAAAGAAGCTTTCGGAGAAACTTCTTTGTGTTCTGTGAAATCATCTCACAGAGTTACAGCTTTCCTCTCAAGAAGCCTTTCGCTAAGACAGTTCTTGTGGAAATGGCAAAGTGATATTTGGAAGCACATAGAGAGCTATGGTGAAAAAGGAAATATCCTCATATGAAATCTGGAAAGAAGCTTTCTGAGAAACTCCTTAGTGTTTTGTAAATTCATCTCCCACAGTTACATCTGTATTTCGTGGATCTCTTTGCTAGCCTTATTTCTGTGGAATCTGAGAACAGATATTTCGGATCCCTTTGAAGACTATAGGGCCAAAGGAAATATCCTCCGATAACAAAGAGAAAGAAGCTTACTGAGAAACTTCTTTGTGTTCTGTGAAATCATCTCACAGAGTTACAGCTTTCCCCTCAGGAAGCCTTTCGCTAAGACAGTTCTTATGGAATTGGCAAAGTGATTTTTGGAAACCCACATAGATCTATGGTGAAAAAGGAAATATCCTCAGATGAAATCTTGAAAGAAGCTTTCTGAGAAATTGCTTAGTGTTCTCTTACTTCATATCACAGAGTTACATCTGTATTTCGTGGATCTTTTTGGTAGCCTTATTTCTGTGGAATCTGAGAATAGATATTTCGGATCCCTTTGAAGACTATAGGGCCAAAGGAAATATCCTCCAATAACAAAGAGAAAGAAGCTTTCTGAGAAACTTCTTTGTGTTCTGTGAAATCATCTCACAGAGTTACAGCTTTCCTCTCAAGAAGCCTTTCGCCAAGACACTTCTTGTTGAATTGGCAATGTTATATGTGGAAGCCCATTGAGGGCTATGGTGAAACAGGAAATATCCTCAGATGAAACCCGGAAAGAAGCTTTCTGAGAAACTGCTCTGTGATGTGTGTCTTATACTCACTGAGTTACATCTGTATTTCGTGGATCTCTTTGCTAGCCTTATTTCTGTGGAGTCTGAGAACAGATATTTCGGATCCCTTTGAAGACTATAGGGCCGAAGGAATATCCTCCGATAACAAAGAGAAAGAAGCTTTCTGAGAAACTTCTTTGTGTTCTGTGAAATCTTCTCACAGAGTTACACCTTTCCCCTCAAGAAGCCTTACGCTAAGACAGTTCTTGTGGAATTGGCAAAGTAATATTTGGAAGCCCATAGAGGGCTATGGTGAAAAATGAAATATCCTCAGATGGAACCTAGAAAGAAGCTTTCTGAGAAACTGCTCTGTGATGTGTGACTTACACTCACTGAGTTACATCTGTATTTCGTGGATCTCTTTGCTAGTCTTATTTCTGAGGAATCTGAGAACAGATATTTCGGATCCCTTTGAAGACTATAGGGCCAAAGGAAATATCCTCCGATAACAAAGAGAAAGAAGCTTTCTGAGAAACTTCTTTGTGTTCTGTGAAATCATCTCACAGAGTTACAGCTTTCTCCTCAAGAAGCCTTTCACTAAGACAGTTCTTGTGGAATTGGCAAAGTGATATTTGGAAGCCCATAGAGGGCTATGGTGAAAAAGGAAATATTCTCAGATGAAATCTGGAAAGAATGTTTCTGAGAAACTGCTTAGTGTTCTGTTAATTCATCTCACAGAGTTACATCTGTATTTCGTGGATCTCTTTGCTAGCCTTATTTCTGTGGAATCTGAGAACAGATATTTCGGATCCCTTTGAAGACTATAAGGCCAAAGGAAATATCGTCCGATAACAAAGAGAAAGAAGCTTTCTGAGAAACTTCTTTGTGTTCTGTGAAATCATCTCACAGAGTTACAGCTTTCCCCTCAGGAAGCCTTTCGCTAAGACAGTTCTTATGGAATTGTCAAAGTGATATTTGGAAGCCCATAGAGGTCTATGGTGAAAAAGGAAATATCCTCCGATGAAATCTGGAAAGAAGCTTTCTGAGAAGCTGCTTAGTGTTCTGTTAATTCATCTCACAGAGTTACATCTGTATTTCGTGGTTCTCTTTGACAGTCTTATTTCTGAGGAATCTGAGAGCAGATATTTCGGATCCCTTTGAAGTCTATATGGCCAAAGTAAATATCCTCCGATAACAAAGAGAAAGAAGTTTTCTGAGAAACTTCTTTGTGTTCTGTGAAATCATCTAACAGAGTTACACCTTTCCCCTCAAGAAGCCTTTCGCTAAGACAGTTCTTGTGGAATTGGCAAAGTGATATTTGGAAGCCCATAGTGGGCTATGGTGAAAAAGGAAATATCCTCAGAAGATATCTGGAAAGAAGCTTTCTCCGAAACTGCTTAGTGTTCTGTTAATTCATCTCACAGAGTTACATAAGTGTTTCGTCGATCTCTTTCCTAGCCTTATTTCTGTGGAATCTGAGAACAGATATTTCGGATCTCTTTTGAGACTATAGGGCCAAAGGAAATATCCTCCGATAACAAAGAGAAAGAAGCTTTCTGAGAAACTTCTTTGTGTTCTGAGAAATCATCTCACAGGGTTACAGCTTTCCTCTCAAGAAGGCTTTCGCTAAGACACTTCTTGTGGAATTGGCAAAGTGATATTTGGAAGCCCATAGAGGGCAATGTTGAAAAAGGATATATCCTCAGATGAAACCTGGAAAGAAGGTTTCTGAGAAACTGCTCTGTGATGTGTGACTTCCACTCACTGAGTTACATCTCTATTTCGTGGATCTCTTTGCTAGGCTTATTTCTGAGGAATCTGAGAACAGATATTTCGGATCCCTTTGAAGACTATAGGGCCAAAGGAAATATCCTCCGATGACAAAGAGAAAGAAGCTTTCTGAGAAACTTCTTTGTGTTCTGTGAAATCATCTCACAGAGTTACAGCTTTCCTCTCAAGAAGCCTTTCGCTAAGACAGATCTTGTCGAATTGGCAAAGTGATATTTGGAAGCCCATAGAGAGCTATGGTGAAAAAGGAAATATCCTCCGATGAAATCTGGAAAGAAGCTATCTGAGAAACTGCTTAGTGTTCTGTAATTTCATCTCCCACAGTTACATCTGTATTTCGTGGATCTCTTTGCTAGCCTTATTTCTGTGCAATCTGAGAACAGATATTTCGGATCCCTTTGAAAACTATAGGGCCAAAGGAAATATCCTCCGATAACAAAGAGAAAGAAGCTTACTGAGAAACTTCTTTGTGTTCTGTGAAATCATCTCACAGAGTTACAGCTTTCCCCTCAGGAAGCCTTTCGCTAAGACATTTCTTATGGAATTGGCAAAGTGATATTTGGAAGCCCATAGAAGTCTATGGTGAAAAAGGAAATATCCTCCGATGAAATTTGGAAAGAAGATTTCTGAGAAACTGCTTAGTGTTCTGTTAACTCATCTCACAGAGTTACATCTGTATTTCGTGGATCTCTTTGGTATCCTTATTTCTGTGGAATCTGAGAACAGATATTTCGGATCCCTTTGAAGACTATAGGGCCAAAGGAAATATCCTCCGATAACAAAGAGAAAGAAGCTTTCTGAGAAACTTCTTTGTGTTTGAGAAATCATCTCACAGAGTTACAGCTTTCCTCTCAAGAAGCCTTTCGGTAAGACAGTTCTTGTGGAATTGGCAAAGTGATATTTGGAAGCCCATAGAGTGCTCTGGTGAAAAAGGAAATATCCTCCGATGAAATCTGGAAAGAAGCTTTCTGAGAAACCGCTTAGTGTTCTGTTAATTCATCTCACAGAGTTATATCTGTATTTCGTGGATCTCTTTGGTAGCCTTATTTCTGTGGAATCTGAGAACAGATATTTCGGATCCCTTTGAAGACTATAGGGCCAAAGGAAATATCCTCCGATAACAAAGATAAAGAAGCTTTCTGAGAAACTTCTTTGTGTTCTGAGAAATCATCTCACAGAGTTACAGCTTTCCTCTCAAGAAGCCTTTCGCTAAGACAGTTATTTTGGAATTGGCAAAGTGATATTTGGAAGCCCATAGAGTGCTATGGTGAAAAAGGAAATATACTCAGATGAAATCTGGAAAGAAGCTTTCTGAGAAACTGCTCTGTGATGAGTGACTTCCACTCACCGAGTTACATCTCTATTTCGTGGATCTTTTTGCTAGACCTATTTCTGTGGAATCTGAGAACTGATATTTGTGATCCCTTTGAAGACTATACGGCCAAAGGAAATATCCTCCGATAACAAAGAGAAAGAAGCTTTCTGAGACACTTCTTTGTGTTCTGTGAAACCATCTCACAGAGTTACAGCTTTCCCCTCAAGAAGCCTTTCGCTAAGACCGTTCTTGTGGAATTGGCAAAGTGATATTTGGAAGCCCTTAGAGGCCTAAGGTTAAAAAGGAAATTTCCTCCGATTAAATCTGTAAAGAAGCTTTCTGAGACTGCTTAGTGTTCTGTTAACTCATCTCACAGAGTTACATCTGTATTTCGTGGATCTCTTTGGTATCCTTATTTCTGTGGAATCTGAGAACAGATATTTCGGATCCCTTTGAAGACTATAGGGCCAAAGGAAATATCCTCCGATAACAAAGAGAAAGAAGCTTTCTGAGAAACTTCTTTGTGTTCTGAGAAATCATCTCACAGAGTTACAGCTTTCCTCTCAAGAAGCCTTTCGCTAGGACAGTTCTTTTGGAATTGGCAAAGTGATATTTGGAAGCCCATAGAGTGCTATGGTGAAAAAGGAAATATCCTCCGATGAAATCTGGAAAGAACCTTTCTGAGAAACCGTTTAGTGTTTTGTTAATTCATCTCACAGAGTTACATCAGTGTTTCGTGGATCTCTTTCCTAGCCTTATTTCTGAGGAATCTGAGAACAGATATTTCGGATCCCTTTGAAGACTATAGGGCCAAAGGAAATAACCTACGATAACAAAGAGAAAGAAGCTTTCTGACAATCTTCTTTGTGTTCTGTGAAATCATCTCACAGAGTTACAGCTTTCACCTCAAGAAGCCTTTCGCTAAGACAGTTCTTGTGGAATTGGCAAAGTGATATTTAGAAGCCCATAGAGGGCTCTGGTGAAAAAGGAAATATCCTCAGATGAAACCTGGAAAGAAGCTTTCTGAGAAACTGCTCTGTGATGTGTGACTTCCACTCACTGAGTTACATCTGTATTTCGTGGATCTCTTTGCTAGCCTTATTTCTGAGGAATCTGAGAACAGATATTTCGGATCCCTTTGAAGACCTAGGGCAAAAGGAAATATCCTCCGATAACAAAGAGAAAGAAGCTTTCTGAGAAACTTCTTTGTGTTCTGTGAAATCATCTCACAGAGTTACAGCTTTCGCCTCAAGAAGCCTTTCGCTAAGACAGTTCCTGTGGAATTTTCAAAGTGATATTTGGAAGCCCATAGAGGGCTATGGTGAAAAAGGAAATATCCTCAGATGAAATCTGGAAAAAAGCTTTCTGAGAAACTGCTTAGTGTTCTGTTAATTCATCTCACAGAGTTACATCTGTATTTCGTGGATCTCTTTGCTAGCCTTATTTCTGTGGAATCTGAGAACAGATATTTCGGATCCCTTTGAAGACTATAGGGCCAAAGGAAATATCCTCCGATAACAAAGAGAAAGAAGCTTTCTGAGAAACTTCTTTGTGTTCTATGAAATCACCTCACAGAGTTACAGCTTTCCTCTCAAGAAGCCTTTCGCCAAGACACTTCCTGTTGAATTGGCAATGTGATATTTGGAAGCCCATAGAGGGCTACGGTGAAACAGGAAATATCCTCAGATGAAACCCGGAAAGAAGCTTTCTGAGAAACTACTCTGTGATGTGTGACTTATACTCACTGAGTTTCATCTGTATTTCGTGGATCTCTTTGAAAGCCTTATTTCTGAGGAATCTGAGAACAGATATTTCGGATCCCTTTGAAGACTATAGGGCCAAAGGAAATATCCTCCTATAACAAAGAGAAAAAAGTTTTCCGAGAAACTTCTTTGTGTTCTGTGAAATCATCTCACAGGGTTACACCTTTCCCCTCAAGAAGCCTTTCGCTAAGACAGTTCCTGTGGAATTGGCAAAGTGATATTTGGAAGCCCATAGTGGGCTATGGTGAAAAAGGAAATATCCTCTGAAGAAATCTGGAAAGAAGCTTTCTCCGAAACTGCTCAGTGTTCTGTTAATTCATCTCACAGAGTTACATCAGTGTTTCGTGGATCTCTTTGCTAGCCTTTATTCTGTGGAATCTGAAAACAGATATTTCGGATCCCTTTGAAGACTATAGGGCCAAAGGAAATATCCTCCGCTAACAAAGAGAAAGAAGCTTTCTGAGAAACTTCTTAGTGTTCTGTGAAATCATCTCACAGAGTTACAGCTTTCCCCTCAAGAAGCCTTTCGCTAAGACAGTTCTTGTGGAATTGGCAAAGTGATATTTGGAAGCCCATAGAGGGCTATGTTGAAAAAGGAAATATCCTCAGATGAAACCTGGAAAGAAGCTTTCTGTGAAACTGCTCTGTGATGTGTGACTTCCACTCACTGAGTTACATCTCTATTTCGTGGATCTCTTTGCTAGGCTTATTTCTGAGGAATCTGAGAACAGATATTTCGGATCCCTTTGAAGACTATAGGGCCAAAGGAAATATCCTCCGATGACAAAGAGAAAGAAGCTTTCTGAGAAACTTCTTTGTGTTCTGTGAAATCATCTCACAGAGTTACAGCTTTCCTCTCAAGAAGCCTTTCGCTAAGACAGTTCTTGTGGAAATGGCAAAGTGATATTTGGAAGCACATAGAGAGCTATGGTGAAAAAGGAAATATCCTCCGATGAAATCTGGAAAGAAGCTTTCTGAGAAACTCCTTAGTGTTTTGTAAATTCATCTCCCACAGTTACATCTGTATTTCGTGGATCTCTTTGCTAGCCTTATTTCTGTGGAATCTGAGAACAGATATTTCGGATCCCTTTGAAGACTATAGGGCCAAAGGAAATATCCTCCGATAACAAAGAGAAAGAAGCTTACTGAGAAACTTCTTTGTGTTCTGTGAAATCATCTCACAGAGTTACAGCTTTCCCCTCAGGAAGCCTTTCGCTAAGACAGTTCTTATGGAATTGGCAAAGTGATTTTTGGAAACCCACATAGATCTATGGTGAAAAAGGAAATATCCTCAGATGAAATCTTGAAAGAAGCTTTCTGAGAAATTGCTTAGTGTTCTCTTACTTCATATCACAGAGTTACATCTGTATTTCGTGGATCTTTTTGGTAGCCTTATTTCTGTGGAATCTGAGAATAGATATTTCGGATCCCTTTGAAGACTATAGGGCCAAAGGAAATATCCTCTGATAACAAAGGGAAAGAAGTTTTCTGAGAAACTTCTTTGTGTTCTGAGAAATCATCTCACAGAGTTACAGCTTTCCTCTCAAGAAGCCTTTCGCTAAGACAGTTCTTGTGGAATTGGCAAAGTGATATTTGGAAGCCCATAGAGTGCTAGGGTGAAAAAGGAAATATCCTCAGATGAAATCTGGAGAGAAGCTTTCTGAGAAACTGCTCTGTGATGTGTGACTACCACTCACCGAGTTACATCTCTATTTCGTGGACCTTTTTGCTAGACTTATTTCTGTGGTATCTGAGAACTGATATTTCGGATCCCTTTGAAGTCTATAGGGCCAAAGGAAATATCCTCCGATAACAAAGAGAAAGAAGCTTTCTGAGAAACTTCTTTGTGTTCTGTGAAACCATCTCACAGAGTTACAGCTTTCCCCTCAACGAGCCATTCGCTAAGACAGTTCTTGTCGAATTGGCAAACTGATATTTGAAAGACCCTAGAGGTCTATGGTGAAAAAGGAAATAGCCTCAGATGAAATCTGGAAAGAAGCTTTCTGAGAAACTGCTCTGTGATATGTGACTTCCACTCACTGAGTTACATCTGTATTTCGTGGATCTCTTTGCTAGCCTTATTTCTCTGGTATCTGAGAACAGATATTTCGGATCCCTTTGAAGACTCTAGGGCCAAAGGAAATATCCTCCGATAACAAAGAGAAAGAAGCTTTCTGAAAGACTTCTTTGTGTTCTGTGAATCATCTCACAGAGTTACAGCTTTCCCCTCAAGAAGCCTTTCACTAAGACAGTTCTTGTGGAATTGGCAAAGTGATATTTGGAAGCCCCTAAAGGGCTATGGTGAAAAAGGAAATATCCTCCGATGAAATCTGGAAAGAAGCTTTCTGAGAAACTGCTTAGTGTTCTGTTAATTCATCTCACAGAGTTACATCTGTATTTCGTGGATCTCTTTGCTAGCCTTATTTCTGTGGAATCTGAGAACAGATATTTCGGATCCCTTTGAAGACTATAGGGCCAAAGGAAATATCCTCCGATAACAAAGAGAAAGAAGCTTTCTGAGAAACTTCTTTGTGTTCTGTGAAATCATCTCACAGAGTTACAGCTTTCCCCTCAGGAAGCCTTTCGCTAAGACAGTTCTTATGGAATTGGCAAAGTGATTTTGTAAACCCACCTAGATCTATGATGAAAAAGGAAATATCCTCCGATGAAATCTGGAAAGAAGCTTTCTGAGAAACTGCTTAGTGATCTGTTAATTCATCTCACAGAGTTACATCTGTATTTCGTGGATCTCTTTGGTAGCCTTATTTCTGTGGAATCTGAGAATAGATATTTCGGATCCCTTTGAGACTATAGAGCCAAAGGAAATACCCTCTGATAACAAAGAGAAAGAAATTTTCTGAGAAACTTCCTTGTGTTCTGAGAAATCATCTCACAGAGTTACAGCTTTCCCCTCAAGAAGCCTTTCGCTAAGCCAGGTCTTGTGGAATTGGCAAAGTGATATTTGGAAGCCCATAGTGTGGTATGTTGAAAAAGGAAATATCCTCAGATGAAATCTGGAAAGAAGCTTTCTGAGAAACTGCTCTGTGATGTGTGACTTCCACTCACCGAGTTACATCTCTATTTCGTGGATCTTTTTGCTAGACTTATTTCTGTGGAATCTGAGAACAGATATTTCGGATCCCTTTGAAGACTATAGGGCCAAAGGAAATATCCTCCGATAACAAAGAGAAAGAAGCTTTCTGAGAAACTTCTTTGTGTTCTGTGAAATCATCTCACAGAGTTACAGCTTTCCCCTCAAGGAGCCTTTCGCTAAGACAGTTCTTGTCTAATTGGCAAACTGATATTTGGAAGACCCTAGAGGGATATGGTGAAAAAGGAAATAGACTCAGATGAAATCAGGAAAGAAGCTTTCTGAGAAACTGCTCTGTGATGTGTGACTTCCACTCACTGAGTTACATCTGTATTTCGTGGATCTCTTTGCTAGCCTTATTTCTGTGCAATCTGAGAACAGATATTTCGGATTCCTTTGAAGACTGTAGGGCCAAAGGAAATATCCTCCGATGACAAAGATAAAGAAGCTATCTGAGAAACTTCTTTGTGTTCTGAGAAATGATCTCACAGAGTTACAGCTTTCCTCTCAAGAAGCCTTTCGCTAAGACAGTTCTTGTGGAATTGGCAAAGTGATATTTGGAAGCCCATAGAGTGCTATGGTGAAAAAGGAAATATCCTCAGATGAAATCTGGAAAGAAGCTTTCTGAGAAACTGCTCTGTGATGTGTGACTTCCACTCACCGAGTTACATCTGTATTTCGTGGATCTCTTTGCTAGTCTTATTTCTGAGGAATCCGAGAACAGAATTTTCGGATCCCTTTGAAGACTATAGGGCCAAAGGAAATATCCTCCGATAACAAAGAGAAAGAAGTTTTTTGAGAAACTTCTTTGTGTTCTGTGAAATCATCTCACAGAGTTACACCTTACCCTCCAGAAGCCTTTCGCTAAGACAGTTCTTGTGGAATTGGCAAAGTGATATTTGGAAGCCCATAATGGGCTATGGTGAAAAAGGAAATATCCTCTGATGAAATCTGGAAAGAAGCTTTCTGAGAAACTGCTTAGTGTTCTGTTAATTCGTCTCACAGAGTTACATCAGCATTTCGTGGATCTCTATCCTAGCCTTATTTCTGTGGAATCTGAGAACAGATATTTCGGATCCCTTTGAAGACTATACGGCCAAAGGAAATATCCTCCGATAACAAAGAGAAAGAAGCTTTCTGAGAAACTTCTTTGTGTTCTGTGAAATCATCTCACAGAGTTACAGCTTTCCCCTCAAGAAGCCTTTCACTAAGACAGTTCTTGTGGAATTGGCAAAGTGATATTTGGAAGCCCATAGAGTGCTAGGGTGAAAAAGGAAATATCCTCAGACGAAATCTGGAAAGAAGCTTTCTGAGAAACTGCTCTGTGATGTGTGACTACCACTCACCGAGTTACATCTCTATTTCGTGGACCTTTTTGCTAGACTTATTTCTGTGGTATCTGAGAACTGATATTTCGGATCCCTTTGAAGACTATAGGTCCAAAGGAAATATCCTCCGATAACAAAGAGAAAGAAGCTTTCTGAGAAACTTCTTTGTGTTCTGTGAAACCATCTCACAGAGTTACAGCTTTCCCCTCAAGGAGCCATTCGCTAAGACAGTTCTTGTCGAATTGGCAAACTGATATTTGGAAGACCCTAGAGGGCTATGGTGAAAAAGGAAATAGCCTCAGATCAAATCAGGAAAGAAGCTTTCTGAGAAACTGCTCTGTGATGTGTGACTTCCACTCACTGAGTTACATCTGTATTTCGTGGATCTCTTTGCTAGCCTTATTTCTGTGGTATCTGAGAACAGATATTTCGGATCCCTTTGAAGACTATAGGGCCAAAGGAAATATCCTCCGATAACAAAGAGAAAGAAGCTTTCTGAGAAACTTCTTTGTGTTCTGTGAAATCATCTCACAGAGTTACAGCTTTCCCCTCAAGAAGCCTTTCACTAAGACAGTTCTTGTGGAATTGGCAAAGTGATATTTGGAAGCCCATAAAGGGCTATGGTGAAAAAGGAAATATCCTCCGATGAAATCTGGAAAGAAGCTTTCTGAGAAACTGCTTAGTGTTCTGTTAATTCATCTCACATAGTTACATCTGTATTTCGTGGATCTCTTTGCTAGCCTTATTTCTGTGGAATCTGAGAACAGACATTTCGGATCCCTTTGAAGACTATAGGGCCAAAGGAAATATCCTCCGATAACAAAGAGAAAGAAGCTTTCTGAGAAACTTCTTTGTGTTCTGTGAAATCATCTCACAGAGTTACAGCTTTCCCCTCAGGAAGCCTTTCGCTAAGACAGTTCTTATGGAATTGGCAAAGTGATTTTTGGAAACCCACATAGATCTATGGTGAAAAAGGAAATATCCTCAGATGAAATCTGGAAAGAAGCTTTCTGAGAAACTGCTTAGTGTTCTGTTAATTCATCTCACAGAGTTACATCTGTATTTCGTGGATCTCTTTGGTAGCCTTATTTCTATGGAATCTGAGAATAGATATTTCGGATCCCTTTGAAGACTATAGGGCCAAAGGAAATATCCTCTGATAACAAAGAGAAAGAAGTTTTCTGAGAAACGTCTTTGTGTTCTGAGAAATCATCTCACAGAGTTACAGCTTTCCTCTCAAGAAGCCTTTCGCTAAGACAGTTCTTGTGGAATTGGCAAAGTGATATTTGGAAGCCGATAGAGTGTTATGGTGAAAAAGGAAATATCCTCAGATGAAATCTGGAAAGAAGCTTTCTGAGAAACTGCTCTGTGATGTGTGACTTCCACTCACCGAGTTACATCTCTATTTCGTGGATCTTTTTGCTAGACTTATTTCTGTGGAATATGAGAACTGATATTTCGGATCCCTTTGAAGACTATAGGGCCAAAGGAAATATCCTCCGATAACAAAGAGAAAGAAGCTTTCTGAGAAACTTCTTTGTGTTCTGTGAAATCATCTCACAGAGTTACAGCTTTCCCCTCAAGGGGCCTTTCGCTAAGACAGTTCTTGTCTAATTGGCAAACTGATATTTGGAAGACCCTAGAGGGCTATGGTGAAAAAGGAAATAGACTCAGATGAAATCAGGAAAGAAGCTTTCTGAGAAACTGCTCTGTGATGTGTGACTTCCACTCACTGAGTTACATCTGTATTTCGTGGATCTCTTTGCTAGCCTTATTTCTGTGCAATCTGAGAACAGATAATTCGGATTCCTTTGAAGACTGTAGGGCCAAAGGAAATATCCTCCGATGACAAAGAGAAAGAAGCTTTCTGAGAATCTTCTTTGTGTTCTGAGAAATGATCTCACAGAGTTACAGCTTTCCTCTCAAGAAGCCTTTCGCTAAGACAGTTCTTGTGGAATTGGCAAAGTGATATTTGGAAGCCCATAGAGTGCTATGGTGAAAAAGGAAATATCCTCAGATGAAATCTGGAAAGAAGCTTTCTGAGAAACTGCTCTGTGATGTGTGACTTCCACTCACCGAGTTACATCTGTATTTCGTGGATCTCTTTGCTAGTCTTATTTCTGAGGAATCCGAGAACAGAATTTTCGGATCCCTTTGAAGACTATAGGGCCAAAGGAAATATCCTCCGATAACAAAGAGAAAGAAGTTTTTTGAGAAACTTCTTTGTGTTCTGTGAAATCATCTCACAGAGTTACACCTTACCCTCCAGAAGCCTTTCGCTAAGACAGTTCTTGTGGAATTGGCAAAGTGATATTTGGAAGCCCATAATGGGCTATGGTGAAAAAGGAAATATCCTCTGATGAAATCTGGAAAGAAGCTTTCTGAGAAACTGCTTAGTGTTCTGTTAATTCGTCTCACAGAGTTACATCAGCATTTCGTGGATCTCTATCCTAGCCTTATTTCTGTGGAATCTGAGAACAGATATTTCGGATCCCTTTGAAGACTATACGGCCAAAGGAAATATCCTCCGATAACAAAGAGAAAGAAGCTTTCTGAGAAACTTCTTTGTGTTCTGTGAAATCATCTCACAGAGTTACAGCTTTCCCCTCAAGAAGCCTTTCACTAAGACAGTTCTTGTGGAATTGGCAAAGTGATATTTGGAAGCCCATAGAGTGCTAGGGTGAAAAAGGAAATATCCTCAGACGAAATCTGGAAAGAAGCTTTCTGAGAAACTGCTCTGTGATGTGTGACTACCACTCACCGAGTTACATCTCTATTTCGTGGACCTTTTTGCTAGACTTATTTCTGTGGTATCTGAGAACTGATATTTCGGATCCCTTTGAAGACTATAGGTCCAAAGGAAATATCCTCCGATAACAAAGAGAAAGAAGCTTTCTGAGAAACTTCTTTGTGTTCTGTGAAACCATCTCACAGAGTTACAGCTTTCCCCTCAAGGAGCCATTCGCTAAGACAGTTCTTGTCGAATTGGCAAACTGATATTTGGAAGACCCTAGAGGGCTATGGTGAAAAAGGAAATAGCCTCAGATCAAATCAGGAAAGAAGCTTTCTGAGAAACTGCTCTGTGATGTGTGACTTCCACTCACTGAGTTACATCTGTATTTCGTGGATCTCTTTGCTAGCCTTATTTCTGTGGTATCTGAGAACAGATATTTCGGATCCCTTTGAAGACTATAGGGCCAAAGGAAATATCCTCCGATAACAAAGAGAAAGAAGCTTTCTGAGAAACTTCTTTGTGTTCTGTGAAATCATCTCACAGAGTTACACCTTTCCCCTCAAGAAGCCTTTCACTAAGACAGTTCTTGTGGAATTGGCAAAGTGATATTTGGAAGCCCATAAAGGGCTATGGTGAAAAAGGAAATATCCTCCGATGAAATCTGGAAAGAAGCTTTCTGAGAAACTGCTTAGTGTTCTGTTAATTCATCTCACATAGTTACATCTGTATTTCGTGGATCTCTTTGCTAGCCTTATTTCTGTGGAATCTGAGAACAGACATTTCGGATCCCTTTGAAGACTATAGGGCCAAAGGAAATATCCTCCGATAACAAAGAGAAAGAAGCTTTCTGAGAAACTTCTTTGTGTTCTGTGAAATCATCTCACAGAGTTACAGCTTTCCCCTTAGGAAGCCTTTCTCTAAGACAGTTCTTATGGAATTGGCAAAGTGATTTTTGGAAACCCACATAGATCTATGGTGAAAAAGGAAATATCCTCCGATGAAATCTGGAAAGAAGCTTTCTGAGAAACTGCTTAGTGTTCTGTTAATTCATCTCACAGAGTTACATCTGTATTTCGTGGATCTCTTTGGTAGCCTTATTTCTATGGAATCTGAGAATAGATATTTCGGATCCCTTTGAAGACTATAGGGCCAAAGGAAATATCCTCTGATAACAAAGAGAAAGAAGTTTTCTGAGAAACGTCTTTGTGTTCTGAGAAATCATCTCACAGAGTTACAGCTTTCCTCTCAAGAAGCCTTTCGCTAAGACAGTTCTTGTGGAATTGGCAAAGTGATATTTGGAAGCCCATAGAGTGCTATGGTGAAAAAGGAAATATCCTCAGATGAAATCTGGAAAGAAGCTTTCTGAGAAACTGCTCTGTGATGTGTGACTTCCACTCACCGAGTTACATCTCTATTTCGTGGATCTTTTTGCTAGACTTATTTCTGTGGAATATGAGAACTGATATTTCGGATCCCTTTGAAGACTATAGGGCCAAAGGAAATATCCTCCGATAACAAAGAGAAAGAAGCTTTCTGAGAAACTTCTTTGTGTTCTGTGAAATCATCTCACAGAGTTACAGCTTTCCCCTCAAGGGGCCTTTCGCTAAGACAGTTCTTGTCTAATTGGCAAACTGATATTTGGAAGACCCTAGAGGGCTATGGTGAAAAAGGAAATAGACTCAGATGAAATCAGGAAAGAAGCTTTCTGAGAAACTGCTCTGTGATGTGTGACTTCCACTCACTGAGTTACATCTGTATTTCGTGGATCTCTTTGCTATCCTTATTTCTGTGCAATCTGAGAACAGATAATTCGGATTCCTTTGAAGACTGTAGGGCCAAAGGAAATATCCTCCGATGACAAAGATAAAGAAGCTATCTGAGAAACTTCTTTGTGTTCTGAGAAATGATCTCACAGAGTTACAGCTTTCCTCTCAAGAAGCCTTTCGCTAAGACAGTTCTTGTGGAATTGGCAAAGTGATATTTGGAAGCCCATATAGTGCTATGGTGAAAAAGGAAATATCCTCAGATGAAATCTGGAAAGAAGCTTTCTGAGAAACTGCTCTGTGATGTGTGACTTCCACTCACCGAGTTACAACTGTATTTCGTGGATCTCTTTGCTAGTCTTATTTCTGAGGAATCTGAGAACAGAATTTTCGGATCCCTTTGAAGACTATAGGGCCAAAGGAAATATCCTCCGATAACAAAGAGAAAGAAGTTTTTTGAGAAACTTCTTTGTGTTCTGTGAAATCATCTCACAGAGTTACACCTTACCCTCCAGAAGCCTTTCGCTAAGACAGTTCTTGTGAATTGGCAAAGTGATATTTGGAAGCCCATAATGGGCTATGGTGAAAAAGGAAATATCCTCTGATGAAATCTGGAAAGAAGCTTTCTGAGAAACTGCTTAGTGATCTGTTAATTCGTCTCACAGAGTTACATCAGCATTTCGTGGATCTCTTTCCTAGCCTTATTTCTGTGGAATCTGAGAACAGATATTTCGGATCCCTTTGAAGACTATACGGCCAAAGGAAATATACTCCGATAACAAAGAGAAGGAAGCTTTCTGAGAAACTTCTTTGTGTTCTGTGAAGTCATCTCACAGAGTTACAGCTTTCCCCTCAAGAAGCCTTTCGCTAAGACAGTTCTTGTGGAATTGGCAAAGTGATATTTGGAAGCCCATAGAGGGCTATGGTGGAAAAGGAAATATCCTCAGATGAAATCTGGAAAGAAGCTTTCTGAGAAACTGCTTAGTGTTCTGTTAATTCATCTCACAGAGTTTCATCTGTAGTTCGTGGATCTCTTTGCTAGCCTTATTTCTGTGGAATCTGAGAACAGATATTTCGGATCCCTTTGAAGACTATATGGCCAAAGGCAATATCCTCCGATAAGAAAGAGAAAGAAGCTTTCTGAGAAACTTCTTTGTGTTCTGTGAAATCATCTCACAGAGTTACAACATTCCCCTGAAGAAGCCTTTCGCTAAGACAGTTTTTGTGGAATTGGCAAAGTGATATTTGGAAGCCCATAGAGGGCTATGGTGAAAAAGGAAATATCCTCAGATGAAATCTGGAAAGAAGCATTCTGACAAACTGCTTAGTGTTCTGTTAATTCATCTCACAGAGTTACATCTGTATTTTGTGGATCTCTTTGCTAGCCTTATTTCTGTGGAATCTGAGAACAGATATTCCGGATCCCATGGAAGACTATAGGGCCAAAGGAAATATCCTCCGATAACTAAGAGAAAGTAGCTTTCTGAGAAACTTCTTTGTGTTCTGTGAAATCATCTCACAGAGTTACAGCTTTCCCCTCAAGAAGCCTTTCGCTAAGACAGTTCTTGTGGAATTGGAAAAGTGATATATGGAAGCCCATAGAGGGCTACGGTGAAAAAGTAAATATCCTCAGATGAAATCTCGAAAGAAGCTTTCTGAGAAACTGCTTAGTGTTCTGTTAATTCATCTCACAGAGTTATATCTGTATTTCGTGGATCTCTTTGCTAGCCTTATTTCTGTGAAATCTGAGAACAGATATTTCGGATCCCTTTGAAGACTACAGGGCCAAAGGAAATATCCTCCGATAACAAAGATAAAGAAGCTTTCTGAGAAACTTCTTTGTGTTCTGTGAAATCATCTCACAGAGTTACAGCTTTCCCCTCAAGAAGACTTTTGCTAAGACAGTTCCTCTGGAATTGGCAAAGGGATATTTGGTAGCCCATAGAGGGCTATGGTGAAAAAGGAAATATCCTCAGATGAAATCTGGAAAGAAGCTTTCTGAGAAACTGCTCTGTGATGTGTGACTTCCACTCACAGAGTTACATATGTATTTCGTGGATCTCGTTGCTAGCCTTATTTCTGTGGAATTTGAGAACAGATATTTCGGATCCCTTTGAAGACTATAGGGCCAAAGGAAATATCCTCCGATAACTAAGAGAAAGAAGCTTTCTGCGAAACTTCTTTGTGTTCTGTGAAATCATCTCACAGAGTTACAGCTCTCCCCTCAAGAAGCCTTTCGCTAAGACAGTTCTTGTGGAATTGGCAAAGTGATATTTGGAAGCCCAAAGAGGGCCATGGTGAAAAAGGAAATATCCTCAGATGAAATCTGGAAAGAAGCTTTCTGAGAAACTGCTCTGTGATGTGTGACTTCCACTCACTGAGTTACATCTGTATTTCGTGGATCTCTTTGCTAGCCTTATTTCTGTGGAATCTGAGAACAGATATTTCAGATCCCTTTGAAGACTATAGGGCCAAAGGAAATATCCTCCGATAACAAAGAGAAAGAAGCTTTCTCAGAAACTTCTTTGTGTTCTGTGTAATCATCTCACAGAGTTACAGCTTTCCCCTCACGAAGCCTTTCCCTAACACAGTTCTTGTGTAATTGGCAAAGTGATATTTGAAAGCCCATAGAATTCTTTGGTGAAAAAGGAAATATCCTCAGATGAAATCTGGAAAGAAGCTTTCTGAGAAACTGATTAGTGTTCTGTTAATTTATCTCACGGATTTACATCTGTATTTCGTGGATCTCATTGCTAGCCTTATTTCTGTGGAATATGAGAACAGATATATCGGATCCCTTTGAAGACTATAGGGCCGAAGGAAATATCCTCCGATAACAAAGAGAAAGAAGCTTTCTGAGAAACTTCTTTGTGTTCTCTGAAATCATCTCACAGAGATACAGCTTTCTACTCAAGAAGCCTTTTGCTAAGACAGTTCTTTTGGAATTGGCAAAGTGATATTTGGAAGCCCATAGAGGGCTATGCTGAAAAAGGAAATATCCTCCGATGAAATCTTGAAAGAAGGTTTCTGAGAAACTGCTTAGTGTTCTGTTAATTCATCTCACAGAGTTACATCTGTATTTCGTGGATCTCTTTGCTAGCCTTATTTCTGTGGAATCTGAGAACAGATATTTCGGATCCCTTTGAAGACTATAGCGCCAAAGGAAATACCATCCTTTAACAAAGAGAAAGAAGCTTTCTGAGAAACTTCTTTGTGTTCTGTGAAATCATCTCACAGAGTTACAGCTTTCTCCTGAAGAAGCCTTTCGCTAAGACAGTTCTTGTGGAATTGGCAAAGTGATATTTGGAAGCCCATAGAGGGCTATGGTGAAAAAGGAAATATCCTCCGATGAAATCTGGAAAGAAGCTTTCTGAGAAACTGCTTAGTGTTCTGTTAATTCATCTCACAGAGTTATATCTGTATTTCGTGGATCTCTTTGCTAGCCTTATTTCTGTGCAATCTGACAACAGATATTTCGGATCCCTATGAAGACTACAGGGCCAAAGGAAATATCCTCCGATATCAAAGAGAAAGAAGCTTTCTGAGAAAATTTTTCGTGTTCTGTGAAATCGTCTCACAGAGTTACAGCTTTCCCCTCAAGAAGCCTTTTGCTAAGACAGTTCCTCTGGATTTGACAAAGTGATATTTGGTAGCCCATAGAGGGCTATGGTGAAAAAGGAAATATCCTCCGATGAAATCTGGAAAGAAGCTTTCTGAGAAACTGCTCTGTGATGTGTGACTTCCACTCACAGAGTTACATCTGTATTTCGTGGATATCTTTGCTATCCTTATTTCTGTGGAATCTGAGAACAGATATTTCGGATCCCTTTGAAGACTATAGGGCCAAAGGAAATATCCACCGATAACAAAGATAAAGAAGCTTTCTGAGAAACTGCTTAGTGTTCTGTTAGTTCATCTCACAGAGTTACATCGGTATTTCGTGGATCTCTTTGCTAGCCTTATTTCTGTGCAATCCGAGAACAGATATTTCGGATCCCTTTGAAGACTATAGGGCCAAAGGAAATATCCTCCTTTAACAAGGAGAAAGAAGCTTTCTGAGAAACTTCTTTGTGTTCTGTGAAATCATCTCACAGAGTTACAGCTTTCCCCTCAAGAAGCCTTTCGATAAGACAGTTCTTATGGAATTGGCAAAGTGATATTTGGAAGCCCACAGAGGGCTATGGTGAAAAACGAAATATCCTCTGATGAAATCTGCAAAGAAGCTTTCTGAGAAACTGCTTAGTGTTCTGTTAATTCATCTCACAGAGTTATATCTGTATTTCGTGGATCTCTTTGCTAGCCTTATTTCTGTGCAATCTGAGAACAAATATTTCGGATCCCTTTGAAGACTACAGGGCCAAAGGAAATATCCTCCGATATCGAAGAGAAAGAAGCTTTCTGAGAAACTTCTTCGTGTCCTGTGAAATCGTCTCTCAGAGTTACAGCTTTCCCCTCAAGAAGACTTTTGCTAAGACAGTTCCTCTGGAATTGGCAAAGTGATATTTGGTAGGCCATAGAGGGCTATGGTGAGAAAGGAAATATCCCCCGATGAAATCCGGAAAGAAGCTTTCTGAGAAACTGCTCTGTGATGTGTGACTTACACTCACTGAGTTACATCTGTATTTCGTGGATCTCTTTGCTAGCCTTATTTCTGTGGAATCTGAGAACAGATATTTCGGATCCCTTTGAAGATTCTAGGGCCAAAGGAAATATCCTCCGATAACTAAGAGAAAGAAGCTTTCTGAGAAACTTCTTTGTGTTCTGTGAAATCATCTCACAGAGTTACAGCTTTCCCCTCAAGAAGCCTTTCGCTAAGACAGTTTTGTGGAATTGGCAAAGTGATATTTGGAAGCCCATAGAGGGCTAAGGTGAAAAAGGAAATATCCTCAGATGAAATCTGGAAAGAAGCTTTCTGAGAAACTGCATACTGTTCTGTTAATTCATCTCACAGAGTTACATATGTATTTCGTGGATCTCTTTGCTAGCCTTATTTCTGTGGAATCTGTGAACAGATATTTCGGATGCCTTTGAAGACTATAGGGCCAAAGGAAATATCCTCCGATAACAAAGAGAAAGAAGCTTTCTGAGAAACTTCTTTGTGTTCTGTGAAATCATCTCACAGAGTTACACCTTTCGGCTAAATAAGCCTTTCGCTAAACAGTTCTTGTGGAATCGGCAAAGTGATATTTGGAAGCCCATAGAGGGCTATGGTGAAAAAGCAGATATCCTCAGATGAAATCTGGAAAGAAGCTTTCTGAGGAACTGCTTAGTGTTCTGTTAATTCATCTCACAGAGTTACATCTGTATTTCGTGGATCTCTTTGCTAGCCTCATTTCTGTGGAATCTGAGAACAGATATTTCGGATCCCTTTGAAGACTATAGGACCAAAGGAAATATACTCCGATAACAAAGAGAAAGAAGCTTTCTGAGAAACTTCTTTGTGTTCTGTGAAATCATCTCACAGAGTTACAGCTTTCCCCTGAAGAAGCCTTTCGCTAAGACAGTTGTTGTGGAATTGGCAAAGTGATATTTGGAAGCCCATAGAGGGCTATGGTGAAAAAGGAAATATCCTCAGAGGAAATCTGGAAAGAAGCTTTCTGAGAAACTGCTTAGTGTTCTGTTAATTCATCTCACAGAGTTATATCTGTATTTCGTGGATCTCTTTGCTAGCCTTATTTCTGTGCAATCTGACAACAGATATTTCGGATCCCTATGAAGACTACAGGGCCAAAGGAAATATCCTCCCATATCAAACAGAAAGAAGCTTTCTGAGAAACTTTTTCGTGTTCTGTGAAATCGTCTCACAGAGTTACAGCTTTCCCCTCAAGAAGCCTTTTGCTAAGACAGTTCTTCTGGATTTGACAAAGTGATATTTGGTAGCCCAAGAGGGCTATGGTGAAAAAGGAAATATCCTCCGATGAAATCTGGAAAGAAGCTTTCTGAGAAACTTCTCTGTGATGTGTGACTTCCACTCACAGAGTTACATCTGTATTTCGTGGATCTCTTTGCTAGCCTTATTTCTGTGGAATCTGAGAACAGATATTTCGGATCCCTTTGAAGACTATAGGGCCAAAGGAAATATCCACCGATAACAAAGAGAAAGAAGCTTTCTAAGAAACTGCTTAGTGTTCTGTTAGTTCATCTCACAGAGTTACATCTGTATTTCGTGGATCTCTTTGCTAGCCTTATTTCTGTACAATCTGAGAACAGATATTTCGGATCCCTTTGAAGACTATAGGGCCAAAGGAAATATCCTCCTTTAACAAGGAGAAAGAAGCTTTCTGAGAAACTTCTTTGTGTTCTGTGAAATCATCTCACAGAGTTACAGCTTTCCCCTCAAGAAACCTTTCGATAAGACAGTTCTTATGGAATTGGCAAAGTGATATTTGGAAGCCCACAGAGGGCTATGGTGAAAAACGAAATATCCTCAGATGAAATCTGCAAAGAAGCTTTCTGAGAAACTGCTTAGTGTTCTGTTAATTCATCTCACAAAGTTATATCTGTATTTCGTGGATCTCTTTGCTAGCCTTATTTCTGTGCAATCTGAGAACAGATATTTCGGATCCCTTTGAAGAATACAGGGCCAAAGGAAATATCCTCCGATATCGAAGAGAAAGAAGCTTTCTGAGAAACTTCTTCGTGTTCTGTGAAATCGTCTCACAGAGTTACAGATTTCCCCTCAAGAAGCCTTTTGCTAAGATAGTTCTTGTGGAATTGGCAAAGTGATATTTGGAAGCCCACAGAGTGCTATGGTGTAAAAGGAAGTATCCTCAGATGAAATCTGGAAAGAAGCTTTCTGAGAAACTGCTCTTTGATGTGTGACTTCCACTCACACAGTTACATCTGTATTTCATGGATCTGTTTGCGAGCCTTATTTCTGTGGAATCTGAGAACAGATATTTCGGATCCCTTTGAAGACTATAGGAACAAAGGAAATATCCTCCGATAACAAAAAGAAAGAAGCTTTCTGAGAAACTTCTTTGTGTTCTGTGAAATCATCTCACAGAGTTACAGCTTTCCCCTCAGGAAGCCTTTCGCTAACACAGTTCTTGTGTATTTGGCAATGTGATATATGAAAGCCCATAGAGGGCTATGGTGAAAAAGGAAATATCCTCAGATGAAATCTGGAAAGAAGCTTTCTGAGAAACTGCTCTTTGATGTGTGACTTCCACTCACACAGTTACATCTGTATTTCGTGGATCTGTTTGCGAGCCTTATTTCTGTGGAATCTGAGAACAGATATTTCGGATCCCTTTGAAGACTATAGGGCCAAAGGAAATATCCTCCGATAACAAAGAGAAAGAAGCTTTCTGAGAAACTTCTTTGTGTTCTGTGAAATCTCCTCACAGAGTTACAGGTTTCCCCTCAAGAAGCCTTTCGCTAAGACAGATCTTGTGGAATTGGCAAAGTGATATTTGGAAGCCCATAGAGGGCTATGGTGAAAAAGGAAATATCCTCAGATGAAATCTGGAAAGAAGCTTTCTGAGAAACTGCTTACTGTACTGTTAATTCATCTCACAGAGTTACATCTATATTTCGTGGATCTCTTTGCTAGCCTTATTACTGGGGAACCTGAGAACAGATATTTCGGATCCCTTTGAAGACTATAGGGCCAAAGGAAATATCCTCCGATAAAAAAGAGAAAGAAGCTTTCTGACAAACTTCTTTGTGTTCTGTGTAATCATCTCACAGAGTTACAGCTTTCCCCTCAAGAAGCCTTTCGCTAAGACAGTTCTTGTGGAATTGGCAAAGTGATATTTGGAAGCCCATAGAGGGCTATGCTGAAAAAGGAATTATCCTCCGATGAAATCTGGAAAGAAGCTTTTTGAGAAACTGCTTAGTGTTCTGTTAATTCATCTCACAGAGTTACATCTGTATTTCGTGGATCTCTTTACTAGCCTTATTTCTGTGGAATCTGAGAACAGATATTGCGGATCCCTTTGAAAACTACAGGAACAAAGGAAATATCCTCCGATAACAAAGAGAAAGAAGTTTTCTGAGAAACTTCTTTGTGTTCTGTGAAATCATCTCACAGAGTTACAGCTTTCCCCTCAGGAAGCCTTTCGCTAACACAGTTCTTGTGTATTTGGCAATGTGATATATGAAAGCCCATAGAGGGCTATGGTGAAAAAGGAAATATTATCAGATGAAATCTGGAAAGAAGCTTTCGGAGAAACTGCTTAGTGTTCTGTTAATTCATCTGACAGAGTTACATCTGTATTTCGTGGATCTCTTTGCTAGCCTTATTTCTGTGGAATATGAGAACAGGTATTTCGGATCCCTTTGGAGACTATAGGGCCGAAGGAAATATCCTCCGATAACAAAGAGAAAGAAGCTTTCTGAGAAACTTCTTTGTGTTCTGTGAAATCATCTCACAGAGTTACAGCTTTCCCGTCAAGAAGCTTTTCGCTAAGACAGTTCTTGTGGAAATGGCAAAGTGATATTTGGAAGCCCATAGAGTGCTAAGGTGTAAAAGGAAATATCCTCAGATGAAATCTGGAAAGAAGCTTTCTGAGAAACTGCTCTGTGATGTGTGACTTCCACTCACAGAGTTTCCTCTGTATTTCGTGGACCTCTTTGCTCGCCTTATATCTGTGGAATCTGAGAACCGATATTTCGGATCCCTTTGAAGATTATAGGGCCAAAGGAAATAGCCTCCGATAACTAAGAGAAAGAAGCTGTCTAAGAAACTTCTTTCTGTTCTGTGAAATCATCTCACAGAGTTACAGCTTTCCCCTCAAGAAGCCTATCGCTAAGACAGTTCTTGTGTAATTGGCAAAGTAATATTTGAAAGCCCATTGAGGGCTATGGTGAAAAAGGAAATATCCCCAGATGAAATCTGGAAAGAAGATTTCTAAGAAACTGCTTAGTGTTCTGTTAATTCATCTCACAGAGTTACATCTGTATTTCGTGGATCTGTTTGCGAGCCTTATTTCTGTGGAATCTGAGAACAGATATTTCGGATCCCTTTGAAGACTATAGGGCCAAAGGAAATATCCTCCGATAACAAAGAGAAAGAATCTTTCTGAAAAACTTCTTTGTGTTCTGTGAAATCATCTCACAGAGTTACAGCTTTCCCTTCAAGAAGACTTTCGCTAAGACGGTTCTTGTGGAATTGGCAAAGTGATATTTGGAAACCCGTAGAGGGCTATGGTGAAAAAGGAAGTATCCTCGGATGAAATCTGGAAAGAAGCTTTCTGAGAAACTGCTCTGTAATGTGAGACTTCCACTCACAGAGTTGCCTCTGTATTTCCTGGATCTCTTTGCTAGCCTTATTTCTGTGGAATCTGTGAACAGATATTTCGGATCCCTTTGAAGACTATAGGGCCAAAGGAAATATCCTCCGATAACAAAGAGAAAGAAGCTTTCTGAGAAACTTCTTTGTGTTCTGCGAAATCATCTCACAGAGTTACAGCTTTCCCCTCAAGAATCCTTTGGCCAACACAGTTCTTGTGTAATTGGCAAAGTGATATTTGAAAGCCCTTAGAGGGCTATGATGAAAAAGGAAATATCCTCCGATGAAATCTGTAAAGAAGCTTTCTGAGAAACTGCTTAGTGTTCTGTTAATTCATCTCACAGAGTTACATCTGTATTTCGTGGATCTCTTTGCTAGCCTTATTTCTGTGGAATCTGAGAACAGATATTTCGGATCCTTTGAAGACTATAGGATCAAAGGAAATATCCTCCGATAACAAATAGAAAGAAGCTTTCTGAGAAACTTCTTTGTGTTCTGTGAAATCATCTCAAAGAGTTACAGCCTTCCCCTCAAGAAGCCTTTCGCTAACACAGTTCTTGTGTAATTGGCAAAGTGATATTTGGAAGCCCTTAGAGGGCTATGGTGAAAAAGGAAATGTCCTCAGATGAAATCTGGAAAAAAGCTTTCTGAGAAACTGCTCTGTGATGTGTGAATTCCACTCACAGAGTTACATCTGTATTTCGTGGATCTCTTTGCTTGCCTTATTTCTGTGGAATCTGAGAACAGATATTTCGGATCCCTTTGAAGACTATAGGGCCAAAGGAAATATCCTCCGATAACAAAGAGAAAGAAGCTTTCTGAGAAACTTCTTTGTGTTCTGTGAAATCATCTCACAGAGTTACAGCTTTCCCCTGAAGTAGCCTTTCGCTAAGACAGTTCTTGTGGAATTGGCAAGGTGATATTTGGAAGCCCATAGAGGGCTATGGTGAAAAAGGAAGTATCCTCAGATGAAATCTGGAAAGAAATTTTCTGAGAAACTGCTCTGTGATGTGTGACTTCCACTCACAGAGTTACATCGGTATTTCGTGTATCTCTCTGCTAGCCTTACTTCTGTGGAATCTGAGTACAGATATTTCGGATCCCTTTGAAGATTATAGGGCCAAAGGAAATATCCTCCTATCACTAAGAGAAAGAAGCTTTCTGAGAAACTTCTTTGTGTTCTGTGAAATCATCTCACAGAGTTACAGCTTTCCCCTCCAGAAGCCTTTCGCTTACACAGTTCTTGTGGAATTGGCAAAGTGATATTTGGAAGCCCATAGAGGGCTATGGTGAAAAAGGAATTATCCTCAGATGAAATCTGGAAAAAAGCTTTCTGAGAAACTGCTCTGTGATGTGTGAATTCCACTCACAGAGTTACATCTGTATTTCGTGGATCTCTTTGCTTGCCTTATTTCTGTGGAATCTGAGAACAGATATTTCGGATCCCTTTGAAGACTATAGGGCCAAAGGAAATATCTTCCGATAACAAAGAGAAAGAAGCTTTCTGAGAAACTTCTTTGTGTTCTGTGAAATCATCTCACAGAGTTACAGCTTTCCCCTCAAGAAGCCTTTTGCTAAGACAGTTCCTCTGGAATTGGCAAAGTGATATTTGGAAGCCCATAGAGGGGTAGGTTGAAAAAGGAAATATCCTCAGATGAAATCTGGAAAGAAGTTTTCTGAGAAACTGCTCTGTGATGTGTGACTTCCACTCACAGAGTTACATCTGTATATCGTGGATCTCTTTGCTAGCCTTATTTCTGGGGAATCTGAGAACAGATATTTCGGATCCCTTTGAAGACTATAGCCCCAAAGGAAATATCCTCCGATAACTAAGAGAAAGAAGTCTTCTGAGAAACTTCTTTGTGTTCTGTGAAATCATTTCACAGAGTTACAGCTTTCCCCTCAAGAAACCTTTCGCTAAGACAGTTCTTGTGGAATTGGCAAAGTGATATTTGGAAGCCCATAGAGGGCTACGGTGAAAAAGGAAATATCCTCAGATGAAATCTGGAAAGAAGCTTTCTGAGAAACTGCTCTGTGATGTGTGACTTCCACTCACAGAGTTACATCTGTATTTCGTGTATCTCTTTGGTAGCCTTATTTCTGTGGAATCTGAGAACAGATATTTCAGATCCCTTTGAAGACTATAGGGCCAAAGGAAATATCCTCCGATAACAAAGAGAAAGAAGCTTTCTGAGAATCTTCTTTGTGTTCTGTGAAATCATCTCACAGAGTTACAGTTTTCCCCTCAAGAAGCCTTTCGCTAAGACAATTCTTGTGGAATTGGCAAAGTGATATTTGGAAGCCCATAGAGGGCTATGGTGAAAAAGGAAATATCCTCCGATGAAATCTGGAAAGAAGTTTTGTGAGAAACTGCTTAGTGTTCTGTTAATTCAGCTCTCAGAGTTACATCTGTATTTCATTCATCTCCTTGCTAGCCTTATTTCTGTGGAATCTGAGAACAGATATTTCGGAACCCTTTTAAGACTATAGGAATAAAGGAAATATCCTCCGATAACAAAGAGAAAGAAGCTTTCTGAGAAACTTCTTTGTGTTCTGTGAAATCATCTCACAGAGTTACAGCTTTCCCCTCAAGAAGCCTTTTGCTAAGATAGTTCCTCTGGAATTGGCAAAGTGATATTTGGTAGCCCATAGAGGGTTATGGTGAAAAAGGAAATATCCTCAGATGAAATCTGGAAAGAAGTTTTCTGAGAAACTGCTCTGTGATGTGTGACTTCCACTCACAGAGTTACATCTGTATTTCGAGGATCTCTTTGCTAGCCATATTTCTGTGGAATCTGAGAACATATATTTCGTATCCCTTTTAAAACTATAGGGCCAAAGGAAATAGCCTCCGATAACTAAGAGAAAGAAGCTTTCTGAGAAACTTCTTTGTGTTCTGTGAAATCATCTCACAGAGTTACAGCTTCCCCCTCAAGAAGCCTTTCGCTAAGACACTTCTTGTGGAATTGGAAAAGTGATATTTGGAAGCCCGTAGAGGGCTGTGGTGAAAAAGGAAATATCCTCCGATGAAATCTGGAAAGAAGCTTTCTGAGAAACTGCTTAGTGTTCTGTTAATTCATCTCACAGAGTTACATCTATATTTCGTGGATCTCTTTGCTAGCCTTATTTCTGTGGAATCTGAGAACAGATATTTCCGATCCCTTTGAAGACTCTAGGGCCAAAGGAAATATCCTCCGATAACAAAGAGAAAGAAGCTTTCTGAGAAACTTCTTTGTGTTCTGTGTAATCATCTCACAGACTTACAGCTTTCCCCTCAAGAAGCCTTTCGCTAAGACAGTTCTTGTGGAATTGGCAAAGTGATATTTGGAATCCCATAGAGGGCTATGGTGAAAAACCAAATATCCTCAGATGAAATCTGGAAAGAAGCTTTCTGAGAAACTGCTTAGTGTTCCGTTAATTCATCTCCCAGAGTTACATCTGTATTTGGTGGATCTCTTTGCTAGCCTTATTTCTGTGAAATCTGAGAACAGATATTTCGGATCCCTTTGAAGACTATAGGACCAAAGGAAATGAACTCCGATAACAAAGAGAAAGAAGCTTTCTGAGAAACTTCTTTGTGTTCTGTGAAATCATCTCACAGAGTTACAGCTTTCCCCTCAAGAAGCCTTTCGCTAAGAGAGTTCTTGTGGAATTGGCAAAGTGATATTTGGAAGCCCGTAGAGGGCTAGGGTGATAAAGGAAATATCCTCAGATGAAATCTGGAAAGAAGCTTTCTGAGAAACTGCTTAGTGTTCTGTTAATTCCTCTCACAGAGTTACATCTGTATTTCGTGGATCTCTTTGCTAGCCTTATTTCTGTTAAATCTGAGAAGAGATATTTCGGATCCCTTTGAAGACTATAGGGCCAAAGGAAATATCCTCCGATAACAAAGAGAAAGAAGCTTTCTGAGAAACTTCTTTGTTTTCTGTGGAATCATCTTACAGAGTTACAGCTTTCCCCTCAAGAAGCCTTTCGCTAAGACAGTTCTTGTGGAATTGGCAAAGTGATATTTGGAAGCCCATAGAGGGCTATGGTGAAAAAGGAAATATCCTCAGATGAAATCTGGAAAGAAACTTTCTGAGAATATGCTCTGTGATGTGTGACTTCCACTCACAGAGTTACATCTCTATTTCGTGGATCTCTTTGCTAGCCTTATTTATGTGGAAACTGAGAACAGATATTTCGGATCCCTTTGAAGACTATAGGGCCAAAGGAAATATCCTCCGATAACAAATAGAAAGAAGCTTTCTGAGAAACTTCTTTGTGTTCTGTGAAATCATCTCAGAGTTACAGCTTTCCCCTCAAGAAGCCTTTCGCTAACACAGTTCTTGTGTAATTGGCAAAGTAATATTTGAAAGCCCATAGAGGGCTATGGTGAAAAAGGAAATATCCTCAGAAGAAATCTGGAAAGAAGCTTTCTGAGAAACTGCTTAGTGTTCTGTTAATTCATCTCACAGAGTTACATCTGTATTTCGTGGATCTCTTTGCTAGCCTTATTTCTGGGGAATCTGAGAACAGATATTTCGGATCCCTTTGAAGACTATGGGGCCGAAGGAAATATCCTCCGATAACAAAGAGAAAGAAGCTTATGAAAAACTTGTTTGTGTTCTCTGAAATCATCTCACAGAGCTACAGCTTTCCACTCAAGAAGTCTTTCGCTAAGACAATTCTTGTGGAATTGGCAAAGTAATACTTGGAAGCCCTTAGAGGGCTATGCTGAAAAAGGAAATATCCTCCGATGAAATCTGGAAAGAAGCTTTCTGAGAAACTGCTTAGTGTTCTGTTAGTTCATCTCACAGAGTTACATCTGTATTTCGTGGATCTCTTTGCTAGCCTTATTTCTGTGCAATCTGAGATTAGATATTTCGGATCCCTTTGAAGACTATAGGGCCAATGGAAATATCCTCCGATATCAAAGAGAAAGAAGCTTTCTGAGAAACTTCTTCGTGTTCTGTGAAATCGTCTCACAGAGTTACAGCTTTCCCCTCAAGAAGCCTTTTGCTAAGACAGTTCCTCTGGAATTGGCAAAGTGATATTTGGTAGCCCCTAGAGGGCTATGGTGAAAAAGGAAATATCCTCCGATGAAATCCGGAAAGAAGCTTTCTGAGAAACTGCTCTGTGATGTGTGACTTCCACTCACAGAGTTACATCTGTATTTCGTGGATCTCTTTGCTAGCCTTATTTCTGTGGAATCTGAGAACAGATATTTCGGATCCCTTTGAAGACTCTAGGGCCAAAGGAAATATCCTCCGATAACAAAGAGAAAGAAGCTTAATGAGAAACTTCTTTGTGTTCTGTGAAACCATCTCACAGAGTTACAGCATTCCCCTCAAGAAGCCTTTCGCTAAGGCAGTTCTTGTGGAATTGGCAAAGTGATATTTGGAATCCCATAGTGGGCTATTTTGAAAAGGGAAATATCCTCAGATGAAATCTGGAAAGAAGCTTTCTGAGAAACTGCTTAGTGTTCTGTTAATTCATCTCACAGAGTGACATCAGTATTATGTGGATCTCTTTGCTAGCCTTATTTCTGTGGAATCTGAGAACAGATATTTCGGATCCCTTTGAAGACTATAGGACCAAAGGAAATATCCTCCGATAACAAAGAGAAAGAAGCTTTCTGAGAAACTTCTTTGTGTTCTGTGAAATCATCTCACAGAGTTACAGCTTTCCACTCAAGGAGCCTTGCCCTAAGGCAGTTCTTGTGGAATTGGCAAAGTGATATTTGGAAGCCCCTAGAGGCATATGGTGAAATAGGAAATATCCTCAGATGAAATCTGGAAAGAAGCTTTCTGAGAAACTGCTCTAAGATGTGTGACTTCCACTCACAGAGTTACATCTGTATTTCGTGGATCTCTTTGCTAGCCTTATTTCTGTGGAATCTGAGAACAGATATTTCGGATCCCTTTGAAGACTATAGGGCCAAAGGAAATATCCTCGGATAACTAAGAGAAAGAAGCTTTCTGAGAAACTTCTTTGCGTTCTGTGAAATCATCTCACAGAGTTACAGCTTTCCCTTCAAGAAGACTTTCGCTAAGACAGTTCTTGTGGAATTGGCAAAGTGATATTTGGAAACCCGTAGAGGGCTATGGTGAAAAAGGAAGTATCCTCGGATGAAATCTGGAAAGAAGCTTTCTGAGAAACTGCTCTGTAATGTGAGACTTCCACTCACAGAGTTGCCTCTGTATTTCGTGGATCTCTTTGCTAGCCTTATTTCTGTGGAATCTGTGAACAGATATTTCGGATCCCTTTGAAGACTATAGGGCCAAAGGAAATATCCTCCGATAACAAAGAGAAAGAAGCTTTCTGAGAAACTTCTTTGTGTAATGTGAAATCATCTCACAGAGTTACAGCTTTCCCGTCAAGAAGACTTTCGCTAAGACAGTTCTTGGGGAATTGGCAAAGTGATATTTGGAAGCCCATAGAGGTCTATGGTGAAAAAGGAAATATCCTCCGATGAAATCTGGAAAGAAGCTTTCTGAGAAACTGCTTAGTGTTCTGTTAATTCATCTCACGGAGTTACATCTGTATTTCGTGGATCTCTTTGCTAGCCTTATTTCTGTGGAATCTGAGAACAGATATTTCGGATCCCTTTGAAGACTATAGGGCCAAAGGAAATATCCGCCTATAACAAAGAGAAAGAAGCTTTCTGAGAAACTTCTTTGTGTTCTGTGAAATCATCTCACAGAGTTACAGCTTTCCCCTCAAGAAGCCTTTCGCTAAGACAGTTCTTGTGGAATTGGCAAAGTGATATTTGGAAGCCCATAGAGGGCTAAGGTGAAAAAGGGAATATCCTCAGATGAAATCTGGAAAGAAGCTTTCTGAGAAACTGCTTAGTGTTCTGTTAATTCATCTCACAGAGTTACATCTGTATTTCGTGGATCTCTTTGCTAGCCTTATTTCTGTTAAATCTGAGAAGAGATATTTCGGATCCCTTTGAAGACTATAGGGCCAAAGGAAATATCCTCCGATAACAAAGAGAAAGAAGCTATCTGAGAAACTTCTTTGTTTTCTGTGGAATCATCTTACAGAGTTACAGCTTTCCCCTCAAGAAGCCTTTCGCTAAGACAGTTCTTGTGGAATTCGCAAAGTGATATTTGAAAGCCCATAGAGGGTTATGGTGAAAAAGGAAATATCCTCCGATGAAATCTGGAAAGAAGCTTTCTGAGAAACTGCTTAGTGTTCTGTTAATTCATCTCACAGAGTTACATCTGTATTTCGTGGATCTCTTTGCTAGCCTTATTTCTGTGCAATCTGAGAACAGATATTTCGGATCCCTTTGAAGACAATAGGGCCAAAGGAAATATCCTCCGATAACAAAGAGCAAGAAGCTTTCTCAGAAACTTCTTTGTGTTCTGTGAAATCATCTCCCAGAGTTACAGCTTCCTACTCAAGAAGCCTTTTGCTAAGACAGTTCCTCTGGAATTGGCAAAGTGATATTTGGTAGCCCATAGAGGGCTATGGTGAAAAAGGAAATATCCTCAGATGAAATCTGGAAAGAAGCTTTCTGAGAAACTGCTCTGTGATGTGTGACTTCCACTCACAGAGTTACATATGTATTTCGTGGGTCTCTTTGCTAGCCTTATTTCTGTGGAATCTGAGAACAGATATTTCGGATCCCTTTGAAGACTCTAGGGCCAAAGGAAATATCCTCGGATAACTAAGAGAAAGAAGCTTTCTGAGAAACTTCTTTGTGTTCTGTGAAATCATCTCACAGAGTTACAGCTTTCCACTCAAGAAGTCTTTCGCTAAGAATTCTTGTGGAATTGGCAAAGTAATATTTGGAAGCCCTTAGAGGGCTATGCTGAAAAAGGAAATATCCTCCGATGAAATCTGGAAAGAAGCTTTCTGAGAAACTGCTTAGTGTTCTGTTAGTTCATCTCACAGAGTTACATCTGTATTTCGTGGATCTCTTTGCTAGCCTTATTTCTGTGCAATCTGAGATTAGATATTTCGGATCCCTTTGAAGACTATAGGGCCAAAGGAAATATCCTCCGATATCAAAGAGAAAGAAGCTTTCTGAGAAACTTCTTCGTGTTCTGTGAAATCGTCTCACAGAGTTACAGCTTTCCCCTCAAGAAGCCTTTTGCTAAGACAGTTCCTCTGGAATTGGCAAAGTGATATTTGGTAGCCCATAGAGGGCTATGGTGAAAAAGGAAATGTCCTCCGATGAAATCCGGAAAGAAGCTTTCTGAGAAACTGCTCTGTGATGTGTGACTTCCACTCACAGAGTTACATCTGTATTTCGTGGATCTCTTTGCTAGCCTTATTTCTGTGGAATCTGAGAACAGATATTTCGGATCCCTTTGAAGGCTATAGGGCCAAAGGAAATATCCTCTGATAACAAAGAGAAAGAAGCTTTCTGAGACTTCTTTGTGTTCGGTGAAATCATCTCACAGAGTTACAGCTTTCCC
Organism: Macaca nemestrina; assembly: GCF_043159975.1. Lineage (NCBI taxonomy): Eukaryota > Metazoa > Chordata > Mammalia > Primates > Cercopithecidae > Macaca > Macaca nemestrina. The sequence continues at coordinate 133,402,955 of NC_092130.1, read as the reverse complement.
CTCTAGAAGCCTTTCGCTAAGACAGTTCTTGTGTAATTGGCAAAGTGATATTTGAAAGCCCATAGAGGGCTATGGTGAAAAGGAAATATCCTCCAATGAAATCTGGACAGAAGCTTTCTGAGAAACTGCTTAGTGTTCTGTTAATTCATCTCACAGAGTTACATCTGTATTTCGTGGATCTCTTTGCTAGCCTTATTTCTGTGCATTCTGAGAACAGATATTTCGGATCCCTTTGAAGACTATAGGGCCAAAGGAAATATCCTCGGATAAAAAAGAGAAAGAAGCTTTCTGAGAAACTTCTTTGTGTTCTGTGAAATCATCTCACAGAGTTACAGCTTTCCCCTCAAGAAGCCTTTCGCTAAGACAGTTCTTGTGGAATTGGCAAAGTGATATTTGGAAGCCCATAGAGGGCTATGTTGAAAAAGGAAGTATCCTCAGATGAAATCTGGAAAGAAACTTTCTGAGAAACTGCTCTGTGATGTGTGACTTCCACTCACAGAGTTACATCGGTATTTCGTGTATCTCTCTGCTAGCCTTACTTCTGTGGAATCTGAGTACAGATATTTCGGATCCCTTTGAAGATTATAGGGCCAAAGGAAATATCCTCCTATAACTAAGAGAAAGAAGCTTTCTGAGAAACTTCTTTGTGTTCTGTGAAATCATCTCATAGAGTTACAGCTTTCCCCTCCAGAAGCCTTTCGCTTACACAGTTCTTGTGGAATTGGCAAAGTGATATTTGGAAGCCCATAGAGGGCTATGGTGAAAAAGGAATTATCCTCAGGTGAAATCTGGAAAGAAGCTTTTCTGAGAAACTGCTCTGTGATGTGTGACTTCCACTCACAGAGTTACATCAGTATTTCGTGGATCTCTTTGCTAGCCTTATTTCTGTGGATTCTGAGAACAGATATTTCGGATCCCTTTGCAGACTATAGGGCCAAAGGAGTTATCCTCCGATAACTAAGAGAAAGAAGCTTTCTGAGAAAGTTCTTGGTGTTCTGTGAAATCATCTCACAGAGTTACAGCTTTACCCTCAAGAAGCCTTAAGATAACACAGTTCTTGTGGAATTGGCAAAGTGATATTTGGAAGCCCATAGAGGGCTATGGTGAAAAAGGAAATATCCTCAGATGAAATCTGGAAAGAAGCGTTCTGAGAAACTGCTTACTGTTCTGTTAATTCATCTCACAGAGTTACATCTGTATTTCGTGGATCTCTTTGCTAGCCTTCTTTCTGTGGAATCTGAGAACAGATATTTCGGATCCCTTTGAAGACTATAGGGCCAAAGGAAATATCTTCCGATAACAAAGAGAAAGAAGCTTTCTGAGAAACTTCTTTGTGTTCTGTGAAATCATCTCACAGAGTTACAGCTTTCCCCTGAAGAAGCCTTTCGCTAAGACAGTTCTTGTGGAATTGGCAAAGTGATATTTGGAAGCCCATAGAGGGCTATGGTGAAAAAGGAAATATCCTCCGATGAAATCTGGAAAGAAGCTTTCTGAGAAACTGCTTAGTGTTCTGTTAATTCATCTCACGGAGTTACATCTCTATTTCGTGGATCTCTTTGTTAGCCTTATTTCTGTGGAATCTGAGAACGATATTTCGGATCCCTTTGAAGGCTATAGGGCCAAAGGAAATATCCTCTGATAACAAAGAGAAAGAAGCTTTCTGAGAAACTTCTTTGTGTTCTGTGAAATCGTCTCACAGAGTTACAGCTTTCCCCTCAAGAAGCCTTTCGCTAAGACAGTTTTTGTGGAATTGGCAAAGTGATATTTGGAAGCCCATAGAGGGCTATGGTGAAAAAGGAAATATCCTCAGATGAAATCTGGAAAGAAGCTTTCTGAGAAACTGCTTAGTGTTCTGTTAATTCATCTCACGGAGTTACATCTGTATTTCGTGGATCTCTTTGCTAGCCTTATTTCTGTGGAATCTGAGAACAGATATTTCGGATCCCTTTGAAGACTACAGGGCCAAAGGAAATATCCCCCGATAACTAAGAGAAAGAAGCATTCTGAGAAACTTCTTTGTGTTCTGTGAAATCATCTCACAGAGTTACAGCTTTCCCTTCAAGAAGCCTTTCGCTAAGACAGTTCTTGTGGAATTGGCAAAGTGATATTTGGAAGCCCTTAGAGGGCTATGGTGAAAAAGGAAATATCCTCAGATGAAATCTGGAAAAAAGCTTTCTGAGAAACTGCTCTGTGATGTGTGAATTCCACTCACAGAGTTACATCTGTATTTCGTGGATCTCTTTGCTTGCCTTATTTCTGTGGAATCTGAGAACAGATATTTCGGATCCCTTTGAAGACTATAGGGCCAAAGGAAATATCTTCCGATAACAAAGATAAAGAAGCTTTCTGAGAAATTTCTTTGTGTTCTGTGAAATCATCTCACAGAGTTACAGTTTTCCCCTCAAGAAGCCTTTCGCTAAGACAGTTCTTGTGGAATTGGCAAAGTGATATTTGGAAGCCCATAGATTGCTATGGTGAAAAAGGAATTATCCTCAGGTGAAATCTGGAAAGAAGCTTTCTGAGAAACTGCTCTGTGATATGTGACTTCCACTCACAGAATTACATCAGTATTTTGTGGATCTCTTTGCTAGCCTTATTTCTGTGGAATCTGAGAACAGATATTTCGGATCCCTTTGAAGACTATAGGGGTAAAGGAAATATCCTCCGATAACTAAGAGAAAAAAGCTTTCTGAGAAACTTCTTTGTGTTCTGTGAAACCATCTCACAGAGTTACAGCTTTCCCCTCAAGAAGCCTTTCGCTAAGACAGTTCTTGTGGAATTGGAAAAGTGATATTTGGAAGCCCATAGAGGGCTATGGTGAAAAAGGAAATATCCTCAGATGAAATCTGGAAAGAAGCTTTCTGAGAAACTGCTTGCTGTTCTGTTAATTCATCTCACAGAGTTACATCTGTATTTCGTGTATCTCTTTGCTAGCCTTATTTCTGGGGAATCTGACAACAGATATTTCGGATCCCTAAGAAGACTATAGGGCCAAAGGAAATGTCTTCCGATAACAAAGAGAAAGAAGCTTTCTGAGAAACTTCTTTGTGTTCTGTGAAATCATCTCACAGAGTTACAGCTTTCCCCTCAAGAAGCCTTTCGCTAAGACAGTTCCTCTGGAATTGGCAAAGTGATATTTGGAAGCCCATAGAGGGCTATGGTGAAAAAGGAAATATCCTCAGATGAAATCTGGAAAGAAGCTTTCTGAGAAACTGCTTAGTGTTCTGTTAATTCATCTCACAGAATTACATCTGTATTTCGTGGATCTCTTTGCTAGCCTTATTTATGTTCCATCTGAGAACATATATTTCGGATCCCTTTGAAGACTACATGGCCAAAGTAAATATCCTACGATAACAAAGAGAAAGAAACTTTCTGAGAAACTTCTTTGTGTTCTGTGAAATCATCTCACAGAGTTACAGCTTTCCCCTCAAGAAGACTTTCGATAAGACAGTTCTTGTGGAATTGGCAAAGTGATATTTGGAAGCCCATAGAGGGCTATGGTGAAAAAGGAAGTATCCTCAGATGAAATCTGGAAAGAAACTTTCTGAGAAACTGCTCTGTGATGTGTGACTTCCACTCACAGAGTTACATCGGTATTTCGTGTATCTCTCTGCTAGCCTTACTTCTGTGGAATCTGAGTACAGATATTTCGGATCCCTTTGAAGATTATAGGGCCAAAGGAAATATCCTCCTATAACTAAGAGAAAGAAGCTTTCTGAGAAACTTCTTTGTGTTCTGTGAAATCATCTCACAGAGTTACAGCTTTCCCCTCCAGAAGCCTTTCGCTTACACAGTTCTTGTGGAATTGGCAAAGTGATATTTGGAATCCCATAGAGGGCTATGGTGAAAAAGGAATTTTCCTCAGGTGAAATCTCGAAAGAAGCTTTTCTGAGAAACTGCTCTGTGATGTGTGACTTCCACTCACAGAGTTACATCAGTATTTCGTGGATCTCTTTGCTAGCCTTATTTCTGTGGATTCTGAGAACAGATATTTCGGATCCCTTTGCAGACTATAGGGCCAAAGGAGATATCCTCCGATAACTAAGAGAAAGAAGCTTTCAGAGAAAGTTCTTGGTGTTCTGTGAAATCATCTCACAGAGTTACAGCTTTCCCCTCAAGAAGCCTTAAGATAACACAGTTCTTGTGGAATTGGCAAAGTGATATTTGGAAGCCCATAGAGGGCTATGGTGAAAAAGGAAATATCCTCAGATGAAATCTGGAAAGAAGCGTTCTGAGAAACTGCTTACTGTTCTGTTAATTCATCTCACAGAGTTACATCTGTATTTCGTGGATCTCTTTGCTAGCCTTCTTTCTGTGGAATCTGAGAACAGATATTTCGGATCCTTTTGAAGACTATAGGGCCAAAGGAAATATCTTCCGATAACAAAGAGAAAGAAGCTTTCTGAGAAACTTCTTTGTGTTCTGTGAAATCATCTCACAGAGTTACAGCTTTCCCCTGAAGAAGCCTTTCGCTAAGACAGTTCTTGTGGAATTGGCAAAGTGATATTTGGAAGCCCATAGAGGGCTACGGTGAAAAAGGAAATATCCTCCGATGAAATCTGGAAAGAAGTTTTCTGAGAAACTGCTTAGTGTTCTGTTAATTCATCTCACGGAGTTATATCTATATTTCGTGGATCTCTTTGCTAGCCTTATTTCTGTGGAATCTGAGAACAGATATTTCGGATCCCTTTGAAGGCTATAGGGCCAAAGGAAATATCCTCCGATAACAAAGAGAAAGAAGCTTTCTGAGACTTCTTTGTGTTCTGTGAAATCATCTCACAGAGTTACAGCTTTCCCCTCAAGAAGCCTTTCGCTAAGACAGTTCTTGTGGAATTGGAAAAGTGATATTTGAAAGCCCATAGAGGGCTATGTTGAAAAGGAAATATCCTCCAATGAAATCTGGACAGAAGCTTTCTGAAAACTGCTTAGTGTTCTGTTAATTCATCTCACAGTGTTACATCTGTATTTCTTGGATCTCTTTGCTAGCCTTATTTATGTGCAATCTGTGAACAGATATTTCGGATCCCTTTGAAGACTATAGGGCCAAAGGAAATATCCTCCGATAACTAAGAGAAAGAAGCTTTCTGAGAAACTTCTTTGTGTTCTGTGAAATCATCTCACAGAGTTACAGCTTTCCCCTCAAGGAGCCTTTTGCTAAGACAGTTCCTCTGGAATTGGCAAAGTGATATTTGGTAGCCCACAGAGGGCTTTGTGGAAAAAGAAAATAGACTCCGATGAAATCTGGAAAGAAGCTTTCTGAGAAACTGCTCTGTGATGTGTGACTTCCACTCACAGAGTTACATCTGTATTTCGTGGATCTCTTTGCTAGCCTTATTTCTGTGGAATCTGAGAAAAGATATTTCGGATCCCTTTGAAGACTACAGGGCCAAAGGAAATATCCCCCGATAACTAAGAGAAAGAAGCATTCTGAGAAACTTCTTTGTGTTCTGTGAAATCATCTCACAGAGTTACAGCTTTCCCCTCAAGAAGCCTTTCGCTAAGACAGTTCTTGTGGAATTGGCAAAGTGATATTTGGAAGCCCTTAGAGGGCTATGGTGAAAAAGGAAATGTCCTCAGATGAAATCTGGAAAAAAGCTTTCTGAGAAACTGCTCTGTGATGTGTGAATTCCACTCACAGAGTTACATCTGTATTTCGTGGATCTCTTTGCTTGCCTTATTTCTGTGGAATCTGAGAACAGATATTTCGGATCCCTTTGAAGACTATAGGGCCAAAGGAAATATCTTCCGATAACAAAGATAAAGAAGCTTTCTGAGAAACTTCTTTGTGTTCTGTGAAATCATCTCACAGAGTTACAGCTTTCCCCTCAAGAAGCCTTTCGCTAAGACAGTTCTTGTGGAATTGGAAAAGTGATATTTGGAAGCCCATAGATTGCTATGGTGAAAAAGGAATTATCCTCAGGTGAAAACTGGAAAGAAGCTTTCTGAGAAACTGCTCTGTGATATGTGACTTCCACTCACAGAGTTACATCAGTATTTCATGGATCTCTTTGCTAGCCTTATTTCTGTGGAATCTGAGAACAGATATTTCGGATCCCTTTGAAGACTATAGGGCTAAAGGAAATATCCTCCGATAACTAAGAGAAAAAAGCTTTCTGAGAAACTTCTTTGTGTTCTGTGAAACCATCTCACAGAGTTACAGCTTTCCCCTCAAGAAGCCTTTCGCGAAGACAGTTCTTGTGGAATTGGCAAAGTGATATTTGGAAGCCCATAGAGGGCTATGGTGAAAAAGGAAATATCCTCAGATGAAATCTGGAAAGAAGCTTTCTGAGAAACTGCTTACTGTTCTGTTAATTCATCTCACAGAGTTACATCTGTATTTCGTGGATCTCTTTGCTAGCCTTATTTCTGGGGAATCTGAGAACAGATATTTCGGATCCCTAAGAAGACTATAGGGCCAAAGGAAATGTCTTCCGATAACAAAGAGAAAGAAGCTTTCTGAGAAACTTCTTTGTGTTCTGTGAAATCATCTCACAGAGTTACAGCTTTCCCCTCAAGAAGCATTTCGCTAAGACAGTTCCTCTGGAATTGGCAAAGTGATATTTGGAAGCCCATAGAGGGCTATGGTGAAAAAGGAAATATCCTCAGATGAAATCTGGAAAGAAGCTTTCTGAGAAACTGCTTAGTGTTCTGTTAATTCATCTCACAGAATTACATCTGTATTTCGTGGATCTCATTGCTAGCCATATTTATGTTCCATCTGAGAACATATATTTCGGATCCCTTTGAAGACTACAGGGCCAAAGTAAATATCCTCCGATAACAAAGAGAAAGAAGCTTTCTGAGAAACTTCTTTGTGTTCTGTGAAATCATCTCACAGAGTTACAGCTTTCCCCTCAAGAAGCCTTTCGCTAAGACAGTTCTTGTGGAATTGGCAAAGTGATATTTGGAAGCCCATAGAGGGCTATGGTGAAAAAGGAAGTATCCTCAGATGAAATCTGGAAAGAAACTTTCTGAGAAACTGCTCTGTGATGTGTGACTTCCACTCACAGAGTTACATCGGTATTTCGTGTATCTCTCTGCTAGCCTTACTTCTGTGGAATCTGAGTACAGATATTTCGGATCCCTTTGAAGATTATAGGGCCAAAGGAAATATCCTCCTATAACTAAGAGAAAGAAGCTTTCTGAGAAACTTCTTTGTGTTCTGTGAAATCATCTCACAGAGTTACAGCTTTCCCCTCCAGAAGCCTTTCGCTTACACAGTTCTTGTGGAATTGGCAAAGTGATATTTGGAAGCCCATAGAGGGCTATGGTGAAAAAGGAATTATCCTGAGGTGAAATCTGGAAAGAAGCTTTTCTGAAAAACTGCTCTGTGATGTGTGACTTCCACTCATAGAGTTACATCAGTATTTCGTGGATCTCTTTGCTAGCCTTATTTCTGTGGATTCTGAGAACAGATATTTCGGATCCCTTTGCAGACTATAGGGCCAAAGGAGATATCCTCCGATAACTAAGAGAAAGAAGCTTTCTGAGAAAGTTCTTGGTGTTCTGTGAAATCATCTCACAGAGTTACAGCTTTCCCCTCAAGAAGCCTTAAGATAACACAGTTCTTGTGGAAATGGCAAAGTGATATTTGGAAGCCCATAGAGGGCTATGGTGAAAAAGGAAATATCCTCAGATGAAATCTGGAAAGAAGCGTTCTGAGAAACTGCTTACTGTTCTGTTAATTCATTTCACAGAGTTACATCTGTATTTCGTGGATCTCTTTGCTAGCCTTCTTTCTGTGGAATCTGAGAACAGATATTTCGGATCCCTTTGAAGACTATAGGGCCAAAGGAAATATCTTCCGATAACAAAGAGAAAGAAGCTTTCTGAGAAACTTCTTTGTGTTCTGTGAAATCATCTCACAGAGTTACAGCTTTCCCCTGAAGAAGCCTTTCGCTAAGACAGTTCTTGTGGAATTGGCAAAGTGATATTTGGAAGCCCATAGAGGGCTATGGTGAAAAAGGAAATATCCTCAGATGAAATCTGGAAAGAAGCTTTCTGAGAAACTGCTTACTGTTCTGTTAATTCATCTCACAGAGTTACATCTGTATTTCGTGGATCTCTTTGCTAGCCTTATTTCTGGGGAATCTGAGAACAGATATTTCGGATCCCTAAGAAGACTATAGGGCCAAAGGAAATGTCTTCCGATAACAAAGAGAAAGAAGCTTTCTGAGAAACTTCTTTGTGTTCTGTGAAATCATCTCACAGAGTTACAGCTTTCCCCTCAAGAAGGATTTCGCTAAGACAGTTCCTCTGGAATTGGCAAAGTGATATTTGGAAGCCCATAGAGGGCTATGGTGAAAAAGGAAATATCCTCAGATGAAATCTGGAAAGAAGCTTTCTGAGAAACTGCTTAGTGTTCTGTTAATTCATCTCACAGAATTACATCTGTATTTCGTGGATCTCATTGCTAGCCATATTTATGTTCCATCTGAGAACATATATTTCGGATCCCTTTGAAGACTACAGGGCCAAAGTAAATATCCTCCGATAACAAAGAGAAAGAAGCTTTCTGAGAAACTTCTTTGTGTTCTGTGAAATCATCTCACAGAGTTACAGCTTTCCCCTCAAGAAGCCTTTCGCTAAGACAGTTCTTGTGGAATTGGCAAAGTGATATTTGGAAGCCCATAGAGGGCTATGGTGAAAAAGGAAGTATCCTCAGATGAAATCTGGAAAGAAACTTTCTGAGAAACTGCTCTGTGATGTGTGACTTCCACTCACAGAGTTACATCGGTATTTCGTGTATCTCTCTGCTAGCCTTACTTCTGTGGAATCTGAGTACAGATATTTCGGATCCCTTTGAAGATTATAGGGCCAAAGGAAATATCCTCCTATAACTAAGAGAAAGAAGCTTTCTGAGAAACTTCTTTGTGTTCTGTGAAATCATCTCATAGAGTTACAGCTTTCCCCTCCAGAAGCCTTTCGCTTACACAGTTCTTGTGGAATTGGCAAAGTGATATTTGGAAGCCCATAGAGGGCTATGGTGAAAAAGGAATTATCCTCAGGTGAAATCTGGAAAGAAGCTTTTCTGAGAAACTGCTCTGTGATGTGTGACTTCCACTCACAGAGTTACATCAGTATTTCGTGGATCTCTTTGCTAGCCTTATTTCTGTGGATTCTGAGAACAGATATTTCGGATCCCTTTGCAGACTATAGGGCCAAAGGAGTTATCCTCCGATAACTAAGAGAAAGAAGCTTTCTGAGAAAGTTCTTGGTGTTCTGTGAAATCATCTCACAGAGTTACAGCTTTACCCTCAAGAAGCCTTAAGATAACACAGTTCTTGTGGAATTGGCAAAGTGATATTTGGAAGCCCATAGAGGGCTATGGTGAAAAAGGAAATATCCTCAGATGAAATCTGGAAAGAAGCGTTCTGAGAAACTGCTTACTGTTCTGTTAATTCATCTCACAGAGTTACATCTGTATTTCGTGGATCTCTTTGCTAGCCTTCTTTCTGTGGAATCTGAGAACAGATATTTCGGATCCCTTTGAAGACTATAGGGCCAAAGGAAATATCTTCCGATAACAAAGAGAAAGAAGCTTTCTGAGAAACTTCTTTGTGTTCTGTGAAATCATCTCACAGAGTTACAGCTTTCCCCTGAAGAAGCCTTTCGCTAAGACAGTTCTTGTGGAATTGGCAAAGTGATATTTGGAAGCCCATAGAGGGCTATGGTGAAAAAGGAAATATCCTCCGATGAAATCTGGAAAGAAGCTTTCTGAGAAACTGCTTAGTGTTCTGTTAATTCATCTCACGGAGTTACATCTCTATTTCGTGGATCTCTTTGTTAGCCTTATTTCTGTGGAATCTGAGAACGATATTTCGGATCCCTTTGAAGGCTATAGGGCCAAAGGAAATATCCTCTGATAACAAAGAGAAAGAAGCTTTCTGAGAAACTTCTTTGTGTTCTGTGAAATCGTCTCACAGAGTTACAGCTTTCCCCTCAAGAAGCCTTTCGCTAAGACAGTTTTTGTGGAATTGGCAAAGTGATATTTGGAAGCCCATAGAGGGCTATGGTGAAAAAGGAAATATCCTCAGATGAAATCTGGAAAGAAGCTTTCTGAGAAACTGCTTAGTGTTCTGTTAATTCATCTCACGGAGTTACATCTGTATTTCGTGGATCTCTTTGCTAGCCTTATTTCTGTGGAATCTGAGAACAGATATTTCGGATCCCTTTGAAGACTACAGGGCCAAAGGAAATATCCCCCGATAACTAAGAGAAAGAAGCATTCTGAGAAACTTCTTTGTGTTCTGTGAAATCATCTCACAGAGTTACAGCTTTCCCTTCAAGAAGCCTTTCGCTAAGACAGTTCTTGTGGAATTGGCAAAGTGATATTTGGAAGCCCTTAGAGGGCTATGGTGAAAAAGGAAATATCCTCAGATGAAATCTGGAAAAAAGCTTTCTGAGAAACTGCTCTGTGATGTGTGAATTCCACTCACAGAGTTACATCTGTATTTCGTGGATCTCTTTGCTTGCCTTATTTCTGTGGAATCTGAGAACAGATATTTCGGATCCCTTTGAAGACTATAGGGCCAAAGGAAATATCTTCCGATAACAAAGATAAAGAAGCTTTCTGAGAAATTTCTTTGTGTTCTGTGAAATCATCTCACAGAGTTACAGTTTTCCCCTCAAGAAGCCTTTCGCTAAGACAGTTCTTGTGGAATTGGCAAAGTGATATTTGGAAGCCCATAGATTGCTATGGTGAAAAAGGAATTATCCTCAGGTGAAATCTGGAAAGAAGCTTTCTGAGAAACTGCTCTGTGATATGTGACTTCCACTCACAGAATTACATCAGTATTTTGTGGATCTCTTTGCTAGCCTTATTTCTGTGGAATCTGAGAACAGATATTTCGGATCCCTTTGAAGACTATAGGGGTAAAGGAAATATCCTCCGATAACTAAGAGAAAAAAGCTTTCTGAGAAACTTCTTTGTGTTCTGTGAAACCATCTCACAGAGTTACAGCTTTCCCCTCAAGAAGCCTTTCGCTAAGACAGTTCTTGTGGAATTGGAAAAGTGATATTTGGAAGCCCATAGAGGGCTATGGTGAAAAAGGAAATATCCTCAGATGAAATCTGGAAAGAAGCTTTCTGAGAAACTGCTTGCTGTTCTGTTAATTCATCTCACAGAGTTACATCTGTATTTCGTGTATCTCTTTGCTAGCCTTATTTCTGGGGAATCTGACAACAGATATTTCGGATCCCTAAGAAGACTATAGGGCCAAAGGAAATGTCTTCCGATAACAAAGAGAAAGAAGCTTTCTGAGAAACTTCTTTGTGTTCTGTGAAATCATCTCACAGAGTTACAGCTTTCCCCTCAAGAAGCCTTTCGCTAAGACAGTTCCTCTGGAATTGGCAAAGTGATATTTGGAAGCCCATAGAGGGCTATGGTGAAAAAGGAAATATCCTCAGATGAAATCTGGAAAGAAGCTTTCTGAGAAACTGCTTAGTGTTCTGTTAATTCATCTCACAGAATTACATCTGTATTTCGTGGATCTCTTTGCTAGCCTTATTTATGTTCCATCTGAGAACATATATTTCGGATCCCTTTGAAGACTACATGGCCAAAGTAAATATCCTACGATAACAAAGAGAAAGAAACTTTCTGAGAAACTTCTTTGTGTTCTGTGAAATCATCTCACAGAGTTACAGCTTTCCCCTCAAGAAGACTTTCGATAAGACAGTTCTTGTGGAATTGGCAAAGTGATATTTGGAAGCCCATAGAGGGCTATGGTGAAAAAGGAAGTATCCTCAGATGAAATCTGGAAAGAAACTTTCTGAGAAACTGCTCTGTGATGTGTGACTTCCACTCACAGAGTTACATCGGTATTTCGTGTATCTCTCTGCTAGCCTTACTTCTGTGGAATCTGAGTACAGATATTTCGGATCCCTTTGAAGATTATAGGGCCAAAGGAAATATCCTCCTATAACTAAGAGAAAGAAGCTTTCTGAGAAACTTCTTTGTGTTCTGTGAAATCATCTCACAGAGTTACAGCTTTCCCCTCCAGAAGCCTTTCGCTTACACAGTTCTTGTGGAATTGGCAAAGTGATATTTGGAATCCCATAGAGGGCTATGGTGAAAAAGGAATTTTCCTCAGGTGAAATCTCGAAAGAAGCTTTTCTGAGAAACTGCTCTGTGATGTGTGACTTCCACTCACAGAGTTACATCAGTATTTCGTGGATCTCTTTGCTAGCCTTATTTCTGTGGATTCTGAGAACAGATATTTCGGATCCCTTTGCAGACTATAGGGCCAAAGGAGATATCCTCCGATAACTAAGAGAAAGAAGCTTTCAGAGAAAGTTCTTGGTGTTCTGTGAAATCATCTCACAGAGTTACAGCTTTCCCCTCAAGAAGCCTTAAGATAACACAGTTCTTGTGGAATTGGCAAAGTGATATTTGGAAGCCCAGAGAGGGCTATGGTGAAAAAGGAAATATCCTCAGATGAAATCTGGAAAGAAGCGTTCTGAGAAACTGCTTACTGTTCTGTTAATTCATCTCACAGAGTTACATCTGTATTTCCTGGATCTCTTTGCTAGCCTTCTTTCTGTGGAATCTGAGAACAGATATTTCGGATCCTTTTGAAGACTATAGGGCCAAAGGAAATATCTTCCGATAACAAAGAGAAAGAAGCTTTCTGAGAAACTTCTTTGTGTTCTGTGAAATCATCTCACAGAGTTACAGCTTTCCCCTGAAGAAGCCTTTCGCTAAGACAGTTCTTGTGGAATTGGCAAAGTGATATTTGGAAGCCCATAGAGGGCTACGGTGAAAAAGGAAATATCCTCCGATGAAATCTGGAAAGAAGTTTTCTGAGAAACTGCTTAGTGTTCTGTTAATTCATCTCACGGAGTTATATCTATATTTCGTGGATCTCTTTGCTAGCCTTATTTCTGTGGAATCTGAGAACAGATATTTCGGATCCCTTTGAAGGCTATAGGGCCAAAGGAAATATCCTCCGATAACAAAGAGAAAGAAGCTTTCTGAGACTTCTTTGTGTTCTGTGAAATCATCTCACAGAGTTACAGCTTTCCCCTCAAGAAGCCTTTCGCTAAGACAGTTCTTGTGTAATTGGAAAAGTGATATTTGAAAGCCCATAGAGGGCTATGTTGAAAAGGAAATATCCTCCAATGAAATCTGGACAGAAGCTTTCTGAAAACTGCTTAGTGTTCTGTTAATTCATCTCACAGTGTTACATCTGTATTTCTTGGATCTCTTTGCTAGCCTTATTTATGTGCAATCTGTGAACAGATATTTCGGATCCCTTTGAAGACTATAGGGCCAAAGGAAATATCCTCCGATAACTAAGAGAAAGAAGCTTTCTGAGAAACTTCTTTGTGTTCTGTGAAATCATCTCACAGAGTTACAGCTTTCCCCTCAAGGAGCCTTTTGCTAAGACAGTTCCTCTGGAATTGGCAAAGTGATATTTGGTAGCCCACAGAGGGCTTTGTGGAAAAAGAAAATAGACTCCGATGAAATCTGGAAAGAAGCTTTCTGAGAAACTGCTCTGTGATGTGTGACTTCCACTCACAGAGTTACATCTGTATTTCGTGGATCTCTTTGCTAGCCTTATTTCTGTGGAATCTGAGAAAAGATATTTCGGATCCCTTTGAAGACTACAGGGCCAAAGGAAATATCCCCCGATAACTAAGAGAAAGAAGCATTCTGAGAAACTTCTTTGTGTTCTGTGAAATCATCTCACAGAGTTACAGCTTTCCCCTCAAGAAGCCTTTCGCTAAGACAGTTCTTGTGGAATTGGCAAAGTGATATTTGGAAGCCCTTAGAGGGCTATGGTGAAAAAGGAAATGTCCTCAGATGAAATCTGGAAAAAAGCTTTCTGAGAAACTGCTCTGTGATGTGTGAATTCCACTCACAGAGTTACATCTGTATTTCGTGGATCTCTTTGCTTGCCTTATTTCTGTGGAATCTGAGAACAGATATTTCGGATCCCTTTGAAGACTATAGGGCCAAAGGAAATATCTTCCGATAACAAAGATAAAGAAGCTTTCTGAGAAACTTCTTTGTGTTCTGTGAAATCATCTCACAGAGTTACAGCTTTCCCCTCAAGAAGCCTTTCGCTAAGACAGTTCTTGTGGAATTGGAAAAGTGATATTTGGAAGCCCATAGATTGCTATGGTGAAAAAGGAATTATCCTCAGGTGAAAACTGGAAAGAAGCTTTCTGAGAAACTGCTCTGTGATATGTGACTTCCACTCACAGAGTTACATCAGTATTTCATGGATCTCTTTGCTAGCCTTATTTCTGTGGAATCTGAGAACAGATATTTCGGATCCCTTTGAAGACTATAGGGCTAAAGGAAATATCCTCCGATAACTAAGAGAAAAAAGCTTTCTGAGAAACTTCTTTGTGTTCTGTGAAACCATCTCACAGAGTTACAGCTTTCCCCTCAAGAAGCCTTTCGCGAAGACAGTTCTTGTGGAATTGGCAAAGTGATATTTGGAAGCCCATAGAGGGCTATGGTGAAAAAGGAAATATCCTCAGATGAAATCTGGAAAGAAGCTTTCTGAGAAACTGCTTACTGTTCTGTTAATTCATCTCACAGAGTTACATCTGTATTTCGTGGATCTCTTTGCTAGCCTTATTTCTGGGGAATCTGAGAACAGATATTTCGGATCCCTAAGAAGACTATAGGGCCAAAGGAAATGTCTTCCGATAACAAAGAGAAAGAAGCTTTCTGAGAAACTTCTTTGTGTTCTGTGAAATCATCTCACAGAGTTACAGCTTTCCCCTCAAGAAGCATTTCGCTAAGACAGTTCCTCTGGAATTGGCAAAGTGATATTTGGAAGCCCATAGAGGGCTATGGTGAAAAAGGAAATATCCTCAGATGAAATCTGGAAAGAAGCTTTCTGAGAAACTGCTTAGTGTTCTGTTAATTCATCTCACAGAATTACATCTGTATTTCGTGGATCTCATTGCTAGCCATATTTATGTTCCATCTGAGAACATATATTTCGGATCCCTTTGAAGACTACAGGGCCAAAGTAAATATCCTCCGATAACAAAGAGAAAGAAGCTTTCTGAGAAACTTCTTTGTGTTCTGTGAAATCATCTCACAGAGTTACAGCTTTCCCCTCAAGAAGCCTTTCGCTAAGACAGTTCTTGTGGAATTGGCAAAGTGATATTTGGAAGCCCATAGAGGGCTATGGTGAAAAAGGAAGTATCCTCAGATGAAATCTGGAAAGAAACTTTCTGAGAAACTGCTCTGTGATGTGTGACTTCCACTCACAGAGTTACATCGGTATTTCGTGTATCTCTCTGCTAGCCTTACTTCTGTGGAATCTGAGTACAGATATTTCGGATCCCTTTGAAGATTATAGGGCCAAAGGAAATATCCTCCTATAACTAAGAGAAAGAAGCTTTCTGAGAAACTTCTTTGTGTTCTGTGAAATCATCTCACAGAGTTACAGCTTTCCCCTCCAGAAGCCTTTCGCTTACACAGTTCTTGTGGAATTGGCAAAGTGATATTTGGAAGCCCATAGAGGGCTATGGTGAAAAAGGAATTATCCTGAGGTGAAATCTGGAAAGAAGCTTTTCTGAAAAACTGCTCTGTGATGTGTGACTTCCACTCATAGAGTTACATCAGTATTTCGTGGATCTCTTTGCTAGCCTTATTTCTGTGGATTCTGAGAACAGATATTTCGGATCCCTTTGCAGACTATAGGGCCAAAGGAGATATCCTCCGATAACTAAGAGAAAGAAGCTTTCTGAGAAAGTTCTTGGTGTTCTGTGAAATCATCTCACAGAGTTACAGCTTTCCCCTCAAGAAGCCTTAAGATAACACAGTTCTTGTGGAAATGGCAAAGTGATATTTGGAAGCCCATAGAGGGCTATGGTGAAAAAGGAAATATCCTCAGATGAAATCTGGAAAGAAGCGTTCTGAGAAACTGCTTACTGTTCTGTTAATTCATTTCACAGAGTTACATCTGTATTTCGTGGATCTCTTTGCTAGCCTTCTTTCTGTGGAATCTGAGAACAGATATTTCGGATCCCTTTGAAGACTATAGGGCCAAAGGAAATATCTTCCGATAACAAAGAGAAAGAAGCTTTCTGAGAAACTTCTTTGTGTTCTGTGAAATCATCTCACAGAGTTACAGCTTTCCCCTGAAGAAGCCTTTCGCTAAGACAGTTCTTGTGGAATTGGCAAAGTGATATTTGGAAGCCCATAGAGGGCTATGGTGAAAAAGGAAATATCCTCAGATGAAATCTGGAAAGAAGCTTTCTGAGAAACTGCTTACTGTTCTGTTAATTCATCTCACAGAGTTACATCTGTATTTCGTGGATCTCTTTGCTAGCCTTATTTCTGGGGAATCTGAGAACAGATATTTCGGATCCCTAAGAAGACTATAGGGCCAAAGGAAATGTCTTCCGATAACAAAGAGAAAGAAGCTTTCTGAGAAACTTCTTTGTGTTCTGTGAAATCATCTCACAGAGTTACAGCTTTCCCCTCAAGAAGCATTTCGCTAAGACAGTTCCTCTGGAATTGGCAAAGTGATATTTGGAAGCCCATAGAGGGCTATGGTGAAAAAGGAAATATCCTCAGATGAAATCTGGAAAGAAGCTTTCTGAGAAACTGCTTAGTGTTCTGTTAATTCATCTCACAGAATTACATCTGTATTTCGTGGATCTCATTGCTAGCCATATTTATGTTCCATCTGAGAACATATATTTCGGATCCCTTTGAAGACTACAGGGCCAAAGTAAATATCCTCCGATAACAAAGAGAAAGAAGCTTTCTGAGAAACTTCTTTGTGTTCTGTGAAATCATCTCACAGAGTTACAGCTTTCCCCTCAAGAAGCCTTTCGCTAAGACAGTTCTTGTGGAATTGGCAAAGTGATATTTGGAAGCCCATAGAGGGCTATGGTGAAAAAGGAAGTATCCTCAGATGAAATCTGGAAAGAAACTTTCTGAGAAACTGCTCTGTGATGTGTGACTTCCACTCACAGAGTTACATCGGTATTTCGTGTATCTCTCTGCTAGCCTTACTTCTGTGGAATCTGAGTACAGATATTTCGGATCCCTTTGAAGATTATAGGGCCAAAGGAAATATCCTCCTATAACTAAGAGAAAGAAGCTTTCTGAGAAACTTCTTTGTGTTCTGTGAAATCATCTCACAGAGTTACAGCTTTCCCCTCCAGAAGCCTTTCGCTTACACAGTTCTTGTGGAATTGGCAAAGTGATATTTGGAAGCCCATAGAGGGCTATGGTGAAAAAGGAATTATCCTGAGGTGAAATCTGGAAAGAAGCTTTTCTGAGAAACTGCTCTGTGATGTGTGACTTCCACTCACAGAGTTACATCAGTATTTCGTGGATCTCTTTGCTAGCCTTATTTCTGTGGATTCTGAGAACAGATATTTCGGATCCCTTTGCAGACTATAGGGCCAAAGGAGATATCCTCCGATAACTAAGAGAAAGAAGCTTTCTGAGAAAGTTCTTGGTGTTCTGTGAAATCATCTCACAGAGTTACAGCTTTCCCCTCAAGAAGCCTTAAGATAACACAGTTCTTGTGGAAATGGCAAAGTGATATTTGGAAGCCCATAGAGGGCTATGGTGAAAAAGGAAATATCCTCAGATGAAATCTGGAAAGAAGCGTTCTGAGAAACTGCTTAGTGTTCTGTTAATTCATTTCACAGAGTTACATCTGTATTTCGTGGATCTCTTTGCTAGCCTTCTTTCTGTGGAATCTGAGAACAGATATTTCGGATCCCTTTGAAGACTATAGGGCCAAAGGAAATATCTTCCGATAACAAAGAGAAAGAAGCTTTCTGAGAAACTTCTTTGTGTTCTGTGAAATAATCTCACAGAGTTACAGCTTTCCCCTGAAGAAGCCTTTCGCTAAGACAGTTCTTGTGGAATTGGCAAAGAGATATTTGGAAGCCCATAGAGGGCTATGGTGAAAAAGGAAATATCCTCCGATGAAATCTGGAAAGAAGCTTTCTGAGAAACTGCTTAGTGTTCTGTTAATTCATCTCACGGAGTTACATCTATATTTCGCGGATCTCTTTGCTAGCCTTATTTCTGTGGAATCTGAGAACAGATATTTCGGATCCCTTTGAAGGCTATAGGGCCAAAGGAAATATCCTCCGATAACAAAGAGAAAGAAGCTTTCTGAGAAACTTCTTTGTGTTCTGTGAAATCGTCTCACAGAGTTACAGCTTTCCCCTCAAGAAGCCTTTCGCTAAGACAGTTTTTGTGGAATTGGCAAAGTGATATTTGGAAGCCCATAGAGGGCTATGGTGAAAAAGCAAATATCCTCAGATGAAATCTGGAAAGAAGCTTTCTGAGAAACTGCTTAGTGTTCTGTTAATTCATCTCACGGAGTTTCATCTGTATTTCGTGGATCTCTTTGCTAGCCTTATTTCTGTGGAATCTGAGAACAGATATTTCGGATCCCTTTGAAGACTATAGGGAAAAAGGAAATATCCTCCGATAACAAAGAGAAAGAAGCTTTCTGAGAAACTTCTTTGTGTTCTGTGAAATCATCTCACAGAGTTACAGCTTTCCCCTCAAGAAGCCTTTCGCTAAGACAGTTCTTGTGGAATTGGCAAAGTGATATTTGGAACCCCTTAGAGGGCTATGGTGAAAAAGGAAATATCCTCCAATGAAATCTGGACAGAAGCTTTCTGAGAAACTTCTTAGTGTTCTGTTAATTCATCTCACAGAGTTACATCTGTATTTCGTGTATCTCTTTGCTAGCCTTATTTCTGTGGAATCTGAGCACAGATATTTCGGATCCCTATGAAGACTATAGGGCCAAAGGAAATGTCTTCCGATAACAAAGAGAAAGAAGCTTTCTGAGAAACTTCTTTGTGTTCTGTGAAATCATCTCACAGAGTTACAGCTTTCCCCTCAAGAAGCCTTTCGCTAAGACAGTTCTTGGGGAATTTCAAAGTGATATTTGGAAGCCCATAGAGGGCTATGGCGAAAAAGGAAATATCCTCAGATGAAATCTGGAAAGAAGCTTTCTGAGAAACTGCTTAGTGTTCTGTTAATTCATCTCACAGAATTACATCTGTATTTCGTGGATCTCTTTGCTAGCCTTATTTATGTTCAATCTGAGAACATATATTTCGGATCCCTTTGAAGACTACAGGGCCAAAGGAAATATCCTCCGATAACAAAGAGAAAGAAGCTTTCTGAGAAACTTCTTTGTGTTCTGTGAAATCATCTCACAGAGATACAGCTTTCCACTCAAGACGCCTTTCGCTAAGACAGTTGTTGTGGAATTGCCAAAGTGATATTTGGAAGCCCATAGAGGGCTACGGTGAAAAAGGAAATATCCTCAGATGAAATCTGGAAAGAAGCTTTCTGAGAAACTGCTTAGTGTTCTGTTAATTCATCTCACAGAATTACATCTGTATTTCGTGGATCTCTTTGCTAACCTTATTTATGTTCAATCTGAGAACATATATTTCGGATCCCTTTGAAGACTACAGGGCCAAAGGAAATATCCTCCGATAACAAAGAGAAAGAAGCTTTCTGAGAAACTTCTTTGTGTTCTGTGAAATCATCTCACACAGATACAGCTTTCCACTCAAGAAGCCTTTCGCTAAGACAGTTCTTGTGGAATTGGCAAAGTGATATTTGGAAGCCCATAGAGGGCTACGGTGAAAAAGGAAATATCCTCAGATGAAATCTGGAAAGAAGCTTTCTGAGAAACTGCTTAGTGTTCTGTTAATTCATCTCACAGAGTTATATCTGTATTTCGTGGATCTCTTTGGTAGCCTTATTTCTGTGCCATCTGAGAACAGATATTTCGGATCCCTTTGAAGACTATAGGGCCAAAGGAAATATCCTCCGATAACAAAGATAAAGAAGCTGTCTGAGAAACTTCTTTGTGTTCTGTGAAATCATCTCACAGAGTTACAGCTTTCCCCTCAAGAAGCCTTTTGCTAAGACAGTTCCTCTGGAATTGGCAAAGTGATATTTGGAAGCCCATAGAGGGGTAGGTTGAAAAAGGAAATATCCTCAGATGAAATCTGGAAAGAAGTTTTCTGAGATACTGCTCTGTGATGTGTGACTTCCACTCACAGAGTTACATCTGTATATCGTGGATCTCTTTGCTAGCCTTATTTCTGGGGAATCTGAGAACAGATATTTCGGATCCCTTTGAAGACTATAGCCCCAAAGGAAATATCCTCCGATAACTAAGAGAAAGAAGCTTTCTGAGAAACTTCTTTGTGTTCTGTGAAATCATTTCACAGAGTTACAGCTTTCCGATCAAGAAGCCTTTCGCTAAGACAGTTCTTGTGGAATTGGCAAAGTGATATTTGGAAGCCCATAGAGGGCTACGGTGAAAAAGGAAATATCCTCAGATGAAATCTGGAAAGAAGCTTTCTGAGAAACTGCTTACAGTTCTGTTAATTCATCTCACAGAATTACATATGTATTTCGTGGATCTCTTTGCCAGCCTTATTTCTGGGGAATCTGAGAACAGATATTTCGGATCCCTTTGAAGACTATAGGGCCAAAGGAAATATCCTCCGATAACTAAGAGAACGAAGCTTTCTGAGAAACTTCTTTGTGTTCTGTGAAATCATCTCACAGAGTTACAGCTTTCCCCCCAAGAAGCCTTTCGCTAAGACAGTTCTTGTGGAATTGGCAAAGTGATATTTGGAAGCCCATAGAGGGCTATGGTGAAAAAGGAAGTGTCCTCAGATGAAATCTGGAAAGAAGCTTTCTGAGAAACTGCTCTGTGATGTGTGACTTCCACTCACAGAGTTACATCTGTATTTCGTGTATCTCTTTGCTAGCCTTATTTCTGTGGAATCTGAGAACAGATATTTCGGATCCCTTTGAAGACTATAGGGCCAAAGGAAATATCCTCCGATAACTAAGAGAAAGAAGCTTTCTGAGAAACTTCTTTGTGTTCTGTGAAATCATCTCACAGAGTTACAGCTTTCCCCTCAAGAAGCCTTTCGCTAAGACAGTTCTTGTGGAATTGGCAATGTGATATTTGGAAGCCCATAGAGGGCTATGGTGAAAAAGGAAATATCCTCCGTTGAAATCTGGAAAGAAGCTTTCTGAGAAACTGCTTAGTGTTCTATTAATTCATTTCACAGAGTTACATCTATATTTCGTGGATCTCTTTGCTAGCCTTATTTCTGTGGAATCTGAGAACAGATATTTCGGATCCCTTTGAAGACTATAGGGCCAAAGAAAATATCCTTCGATAACAAAGAGAAAGAAGCTCTCTGAGAAACTTCTTTGTGTTCTGTGAAATCGTCTCACAGAGTTACATCGTTCCCCTCAAGAAGCCTTTCGCTAAGACAGTTCTTGTGGAATTGGCAAAGTGATATTTGGAAGCCCATAGAGGGCTATGGTGAAAAAGGAAATATCCTCAGATGAAATCTGGAAAGAAGATTTCTGAGAAACTGCTTAGTGTTCTGTTAATTCATCTCACAGAATTACATCTGTATTTCGTGGATCTCTTTGCTAGCCTTATTGATGTTCAATCTGAGAACATATATTTCGGATCCCTTTGAAGACTACAGGGCCAAAGGAAATATCCTCCGATAACAAAGAGAAAGAAGCTTTCTGATAAACTTCTTTGTGTTCTGTGAAATCATCTCACAGAGATACAGCTTTCCACTCAAGACACCTTTCGCTTACACAGTTCTTGTGGAATTGGCAAAGTGATATTTGGAAGCCCATAGAGGGCTATGCTGAAAAAGGAATTATCCTCAGGTGAAATCTGGAAAGAAGCATTTCTGAGAAACTGCTCTGTGATGTGTGACTTCCACTCACAGAGTTACATCAGTATCTCGTGGATCTCTTTGCTAGCCTTATTTCTGTGGATTCTGAGAACAGATATTTCGGATCCCTTTGCAGACTATAGGGCCAAAGGAGATATCCTCCGATAACTAAGAGAAAGAAGCTTTCTGAGAAAGTTCTTCGAGTTCTGTGAAATCATCTCACAGAGTTACAGTTTTCCCCTCAAGAAGCTTTAAGATAACACAGTTCTTGTGGAATTGGCAAAGTGATATTTGGAAGCCCATAGAGGGCTATGGTGAAAAAGGAAATATCCTCAGATGAAATCTGGAAAGAAGCGTTCTGAGAAACTGCTTACTGTTCTGTTAATTCAACTCCCAGAGTTACATCTGTATTTCGTGGATCTCTTTGCTAGCCTTCTTTCTGTGGATTCTGAGAACAGATATTTCGGATCCCTTTAAAGACTATAGGGCCAAAGGAATTATCTTCCGATAACAAAGAGAAAGAAGCTTTCTGAGAAACTTCTTTGTGTTCTGTGAAATCATCTCACAGAGTTACAGCTTTCCCCTCAAGAAGCCTTTCGCTAAGACAGTTCTTGTGGTATTGGCAAAGTGATATTTGGAAGCCCATAGAGGGCTATGTTGAAAAAGGAAATATCCTCCGATGAAATCTGGAAAGAAGCTTTCTGAGAAACTTCTTAGTGTTCTGTAAATTCATCTCACGGAGTTACATCTATATTTCGTGGATCTCTTTGCTAGCCTTATTTCTGTGGA
Organism: Macaca nemestrina; assembly: GCF_043159975.1. Lineage (NCBI taxonomy): Eukaryota > Metazoa > Chordata > Mammalia > Primates > Cercopithecidae > Macaca > Macaca nemestrina. Next base: position 133,380,458 of record NC_092130.1, on the reverse strand, counting down.
ATCTGAGAACAGATATTTCGGGTCCGTTTGAAGGCTATAGGGCCAAAGGAAATATCCTCCGATAACAAAGAGAAAGAAGCTTTCTGAGAAACTTCTTTGTGTTCTGTGAAATCGTCTCACAGAGTTACAGCTTTCCCCTCAAGAAGCCTTTCGCTAAGACAGTTCTTGTGGAATTGGCAAAGTGATATTTGGAAGCCCATAGAGGGCTAAGGTGAAAAAGCAAATATCCTCAGATGAAATCTGGAAAGAAGCTTTCTGAGAAACTGCTTACTGTTCTGTTATTTCATCTCACAGAGTTACATGTGTATTTCGTGTATCTCTTAGCTAGACTTATTTCTGGGGAATCTGAGAACAGATATTTCGGATCCCTATGAAGACTATAGGGCCAAAGGAAATGTCTTCCGATAACAAAGAGAAAGAAGCTTTCTGAGAAACTTCTTTGTGTTCTGTGAAATCATCTCACAGAGTTACAGCTTTCCCTTCAAAAAGCCTTTCGCTAAGACAGTTCCTCTGGAATTGGCAAAGTGATATTTGGAAACCCGTAGAGGGCTATGGTGAAAAAGGAAGTATCCTCAGATGAAATCTGGAAAGAAGCTTTCTGAGAAACTGCTCTGTAATGTGAGACTTCCACACACAGAGTTGCCTCTGTATTTCGTGGATCTCTTTGCTAGCCTTATTTCTGTGGAATCTGTGAACAGATATTTCAGATCCCTTTGAAGACTATAGGGCCAAAGGAAATATCCTCCGATAACAAAGAGAAAGAAGCTTTCTGAGAAACTTCTTTGTGTTCTCTGAAATCATCTCACAGAGTTACAGCTTTCCCCTCAAGAAGACTTTCGCTAAGACAGTTCTTGTGGAATTGGCAAAGTGATATTTGGAAGCCCATAGAGGTCTATGGTGAAAAAGGAAATATCCTCCGATGAAATCTGGAAAGAAGCTTTCTGAGAAACTGCTTAGTGTTCTGTTAATTCATCTCACAGAGTTACATCTATATTTCGTGGATCTCTCTGCTAGCTTTATTTCTGTGGAATCTGAGAACAGATATTTCGGATCCCTTTGAAGACTATAGGGCCAAAGGAAATATCCTTCGATAACAAAGAGAAAGAAGCTTTCTGAGAAACTTCTTTGGGTTCTGTGAAATCATCTCACAGAGTTACAGCTTTCCCCTCTGGAAGCCTTTCGCTAAGACAGTTCTTGTGGAATTGGCAAAGTGATATTTGGAAGCCCATAGACGGCTATGGTGAAAAAGGAAATATCCTCCGATGAAATCTGGAAAGAAGCATTTCTGAGAAACTGCTCTGTGATGTGTGACTTCCAGTCACAGAGTTACATCAGTATTTCGTGTATCTCTTTGCTAGCCTTATTTCTGTTCAATCTGAGAACAGATATTTCGTATCCCTTTGAAGACTATAGGGCCAAAGGAAATATTCTCCGGTAACAAAGAGAAAGAAGCTTTCTGAAAAACCTCTTTGGGTTCTGGGTAATCATCTCACAGAGTTACAGCTTTCCACTCAAGAAGCCTTTCGCTAAGACAGTTCTTGTGTAATTGACAAAGTGATATTTGAAAGCCCATAGAGGGCAATGGCGAAAAAGGAAATATCCTCAGATGAAATCTGGAAAGAAGCTTTCTGAGAAACTGCTCTGTGATGTGTGACTTCCACTCGCAGAGCTAAATCTGTATTTCGTGGATCTCTTTGCTAGCCTTATTTCTGTGGAATCTGAGAACAGATATTTCGGATCCCTTTGAAGACTATAGGTCCAAAGGTAATATCCTCCGAAATCTAAGAGAAAGAAGCTTTCTGAGAAACTTCTTTGTGTTCTGTGAAATCATCTCACAGAGTTACACCTTTCCCCTCAAGAAGCCTTTCGCTAAGAGAGTTCTTGTGGAATTGTCAAAGTGATATTTCTAAGCCCATAGAGGGCTTTGGTGAAAAAGTAAATATCCTCAGATGAAATCTGGAAAGAAGCTTTATGAGAAACTGCTTACTGTTCTGTTAATTCATCTCACAGAGTTACATCTGTATTTCGTGGATCTCTCTGCTAGCCTTATTTCTGGGGAATCTGAGAACAGATATTTCGGATCCCTATGAAGACTATAGGGCCAAAGGAAATATCTTCCGATAACAAAGAGAAAGAAGCTTTCTGAGAATCTTCTTTCTGTTCTGTGAAATCATCTCACAGAGTTACAGCTTTCCCCTCAAGAAGCCTTTCGCTAAGATAGTTCTTGTGGAATTGGCAAAGTGATATTTGGAAGCCCATAGAGGGCTACGGTGAAAAAGGAAATATCCTCCGATGAAATCTGGAAAGAAGCTTTCTGAGAAACTGCTTAGTGTTCTGTTAATTCATCTCACAGAGTTACATCTGTATTTCGTGGATCTCTTTGCTAGCCTTATTTCTGTGGAATCGGAGAACAGATATTTCGGATCCCTTTGAAGACTATAGGGCCAAAGGAAATATCCTCCGATAACAAACAGAAAGAAGCTTTCTGAGAAACTTCTTTGTGTTCTTTGAAATCATCTCACAGAGTTACAGCTTTCCCTTCAGGAAGTCTGTCTCTAAAACAGTTCTTGTGGAATTGGCAAAGTGATATTTGAAAGCCCATAGAGGGCTATGGTGAAAAAGGAATTATCCTCAGATGAAATCTGGAAACAAGCTATCTTAGAAACTGCTTACTGTTCTGTTAATTCATCTCACAGAGTTACATCTGTAGTTCCTGGATCTCTTTGCTAGCCTTATTTCTGTGGAATCTGAGAACATATATTTCGGATCCCTTTGAAGACTATAGGAACAAAGGAAATATCCTCCGATAACAAAGAGAAAGAAGCTTTCTGAGAAACTTCTTTGTGTTCTGTGAAATCATCTCAAAGAGATACAGCTTTCCACTCAAGAAGCCTTTCGCTAAGACAGTTCTTGTGGAATTGGCAAAGTGATATTTGGAAGCCCATAGAGGGCTATGGTGAAAAAGGAAATATCCTCAGATGAAAGATGGAAAGAAGATTTCTGAGAAACTGCTTAGTGTTCTGTTAATTCATCTCACAGAGTTATATCTGTATTTCGTGGATCTCTTTGCTAGCCTTATTTCTGTGCAATATGAGAACAGATATTTCGGCTGCCTTTGAAGACTATAAGGCCAAAGGAAATATCCTCCGATAACAAAGAGAAAGAAGCTTTCTGAGAAACTTCTTTGTGTTCTGTGAAATCATCTCACAGTTACAGCTTTCCCCTCAAGAAGCCTTTTGCTAATAAGGTTCCTCTGAAATTGGCAAAGTGATATTTGGTAGCCCATAGAGGGCTATGGTGAAAAAGGAAATATCCTCAGTTGAAATCTGCAAAGAAGCTTTCTGAGAAACTGCTCTGTGATTTGTGACTTCCACTCACAGAGTCACATCTGTATTTCGTGTATCTCTTTGCTAGCCTCATTTCTGTGGAATCTGAGAACAGATAATTTGGATCCCATTGAAGACTTTAGGGCCAAAGGAAATATCCCCCGATAACTAAGAGAAAGAAGCTTTCTGAGAAAATTCTTTGTGTTCTGTGAAATCATCTCACAGAGTTACAGCTTTACCCTCAAGACGCGTTTCGTTAAGACAGTTCTTGTGGAATTGGCAAAGTGATATTTGGAAGCCCATAGAGGGCTATGGTGAAAAAGGAAATATCCTCCGATGAAATCTGGAAAGAAGCTTTCTGAGAAACTGCTTAGTGTTCTGTTATTTCATCTCACAGAGTTACATCTGTATTTCGTGGCTCTCTTTGCTAGCCTTATTTCTGGGGAATCTGAGAACAGATATTTCGGATCCCTTTGAAGACTATAGGGCCAAAGGAAATATCTTCCGATAACAAAGAGAAAGAAGCTTTCTGAGAAACTTCTTTGTGTTCTGTGAAATCATCTCACAGAGTTACAGCTTTCCCCTCAAGAAGCCGTTCGCTAAGACAGTTCTTGTGGAATTGGCCAAGTGACATTTGGAAGCCCATAGAGGGCTATGGTGAAAAAGGGAATATCCTCAGATGAAATCTGTAAAGAAGCTTTCTGAGAAACTGCATAGTGTTCTGTTAATTCATCTCACAGAGTTACATCTGTATTTCGTGGATCTCTTTGCTAGCCTTATTTCTGTGGAATCTGAGAACAGATATTTCGGATCCCTTTGAAGACTATAGGGCCAAAGGAAATATCCTCCGATAACAAAGTGAAAGAAGCTTTCTGAGAAACTTCTTTGTGTTCTGTGAAATCATCTCACAGAGTTACACCTTTCCCCTCAAGAAGCCTTTCGCTAAGAGTTTTCTTGTGGAATTGGCAAAGTGATATTTGGAAGTCCATAGAGGGCTATGGTGAAAAAGGAAATATCCTCAGATGAAATCTGGAAAGAAGCTTTATGAGAAACTGCTTACTGTTCTGTTAATTCATCTCACAGAGTTACATCAGTAGTTCGTGTAACTCTTTGCTAGCCTTATTTCTGTGGAATCTGAGAACAGATATTTCGGATCCCTTTGAAGACTATAGGGCCAAAGGAAATATCTTCCGATAACAAAGAGAAAGAAGCTTTCTGAGAAACTTCTTTGTGTTCTGTGAAATCATCTCACAGAGTTACAGCTTTCCGCTCAAGAAGCCTTTCGCTAAGAGAGTTCTTGTGGAATTGGCAAAGTGATATTTGGAAGCCCATTGAGGGCTATGGTGAAAAAGGAAATATCCTCCGATGAAATCTGGAAAGAAGCTTTCTGACAAACTGCTTAGTGTTCTGTTAATTCATCTCACAGAGTTACATCTATATTTCGTGGATCTCTTTGCTAGCCTTATTTCTATGGAATCTGAGAACAGATATTTCGGATCGCTTTGAAGACTATAGGGCCAAAGGAAATATCCTCCGATAACAAAGAGAAAGAAGCTTTCTGAGAAACTTCTTTGTGTTCTGTGAAATCATCTCACAGAGTTACAGCTTTCCCGTCAAGAAGTCTTTCGCTAAGACAGTTCTTGTGGAATTGGCAAAGTGATATTTGGAAGCCCCTAGAGGGCTATGGTGAAAATGGAAATATCCTCCGATGAAATCTGGAAAGAAGCTTTCTGAGAAACTGCTTAGTGTTCTGTTAATTCATCTCACAGAGTTACATCTATATTTCGTGGATCTCTTTGCTAGCCTTATTTCTGTGAAATCTGAGAACAGATATTTCGGATCCCTTTGCAGACTACAGGGCCTAAGGAAATATCTTCCGATTACATAGAGAAACTAGCTTTCTGAGAAACTTCTTTGTGTTCTGTGAAATCATCTCACAGAGTTACAGCTTTCCCCTCAAGAAGGCTTTTGCTAAGACAGTTCTTGTGGAATTGGCAAAGTGATATTTGGAAGCCCATAGAGGGCTATGGTGAAAAAGGAAATATCCTCAGATGAAATCTGGAAGGAAGCTTTCTGAGAAACTGCTTAGTGTTCTGTTAATTCATCTCACAGAGTTACATCTGTATTTCGTGGATCTCTTTGCTAGACTTATTTCTGTGGAATCTGAGAACAGATATTTCGGATCCCTTTGAAGAGTATAGGGCCAAAGGAAATATCCTCTGATATCTAAGAGAAAGAAGCTTTCTGAGAACTTCTTTGTGTTCTGTGAAATCATCTCACAGAGTTACAGCTTTCCCCTCAAGAAGTCTTTAGCTAAGACAGTTCTTGTGGAATTGGCAAAGTCATATTTGGAAGCCCATAGAGGGCTATGGGGAAAAAGGAAATATCCTCAGATGAAATCTGTAAAGAAGCTTTCTGAGAAACTGCTTAGTGTTCTGTTAATTAATCTCACAGAGTTACATCTCTTTTTCGTGGATCTCTTTGCTAGCCTTATTTCTGTGGAATCTGAGAACAGATATTTCGGATCCCTTTGAAGACTATAGGGTCAAAGGAAATATCCTCCGATAACAAAGAGAAAGAAGCTTTCTGAGAAACTTCTTTGTGTTCTGCGAAATCATCTCACAGAGTTACAGCTTTCCCCTCAAGAAGCCTTTCGCTAAGACAGTTCTTGTGGAATTGGCAAAGTGATATTTGGAAGCCCATAGAGGGCTATGGGGAAAAAGGAAATATCCTCAGATGAAATCTGGATAGAAGCTTTCTCAGAAACTGATTAGTGTTCTGTTAATTCATCTCACAGAGTAACATCTGTATTTCGTGGTCTCTTTGCTAGCCTTATTTCTGTGGAATCTGAGAACAGATATTTTGGATCCCTTTGAAGACCATAGGGGCAAAGGAAATATCCTCCGATAACAAAGAGAAACAAGCTTTCTGAGAAACTTCTTTGTGTTCTGTGTAATCATCTCACAGAGTTACAGCTTTCCCCTCAAGAAGCCTTTCGCTAAGACAGTTCTTGTGGTATTGGCAAAGTGGTATTTGGAAACCCATAGAGGGCTACGGTGAAAAAGGAAATATCTTCAGATGAAATCTGGAAAGAAGCTTTCTGAGAAACTGCTTAGTGTTCTGTTAATTCATCTCACAGAGTTACATCTGTATTTCGTGGATCTCTTTGCTAGCCTTATTTCTGTGGAATCTGAGAACAGATATTTCGGATCCCTTTGAAGACTATAGGGCCAAAGGAAATATCCTCCGATAACAAAGTGAAAGAATCTTTCTGAGAAACTTCTTTGTGTTCTGTGAAACCATCTCACAGAGTTATAGCTTTCCCCTCAAGAAGACTTTCGCTAAGACAGTTCTTGTGGAATTGGCAAAGTGATATTTGGAAGCCCATAGAGGGCTATGGTGAAAAAGGAAATATCCTCAGATGAAATCTGGAAAGAAGCTTTCTGAGAAATTGCTTAGTGTTCTGTTAATTCATCTCACAGAGTTATATCTGTATTTCGTGGATCTTTTTGCTAGCCTTATTTCTGTGCAATCTGAGAACAGGTATTTCGGATCCCTTTGAAGACTATAGGGCCAAAGGAAATATCCTCCGATAACAAAGAGAAAGAAGCTTTCTGAGAAACTTCTTTGTGTTCTGTGAAATCATCTCACAGAGTTACAGCTTTCCCCTCAAGAAGCCTTTTGCTAAGACAGTTCTTCTGGAATTGGCAAAGTGATATTTGGAAGCCGATAGAGGGCTATGGTGAAAAAGGAAATATCCTCTGATGAAATCTGGAAAGAAGCTTTCTGAGAAACTGCTTACTGTTCTGTTATTTCATCTCACAGAGTTACATCTGTATTTCGTGGCTCTCTTTGCTAGCCTTATTTCTGGGGAATCTGAGAACAGATATTTCGGATCCCTTTGAAGACTATAGGGCCAAAGGAAATATCTTCCGATAACAAAGAGAAAGAAGCTTTCTGAGAAACTTCTTTGTGTTCTGTGAAATCATCTCACAGAGTTACAGCTTTCCCCTCAAGAAACCGTTCGCTAAGACAGTTCTTGTGGAATTGGCCAAGTGACATTTGGAAGCCCATAGAGGGCTATGGTGAAAAAGGGAATATCCTCAGATGAAATATGGAAAGAAGCTTTCTGAGAAACTGCTCTCTGATGTGTGACTTCCACTCACAGAATTACATCTGTATTTCGTGGATCTCTTTGCTAGCCTTATTTCTGTGGAATCTGAGAACAGATATTTCGGATCCCTTTGAAGAGTATAGGGCCGAAGGAAATATCCTCCGATAACAAAGAGAAAGAAGCATTCTGAGAAACTTCTTTGTGCTCTCTGAAATCATCTTACAGAGTTACACCATTCTGCTAAAGAAGCCTTTCTCTAAGACAGTTCTTTTGGAATTGGCAAAGTGATATTTGGAAGCCCGGAGCGGCTACGGTGAAAAAGGAAATATCCTCAGATGGAATCTGAAAAGAAGCTTTCTACGAAACTGCTTATTGTTATCTTAATTCATCTTACAGAGTTACATCTCTATTTCGTGGATCTCTTTGCTAGTCTTATTTCTGTGCAATCTGAGAACAGATATTTCGGATCCCTTTGAAGATTATAGGGCCAAAGGAAATATCCTCCGATATCAAAGAGATAGAAGCTTTCTGAGAAACTTCTTCGTGTTCTGTGAAATCGTCTCACGGAGTTACAGCTTTCCCCTCAAGAAGCCTTTCGCTAAGACAGTTCATGTGGAATTGGCAAAGTGATATTTGTAAGCCCATAAAGGGCTATGGTGAAAAAGGAAATATCTTCAGACGAAATCTGGAAAGAAGCTTTCTGAGATACTGCTTAGTGTTCTGTTAATTCATCTCGCATAGTTATATCTGTATTGGGTGGATCTCTTTGCTAGCCTTATTTCTGTGGAATCTGAGAACAGATATTTCGGATCCCTTTGAAGATTATAGGGCCAAAGGAAATATCCTCCGATAACAAAGAGAAAGAAGATTTCTGAGAAATTTCTTTGTGTTCTGTGAAATCATATCACAGAGTTACAGCTTTCCCCTCAAGAAGCCTTTCGCTAAGACAGCTCTTGTGGAATTGGCAAAGTGATATTTGGAAGCCCATAGAGGGCTATGGTGAAAAAGGAAATATCCTCAGAGGAAATCTGGAAAGAAGCTTTCTGAGAAACTGCTTAGTGTTCTGTTAATTCATCTCAAAGAGTTGCATCTGTATTTCGTGGATCTTTTGCTAGCCTTATTTCTGTGGAATCTGAGAACAGATATTTCGGATCCCTTTGAAGACTATAGGGCCAAAGGAAATATCCTCCGATAACAAAGAGAAAGAAGCTTTCTGAGAAACTTCTTTGTGTTCTGTGAAATCATCTCACAGAGTTACAGCTTTCCTCTCAAGAAGTCTTTCGATAAGACAGTTCTTGTGGAATTGGCAAAGTGATATTTGGAAGCCCATAGAGGGCTCTGGTGAAAAAGGAAATATCCTCAGATGAAATCTGGAAAGAAGCTTTCTGAGAAACTGCTCTGTGATGTGTCACTTCCACTCACAGAGTTACATGTGTATTTCGTGGATCTCTTTGCTAGCCTTATTTCTGTGGAATCTGAGAACAGATATTTCGGACCCCTTTGAAGACTATAGGGCCAAAGAAAATATCCTTCGATAACAAAGAGAAAGAAGCTCTCTGAGAAACTTCTTTGTGTTCTGTGAAATCGACTCACAGAGTTACATCGTTCCCCTCAAGAAGGCTTTCGCTAAGACAGTTCTTGTGGAATTGGCAAAGTGATATTTGGAAGCCCATAGAGGGCTATGTTGAAAAAGGAAATATCCTCAGATGAAACCTGGAAAGAAGCTTTCTGAGAAACTGCTTAGTGTTCTGTTAATTCATCTCACGGAGTTATATCTGTATTTCGTGGATCACTTTGCTAGCCTTATATCTGTGCAATCAGAGAACAGATATTTCGGATCCCTTTGAAGACTATAGGGCCAAAGGAAAGATCCTCCGATAACAAAGAGCAAGAAGCTTTCTCAGACACTTCTTTGTGTTCTGTGAAATCATCTCACAGAGTTACAGCTTTCTCCTCAAGAAGCCTTTTGCTAAGACAGTTCTTGTGGAATTGGCAAAGTGATATTTGGAAGCCCATAGAGGGCTATGGTGAAAAAGGAAATATCCTCAGATGAAATCTGGAAAGAAGCTCTCTGAGAAACTGCTTACTGTTCTGTTAATTCATCTCACAGAGTTACATCTGTATTTCGTGGATCTCTTTGCTAGCCTTATTTCTGGGAAATCTGCGAACAGATATTTCTGATCCCTTTGAAGACTATAGGGCCAAAGTAAATATCTTCCGATAACAAAGAGAAAGAAGCTTTCTGAGAAACTTCTTTGTGTTCTGTGAAATCATCTCACAGAGTTACAGCTTTACCCTCCAGAAGCCTTTCGCTTACACAGTTCTTGTGGAATTGGCAAAGTGATATTTGGAAGCCCATAGAGGGCTATGGTGAAAAAGGAATTATCCTCAGGTGAAATCTGGAAAGAAGCATTTCTGAGAAACTGCTCTGTGATGTGTGACTTCCACTCACAGAGTTACATCAGTATCTCGTGGATCTCTTTGCTAGCCTTATTTCTGTGGATTCTGAGAACAGATATTTCGGATCCCTTTGCAGATTATAGGGCCAAAGGAGATATCCTCCGATAACTAAGAGAAAGAAGCTTTCTGAGAAAGTTCTTGGTGTTCTGTGAAATCATCTCACAGAGTTACAGCTTTCCCCTCAAGAAGCCTTTCGCTAAGACAGTTCTTGTGGAATTGGCAAAGTGATATTTGGAAGCCCATAGAGGGCTATGGTGAAAAAGGACATATCCTCAGATGAAATCTGGAAAGAAGCGTTCTGAGAAACTGCTTACTCTTCTGTTAATTCAACTCCCAGAGTTACATCTATATTTCGTGGATCTCTTTGCTAGCCTTCTTTCTGTGGAATCTGAGAACAGATATTTCGGATCCCTTTGAAGGCTATAGGGCCAAAGGAAATATGCTCCGATAACAAAGAGAAAGAAGCTTTCTGAGAAACTTCTTTGTGTTCTGTGAAATCGTCTCACAGAGTTACAGCTTTCCCCTCAAGAAGCCTTTCGCTTAGACAGTTCTTGTGGAATTGGCAAAGTGATATTTGGAAGCCCATAGAGGGCTATGGTGAAAAAGCAAATATCCTCAGATGAAATCTGGAAAGAAGCTTTCTGAGAAACTGCTTAGTGTTCTGTTAATTCATCTCACGGAGTTACATCTGTATTTCGTGGATCTCTTTGCTAGCCTTATTTCTGTGGAATCTGAGAACAGATATTTCGGATCCCTTTGAAGACTATAGGGCCAAAGGAAATATCCGCCTATAACAAAGAGAAAGAAGCTTTCTGAGAAACTTCTTTGTGTTCTGTGAAATCATCTCACAGAGTTACAGCTTTCCCCTCAAGAAGCCTTTTGCTAACACAGTTCCTCTGGAATTGGCAAAGTGATATTTGGTAGCCCATAGAGGGCTATGTTGAAAAAGAAAATATCCTCCGATGAAATCTGGAAAGAAGCTTTCTGAGAAACTGCTCTGTGATGTGTGACTTCCACTCACAGAGTTACATCTGTATTTCGTGGATCTCTTTGCTAGCCTTATTTCTGTGGAATCTGAGAACAGATATTTCGGATCCCTTTGAAGACTAAAGGGCCAAAGGAAATATCCCCCGATAACTAAGAGAAAGAAGCTTTCTGAGAAACTTCTTTGTGTTCTGTGAAATCATCTCACAGATTTACAGCTTTCCCCTCAAGAAGCCTTTCGCAAAGACAGTTCTTGTGGAATTGGCAAAGTGATATTTGGAAGCCCTTAGAGGGCTATGGTGAAAAAGGAAATATCCTCCAAAGAAATCTGGACAGAAGCTTTCTGAGAAACTTCTTAGTGTTCTGTTAATTCATCTCACAGAGTTACATCTGTATTTCGTGGATCTCTTTGCTAGCCTTATTTCTGGGAAATCTGCGAACAGATATTTCTGATCCCTTTGAAGACTATAGGGCCAAAGTAAATATCTTCCGATAACAAAGAGAAAGAAGCTTTCTGAGAAACTTCTTTGTGTTCTGTGAAATCATCTCACAGAGTTACAGCTTTACCCTCCAGAAGCCTTTCGCTTACACAGTTCTTGTGGAATTGGCAAAGTGATATTTGGAAGCCCATAGAGGGCTATGGTGAAAAAGGAATTATCCTCAGGTGAAATCTGGAAAGAAGCATTTCTGAGAAACTGCTCTGTGATGTGTGACTTCCACTCACAGAGTTACATCAGTATCTCGTGGATCTCTTTGCTAGCCTTATTTCTGTGGATTCTGAGAACAGATATTTCGGATCCCTTTGCAGATTATAGGGCCAAAGGAGATATCCTCCGATAACTAAGAGAAAGAAGCTTTCTGAGAAAGTTCTTGGTGTTCTGTGAAATCATCTCACAGAGTTACAGCTTTCCCCTCAAGAAGCCTTTCGCTAAGACAGTTCTTGTGGAATTGGCAAAGTGATATTTGGAAGCCCATAGAGGGCTATGGTGAAAAAGGACATATCCTCAGATGAAATCTGGAAAGAAGCGTTCTGAGAAACTGCTTACTCTTCTGTTAATTCAACTCCCAGAGTTACATCTATATTTCGTGGATCTCTTTGCTAGCCTTCTTTCTGTGGAATCTGAGAACAGATATTTCGGATCCCTTTGAAGGCTATAGGGCCAAAGGAAATATGCTCCGATAACAAAGAGAAAGAAGCTTTCTGAGAAACTTCTTTGTGTTCTGTGAAATCGTCTCACAGAGTTACAGCTTTCCCCTCAAGAAGCCTTTCGCTTAGACAGTTCTTGTGGAATTGGCAAAGTGATATTTGGAAGCCCATAGAGGGCTATGGTGAAAAAGCAAATATCCTCAGATGAAATCTGGAAAGAAGCTTTCTGAGAAACTGCTTAGTGTTCTGTTAATTCATCTCACGGAGTTACATCTGTATTTCGTGGATCTCTTTGCTAGCCTTATTTCTGTGGAATCTGAGAACAGATATTTCGGATCCCTTTGAAGACTATAGGGCCAAAGGAAATATCCGCCTATAACAAAGAGAAAGAAGCTTTCTGAGAAACTTCTTTGTGTTCTGTGAAATCATCTCACAGAGTTACAGCTTTCCCCTCAAGAAGCCTTTTGCTAACACAGTTCCTCTGGAATTGGCAAAGTGATATTTGGTAGCCCATAGAGGGCTATGTTGAAAAAGAAAATATCCTCCGATGAAATCTGGAAAGAAGCTTTCTGAGAAACTGCTCTGTGATGTGTGACTTCCACTCACAGAGTTACATCTGTATTTCGTGGATCTCTTTGCTAGCCTTATTTCTGTGGAATCTGAGAACAGATATTTCGGATCCCTTTGAAGACTAAAGGGCCAAAGGAAATATCCCCCGATAACTAAGAGAAAGAAGCTTTCTGAGAAACTTCTTTGTGTTCTGTGAAATCATCTCACAGATTTACAGCTTTCCCCTCAAGAAGCCTTTCGCAAAGACAGTTCTTGTGGAATTGGCAAAGTGATATTTGGAAGCCCTTAGAGGGCTATGGTGAAAAAGGAAATATCCTCCAAAGAAATCTGGACAGAAGCTTTCTGAGAAACTTCTTAGTGTTCTGTTAATTCATCTCACAGAGTTACATCTGTATTTCGTGTATCTCTTTGCTAGCCTTATTTCTGGGTAATCTGAGAACAGATATTTCGGATCCCTATGAAGACTATAGGGCCAAAGGAAATGTCTTCCGATAACAAAGAGAAAGAAGCTTTCTGAGAAACTTCTTTGTGTTCTGTGAAATCATCTCACAGAGTTACAGCTTTCCCCTCAAGAAGCCTTTCGCTAAGACATTTCTTGTGGAATTGGCAAAGTGATATTTGGAAGCCCATAGAGGGTTATGGTGAAAAAGGAAATATCCTCAGATGAAATCTGGAAAGAAGCTTTCTGAGAAACTACTTAGTGTTCTGTTAATTCATCTCACAGAATTACATCTGTATTTCGTGGATCTCTTTGCTAGCCTTCTTTATGTTCAATCTAAGAACATATATTTCGGATCCCTTTGAAGACTACAGGGCCAAAGGAAATATCCTCCGATAACAAAGAGAAAGAAGCTTTCTGAGAAACTTCTTTGTGTTCTGTGAAATCATCTCACAGAGATACAGCTTTCCACTCAAGACACCTTTCGCTAAGACAGTTCTTGTGGAATTGGCAAAGTGATATTTGGAAGCCCATAGAGGGCTACGGTGAAAAAGGAAATATCCTCAGATGAAATCTGGAAAGAAGCTTTCTGAGAAACTGCTTAGTGTTCTGTTAATTCATCTCACAGAGTTATATCTGTATTTCGTGGATCTCTTTGGTAGCCTTATTTCTGTGCCATCTGAGAACAGATATTTCGGATCCTTTTGAAGACTATAGGGCCAAAGGAAATATCCTCCGATAACAAAGATAAAGAAGCTGTCTGTGAAACTTCTTTGTGTTCTGTGAAATCATCTCACAGAGTTACAGCTTTCCCCTCAAGAAGACTTTTGCTAAGACAGTTCCTCTGGAATTGGCAAAGTGATATTTGGAAGCCCATAGAGGGCTACGGTGAAAAAGGAAATATCCTCAGATGAAATCTGGAAAGAAGCTTTCTGAGAAACTGCTTAGTGTTCTGTTAATTCATCTCACAGAGTTACATCTGTATTTCGTGTATCTCTTTGCTAGCCTTATTTCTGGGGAATCTGAGAACAGATATTTCGGATTCCTATGAAGACTATAGGGCCAAAGGAAATGTCTTCCGATAACAAAGAGAAAGAAGCTTTCTGAGAAACTTCTTTGTGTTCTGTGAAATCATCTCACAGAGTTACAGCTTTCCCCTCAAGAAGCCTTTCGCTAAGACAGTTCTTGTGGAATTGGCAAAGTGATATATGGAAGCCCATAGAGGGCTATGGTGAAAAAGGAAATATCCTCAGATGAAATCTGGAAAGAAGCTTTCTGAGAAACTGCTTAGTGTTCTGTTAATTCATCTCACAGAATTACATCTGTATTTCGTGGATCTCTTTGCTAGCCTTATTTATGTTCAATCTGAGAACATATATTTCGGATCCCTTTGAAGACTACAGGGCCAAAGGAAATATCCTCCGATAACAAAGAGAAAGAAGCCTTCTGATAAACTTCTTTGTGTTCTGTGAAATCATCTCACAGAGATACAGCTTTCCACTCAAGACACCTTTCGCTTACACAGTTCTTGTGGAATTGGCAAAGTGATATTTGGAAGCCCATAGAGGGCTATGGTGAAAAAGGAATTATCCTCAGGTGAAATCTGGAAAGAAGCATTTCTGAGAAACTGCTCTGTGATGTGTGACTTCCACTCACAGAGTTACATCAGTATCTCGTGGATCTCTTTGCTAGCCTTATTTCTGTGGATTCTGAGAACAGATATTTCGGATCCCTTTGCAGACTATAGGGCCAAAGGGGATATCCTCCGATAACTAAGAGAAAGAAGCTTTCTGAGTAAGTTCTTCGAGTTCTGTGAAATCATCTCACAGAGTTACAGCTTTCCCCTCAAGAAGCTTTAAGATAACACAGTTCTTGTGGAATTGGCAAAGTGATATTTGGAAGCCCATAGAGGGCTATGGTGAAAAAGGAAATATCCTCAGATGAAATCTGGAAAGAAGCGTTCTGAGAAACTGCTTACTCTTCTGTTAATTCAACTCCCAGAGTTACATCTGTATTTCGTGGATCTCTTTGCTAGCCTTCTTTCTGTGGAATCTGAGAACAGATATTTCGGATCCCTTTGAAGACTATAGGGCCAAAGGAATTATCTTCCGATAACAAAGAGAAAGAAGCTTTCTGAGAAACTTCTTTGTGTTCTGTGAAATCATCTCACAGAGTTACAGCTTTCCCCTCAAGAAGCCTTTCGCTAAGACAGTTCTTGTGGAATTGGCAAAGTGATATTTGGAAGCCCATAGAGGGCTATGTTGAAAAAGGAAATATCCTCCGATGAAATCTGGAAAGAAGCTTTCTGAGAAACTGCTTAGTGTTCTGTAAATTCATCTCACGGAGTTACATCTATATTTCGTGGATCTCTTTGCTAGCCTTATTTCTGTGGAATCTGAGAACAGATATTAAGGGTCCGTTTGAAGGCTATAGGGCCAAAGGAAATATCATCCGATAACAAAGAGAAAGAAGCTTTCTGAGAAACTTCTTTGTGTTCTGTGAAATCGTCTCACAGAGTTACAGCTTTCCCCTCAAGAAGCCTTTCGCTAGGACAGTTCTTGTGGAATTGGCAAAGTGATATTTGGAAGCCCATAGAGGGCTATGGTGAAAAAGCAAATATCCTCAGATGAAATCTGGAAAGAAGCTTTCTGAGAAACTGCTTACTGTTCTGTTATTTCATCTCACAGAGTTACATCTATATTTCGTGGATCTCTTTGCTAGACTTATTTCTGGGGAATCTGAGAACAGATATTTCGGATCCCTATGAAGACTATAGGGCCAAAGGAAATGTCTTCCGATAACAAAGAGAAAGAAGCTTTCTGAGAAACTTCTTTGTGTTCTGTGAAATCATCTCACAGAGTTACAGCTTTCCCCTCAAGAAGCCTTTCGCTAAGACAGTTCCTCTGGAATTGGCAAAGTGATATTTGGAAACCCGTAGAGGGCTATGGTGAAAAAGGAAGTATCCTCAGATGAAATCTGGAAAGAAGCTTTCTGAGAAACTGCTCTGTAATGTGAGACTTCCACACACAGAGTTGCCTCTGTATTTCGTGGATCTCTTTGCTAGCCTTATTTCTGTGGAATCTGTGAACAGATAGTTCGGATCCCTTTGAAGACTATAGGGCCAAAGGAAATATCCTCCGATAACAAAGAGAAAGAAGCTTTCTGAGAAACTTCTTTGTGTTCTCTGAAATCATCTCACAGAGTTACAGCTTTCCCCTCAAGAAGACTTTCGCTAAGACAGTTCTTGTGGAATTGGCAAAGTGATATTTGGAAGCCCACAGAGGTCTATGGTCAAAAAGGAAATATCCTCCGATGAAATCTGGAAAGAAGCTTTCTGAGAAACTGCTTAGTGTTCTGTTAATTCATCTCACAGAGTTACATCTATATTTCGTGGATCTCTCTGCTAGCTTTATTTCTGTGGAATCTGAGAACAGATATTTCGGATCCCTTTGAAGACTATAGGGCCAAAGGAAATATCCTTCGATAACAAAGAGAAAGAAGCTTTCTGAGAAACTTCTTTGTGTTCTGTGAAATCATCTCACAGAGTTACAGCTTTCCCCTCTGGAAGCCTTTCGCTAAGACAGTTCTTGTGGAATTTGCAAAGTGATATTTGGAAGCCCATAGACGGCTATGGTGAAAAAGGAAATATCCTCCGATGAAATCTGGAAAGAAGCATTTCTGAGAAACTGCTCTGTGATGTGTGACTTCCAGTCACAGAGTTACATCAGTATTTCGTGTATCTCTTTGCTAGCCTAATTTCTGTTCAATCTGAGAACAGATATTTCGTATCCCTTTGAAGACTATAGGGCCAAAGGAAATATTCTCCGGTAACAAAGAGAAAGAAGCTTTCTGAAAAACCTCTTTGGGTTCTGTGTAATCATCTCACAGAGTTACAGCGTTCCACTCAAGAAGCCTTTCGCTAAGACAGTTCTTGTGTAATTGACAAAGTGATATTTGAAAGCCCATAGAGGGCAATGGCGAAAAAGGAAATATCCTCAGATGAAATCTGGAAAGAAGCTTTCTGAGAAACGGCTCTGTGATGTGTGACTTCCACTCGCAGAGCTACATCTGTATTTCGTGGATCTCTTTGCTAGCCTTATTTCTGTGGAATCTGAGAACAGATATTTCGGATCCCTTTGAAGACTATAGGTCCAAAGGTAATATCCTCCGAAATCTAAGAGAAAGAAGCTTTCTGAGAAACTTCTTTGTGTTCTGTGAAATCATCTCACAGAGTTACACCTTTCCCCTCAAGAAGCCTTTCGCTAAGAGAGTTCTTGTGGAATTGTCAAAGTGATATTTCTAAGCCCATAGAGGGCTTTGGTGAAAAAGTAAATATCCTCAGATGAAATCTGGAAAGAAGCTTTATGAGAAACTGCTTACTGTTCTGTTAATTCATCTCACAGAGTTACATCTGTATTTCGTGGATCTCTCTGCTAGCCTTATTTCTGGGGAATCTGAGAACAGATATTTCGGATCCCTATGAAGACTATAGGGCCAAAGGAAATATCTTCCGATAACAAAGAGAAAGAAGCTTTCTGAGAATCTTCTTTCTGTTCTGTGAAATCATCTCACAGAGTTACAGCTTTCCCCTCAAGAAGCCTTTCGCTAAGATAGTTCTTGTGGAATTGGCAAAGAGATATTTGGAAGCCCATAGAGGGCTACGGTGAAAAAGGAAATATCCTCAGATGAAATCTGGAAAGAAGCTTTCTGAGAAACTGCTTAGTGTTCTGTTAATTCATCTCACAGAGTTACATCTGTATTTCGTGGATCTCTTTGCTAGCCTTATTTCTGAGGAATCGGAGAACAGATATTTCGGATCCCTTTGAAGACTATAGGGCCAAAGGAAATATCCTCCGATAACAAACAGAAAGAAGCTTTCTGAGAAACTTCTTTGTGTTCTTTGAAATCATCTCACAGAGTTACAGCTTTCCCTTCAGGAAGTCTGTCTCTAAAACAGTTCTTGTGGAATTGGCAAAGTGATATTTGAAAGCCCATAGAGGGCTATGGTGAAAAAGGAATTATCCTCAGATGAAATCTGGAAACAAGCTATCTTAGAAACTGCTTACTGTTCTGTTAATTCATCTCACAGAGTTACATCTGTAGTTCCTGGATCTCTTTGCTAGCCTTATTTCTGTGGAATCTGAGAACATATATTTCGGATCCCTTTGAAGACTATAGGAACACAGGAAATATCCTCCGATAACAAAGAGAAAGAAGCTTTCTGAG
The DNA here is from genome assembly GCF_043159975.1 of Macaca nemestrina. Classification (NCBI taxonomy): domain Eukaryota; kingdom Metazoa; phylum Chordata; class Mammalia; order Primates; family Cercopithecidae; genus Macaca; species Macaca nemestrina. Next base: position 133,362,192 of record NC_092130.1, on the reverse strand, counting down.
AAACTTCTTTGTGTTCTGTGAAATCATCTCACAGAGATACAGCTTTCCACTCAAGAAGCCTTTCGCTAAGACAGTTCTTGTGGAATTGGCAAAGTGATATTTGGAAGCCCATAGAGGGCTATGGTGAAAAAGGAAATATCCTCAGATGAAAGATGGAAAGAAGATTTCTGAGAAACTGCTTAGTGTTCTGTTAATTCATCTCACAGAGTTATATCTGTATTTCGTGGATCTCTTTGCTAGCCTTATTTCTGTGGAATCTGAGAACAGATATTTCGGATCCCTTTGAAGACTATAGGGCCAAAGGAAATATCCGCCTATAACAAAGAGAAAGAAGCTTTCTGAGAAACTTCTTTGTGTTCTGTGAAATCATCTCACAGAGTTACAGCTTTCCCCTCAAGGAGCCTTATGCTAACACAGTTCCTCTGGAATTGGCAAAGTGATATTTGGTAGCCCATAGAGGGCTATGTTGAAAAAGAAAATATCCTCCGATGAAATCTGGAAAGAAGCTTTCTGAGAAACTGCTCTGTGATGTGTGACTTCCACTCACAGAGTTACATCTGTATTTCGTGGATCTCTTTGCTAGCCTTATTTCTGTGGAATCTGAGAACAGATATTTCGGATCCCTTTGAAGACTAAAGGGCCAAAGGAAATATCCCCCGATAACTAAGAGAAAGAAGCTTTCTGAGAAACTTCTTTGTGTTCTGTGAAATCATCTCACAGAGTTACAGCTTTCCCCTCAAGAAGCCTTTCGCTAAGACAGTTCTTGTGGAATTGGCAAAGTGATATTTGGAAGCCCTTAGAGGGCTATGTTGAAAAAGGAAATATCCTCCAAAGAAATCTGGACAGAAGCTTTCTGAGAAACTTCTTAGTGTTCTGTTAATTCATCTCACAGAGTTACATCTGTATTTCGTGTATCTCTTTGCTAGCCTTATTTCTGGGTAATCTGAGAACAGATATTTCGGATCCCTATGAAGACTATAGGGCCAAAGGAAATGTCTTCCGATAACAAAGAGAAAGAAGCTTTCTGAGAAACTTCTTTGTGTTCTGTGAAATCATCTCACAGAGTTACAGCTTTCCCCTCAAGAAGCCTTTCGCTAAGACAGTTCTTGTGGAATTGGCAAAGTGATATTTGGAAGCCCATAGAGGGTTATGGTGAAAAAGGAAATATCCTCAGATGAAATCTGGAAAGAAGCTTTCTGAGAAACTACTTAGTGTTCTGTTAATTCATCTCACAGAATTACATCTGTATTTCGTGGATCTCTTTGCTAGCCTTATTTATGTTCAATCTGAGAACATATATTTCGGATCCCTTTGAAGACTACAGGGCCAAAGGAAATATCCTCCGATAACAAAGAGAAAGAAGCTTTCTGAGAAACTTCTTTGTGTTCTGTGAAATCATCTCACAGAGATACAGCTTTCCACTCAAGACACCTTTCGCTAAGACAGTTCTTGTGGAATTGGCAAAGTGATATTTGGAAGCCCATAGAGGGCTACGGTGAAAAAGGAAATATCCTCAGATGAAATCTGGAAAGAAGCTTTCTGAGAAACTGCTTAGTGTTCTGTTAATTCATCTCACAGAGTTATATCTGTATTTCGTGGATCTCTTTGGTAGCCTTATTTCTGTGCCATCTGAGAACAGATATTTCGGATCCTTTTGAAGACTATAGGGCCAAAGGAAATATCCTCCGATAACAAAGATAAAGAAGCTGTCTGAGAAACTTCTTTGTGTTCTGTGAAATCATCTCACAGAGTTACAGCTTTCCCCTCAAGAAGCCTTTTGCTAAGACAGTTCCTCTGGAATTGGCAAAGTGATATTTGGAAGCCCATAGAGGGCTACGGTGAAAAAGGAAATATCCTCAGATGAAATCTGGAAAGAAGCTTTCTGAGAAACTGCTTAGTGTTCTCTTAATTCATCTCACAGAGTTACATCTGTATTTCGTGTATCTCTTTGCTAGCCTTATTTCTGGGTAATCTGAGAACAGATATTTCGGATCCCTATGAAGACTATAGGGCCAAAGGAAATGTCTTCCGATAACAAAGAGAAAGAAGCTTTCTGAGAAACTTCTTTGTGTTCTGTGAAATCATCTCACAGAGTTACAGCTTTCCCCTCAAGAAGCCTTTCGCTAAGACAGTTCTTGTGGAATTGGCAAAGTGATATTTGGAAGCCCATAGAGGGTTATGGTGAAAAAGGAAATATCCTCAGATGAAATCTGGAAAGAAGCTTTCTGAGAAACTACTTAGTGTTCTGTTAATTCATCTCACAGAATTACATCTGTATTTCGTGGATCTCTTTGCTAGCCTTATTTATGTTCAATCTGAGAACATATATTTCGGATCCCTTTGAAGACTACAGGGCCAAAGGAAATATCCTCCGATAACAAAGAGAAAGAAGCTTTCTGAGAAACTTCTTTGTGTTCTGTGAAATCATCTCACAGAGATACAGCTTTCCACTCAAGACACCTTTCGCTAAGACAGTTCTTGTGGAATTGGCAAAGTGATATTTGGAAGCCCATAGAGGGCTACGGTGAAAAAGGAAATATCCTCAGATGAAATCTGGAAAGAAGCTTTCTGAGAAACTGCTTAGTGTTCTGTTAATTCATCTCACAGAGTTATATCTGTATTTCGTGGATCTCTTTGGTAGCCTTATTTCTGTGCCATCTGAGAACAGATATTTCGGATCCTTTTGAAGACTATAGGGCCAAAGGAAATATCCTCCGATAACAAAGATAAAGAAGCTGTCTGAGAAACTTCTTTGTGTTCTGTGAAATCATCTCACAGAGTTACAGCTTTCCCCTCAAGAAGCCTTTTGCTAAGACAGTTCCTCTGGAATTGGCAAAGTGATATTTGGAAGCCCATAGAGGGCTACGGTGAAAAAGGAAATATCCTCAGATGAAATCTGGAAAGAAGCTTTCTGAGAAACTGCTTAGTGTTCTCTTAATTCATCTCACAGAGTTACATCTGTATTTCGTGTATCTCTTTGCTAGCCTTATTTCTGGGGAATCTGAGAACAGATATTTCGGATTCCTATGAAGACTATAGGGCCAAAGGAAATGTCTTCCGATAACAAAGAGAAAGAAGCTTTCTGAGAAAGTTCTTTGTGTTCTGTGAAATCATCTCACAGAGTTACAGCTTTCCCCTCAAGAAGCCTTTCGCTAAGACAGTTCTTGTGGAATTGGCAAAGTGATATTTGGAAGCCCATAGAGGGCTATGGTGAAAAAGGAAATATCCTCAGATGAAATTTGGAAAGAACCTTTCTGAGAAACTGCTTAGTGTTCTGTTTATTCATCTCACAGAATTACATCTGTATTTCGTGGATCTCTTTGCTAGCCTGATTTATGTTCAATCTGAGAACATATATTTCGGATCCCTTTGAAGACTACAGGGCCAAAGGAAATATCCTCCGATAACAAAGAGAAAGAAGCTTTCTGATAAACTTCTTTGTGTTCTGTGAAATCATCTCACAGAGATACAGCTTTCCACTCAAGACACCTTTCGCTAAGACAGTTTTTGTGGAATTGGCAAAGTGATATTTGGAAGCCCATAGAGGGCTACGGTGAAAAAGGAAATATCCTCAGATGAAATCTGGAAAGAAGCTTTCTGAGAAACTGCTTAGTGTTCTGTTAATTCATCTCACAGAGTTATATCTGTATTTCGTGGATCTCTTTGGTAGCCTTATTTCTGTGCCATCTGAGAACAGATATTTCGGATCCTTTTGAAGACTATAGGGCCAAAGGAAATATCCTCCGATAACAAAGATAAAGAAGCTGTCTGAGAAACTTCTTTGTGTTCTGTGAAATCATCTCACAGAGTTACAGCTTTCCCCTCAAGAAGCCTTTTGCTAAGACAGTTCCTCTGGAATTGGCAAAGTGATATTTGGAAGCCCATAGAGGGCTACGGTGAAAAAGGAAATATCCTCAGATGAAATCTGGAAAGAAGCTTTCTGAGAAACTGCTTAGTGTTCTCTTAATTCATCTCACAGAGTTACATCTGTATTTCGTGTATCTCTTTGCTAGCCTTATTTCTGGGGAATCTGAGAACAGATATTTCGGATTCCTATGAAGACTATAGGGCCAAAGGAAATGTCTTCCGATAACAAAGAGAAAGAAGCTTTCTGAGAAACTTCTTTGTGTTCTGTGAAATCATCTCACAGAGTTACAGCTTTCCCCTCAAGAAGCCTTTCGCTAAGACAGTTCTTGTGGAATTGGCAAAGTGATATTTGGAAGCCCATAGAGGGCTATGGTGAAAAAGGAAATATCCTCAGATGAAATCTGGAAAGAAGCTTTCTGAGAAACTACTTAGTGTTCTGTTAATTCATCTCACAGAATTACATCTGTATTTCGTGGATCTCTTTGCTAGCCTTATTTATGTTCAATCTGAGAACATATATTTCGGATCCCTTTGAAGACTACAGGGCCAAAGGAAATATCCTCCGATAACAAAGAGAAAGAAGCTTTCTGAGAAACTTCTTTGTGTTCTGTGAAATCATCTCACAGAGATACAGCTTTCCACTCAAGACACCTTTCGCTAAGACAGTTCTTGTGGAATTGGCAAAGTGATATTTGGAAGCCCATAGAGGGCTACGGTGAAAAAGGAAATATCCTCAGATGAAATCTGGAAAGAAGCTTTCTGAGAAACTGCTTAGTGTTCTGTTAATTCATCTCACAGAGTTATATCTGTATTTCGTGGATCTCTTTGGTAGCCTTATTTCTGTGCCATCTGAGAACTGATATTTCGGATCCTTTTGAAGACTATAGGGCCAAAGGAAATATCCTCCGATAACAAAGATAAAGAAGCTGTCTGAGAAACTTCTTTGTGTTCTGTGAAATCATCTCACAGAGTTACAGCTTTCCCCTCAAGAAGCCTTTTGCTAAGACAGTTCCTCTGGAATTGGCAAAGTGATATTTGGAAGCCCATAGAGGGCTACGGTGAAAAAGGAAATATCCTCAGATGAAATCTGGAAAGAAGCTTTCTGAGAAACTGCTTAGTGTTCTCTTAATTCATCTCACAGAGTTACATCTGTATTTCGTGTATCTCTTTGCTAGCCTTATTTCTGGGTAATCTGAGAACAGATATTTCAGATCCCTATGAAGACTATAGGGCCAAAGGAAATGTCTTCCGATAACAAAGAGAAAGAAGCTTTCTGAGAAACTTCTTTGTGTTCTGTGAAATCATCTCACAGAGTTACAGCTTTCCCCTCAAGAAGCCTTTCGCTAAGACAGTTCTTGTGGAATTGGCAAAGTGATATTTGGAAGCCCATAGAGGGTTATGGTGAAAAAGGAAATATCCTCAGATGAAATCTGGAAAGAAGCTTTCTGAGAAACTACTTAGTGTTCTGTTAATTCATCTCACAGAATTACATCTGTATTTCGTGGATCTCTTTGCTAGCCTTATTTATGTTCAATCTGAGAACATATATTTCGGATCCCTTTGAAGACTACAGGGCCAAAGGAAATATCCTCCGATAACAAAGAGAAAGAAGCTTTCTGAGAAACTTCTTTGTGTTCTGTGAAATCATCTCACAGAGATACAGCTTTCCACTCAAGACACCTTTCGCTAAGACAGTTCTTGTGGAATTGGCAAAGTGATATTTGGAAGCCCATAGAGGGCTACGGTGAAAAAGGAAATATCCTCAGATGAAATCTGGAAAGAAGCTTTCTGAGAAACTGCTTAGTGTTCTGTTAATTCATCTCACAGAGTTATATCTGTATTTCGTGGATCTCTTTGGTAGCCTTATTTCTGTGCCATCTGAGAACAGATATTTCGGATCCTTTTGAAGACTATAGGGCCAAAGGAAATATCCTCCGATAACAAAGATAAAGAAGCTGTCTGAGAAACTTCTTTGTGTTCTGTGAAATCATCTCACAGAGTTACAGCTTTCCCCTCAAGAAGCCTTTTGCTAAGACAGTTCCTCTGGAATTGGCAAAGTGATATTTGGAAGCCCATAGAGGGCTACGGTGAAAAAGGAAATATCCTCAGATGAAATCTGGAAAGAAGCTTTCTGAGAAACTGCTTAGTGTTCTCTTAATTCATCTCACAGAGTTACATCTGTATTTCGTGTATCTCTTTGCTAGCCTTATTTCTGGGGAATCTGAGAACAGATATTTCGGATTCCTATGAAGACTATAGGGCCAAAGGAAATGTCTTCCGATAACAAAGAGAAAGAAGCTTTCTGAGAAACTTCTTTGTGTTCTGTGAAATCATCTCACAGAGTTACAGCTTTCCCCTCAAGAAGCCTTTCGCTAAGACAGTTCTTGTGGAATTGGCAAAGTGATATTTGGAAGCCCATAGAGGGCTATGGTGAAAAAGGAAATATCCTCAGATGAAATTTGGAAAGAAGCTTTCTGAGAAACTGCTTAGTGTTCTGTTTATTCATCTCACAGAATTACATCTGTATTTCGTGGATCTCTTTGCTAGCCTGATTTATGTTCAATCTGAGAACATATATTTCGGATCCCTTTGAAGACTACAGGGCCAAAGGAAATATCCTCCGATAACAAAGAGAAAGAAGCTTTCTGATAAACTTCTTTGTGTTCTGTGAAATCATCTCACAGAGATACAGCTTTCCACTCAAGACACCTTTCGCTAAGACAGTTCTTGTGGAATTGGCAAAGTGATATTTGGAAGCCCATAGAGGGCTACGGTGAAAAAGGAAATATCCTCAGATGAAATCTGGAAAGAAGCTTTCTGAGAAACTGCTTAGTGTTCTGTTAATTCATCTCACAGAGTTATATCTGTATTTCGTGGATCTCTTTGGTAGCCTTATTTCTGTGCCATCTGAGAACAGATATTTCGGATCCTTTTGAAGACTATAGGGCCAAAGGAAATATCCTCCGATAACAAAGATAAAGAAGCTGTCTGAGAAACTTCTTTGTGTTCTGTGAAATCATCTCACAGAGTTACAGCTTTCCCCTCAAGAAGCCTTTTGCTAAGACAGTTCCTCTGGAATTGGCAAAGTGATATTTGGAAGCCCATAGAGGGCTACGGTGAAAAAGGAAATATCCTCAGATGAAATCTGGAAAGAAGCTTTCTGAGAAACTGCTTAGTGTTCTCTTAATTCATCTCAGAGAGTTACATCTGTATTTCGTGTATCTCTTTGCTAGCCTTATTTCTGGGGAATCTGAGAACAGATATTTCGGATTCCTATGAAGACTATAGGGCCAAAGGAAATGTCTTCCGATAACAAAGAGAAAGAAGCTTTCTGAGAAACTTCTTTGTGTTCTGTGAAATCATCTCACAGAGTTACAGCTTTCCCCTCAAGAAGCCTTTCGCTAAGACAGTTCTTGTGGAATTGGCAAAGTGATATTTGGAAGCCCATAGAGGGCTATGGTGAAAAAGGAAATATCCTCAGATGAAATCTGGAAAGAAGCTTTCTGAGAAACTGCTTAGTGTTCTGTTAATTCATCTCACAGAATTACATCTGTATTTCGTGGATCTCTTTGCTAGCCTTATTTATGTTCAATCTGAGAACATATATTTCGGATCCCTTTGAAGACTACAGGGCCAAAGGAAATATCCTCCGATAACAAAGAGAAAGAAGCTTTCTGATAAACTTCTTTGTGTTCTGTGAAATCATCTCACAGAGATACAGCTTTCCACTCAAGACACCTTTCGCTTACACAGTTCTTGTGGAATTGGCAAAGTGATATTTGGAAGCCCATAGAGGGCTATGGTGAAAAAGGAATTATCCTCAGGTGAAATCTGGAAAGAAGCATTTCTGAGAAACTGCTCTGTGATGTGTGACTTCCACTCACAGAGTTACATCAGTATCTCGTGGATCTCTTTGCTAGCCTTATTTCTGTGGATTCTGAGAACAGATATTTCGGATCCCTTTGCAGACTATAGGGCCAAAGGGGATATCCTCCGATAACTAAGAGAAAGAAGCTTTCTGAGAAAGTTCTTCGAGTTCTGTGAAATCATCTCACAGAGTTACAGCTTTCCCCTCAAGAAGCTTTAAGATAACACAGTTCTTGTGGAATTGGCAAAGTGATATTTGGAAGCCCATAGAGGGCTATGGTGAAAAAGGAAATATCCTCAGATGAAATCTGGAAAGAAGCGTTCTGAGAAACTGCTTACTGTTCTGTTAATTCAACTCCCAGAGTTACATCTGTATTTCGTGGATCTCTTTGCTAGCCTTCTTTCTGTGGAATCTGGGAACAGATATTTCGGATCCCTTTGAAGACTATAGGGCCAAAGGAATTATCTTCCGATAACAAAGAGAAAGAAGCTTTCTGAGAAACTTCTTTGTGTTCTGTGAAATCATCTCACAGAGTTACAGCTTTCCCCTCAAGAAGCCTTTCGCTAAGACAGTTCTTGTGGAATTGGCAAAGTGATATTTGGAAGCCCATAGAGGGCTATGTTGAAAAAGGAAATATCCTCCGATGAAATCTGGAAAGAAGCTTTCTGAGAAACTTCTTAGTGTTCTGTAAATTCATCTCACGGAGTTACATCTATATTTCGTGGATCTCTTTGCTAGCCTTATTTCTGTGGAATCTGAGAACAGATATTTCGGGTCCGTTTGAAGGCTATAGGGCCAAAGGAAATATCCTCCGATAACAAAGAGAAAGAAGCTTTCTGAGAAACTTCTTTGTGTTCTGTGAAATCGTCTCACAGAGTTACAGCTTTCCCCTCAAGAAGCCTTTCGCTAAGACAGTTCTTGTGGAATTGGCAAAGTGATATTTGGAAGCCCATAGAGGGCTATGGTGAAAAAGCAAATATCCTCAGATGAAATCTGGAAAGAAGCTTTCTGAGAAACTGCTTACTGTTCTGTTATTTCATCTCACAGAGTTACATGTGTATTTCGTGTAACTCTTTGCTAGACTTATTTCTGGGGAATCTGAGAACAGATATTTCGGATCCCTATGAAGACTATAGGGCCAAAGGAAATGTCTTCCGATAACAAAGAGACAGAAGCTTTCTGAGAAACTTCTTTGTGTTCTGTGAAATCATCTCACAGAGTTACAGCTTTCCCCTCAAGAAGCTTTAAGATAACACAGTTCTTGTGGAATTGGCAAAGTGATATTTGGAAGACCATAGAGGGCTATGGTGAAAAAGGAAATATCCTCAGATGAAATCTGGAAAGAAGCGTTGTGAGAAACTGCTTACTGTTCTGTTAATTCAACTCCCAGAGTTACATCTGTATTTCGTGGATCTCTTTGCTAGCCTTCTTTCTGTGGAATCTGAGAACAGATATTTCGGATCCCTTTGAAGACTATAGGGCCAAAGGAATTATCTTCCGATAACAAAGAGAAAGAAGCTTTCTGAGAAACTTCTTTGTGTTCTGTGAAATCATCTCACAGAGTTACAGCTTTCCCCTCAAGAAGCCTTTCGCTAAGACAGTTCTTGTGGAATTGGCAAAGTGATATTTGGAAGCCCATAGAGGGCTATGTTGAAAAAGGAAATATCCTCCGATGAAATCTGGAAAGAAGCTTTCTGAGAAACTTCTTAGTGTTCTGTAAATTCATCTCACGGAGTTACATCTATATTTCGTGGATCTCTTTGCTAGCCTTATTTCTGTGGAATCTGAGAACAGATATTTCGGGTCCGTTTGAAGGCCATAGGGCCAAAGGAAATATCATCCGATAACAAAGAGAAAGAAGCTTTCTGAGAAACTTCTTTGTGTTCTGTGAAATCTTCTCACAGAGTTACAGCTTTCCCCTCAAGAAGCCTTTCGCTAAGACAGTTCTTGTGGAATTGGCAAAGTGATATTTGGAAGCCCATAGAGGGCTATGGTGAAAAAGCAAATATCCTCAGATGAAATCTGGAAAGAAGCTTTCTGAGAAACTGCTTACTGTTCTGTTATTTCATCTCACAGAGTTACATGTGTATTTCGTGTATCTCTTTGCTAGACTTATTTCTGGGGAATCTGAGAACAGATATTTCGGATCCCTATGAAGACTATAGGGCCAAAGGAAATGTCTTCCGATAACAAAGAGAAAGAAGCTTTCTGAGAAACTTCTTTGTGTTCTGTGAAATCATCTCACAGAGTTACAGCTTTCCCCTCAAGAAGCCTTTCGCTAAGACAGTTCCTCTGGAATTGGCAAAGTGATATTTGGAAACCCGTAGAGGGCTATGGTGAAAAAGGAAGTATCCTCAGATGAAATCTGGAAAGAAGCTTTCTGAGAAACTGCTCTGTAATGTGAGACTTCCACACACAGAGTTGCCTCTGTATTTCGTGGATCTCTTTGCTAGCCTTATTTCTGTGGAATCTGTGAACAGATATTTCGGATCCCTTTGAAGACTATAGGGCCAAAGGAAATATCCTCCGATAACAAAGAGAAAGAAGCTTTCTGAGAAACTTCTTTGTGTTCTCTGAAATCATCTCACAGAGTTACAGCTTTCCCCTCAAGAAGACTTTCGCTAAGACAGTTCTTGTGGAATTGGCAAAGTGATATTTGGAAGCCCACAGAGGTCTATGGTGAAAAAGGAAATATCCTCCGATGAAATCTGGAAAGAAGCTTTCTGAGAAACTGCTTAGTGTTCTGTTAATTCATCTCACAGAGTTACATCTATATTTCGTGGATCTCTCTGCTAGCTTTATTTCTGTGGAATCTGAGAACAGATATTTCGGATCCCTTTGAAGACTATAGGGCCAAAGGAAATATCCTTCGATAACAAAGAGAAAGAAGCTTTCTGAGAAACTTCTTTGTGTTCTGTGAAATCATCTCACAGAGTTACAGCTTTCCCCTCTGGAAGCCTTTCGCTAAGACAGTTCTTGTGGAATTTGCAAAGTGATATTTGGAAGCCCATAGACGGCTATGGTGAAAAAGGAAATATCCTCCGATGAAATCTGGAAAGAAGCATTTCTGAGAAACTGCTCTGTGATGTGTGACTTCCAGTCACAGAGTTACATCAGTATTTCGTGTATCTCTTTGCTAGCCTTATTTCTGTTCAATCTGAGAACAGATATTTCGTATCCCTTTGAAGACTATAGGGCCAAAGGAAATATTCTCCGGTAACAAAGAGAAAGAAGCTTTCTGAAAAACCTCTTTGGGTTCTGTGTAATCATCTCACAGAGTTACAGCTTTCCACTCAAGAAGCCTTTCGCTAAGACAGTTCTTGTGTAATTGACAAAGTGATATTTGAAAGCCCATAGAGGGCAATGGCGAAAAAGGAAATATCCTCAGATGAAATCTGGAAAGAAGCTTTCTGAGAAACGGCTCTGTGATGTGTGACTTCCACACGCAGAGCTACATCTGTATTTCGTGGATCTCTTTGCTAGCCTTATTTCTGTGGAATCTGAGAACAGATATTTCGGATCCCTTTGAAGACTATAGGTCCAAAGGTAATATCCTCCGAAATCTAAGAGAAAGAAGCTTTCTGAGAAACTTCTTTGTGTTCTGTGAAATCATCTCACAGAGTTACACCTTTCCCCTCAAGAAGCCTTTCGCTAAGAGAGTTCTTGTGGAATTGTCAAAGTGATATTTGTAAGCCCATAGAGGGCTTTGGTGAAAAAGTAAATATCCTCAGATGAAATCTGGAAAGAAGCTTTATGAGAAACTGCTTACTGTTCTGTTAATTCATCTCACAGAGTTACATCTGTATTTCGTGGATCTCTCTGCTAGCCTTATTTCTGGGGAATCTGAGAACAGATATTTCGGATCCCTATGAAGACTATAGGGCCAAAGGAAATATCTTCCGATAACAAAGAGAAAGAAGCCTCTGAGAATCTTCTTTCTGTTCTGTGAAATCATCTCACAGAGTTACAGCTTTCCCCTCAAGAAGCCTTTCGCTAAGATAGTTCTTGTGGAATTGGCAAAGTGATATTTGGAAGCCCATAGAGGGCTACGGTGAAAAAGGAAATATCCTCAGATGAAATCTGGAAAGAAGCTTTCTGAGAAACTGCTTAGTGTTCTGTTAATTCATCTCACAGAGTTACATCTGTATTTCGTGGATCTCTTTGCTAGCCTTATTTCTGTGGAATCGGAGAACAGATATTTCGGATCCCTTTGAAGACTATAGGGCCAAAGGAAATATCCTCCGATAATAAACAGAAAGAAGCTTTCTGAGAAACTTCTTTGTGTTCTTTGAAATCATCTCACAGAGTTACAGCTTTCCTTTCAGGAAGTCTGTCTCTAAAACAGTTCTTGTGGAATTGGCAAAGTGATATTTGAAAGCCCATAAAGGGCTATGGTGAAAAAGGAATTATCCTCAGATGAAATCTGGAAACAAGCTATCTTAGAAACTGCTTACTGTTCTGTTAATTCATCTCACAGAGTTACATCTGTAGTTCCTGGTTCTCTTTGCTAGCCTTATTTCTGTGGAATCTGAGAACATATATTTCGGATCCCTTTGAAGACTATAGGAACAAAGGAAATATCCTCCGATAACAAAGAGAAAGAAGCTTTCTGAGAAACTTCTTTGTGTTCTGTGAAATCATCTCACAGAGATACAGCTTTCCACTCAAGAAGCCTTTCGCTAAGACAGTTCTTGTGGAATTGGCAAAGTGATATTTGGAAGCCCATAGAGGGCTATGGTGAAAAAGGAAATATCCTCAGATGAAATCTGGAAAGAAGCTCTCTGAGAAACTGCTTACTGTTCTGTTAATTCATCTCACAGAGTTACATCTGTATTTCGTGGATCTCTTTGCTAGCCTTATTTCTGGGAAATCTGCGAACAGATATTTCTGATCCCTTTGAAGACTATAGGGCCAAAGTAAATATCTTCCGATAACAAAGAGAAAGAAGCTTTCTGAGAAACTTCTTTGTGTTCTGTGAAATCATCTCACAGAGTTACAGCTTTCCCCTCCAGAAGCCTTTCGCTTACACAGTTCTTGTGGAATTGGCAAAGTGATATTTGGAAGCCCATAGAGGGCTATGGTGAAAAAGGAATTATCCTCAGGTGAAATCTGGAAAGAAGCATTTCTGAGAAACTGCTCTGTGATGTGTGACTTCCACTCACAGAGTTACATCAGTATCTCGTGGATCTCTTTGCTAGCCTTATTTCTGTGGATTCTGAGAACAGATATTTCGGATCCCTTTGCAGATTATAGGACCAAAGGAGATATCCTCCGATAACTAAGAGAAAGAAGCTTTCTGAGAAACTTCTTGGTGTTCTGTGAAATCATCTCACAGAGTTACAGCTTTCCCCTCAAGAAGCCTTAAGATAACACAGTTCTTGTGGAATTGGCAAAGTGATATTTGGAAGCCCATAGAGGGCTATGGTGAAAAAGGAAATATCCTCAGATGAAATCTGGAAAGAAGCGTTCTGAGAAACTGCTTACTCTTCTGTTAATTCAACTCCCAGAGTTACATCTGAATTTCGTGGATCTCTTTGCTAGCCTTCTTTCTGTGGAATCTGAGAACAGATATTTCGGATCCCTTTGAAGACTATAGGGCCAAAGGAAATATCTTCCGATAACAAAGAGAAAGAAGCTTTCTGAGAAACTTCTTTGTGTTCTGTGAAATCATCTCACAGAGTTACAGCTTTCCCCTGAAGAAGCCTTTCGCTAAGACAGTTCTTGTGGAATTGGCAAAGTGATATTTGGAAGCCCATAGAGGGCTATGGTGAAAAAGCAAATATCCTCCGATGAAATCTGGAAAGAAGCTTTCTGAGAAACTGCTTAGTGTTCTGTTAATTCATCTCACGGAGTTACATCTATATTTCGTGGATCTCTTTGCTAGCCTCATTTCTGTGGAATCTGAGAACAGATATTTCGGATCCCTTTGAAGGCTATAGGGCCAAAGGAAATATGCTCCGATAACAAAGAGAAAGAAGCTTTCTGAGAAACTTCTTTGTGTTCTGTGAAATCGTCTCACAGAGTTACAGCTTTCCCCTCAAGAAGCCTTTCGCTAAGACAGTTCTTGTGGAATTGGCAAAGTGATATTTGGAAGCCCATAGATGGCTATGGTGAAAAAGGAAATATCCTCAGATGAAATCTGGAAAGAAGCTTTCTAAGAAACTGCTTAGTGTTCTGTTAATTCATCTCACGGAGTTACATCTGTATTTCGTGGATCTCTTTGCTAGCCTTATTTCTGTGGAATCTCAGAACAGATATTTCGGATCCCTTTGAAGACTATAGGGCCAAAGGAAATATCCGCCTATAACAAAGAGAAAGAAGCTTTCTGAGAAACTTCTTTGTGTTCTGTGAAATCATCTCACAGAGTTACAGCTTTCCCCTCAAGAAGCCTTATGCTAACACAGTTCCTCTGGAATTGGCAAAGTGATATTTGGTAGCCCATAGAGGGCTATGTTGAAAAAGAAAATATCCTCCGATGAAATCTGGAAAGAAGCTTTCTGAGAAACTGCTCTGTGATGTGTGACTTCCACTCACAGAGTTACATCTGTATTTCGTGGATCTCTTTGCTAGCCTTATTTCTGTGGAATCTGAGAACAGATATTTCGGATCCCTTTGAAGACTAAAGGGCCAAAGGAAATATCCCCCGATAACTAAGAGAAAGAAGCTTTCTGAGAAACTTCTTTGTGTTCTGTGAAATCATCTCACAGAGTTACAGCTTTCCCCTCAAGAAGCCTTTCGCTAAGACAGTTCTTGTGGAATTGGAAAAGTGATATTTGGAAGCCCTTAGAGGGCTATGGTGAAAAAGGAAATATCCTCCAAAGAAATCTGGACAGAAGCTTTCTGAGAAACTTCTTAGTGTTCTGTTAATTCATCTCACAGAGTTACATCTGTATTTCGTGTATCTCTTTGCTAGCCTTATTTCTGGGTAATCTGAGAACAGATATTTCGGATCCCTATGAAGACTATAGGGCCAAAGGAAATGTCTTCCGATAACAAAGAGAAAGAAGCTTTCTGAGAAACTTCTTTGTGTTCTGTGAAATCATCTCACAGAGTTACAGCTTTCCCCTCAAGAAGCCTTTCGCTAAGACAGTTCTTGTGGAATTGGCAAAGTGATATTTGGAAGCCCATAGAGGGCTACGGTGAAAAAGGAAATATCCTCAGATGAAATCTGGAAAGAAGCTTTCTGAGAAACTACTTAGTGTTCTGTTAATTCATCTCACAGAATTACATCTGTATTTCGTGGATCTCTTTGCTAGCCTTATTTATGTTCAATCTGAGAACATATATTTCGGATCCCTTTGAAGGCTACAGGGCCAAAGGAAATATCCTCCGATAACAAAGAGAAAGAAGCTTTCTGATAAACTTCTTTGTGTTCTGTGAAATCATCTCACAGAGATACAGCTTTCCACTCAAGACACCTTTCGCTAAGACAGTTCTTGTGGTATTGGCAAAGTGATATTTGGAAGCCCATAGAGGGCTACGGTGAAAAAGGAAATATCCTCAGATGAAATCTGGAAAGAAGCTTTCTGAGAAACTGCTTAGTGTTCTCTTAATTCATCTCAGAGAGTTACATCTGTATTTCGTGTATCTCTTTGCTAGCCTTATTTCTGGGGAATCTGAGAACAGATATTTCGGATTCCTATGAAGACTATAGGGCCAAAGGAAATGTCTTCCGATAACAAAGAGAAAGAAGCTTTCTGAGAAACTTCTTTGTGTTCTGTGAAATCATCTCACAGAGTTACAGCTTTCCCCTCAAGAAGCCTTTCGCTAAGACAGTTCTTGTGGAATTGGCAAAGTGATATTTGGAAGCCCATAGAGGGCTATGGTGAAAAAGGAAATATCCTCAGATGAAATCTGGAAAGAAGCTTTCTGAGAAACTGCTTAGTGTTCTGTTAATTCATCTCACAGAATTACATCTGTATTTCGTGGATCTCTTTGCTAGCCTTATTTATGTTCAGTCTGAGAACATATATTTCGGATCCCTTTGAAGACTACAGGGCCAAAGGAAATATCCTCCGATAACAAAGAGAAAGAAGCTTTCTGATAAACTTCTTTGTGTTTTGTGAAATCATCTCACAGAGATACAGCTTTCCACTCAAGACACCTTTCGCTTACACAGTTCTTGTGGAATTGGCAAAGTGATATTTGGAAGCCCATAGAGGGCTATGGTGAAAAAGGAATTATCCTCAGGTGAAATCTGGAAAGAAGCATTTCTGAGAAACTGCTCTGTGATGTGTGACTTCCACTCACAGAGTTACATCAGTATCTCGTGGATCTCTTTGCTAGCCTTATTTCTGTGGATTCTGAGAACAGATATTTCGGATCCCTTTGCAGACTATAGGGCCAAAGGGGATATCCTCCGATAACTAAGAGAAAGAAGCTTTCTGAGAAAGTTCTTCGAGTTCTGTGAAATCATCTCACAGAGTTACAGCTTTCCCCTCAAGAAGCTTTAAGATAACACAGTTCTTGTGGAATTGGCAAATTGATATTTGGAAGCCCATAGAGGGCTATGGTGAAAAAGGAAATATCCTCAGATGAAATCTGGAAAGAAGCGTTCTGAGAAACTGCTTACTGTTCTGTTAATTCAACTCCCAGAGTTACATCTGTATTTCGTGGATCTCTTTGCTAGCCTTCTTTCTGTGGAATCTGAGAACAGATATTTCGGATCCCTTTGAAGACTATAGGGCCAAAGGAATTATCTTCCGATAACAAAGAGAAAGAAGCTTTCTGAGAAACTTCTTTGTGTTCTGTGAAATCATCTCACAGAGTTACAGCTTTCCCCTCAAGAAGCCTTTCGCTAAGACAGTTCTTGTGGAATTGGCAAAGTGATATTTGGAAGCCCATAGAGGGCTATGGTGAAAAAGGAAATATCCTCCGATGAAATCTGGAAAGAAGCTTTCTGAGAAACTTCTTAGTGTTCTGTAAATTCATCTCACGGAGTTACATCTATATTTCGTGGATCTCTTTGCTAGCCTTATTTCTGTGGAATCTGAGAACAGATATTTCGGGTCCGTTTGAAGGCTATAGGGCCAAAGGAAATATCCTCCGATAACAAAGAGAAAGAAGCTTTCTGAGAAACTTCTTTGTGTTCTGTGAAATCGTCTCACAGAGTTACAGCTTTCCCCTCAAGAAGCCTTTCGCTAAGACAGTTCTTGTGGAATTGGCAAAGTGATATTTGGAAGCCCATAGAGGGCTATGGTGAAAAAGCAAATATCCTCAGATGAAATCTGGAAAGAAGCTTTCTGAGAAACTGCTTACTGTTCTGTTATTTCATCTCACAGAGTTACATGTGTATTTCGTGTATCTCTTTGCTAGACTTATTTCTGGGGAATCTGAGAACAGATATTTCGGATCCCTATGAAGACTATAGGGCCAAAGGAAATGTCTTCCGATAACAAAGAGAAAGAAGCTTTCTGAGAAACTTCTTTGTGTTCTGTGAAATCATCTCACAGAGTTACAGCTTTCCCCTCAAGAAGCCTTTCGCTAAGACAGTTCCTCTGGAATTGGCAAAGTGATATTTGGCAACCCGTAGAGGGCTATGGTGAAAAAGGAAGTATCCTCAGATGAAATCTGGAAAGAAGCTTTCTGAGAAACTGCTCTGTAATGTGAGACTTCCACACACAGAGTTGCCTCTGTATTTCGTGGATCTCTTTGCTAGCCTTATTTCTGTGGAATCTGTGAACAGATATTTCGGATCCCTTTGAAGACTATAGGGCCAAAGGAAATATCCTTCGATAACAAAGAGAAAGAAGCTTTCTGAGAAACTTCTTTGTGTTCTGTGAAATCATCTCACAGAGTTACAGCTTTCCCCTCAAGAAGACTTTCGCTAAGACAGTTCTTGTGGAATTGGCAAAGTGATATTTGGAAGCCCACAGAGGTCTATGGTGAAAAAGGAAATATCCTCCGATGAAATCTGGAAAGAAGCTTTCTGAGAAACTGCTTAGTGTTCTGTTAATTCATCTCACAGAGTTACATCTATATTTCGTGGATCTCTCTGCTAGCTTTATTTCTGTGGAATCTGAGAACAGATATTTCGGATCCCTTTGAAGACTATAGGGCCAAAGGAAATATCCTTCGATAACAAAGAGAAAGAAGCTTTCTGAGAAACTTCTTTTTGTTCTGTGAAATCATCTCACAGAGTTACAGCTTTCCCCTCTGGAAGCCTTTCGCTAAGACAGTTCTTGTGGAATTGGCAAAGTGATATTTGGAAGCCCATATACGGCTATGGTGAAAAAGGAAATATCCTCCGATGAAATCTGGAAAGAAGCATTTCTGAGAAACTGCTCTGTGATGTGTGACTTCCAGTCACAGAGTTACATCAGTATTTCGTGTATCTCTTTGCTAGCCTTATTTCTGTTCAATCTGAGAACAGATATTTCGTATCCCTTTGAAGACTATAGGGCCAAAGGAAATATTCTCCGGTAACAAAGAGAAAGAAGCTTTCTGAAAAACCTCTTTGGGTTCTGTGTAATCATCTCACAGAGTTACAGCTTTCCACTCAAGAAGCCTTTCGCTAAGACAGTTCTTGTGTAATTGACAAAGTGATATTTGAAAGCCCATAGAGGGCAATGGCGAAAAAGGAAATATCCTCAGATGAAATCTGGAAAGAAGCTTTCTGAGAAACGGCTCTGTGATGTGTGACTTCCACTCGCAGAGCTACATCTGTATTTCGTGGATCTCTTTGCTAGCCTTATTTCTGTGGAATCTGAGAACAGATATTTCGGATCCCTTTGAAGACTATAGGTCCAAAGGTAATATCCTCCGAAATCTAAGAGAAAGAAGCTTTCTGAGAAACTTCTTTGTGTTCTGTGAAATCATCTCACAGAGTTACACCTTTCCCCTCAAGAAGCCTTTCGCTAAGAGAGTTCTTGTGGAATTGTCAAAGTGATATTTCTAAGCCCATAGAGGGCTTTGGTGAAAAAGTAAATATCCTCAGATGAAATCTGGAAAGAAGCTTTATGAGAAACTGCTTACTGTTCTGTTAATTCATCTCACAGAGTTACATCTGTATTTCGTGGATCTCTCTGCTAGCCTTATTTCTGGGGAATCTGAGAACAGATATTTCGGATCCCTATGAAGACTATAGGGCCAAAGGAAATATCTTCCGATAACAAAGAGAAAGAAGCTTTCTGAGAATCTTCTTTCTGTTCTGTGAAATCATCTCACAGAGTTACAGCTTTCCCCTCAAGAAGCCTTTCGCTAAGATAGTTCTTGTGGAATTGGCAAAGTGATATTTGGAAGCCCATAGAGGGCTACGGTGAAAAAGGAAATATGCTCCGATGAAATCTGGAAAGAAGCTTTCTGAGAAACTGCTTAGTGTTCTGTTAATTCATCTCACAGAGTTACATCTGTATTTCGTGGATCTCTTTGCTAGCCTTATTTCTGTGGAATCGGAGAACAGATATTTCGGATCCCTTTGAAGACTATAGGGCCAAAGGAAATATCCTCCGATAACAAACAGAAAGAAGCTTTCTGAGAAAATTCTTTGTGTTCTTTGAAATCATCTCACAGAGTTACAGCTTTCCCTTCAGGAAGTCTGTCTCTAAAACAGTTCTTGTGGAATTGGCAAAGTGATATTTGAAAGCCCATAGTGGGCTATGGTGAAAAAGGAATTATCCTCAGATGAAATCTGGAAACAAGCTATCTTAGAAACTGCTTACTGTTCTGTTAATTCATCTCACAGAGTTACATCTGTAGTTCCTGGATCTCTTTGCTAGCCTTATTTCTGTGGAATCTGAGAACATATATTTCGGATCCCTTTGAAGACTATAGGAACAAAGGAAATATCCTCCGATAACAAAGAGAAAGAAGCTTTCTGAGAAACTTCTTTGTGTTCTGTGAAATCATCTCACAGAGATACAGCTTTCCACTCAAGAAGCCTTTCGCTAAGACAGTTCTTGTGGAATTGGCAAAGTGATATTTGGAAGCCCATAGAGGGCTATGGTGAAAAAGGAAATACCCTCAGATGAAATCTGGAAAGAAGCTTTCTGAGAAACTGCTTAGTGTTCTGTTAATTCATCTCACAGAGTTATATCTGTATTTCGTGGATCTCTTTGCTAGCCTTATTTCTGTGCAATATGAGAACAGATATTTCGGCTGCCTATGAAGACTATAAGGCCAAAGGAAATATCCTCCGATAACAAAGAGAAAGAAGCTTTCTGAGAAACTTCTTTGTGTTCTGTGAAATCATCTCACAGTTACAGCTTTCCCCTCAAGAAGCCTTTTTCTAATACAGTTCCTCTGGAATTGGCAAAGTGATATTTGGTAGCCCATAGAGGGCTATGGTGAAAAAGGAAATATCCTCAGAGGAAATCTGGAAAGAAGCTTTCTGAGAAACTGCTCTGTGATTTGTGACTTCCACTCACAGAGTCACATCTGTATTTCGTGTATCTCTTTGCTAGCCTCATTTCTGTGGAATCTGAGAACAGATAATTTGGATCCCATTGAAGACTTTAGGGCCAAAGGAAATATCCCCGGATAACTAAGAGAAAGAAGCTTTCTGAGAAACTTCTTTGTGTTCTGTGAAATCATCTCACAGAGTTACAGCTTTCCCCTCAAGAAGCCTTTCGCTAAGACAGTTCCTCTGGAATTGGCAAAGTGATATTTGGAAACCCGTAGAGGGCTATGGTGAAAAAGGAAGTATCCTCAGATGAAATCTGGAAAGAAGCTTTCTGAGAAACTGCTCTGTAATGTGAGACTTCCACACACAGAGTTGCCTCTGTATTTCGTGGATCTCTTTGCTAGCCTTATTTCTGTGGAATCTGTGAACAGATATTTCGGATCCCTTTGGAGACTATAGGGCCAAAGGAAATATCCTCCGATAACAAAGAGAAAGAAGCTTTCTGAGAAACTTCTTTGTGTTCTCTGAAATCATCTCACAGAGTTACAGCTTTCCCCTCAAGAAGCCTTTCGCTAAGACAGTTCCTCTGGAATTGGCAAAGTGATATTTGGAAACCCGTAGAGGGCTATGGTGAAAAAGGAAATATCCTCCGATGAAATCTGGAAAGAAGCTTTCTGAGAAACTGCTTAGTGTTCTGTTAATTCATCTCACAGAGTTACATCTATATTTCGTGGATCTCTCTGCTAGCTTTATTTCTGTGGAATCTGAGAACAGATATTTCGGATCCCTTTGAAGACTATAGGGCCAAAGGAAATATCCTTCGATAACAAAGAGAAAGAAGCTTTCTGAGAAACTTCTTCGTGTTCTGTGAAATCATCTCACAGAGTTACAGCTTTCCCCTCTGGAAGCCTTTCGCTAAGACAGTTCTTGTGGAATTGGCAAAGTGATATTTGGAAGCCCATATACGGCTATGGTGAAAAAGGAAATATCCTCCGATGAAATCTGGAAAGAAGCATTTCTGAGAAACTGCTCTGTGATGTGTGACTTCCAGTCACAGAGTTACATCAGTATTTCGTGTATCTCTTTGCTAGCCTTATTTCTGTTCAATCTGAGACAGATATTTCGTATCCCTTTGAAGACTATAGGGCCAAAGGAAATATTCTCCGGTAACAAAGAGAAAGAAGCTTTCTGAAAAACCTCTTTGGGTTCTGTGTAATCATCTCACAGAGTTACAGCTTTCCACTCAAGAAGCCTTTCGCTAAGACAGTTCTTGTGTAATTGACAAAGTGATATTTGAAAGCCCATAGAGGGCAATGGCGAAAAAGGAAATATCCTCAGATGAAATCTGGAAAGAAGCTTTCTGAGAAACTGCTCTGTGATGTGTGACTTCCACTCGCAGAGCTACATCTGTATTTCGTGGATCTCTTTGCTAGCCTTATTTCTGTGGAATCTGAGAACAGATATTTCGGATCCCTTTGAAGACTATAGGTCCAAAGGTAATATCCTCCGAAATCTAAGAGAAAGAAGCTTTCTGAGAAACTTCTTTGTGTTCTGTGAAATCATCTCACAGAGTTACACCTTTCCCCTCAAGAAGCCTTTCGCTAAGAGAGTTCTTGTGGAATTGTCAAAGTGATATTTCTAAGCCCATAGAGGGCTTTGGTGAAAAAGTAAATATCCTCAGATGAAATCTGGAAAGAAGCTTTATGAGAAACTGCTTACTGTTCTGTTAATTCATCTCACAGAGTTACATCTGTATTTCGTGGATCTCTCTGCTAGCCTTATTTCTGGGGAATCTGAGAACAGATATTTCGGATCCCTATGAAGACTATAGGGCCAAAGGAAATATCTTCCGATATCAAAGAGAAAGAAGCTTTCTGAGAATCTTCTTTCTGTTCTGTGAAATCATCTCACAGAGTTACAGCTTTCCCCTCAAGAAGCCTTTCGCTAAGATAGTTCTTGTGGAATTGGCAAAGTGATATTTGGAAGCCCATAGAGGGCTACGGTGAAAAAGGAAATATCCTCCGATGAAATCTGGAAAGAAGCTTTCTGAGAAACTGCTTAGTGTTCTGTTAATTCATCTCACAGAGTTACATCTATATTTCGTGGATCTCTCTGCTAGCTTTATTTCTGTGGAATCTGAGAACAGATATTTCGGATCCCTTTGAAGACTATAGGGCCAAAGGAAATATCCTTCGATAACAAAGAGAAAGAAGCTTTCTGAGAAACTTCTTCGTGTTCTGTGAAATCATCTCACAGAGTTACAGCTTTCCCCTCTGGAAGCCTTTCGCTAAGACAGTTCTTGTGGAATTGGCAAAGTGATATTTGGAAGCCCATATACGGCTATGGTGAAAAAGGAAATATCCTCCGATGAAATCTGGAAAGAAGCTTTCTGAGAAACTTCTTTGTGTTCTGTGAAATCATCTCACAGAGTTACACCTTTCCCCTCAAGAAGCCTTTCGCTAAGAGAGTTCTTTTGGAATTGGCAAAGTGATATTTGAAAGCCCATAGAGGGCTATGGTGAAAAAGGAATTATCCTCAGATGAAATCTGGAAACAAGCTATCTTAGAAACTGCTTACTGTTCTGTTAATTCATCTCACAGAGTTACATCTGTAGTTCCTGGATCTCTTTGCTAGCCTTATTTCTGTGGAATCTGAGAACATATATTTCGGATCCCTTTGAAGACTATAGGAACAAAGGAAATATCCTCCGATAACAAAGAGAAAGAAGCTTTCTGAGAAACTTCTTTGTGTTCTGTGAAATCATCTCACAGAGATACAGCTTTCCACTCAAGAAGCCTTTCGCTAAGACAGTTCTTGTGGAATTGGCAAAGTGATATTTGGAAGCCCATAGAGGGCTATGGTGAAAAAGGAAATATCCTCAGATGAAATCTGGAAAGAAGCTTTCTGAGAAACTGCTTAGTGTTCTGTTAATTCATCTCACAGAGTTATATCTGTATTTCGTGGATCTCTTTGCTAGCCTTATTTCTGTGCAATATGAGAACAGATATTTCGGCTGCCTATGAAGACTATAAGGCCAAAGGAAATATCCTCCGATAACAAAGAGAAAGAAGCTTTCTGAGAAACTTCTTTGTGTTCTGTGAAATCATCTCACAGTTACAGCTTTCCCCTCAAGAAGCCTTTTTCTAATACAGTTCCTCTGGAATTGGCAAAGTGATATTTGGTAGCCCATAGAGGGCTATGGTGAAAAAGGAAATATCCTCAGAGGAAATCTGGAAAGAAGCTTTCTGAGAAACTGCTCTGTGATTTGTGACTTCCACTCACAGAGTCACATCTGTATTTCGTGTATCTCTTTGCTAGCCTCATTTCTGTGGAATCTGAGAACAGATAATTTGGATCCCATTGAAGACCTTAGGGCCAAAGGAAATATCCCCGGATAACTAAGAGAAAGAAGCTTTCTGAGAAACTTCTTTGTGTTCTGTGAAATCATCTCACAGAGTTACAGCTTTCCCCTCAAGAAGCCTTTCGCTAAGACAGTTCCTCTGGAATTGGCAAAGTGATATTTGGAAAACCGTAGAGGGCTATGGTGAAAAAGGAAGTATCCTCAGATGAAATCTGGAAAGAAGCTTTCTGAGAAACTGCTCTGTAATGTGAGACTTCCACACACAGAGTTGCCTCTGTATTTCGTGGATCTCTTTGCTAGCCTTATTTCTGTGGAATCTGTGAACAGATATTTCGGATCCCTTTGGAGACTATAGGGCCAAAGGAAATATCCTCCGATAACAAAGAGAAAGAAGCTTTCTGAGAAACTTCTTTGTGTTCTCTGAAATCATCTCACAGAGTTACAGCTTTCCCCTCAAGAAGCCTTTCGCTAAGACAGTTCCTCTGGAATTGGCAAAGTGATATTTGGAAACCCGTAGAGGGCTATGGTGAAAAAGGAAATATCCTCCGATGAAATCTGGAAAGAAGCTTTCTGAGAAACTGCTTAGTGTTCTGTTAATTCATCTCACAGAGTTACATCTATATTTCGTGGATCTCTCTGCTAGCTTTATTTCTGTGGAATCTGAGAACAGATATTTCGGATCCCTTTGAAGACTATAGGGCCAAAGGAAATATCCTTCGATAACAAAGAGAAAGAAGCTTTCTGAGAAACTTCTTCGTGTTCTGTGAAATCATCTCACAGAGTTACAGCTTTCCCCTCTGGAAGCCTTTCGCTAAGACAGTTCTTGTGGAATTGGCAAAGTGATATTTGGAAGCCCATATAAGGCTATGGTGAAAAAGGAAATATCCTCCGATGAAATCTGGAAAGAAGCATTTCTGAGAAACTGCTCTGTGATGTGTGACTTCCAGTCACAGAGTTACATCAGTATTTCGTGTATCTCTTTGCTAGCCTTATTTCTGTTCAATCTGAGACAGATATTTCGTATCCCTTTGAAGACTATAGGGCCAAAGGAAATATTCTCCGGTAACAAAGAGAAAGAAGCTTTCTGAAAAACCTCTTTGGGTTCTGTGTAATCATCTCACAGAGTTACAGCTTTCCACTCAAGAAGCCTTTCGCTAAGACAGTTCTTGTGTAATTGACAAAGTGATATTTGAAAGCCCATAGAGGGCAATGGCGAAAAAGGAAATATCCTCAGATGAAATCTGGAAAGAAGCTTTCTGAGAAACTGCTCTGTGATGTGTGACTTCCACTCGCAGAGCTACATCTGTATTTCGTGGATCTCTTTGCTAGCCTTATTTCTGTGGAATCTGAGAACAGATATTTCGGATCCCTTTGAAGACTATAGGTCCAAAGGTAATATCCTCCGAAATCTAAGAGAAAGAAGCTTTCTGAGAAACTTCTTTGTGTTCTGTGAAATCATCTCACAGAGTTACACCTTTCCCCTCAAGAAGCCTTTCGCTAAGAGAGTTCTTGTGGAATTGTCAAAGTGATATTTCTAAGCCCATAGAGGGCTTTGGTGAAAAAGTAAATATCCTCAGATGAAATCTGGAAAGAAGCTTTATGAGAAACTGCTTACTGTTCTGTTAATTCATCTCACAGAGTTACATCTGTATTTCGTGGATCTCTCTGCTAGCCTTATTTCTGGGGAATCTGAGAACAGATATTTCGGATCCCTATGAAGACTATAGGGCCAAAGGAAATATCTTCCGATATCAAAGAGAAAGAAGCTTTCTGAGAATCTTCTTTCTGTTCTGTGAAATCATCTCACAGAGTTACAGCTTTCCCCTCAAGAAGCCTTTCGCTAAGATAGTTCTTGTGGAATTGGCAGAGTGATATTTGGAAGCCCACAGAGGTCTATGGTGAAAAAGGAAATATCCTCAGATGAAATCTGGAAAGAAGCTTTCTGAGAAACTGCTTAGTGTTCTCTTAATTCATCTCAGAGAGTTACATCTGTATTTCGTGTATCTCTTTGCTAGCCTTATTTCTGGGGAATCTGAGAACAGATATTTCGGATTCCTATGAAGACTATAGGGCCAAAGGAAATGTCTTCCGATAACAAAGAGAAAGAAGCTTTCTGAGAAACTTCTTTGTGTTCTGTGAAATCATCTCACAGAGTTACAGCTTTCCCCTCAAGAAGCCTTTCGCTAAGACAGTTCTTGTGGAATTGGCAAAGTGATATTTGGAAGCCCATAGAGGGCTATGGTGAAAAAGGAAATATCCTCAGATGAAATCTGGAAAGAAGCTTTCTGAGAAACTGCTTAGTGTTCTGTTAATTCATCTCACAGAATTACATCTGTATTTCGTGGATCTCTTTGCTAGCCTTATTTATGTTCAATCTGAGAACATATATTTCGGATCCCTTTGAAGACTACAGGGCCAAAGGAAATATCCTCCGATAACAAAGAGAAAGAAGCTTTCTGATAAACTTCTTTGTGTTTTGTGAAATCATCTCACAGAGATACAGCTTTCCACTCAAGACACCTTTCGCTTACACAGTTCTTGTGGAATTGGCAAAGTGATATTTGGAAGCCCATAGAGGGCTATGGTGAAAAAGGAATTATCCTCAGGTGAAATCTGGAAAGAAGCATTTCTGAGAAACTGCTCTGTGATGTGTGACTTCCACTCACAGAGTTACATCAGTATCTCGTGGATCTCTTTGCTAGCCTTATTTCTGTGGATTCTGAGAACAGATATTTCGGATCCCTTTGCAGACTATAGGGCCAAAGGGGATATCCTCCGATAACTAAGAGAAAGAAGCTTTCTGAGAAAGTTCTTCGAGTTCTGTGAAATCATCTCACAGAGTTACAGCTTTCCCCTCAAGAAGCTTTAAGATAACACAGTTCTTGTGGAATTGGCAAATTGATATTTGGAAGCCCATAGAGGGCTATGGTGAAAAAGGAAATATCCTCAGATGAAATCTGGAAAGAAGCGTTCTGAGAAACTGCTTACTGTTCTGTTAATTCAACTCCCAGAGTTACATCTGTATTTCGTGGATCTCTTTGCTAGCCTTATTTCTGTGGAATCTGAGAACAGATATTTCGGGTCCGTTTGAAGGCTATAGGGCCAAAGGAAATATCCTCCGATAACAAAGAGAAAGAAGCTTTCTGAGAAACTTCTTTGTGTTCTGTGAAATCGTCTCACAGAGTTACAGCTTTCCCCTCAAGAAGCCTTTCGCTAAGACAGTTCTTGTGGAATTGGCAAAGTGATATTTGGAAGCCCATAGAGGGCTATGGTGAAAAAGCAAATATCCTCAGATGAAATCTGGAAAGAAGCTTTCTGAGAAACTGCTTACTGTTCTGTTATTTCATCTCACAGAGTTACATGTGTATTTCGTGTATCTCTTTGCTAGACTTATTTCTGGGGAATCTGAGAACAGATATTTCGGATCCCTATGAAGACTATAGGGCCAAAGGAAATGTCTTCCGATAACAAAGAGAAAGAAGCTTTCTGAGAAACTTCTTTGTGTTCTGTGAAATCATCTCACAGAGTTACAGCTTTCCCCTCAAGAAGCCTTTCGCTAAGACAGTTCCTCTGGAATTGGCAAAGTGATATTTGGAAACCCGTAGAGGGCTATGGTGAAAAAGGAAGTATCCTCAGATGAAATCTGGAAAGAAGCTTTCTGAGAAACTGCTCTGTAATGTGAGACTTCCACACACAGAGTTGCCTCTGTATTTCGTGGATCTCTTTGCTAGCCTTATTTCTGTGGAATCTGTGAACAGATATTTCGGATCCCTTTGAAGACTATAGGGCCAAAGGAAATATCCTCCGATAACAAAGAGAAAGAAGCTTTCTGAGAAACTTCTTTGTGTTCTGTGAAATCATCTCACAGAGTTACAGCTTTCCCCTCAAGAAGACTTTCGCTAAGACAGTTCTTGTGGAATTGGCAAAGTGATATTTGGAAGCCCACAGAGGTCTATGGTGAAAAAGGAAATATCCTCCGATGAAATCTGGAAAGAAGCTTTCTGAGAAACTGCTTAGTGTTCTGTTAATTCATCTCACAGAGTTACATCTATATTTCGTGGATCTCTCTGCTAGCTTTATTTCTGTGGAATCTGAGAACAGATATTTCGGATCCCTTTGAAGACTATAGGGCCAAAGGAAATATCCTTCGATAACAAAGAGAAAGAAGCTTTCTGAGAAACTTCTTTGTGTTCTGTGAAATCATCTCACAGAGTTACAGCTTTCCCCTCTGGAAGCCTTTCGCTAAGACAGTTCTTGTGGAATTGGCAAAGTGATATTTGGAAGCCCATAGACGGCTATGGTGAAAAAGGAAATATCCTCCGATGAAATCTGGAAAGAAGCATTTCTGAGAAACTGCTCTGTGATGTGTGACTTCCAGTCACAGAGTTACATCAGTATTTCGTGTATCTCTTTGCTAGCCTTATTTCTGTTCAATCTGAGAACAGATATTTCGTATCCCTTTGAAGACTATAGGGCCAAAGGAAATATTCTCCGGTAACAAAGAGAAAGAAGCTTTCTGAAAAACCTCTTTGGGTTCTGTGTAATCATCTCACAGAGTTACAGCTTTCCACTCAAGAAGCCTTTCGCTAAGACAGTTCTTGTGTAATTGACAAAGTGATATTTGAAAGCCCATAGAGGGCAATGGCGAAAAAGGAAATATCCTCAGATGAAATCTGGAAAGAAGCTTTCTGAGAAACGGCTCTGTGATGTGTGACTTCCACTCGCAGAGCTACATCTGTATTTCGTGGATCTCTTTGCTAGCCTTATTTCTGTGGAATCTGAGAACAGATATTTCGGATCCCTTTGAAGACTATAGGTCCAAAGGTAATATCCTCCGAAATCTAAGAGAAAGAAGCTTTCTGAGAAACTTCTTTGTGTTCTGTGAAATCATCTCACAGAGTTACACCTTTCCCCTCAAGAAGCCTTTCGCTAAGAGAGTTCTTGTGGAATTGTCAAAGTGATATTTCTAAGCCCATAGAGGGCTTTGGTGAAAAAGTAAATATCCTCAGATGAAATCTGGAAAGAAGCTTTATGAGAAACTGCTTACTGTTCTGTTAATTCATCTCACAGAGTTACATCTGTATTTCGTGGATCTCTCTGCTAGCCTTATTTCTGGGGAATCTGAGAACAGATATTTCGGATCCCTATGAAGACTATAGGGCCAAAGGAAATATCTTCCGATAACAAAGAGAAAGAAGCTTTCTGAGAATCTTCTTTCTGTTCTGTGAAATCATCTCACAGAGTTACAGCTTTCCCCTCAAGAAGCCTTTCGCTAAGATAGTTCTTGTGGAATTGGCAAAGTGATATTTGGAAGCCCATAGAGGGCTACGGTGAAAAAGGAAATATCCTCCGATGAAATCTGGAAAGAAGCTTTCTGAGAAACTGCTTAGTGTTCTGTTAATTCATCTCACAGAGTTACATCTGTATTTCGTGGATCTCTTTGCTAGCCTTATTTCTGTGGAATCGGAGAACAGATATTTCGGATCCCTTTGAAGACTATAGGGCCAAAGGAAATATCCTCCGATAACAAACAGAAAGAAGCTTTCTGAGAAACTTCTTTGTGTTCTCTGAAATCATCTCACAGAGTTACATCTTTCCCTTCAGGAAGTCTGTCTCTAAAACAGTTCTTGTGGAATTGGCAAAGTGATATTTGAAAGCCCATAGAGGGCTATGGTGAAAAAGGAATTATCCTCAGATGAAATCTGGAAACAAGCTATCTTAGAAACTGCTTACTGTTCTGTTAATTCATCTCACAGAGTTACATCTGTAGTTCCTGGATCTCTTTGCTAGCCTTATTTCTGTGGAATCTGAGAACATATATTTCGGATCCCTTTGAAGACTATAGGAACAAAGGAAATATCCTCCGATAACAAAGAGAAAGAAGCTTTCTGAGAAACTTCTTTGTGTTCTGTGAAATCATCTCACAGAGATACAGCTTTCCACTCAAGAAGCCTTTCGCTAAGACAGTTCTTGTGGAATTGGCAAAGTGATATTTGGAAGCCCATAGAGGGCTATGGTGAAAAAGGAAATATCCTCAGATGAAATCTGGAAAGAAGCTTTCTGAGAAACTGCTTAGTGTTCTGTTAATTCATCTCACAGAGTTATATCTGTATTTCGTGGATCTCTTTGCTAGCCTTATTTCTCTGCAATATGAGAACAGATATTTCGGCTGCCTATGAAGACTATAAGGCCAAAGGAAATATCCTCCGATAACAAAGAGAAAGAAGCTTTCTGAGAAACTTCTTTGTGTTCTGTGAAATCATCTCACAGTTACAGCTTTCCCCTCAAGAAGCCTTTTTCTAATACAGTTCCTCTGGAATTGGCAAAGTGATATTTGGTAGCCCATAGAGGGCTATGGTGAAAAAGGAAATATCCTCAGAGGAAATCTGGAAAGAAGCTTTCTGAGAAACTGCTCTGTGATTTGTGACTTCCACTCACAGAGTCACATCTGTATTTCGTGTATCTCTTTGCTAGCCTCATTTCTGTGGAATCTGAGAACAGATAATTTGGATCCCATTGAAGACTTTAGGGCCAAAGGAAATATCCCCGGATAACTAAGAGAAAGAAGCTTTCTGAGAAACTTCTTTGTGTTCTGTGAAATCATCTCACAGAGTTACAGCTTTCCCCTCAAGAAGCCTTTCGCTAAGACAGTTCCTCTGGAATTGGCAAAGTGATATTTGGAAACCCGTAGAGGGCTATGGTGAAAAAGGAAGTATCCTCAGATGAAATCTGGAAAGAAGCTTTCTGAGAAACTGCTCTGTAATGTGAGACTTCCACACACAGAGTTGCCTCTGTATTTCGTGGATCTCTTTGCTAGCCTTATTTCTGTGGAATCTGTGAACAGATATTTCGGATCCCTTTGGAGACTATAGGGCCAAAGGAAATATCTTCCGATAACAAAGAGAAAGAAGCTTTCTGAGAAACTTCTTTGTGTTCTGTGAAATCATCTCACAGAGTTACAGCTTTCCCCTCAAGAAGCCTTTCGCTAAGACAGTTCTTGTGGAATTGGCAAAGTGATATTTGGAAGCCCATAGTGGGCTATGGTGAAAAAGGAAGTATCCTCAGATGAAATCTGGAAAGAAGGTTTCTGAGAAACTGCTCTGTGATGTGTGACTTCCACTCACAGAGATACATCTATATTTCGTGTATCTCTTTGCTAGCCTTATTTCTGTGGAATCTGAGAACAGATATTTCGGATCCCTTTGAAGACTATAGGGCCAAAGGAAATATCCTCCGATAACTACGAGAAAGAAGGTTTCTGAGAAACTTCTTTGTGTTCTGTGAAATCATCTCACAGAGTTACAGCTTTCCCCTCCAGAAGCCTTTCCCTAACACAGTTCTTGTGGAATTGGCAAAGTGATATTTGGAATCCCTTAGAGGGCTATGGTGAAAAAGGAAGTATCCTCAGATGAAATCTGGAAAGAAGCTTTCTGAGAAACTGCTCTGTAATGTGAGACTTCCACACACAGAGTTGCCTCTGTATTTCGTGGATCTCTTTGCTAGCCTTCTTTCTGTGGAATCTGAGAACAGATATTTCGGATCCCTTTGAAGAGTATAGGGCCAAAGGAAATATCTTCCGATAACAAAGAGAAAGAAGCTTTCTGAGAAACTTCTTTGTGTTCTGTGAAATCATCTCACAGAGTTACAGCTTTCCCCTGAAGAAGCCTTTCGCTAAGACAGTTCTTGTGGAATTGGCAAAGTGATATTTGGAAGCCCATAGAGGGCTATGGTGAAAAAGCAAATATCCTCCGATGAAATCTGGAAAGAAGCTTTCTGAGAAACTGCTTAGTGTTCTGTTAATTCATCTCACGGAGTTACATCTATATTTTGTGGATCTCTTTGCTAGCCTTATTTCTGTGGAATCTGAGAACAGATATTTCGGATCCCTTTGAAGGCTATAGGGCCAAAGGAAATATGCTCCGATAACAAAGAGAAAGAAGCTTTCTGAGAAACTTCTTTGTGTTCTGTGAAATCGTCTCACAGAGTTACAGCTTTCCCCTCAAGAAGCCTTTCGCTAAGACAGTTCTTGTGGAATTGGCAAAGTGATATTTGGAAGCCCATAGAGGGCTATGGTGAAAAAGGAAATATCCTCAGATGAAATCTGGAAAGAAGCTTTCTGAGAAACTGCTTAGTGTTCTGTTAATTCATCTCACGGAGTTACATCTGTATTTCGTGGATCTCTTTGCTAGCCTTATTTCTGTGGAATCTGAGAACAGATATTTCGGATCCCTTTGAAGACTATAGGGCCAAAGGAAATATCCGCCTATAACAAAGAGAAAGAAGCTTTCTGAGAAACTTCTTTGTGTTCTGTGAAATCATCTCACAGAGTTACAGCTTTCCCCTCAAGAAGCCTTATGCTAACACAGTTCCTCTGGAATTGGCAAAGTGATATTTGGTAGCCCATAGAGGGCTATGTTGAAAAAGAAAATATCCTCCGATGAAATCTGGAAAGAAGCTTTCTGAGAAACTTCTCTGTGATGTGTGACTTCCACTCACAGAGTTACATCTGTATTTCGTGGATCTCTTTGCTAGCCTTATTTCTGTGGAATCTGAGAACAGATATTTCGGATCCCTTTGAAGACTAAAGGGCCAAAGGAAATATCCCCCGATAACTAAGAGAAAGAAGCTTTCTGAGAAACTTCTTTGTGTTCTGTGAAATCATCTCACAGAGTTACAGCTTTCCCCTCAAGAAGCCTTTTGCTAAGACAGTTCCTCTGGAATTGGCAAAGTGATATTTGGAAGCCCATGGAGGGCTATGGTGAAAAAGGAAATATCCTCAGATGAAATCTGGAAAGAAGCTTTCTGAGAAACTGCTTAGTGTTCTGTTAATTCATCTCACAGAGTTACATCTGTATTTCGTGTATCTCTTTGCTAGCCTTATTTCTGGGGAATCTGAGAACAGATATTTCGGATTCCTATGAAGACTATAGGGCCAAAGGAAATGTCTTCCGATAACAAAGAGAAAGAAGCTTTCTGAGAAACTTCTTTGTGTTCTGTGAAATCATCTAACAGAGTTACAGCTTTCCCCTCAAGAAGCCTTTCGCTAAGACAGTTCTTGTGGAATTGGCAAAGTGATATTTGGAAGCCCATAGAGGGCTATGGTGAAAAAGGAAATATCCTCAGATGAAATCTGGAAAGAAGCTTTCTGAGAAACTGCTTAGTGTTCTGTTAATTCATCTCACAGAATTACATCTGTATTTCGTGGATCTCTTTGCTAGCCTTATTTATGTTCAATCTGAGAACAGATATTTCGTATCCCTTTGTAGACTATAGGGCCAAAGGAAATATTCTCCGGTAACAAAGAGAAAGAAGCTTTCCGAAAAACCTCTTTGGGTTCTGTGTAATCATCTCACAGAGTTACAGCTTTCCACTCAAGAAGCCTTTCGCTAAGACAGTTCTTGTGTAATTGACAAAGTGATATTTGAAAGCCCATAGAGGGCAATGGCGAAAAAGGAAATATCCTCAGATGAAATCTGGAAAGAAGCTTTCTGAGAAACGGCTCTGTGATGTGTGACTTCCACTCGCAGAGCTACATCTGTATTTCGTGGATCTCTTTGCTAGCCTTATTTCTGTGGAATCTGAGAACAGATATTTCGGATCCCTTTGAAGACTATAGGTCCAAAGGTAATATCCTCCGAAATCTAAGAGAAAGAAGCTTTCTGAGAAACTTCTTTGTGTTCTGTGAAATCATCTCACAGAGTTACACCTTTCCCCTCAAGAAGCCTTTCGCTAAGAGAGTTCTTGTGGAATTGTCAAAGTGATATTTCTAAGCCCATAGAGGGCTTTGGTGAAAAAGTAAATATCCTCAGATGAAATCTGGAAAGAAGCTTTATGAGAAACTGCTTACTGTTCTGTTAATTCATCTCACAGAGTTACATCTGTATTTCGTGGATCTCTCTGCTAGCCTTATTTCTGGGGAATCTGAGAACACATATTTCGGATCCCTATGAAGACTATAGGGCCAAAGGAAATATCTTCCGATAACAAAGAGAAAGAAGCTTTCTGAGAATCTTCTTTCTGTTCTGTGAAATCATCTCACAGAGTTACAGCTTTCCCCTCAAGAAGCCTTTCGCTAAGATAGTTCTTGTGGAATTGGCAAAGTGATATTTGGAAGCCCATAGAGGGCTACGGTGAAAAAGGAAATATCCTCCGATGAAATCTGGAAAGAAGCTTTCTGAGAAACTGCTTAGTGTTCTGTTAATTCATCTCACAGAGTTACATCTGTATTTCGTGGATCTCTTTGCTAGCCTTATTTCTGTGGAATCGGAGAACAGATATTTCGGATCCCTTTGAAGACTATAGGGCCAAAGGAAATATCCTCCGATAACAAACAGAAAGAAGCTTTCTGAGAAACTTCTTTGTGTTCTTTGAAATCATCTCACAGAGTTACAGCTTTCCCTTCAGGAAGTCTGTCTCTAAAACAGTTCTTGTGGAATTGGCAAAGTGATATTTGAAAGCCCATAGAGGGCTTTGGTGAAAAAGGAATTATCCTCAGATGAAATCTGGAAACAAGCTATCTTAGAAACTGCTTACTGTTCTGTTAATTCATCTCACAGAGTTACATCTGTAGTTCCTGGATCTCTTTGCTAGCCTTATTTCTGTGGAATCTGAGAACATATATTTCGGATCCCTTTGAAGACTATAGGAACAAAGGAAATATCCTCCGATAACAAAGAGAAAGAAGCTTTCTGAGAAACTACTTTGTGTTCTGTGAAATCATCTCACAGAGATACAGCTTTCCACTCAAGAAGCCTTTCGCTAAGACAGTTCTTGTGGAATTGGCAAAGTGATATTTGGAAGCCCATAGAGGGCTATGGTGAAAAAGGAAATATCCTCAGATGAAATCTGGAAAGAAGCTTTCTGAGAAACTGCTTAGTGTTCTGTTAATTCATCTCACAGAGTTATATCTGTATTTCGTGGATCTCTTTGCTAGCCTTATTTCTGTGCAATATGAGAACAGATATTTCGGCTGCCTATGAAGACTATAAGGCCAAAGGAAATATCCTCCGATAACAAAGATAAAGAAGCATTCTGAGAAACTTCTTTGTGTTCTGTGAAATCATCTCACAGTTACAGCTTTCCCCTCAAGAAGCCTTTTTCTAATACAGTTCCTCTGGAATTGGCAAAGTGATATTTGGTAGCCCATAGAGGGCTATGGTGAAAAAGGAAATATCCTCAGAGGAAATCTGGAAAGAAGCTTTCTGAGAAACTGCTCTGTGATTTGTGACTTCCACTCACAGAGTCACATCTGTATTTCGTGTATCTCTTTGCTAGCCTCATTTCTGTGGAATCTGAGAACAGATAATTTGGATCCCATTGAAGACTTTAGGGCCAAAGGAAATATCCCCGGATAACTAAGAGAAAGAAGCTTTCTGAGAAACTTCTTTGTGTTCTGTGAAATCATCTCACAGAGTTACAGCTTTCCCCTCAAGAAGCGTTTCGTTAAGACAGTTCTTCTGGAATTGGCAAAGTGATATTTGGAAGCCCATAGAGGGCTATGGTGAAAAAGGAAATATCCTCAGATGAAATCTGGAAAGAAGCTCTCTGAGAAACTGCTCTGTGATGTGTGACTTCCACTCACAGAGTTACATCTGTATTTCGTGGATCTCTTTGCTAGCCTTATATCTGTGTAATCTGAGAACAGATATTTCGGATCCCTTTGAAGACTATAGGGCCAAAGGAAATATCTTCCGATAACAAAGAGAAAGAAGCTTTCTGAGAAACTTCTTTGTGTTCTGTGAAATCATCTCACAGAGTTACAGCTTTCCCCTCAAGAAGCCTTTCGCTAAGACAGTTCTTGTGGAATTGGCAAAGTGATATTTGGAAGCCCATAGTGGGCTATGGTGAAAAAGGAAGTATCCTCAGATGAAATCTGGAAAGAAGGTTTCTGAGAAACTGCTCTGTGATGTGTGACTTCCACTCACAGAGATACATCTATATTTCGTGTATCTCTTTGCTAGCCTTATTTCTGTGGAATCTGAGAACAGATATTTCGGATCCCTTTGAAGACTATAGGGCCAGAGGAAATATCCTCCGATAACAAAGAGAAAGAAGCTTTCTGAGAAACTTCTTTGTGTTCTGTGAAATCGTTTCACAGAGTTACACCTTTCCCCTCAAGAAGCCTTTCGCTAAGACAGTTCTTGTGGAATTGGCAAAGTGATATTTGGAAGCCCATAGAGGGCTATGGTGAAAAAGGAAATATCCTCAGATGAAATCTGGAAAGAATCTTTCTGAGAAACTGCTTAGTGTTCTGTTAATTCATCTCACGGAGTTACATCTGTATTTCGTGGATCTCTTTGCTAGCCTTATTTCTGTTCAATCTGACAACAGATATTTCGGATCCCTTTGAAGACTATAGGGCCAAAGGAAATATCTTCCGATAACAAAGAGAAAGAAGCTTTCTGAGAAACTTCTTTCTGTTCTGTGAAATTATCTCACAGAGTTACAGCTTTCCCCTCAAGAAGCCTTTCGCTAAGACAGTTCTTGTGGAATTGGCAAAGTCATATTTGAAAGCCCATAGAGGGCTACGGTGAAAAAGGAAATATCCTCAGATGAAATCTGGAAAGAAGCTTTCTGAGAAACTGCTTAGTGTTCTGTTAATTCATCTCACAGAGTTACATCTATATTTCGTGGTCTCTTTGCTAGCCTTATTTCTGTGGAATCTGAGAACAGATATTTCGGATCCCTTTGAAGACTATAGGGCCAAAGGAAATATCCTCCGATAACAAAGAGAAAGAAGCTTTCTGAGAAACTTCTTTGTGTTCTGTGAAATCATCTCACAGTGTTACAGCTTTCCCCTCAAGAAGTCAGTCTCTAAGACAGTTCTTGTGGAATTGGCAAAGTGATATTTGGAAGCCAATAGAGGGCTATGGTGAAAAAGGAAATATCCTCCGATGAAACCTGGAAAGAAGCTTTCTGAGAAACTGCTTAGTGTTCTGTTAATTCATCTCACAGAGTTACATCTGTATTTCATGGATCTCTTCGCCTGCCTTATTTCTGTGGAATCTGAGAACAGATATTTCGGATCCCTTTGAAGACTATAGGGCCAAAGGAAATATCCTCCGATAACAAAGAGAAAGAAGCTTTCTGAGAAACTTCTTTGTGTTCTGTGAAATCATCTCACAGAGTTACAACTTTCCCCTCAAGAAGCCTTTCGCTAACACAGTTCTTGTGTAATTGGCAAAGTGATATTTGAGAGCCCATAGAGGGCTATGTTGAAAAAGGGAATATCCTCAGATGAAATCTGGAAAGAAGCTTTCTGAGAAACTGCTTAGTGTTCTGCTAATTCATCTCACAGAGTTACATTTGTATTTCGTGGATCTCTTTGCTAGCCTTATTTCTGTGCAATCTGAGAACAGATATTTCGGATCCCTTTGAAGACTATAGGGCCAAAGGAAATATCCTCCGATAACTAAGAGAAAGAAGCTTTCTGAGAAACTTCTTTGTGTTCTGTGAAATCATCTCACAGAGTTACAGCTTTCCCCTCAAGAAGCCTTTCGCTAAGACAGTTCTTGTGGAATTGGCAAAGTGATATTTGCAAGCCCATAGAGTGCTATGGTGAAAAAGGAAATATCCTCAGATGAAATCTGGAAAGAAGCTTTCTGAGAAACTGCTTAGTGTTCTGTTATTTCATCTCACAGATTTACATCTGTATTTCGGGGCTCTCTTTGCTAGCGTTATTTCTGGGGAATCTGAGAACAGATATTTCGGATCCCTTTGAAGACTATAGTGCCAAAGGAAATATCTTCCGATAACAAAGAGAAAGAAGCTTTCTGAGAAACATCTTTGTGTTCTGTGAAATCATCTCACAGAGTTACAGCTTTCCCCTCAAGAAGCCTTTCGCTAAGAGAGTTCTTGTGGAATTGGCAAAGTGATATTTGGAAGCCCATTGAGGGCTATGGTGAAAAAGGAAATATCCTCCGATGAAATCTGGAAAGAAGCTTTCTGAGAAACTGCTTAGTGTTCTGTTAATTCATCTCACAGAGTTACATCTATATTTCGTGGATCTCTTTGCTAGCCTTATTTCTATGGAATCTGAGAACAGATATTTCGGATCCCTTTGAAGACTATAGGGTCAAAGGAAATATCCTCCGATAACAAAGAGAAAGAAGCTTTCTGAGAAACTGCTTTGTGTTCTGCGAAATCATCTCACAGAGTTACAGCTTTCCCCTCAAGAAGCCTTTCGCTAAGACAGTTCTTGTGGAATTGGCAAAGTGATATTTGGAAGCCCATAGAGGGCTATGGGGAAAAAGGAAATATCCTCAGATGAAATCTGGAAAGAAGCTTTCTGAGAAACTGCTTAGTGTTCTGTTAATTCATCTCACAGAGTTACATCTGTATTTTGTGGATCCCTTTGCTAGCCTTATTTCTGTGAAATCTGAGAAAAGATATTTCGGATCCCTTTGAAGACTATAGGGCCAAAGGAAATATCTTCCGATAACAAAGAGAAAGAAGCTTTCTGAGAAACTTCTTTGTGTTCTGTGAAATCATCTCACAGAGTTACAGCTTTCCCCTCAAGAAGCCTTTCGCTAAGACAGTTCTTGTGGAATTGGCAAGTGATATTTGGAAGCCCATAGAGGGCTATTGTGAAAAAGGAAATATCCTCCGATGAAATCTGGAAAGAAGCTTTCTCAGAAACTGATTAGTGTTCTGTTAATTCATCTCACAGAGTAACATCTGTATTTCGTGGTCTCTTTGCTAGCCTTATTTCTGTGGAATCTGAGAACAGATATTTTGGATCCCTTTGAAGACCATAGGGGCAAAGGAAATATCCTCCGATAACAAAGAGAAACAAGCTTTCTGAGAAACTTCTTTGTGTTCTGTGTAATCATCTCACAGAGTTACAGCTTTCCCCTCAAGAAGCCTTTCGCTAAACAGTTCTTGTGGTATTGGCAAAGTGGTATTTGGAAACCCATAGAGGGCTACGGTGAAAAAGGAAATATCTTCAGATGAAATCTGGAAAGAAGCTTTCTGAGAAACTGCTTAGTGTTCTGTTAATTCATCTCACAGAGTTACATCTGTATTTCGTGGATCTCTTTGCTAGCCTTATTTCTGTGGAATCTGAGAAGAGATATTTCGGATCCCTTTGAAGACTATAGGGCCAAAGGAAATATCCTCCGATAACAAAGTGAAAGAATCTTTCTGAGAAACTTCTTTGTGTTCTGTGAAATCATCTCACAGAGTTAAAGCTTTCCGCTCAAGAAGACTTTCGCTAAGACAGTTCTTGTGGAATTGGCAAAGTGATATTTGGAAGCCCATAGAGGGCTATGGTGAAAAAGGAAATATCCTCAGATGAAATCTGGAAAGAAGCTTTCTGAGAAACTGC
The DNA here is from genome assembly GCF_043159975.1 of Macaca nemestrina. Taxonomy (NCBI): domain Eukaryota; kingdom Metazoa; phylum Chordata; class Mammalia; order Primates; family Cercopithecidae; genus Macaca; species Macaca nemestrina. Next base: position 133,323,431 of record NC_092130.1, on the reverse strand, counting down.
TCTGTGATGTGTGACTTCCACTCACAGAGTTACAGATGTATTTCGTGGATCTCTTTGCTAGCCTTATTTCTGTGGAATCTGAGAACAGATATTTCGGATCCCTTTGAAGACTATAGGGCCGAAGGAAATATCCTCCGATAACAAAGAGAAAGAAGCATTCTGAGAAACTTCTTTGTACTCTGTGAAATCATCTTACAGAGTTACACCATTCTGCTAAAGAAGCCTTTCTCTAGGACAGTTCTTGTGGAATTGGCAAAGTGATATTTGGAAGCCCGGAGCGGCTATGCTGAAAAAGGAAATATCCTCAGATGGAATCTGAAAAGAAGCTTTCTACGAAACTGCTTATTGTTATCTTAATTCATCTTACAGAGTTACATCTCTATTTCGTGGATCTCTTTGCTAGTCTTATTTCTGTGCAATCTGAGAACAGATATTTCGGATCCCTTTGAAGAATATAGGGCCAAAGGAAATATCCTCCGATATCAAAGAGATAGAAGCTTTCTGAGAAACTTCTTCGTGTTCTGTGAAATCGTCTCACGGAGTTACAGCTTTCCCCTCAAGAAGCCTTTCGCTAAGACAGTTCTTGTGGAATTGGCAAAGTGATATTTGTAAGCCCATAAAGGGCTATGGTGAAAAAGGAAATATCTTCAGACGAAATCTGGAAAGAAGCTTTCTGAGATACTGCTTAGTGTTCTGTTAATTCATCTCGCATAGTTATATCTGTATTGCGTGGATCTCTTTGCTAGCCTTATTTCTGTGGAATCTGAGAACAGATATTTCGGATCCCTTTGAAGATTATAGGGCCAAAGGAAATATCCTCCGATAACAAAGAGAAAGAAGCTTTCTGAGAAATTTCTTTGTGTTCTGTGAAATCATATCACAGAGTTACAGCTTTCCCATCAAGAAGCCTTTCGCTAAGACAGCTCTTGTGGAATTGGCAAAGTGATATTTGGAAGCCCATAGAGGGCTATGGTGAAAAAGGAAATATCCTCAGAGGAAATCTGGAAAGAAGCTTTCTGAGAAACTGCTTAGTGTTCTGTTAATTCATCTCAAAGAGTTGCATCTGTATTTCGTGGATCTTTTGCTAGCCTTATTTCTGTGGAATCTGAGAACAGATATTTCGGATCCCTTTGAAGACTATAGGGCCAAAGGAAATATCCTCCGATAACAAAGAGAAAGAAGCTTTCTGAGAAACTTCTTTGTGTTCTGTGAAATCATCTCACAGAGTTACAGCTTTCCCCTCAAGAAGTCTTTCGCTAAGACAGTTCTTGTGGAATTGGCAAAGTGATATTTGGAAGCCCATAGAGGGCTCTGTTGAAAAAGGAAATATCCTCAGATGAAATCTGGAAAGAAGCTTTCTGAGAAACTGCTCTGTGATGTGTCACTTCCACTGACAGAGTTACATGTGTATTTCGTGGATCTCTTTGCTAGCCTTATTTCTGTGGAATCTGAGAACAGATATTTCGGATCCCTTTGAAGACTATAGGAACAAAGGAAATATCCTCCGATAACAAAGAGAAAGAAGCTTTCTGAGAAACTTCTTTGTGTTCTGTGAAATCATCTCACAGAAATACAGCTTTCCACTCAAGAAGCCTTTCGCTAAGACAGTTCTTGTGGAATTGGCAAAGTGATATTTGGAAGCCCATAGAGGGCTATGGTGAAAAAGGAAATATCCTCAGATGAAAGATGGAAAGAAGATTTCTGAGAAACTGCTTAGTGTTCTGTTAATTCATCTCACAGAGTTATATCTGTATTTCGTGGATCTCTTTGCTAGCCTTATTTCTGTGCAATATGAGAACAGATATTTCGGATCCCTTTGAAGACTATAAGGCCAAAGGAAATATCCTCCGATAACAAAGAGAAAGAAGCTTTCTGAGAAACTTCTTTGTGTTCTGTGAAATCATCTCACAGTTACAGCTTTCCCCTCAAGAAGCCTTTTGCTAATACAGTTCCTCTGGAATTGGCAAAGTGATATTTGGTAGCCCATAGAGGGCTATGGTGAAAAAGGAAATATCCTCAGAGGAAATCTGGAAAGAAGCTTTCTGAGAAACTGCTCTGTGATTTGTGACTTCCACTCACAGAGTCACATCTGTATTTCGTGTATCTCTTTGCTAGCCTCATTTCTGTGGAATCTGAGAACAGATAATTTGGATCCCATTGAAGACTTTAGGGCCAAAGGAAATATCCCCGGATAACTAAGAGAAACAAGCTTTCTGAGAAACGTCTTTGTGTTCTGTGTAATCATCTCACAGAGTTACAGCTTTCCCCTCAAGAAGCGTTTCGTTAAGACAGTTCTTGTGGAATTGGCAAAGTGATATTTGGAAGCCCATAGAGGGCTATGGTGAAAAAGGAAATATCCTCAGATGAAATCTGGAAAGAAGCTCTCTGAGAAACTGCTTAGTGTTCTGTTAATTCATCTCACCGAGTTACATCTGTATTTCGTGGATCTCTTTGCTAGCCTTATTTCTGTGGAATCTGAGAACAGATATTTCGGATCCCTTTGAAGACTATAGGGCCAAAGGAAATATCCTCCGATAACAAAGTGAAAGAATCTTTCTGAGAAACTTCTTTGTGTTCTATGAAATCATCTCACAGAGTTAAAGCTTTCCCCTCAAGAAGACTTTCGCTAAGACAGTTCTTGTGGAATGGGCAAAGTGATATTTGGAAGCCCATAGAGGGCTATGGTGAAAAAGGAAATATCCTCAGATGAAATCTGGAAAGAAGCTTTCTGAGAAACTGCTTAGTGTTCTGTTAGTTCATCTCACAGAGTTATATCTGTATTTCGTGGATCTTTTTGCTAGCCTTATTTCTGTGCAATCTGAGAACAGGTATTTCGGATCCCTTTGAAGACTATAGGGCCAAAGGAAATATCCTCCGATAACAAAGAGAAAGAAGCTTTCTGAGAAACTTCTTGGTGTTCTGTGAAATCATCTCACAGAGTTACAGCTTTCCCCTCAAGAAGCCTTTTGCTAAGACAGTTCTTCTGGAATTGGCAAAGTGATATTTGGAAGCCGATAGAGGGCTATGGTGAAAAAGGAAATATCCTCTGATGAAATCTGGAAAGAAGCTTTCTGAGAAACTGCTTACTGTTCTGTTATTTCATCTCACAGAGTTACATCTGTATTTCGTGGCTCTCTTTGCTAGCCTTATTTCTGGGGAATCTGAGAACAGATATTTCGGATCCCTTTGAAGACTATAGGGCCAAAGGAAATATCTTCCGATAACAAAGAGAAAGAAGCTTTCTCAGAAACTTCTTTGTGTTCTGTGAAATCATCTCACAGAGTTACAGCTTTCCCCTCAAGAAACCGTTCGCTAAGACAGATCTTGTGGAATTGGCCAAGTGACATTTGGAAGCCCATAGAGGGCTATGGTGAAAAAGGGAATATCCTCAGATGAAATATGGAAAGAAGCTTTCTGAGAAACTGCTCTCTGATGTGTGACTTCCACTCACAGAATTACATCTGTATTTCGTGGATCTCTTTGCTAGCCTTATTTCTGTGGAATCTGAGAACAGATATTTCGGATCCCTTTGAAGACTATAGGGCCGAAGGAAATATCCTCCGATAACAAAGAGAAAGAAGCTTTCTGAGAAACTTCTTTGTGCTCTGTGAAATCATCTTACAGAGTTACACCATTCTGCTAAAGAAGCCTTTCTCTAAGACAGTTCTTGTGGAATTGTCAAAGTGATATTTGGAAGCCCGGAGTGGCTATGGTGAAAAAGGAAATATCCTCAGATGGAATCTGAAAAGAAGCTTTCTAAGAAACTGCTTATTGTTATCTTAATTCATCTTACAGAGTTACATCTCTATTTCGTGGATCTCTTTGCTAGTCTTATTTCTGTGCAATCTGAGAACAGATATTTCGGATCCCTTTGAAGACTATAGGGCCAAAGGAAATATCCTCCGATATCAAAGAGATAGAAGCTTTCTGAGAAACTTCTTCGTGTTCTGTGAAATCGTCTCACGGAGTTACAGCTTTCCCCTCAAGAAGCCTTTCGCTAAGACAGTTCTTGTGGAATTGGCAAAGTGATATTTGTAAGCCCATAAAGGGCTATGGTGAAAAAGGAAATATCTTCAGACGAAATCTGGAAAGAAGCTTTCTGAGATACTCCTTAGTGTTCTGTTAATTCATCACGCATAGTTATATCTGTATTGCGTGGATCTCTTTGCTAGCCTTATTTCTGTGGAATCTGAGAACAGATATTTCGGATCCCTTTGAAGATTATAGGGCCAAAGGAAATATCCTCCGATAACAAAGAGAAAGAAGCTTTCTGAGAAATTTCTTTGTGTTCTGTGAAATCATATCACAGAGTTACAGCTTTCCCATCAAGAAGCCTTTCGCTAAGACAGCTCTTGTGGAATTGGCAAAGTGATATTTGGAAGCCCATAGAGGGCTATGGTGAAAAAGGAAATATCCTCAGAGGAAATCTGGAAAGAAGCTTTCTGAGAAACTGCTTAGTGTTCTGTTAATTCATCTCAAAGAGTTGCATCTGTATTTCGTGGATCTTTTGCTAGCCTTATTTCTGTGGAATCTGAGAACAGATATTTCGGATCCCTTTGAAGACTATAGGGCCAAAGGAAATATCCTCCGATAAGAAAGAGAAAGAAGCTTTCTGAGACTTCTTTGTGTTCTGTGAAATCATCTCACAGAGTTACAGCTTTCCCCTCAAGAAGCCTTTCGCTAAGACAGTTCTTGTGTAATTGGCAAAGTGATACTTGAAAGCCCATAGAGGGCTATGGTGAAAAGGAAATATCCTCCAATGAAATCTGGACAGAAGTTTCTGAGAAACTGCTTAGTGTTCTGTTAATTCATCTCACAGAGTTACATCTGTATTTCGTGGATCTCTTTGCTAGCCTTATTTCTGTGCAATCTGAGAACAGATATTTCGGATCCCTTTGAAGACTATAGGGCCAAAGGAAATATCCTCGGATGAAAAATAGAAAGAAGCTTTCTGAGAAACTTCTTTGTGTTCTGTGAAATCATCTCACAGAGTTACAGCTTTCCCCTCCAGAAGCCTTTTGCTAACACAGTTCCTCTGGAATTGGTAAAGTGATATTTGGTAGCCCACAGAGGGCTATGTTGAAAAAGAAAATATCCTCCGATGAAATCTGGAAAGAAGCTTTCTGAGAAATTGCTCTGTGATGTGTGACTTCCACTCACAGAGTTACATCTGTATTTCGTGGATCTCTTTGCTAGCCTTATTTCTGTGGAATCTGAGAACAGATATTTCGGATCCCTTTGAAGACTAAAGGGTCAAAGGAAATATCCCCCGATAACTAAGAGAAAGAAGCTTTCTGAGAAACTTCTTTGTGTTCTGTGAAATCATCTCACAGAGTTACAGCTTTCCCCTCAAGAAGCCTTTCGCTAAGACAGTTCTTGTGGAATTGGCAAAGTGATATTTGAAAGCCCTTAGAGGGCTATGTTGAAAAAGGAAATATCCTCCAATGAAATCTGGACAGAAGCTTTCTGAGAAACTTCTTAGTGTTCTGTTAATTCATCTCACAGAGTTACATCTGTATTTCGTGTATCTCTTTGCTAGCCTTATTTCTGGGGAATCTGAGAACAGATATTTCGGATCCCTATGAAGACTATAGGGCCAAAGGAAATGTCTTCCGATAACAAAGAGAAAGAAGCTTTCTGAGAAACTTCTTTGTGTTCTGTGAAATCATCTCACAGAGTTACAGCTTTCCCCTCAAGAAGCCTTTCGCTAAGACAGTTCTTGTGGAATTGGCAAAGTGATATTTGGAAGCCCATAGAGGGCTATGGTGAAAAAGGAAATATCCTCAGATGAAATCTGGAAAGAAGCTTTCTGAGAAACTGCTTAGTGTTCTGTTAATTCATCTCACAGAATTACATCTGTATTTCGTGGATCTCTTTGCTAGCCTTATTTATGTTCAATCTGAGAACATATATTTCGGATCCCTTTGAAGACTACAGGGCCAAAGGAAATATCCTCCGATAACAAAGAGAAAGAAGCTTTCTGAGAAACTTCTTTGTGTTCTGTGAAATCATCTCACAGAGATACAGCTTTCCACTCAAGACGCCTTTCGCTAAGACAGTTGTTGTGGAATTGGCAAAGTGATATTTGGAAGCCCATAGAGGGCTACCGTGAAAAAGGAAATATCCTCAGATGAAATCTGGAAAGAAGCTTTCTGAGAAACTGCTTAGTGTTCTGTTAATTCATCTCACAGAATTACATCTGTATTTCGTGGATCTCTTTGCTAGCCTTATTTATGTTCAATCTGAGAACATATATTTCGGATCCCTTTGAAGACTACAGGGCCAAAGGAAATATCCTCCGATAACAAAGAGAAAGAAGCTTTCTGAGAAACTTCTTTGTGTTCTGTGAAATCATCTCACACAGATACAGCTTTCCACTCAAGAAGCCTTTCGCTAAGACAGTTCTTGTGGAATTGGCAAAGTGATATTTGGAAGCCCATAGAGGGCTACGGTGAAAAAGGAAATATCCTCAGATGAAATCTGGAAAGAAGCTTTCTGAGAAACTGCTTAGTGTTCTGTTAATTCATCTCACAGAGTTATATCTGTATTTCGTGGATCTCTTTGGTAGCCTTATTTCTGTGCCATCTGAGAACAGATATTTCGGATCCCTTTGAAGACTATAGGGCCAAAGGAAATATCCTCCGATAACAAAGATAAAGAAGCTGTCTGAGAAACTTCTTTGTGTTCTGTGAAATCATCTCACAGAGTTACAGCTTTCCCCTCAAGAAGCCTTTTGCTAAGACAGTTCCTCTGGAATTGGCAAAGTGATATTTGGAAGCCCATAGAGGGGTAGGTTGAAAAAGGAAATATCCTCAGATGAAATCTGGAAAGAAGTTTTCTGAGAAACTGCTCTGTGATGTGTGACTTCCACTCACAGAGTTACATCTGTATATCGTGGATCTCTTTGCTAGCCTTATTTCTGGGGAATCTGAGAACAGATATTTCGGATCCCTTTGAAGACTATAGCCCCAATGGAAATATCCTCCGATAACTAAGAGGAAGAAGCTTTCTGAGAAACTTCTTTGTGTTCTGTGAAATCATTTCACAGAGTTACAGCTTTCCCCTCAAGAAGCCTTTCGCTAAGATAGTTCTTGTGGAATTGGCAAAGTGATATTTGGAAGCCCATAGAGGGCTACGGTGAAAAAGGAAATATCCTCAGATGAAATCTGGAAAGAAGCAATAAACATACGTGTGCATGTGTCTTTATAGCAGCATAATTTATAATCCTTTGGGTATATACCCAGTAATGGGATGGCTGGGTCATATGGTACATCTAGTTCTAGATCCTTGAGGAATCGCCATACTGTTTTCCATAATGGTTGAACTAGTTTACAATCCCACCAACAGTGTAAAAGTTTTCCTATTTCTCCACATCCTCTCCAGCACCTGTTGTTTCCTGACTTTTTAATGATTGCCATTCTAACTGGTGTGAGATGGTATCTCATTGTGGTTTTGATTTGCATTTCTCTGATGGCCAGTGATGATGAGCATTTTTTCATGTGTCTGTTGGCTGTATGAATGTCTTCTTTTGAGAAATGTCTGTTCATATCCTTTGCCCACTTTTTGATGGGGTTGTTTGTTTTTTTCTTGTAAATTTGTTTGAGTTCTTTGTAGGTTCTGGATATTAGCCCTTTGTCAGATGAGTAGATTGCAAAAATTTTCTCCCATTTTGTAGGTTGCCTGTTCACTCTGATGGTAGTTTCTTTTGCTGTGCAGAAGCTCTTTAGTTTAATGAGATCCCATTTGTCAATTTTGGCTTTTGCTGCCGTTGCTTTTGGTGTTTTAGACATGAAGTCTTTGCCCATGCCTATGTCCTGAATGGTACTACCTAGGTTTTCCTCTAGGATTTTTATGGTATTAGGTCTAACATTTAAGTCTCTAATCCATCTTGAATTAATTTTCGTATAAGGAGTAAGGAAAGGATCCAGTTTCAGCTTTCTACTTATGGCTAGCCAATTTTCCCAGCACCATTTATTAAATAGGGAATCCTTTCCCCATTTCTTGTTTCTCTCAGGTTTGTCAAAGATCAGATGGCTGTAGATGTGTGGTATTATTTCTGAGGACTCTGTTCTGTTCCATTGGTCTATATCTCTGTTTTGGTACCAGTACCATGCTGTTTTGGTTACTGTAGCCTTGTAGTATAGTTTGAAGTCAGGTAGCGTGATGCCTCCAGCTTTGTTCTTTTGACTTAGGATTGTCTTGGAGATGCGGGCTCTTTTTTGGTTCCATATGAACTTTAAAGCAGTTTTTTCCAATTCTGTGAAGAAACTCATTGGTAGCTTGATGGGGATGGCATTGAATCTATAAATTACTTTGGGCAGTATGGCCATTTTCACGATATTGATTCTTCCTATCCATGAGCATGGTATGTTCTTCCATTTGTTTGTGTCCTCTTTTATTTCACTGAGCAGTGGTTTGTATTGCGGCACTATTCACAATAGCAAAGACTTGGAATCAACCCAAATGTCCATCAGTGACAGATTGGATTAAGAAAATGTGGCACATATACACCATGGAATACTATGCAGCCATAAAAAAGGATGAGTTTGAGTCCTTTGTAGGGACTTGGATGCAGCTGGAATCCATCATTCTTAGCAAACTATCACAAGAACAGAAAACCAAACACCGCATGTTCTCACTCATAGGTGGGAACTGAACAATGAGATCACTCGGACTCAGGAAGGGGAACATCACACACCGGGGCCTATCATGGGGAGGGGGGAGGGGGGAGGGATTGCACTGGGAGTTATACCTGATGTAAATGACGAGTTGATGGGTGCAGCACAGCAACATGGCACAAGTATACATATGTAACAAACCTGCACGTTATGCACATGTACCCTCCAACTTAAAGTATAATAATAATAAATAAATTAAAAAAAAAAAAAAAAAAAAGAAATCTGGAAAGAAGCTTTCTGAGAAACTGCTTACAGTTCTGTTAATTCATCTCACAGAATTACATATGTATTTCGTGGATCTCTTTGCCAGCCTTATTTCTGGGGAATCTGAGAACAGATATTTCGGATCCCTTTGAAGACTATAGGGCCAAAGGAAATATCCTCCGATAACTAAGAGAACGAAGCTTTCTGAGAAACTTCTTTGTGTTCTGTGAAATCATCTCACATAGTTACAGCTTTCCCCCCAAGAAGCCTTTCGCTAAGACAGTTCTTGTGGAATTGGCAAAGTGATATTTGGAAGCCCATAGAGGGCTATGGTGAAAAAGGAAGTGTCCTCAGATGAAATCTGGAAAGAAGCTTTCTGAGAAACTGCTCTGTGATGTGTGACTTCCACTCACAGAGATACATCTGTATTTCGTGTATCTCTTTGCTAGCCTTATTTCTGTGGAATCTGAGAACAGATATTTCGGATCCCTTTGAAGACTATAGGGCCAAAGGAAATATCCTCCGATAACTAAGAGAAAGAAGCTTTCTGAGAAACTTCTTTGTGTTCTGTGAAATCATCTCACAGAGTTACAGCTTTCCCCTCAAGAAGCCTTTCGCTAAGACAGTTCTTGTGGAATTGGCAAAGTGATATTTGGAAGCCCATAGAGGGCTATGGTGAAAAAGGAAATATCCTCCGTTGAAATCTGGAAAGAAGCTTTCTGAGAAACTGCTTAGTATTCTGTTAATTCATTTCACAGAGTTACATCTATATTTCGTGGATCTCTTTGCTAGCCTTATTTCTGTGGAATCTGAGAAAACATATTTCGGATCCCTTTGAAGACTATAGGGCCAAAGAAAATATCCTTCGATAACAAAGAGAAAGAAGCTCTCTGAGAAACTTCTTTGTGTTCTGTGAAATCGTCTCACAGAGTTACATCGTTCCCCTCAAGAAGCCTTTCGCTAAGACAGTTCTTGTGGAATTGGCAAAGTGATATTTGGAAGCCCATAGAGGGCTATGTTGAAAAAGGAAATATCCTCAGATGAAACCTGGAAAGAAGCTTTCTGAGAAACTGCTTAGTGTTCTGTTAATTCATCTCACGGAGTTATATCTGTATTTCGTGGATCACTTTGCTAGCCTTATATCTGTGCAATCAGAGAACAGATATTTCGGATCCCTTTGAAGACTACAGGGCCAAAGGAAAGATCCTCCGATAACTAAGAGCAAGAAGCTTTCTCAGACACTTCTTTGTGTTCTGTGAAATCATCTCACAGAGTTACAGCTTTCTCCTCAAGAATCCTTAAGATAACACAGTTCTTGTGGAATTGGCAAAGTGATATTTGGAAGCCCATAGAGGGCTATGGTGAAAAAGGAAATATCCTCAGATGAAATCTGGAAAGAAGCGTTCTGAGAAACTGCTTACTCTTCTGTTAATTCAACTCCCAGAGTTACATCTGTATTTCGTGGATCTCTTTGCTAGCCTTCTTTCTGTGGAATCTGAGAACAGATATTTCGGATCCCTTTGAAGACTATAGGGCCAAAGGAAATATCTTCCGATAACAAAGAGAAAGAAGCTTTCTGAGAAACTTCTTTGTGTTCTGTGAAATCATCTCACAGAGTTACAGCTTTCCCCTGAAGAAGCCTTTCGCTAAGACAGTTCTTGTGGAATTGGCAAAGTGATATTTGGAAGCCCATAGAGGGCTATGGTGAAAAAGCAAATATCCTCCGATGAAATCTGGAAAGAAGCTTTCTGAGAAACTGCTTAGTGTTCTGTTAATTCATCTCACGGAGTTACATCTGTATTTCGTGGATCTCTTTGCTAGCCTTATTTCTGTGGAATCTGAGAACAGATATTTCGGATCCCTTTGAAGACTATAGGGCCAAAGGAAATATCCGCCTATAACAAAGAGAAAGAAGCTTTCTGAGAAACTTCTTTGTGTTCTGTGAAATCATCTCACAGAGTTACAGCTTTCCCCTCAAGAAGCCTTTTGCTAACACAGTTCCTCTGGAATTGGCAAAGTGATATTTGGTAGCCCATAGAGGGCTATGTTGAAAAAGAAAATATCCTCCGATGAAATCTGGAAAGAAGCTTTCTGAGAAACTGCTCTGTGATGTGTGACTTCCACTCACAGAGTTACATCTGTATTTCGTGGATCTCTTTGGTAGCCTTATTTCTGTGCCATCTGAGAACAGATATTTCGGATCCTTTTGAAGACTATAGGGCCAAAGGAAATATCCTCCGATAACAAAGATAAAGAAGCTGTCTGAGAAACTTCTTTGTGTTCTGTGAAATCATCTCACAGAGTTACAGCTTTCCCCACAAGAAGCCTTTTGCTAAGACAGTTCCTCTGGAATTGGCAAAGTGATATTTGGAAGCCCATAGAGGGCTACGGTGAAAAAGGAAATATCCTCAGATGAAATCTGGAAAGAAGCTTTCTGAGAAACTGCTTAGTGTTCTGTTAATTCATCTCACAGAGTTACATCTGTATTTCGTGTATCTCTTTGCTACCCTTATTTCTGGGGAATCTGAGAACAGATATTTCGGATTCCTATGAAGACTATAGGGCCAAAGGAAATGTCTTCCGATAACAAAGAGAAAGAAGCTTTCTGAGAAACTTCTTTGTGTTCTGTGAAATCATCTCACAGAGTTACAGCTTTCCCCTCAAGAAGCCTTTCGCTAAGACAGTTCTTGTGGAATTGGCAAAGTGATATTTGGAAGCCCATAGAGGGCTATGGTGAAAAAGGAAATATCCTCAGATGAAATCTGGAAAGAAGCTTTCTGAGAAACTGCTTAATGTTCTGTTAATTCATCTCACAGAATTACATCTGTATTTCGTGGATCTCTTTGCTAGCCTTATTTATGTTCAATCTGAGAACATATATTTCGGATCCCTTTGAAGACTACAGGGCCAAAGGAAATATCCTCCGATAACAAAGAGAAAGAAGCTTTCTGATAAACTTCTTTGTGTTCTGTGAAATCATCTCACAGAGATACAGCTTTCCACTCAAGACACCTTTCGCTTACACAGTTCTTGTGGAATTCGCAAAGTGATATTTGGAAGCCCATAGAGGGCCATGGTGAAAAAGGAATTATCCTCAGGTGAAATCTGGAAAGAAGCATTTCTGAGAAACTGCTCTGTGATGTGTGACTTCCACTCACAGAGTTACATCAGTATCTCGTGGATCTCTTTGCTAGCCTTATTTCTGTGGATTCTGAGAACAGATATTTCGGATCCCTTTGCAGACTATAGGGCCAAAGGGGATATCCTCCGATAACTAAGAGAAAGAAGCTTTCTGAGAAAGTTCTTCGAGTTCTGTGAAATCATCTCACAGATTTACAGCTTTCCCCTCAAGAAGCCTTAAGATAACACAGTTCTTGTGGAATTGGCAAAGTGATATTTGAAAGCCCATAGAGGGCTATGGTGAAAAAGGAATTATCCTCAGATGAAATCTGGAAACAAGCTATCTTAGAAACTGCTTACTGTTCTGTTAATACATCTCACAGAGTTACATCTGTAGTTCCTGGATCTCTTTGCTAGCCTTATTTCTGTGGAATCTGAGAACATATATTTCGGATCCCTTTGAAGACTATAGGAACAAAGGAAATATCCTCCGATAACAAAGAGAAAGAAGCTTTCTGAGAAACTTCTTTGTGTTCTGTGAAATCATCTCACAGAGATACAGCTTTCCACTCAAGAAGCCTTTCGCTAAGACAGTTCTTGTGGAATTGGCAAAGTGATATTTGGAAGCCCATAGAGGGCTATGGTGAAAAAGGAAATATCCTCAGATGAAAGATGGAAAAAAGATTTCTGAGAAACTGCTTAGTGTTCTGTTAATTCATCTCACAGAGCTATATCTGTATTTCGTGGATCTCTTTGCTAGCCTTATTTCTGTGCAATATGAGAACAGATATTTCGGCTGCCTTTGAAGACTATAAGGCCAAAGGAAATATCCTCCGATAACAAAGAGAAAGAAGCTTTCTGAGAAACTTCTTTGTGTTCTGTGAAATCATCTCACAGTTACAGCTTTCCCCTCAAGAAGCCTTTTGCTAATACAGTTCCTCTGGAATTGGCAAAGTGATATTTGGTAGCCCATAGAGGGCTATGGTGAAAAAGGAAATATCCTCAGATGAAATCTGGAAAGAAGCTTTCTGAGAAACTGCTCTGTGATTTGTGACTTCCACTCACAGAGTCACATCTGTATTTCGTGTATCTCTTTGCTAGCCTCATTTCTGTGGAATCTGAGAACAGATAATTCGGATCCCATTGAAGACTTTAGGGCCAAAGGAAATATCCCCCGATAACTAAGAGAAAGAAGCTTTCTGAGAAACTTCTTTGTGTTCTGTGAAATCATCTCACAGAGTTACAGCTTTCCCCTCAAGAAGCGTTTCGTTAAGACAGTTCTTGTGGAATTGGCAAAGTGATATTTGGAAGCCCATAGAGGGCTATGGTGAAAAAGGAAATATCCTCAGATGAAATCTGGAAAGAAGCTCTCTGAGAAACTACTCTCTGATGTGTGACTTCCACTCACAGAGTTACATCTGTATTTCGTGGATCTCTTTGCTAGCCTTATATCTGTGTAATCTGAGAACAGATATTTCGGATCCCTTTGAAGACTATAGGGCCAAAGGAAATATCTTCCGATAACAAAGAGAAAGAAGCTTTCTGAGAAACTTCTTTGTGTTCTGTGAAATCATCTCACAGAGTTACAGCTTTCCCCTCAAGAAGCCTTTCGCTAAGACAGTTCTTGTGGAATTGGCAAAGTGATATTTGGAAGCCCATAGTGGGCTATGGTGAAAAAGGAAGTATCCTCAGATGAAATCTGGAAAGAAGGTTTCTGAGAAACTGCTCTGTGATGTGTGACTTCCACTCACAGAGATACATCTATATTTCGTGTATCTCTTTGCTAGCCTTATTTCTGTGGAATCTGAGAACAGATATTTCGGATCCCTTTGAAGACTATAGGGCCAAAGGAAATATCCTCCGATAACTACGAGAAAGAAGGTTTCTGAGAAACTTCTTTGTGTTCTGTGAAATCATCTCAAAGAGTTACAGCTTTCCCCTCCAGAAGCCTTTCGCTAACACAGTTCTTGTGGAATTGGCAAAGTGATATTTGGAATCCCTTAGAGGGCTATGGTGAAAAAGGAAATATCTTCCGATGAAATCTGGAAAGAAGCTTTCTGAGAAACTGCTTAGTGTTCTGTTAATTCATCTCACAGAGTTACATCTATATTTCGTGGATCTCTTTGCTAGCCTTATTTCTGTGGAATCTGAGAACAGATATTTCGGATCCCTTTGAAGACTATAGGGCCAGAGGAAATATCCTCCGATAACAAAGAGAAAGAAGCTTTCTGAGAAACTTCTTTGTGTTCTGTGAAATCGTTTCACAGAGTTACACCTTTCCACTCAAGAAGCCTTTCGCTAACACAGTTCTTGTGGAATTGGCAAAGTGATATTTGGAAGCCCATAGAGTGCTATGGTGAAAAAGGAAATATCCTCAGATGAAATCTGGAAAGAATCTTTCTGAGAAACTGCTTAGTGTTCTGTTAATTCATCTCACGGAGTTACATCTGTATTTCGTGGATCTCTTTGCTAGCCTTATTTCTGTTCAATCTGACAACAGATATTTCGGATCCCTTTGAAGACTATAGGGCCAAAGGAAATATCTTCCGATAACAAAGAGAAAGAAGCTTTCTGAGAAACTTCTTTCTGTTCTGTGAAATTATCTCACAGAGTTACAGGTTTCCCCTCAAGAAGCCTTTCGCTAACACAGTTCTTGAGGAATTGGCAAAGTGATATTTGGAAGCCCATAGAGGGCTATGGTGAAAAAGGAAATATCCTCCGATGAAATCTGGAAAGAAGCTTTCTGAGAAACTGCTTAGTGTTGTGTTAATTCATCTCACAGAGTTACATCTATATTTCGTGGTCTCTTTGCTAGCCTTATTTCTGTGGAATCTGAGAACAGATATTTCGGATCCCTTTGAAGACTATAGGGCCAAAGGAAATATCCTCCGATAACAAAGAGAAAGAAGCTTTCTGAGAAACTTCTTTGTGTTCTGTGAAATCATCTCACAGTGTTACAGCTTTCCCCTCAAGAAGTCAGTCTCTAAGACAGTTCTTGTGGAATTGGCAAAGTGATATTTGGAAGCCAATAGAGGGCTACGGTGAAAAAGGAAATATCCTCCGATGAACCCGGGAAAGAAGCTTTCTGAGAAACTGCTTAGTGTTCTGTTAATTCATCTCACAGAGTTACATCTGTATTTCATGGATCTCCTCGCCTGCCTTATTTCTGTGGAATCTGAGAACAGATATTTCGGATCCCTTTGAAGACTATAGGGCCAAAGGAAATATCCTCCGATAACTAAGAGAAAGAAGCTTTCTGAGAAACTTCTTTGTGTTCTGTGAAATCATCTCACAGAGTTACAACTTTCCCCTGAAAAAGCCTTTCGCTAACACAGTTCTTGTGTAATTGGCAAAGTGATATTTGAAAGCCCATAGAGGGCTATGGTGAAAAAGGAATTATCCTCAGATGAAATCTGGAAAGAAGCTTTCTGAGAAACTGCTTAGTGTTCTGTTAATTCATCTCACAGAGTTACATTTGTATTTCGTGGATCTCGTTGCTAGCCTTATTTCTGTGCAATCTGAGAACAGATATTTCGGATCCCTTTGAAGACTATAGGGCCAAAGGAAATATCCTCCGATAACTAAGAGAAAGAAGCTTTCTGAGAAACTTCTTTGTGTTCTGTGAAATCATCTCACAGAGTTACAGCTTTCCCCTCAAGAAGCCTTTCGCTAAGACAGTTCTTGTGGAATTGGCAAAGTGATATTTGCAAGCCCATAGAGGCCTATGGTGAAAAAGGAAATATCCTCAGATGAAATCTGGAAAGAAGCTTTCTGAGAAACTGCTTAGTGTTCTGTTATTTCATCTCACAGAGTTACATCTGTATTTCGGGGCTCTCTTTGCTAGCCTTATTTCTGGGGAATCTGAGAACAGATAATTCGGATCCCTTTGAAGACTATAGTGCCAAAGGAAATATCTTCCGATAACAAAGAGAAAGAAGCTTTCTGAGAAACTTCTTTGTGTTCTGTGAAATCATCTCACAGAGTTACAGCTTTCCGCTCAAGAAGCCTTTCGCTAAGAGAGTTCTTGTGGAATTGGCAAAGTGATATTTGGAAGCCCATTGAGGGCTATGGTGAAAAAGGAAATATCCTCCGATGAAATCTGGAAAGAAGCTTTCTGATAAACTGCTTAGTGTTCTGTTAATTCATCTCACAGAGTTACATCTATATTTCGTGGATCTCTTTGATAGACTTATTTCTATGGAATCTGAGAACAGATATTTCGGATCCCTTTGAAGACTATAGGGCCAAAGGAAATATCCTCCGATAACTAAGAGAAAGAAGCTTTCTGAGAAACTTCTTTGTGTTCTGTGAAATCATCTCACAGAGTTACAGCTTTCCTGTCAAGAAGTCTTTCGCTAAGACAGTTCTTGTGGAATTGGCAAAGTGATATTTGGAAGCCCATAGAGGGCTATGGTGAAAATGGAAATATCCTCCGATGAAATCTGGAAAGAAGCTTTCTGAGAAACTGCTTAGTGTTCTCTTAATTCATCTCACAGAGTTACATCTGTATTTCGTTGATCTCTTTGCTAGCCTTATTTCTGTGGTATCTGAGAACAGATATTTCGGATCCCTTTGAAGACTATAGGAACAAAGGAATTATCTTCCGATAAAAAAGAGAAAGAAGCTTTCTGAGAAACTTCTTTGTGTTCTGTGAAATCATCTCACAGAGTTACAGCTTTCCCCTCAAGAAGCCTTTCGCTAAGACAGTTCTTGTGGAATTGGCAAAGTGATATTTGGAAGCCCATAGAGGGCTATTGTGAAAAAGGAAATATCCTCCGATGAAATCTGGAAAGAAGCTTTCTCAGAAACGGATTAGTGTTCTGTTAATTCATCTCACAGAGTAACATCTGTATTTCGTGGTCTCTTTGCTAGCCTTATTTCTGTGGAATCTGAGAACAGATATTTTGGATCCCTTTGAAGACCATAGGGGCAAAGGAAATATCCTCCGATAACAAAGAGAAACAAGCTTTCTGAGAAACTTCTTTGTGTTCTGTGTAATCATCTCACAGAGTTACAGCTTTCCCCTCAAGAAGCCTTTCGCTAAGACAGTTCTTGTGGTATTGGCAAAGTGGTATTTGGAAACCCATAGAGGTCTACGGTGAAAAAGGAAATATCTTCAGATGAAATCTGGAAGGAAGCTTTCTGAGAAACTGCTTAGTGTTCTGTTAATTCATCTCACAGAGTTACATCTGTATTTCGTGGATCTCTTTGCTAGCCTTATTTCTGTGCAATCTGAGAACAGATATTTCCTATCCCTTTAAAGACTATAGGGCCAAAGGAAATATCCTCCGATAACAAAGAGAAAGAAGCTTTCTGAAAAACCTCTTTGTGTTCTGTGTAATCATCTCACAGAGTTACAGCTTTCCCCTCAAGAAGCCTTTCGCTAAGACAGTTTTTTTGTAATTGATAAAGTGATATTTGAAAGCCCATAGAGGGCTATGGTGAAAAAGGAAATATCCTCAGATGAAATCTGGAAAGAAGCATTCTGAGAAACTGCTCTGTGATGTGTGACTTCCACTCGCAGAGTTACATCTGTATTTTGTGGATCTCTTTGCTAGCCTTATTTCTGTGGAATCTGAGAACAGATATTTCGGATCCCTTTGAAGACTATAGGGCCAAAGGAAATATCCTCCGAAATCTAAGAGAAAGAAGCTTTCTGAGAAACTTCTTTGTGTTCTGTGAAATCATCTCACAGAGTTACACCTTTCCCCTCAAGAAGCCTTTCGCTAAGAGTTTTCTTGTGGAATTGGCAAAGTGATATTTGGAAGCCCATAGAGGGCTATGGTGAAAAAGGAAATATCCTCAGATGAAATCTGGAAAGAAGCTTTATGAGAAACTGCTTACTGTTCTGTTAATTCATCTCACGGAGTTACATCTGTATTTCGTGGATCTCTTTGCTAGCCTTATTTCTGTTCAATCTGACAACAGATATTTCGGATCCCTTTGAAGACTATAGGGCCAAAGGAAATATCTTCCGATAACAAAGAGAAAGAAGCTTTCTGAGAAACTTCTTTCTGTTCTGTGAAATTATCTCACAGAGTTACAGCTTTCCCCTCAAGAAGCCTTTCGCTAACACAGTTCTTGAGGAATTGGCAAAGTGATATTTGGAAGCCCATAGAGGGCTATGGTGAAAAAGGAAATATCCTCCGATGAAATCTGGAAAGAAGCTTTCTGAGAAACTGCTTAGTGTTGTGTTAATTCATCTCACAGAGTTACATCTATATTTCGTGGTCTCTTTGCTAGCCTTATTTCTGTGGAATCTGAGAACAGATATTTCGGATCCCTTTGAAGACTATAGGGCCAAAGGAAATATCCTCCGATAACAAAGAGAAAGAAGCTTTCTGAGAAACTTCTTTGTGTTCTGTGAAATCATCTCACAGTGTTACAGCTTTCCCCTCAAGAAGTCAGTCTCTAAGACAGTTCTTGTGGAATTGGCAAAGTGATATTTGGAAGCCAATAGAGGGCTACGGTGAAAAAGGAAATATCCTCCGATGAACCAGGGAAAGAAGCTTTCTGAGAAACTGCTTAGTGTTCTGTTAATTCATCTCACAGAGTTACATCTGTATTTCATGGATCTCCTCGCCTGCCTTATTTCTGTGGAATCTGAGAACAGATATTTCGGATCCCTTTGAAGACAATAGGGCCAAAGGAAATATCCTCCGATAACTAAGAGAAAGAAGCTTTCTGAGAAACTTCTTTGTGTTCTGAGAAATCATCTCACAGAGTTACAACTTTCCCCTGAAAAAGCCTTTCGCTAACACAGTTCTTGTGTAATTGGCAAAGTGATATTTGAAAGCCCATAGAGGGCTATGGTGAAAAAGGAATTATCCTCAGATGAAATCTGGAAAGAAGCTTTCTGAGAAACTGCTTAGTGTTCTGTTAATTCATCTCACAGAGTTACATTTGTATTTCGTGGATCTCGTTGCTAGCCTTATTTCTGTGCAATCTGAGAACAGATATTTCGGATCCCTTTGAAGACTATAGGGCCAAAGGAAATATCCTCCGATAACTAAGAGAAAGAAGCTTTCTGAGAAACTTCTTTGTGTTCTGTGAAATCATCTCACAGAGTTACAGCTTTCCCCTCAAGAAGCCTTTCGCTAAGACAGTTCTTGTGGAATTGGCAAAGTGATATTTGCAAGCCCATAGAGGCCTATGGTGAAAAAGGAAATATCCTCAGATGAACTCTGGAAAGAAGCTTTCTGAGAAACTGCTTAATGTTCTGTTATTTCATCTCACAGAGTTACATCTGTATTTCGGGGCTCTCTTTGCTAGCCTTATTTCTGGGGAATCTGAGAACAGATAATTCGGATCCCTTTGAAGACTATAGTGCCAAAGGAAATATCTTCCGATAACAAAGAGAAAGAAGCTTTCTGAGAAACTTCTTTGTGTTCTGTGAAATCATCTCACAGAGTTACAGCTTTCCGCTCAAGAAGCCTTTCGCTAAGAGAGTTCTTGTGGAATTGGCAAAGTGATATTTGGAAGCCCATTGAGGGCTATGGTGAAAAAGGAAATATCCTCCGATGAAATCTGGAAAGAAGCTTTCTGATAAACTGCTTAGTGTTCTGTTAATTCATCTCACAGAGTTACATCTATATTTCGTGGATCTCTTTGATAGACTTATTTCTATGGAATCTGAGAACAGATATTTCGGATCCCTTTGAAGACTATAGGGCCAAAGGAAATATCCTCCGATAACAAAGAGAAAGAAGCTTTCTGAGAAACTTCTTTGTGTTCTGTGAAATCATCTCACAGAGTTACAGCTTTCCGGTCAAGAAGTCTTTCGCTAAGACAGTTCTTGTGGAATTGGCAAAGTGATATTTGGAAGCCCATAGAGGGCTATGGTGAAAATGGAAATATCCTCCGACGAAATCTGGAAAGAAGCTTTCTGAGAAACTGCTTAGTGTTCTCTTAATTCATCTCACAGAGTTACATCTGTATTTCGTTGATCTCTTTGCTAGCCTTATTTCTGTGGTATCTGAGAACAGATATTTCGGATCCCTTTGAAGACTATAGGAACAAAGGAATTATCTTCCGATAAAAAAGAGAAAGAAGCTTTCTGAGAAACTTCTTTGTGTTCTGTGAAATCATCTCACAGAGTTACAGCTTTCCCCTCAAGAAGCCTTTCGCTAAGACAGTTCTTGTGGAATTGGCAAAGTGATATTTGGAAGCCCATAGAGGGCTATTGTGAAAAAGGAAATATCCTCCGATGAAATCTGGAAAGAAGCTTTCTCAGAAACGGATTAGTGTTCTGTTAATTCATCTCACAGAGTAACATCTGTATTTCGTGGTCTCTTTGCTAGCCTTATTTCTGTGGAATCTGAGAACAGATATTTTGGATCCCTTTGAAGACCATAGGGGCAAAGGAAATATCCTCCGATAACAAAGAGAAACAAGCTTTCTGAGAAACTTCTTTGTGTTCTGTGTAATCATCTCACAGAGTTACAGCTTTCCCCTCAAGAAGCCTTTCGCTAAGACAGTTCTTGTGGTATTGGCAAAGTGGTATTTGGAAACCCATAGAGGTCTACGGTGAAAAAGGAAATATCTTCAGATGAAATCTGGAAGGAAGCTTTCTGAGAAACTGCTTAGTGTTCTGTTAATTCATCTCACAGAGTTACATCTGTATTTCGTGGATCTCTTTGCTAGCCTTATTTCTGTGCAATCTGAGAACAGATATTTCCTATCCCTTTAAAGACTATAGGGCCAAAGGAAATATCCTCCGATAACAAAGAGAAAGAAGCTTTCTGAAAAACCTCTTTGTGTTCTGTGTAATCATCTCACAGAGTTACAGCTTTCCCCTCAAGAAGCCTTTCGCTAAGACAGTTTTTTTGTAATTGATAAAGTGATATTTGAAAGCCCATAGAGGGCTATGGTGAAAAAGGAAATATCCTCAGATGAAATCTGGAAAGAAGCATTCTGAGAAACTGCTCTGTGATGTGTGACTTCCACTCGCAGAGTTACATCTGTATTTTGTGGATCTCTTTGCTAGCCTTATTTCTGTGGAATCTGAGAACAGATATTTCGGATCCCTTTGAAGACTATAGGGCCAAAGGAAATATCCTCCGAAATCTAAGAGAAAGAAGCTTTCTGAGAAACTTCTTTGTGTTCTGTGAAATCATCTCACAGAGTTACACCTTTCCCCTCAAGAAGCCTTTCGCTAAGAGTTTTCTTGTGGAATTGGCAAAGTGATATTTGGAAGCCCATAGAGGGCTATGGTGAAAAAGGAAATATCCTCAGATGAAATCTGGAAAGAAGCTTTATGAGAAACTGCTTACTGTTCTGTTAATTCATCTCACAGAGTTACATCAGTAGTTCGTGGAACTCTTTGCTAGCCTTATTTCTGGGGAATCTGAGAACAGATATTTCGGATCCCTTTGAAGACTATAGGGCCAAAGGAAATATCTTCCGATAACAAAGAGAAAGAAGCTTTCTGAGAAACTTCTTTGTGTTCTGTGAAATCATCTCACAGAGTTACAGCTTTCCGCTCAAGAAGCCTTTCGCTAAGAGAGTTCTTGTGGAATTGGCAAAGTGATATTTGGAAGCCCATTGAGGGCTATGGTGAAAAAGGAAATATCCTCCGATGAAATCTGGAAAGAAACTTTCTGACAAACTGCTTAGTGTTCTGTTAATTCATGTCACAGAGTTACATCTATATTTCGTGGATCTCTTTGCTAGCCTTATTTTTATGGAATCTGAGAACAGACATTTCGGATCCCTTTGAAGACTATAGGGCCAAAGGAAATATCCTCCGATAACAAAGAGAAAGAAGCTTTCTGAGAAACTTCTTTGTGTTCTGTGAAATCATCTCACAGAGTTACAGCTTTCCCGTCAAGAAGTCTTTCGCTAAGACAGTTCTTGTGGAATTGGCAAAGTGATATTTGGAAGCCCCTAGAGGGCTATGGTGAAAATGGAAATATCCTCCGATGAAATCTGGAAAGAAGCTTTCTGAGAAACTGCTTAGTGTTCTGTTAATTCATCTCACAGAGTTACATCTATATTTCGTGGATCTCTTTGCTAGCCTTATTTCTGTGAAATCTGAGAACAGATATTTCGGATCCCTTTGAAGACTACAGGGCCTAAGGAAATATCTTCCGATAACATAGAGAAACTAGCTTTCTGAGAAACTTCTTTGTGTTCTGTGAAATCATCTCACAGAGTTACAGCTTTCCCCTCAAGAAGCCTTTCGCTAAGACAGTTCTTGTGGAATTGGCAAAGTGATATTTGGAAGCCCATAGCGTGCTATGGTGAAAAAGGAAATATCCTCAGATGAAATCTTGAAAGAAGCTTTCTGAGAAACTGCTTAGTGTTCTCTTACTTCATCTCACAGAGTTACATCTGTATTTCGTGGATCTCTTTGCTAGCCTTATTTCTGTGGAATCTGAGAACATATTTTTCGGATCCCTTTGATGACTATAGAGCCAAAGGAAATATCCTCCGATAACAAAGAGAAAGAAGCTTTCTGAGAAACTTCTTTGTGTTCTGTGACATCATCTCACAGAGTTACAGCTTTCCCCTCAAGAAGCCTTTCGCTAAGACAGTTCTTGTGGAATTGGCAAAGGGATATTTGGAAGCCCGTAGAGGGCTCTGGTGAAAAAGGAAATATCCTCAGATGAAATCTGGAAAGAAGCTTTCTGAGAAACTGCTCTGTGATGTGTGTCTTCCACTCACAGAGTTACATGTGTATTTCGTGGATCTCCTTGCTAGCCTTATTTCTGTGGAATCTGAGAACGGATATTTCGGATCCCTTTGAAGACTATAGGGCCAAAGGAAATATCCTCCGATAACTAAGAGAAAGAAGCTTTCTGAGAAACTTCTTTGTGTTCTGTGAAATCATCTCACAGAGTTACAGCTTTCCCCTCAAGAAGCCTTTCGCTAAGACAATTCTTTTGGAATTGGGAAGTGATATTTGGAAGCCCATAGAGGGCTATGTTGAAAAAGGAAATATCCTCAGATGAAATCTGGAAAGAAGCTTTCTGAGAAACTGCTTAGTGTTCTCTTAATTCATCTCACAGAGTTACATCTGTATTTTGTGGATCTCTTTGCTAGCCTTAGTTCTGTGGAATCTGAGAAAAGATATTTCGGATCCCTTTGAAGACTATAGGGCCAAAGGAAATATCCTCCGATAACAAAGAGAAAGAAGCTTTCTGAGAAACTTCTTTGTGTTCTGTGAAATCATCTCACAGAGTTACAGCTTTGCCCTCAAGAAGCCTTTCGCTAAGACAGTTCTTGTTTAATTGGCAAAGTGATATTTGGAAGCCCATAGAGGGCTATGGTGAAAAAGGAAATATCCTCAGATGAAATCTGGAAAGAAGCTTTCTGAGAAACTGCTCTGTGATGTATGACTTCCACTCACAGAATTACATCTGTATTTCGTGGATCTCTTTGCTAGCCTTATTTCTGTGGAATCTGAGAAACGATATTTCGGATCCCTTTGAAGACTATAGGGCCAAAGGAAATATCCTCCGATAACTAAGAGAAAGAAGCTTTCTGAGAAACTTCTTTGTGTTCTGTGAAATCATCTCACAGAGTTACAGTTTTCCCCTCAAGAAGCCTTTCGCTAAGACAGTTCTTGTGGAATTGGCAAAGTGATATTTGGAAGCCCATAGAGGGCTATGGTGAAAAAGGAAATATCCTCAGATGAAATCTGGAATAAAGCTTTCTGAGAAACTGCTTAGTGTTCTGTTAATTCATCTCACAGAGTTACATCTATATTTCGTGGATCTCCTTGCTAGCCTTATTTCTGTGGTTTCTGAGAACATATGTTTCGGATCCCTTTGAAGACTATAGGGTCTAAAGAAATATCTTCCGATAACAAAGAGAAACTAGCTTTCTGAGAAACTTCTTTGTGTTCTGTGAAATCATCTCACATAGTTATAGCTTTCTCCTCAAGAAGCCTTTTGCTAAGACAGTTCTTGTGGAATTGGCAAAGTTATATTTGGAAGCCCATAGAGGGCTATGGTGAAAAAGGAAATATCCTCAGATGAAATCTGGAAGGAAGCTTTCTGAGAAACTGCTTAGTGTTCTGTTAATTCATCTCACAGAGTTACATCTGTATTTCGTGGATCTCTTAGCTAGACTTATTTCTGTGGAATCTGAGAACAGATATTTCGGATCCCTTTGAAGACTATAGGGCCAAAGGAAATATACTCCGATAACTAGGAGAAAGAAGCTTTCTGAGAAACTTCTTTGTGTTCTGTGAAATCATCTCACAGAGTTACAGCTTTCCCCTCAAGAAGCCTTTCCCTAAGACAGTTCTTGTGGAATTGGCAAAGTGATATTTGGAAGCCCATAGAGGGATATGGTGAAAAAGAAAATATCCTCAGATGAAATCTGGAATAAAGCTTTCTGAGAAACTGCTTAGTGTTCTGTTACTTCATCTCACAGAGTTACATCTGTATTTCGTGGATTTCTTTGCTAGCCTTTTTTCTGTGGAATCTGAGAACATATGTTTCGGAACCCTTTGAAAACTATAGGGCCAAAGGAAATCTCCTCCGATAACAAAGAGAAAGAAGCTCTCTGAGAAACTTCTTTGTGTTCTGTGAAATCATCTCACAGAGTTACAGCTTTCCCCTCAAGAAGCCTTTTGCTAACACAGTTCTTGTGGAATTGGCAAAGTGATATTTGGAATCCCATAGAGGGCTCTGGTGAAAAAGGAAATATCCTCAGATGAAATCTGGAAAGAAGCTTTCTGAGAAACTGCTCTGTGATGTGTGACTTTCACTCACAGAGTTACATCTGTATTTCGTGGATCTCTTTGCTAGCCTTATTTCTGAGGAATCTGAGAACAGATATTTCGGATCCCTTTGAAGACTATAGGGCCAAAGGAAATATCCTCCGATATCTAAGAGAAAGAAGCTTTCTGAGAAACTTCTTTGTGTTCTGTGAAATCATCTCACAGAGTTACAGCTTTCCCCTCAAGAAGCCTTTCGCTAAGACAGTTCTTGCGGAATTGGCAAAGTGATATTTGGAAGCCCATAGAGGGCTATGGTGAAAAAGGAAATATCCTCCGATGAAATCTGGAAAGAAGCTTTCTGAGAAACTGCTTAGTGTTCTGTTAATTCATCTCACAGAGTTACATCTGTATTTCGTGGATCTCTTTGCTAGCCTTATTTCTGTGGAATCTGAGAACAGATATTTCGGATCCCTTTGAAGACTAAAGGGCCAAAGGAAATATCCTCTGATAACAAAGAGAAAGAAGCTTTCTGAGAAACTTCTTTGTTTTCTGCGAAATCATCTCACAGAGTTACAGCTTTCCCGTCAAGAAGCCTTTCGCTAAGAGAGTTCTTGTGGAATTGGCACAGTGATATTTGGAAGCCCATAGAGGGCTGTGGTGAAAAAGGAAATATCCTCAGATGAAATCTGGAAAGAAGCTTTCTGAGAAACTGCTTACTGTTCTGTTAATTCATCTCACAGAGTTACATCTGTATTTCGTGGATCTCTTTGCTAGCCTTATTTCTGTGGAATCTGAGAACAGATATTTCAGATCCCTTTGAAGACTATAGGGCCAAAGGAAATATCCTCCGATAATTAAGAGAAGGAAGCTTTCTGAGAAACTTCTTTGTGTTCTGTGAAATCATCTCACAGAGTTACAGCTTTCCCCTCAAGAAGACTTTCGCTAAGACAGTTCTTGTGGAATTGGCAAAGTGATATTTGGAAGCCCATAGAGGGCTACGGTGAAAAAGGAAATATCCTCCGATGATATCTGGAAAGAAGCTTTCTGAGAAACTGCTTAGTGTTCTGTTACTTCATCTCACAGAGTTAGATCTATATTTCGTGGATCTCTTTGCTAGCCTTATTTCTGTGGAATCTGAGAACAGATATTTCGGATCCCTTTGAAGACTATAGGGAAAAAGGAAATATCCTCCGATAACAAAGAGAAAGAAGCTTTCTGAGAAACTTCTTTGTGTTCTGTGAAATCATCTCACAGAGTTACACCTTTCCCCTCAAGAAGCCTTTCGCTAAGAGTTTTCTTGTGGAATTGGCAAAGTGATATTTGGAAGCCCATAGAGGGCTATGGTGAAAAAGGAAATATCCTCAGATGAAATCTGGAAAGAAGCTTTATGAGAAACTGCTTACTGTTCTGTTAATTCATCTCACAGAGTTACATCAGTAGTTCGTGGAACTCTTTGCTAGCCTTATTTCTGGGGAATCTGAGAACAGATATTTCGGATCCCTTTGAAGACTATAGGGCCAAAGGAAATATCTTCCGATAACAAAGAGAAAGAAGCTTTCTGAGAAACTTCTTTGTGTTCTGTGAAATCATCTCACAGAGTTACAGCTTTCCGCTCAAGAAGCCTTTCGCTAAGAGAGTTCTTGTGGAATTGGCAAAGTGATATTTGGAAGCCCATTGAGGGCTATGGTGAAAAAGGAAATATCCTCCGATGAAATCTGGAAAGAAGCTTTCTGACAAACTGCTTAGTGTTCTGTTAATTCATGTCACAGAGTTACATCTATATTTCGTGGATCTCTTTGCTAGCCTTATTTTTATGGAATCTGAGAACAGACATTTCGGATCCCTTTGAAGACTATAGGGCCAAAGGAAATATCCTCCGATAACAAAGAGAAAGAAGCTTTCTGAGAAACTTCTTTGTGTTCTGTGAAATCATCTCACAGAGTTACAGCTTTCCCGTCAAGAAGTCT
This sequence comes from Macaca nemestrina, assembly GCF_043159975.1. Lineage (NCBI taxonomy): Eukaryota > Metazoa > Chordata > Mammalia > Primates > Cercopithecidae > Macaca > Macaca nemestrina. The sequence goes on along the minus strand of NC_092130.1, from coordinate 133,296,792 downwards.
TTCGCTAAGACAGTTCTTGTGGAATTGGCAAAGTGATATTTGGAAGCCCCTAGAGGGCTATGGTGAAAATGGAAATATCCTCCGATGAAATCTGGAAAGAAGCTTTCTGAGAAACTGCTTAGTGTTCTGTTAATTCATCTCACAGAGTTACATCTATATTTCGTGGATCTCTTTGCTAGCCTTATTTCTGTGAAATCTGAGAACAGATATTTCGGATCCCTTTGAAGACTACAGGGCCTAAGGAAATATCTTCCGATAACATAGAGAAACTAGCTTTCTGAGAAACTTCTTTGTGTTCTGTGAAATCATCTCACAGAGTTACAGCTTTCCCCTCAAGAAGCCTTTCGCTAAGACAGTTCTTGTGGAATTGGCAAAGTGATATTTGGAAGCCCATAGCGTGCTATGGTGAAAAAGGAAATATCCTCAGATGAAATCTTGAAAGAAGCTTTCTGAGAAACTGCTTAGTGTTCTCTTACTTCATCTCACAGAGTTACATCTGTATTTCGTGGATCTCTTTGCTAGCCTTATTTCTGTGGAATCTGAGAACATATTTTTCGGATCCCTTTGATGACTATAGAGCCAAAGGAAATATCCTCCGATAACAAAGAGAAAGAAGCTTTCTGAGAAACTTCTTTGTGTTCTGTGACATCATCTCACAGAGTTACAGCTTTCCCCTCAAGAAGCCTTTCGCTAAGACAGTTCTTGTGGAATTGGCAAAGGGATATTTGGAAGCCCGTAGAGGGCTCTGGTGAAAAAGGAAATATCCTCAGATGAAATCTGGAAAGAAGCTTTCTGAGAAACTGCTCTGTGATGTGTGTCTTCCACTCACAGAGTTACATGTGTATTTCGTGGATCTCCTTGCTAGCCTTATTTCTGTGGAATCTGAGAACTGATATTTCGGATCCCTTTGAAGACTATAGGGCCAAAGGAAATATCCTCCGATAACTAAGAGAAAGAAGCTTTCTGAGAAACTTCTTTGTGTTCTGTGAAATCATCTCACAGAGTTACAGCTTTCCCCTCAAGAAGCCTTTCGCTAAGACAATTCTTTTGGAATTGGGAAGTGATATTTGGAAGCCCATAGAGGGCTATGTTGAAAAAGGAAATATCCTCAGATGAAATCTGGAAAGAAGCTTTCTGAGAAACTGCTTAGTGTTCTCTTAATTCATCTCACAGAGTTACATCTGTATTTTGTGGATCTCTTTGCTAGCCTTAGTTCTGTGGAATCTGAGAAAAGATATTTCGGATCCCTTTGAAGACTATAGGGCCAAAGGAAATATCCTCCGATAACAAAGAGAAAGAAGCTTTCTGAGAAACTTCTTTGTGTTCTGTGAAATCATCTCACAGAGTTACAGCTTTGCCCTCAAGAAGCCTTTCGCTAAGACAGTTCTTGTTTAATTGGCAAAGTGATATTTGGAAGCCCATAGAGGGCTATGGTGAAAAAGGAAATATCCTCAGATGAAATCTGGAAAGAAGCTTTCTGAGAAACTGCTCTGTGATGTATGACTTCCACTCACAGAATTACATCTGTATTTCGTGGATCTCTTTGCTAGCCTTATTTCTGTGGAATCTGAGAAACGATATTTCGGATCCCTTTGAAGACTATAGGGCCAAAGGAAATATCCTCCGATAACTAAGAGAAAGAAGCTTTCTGAGAAACTTCTTTGTGTTCTGTGAAATCATCTCACAGAGTTACAGTTTTCCCCTCAAGAAGCCTTTCGCTAAGACAGTTCTTGTGGAATTGGCAAAGTGATATTTGGAAGCCCATAGAGGGCTATGGTGAAAAAGGAAATATCCTCAGATGAAATCTGGAATAAAGCTTTCTGAGAAACTGCTTAGTGTTCTGTTAATTCATCTCACAGAGTTACATCTATATTTCGTGGATCTCCTTGCTAGCCTTATTTCTGTGGTTTCTGAGAACATATGTTTCGGATCCCTTTGAAGACTATAGGGTCTAAAGAAATATCTTCCGATAACAAAGAGAAACTAGCTTTCTGAGAAACTTCTTTGTGTTCTGTGAAATCATCTCACATAGTTATAGCTTTCTCCTCAAGAAGCCTTTTGCTAAGACAGTTCTTGTGGAATTGGCAAAGTGATATTTGGAAGCCCATAGAGGGCTATGGTGAAAAAGGAAATATCCTCAGATGAAATCTGGAAGGAAGCTTTCTGAGAAACTGCTTAGTGTTCTGTTAATTCATCTCACAGAGTTACATCTGTATTTCGTGGATCTCTTAGCTAGACTTATTTCTGTGGAATCTGAGAACAGATATTTCGGATCCCTTTGAAGACTATAGGGCCAAAGGAAATATCCTCCGATAACTAGGAGAAAGAAGCTTTCTGAGAAACTTCTTTGTGTTCTGTGAAATCATCTCACAGAGTTACAGCTTTCCCCTCAAGAAGCCTTTCCCTAAGACAGTTCTTGTGGAATTGGCAAAGTGATATTTGGAAGCCCATAGAGGGATATGGTGAAAAAGAAAATATCCTCAGATGAAATCTGGAATAAAGCTTTCTGAGAAACTGCTTAGTGTTCTGTTACTTCATCTCACAGAGTTACATCTGTATTTCGTGGATTTCTTTGCTAGCCTTTTTTCTGTGGAATCTGAGAACATATGTTTCGGAACCCTTTGAAAACTATAGGGCCAAAGGAAATCTCCTCCGATAACAAAGAGAAAGAAGCTCTCTGAGAAACTTCTTTGTGTTCTGTGAAATCATCTCACAGAGTTACAGCTTTCCCCTCAAGAAGCCTTTTGCTAACACAGTTCTTGTGGAATTGGCAAAGTGATATTTGGAATCCCATAGAGGGCTCTGGTGAAAAAGGAAATATCCTCAGATGAAATCTGGAAAGAAGCTTTCTGAGAAACTGCTCTGTGATGTGTGACTTTCACTCACAGAGTTACATCTGTATTTCGTGGATCTCTTTGCTAGCCTTATTTCTGAGGAATCTGAGAACAGATATTTCGGATCCCTTTGAAGACTATAGGGCCAAAGGAAATATCCTCCGATATCTAAGAGAAAGAAGCTTTCTGAGAAACTTCTTTGTGTTCTGTGAAATCATCTCACAGAGTTACAGCTTTCCCCTCAAGAAGCCTTTCGCTAAGACAGTTCTTGCGGAATTGGCAAAGTGATATTTGGAAGCCCATAGAGGGCTATGGTGAAAAAGGAAATATCCTCCGATGAAATCTGGAAAGAAGCTTTCTGAGAAACTGCTTAGTGTTCTGTTAATTCATCTCACAGAGTTACATCTGTATTTCGTGGATCTCTTTGCTAGCCTTATTTCTGTGGAATCTGAGAACAGATATTTCGGATCCCTTTGAAGACTAAAGGGCCAAAGGAAATATCCTCTGATAACAAAGAGAAAGAAGCTTTCTGAGAAACTTCTTTGTGTTCTGCGAAATCATCTCACAGAGTTACAGCTTTCCCGTCAAGAAGCCTTTCGCTAAGAGAGTTCTTGTGGAATTGGCACAGTGATATTTGGAAGCCCATAGAGGGCTGTGGTGAAAAAGGAAATATCCTCAGATGAAATCTGGAAAGAAGCTTTCTGAGAAACTGCTTACTGTTCTGTTAATTCATCTCACAGAGTTACATCTGTATTTCGTGGATCTCTTTGCTAGCCTTATTTCTGTGGAATCTGAGAACAGATATTTCAGATCCCTTTGAAGACTATAGGGCCAAAGGAAATATCCTCCGATAATTAAGAGAAGGAAGCTTTCTGAGAAACTTCTTTGTGTTCTGTGAAATCATCTCACAGAGTTACAGCTTTCCCCTCAAGAAGACTTTCGCTAAGACAGTTCTTGTGGAATTGGCAAAGTGATATTTGGAAGCCCATAGAGGGCTACGGTGAAAAAGGAAATATCCTCCGATGATATCTGGAAAGAAGCTTTCTGAGAAACTGCTTAGTGTTCTGTTACTTCATCTCACAGAGTTAGATCTATATTTCGTGGATCTCTTTGCTAGCCTTATTTCTGTGGAATCTGAGAACAGATATTTCGGATCCCTTTGAAGACTATAGGGAAAAAGGAAATATCCTCCGATAACAAAGAGAAAGAAGCTTTCTGAGAAACTTCTTTGTGTTCTGTGAAATCATCTCACAGAGTTACAGCTTTCCCCTCAAGAAGCCTTTCGCTAAGACAGTTCTTGTGGTATTGGCAAAGTGATATTTGGAAGCCCATAGCGTGCTATGGTGAAAAAGGAAATATCCTCAGATGAAATCTTGAAAGAAGCTTTCTGAGAAACTGCTTAGTGTTCTCTTACTTCATCTCACAGAGTTACATCTGTATTTCGTGGATCTCTTTGCTAGCCTTATTTCTGTGGAATCTGAGAACATATGTTTCGGATCCCTTTGATGACTATAGGGCCAAAGGAAATATCCTCCGATAACAAAGAGAAAGAAGCTTTCTGAGAAACTTCTTTGTGTTCTGTGAAATCATCTCACAGAGTTACAGCTTTCCCCTCAAGAAGCCTTTCGCTAAGACAGTTCTTGTGGAATTGGCAAAGTGATATTTGGAAGCCCATAGAGGGCTCTGGTGAAAAAGGAAATATCCTCAGATGAAATCTGGAAAGAAGCTTTCTGAGAAAGTGCTCTATGATGTGTGACTTCCACTCACAGAGTTACATCTCTATTTCGTGGATCTCTTTGCTAGTCTTATTTCTGTGGAATCTGAGAACAGATATTTCGGATCCCTTTGAAGACTATAGGGCCAAAGGAAATATCCTCCGATAACAAAGAGAAAGAAGCTTTCTGAGAAACTTCTTTGTGTTCTGTGAAATCACCTCACAGAGTTACAGCTTTCCCCTCAAGAAGCCTTTCGCTAAGACAGTTCTTGTGGAATTGGAAAAGTGATATTTGGAAGCCCGTAGAGGGCTCTGGTGAAAAAGGAAATATCCTCAGATGAAATCTGGAAAGAAGCTTTCTGAGAAACTGCTCTGTGATGTGTGTCTTCCACTCACAGAGTTACATCTGTATTTCGTGATTCTCTTTGCTAATCTTATTTCTGTGGAATCTGAGAACAGATATTTCGGATCCCTTTGAAGACTATAGGGCCAAAGGAAATATCCTCCGATAACTAAGAGAAAGAAACTTTCTGAGAACCTTCTTTGTGTTCTGTGAAATCATCTCACAGAGTTACAGCTTTCCCCTCAAGAAGCCTTTCGCTAAGACAGTTCTTGTGGAATTGGCAAAGTGATATTTGGAAGCCCATAGAGGGATATGGTGAAAAAGAAAATATCCTCAGATGAAATCTGGAATAAAGCTTTCTGAGAAACTGCTTAGTGTTCTGTTACTTCATCTCACAGAGTTACATCTGTATTTCGTGGATCTCTTTGCTAGCCTTATTTCTGTGGAATCTGAGAACATATGTTTCGGATCCCTTTGAAAACTATAGGGCCAAAGGAAATCTCCTCCGATAACAAAGAGAAAGAAGCTTTCTGAGAAACTTCTTTGTGTTCTGTGAAATCATCTCACAGAGTTACAGCTTTCCCCTCAAGAACCCTTTCGCTAACACAGTTCTTGTGGAATTGGCAAAGTGATATTTGGAAGCCCATAGACGGCTCTGGTGAAAAAGGAAATATCCTCAGATGAAATCTGGAAAGAATCTTTCTGAGAAACTGCTTAGTGTTCTGTTAATTCATCTCACAGAGTTACATCTGTATTTCGTGGATCTCTTTGCTAGCCTTATTTCTGTGGAATCTGAGAACAGATATTTCGGATCCCTTTGAAGACTAAAGGGCCAAAGGAAATATCCTCTGATAACAAAGAGAAAGAAGCTTTCTGAGAAACTTCTTTGTGTTCTGCGAAATCATCTCACAGAGTTACAGCTTTCCCCTCAAGAAGCCTTTCGCTAAGAGAGTTCTTGTGGAATTGGCACAGTGATATTTGGAAGCCCATAGAGGGCTATGGTGAAAAAGGAAATATCCTCAGATGAAATCTGGAAAGAAGCTTTCTGAGAAACTGCTTACTGTTCTGTTAATTCATCTCACAGAGTTACATCTGTATTTCGTGGATCTCTTTGCTAGCCTTATTTCTGTGGAATCTGAGAACAGATATTTCAGATCCCTTTGAAGACTATAGGGCCAAAGGAAATATCCTCCGATAATTAAGAGAAGGAAGCTTTCTGAGAAACTTCTTTGTGTTCTGTGAAATCATCTCACAGAGTTACAGCTTTCCCCTCAAGAAGACTTTCGCTAAGACAGTTCTTGTGGAATTGGCAAAGTGATATTTGGAAGCCCATAGAAGGCTACGGTGAAAAAGGAAATATCCTCCGATGATATCTGGAAAGAAGCTTTCTGAGAAACTGCTTAGTGTTCTGTTACTTCATCTCACAGAGTTAGATCTATATTTCGTGGATCTCTTTGCTAGCCTTATTTCTGTGGAATCTGAGAACAGATATTTCGGATCCCTTTGAAGACTATAGGGAAAAAGGAAATATCCTCCGATAACAAAGAGAAAGAAGCTTTCTGAGAAACTTCTTTGTGTTCTGTGAAATCATCTCACAGAGTTACAGCTTTCCCCTCAAGAAGCCTTTCGCTAAGACAGTTCTTGTGGAATTGGCAAAGTGATATTTGGAAGCCCATAGCGTGCTATGGTGAAAAAGGAAATATCCTCAGATGAAATCTTGAAAGAAGCTTTCTGAGAAACTGCTTAGTGTTCTCTTACTTCATCTCACAGAGTTACATCTGTATTTCGCGGATCTCTTTGCTAGCCTTATTTCTGTGGAATCTGAGAACATATGTTTCGGATCCCTTTGATGACTATAGGGCCAAAGGAAATATCCTCCGATAACAAAGAGAAAGAAGCTTTCTGAGAAACTTCTTTGTGTTCTGTGAAATCATCTCACAGAGTTACAGCTTTCGCCTCAAGAAGCCTTTCGCTAAGACAGTTCTTGTGGAATTGGCAAAGTGATATTTGGAAGCCCATAGAGGGCTCTGGTGAAAAAGGAAATATCCTCAGATGAAATCTGGAAAGAAGCTTTCTGAGAAAGTGCTCTATGATGTGTGACTTCCACTCACAGAGTTACATCTCTATTTCGTGGATCTCTTTGCTAGTCTTATTTCTGTGGAATCTGAGAACAGATATTTCGGATCCCTTTGAAGACTATAGGGCCAAAGGAAATATCCTCCGATAACAAAGAGAAAGAAGCTTTCTGAGAAACTTCTTTGTGTTCTGTGAAATCACCTCACAGAGTTACAGCTTTCCCCTCAAGAAGCCTTTCGCTAAGACAGTTCTTGTGGAATTGGAATAGTGATATTTGGAAGCCCGTAGAGGGCTCTGGTGAAAAAGGAAATATCCTCAGATGAAATCTGGAAAGAAGCTTTCTGAGAAACTGCTCTGTGGTGTGTGTCTTCCACTCACAGAGTTACATCTGTATTTCGTGATTCTCTTTGCTAATCTTATTTCTGTGGAATCTGAGAACAGATATTTCGGATCCCTTTGAAGACTATAGGGCCAAAGGTAATATCCTCCGATAACTAAGAGAAAGAAACTTTCTGAGAACCTTCTTTGTGTTCTGTGAAATCATCTCACAGAGTTACAGCTTTCCCCTCAAGAAGCCTTTCGCTAAGACAGTTCTTGTGGAATTGGCAAAGTGATATTTGGAAGCCCATAGAGGGATATGGTGAAAAAGAAAATATCCTCAGATGAAATCTGGAATAAAGCTTTCTGAGAAACTGCTTAGTGTTCTGTTACTTCATCTCACAGAGTTACATCTGTATTTCGTGGATCTCTTTGCTAGCCTTATTTCTGTGGAATCTGAGAACATATGTTTCGGATCCCTTTGAAAACTATAGGGCCAAAGGAAATCTCCTCCGATAACAAAGAGAAAGAAGCTTTCTGAGAAACTTCTTTGTGTTCTGTGAAATCATCTCACAGAGTTACAGCTTTCCCCTCAAGAACCCTTTCGCTAACACAGTTCTTGTGGAATTGGCAAAGTGATATTTGGAAGCCCATAGACGGCTCTGGTGAAAAAGGAAATATCCTCCGATGAAATCTGGAAAGAAGCTTTCTGAGAAACTGCTTAGTGTACTGTTAATTCATCTCACAGAGTTACATCTGTATTTCGTGGATGTCTTTGCTAGCCTTATTTCTGTGGAATCTGAGAACAGATATTTCGGATCCCTTTGAAGACTAAAGGGCCAAAGGAAATATCCTCCGATAACAAAGAGAAAGAAGCTTTCTGAGAAACTTCTTTGTGTTCTGCGAAATCATCTCACAGAGTTACAGCTTTCCCCTCAAGAAGCCTTTCGCTAAGAGAGTTCTTGTGGAATTGGCACACTGATATTTGGAAGCCCATAGAGGGCTATGGTGAAAAAGGAAATATCCTCAGATGAAATCTGGAAAGAAGCTTTCTGAGAAACTGCTTACTGTTCTGTTAATTCATCTCACAGAGTTACATCTGTATTTCGTGGATCTCTTTGCTAGTCTTATTTCTGTTGAATCTGAGAACAGATATTTCAGATCCCTTTGAAGACTATAGGGCCAAAGGAAATATCCTCCGATAATTAAGAGAAGGAAGCTTTCTGAGAAACTTCTTTGTGTTCTGTGAAATCATCTCACAGAGTTACAGCTTTCCCCTCAAGAAGCCTTTCGCTAAGACAGTTCTTGTGGAATTGGCAAAGTGATATTTGGAAGCCCATAGAGGGCTACGGTGAAAAAGGAAATATCCTCCGATGATATCTGGAAAGAAGCTTTCTGAGAAACTGCTTAGTGTTCTGTTACTTCATCTCACAGAGTTAGATCTATATTTCGTGGATCTCTTTGCTAGCCTTATTTCTGTGGAATCTGAGAACAGATATTTCGGATCCCTTTGAAGACTATAGGGCCAAAGGAAATATCCTCCGATAACAAAGAGAAAGAAGCTTTCTGAGAAACTTCTTTGTGTTCTGTGAAATCATCTCACAGAGTTACAGCTTTCCCCTCAAGAAGCCTTTCGCTAAGAGAGTTCTTGTGGAATTGGCACAGTGATATTTGGAAGCCCTTAGAGGGCTATGGTGAAAAAGGAAATATCCTCAGATGAAATCTGGAAAGAAGCTTTCTGAGAAACTGCTTACTGTTCTGTTAATTCATCTCACAGAGTTACATCTGTATTTCGTGGATCTCTTTGCTAGACTTATTTCTGTGGAATCTGAGAACAGATATTTCAGATCCCTTTGAAGACTATAGGGCCAAAGGAAATATCCTCCGATAATTAAGAGAAGGAAGCTTTCTGAGAAACTTCTTTGTGTTCTGTGAAATCATCTCACAGAGTTACAGCTTTCCCCTCAAGAAGCCTTTCGCTAAGACAGTTCTTGTGGAATTGGCAAAGTGATATTTGGAAGCCCATAGAGGGCTACGGTGAAAAAGGAAATATCCTCAGATGATATCTGGAAAGAAGCTTTCTGAGAAACTGCTTAGTGTTCTGTTACTTCATCTCACAGAGTTAGATCTATATTTCGTGGATCTCTTTGCTAGCCTTATTTCTGTGGAATCTGAGAACAGATATTTCGGATCCCTTTGAAGACTATAGGGCCAAAGGAAATATCCTCCGATAACAAAGAGAAAGAAGCTTTCTGAGAAACTTCTTTGTGTTCTGTGAAATCACCTCACAGAGTTACAGCTTTCCCCTCAAGAAGCCTTTCGCTAAGACAGTTCTTGTGGAATTGGCAAAGTGATATTTGGAAGCCCGTAGAGGGCTCTGGTGAAAAAGGAAATATCCTCAGATGAAATCTGGAAAGAAGCTTTCTGAGAAACTGCTCTGTGATGTGTGTCTTCCACTCACAGAGTTACATCTGTATTTCGTGGATCTCTTTGCTAGTCTTATTTCTGAGGAATCTGAGAACAGATATTTCGGATCCCTTTGAAGACTATAGGGCCAAAGGAAATATCCTCCGATATCTAAGAGAAAGAAGCTTTCTGAGAAACTTCTTTGTGTTCTGTGAAATCATCTCACAGAGTTACAGCTTTCCCCTCAAGAAGCCTTTCGCTAAGACAGTTCTTGTGGAATTGGAAAAGTGATATTTGGAAGCCCATAGAGGGCTACGGTGAAAAAGGAAATATCCTCCGATGAAATCTGGAAAGAAGCTTTCTGAGAAACTGCTTAGTGTTCTGTTAATTCATCTCACAGAGTTACATCTGTATTTCGTGGATCTCTTTGCTAGCCTTATTTCTGTGGAATCTGAGAACAGATATTTCGGATCCCTTTGAAGATTATAGGGGCAAAGGAAATATCCTCCGATAACAAAGAGAAAGAAGGTTTCTGAGAAACTTCTTTGTGTTCTATGAAATCATCTCACAGAGTTACAGCTTTCTGCTCAAGAAGCCTTTCGCTAAGACAGTTCTTGTGGAATTGGCAAAGTGATATTTGGAAGCCCATAGAGGGCTCTGGTGAAAAAGGAAATATCCTCAGATGAAATCTGGAAAGAAGCTTTCCGAGAAACTGCTCTGTGATGTGTGACATACACTCACAGAGTTACATCTGTATTTCGTGGATCTCTTTGCTAGCCTTATATCTGTGGAATCTGAGAACAGATATTTCGATCCCTTTGAAGACTATAGGTCTAAAGGAAATATCCTAAGATAACAAAGAGAAAGAAGTTTTCTGAGAATCTTCTTTGTGTTCTGTGAAATCATCTCACAGAGTTACAGCTTTTCCCTCAAGGAGGCTTTCGCTAGGATAGTTCTTGTGTAATTGGCAAAGTCATATTTGGAAGCCCATAGAGGGCTACGGTGAAAAAGGAAATATCCTCCGATCAAATCTGGAAAGAAGCTTTCTGAGAAACTGCTTAGTGTTCTGTTAATTCATCTCACAGAGTTAGACCTATATTTCGTGGATCTCTTTGCTAGCCTTATTTCTGTGGAAACTGAGAACAGATATTTCGGATCCCTTTGAAGACTATAGGGTCAAAGGAAATGTCCTCCGATAACTAAGAGAAAGAAGCTTTCTGAGAAACTTCTTTGTGTTCTGTGAAATCATCTCACAGAGTTACAGCTTTCCCCTCAAGAAGCCTTTCGCTAAGACAGTTCTTGTGGAATTGGCAAAGTGATATTTGGAAGCCCATTGAGGGCTATGGTGAAAAAGGAAATATCCTCAGATGAAATCTGGAAAGAAGCTTTCTGAGAAACTGCACTGTGATGTGTGAATTCCACTCACAGAGTTACATCTGTATTTCGTGATTCTCTTTGCTAGCCTTATTTCTGTGGAATCTGAGAACAGATATTTCGGATCCCTTTGAAGACTATAGGGCCAAGGGAAATATCGTCCGATAACTAAGAGAAAGAAGCTTTCTGAGAAACTTCTCTGTGTTCTGTGAAATCATCTCACAGAGTTACAGCTTTTCCCTCAAGACGCCTTTCGCTAAGACAGTTCTTGTGGAATAGGCAAAGGGATATTTGGAAGCCCATAGAGGGCTATGGTGAAAAAGGAAATATCCTCAGATGAAATCTGGAAAGAAGCATTCTGAGAAACTGCTTAGTGTTCTGTTAATTCATCTCACAGAGTAACATGAATATTTCGTGAATCTCTTTGCTAGCCTTATTTCTGTGGAATCTGAGAACAGATATTTCGGATCCCTTTGAAGACAAAGGGCCACAGGAAATATCCTCCGATAACAAAGAGAAATAAGCTTTCTGAGAAACTTCTTTGTGTTCTGTGAAATCATCTCACAGAGTTACAGCTTTCCCCTCAAGAAGCCTTTCGCTAAGACAGTTCTTGTTTAATTGGCAAAGCCATATTTGGAAGCCCATAGAGGGCTATAGTGAAAAAGGAAATATCCTCCGATGAAATCAGGAAAGAAGCTTTCTGAGAAACTGCTTAGTGTTCTGTTACTTCATCTCACCGAGTTAGATCTATATTTCGTGGATCTCTTTGCTAGCCTTATTTCTGTGGAATCTGAGAACAGATATTTCGGATCCCTTTGAAGACTATTGGGCCAAAGGAAATATCCTCCGATAACAAAGAGAAAGAATCTTTCTGAGAAACTTCTTTGTGTTCTGTGAAATCATCTAACAGAGTTACAGCTTTCCCCTCAAGAAGCCTTTCGCTAAGACAGTTCTTGTGGAATTGGCAAAGTGATATTTGGAAGCCCATAGCGTGCTATGGTGAAAAAGGAAATATCCTCCGATGAAATCTGGAAAGAAGCTTTCTGAGAAACTGCTTAGTGTTCTGTTAATTCATCTCACAGAGTTACATCTATATTTCGTGGATCTCTTTGCTAGCCTTATTTCTAGGAATTTGAGAACAGATATTTCAGATCCCTTTGAAGACTATAGGGCCAAAGGAAATAGCTTCCGATAACAAAGAGAAAGAAACTTTCTGAGAAACTTCTTTGTGTTCTGTGAAATCATCTCACAGAGTTACAGCTTTCCCCTCAAGAAGCCTTTTGCTAAGACAGTTCTTGTGGAATTGGCAAAGTGATATTTGGAAGCCCATAGAGGGCTATGGTGAAAAAGGGAATATCCTCAGATGAAATCTGGAAAGAAGCTTTCTGAGAAACTGCTCTGTGATGTGTGAATTCCACTCACAGACTTACATCTGTATTTCGTGGATCTCTTTGCTAGCCTTATTTCTGTGGAATCTGAGAACAGATATTTCGGATCCCTTTGAAGACTATAGGGCCAAGGGAAATATCGTCCGATAACTAAGAGAAAGAAGCTTTCTGAGAAACTTCTTTGTGTTCTGTGAAATCATCTCACAGAGTTACAGCTTTCCCCTCAAGACGCCTTTCGCTAAGACAGTTCTTGTGGAATAGGCAAAGGGATATTTGGAAGCCCATAGAGGGCTATGGTGAAAAAGGAAATATCCTCAGATGAAATCTGGAAAGAAGCATTCTGAGAAACTGCTTAGTGTTCTGTTAATTCATCTCACAGAGTTACATCTATATTTCGTGGATCTCTTTGCTAGCCTTATTTCTGAGGAATCTGAGAACAGATATTTCGGATCCCTTTGAAGACTATAGGGCCAAAGGAAATATCCTCCGATATCTAAGAGAAAGAAGCTTTCTGAGAAACTTCTTTGTGTTCTGTGAAATCATCTCACAGAGTTACAGCTTTCCCCTCAAGAAGCCTTTCGCTAAGACAGTTCTTGCGGAATTGGCAAAGTGATATTTGGAAGCCCATAGAGGGCTATGGTGAAAAAGGAAATATCCTCCGATGAAATCTGGAAAGAAGCTTTCTGAGAAACTGCTTAGTGTTCTTTAATTCATCTCACAGAGTTACATCTGTATTTCGTGGATCTCTTTGCTAGCCTTATTTCTGTGGAATCTGAGAACAGATATTTCGGATCCCTTTGAAGACTAAAGGGCCAAAGGAAATATCCTCTGATAACAAAGAGAAAGAAGCTTTCTGAGAAACTTCTTTGTGTTCTGCGAAATCATCTCACAGAGTTACAGCTTTCCCGTCAAGAAGCCTTTCGCTAAGAGAGTTCTTGTGGAATTGGCACAGTGATATTTGGAAGCCCATAGAGGGCTGTGGTGAAAAAGGAAATATCCTCAGATGAAATCTGGAAAGAAGCTTTCTGAGAAACTGCTTACTGTTCTGTTAATTCATCTCACAGAGTTACATCTGTATTTCGTGGATCTCTTTGCTAGCCTTATTTCTGTGGAATCTGAGAACAGATATTTCAGATCCCTTTGAAGACTATAGGGCCAAAGGAAATATCCTCCGATAATTAAGAGAAGGAAGCTTTCTGAGAAACTTCTTTGTGTTCTGTGAAATCATCTCACAGAGTTACAGCTTTCCGCTCAAGAAGCCTTTCGCTAAGAGAGTTCTTGTGGAATTGGCAAAGTGATATTTGGAAGCCCATTGAGGGCTATGGTGAAAAAGGAAATATCCTCCGATGAAATCTGGAAAGAAGCTTTCTGACAAACTGCTTAGTGTTCTGTTAATTCATGTCACAGAGTTACATCTATATTTCGTGGATCTCTTTGCTAGCCTTATTTTTATGGAATCTGAGAACAGACATTTCGGATCCCTTTGAAGACTATAGGGCCAAAGGAAATATCCTCCGATAACAAAGAGAAAGAAGCTTTCTGAGAAACTTCTTTGTGTTCTGTGAAATCATCTCACAGAGTTACAGCTTTCCCGTCAAGAAGTCTTTCGCTAAGACAGTTCTTGTGGAATTGGCAAAGTGATATTTGGAAGCCCCTAGAGGGCTATGGTCAAAATGGAAATATCCTCCGATGAAATCTGGAAAGAAGCTTTCTGAGAAACTGCTTAGTGTTCTGTTAATTCATCTCACAGAGTTACATCTATATTTCGTGGATCTCTTTGCTAGCCTTATTTCTGTGAAATCTGAGAACAGATATTTCGGATCCCTTTGAAGACTACAGGGCCTAAGGAAATATCTTCCGATAACATAGAGAAACTAGCTTTCTGAGAAACTTCTTTGTGTTCTGTGAAATCATCTCACAGAGTTACAGCTTTCCCCTCAAGAAGCCTTTCGCTAAGACAGTTCTTGTGGAATTGGCAAAGTGATATTTGGAAGCCCATAGCGTGCTATGGTGAAAAAGGAAATATCCTCAGATGAAATCTTGAAAGAAGCTTTCTGAGAAACTACTTAGTGTTCTCTTACTTCATCTCACAGAGTTACATCTGTATTTCGTGGATCTCTTTGCTAGCCTTATTTCTGTGGAATCTGAGAACATATTTTTCGGATCCCTTTGATGACTATAGAGCCAAAGGAAATATCCTCCGATAACAAAGAGAAAGAAGCTTTCTGAGAAACTTCTTTGTGTTCTGTGACATCATCTCACAGAGTTACAGCTTTCCCCTCAAGAAGCCTTTCGCTAAGACAGTTCTTGTGGAATTGGCAAAGGGATATTTGGAAGCCCGTAGAGGGCTCTGGTGAAAAAGGAAATATCCTCAGATGAAATCTGGAAAGAAGCTTTCTGAGAAACTGCTCTGTGATGTGTGTCTTCCACTCACAGAGTTACATGTGTATTTCGTGGATCTCCTTGCTAGCCTTATTTCTGTGGAATCTGAGAACTGATATTTCGGATCCCTTTGAAGACTATAGGGCCAAAGGAAATATCCTCCGATAACTAAGAGAAAGAAGCTTTCTGAGAAACTTCTTTGTGTTCTGTGAAATCATCTCACAGAGTTACAGCTTTCCCCTCAAGAAGCCTTTCGCTAAGACAATTCTTTTGGAATTGGGAAGTGATATTTGGAAGCCCATAGAGGGCTATGTTGAAAAAGGAAATATCCTCAGATGAAATCTGGAAAGAAGCTTTCTGAGAAACTGCTTAGTGTTCTCTTAATTCATCTCACAGAGTTACATCTGTATTTTGTGGATCTCTTTGCTAGCCTTAGTTCTGTGGAATCTGAGAAAAGATATTTCGGATCCCTTTGAAGACTATAGGGCCAAAGGAAATATCCTCCGATAACAAAGAGAAAGAAGCTTTCTGAGAAACTTCTTTGTGTTCTGTGAAATCATCTCACAGAGTTACAGCTTTGCCCTCAAGAAGCCTTTCGCTAAGACAGTTCTTGTTTAATTGGCAAAGTGATATTTGGAAGCCCATAGAGGGCTATGGTGAAAAAGGAAATATCCTCAGATGAAATCTGGAAAGAAGCTTTCTGAGAAACTGCTCTGTGATGTATGACTTCCACTCACAGAATTACATCTGTATTTCGTGGATCTCTTTGCTAGCCTTATTTCTGTGGAATCTGAGAAACGATATTTCGGATCCCTTTGAAGACTATAGGGCCAAAGGAAATATCCTCCGATAACTAAGAGAAAGAAGCTTTCTGAGAAACTTCTTTGTGTTCTGTGAAATCATCTCACAGAGTTACAGTTTTCCCCTCAAGAAGCCTTTCGCTAAGACAGTTCTTGTGGAATTGGCAAAGTGATATTTGGAAGCCCATAGAGGGCTATGGTGAAAAAGGAAATATCCTCAGATGAAATCTGGAATAAAGCTTTCTGAGAAACTGCTTAGTGTTCTGTTAATTCATCTCACAGAGTTACATCTATATTTCGTGGATCTCCTTGCTAGCCTTATTTCTGTGGTTTCTGAGAACATATGTTTCGGATCCCTTTGAAGACTATAGGGTCTAAAGAAATATCTTCCGATAACAAAGAGAAACTAGCTTTCTGAGAAACTTCTTTGTGTTCTGTGAAATCATCTCACATAGTTATAGCTTTCTCCTCAAGAAGCCTTTTGCTAAGACAGTTCTTGTGGAATTGGCAAAGTTATATTTGGAAGCCCATAGAGGGCTATGGTGAAAAAGGAAATATCCTCAGATGAAATCTGGAAGGAAGCTTTCTGAGAAACTGCTTAGTGTTCTGTTAATTCATCTCACAGAGTTACATCTGTATTTCGTGGATCTCTTAGCTAGACTTATTTCTGTGGAATCTGAGAACAGATATTTCGGATCCCTTTGAAGACTATAGGGCCAAAGGAAATATCCTCCGATAACTAGGAGAAAGAAGCTTTCTGAGAAACTTCTTTGTGTTCTGTGAAATCATCTCACAGAGTTACAGCTTTCCCCTCAAGAAGCCTTTCCCTAAGACAGTTCTTGTGGAATTGGCAAAGTGATATTTGGAAGCCCATAGAGGGATATGGTGAAAAAGAAAATATCCTCAGATGAAATCTGGAATAAAGCTTTCTGAGAAACTGCTTAGTGTTCTGTTACTTCATCTCACAGAGTTACATCTGTATTTCGTGGATTTCTTTGCTAGCCTTTTTTCTGTGGAATCTGAGAACATATGTTTCGGAACCCTTTGAAAACTATAGGGCCAAAGGAAATCTCCTCCGATAACAAAGAGAAAGAAGCTCTCTGAGAAACTTCTTTGTGTTCTGTGAAATCATCTCACAGAGTTACAGCTTTCCCCTCAAGAAGCCTTTTGCTAACACAGTTCTTGTGGAATTGGCAAAGTGATATTTGGAATCCCATAGAGGGCTCTGGTGAAAAAGGAAATATCCTCAGATGAAATCTGGAAAGAAGCTTTCTGAGAAACTGCTCTGTGATGTGTGACTTTCACTCACAGAGTTACATCTGTATTTCGTGGATCTCTTTGCTAGCCTTATTTCTGAGGAATCTGAGAACAGATATTTCGGATCCCTTTGAAGACTATAGGGCCAAAGGAAATATCCTCCGATATCTAAGAGAAAGAAGCTTTCTGAGAAACTTCTTTGTGTTCTGTGAAATCATCTCACAGAGTTACAGCTTTCCCCTCAAGAAGCCTTTCGCTAAGACAGTTCTTGCGGAATTGGCAAAGTGATATTTGGAAGCCCATAGAGGGCTATGGTGAAAAAGGAAATATCCTCCGATGAAATCTGGAAAGAAGCTTTCTGAGAAACTGCTTAGTGTTCTGTTAATTCATCTCACAGAGTTACATCTGTATTTCGTGGATCTCTTTGCTAGCCTTATTTCTGTGGAATCTGAGAACAGATATTTCGGATCCCTTTGAAGACTAAAGGGCCAAAGGAAATATCCTCTGATAACAAAGAGAAAGAAGCTTTCTGAGAAACTTCTTTGTGTTCTGCGAAATCATCTCACAGAGTTACAGCTTTCCCGTCAAGAAGCCTTTCGCTAAGAGAGTTCTTGTGGAATTGGCACAGTGATATTTGGAAGCCCATAGAGGGCTGTGGTGAAAAAGGAAATATCCTCAGATGAAATCTGGAAAGAAGCTTTCTGAGAAACTGCTTACTGTTCTGTTAATTCATCTCACAGAGTTACATCTGTATTTCGTGGATCTCTTTGCTAGCCTTATTTCTGTGGAATCTGAGAACAGATATTTCAGATCCCTTTGAAGACTATAGGGCCAAAGGAAATACCCTCCGATAATTAAGAGAAGGAAGCTTTCTGAGAAACTTCTTTGTGTTCTGTGAAATCATCTCACAGAGTTACAGCTTTCCCCTCAAGAAGACTTTCGCTAAGACAGTTCTTGTGGAATTGGCAAAGTGATATTTGGAAGCCCATAGAGGGCTACGGTGAAAAAGGAAATATCCTCCGATGATATCTGGAAAGAAGCTTTCTGAGAAACTGCTTAGTGTTCTGTTACTTCATCTCACAGAGTTAGATCTATATTTCGTGGATCTCTTTGCTAGCCTTATTTCTGTGGAATCTGAGAACAGATATTTCGGATCCCTTTGAAGACTATAGGGAAAAAGGAAATATCCTCCGATAACAAAGAGAAAGAAGCTTTCTGAGAAACTTCTTTGTGTTCTGTGAAATCATCTCACAGAGTTACAGCTTTCCCCTCAAGAAGCCTTTCGCTAAGACAGTTCTTGTGGTATTGGCAAAGTGATATTTGGAAGCCCATAGCGTGCTATGGTGAAAAAGGAAATATCCTCAGATGAAATCTTGAAAGAAGCTTTCTGAGAAACTGCTTAGTGTTCTCTTACTTCATCTCACAGAGTTACATCTGTATTTCGTGGATCTCTTTGCTAGCCTTATTTCTGTGGAATCTGAGAACATATGTTTCGGATCCCTTTGATGACTATAGGGCCAAAGGAAATATCCTCCGATAACAAAGAGAAAGAAGCTTTCTGAGAAACTTCTTTGTGTTCTGTGAAATCATCTCACAGAGTTACAGCTTTCCCCTCAAGAAGCCTTTCGCTAAGACAGTTCTTGTGGAATTGGCAAAGTGATATTTGGAAGCCCATAGAGGGCTCTGGTGAAAAAGGAAATATCCTCAAATGAAATCTGGAAAGAAGCTTTCTGAGAAAGTGCTCTATGATGTGTGACTTCCACTCACAGAGTTACATCTCTATTTCGTGGATCTCTTTGCTAGTCTTATTTCTGTGGAATCTGAGAACAGATATTTCGGATCCCTTTGAAGACTATAGGGCCAAAGGAAATATCCTCCGATAACAAAGAGAAAGAAGCTTTCTGAGAAACTTCTTTGTGTTCTGTGAAATCACCTCACAGAGTTACAGCTTTCCCCTCAAGAAGCCTTTCGCTAAGACAGTTCTTGTGGAATTGGAAAAGTGATATTTGGAAGCCCGTAGAGGGCTCTGGTGAAAAAGGAAATATCCTCAGATGAAATCTGGAAAGAAGCTTTCTGAGAAACTGCTCTGTGATGTGTGTCTTCCACTCACAGAGTTACATCTGTATTTCGTGATTCTCTTTGCTAATCTTATTTCTGTGGAATCTGAGAACAGATATTTCGGATCCCTTTGAAGACTATAGGGCCAAAGGAAATATCCTCCGATAACTAAGAGAAAGAAACTTTCTGAGAACCTTCTTTGTGTTCTGTGAAATCATCTCACAGAGTTACAGCTTTCCCCTCAAGAAGCCTTTCGCTAAGACAGTTCTTGTGGAATTGGCAAAGTGATATTTGGAAGCCCATAGAGGGATATGGTGAAAAAGAAAATATCCTCAGATGAAATCTGGAATAAAGCTTTCTGAGAAACTGCTTAGTGTTCTGTTACTTCATCTCACAGAGTTACATCTGTATTTCGTGGATCTCTTTGCTAGCCTTATTTCTGTGGAATCTGAGAACATATGTTTCGGATCCCTTTGAAAACTATAGGGCCAAAGGAAATCTCCTCCGATAACAAAGAGAAAGAAGCTTTCTGAGAAACTTCTTTGTGTTCTGTGAAATCATCTCACAGAGTTACAGCTTTCCCCTCAAGAACCCTTTCGCTAACACAGTTCTTGTGGAATTGGCAAAGTGATATTTGGAAGCCCATAGACGGCTCTGGTGAAAAAGGAAATATCCTCAGATGAAATCTGGAAAGAATCTTTCTGAGAAACTGCTTAGTGTTCTGTTAATTCATCTCACAGAGTTACATCTGTATTTCGTGGATCTCTTTGCTAGCCTTATTTCTGTGGAATCTGAGAACAGATATTTCGGATCCCTTTGAAGACTAAAGGGCCAAAGGAAATATCCTCTGATAACAAAGAGAAAGAAGCTTTCTGAGAAACTTCTTTGTGTTCTGCGAAATCATCTCACAGAGTTACAGCTTTCCCCTCAAGAAGCCTTTCGCTAAGAGAGTTCTTGTGGAATTGGCACAGTGATATTTGGAAGCCCATAGAGGGCTATGGTGAAAAAGGAAATATCCTCAGATGAAATCTGGAAAGAAGCTTTCTGAGAAACTGCTTACTGTTCTGTTAATTCATCTCACAGAGTTACATCTGTATTTCGTGGATCTCTTTGCTAGCCTTATTTCTGTGGAATCTGAGAACAGATATTTCAGATCCCTTTGAAGACTATAGGGCCAAAGGAAATATCCTCCGATAATTAAGAGAAGGAAGCTTTCTGAGAAACTTCTTTGTGTTCTGTGAAATCATCTCACAGAGTTACAGCTTTCCCCTCAAGAAGACTTTCGCTAAGACAGTTCTTGTGGAATTGGCAAAGTGATATTTGGAAGCCCATAGAAGGCTACGGTGAAAAAGGAAATATCCTCCGATGATATCTGGAAAGAAGCTTTCTGAGAAACTGCTTAGTGTTCTGTTACTTCATCTCACAGAGTTAGATCTATATTTCGTGGATCTCTTTGCTAGCCTTATTTCTGTGGAATCTGAGAACAGATATTTCGGATCCCTTTGAAGACTATAGGGAAAAAGGAAATATCCTCCGATAACAAAGAGAAAGAAGCTTTCTGAGAAACTTCTTTGTGTTCTGTGAAATCATCTCACAGAGTTACAGCTTTCCCCTCAAGAAGCCTTTCGCTAAGACAGTTCTTGTGGAATTGGCAAAGTGATATTTGGAAGCCCATAGCGTGCTATGGTGAAAAAGGAAATATCCTCAGATGAAATCTTGAAAGAAGCTTTCTGAGAAACTGCTTAGTGTTCTCTTACTTCATCTCACAGAGTTACATCTGTATTTCGCGGATCTCTTTGCTAGCCTTATTTCTGTGGAATCTGAGAATATATGTTTCGGATCCCTTTGATGACTATAGGGCCAAAGGAAATATCCTCCGATAACAAAGAGAAAGAAGCTTTCTGAGAAACTTCTTTGTGTTCTGTGAAATCATCTCACAGAGTTACAGCTTTCCCCTCAAGAAGCCTTTCGCTAAGACAGTTCTTGTGGAATTGGCAAAGTGATATTTGGAAGCCCATAGAGGGCTCTGGTGAAAAAGGAAATATCCTCAGATGAAATCTGGAAAGAAGCTTTCTGAGAAAGTGCTCTATGATGTGTGACTTCCACTCACAGAGTTACATCTCTATTTCGTGGATCTCTTTGCTAGTCTTATTTCTGTGGAATCTGAGAACAGATATTTCGGATCCCTTTGAAGACTATAGGGCCAAAGGAAATATCCTCCGATAACAAAGAGAAAGAAGCTTTCTGAGAAACTTCTTTGTGTTCTGTGAAATCACCTCACAGAGTTACAGCTTTCCCCTCAAGAAGCCTTTCGCTAAGACAGTTCTTGTGGAATTGGAATAGTGATATTTGGAAGCCCGTAGAGGGCTCTGGTGAAAAAGGAAATATCCTCAGATGAAATCTGGAAAGAAGCTTTCTGAGAAACTGCTCTGTGGTGTGTGTCTTCCACTCACAGAGTTACATCTGTATTTCGTGATTCTCTTTGCTAATCTTATTTCTGTGGAATCTGAGAACAGATATTTCGGATCCCTTTGAAGACTATAGGGCCAAAGGTAATATCCTCCGATAACTAAGAGAAAGAAACTTTCTGAGAACCTTCTTTGTGTTCTGTGAAATCATCTCACAGAGTTACAGCTTTCCCCTCAAGAAGCCTTTCGCTAAGACAGTTCTTGTGGAATTGGCAAAGTGATATTTGGAAGCCCATAGAGGGATATGGTGAAAAAGAAAATATCCTCAGATGAAATCTGGAATAAAGCTTTCTGAGAAACTGCTTAGTGTTCTGTTACTTCATCTCACAGAGTTACATCTGTATTTCGTGGATCTCTTTGCTAGCCTTATTTCTGTGGAATCTGAGAACATATGTTTCGGATCCCTTTGAAAACTATAGGGCCAAAGGAAATCTCCTCCGATAACAAAGAGAAAGAAGCTTTCTGAGAAACTTCTTTGTGTTCTGTGAAATCATCTCACAGAGTTACAGCTTTCCCCTCAAGAACCCTTTCGCTAACACAGTTCTTGTGGAATTGGCAAAGTGATATTTGGAAGCCCATAGACGGCTCTGGTGAAAAAGGAAATATCCTCCGATGAAATCTGGAAAGAAGCTTTCTGAGAAACTGCTTAGTGTACTGTTAATTCATCTCACAGAGTTACATCTGTATTTCGTGGATCTCTTTGCTAGACTTATTTCTGTGGAATCTGAGAACAGATATTTCGGATCCCTTTGAAGACTAAAGGGCCAAAGGAAATATCCTCCGATAACAAAGAGAAAGAAGCTTTCTGAGAAACTTCTTTGTGTTCTGCGAAATCATCTCACAGAGTTACAGCTTTCCCCTCAAGAAGCCTTTCGCTAAGAGAGTTCTTGTGGAATTGGCACACTGATATTTGGAAGCCCATAGAGGGCTATGGTGAAAAAGGAAATATCCTCAGATGAAATCTGGAAAGAAGCTTTCTGAGAAACTGCTTACTGTTCTGTTAATTCATCTCACAGAGTTACATCTGTATTTCGTGGATCTCTTTGCTAGCCTTATTTCTGTTGAATCTGAGAACAGATATTTCAGATCCCTTTGAAGACTATAGGGCCAAAGGAAATATCCTCCGATAATTAAGAGAAGGAAGCTTTCTGAGAAACTTCTTTGTGTTCTGTGAAATCATCTCACAGAGTTACAGCTTTCCCCTCAAGAAGCCTTTCGCTAAGACAGTTCTTGTGGAATTGGCAAAGTGATATTTGGAAGCCCATAGAGGGCTACGGTGAAAAAGGAAATATCCTCCGATGATATCTGGAAAGAAGCTTTCTGAGAAACTGCTTAGTGTTCTGTTACTTCATCTCACAGAGTTAGATCTATATTTCGTGGATCTCTTTGCTAGCCTTATTTCTGTGGAATCTGAGAACAGATATTTCGGATCCCTTTGAAGACTATAGGGCCAAAGGAAATATCCTCCGATAACAAAGAGAAAGAAGCTTTCTGAGAAACTTCTTTGTGTTCTGTGAAATCATCTCACAGAGTTACAGCTTTCCCCTCAAGAAGCCTTTCGCTAAGAGAGTTCTTGTGGAATTGGCACAGTGATATTTGGAAGCCCATAGAGGGCTATGGTGAAAAAGGAAATATCCTCAGATGAAATCTGGAAAGAAGCTTTCTGAGAAACTGCTTACTGTTCTGTTAATTCATCTCACAGAGTTACATCTGTATTTCGTGGATCTCTTTGCTAGACTTATTTCTGTGGAATCTGAGAACAGATATTTCAGATCCCTTTGAAGACTATAGGGCCAAAGGAAATATCCTCCGATAATTAAGAGAAGGAAGCTTTCTGAGAAACTTCTTTGTGTTCTGTGAAATCATCTCACAGAGTTACAGCTTTCCCCTCAAGAAGCCTTTCGCTAAGACAGTTCTTGTGGAATTGGCAAAGTGATATTTGGAAGCCCATAGAGGGCTACGGTGAAAAAGGAAATATCCTCAGATGATATCTGGAAAGAAGCTTTCTGAGAAACTGCTTAGTGTTCTGTTACTTCATCTCACAGAGTTAGATCTATATTTCGTGGATCTCTTTGCTAGCCTTATTTCTGTGGAATCTGAGAACAGATATTTCGGATCCCTTTGAAGACTATAGGGCCAAAGGAAATATCCTCCGATAACAAAGAGAAAGAAGCTTTCTGAGAAACTTCTTTGTGTTCTGTGAAATCACCTCACAGAGTTACAGCTTTCCCCTCAAGAAGCCTTTCGCTAAGACAGTTCTTGTGGAATTGGCAAAGTGATATTTGGAAGCCCGTAGAGGGCTCTGGTGAAAAAGGAAATATCCTCAGATGAAATCTGGAAAGAAGCTTTCTGAGAAACTGCTCTGTGATGTGTGTCTTCCACTCACAGAGTTACATCTGTATTTCGTGGATCTCTTTGCTAGTCTTATTTCTGAGGAATCTGAGAACAGATATTTCGGATCCCTTTGAAGACTATAGGGCCAAAGGAAATATCCTCCGATATCTAAGAGAAAGAAGCTTTCTGAGAAACTTCTTTGTGTTCTGTGAAATCATCTCACAGAGTTACAGCTCTCCCCTCAAGAAGCCTTTCGCTAAGACAGTTCTTGTGGAATTGGAAAAGTGATATTTGGAAGCCCATAGAGGGCTACGGTGAAAAAGGAAATATCCTCCGATGAAATCTGGAAAGAAGCTTTCTGAGAAACTGCTTAGTGTTCTGTTAATTCATCTCACAGAGTTACATCTGTATTTCGTGGATCTCTTTGCTAGCCTTATTTCTGTGGAATCTGAGAACAGATATTTCGGATCCCTTTGAAGATTATAGGGGCAAAGGAAATATCCTCCGATAACAAAGAGAAAGAAGGTTTCTGAGAAACTTCTTTGTGTTCTATGAAATCATCTCACAGAGTTACAGCTTTCTGCTCAAGAAGCCTTTCGCTAAGACAGTTCTTGTGGAATTGGCAAAGTGATATTTGGAAGCCCATAGAGGGCTCTGGTGAAAAAGGAAATATCCTCAGATGAAATCTGGAAAGAAGCTTTCCGAGAAACTGCTCTGTGATGTGTGACATACACTCACAGAGTTACATCTGTATTTCGTGGATCTCTTTGCTAGCCTTATATCTGTGGAATCTGAGAACAGATATTTCGATCCCTTTGAAGACTATAGGTCTAAAGGAAATATCCTAAGATAACAAAGAGAAAGAAGTTTTCTGAGAATCTTCTTTGTGTTCTGTGAAATCATCTCACAGAGTTACAGCTTTTCCCTCAAGGAGGCTTTCGCTAGGATAGTTCTTGTGTAATTGGCAAAGTCATATTTGGAAGCCCATAGAGGGCTACGGTGAAAAAGGAAATATCCTCCGATCAAATCTGGAAAGAAGCTTTCTGAGAAACTGCTTAGTGTTCTGTTAATTCATCTCACAGAGTTAGACCTATATTTCGTGGATCTCTTTGCTAGCCTTATTTCTGTGGAAACTGAGAACAGATATTTCGGATCCCTTTGAAGACTATAGGGTCAAAGGAAATGTCCTCCGATAACTAAGAGAAAGAAGCTTTCTGAGAAACTTCTTTGTGTTCTGTGAAATCATCTCACAGAGTTACAGCTTTCCCCTCAAGAAGCCTTTCGCTAAGACAGTTCTTGTGGAATTGGCAAAGTGATATTTGGAAGCCCATTGAGGGCTATGGTGAAAAAGGAAATATCCTCAGATGAAATCTGGAAAGAAGCTTTCTGAGAAACTGCACTGTGATGTGTGAATTCCACTCACAGAGTTACATCTGTATTTCGTGTATCTCTTTGCTAGCCTTATTTCTGTGGAATCTGAGAACAGATATTTCGGATCCCTTTGAAGACTATAGGGCCAAGGGAAATATCGTCCGATAACTAAGAGAAAGAAGCTTTCTGAGAAACTTCTCTGTGTTCTGTGAAATCATCTCACAGAGTTACAGCTTTTCCCTCAAGACGCCTTTCGATAAGACAGTTCTTGTGGAATAGGCAAAGGGATATTTGGAAGCCCATAGAGGGCTATGGTGAAAAAGGAAATATCCTCAGATGAAATCTGGAAAGAAGCATTCTGAGAAACTGCTTAGTGTTCTGTTAATTCATCTCACAGAGTAACATGAATATTTCGTGAATCTCTTTGCTAGCCTTATTTCTGTGGAATCTGAGAACAGATATTTCGGATCCCTTTGAAGACAAAGGGCCACAGGAAATATCCTCCGATAACAAAGAGAAATAAGCTTTCTGAGAAACTTCTTTGTGTTCTGTGAAATCATCTCACAGAGTTACAGCTTTCCCCTCAAGAAGCCTTTCGCTAAGACAGTTCTTGTTTAATTGGCAAAGCCATATTTGTAAGCCCATAGAGGGCTATAGTGAAAAAGGAAATATCCTCCGATGAAATCAGGAAAGAAGCTTTCTGAGAAACTGCTTAGTGTTCTGTTACTTCATCTCACAGAGTTAGATCTATATTTCGTGGATCTCTTTGCTAGCCTTATTTCTGTGGAATCTGAGAACAGATATTTCGGATCCCTTTGAAGACTATTGGGCCAAAGGAAATATCCTCCGATAACAAAGAGAAAGAATCTTTCTGAGAAACTTCTTTGTGTTCTGTGAAATCATCTAACAGAGTTACAGCTTTCCCCTCAAGAAGCCTTTCGCTAAGACAGTTCTTGTGGAATTGGCAAAGTGATATTTGGAAGCCCATAGCGTGCTATGGTGAAAAAGGAAATATCCTCCGATGAAATCTGGAAAGAAGCTTTCTGAGAAACTGCTTAGTGTTCTGTTAATTCATCTCACAGAGTTACATCTATATTTCGTGGATCTCTTTGCTAGCCTTATTTCTAGGAATTTGAGAACAGATATTTCAGATCCCTTTGAAGACTATAGGGCCAAAGGAAATAGCTTCCGATAACAAAGAGAAAGAAACTTTCTGAGAAACTTCTTTGTGTTCTGTGAAATCATCTCACAGAGTTACAGCTTTCCGCTCAAGAAGCCTTTTGCTAAGACAGTTCTTGTGGAATTGGCAAAGTGATATTTGGAAGCCCATAGAGGGCTATGGTGAAAAAGGGAATATCCTCAGATGAAATCTGGAAAGAAGCTTTCTGAGAAACTGCTCTGTGATGTGTGAATTCCACTCACAGACTTACATCTGTATTTCGTGGATCTCTTTGCTAGCCTTATTTCTGTGGAATCTGAGAACAGATATTTCGGATCCCTTTGAAGACTATAGGGCCAAGGGAAATATCGTCCGATAACTAAGAGAAAGAAGCTTTCTGAGAAACTTCTTTGTGTTCTGTGAAATCATCTCACAGAGTTACAGCTTTCCCCTCAAGACGCCTTTCGCTAAGACAGTTCTTGTGGAATAGGCAAAGGGATATTTGGAAGCCCATAGAGGGCTATGGTGAAAAAGGAAATATCCTCAGATGAAATCTGGAAAGAAGCATTCTGAGAAACTGCTTAGTGTTCTGTTAATTCATCTCACAGAGTTACATCTATATTTCGTGGATCTCTTTGCTAGCCTTATTTCTGTGGAATCTGAGAACAGATATTTCAGATCCCTTTGAAGACTATAGGGCCAAAGGAAGTATCCTCCGATAACAAAGAGAAAGAAGCTTTCTGAGAAACTTCTTTGTGTTCTGTGAAATCATCTCACAGAGTTACAGCTTTCCCCTCAAGAAGCCTTTCGCTACCACAGCTCTTGTGGAATTGGCAAAGTGATATTTGGAAGCCCATAGAGGGCTATGGTGAAATAGGAAATATCCTCCGATGAAATCTGGAAAAAAGCTTTCTGAGAAACTGCTTAGTGTTCTGTTAATTCATCTCACAGAGTAACATGAATATTTCGTGAATCTCTTTGCTAGCCTTATTTCTGTGGAATCTGAGAACAGATATTTCGGATCCCTTTGAAGACTATAGGGCCATAGGAAATATCCTCCGATAACAAAGAGAAAGAAGCTTTCTGAGAAACTTCTTCGTGTTCTGTGAAATCATCTCACAGAGTTACAGCTTTCCCCTCAAGAAGCCTTTCGCTAAGAGAGTTCTTTTGGAATTGGCAAAGTGATATTTGGAATCCCATAGAGGGCTATGGTGAAAAAGGAAATATCCTCCGATGAAATCTGGAAAGAAGCTTTCTGAGAAACTGCTTAGTGTTCTGTTAATTCATCTCACAGAGTTACATCTGTATTTCGTGGATCTCTTTGCTAGCCTTATTTCTGTGGAATCTGAGAACAGATATTTCGGATCCCTTTGAAGATTATAGGGCCAAAGGAAATATCCTCCAATAACTAAGAGAAAGAAGCTTTCTGAGAAACTTCTTTGTGTTCTGTGTAATCATCTCGTAGAGTTACAGCTTTACCCTCAAGAAGCCTTTCGCTAAGACAGTTCTTGTGGAATTGGCAAAGTGATATATGGAAGCCCATAGAGGGCTATGGTGAAAAAGGAAATATCCTCAGATGAAATCTGGAAAGAAGCTTTCTGAGAAACTGCTCTGTGATGTGTGACTTCCACTCACAGAGTTACATCTGTATTTCGTGGATCTCTTTGCTAGCCTTATTTCTGTGGAATCCGAGAACAGATATTTCGGATCCCTTTGAAGACTATAGGGCCAAAGGAAATATCCTCTGATAACTAAGAGAAAGAAGCTTTCTGAGAAACTTCTTTGTGTTCTGTGAAATCATCTCACAGAGTTACAGCTTTCCCCTCAAGAAGCCTTTCGCTAAGACAGTTCTTGTGGAATTGGCAAAGTCATATTTGGAAGCCCATAGTGGGCTATGGTGAAAAAGGAAATATCCTCACATGAAATCTGGAAAGAAGCTTTCTGAGAAACTGCTTAGTGTTCTGTTAATTCATCTCACAGAGTTACATGTGTATTTCGTGGATCTCTTTGCTAGCCTTATTTCTGTGGAATCTGAGAACATATGTTTCGGATCCCTTTGAAGACTATAGGGCCAAAGGAAATATCCTCCGATAACAAAGAGAAAGAAGCTTTCTGAGAAACTTCTTTGTGTTCTGTGAAATCATCTCACAGAGTTACAGCTTTCCCCTCAAGGAGCCTTTCGCTAAGACAGTTCTTGTGGAAATGGCAAAATGATATTTGGAAGCACAAAGAGGGCTCTGGTGAAAAAGGAAATATCCTCAGATGAAATCTGGAAAGAAGCTTTCTGAGAAACTGCTTAGTGTTCTGTTAATTCATCTCACAGAGTTACGTCTATATTTCGTGGATCTCTTTGCTAGCCTTATTTCTGTGGAATCTGAGAACAGATATTTCGGATCCCTTTGAAGACTATAGGGAAAAAGGAAATATCCTCCGATAACAAAGAGAAAGAAGCTTTCTGAGAAACTTCTTTGTGTTCTGTGAAATCATCTCACAGAGTTACAGCTTTCCCCTCAAGAAGCCTTTCGCTAAGACAGTTCTTGTGGAATTGGCAAAGTGATATTTGGAAGCCCATAGCGTGCTATGGTGAAAAAGGAAATATCCTCAGATGAAATCTTGAAAGAAGCTTTCTGAGAAACTGCTTAGTGTTCTCTTACTTCATCTCACAGAGTTACATCTGTATTTCGCGGATCTCTTTGCTAGCCTTATTTCTGTGGAATCTGAGAATATATGTTTCGGATCCCTTTGATGACTATAGGGCCAAAGGAAATATCCTCCGATAACAAAGAGAAAGAAGCTTTCTGAGAAACTTCTTTGTGTTCTGTGAAATCATCTCACAGAGTTACAGCTTTCCCCTCAAGAAGCCTTTCGCTTAGACAGTTCTTGTGGAATTGGCAAAGTGATATTTGGAAGCCCATAGAGGGCTCTGGTGAAAAAGGAAATATCCTCAGATGAAATCTGGAAAGAAGCTTTCTGAGAAAGTGCTCTATGATGTGTGACTTCCACTCACAGAGTTACATCTCTATTTCGTGGATCTCTTTGCTAGTCTTATTTCTGTGGAATCTGAGAACAGATATTTCGGATCCCTTTGAAGACTATAGGGCCAAAGGAAATATCCTCCGATAACAAAGAGAAAGAAGCTTTCTGAGAAACTTCTTTGTGTTCTGTGAAATCACCTCACAGAGTTACAGCTTTCCCCTCAAGAAGCCTTTCGCTAAGACAGTTCTTGTGGAATTGGAATAGTGATATTTGGAAGCCCGTAGAGGGCTCTGGTGAAAAAGGAAATATCCTCAGATGAAATCTGGAAAGAAGCTTTCTGAGAAACTGCTCTGTGGTGTGTGTCTTCCACTCACAGAGTTACATCTGTATTTCGTGATTCTCTTTGCTAATCTTATTTCTGTGGAATCTGAGAACAGATATTTCGGATCCCTTTGAAGACTATAGG
This sequence comes from Macaca nemestrina, assembly GCF_043159975.1. Taxonomy (NCBI): domain Eukaryota; kingdom Metazoa; phylum Chordata; class Mammalia; order Primates; family Cercopithecidae; genus Macaca; species Macaca nemestrina. Next base: position 133,267,068 of record NC_092130.1, on the reverse strand, counting down.
GCCAAAGGTAATATCCTCCGATAACTAAGAGAAAGAAACTTTCTGAGAACCTTCTTTGTGTTCTGTGAAATCATCTCACAGAGTTACAGCTTTCCCCTCAAGAAGCCTTTCGCTAAGACAGTTCTTGTGGAATTGGCAAAGTGATATTTGGAAGCCCATAGAGGGATATGGTGAAAAAGAAAATATCCTCAGATGAAATCTGGAATAAAGCTTTCTGAGAAACTGCTTAGTGTTCTGTTACTTCATCTCACAGAGTTACATCTGTATTTCGTGGATCTCTTTGCTAGCCTTATTTCTGTGGAATCTGAGAACATATGTTTCGGATCCCTTTGAAAACTATAGGGCCAAAGGAAATCTCCTCCGATAACAAAGAGAAAGAAGCTTTCTGAGAAACTTCTTTGTGTTCTGTGAAATCATCTCACAGAGTTACAGCTTTCCCCTCAAGAACCCTTTCGCTAACACAGTTCTTGTGGAATTGGCAAAGTGATATTTGGAAGCCCATAGACGGCTCTGGTGAAAAAGGAAATATCCTCCGATGAAATCTGGAAAGAAGCTTTCTGAGAAACTGCTTAGTGTACTGTTAATTCATCTCACAGAGTTACATCTGTATTTCGTGGATCTCTTTGCTAGACTTATTTCTGTGGAATCTGAGAACAGATATTTCGGATCCCTTTGAAGACTAAAGGGCCAAAGGAAATATCCTCCGATAACAAAGAGAAAGAAGCTTTCTGAGAAACTTCTTTGTGTTCTGCGAAATCATCTCACAGAGTTACAGCTTTCCCCTCAAGAAGCCTTTCGCTAAGAGAGTTCTTGTGGAATTGGCACACTGATATTTGGAAGCCCATAGAGGGCTATGGTGAAAAAGGAAATATCCTCAGATGAAATCTGGAAAGAAGCTTTCTGAGAAACTGCTTACTGTTCTGTTAATTCATCTCACAGAGTTACATCTGTATTTCGTGGATCTCTTTGCTAGCGTTATTTCTGTTGAATCTGAGAACAGATATTTCAGATCCCTTTGAAGACTATAGGGCCAAAGGAAATATCCTCCGATAATTAAGAGAAGGAAGCTTTCTGAGAAACTTCTTTGTGTTCTGTGAAATCATCTCACAGAGTTACAGCTTTCCCCTCAAGAAGCCTTTCGCTAAGACAGTTCTTGTGGAATTGGCAAAGTGATATTTGGAAGCCCATAGAGGGCTACGGTGAAAAAGGAAATATCCTCCGATGATATCTGGAAAGAAGCTTTCTGAGAAACTGCTTAGTGTTCTGTTACTTCATCTCACAGAGTTAGATCTATATTTCGTGGATCTCTTTGCTAGCCTTATTTCTGTGGAATCTGAGAACAGATATTTCGGATCCCTTTGAAGACTATAGGGCCAAAGGAAATATCCTCCGATAACAAAGAGAAAGAAGCTTTCTGAGAAACTTCTTTGTGTTCTGTGAAATCATCTCACAGAGTTACAGCTTTCCCCTCAAGAAGCCTTTCGCTAAGAGAGTTCTTGTGGAATTGGCACAGTGATATTTGGAAGCCCATAGAGGGCTATGGTGAAAAAGGAAATATCCTCAGATGAAATCTGGAAAGAAGCTTTCTGAGAAACTGCTTACTGTTCTGTTAATTCATCTCACAGAGTTACATCTGTATTTCGTGGATCTCTTTGCTAGACTTATTTCTGTGGAATCTGAGAACAGATATTTCAGATCCCTTTGAAGACTATAGGGCCAAAGGAAATATCCTCCGATAATTAAGAGAAGGAAGCTTTCTGAGAAACTTCTTTGTGTTCTGTGAAATCATCTCACAGAGTTACAGCTTTCCCCTCAAGAAGCCTTTCGCTAAGACAGTTCTTGTGGAATTGGCAAAGTGATATTTGGAAGCCCATAGAGGGCTACGGTGAAAAAGGAAATATCCTCAGATGATATCTGGAAAGAAGCTTTCTGAGAAACTGCTTAGTGTTCTGTTACTTCATCTCACAGAGTTAGATCTATATTTCGTGGATCTCTTTGCTAGCCTTATTTCTGTGGAATCTGAGAACAGATATTTCGGATCCCTTTGAAGACTATAGGGCCAAAGGAAATATCCTCCGATAACAAAGAGAAAGAAGCTTTCTGAGAAACTTCTTTGTGTTCTGTGAAATCACCTCACAGAGTTACAGCTTTCCCCTCAAGAAGCCTTTCGCTAAGACAGTTCTTGTGGAATTGGCAAAGTGATATTTGGAAGCCCGTAGAGGGCTCTGGTGAAAAAGGAAATATCCTCAGATGAAATCTGGAAAGAAGCTTTCTGAGAAACTGCTCTGTGATGTGTGTCTTCCACTCACAGAGTTACATCTGTATTTCGTGGATCTCTTTGCTAGTCTTATTTCTGAGGAATCTGAGAACAGATATTTCGGATCCCTTTGAAGACTATAGGGCCAAAGGAAATATCCTCCGATATCTAAGAGAAAGAAGCTTTCTGAGAAACTTCTTTGTGTTCTGTGAAATCATCTCACAGAGTTACAGCTTTCCCCTCAAGAAGCCTTTCGCTAAGACAGTTCTTGTGGAATTGGAAAAGTGATATTTGGAAGCCCATAGAGGGCTACGGTGAAAAAGGAAATATCCTCCGATGAAATCTGGAAAGAAGCTTTCTGAGAAACTGCTTAGTGTTCTGTTAATTCATCTCACAGAGTTACATCTGTATTTCGTGGATCTCTTTGCTAGCCTTATTTCTGTGGAATCTGAGAACAGATATTTCGGATCCCTTTGAAGATTATAGGGGCAAAGGAAATATCCTCCGATAACAAAGAGAAAGAAGGTTTCTGAGAAACTTCTTTGTGTTCTATGAAATCATCTCACAGAGTTACAGCTTTCTGCTCAAGAAGCCTTTCGCTAAGACAGTTCTTGTGGAATTGGCAAAGTGATATTTGGAAGCCCATAGAGGGCTCTGGTGAAAAAGGAAATATCCTCAGATGAAATCTGGAAAGAAGCTTTCCGAGAAACTGCTCTGTGATGTGTGACATACACTCACAGAGTTACATCTGTATTTCGTGGATCTCTTTGCTAGCCTTATATCTGTGGAATCTGAGAACAGATATTTCGATCCCTTTGAAGACTATAGGTCTAAAGGAAATATCCTAAGATAACAAAGAGAAAGAAGTTTTCTGAGAATCTTCTTTGTGTTCTGTGAAATCATCTCACAGAGTTACAGCTTTTCCCTCAAGGAGGCTTTCGCTAGGATAGTTCTTGTGTAATTGGCAAAGTCATATTTGGAAGCCCATAGAGGGCTACGGTGAAAAAGGAAATATCCTCCGATCAAATATGGAAAGAAGCTTTCTGAGAAACTGCTTAGTGTTCTGTTAATTCATCTCACAGAGTTAGACCTATATTTCGTGGATCTCTTTGCTAGCCTTATTTCTGTGGAAACTGAGAACAGATATTTCGGATCCCTTTGAAGACTATAGGGTCAAAGGAAATGTCCTCCGATAACTAAGAGAAAGAAGCTTTCTGAGAAACTTCTTTGTGTTCTGTGAAATCATCTCACAGAGTTACAGCTTTCCCCTCAAGAAGCCTTTCGCTAAGACAGTTCTTGTGGAATTGGCAAAGTGATATTTGGAAGCCCATTGAGGGCTATGGTGAAAAAGGAAATATCCTCAGATGAAATCTGGAAAGAAGCTTTCTGAGAAACTGCACTGTGATGTGTGAATTCCACTCACAGAGTTACATCTGTATTTCGTGTATCTCTTTGCTAGCCTTATTTCTGTGGAATCTGAGAACAGATATTTCGGATCCCTTTGAAGACTATAGGGCCAAGGGAAATATCGTCCGATAACTAAGAGAAAGAAGCTTTCTGAGAAACTTCTCTGTGTTCTGTGAAATCATCTCACAGAGTTACAGCTTTTCCCTCAAGACGCCTTTCGCTAAGACAGTTCTTGTGGAATAGGCAAAGGGATATTTGGAAGCCCATAGAGGGCTATGGTGAAAAAGGAAATATCCTCAGATGAAATCTGGAAAGAAGCATTCTGAGAAACTGCTTAGTGTTCTGTTAATTCATCTCACAGAGTAACATGAATATTTCGTGAATCTCTTTGCTAGCCTTATTTCTGTGGAATCTGAGAACAGATATTTCGGATCCCTTTGAAGACAAAGGGCCACAGGAAATATCCTCCGATAACAAAGAGAAATAAGCTTTCTGAGAAACTTCTTTGTGTTCTGTGAAATCATCTCACAGAGTTACAGCTTTCCCCTCAAGAAGCCTTTCGCTAAGACAGTTCTTGTTTAATTGGCAAAGCCATATTTGGAAGCCCATAGAGGGCTATAGTGAAAAAGGAAATATCCTCCGATGAAATCAGGAAAGAAGCTTTCTGAGAAACTGCTTAGTGTTCTGTTACTTCATCTCACAGAGTTAGATCTATATTTCGTGGATCTCTTTGCTAGCCTTATTTCTGTGGAATCTGAGAACAGATATTTCGGATCCCTTTGAAGACTATTGGGCCAAAGGAAATATCCTCCGATAACAAAGAGAAAGAATCTTTCTGAGAAACTTCTTTGTGTTCTGTGAAATCATCTAACAGAGTTACAGCTTTCCCCTCAAGAAGCCTTTCGCTAAGACAGTTCTTGTGGAATTGGCAAAGTGATATTTGGAAGCCCATAGCGTGCTATGGTGAAAAAGGAAATATCCTCCGATGAAATCTGGAAAGAAGCTTTCTGAGAAACTGCTTAGTGTTCTGTTAATTCATCTCACAGAGTTACATCTATATTTCGTGGATCTCTTTGCTAGCCTTATTTCTAGGAATTTGAGAACAGATATTTCAGATCCCTTTGAAGACTATAGGGCCAAAGGAAATAGCTTCCGATAACAAAGAGAAAGAAACTTTCTGAGAAACTTCTTTGTGTTCTGTGAAATCATCTCACAGAGTTACAGCTTTCCGCTCAAGAAGCCTTTTGCTAAGACAGTTCTTGTGGAATTGGCAAAGTGATATTTGGAAGCCCATAGAGGGCTATGGTGAAAAAGGGAATATCCTCAGATGAAATCTGGAAAGAAGCTTTCTGAGAAACTGCTCTGTGATGTGTGAATTCCACTCACAGACTTACATCTGTATTTCGTGGATCTCTTTGCTAGCCTTATTTCTGTGGAATCTGAGAACAGATATTTCGGATCCCTTTGAAGACTATAGGGCCAAGGGAAATATCGTCCGATAACTAAGAGAAAGAAGCTTTCTGAGAAACTTCTTTGTGTTCTGTGAAATCATCTCACAGAGTTACAGCTTTCCCCTCAAGACGCCTTTCGCTAAGACAGTTCTTGTGGAATAGGCAAAGGGATATTTGGAAGCCCATAGAGGGCTATGGTGAAAAAGGAAATATCCTCAGATGAAATCTGGAAAGAAGCATTCTGAGAAACTGCTTAGTGTTCTGTTAATTCATCTCACAGAGTTACATCTATATTTCGTGGATTTCTTTGCTTGCCTTATTTCTGTGGAATCTGAGAACAGATATTTCAGATCCCTTTGAAGACTATAGGGCCAAAGGAAGTATCCTCCGATAACAAAGAGAAAGAAGCTTTCTGAGAAACTTCTTTGTGTTCTGTGAAATCATCTCACAGAGTTACAGCTTTCCCCTCAAGAAGCCTTTCGCTACCACAGCTCTTGTGGAATTGGCAAAGTGATATTTGGAAGCCCATAGAGGGCTATGGTGAAAAAGGAAATATCCTCCGATGAAATCTGGAAAAAAGCTTTCTGAGAAACTGCTTAGTGTTCTGTTAATTCATCTCACAGAGTAACATGAATATTTCGTGAATCTCTTTGCTAGCCTTATTTCTGTGGAATCTGAGAACAGATATTTCGGATCCCTTTGAAGACTATAGGGCCATAGGAAATATCCTCCGATAACAAAGAGAAAGAAGCTTTCTGAGAAACTTCTTCGTGTTCTGTGAAATCATCTCACAGAGTTACAGCTTTCCCCTCAAGAAGCCTTTCGCTAAGAGAGTTCTTTTGGAATTGGCAAAGTGATATTTGGAATCCCATAGAGGGCTATGGTGAAAAAGGAAATATCCTCCGATGAAATCTGGAAAGAAGCTTTCTGAGAAACTGCTTAGTGTTCTGTTAATTCATCTCACAGAGTTACATCTGTATTTCGTGGATCTCTTTGCTAGCCTTATTTCTGTGGAATCTGAGAACAGATATTTCGGATCCCTTTGAAGATTATAGGGCCAAAGGAAATATCCTCCAATAACTAAGAGAAAGAAGCTTTCTGAGAAACTTCTTTGTGTTCTGTGTAATCATCTCGTAGAGTTACAGCTTTACCCTCAAGAAGCCTTTCGCTAAGACAGTTCTTGTGGAATTGGCAAAGTGATATATGGAAGCCCATAGAGGGCTATGGTGAAAAAGGAAATATCCTCAGATGAAATCTGGAAAGAAGCTTTCTGAGAAACTGCTCTGTGATGTGTGACTTCCACTCACAGAGTTACATCTGTATTTCGTGGATCTCTTTGCTAGCCTTATTTCTGTGGAATCCGAGAACAGATATTTCGGATCCCTTTGAAGACTATAGGGCCAAAGGAAATATCCTCTGATAACTAAGAGAAAGAAGCTTTCTGAGAAACTTCTTTGTGTTCTGTGAAATCATCTCACAGAGTTACAGCTTTCCCCTCAAGAAGCCTTTCGCTAAGACAGTTCTTGTGGAATTGGCAAAGTCATATTTGGAAGCCCATAGTGGGCTATGGTGAAAAAGGAAATATCCTCACATGAAATCTGGAAAGAAGCTTTCTGAGAAACTGCTTAGTGTTCTGTTAATTCATCTCACAGAGTTACATGTGTATTTCGTGGATCTCTTTGCTAGCCTTATTTCTGTGGAATCTGAGAACATATGTTTCGGATCCCTTTGAAGACTATAGGGCCAAAGGAAATATCCTCCGATAACAAAGAGAAAGAAGCTTTCTGAGAAACTTCTTTGTGTTCTGTGAAATCATCTCACAGAGTTACAGCTTTCCCCTCAAGGAGCCTTTCGCTAAGACAGTTCTTGTGGAAATGGCAAAATGATATTTGGAAGCACAAAGAGGGCTCTGGTGAAAAAGGAAATATCCTCAGATGAAATCTGGAAAGAAGCTTTCTGAGAAACTGCTTAGTGTTCTGTTAATTCATCTCACAGAGTTACGTCTATATTTCGTGGATCTCTTTGCTAGCCTTATTTCTGTGGAATCTGAGAACGGATATTTCGCATCCCTTTGAAGACTATAGGGCCAAAGGAAATATCCTCCGATAACAAAGAGAAAGAAGCTTTCTGAGAAACTTCTTTGTGTTCTGTGAAATCTTCTCACAGAGTTACAGCTTCCCCCTCAAGAAGCCTTTCGCTAAGACAGTTCTTGTGGAATTGGCAAAGTGATATTTGGAAGCCCGTAGAGGGCTATGGTGAAAAAGGAAATATCCTCCGATGAAATCTGGAAAGAAGCTTTCTGAGAAACTGCTTAGTGTTCTGTTAATTCATCTCACAGAGTTACATGAATATTTCGTGGATCTCTTTGCTAGCCTTATTTCTGTGGAATCTGAGAACAGATATTTCGGATCCCTTTGAAGACTATAGGGCCAAAGGAAATATCCTCCGATAACAAAGAGAAATAAGCTTTCTGAGAAACTTCTTTTTGTTCTGCGAAATCATCTCACAGAGTTACAGCTTTCCCCTCAAGAAGCCTTCCGCTACGAGAGTTCTTGTGGAATTGGCAAAGTGATATTTGGAATCCCATAGAGGGCTATGGTGAAAAAGGAAATATCCTCAGATGAAATCTGGAAAGAAGCTTTCTGAGAAACTGCTTAGTGTTCTGTTAATTCGTCTCACACAGTTACATCTGTATTTCGTGGATCTCTTTGCTAGCCTTATTTCTGTGGAATCTGAGAACAGATATTTCGGATCCCTTTGAAGACTCTAGGGCCAAAGGAAATATCCTCCGATAACTAAGAGAAAGAAGCTTTCTGAGAAACTTCTTTGTGTTCTGTGAAATCATCTCACAGAGTTACAGCTTTCCCCTCAAGAAGCCTTTCGCTAAGACAGTTCTTGTGGAATTGGCAAAGTGATATTTGGAAGCCCATAGAGGGCTCTGGTGAAAAAGGAAATATCCTCCGATGAAATCTGGAAAGAAACTTTCTCAGAAACTGCTTAGTGTTCTGTTAATTCATCTCACAGAGTTACATGGGTATTTCGTGGATGTCTTTGCTAGCCTTATTTTTGTGGAATCTGAGAACAGATATTTCGGATCCCTTTGAAGACTATAGGGCCAAAGGAAATATCCTCCGATAACTTAGAGAAAGAAGCTTTCTGAGAAACTTCTTTGTGTTCTGTGAAATCATCTCACAGAGTTACAGCTTTCCCCTCAAGAAGCCTTTCGTTAAGACAGTTCTTGTGGAATTGGCAAAGTGATATTTGGAAGCCCATAGAGGGCTATGGTGAAAAAGGAAATATCCTCCGATGAAATCTGGAAAGAAGCTTTCTGAGAAACTGCTTAGTGTTCTGTTAATTCATCTCACAGAGTTATATCTATATTTCGTGGATCTCTTTGCTAGCCTTATTTCTGGGGAATCTGAGAACAGATATTTCGGATCCCTTTGAAGAATATAGGGCCAAAGGAAATATCTTCCGATAACAAAGAGAAAGAAGCTTTCTGAGAAACGTCTTTGTGTTCTGTGAAATCATCTCACAGAGTTACAGCTTTCCCCTCAAGAAGCCTTTCGCTAAAACAGTTCTTGTGGAATTGAAAAAGTGATATTTGGAAGCCCATAGAGGGCTATGGTGAAAAAGGAAATATCCTCCGATGAAATCTGGAAAGAAGCTTTCTGAGAAACTGCTCTGTGATGTGTGACTTCCACTCACCGAGTTACATCTGTATTTCGTGTATCTCTTTGCTAGCCTTATTTCTGTGGAATCCGAGAACAGATATTTCGGATCCCTTTGAAGACTATAGGGCCAAAGGAAATATCCTCTGATAACTAAGAGAAAGAAGCTTTCTGAGAAACTTCTATGTGTTCTGTGAAATCATCTCACAGAGTTACAGCTTTCCCCTCAAGAAAACTTTCGCTAAGACAGTTCTTGTGGAATTGGCAAAGTCATATTTGGAAGCCCATAGTGGGCTATGGTGAAAAAGGAAATATCCTCACATGAAATCTGGAAAGAAGCTTTCTGAGAAACTGCTTAGTGTTCTGTTAATTCATCTCACAGAGTTACATGTGTATTTCGTGGATCTCTTTGCTAGCCTTATTTCTGTGGAATCTGAGAACATATGTTTCGGATCCCTTTGAAGACTATAGGGCCAAAGGAAATATCCTCCGATAACAAAGAGAAAGAATCTTTCTGAGAAACTTTTTTTGTGTTCTGTGAAATCATCTCACAGAGTTACAGCTTTCCCCTCAAGAAGCCTTTCGCTAAGACAGTTCTTGTGGAAATGGCAAAATGATATTTGGAAGCACAAAGAGGGCTCTGGTGAAAAAGGAAATATCCTCAGATGAAATCTGGAAAGAAGCTTTCTGAGAAACTGCTTAGTGTTCTGTTAATTCATCTCACAGAGTTACATCTATATTTCGTGGATCTCTTTGCTAGCCTTATTTCTGTGGAATCTGAGAACAGATATTTCGGATCCCTTTGAAGACTAGAGGGCCCAAGGAAATATCCTCCGATAACAAAGAGAAAGAAGCTTTCTGAGAAATTTCTTTGTGTTCTGTGAAATCATCTCACAGAGTTACAGCTTTCCCCTCAAGAAGCCTTTCGCTAAGACAATTCTTGTGGAATTGGCAAAGTGATATTTGGAAGCCCATAGAGGGCTACGGTGAAAAAGGAAATATCCTCCGATGAAATCTGGAAAAAAGCTTTCTGAGAAACTGCTTAGTGTTCTGTTAATTCATCTCACAGAGCTACATCTGTATTTCGTGGATCTCTTTGCTAGCCTTATTTCTGTGGAATCTGAGAACAGATATTTCGGATCCCTTTGAAGACTATAGGGCCAAAGGAAATATCCTCCAATAACTAAGAGAAAGAAGCTTTCTGAGAAACTTCTTTGTGTTCTGTGTAATCATCTCATAGAGTTTCAGCTTTACCTTCAAGAAGCCTTTCGCTAAGACAGTTCTTGTGGAATTGGCAAAGTGATATATGGAAGCCCATAGAGGGCTATGGTGAAAAAGGAAATATCCTCAGATGAAATCTTGAAAGAAGCTTTCTGAGAAACTGCTCTGTGATGTGTGACTTCCACTCACAGAGTTACATCTGTATTTCGTGTATCTCTTTGCTAGCCTTATTTCTGTGGAATCCGAGAACAGATATTTCGGATCCCTTTGAAGACTATAGGGCCAAAGGAAATATCCTCTGATAACTAAGAGAAAGAAGCTTTCTGAGAAACTGCTTAGTGTTCTGTTAATTCATCTCACAGAGTTACATGAATATTTCGTGGATCTCTTTGCTAGCCTTATTTCTGTGGAATCTGAGAACAGATATTTCGGATCCCTTTGAAGACTATAGGGCCAAAGGAAATATCCTCCGATAACAAAGAGAAATAAGCTTTCTGAGAAACTTCTTTTTGTTCTGCGAAATCATCTCACAGAGTTACAGCTTTCCCCTCAAGAAGCCTTCCGCTAAGAGAGTTCTTGTGGAATTGGCAAAGTGATATTTGGAAGCCCATAGAGGGCTATGGTGAAAAAGCAAATATCCTCAGATGAAATCTGGAAAGAAGCTTTCTGAGAAACTGCTTAGTGTTCTGTTAATTCGTCTCACACAGTTACATCTGTATTTCGTGGATCTCTTTGCTAGCCTTATTTCTGTGGAATCTGAGAACAGATATTTCGGATCCCTTTGAAGACTCTAGGGCCAAAGGAAATATCCTCCGATAACTAAGAGAAAGAAGCTTTCTGAGAAACTTCTTTGTGTTCTGTGAAATCATCTCACAGAGTTACAGCTTTCCCCTCAAGAAGCCTTTCGCTAAGACAGTTCTTGTGGAGTTGGCAAAGTGATATTTGGAAGCCCATAGAGGGCTCTGGTGAAAAAGGAAATATCCTCCGATGAAATCTGCAAAGAAACTTTCTGAGAAACTGCTTAGTGTTCTGTTAATTCATCTCACAGAGTTACATGGGTATTTCGTGGATGTCTTTGCTAGCCTTATTTTTGTGGAATCTGAGAACAGATATTTCGGATCCCTTTGAAGACTATAGGGCCAAAGGAAATATCCTCCGATAACTAAGAGAAAGAAGCTTTCTGAGAAACTTCTTTGTGTTCTGTGAAATCACATCACAGAGTTACAGCTTTCCCCTCAAGAAGCCTTTCGTTAAGACAGTTCTTGTGGAATTGGCAAAGTGATATTTGGAAGCCCATAGAGGGGTATGGTGAAAAAGGAAATATCCTCCGATGAAATCTGGAAAGAAGCTTTCTGAGAAACTGGTTAGTGTTCTGTAAATTCATCTCACAGAGTTACATCTATATTTCGTGGATCTCTTTGCTAGCCTTATTTCTGGGGAATCTGAGAACAGATATTTCGGATCCCTTTGAAGAATATAGGGCCAAAGGAAATATCTTCCGATAACAAAGAGAAAGAAGCTTTCTGAGAAACGTCTTTGTGTTCTGTGAAATCAACTCACAGTGTTACAGCTTTCCCCTCAAGAAGCCTTTCGCAAAAACAGTTCTTGTGGAATTGAAAAAGTGATATTTGGAAGCCCATAGAGGGCTATGGTGAAAAAGGAAATATCCTCCGATGAAATCTGGAAAGAAGCTTTCTGAGAAACTGCTCTGTGATGTGTGACTTCCACTCACAGAGTTACATCTGTATTTCGTGTATCTCTTTGCTAGCCTTATTTCTGTGGAATCCGAGAACAGATATTTCGGATCCCTTTGAAGACTATAGGGCCAAAGGAAATATCCTCTGATAACTAAGAGAAAGAAGCTTTCTGAGAAACTTCTTTGTGTTCTGTGAAATCATCTCACAGAGTTACAGCTTTCCCCTCAAGAAGCCTTTCGCTAAGACAGTTCTTGTGGAATTGGCAAAGTCATATTTGGAAGCCCATAGTGGGCTATGGTGAAAAAGGAAATATCCTCACATGAAATCTGGAAAGAAGCTTTCTGAGAAACTGCTTAGTGTTCTGTTAATTCATCTCACAGAGTTACATGTGTATTTCGTGGATCTCTTTACTAGCCTTATTTCTGTGGAATCTGAGAACATATGTTTCGGATCCCTTTGAAGACTATAGGGCCAAAGGAAATATCCTCCGATAACTAAGAGAAAGAAGCTTTCTGAGAAACTTCTTTGTGTTCTGTGAAATCATCTCACAGAGTTACAGCTTTCCCCTCAAGGAGCCTTTCGCTAAGACAGTTCTTGTGGAATTGGCAAAGTGATATTTGGAAGCCCATAGAGGGCTATGGTGAAAAAGGAAATATCCTCCGATGAAATCTGGAAAGAAGCTTTCTGAGAAACTGCTTAGTGTTCTGTTAATTCATCTCACAGAGTTACATGAATATTTCGTGGATCTCTTTGCTAGCCTTATTTCTGTGGAATCTGAGAACAGATATTTCGGATCCCTTTGAAGACTATAGGGCCAAAGGAAATATCCTCCGATAACAAAGAGAAATAAGCTTTCTGAGAAACTTCTTTTTGTTCTGCGAAATCATCTCACAGAGTTACAGCTTTCCCCTCAAGAAGCCTTCCGCTAAGAGAGTTCTTGTGGAATTGGCAAAGTGATATTTGGAAGCCCATAGAGGGCTATGGTGAAAAAGGAAATATCCTCAGATGAAATCTGGAAAGAAGCTTTCTGAGAAACTGCTTAGTGTTCTGTTAATTCGTCTCACACAGTTACATCTGTATTTCCTGGATCTCTTTGCTAGCCTTATTTCTGTGGAATCTGAGAACAGATATTTCGGATCCCTTTGAAGACTATAGGGCCAAAGGAGATATCCTCCGATAACAAAGAGAAAGAAGCTTTCTGTGAAATTCTTTGTGTTCTGTGTAATCATCTCACAGAGTTACAGCTTTCCCCTCAAGAAGCCTTTCACTAAGACAGTTCTTGTGGAATTGGCAAAGAGATATTTGGAAGCCCATAGAGGGCTCTGGTGAAAAAGGAAATATCCTCAGATGAAATCTGGAAAGAAGCTTTCTGAGAAAGTCCCCTGGATGTGTGACTTCCACTCACAGAGTTACATCTGAATTTCGTGGATCTTTGCTAGTCTTATATCTGTGGAATCTGAGAACAGATATTTCGGATCCCTTTGAAGACTATAGGGCCAAAGGAAATATCCTCCGATAACTAAGAGAAAGAAGCTTTCTGAGAAACTTCTTTGTATTCTCTGAAATCACCTCACAGAGTTACAGCTTTCCCCTCAAGAAGCCTTTCACTAAGACAGTTCTTGTGGAATTGGCAAAGTGATATTTGGAAGCCCATAGAGGACTATGGTGAAAAAGGAAATATCCTCCGATCAAATCTGGAAAGAAGCTTTCTGAGAAACTGCTTAGTGTTCTGTTAATTCATCTCACAGAGTTACATCTATATTTCATGGATCTGTTTGCTAGCCTTATTTCTTTGGAATCTGAGAACAGATTTTTCGGATCCCTTTGAATACTATAGGGCCAAAGGAAATATCCTCTGATAACTAAGGTGAAAGAAGCTTTCTGAGAAACTTCTTTGTGTTCTGTGAAATCATGTCACAGAGTTACAGCTTTCCCCTCAAGAAGCCTTTCGTTAAGACAGTTCTTGTGGAATTGGCAAAGTCATATTTGGAAGCCCATAGAGGGCTATGGTGAAAAAGGAATTATCCTCACATGAAATATGGAAATAAGCTTTCTGAGAAAGTGCTCTGTGATGTGTGACTTTCACTCACAGAGTTACATCAGTATTTCGTGGATCTCTTTGCTAGTCTTATTTCTGTGGAATCTGAGAACAGATATTTCGGATCCCTTTGAAGACTATAGGGCCAAAGGAAATATCCTCCGATAACTAAGACAAAGAAGCTTTCTGAGAAACTTCTTTGTGTTCTGCGAAATCACCTCACAGAGTTACAGCTTTCCCCTCAAGAAGCCTTTCGCTAAGACAGTTCTTGTGGAATTGGCAAAGTGATATTTGGAAGCCCATAGAGGGCTATGGTGAAAAACGAAATATCCTCCGATGAAATCTGGAAAGAAGTTTTCGGAGAAACTGCTTAGTGTTCTGTTAATTCATCTCACAGAGTTACATCTATATTTCGTGGATCTGTTTGCTAGCCTTATTTCTTTGGAATCTGAGAACAGATATTTCGGATCCCTTTAAAGACTATAGGGCCAAAGGAAATATCCTCTGATAACTAAGGGAAAGAAGCTTTCTGAGAAACTTCTTTGTGTTCTGTGAAATCATCTCACAGAGTTACAGGTTTCCCCTCAAGAAGCCTTTCGCTAAGACAGTTCTTGTGGAATTGGCAAAGTCATATTTGGAAGCCCATAGAGGGCTATGGTGAAAAAGGAAATATCCTCAGATGAAATCTGGAAAGAAGCTTTCTGAGAAACTGCTCTGTGATGTGTGACTTCCACTCACAGAGTTACATGTGTATTTCGTGGATCTCTTTGCTAGCCTTATTTCTGTGGAATCTGAGAACAGATATTTCGGATCCCTTTGAAGACTATAGGGCCAAGGGAAATATCCTCCGATAACAAAGAGAAAGAAGCTTTCTGAGAAACTTCTTTGTGTTCTGTGAAATCATCTCACAGAGTTACAGCTTTCCCCTCAAGAAGCCTTTCGCTAAGACAGTTCTTGTGGAATTGGCAAAGTGATATTTGGAAGCCCATAGCGTGCTATGTTGAAAAAGGAAATATCCTCAGATGAAATCTTGAAAGAAGCTTTCTGAGAAACTGCTTAGTGTTCTCTTTCTTCATCTCACAGAGTTACATCTGTATTTCGTGGATCTCTTTGCTAGCCTTATTTCTGTGGAATCTGAGAACATATGTTTCGGATCCCTTTGATGACTATAGGGCCAAAGGAAATATCCTCCGATAACAAAGAGAAAGAAGCTTTCTGAGAAACTTCTTTGTGTTCTGTGAAATCATCTCACAGAGTTACAGCTTTCCCCTCAAGAAGCCTTTCGCTAAGACAGTTCTTGTGGAATTGGCAAAGTGATATTTGGAAGCCCATAGAGGGCTCTAGTGAAAAAGGAAATATCCTCAGATGAAATCTGGAAAGAAGCTTTCTGAGAAACTGCTTAGTGTTCTGTTAATTCATCTCACAGAGTTACATGGGTATTTCGTGGATCTCTTTGCTAGCCTTATTGATGGGGAATCTGAGAACAGATATTTCGGATCCCTTTGAAGACTATAGGGCCAAAGGAAATATCCTCCGATAACAAAGAGAAAGAAGGTTTCTGAGAAACTTCTTTGTGTTCTGTGAAATCATCTCACAGAGTTACAGCTTTCCCCTCAAGAAGCCTTTTGCTACGACAGTTCTTGTGGAATTGGCAAAGTGATATTTGGAAGCCCATAGAGGGCTATGGTGAAAAAGGAAATATCCTCAGATGAAATCTGGAAAGAAGCTTTCTGAGAAACTGCTCTCTGATGTGTGAATTCCACTCACAGAGTTACATCTGTATTTCGTGGATCTCTTTGCTAGCCTTATTTCTGTGGAATCTGAGAACAGATATTTCGGATCCCTTTGAAGACTATAGGGCCAAGGGAAATATCCTCCGATAACTAAGAGAAAGAAGCTTTCTGAGAAACTTCTTTGTGTTCTGTGAAATCATCTCACAGAGTTACAGCTTTCCCCTCAAGACGCCTTTCGCTAAGACAGTTCTTGTGGAATAGGCAAAGGGATATTTGGAAGCCCATAGAGGGCTATGGTGAAAAAGGAAATATCCTCCGATGAAATCTGGAAAGAAGCATTCTGAGAAACTGCTTAGTGTTCTTTTAATTCATCTCACAAAGATACATCTATATTTCGTGGATCTCTTTGCTAGCCTTATTTCTGTGGAATCTGAGAACAGATATTTCGGATCCCTTTGAAGACTATAGGGCCAAAGGAAGTATCCTCCGATAACAAAGAGAAAGAAGCTTTCTGAGAAACTTCTTTGTGTTCTGTGAAATCATCTCACAGAGTTACAGCTTTCCCCTCAAAAAGCATTTCGCTACGACAGCTCTTGTGGAATTGGCAAAGTGATATTTGGAAGCCCATAGAGGGCTATGGTGAAAAAGGAAATATCCTCCGATGAAATCTGGAAAAAAGCTTTCTGAGAAACTGCTTAGTGTTCTGTTAATTCATCTCACAGAGTAACATGAATATTTCGTGAATCTCTTTGCTAGCCTTATTTCTGTGGAATCTGAGAACAGATATTTCGGATCCCTTTGAAGATTATAGAGCCAAAGGAAATATCCTCCAATAACTAAGAGAAAGAAGCTTTCTGAGAAACTTCTTTGTGTTCTGTGTAATCATCTCATAGAGTTACAGCTTTACCCTCAAGAAGCCTTTCGCTAAGACAGTTCTTGTGGAATTGGCAAAGTGATATTTGGAAGCCCATAGAGGGCTATGGTGAAAAAGGAAATATCCTCCGATGTAATCTGGAAGGAAGCTTTCTGAGAAACTGCTTAGTGTTCTGTTAATTCATCTCACAGAGTTACATCTATATTTCGTGGATCTCTTTGCTAGCCTTATTTCTGTGGAATCTGAGAACAGATATTTCGGATCCCTTTGATGACTATAGGGCCAAAGGAAATATCCTCCGATAACAAAGAGAAAGAAGCTTTCTGAGAAACTTCTTTGTGTTCTTTGAAATCATCTCACAGAGTTACAGCTTTCCCCTCAAGAATCCTTTCGCTAAGACAGTTCTTGTGGAATTGGCAAAGTGATATATGGAAGCCCATAGAGGGCTATGGTGAAAAAGGAAATATCCTCAGATGAAATCTGGAAAGAAGCTTTCTGAGAAACTGCTCTGTGATGTGTGACTTCCACTCACAGTGTTACGTCTGTATTTCGTGTATCTCTTTGCTAGCCTTATTTCTGTGTAATCCGAGAACAGATATTTCGGATCCCTTTGAAGACTATAGGGCCAAAGGAAATATCCTCTGATAACTAAGAGAAAGAAGCTTTCTGAGAAACTTCTTTGTGTTCTGTGAAATCATCTCACAGAGTTACAGCTTTCCCCTCAAGAAAACTTTCGCTAAGGCAATTCTTGTGGAATTGGCAAAGTCATATTTGGAAGCCCATAGTGGGCTATGGTGAAAAAGGAAATATCCTCAGATGAAATCTGGAAAGAAGCTTTCTGAGAAACTGCTTAGTGTTCTGTTAATTCATCTCACAGAGTTACATGTGTATTTCGTGTATCTCTTTGCTAGCCTTATTTCTGTGGAATCTGAGAACATAAGTTTCGGATCCCTTTGAAGACTATAGGGCCAAAGGAAATATCCTCCTATAACAAAGAGAAAGTAGCTTTCTGAGAAACTTCTTTGTGTTCTGTGAAATCATCTCACAGAGTTACAGCTTTCCCCTCAAGGAGCCTTTCGCTAAGACAGTTCTTGTGGAAATGGCAAAATGATATTTGGAAGCACCAAGAGGGCTCTGGTGAAAAAGGAAATATCCTCAGATGAAATCTGGAAAGAAGCTTTCTGAGAAACTGCTTAGTGTTCTGTTAATTCATCTCACAGAGTTACGTCTATATTTCGTGGATCTCTTTGCTAGCCTTATTTCTGTGGAATCTGAGAACAGATATTTCGGATCCCTTTGAAGACTATAGGGCCAAAGGAAATATCCTCCGATAACAAAGAGAAAGAAGCTTTCTGAGAAACTTCTTTGTGTTCTGTGAAATCTTCTCACAGAGTTACAGCTTTCCCCTCAAGAAGCCTTTCGCTAAGACAGTTCTTGTGGAATTGGCAAAGTGATATTTGGAAGCCCTTAGAGGGCTATGGTGAAAAAGGAAATATCCTCCGATGAAATCTGGAAAGAAGCTTTCTGAGAAACTGCTTAGTGTTCTGTTAATTCATCTCACAGAGTTACATGAATATTTCGTGGATCTCTTTGCTAGCCTTATTTCTGTGGAATCTGAGAACAGATATTTCGGAACCCTTTGAAGACTATAGGGCCAAAGGAAATATCCTCCGATAACAAAGAGAAATAAGCTTTCTGAGAAACTTCTTTTTGTTCTGCGAAATCATCTCACAGAGTTACAGCTTTCCCCTCAAGAAGCCTTCCGCTAAGAGAGTTCTTGTGGAATTGGCAAAGTGATATTTGGAAGCCCATAGAGGGCTATGGTGAAAAAGGAAATATCCTCCGATGAAATCTGGAAAGAAACTTTCTGAGAAACTGCTTAGTGTTCTGTTAATTCATCTCACAGAGTTACATGGGTATTTCGTGGATGTCTTTGCTAGCATTATTTCTGTGGAATCTGAGAACAGATATTTCGGATCCCTTTGAAGACTATAGGGCCAAAGGAAATATCCTCCGATAACTAAGAGAAAGAAGCTTTCTGAGAAACTTCTTTGTGTTCTGTGAAATCATCTCACAGAGTTACAGCTTTCCCCTCAAGAAGCCTTTCGCTAAGACAGTTCTTGTGGAATTGGCAAAGTGATATTTGGAAGCCCATAGAGGGCTATGGTGAAAAAGGAAATATCCTCCGATGAAATCTGGAAAGAAGCTTACTGAGAAACTGCTTAGTGTTCTGTTAATTCATCTCACAGAGTTACATCTATATTTCGTGGATCTCTTTGCTAGCCTTATTTCTGGGGAATCTGAGAACAGATATTTCGGATCCCTTTGAAGAATATAGGGCCAAAGGAAATATCTTCCGATAACAAAGAGAAAGAAGCTTTCTGAGAAACGTCTTTGTGTTCTGTGAAATCATCTCACAGAGTTACAGCTTTCCCCTCAAGAAGCCTTTCGCTAAAACAGTTCTTGTGGAATTGAAAAAGTGATATTTGGAAGCCCATAGAGGGCTATGGTGAAAAAGGAAATATCCTCAGATGAAATCTGGAAAGAAGCTTTCTGAGAAACTGCTTAGTGTTCTGTTAATTCATCTCACAGAGTTACATCTCTATTTCGTGGATCTCTTTGTTAGCCTTATTTCTGTGGAATATGAGAACAGATATTTCGGATCCCTTTGAAGACTATAGGGCCAAAGGAAATATCCTCGGATAACTAAGGGAAAGTAGCTTTCTGAGAAACTTCTTTGTGTTCTGTGAAATCATCTCACAGAGTTACAGCTTTCCACTCATGAAGCCTTTCGCTAAGACAGTTCTTGTGGAATAGGCAAAGTCATATTTGGAAGCCCATAGAGGGCTCTGGTGAAAAAGGAAATATCCTCAGGTGATATCTGGAAAGCAGCTTTCCGAGAAAATGCTTAGTGTTCTGTTAATTCATCTCACAGAGTTACATCTATAGTTCGTGGATCTCTTTGCTAGCCTTATTTCTGTGGAATCTGAGAACAGATATTTCGGATCCCTTTGAAGACTCTAGGGCCAAAGGAAATATCCTCTGATAACAAAGAGAAAGAAGGTTTCTGAGAAACTTCTTTGTGTTCTCTGAAATCATCTCACAGAGTTACAGCTTTCCCCTCAAGAAGCCTTTCGCTAACACAGTTCTTGTGGAATTGGCCAAGTGATATTTCGAAGCCCATAGAGGGCTATGGTGAAAAAGGAAATATCCTCAGATGAAATCTGGAAAGAAGCTCTCTGAGAAACTGCTTAGTGTTCTGTTAATTCATCTAACAGGGTTACATCTGTATTTCGTGGATCTCTTTGCTAGCCTTATTTCTGTGGAATCTGAGAACAGATATTTCGGATCCCTTTGAAGACTATAGGGCCAAAGGAAATATCCTCCGATAACAAAGAGAAAGAAGCTTTCTGAGAAACTTCTTTTTGTTCTGTGAAATCATCTCACAGAGTTACAGCTTTCCCCTCAAGAAGCCTTTCGCTAATACAGTTCTTGTGGAATTGGCAAAGTCATATATGGAAGCCCATAGAAGGCTATGGTGAAAAAGGAAATATCCTCAGGTGATATCTGGAAAGAAGATTTTTGAGAAACTGCTTAGTGTTCTGTTAATTCATCTCACAGAGTTACATCTGTATTTCGTGTATCTCTTTGCTAGCCTTATTTCTATGGAATCTGAGAACATATGTTTCGGATCCCTTTGAAGACTATAGGGCCAAAGGAAATATCCTCCGATAATTAAGAGAAAGAAGCTTTCTGAGAAAGTTCTTTGTGTTCTGTAAATTCATCTCACAGAGTTACAGCTTTGCCCTCAAGAAGCCTTTTGCTAAGACAGTTCTTGTGGAATTGGCAAAGTGATATTTGGAAGCCCACAGAGGGCTCGGGTGAAAAACGAAATATCCTTAGATGAAATCCGGAAAGAAGCTTTCTGAGAAACTGCTCTGTGATGTGTGACTTCCACTCACAGAGTTACATCTGTATTTCGTGGATCTCTTTGCTAGCCTTATTTCTGTGGAATCTGAGAACTGATATTTCGGATACCTTCGAAGACTATAGGGCCAAAGGAAATATCCTCCATAACTAAGAGAAAGAAGCTTTCTGAGAAACTTCTTTGTGTTCTGTGAAATCATCTCACAGAGTTACAGCTTTCCCCACAAGAAGCCTTTCGCTAAGACAGTTCTTTTGGAATTGGCAAAGTGATATTTGGAAGCCCAAAGAGGGCTGTGGTGAAAAAGGAAATATCCTCAGATGAAATCTGGAAAGAAGCTTTTTGATAAATTGCTTAGTGTTCTGTTAATTCATCTCACAGAGTTACATCTGTATTTCGTGGATCTCTTTGCTAGCCTTATTTATGGGGAATCTGAGAACAGATATTTCGGAACCCTTAGAAGACTATAGGGCCAAAGGAAATATCTTCCGATAACAAAGAGAAACAAGCTTTCTGAGAAAATTCTTTTTGTTCTGTGAAATTATCTCACAGATTTACAGTTTCCCCTCAAGAAGCCTTTCGCTAAGAGAATTCTTGGGGAATTGGCAAAGTGATATTTGGAAGCCCATAGAGGGCTATGGTGAAAAAGGAAATATCCTCCGATGAAATCTGGAAAGAAGCTTTCTGAGAAACTGCTTAGTGTTCTGTTAATTCATCTCACAGAGTTACATATGTATTTCGTGGATCTCTTTTCTAGCCTTATTTCTGTGGAATCTGAGAACAGATATTTCGGATCCCTTTGAAGACTATAGGGCCAAAGGAAATATCCTCCGATAACAAAGAGAAAGAAGCTTTCTGAGAAACTTCTTTGTGTTCTGTGAAATCATCTCACACAGTTACAGCTTTCCCCACAAGAAGCCTTTCGCTAAGACAGTTCTTTTGGAATTGGCAAAGTGATATTTGGAAGCCCAAAGAGGGCTGTGGTGAAAAAGGAAATATCCTCAGATGATATCTGGAACGAAGCTTTGTGAGAAACTGATTAGTGTTCTGTTAATTCATCTCACAGAGTTACATCTGTATTTCGTGGATCTCTTTGCTAGCCTTATTTCTGGGGAATCTGAGAACAGATATTTCGGATAGCTTTGAAGACTATAGGGCCTAAGGAAATATCTTCCGATAACAAAGAGAAAGAAGCTTTCTGAGAAACTTCTTTGTGTTCTGTGAAATCATCTCACAGAGTTACAGCTTTCCCCTCAAGAAGCCTTTCGCTAAGACAGTTCTTGTGGAATTGGCAAAGTGATATTTGGAAGCCCATAGAGGGCTCTGGTGAAAAAGGAAATATCCTCCGATGAAATCTGGAAAGAAGCTTTCTGAGAAACTGCTTAGTGTTCTGTTAATTCATCTCACAGTGTTACATGGGTATTTCGTGGATGTCTTTGCTAGCCTTATTTTTGTGGAATCTGAGAACAGATATTTCGGATCCCTTTGAAGACTATAGGGCCAAAGGAAATATCCTCCGATAACTAAGAGAAAGAAGCTTTCTGAGAAACTTCTTTGTGTTCTGTGAAATCATCTCACAGAGTTACAGCTTTCCCCTCAAGAAGCCTTTCGTTAAGACAGTTCTTGTGGAATTGGCAAAGTGATATTTGGAAGCCCATAGAGGGCTATGGTGAAAAAGGAAATATCCTCCGATGAAATCTGGAAAGAAGCTTTCTGAGAAACTGCTTACTGTTCTGTTAATTCATCTCACAGAGTTACATCTGTATTTCGTGGATCTCTTTGCTAGCCTTATTTCTGGGGAATCTGAGAACAGATATTTCGGATCCCTTTGAAGACTATAGGGCCAAAGGAAATATCTTCCGATAACAAAGAGAAAGAAGCTTTCTGAGAAACTTCTTTGTTTTCTGTGAAATCATCTCACAGAGTTACAGCTTTCCCCTCAAGAAGCCTTTCGCTAAAACAGTTCTTGTGGAATTGAAAAAGTGATATTTGGAAGCCCATAGAGGGCTATGGTGAAAAAGGAAATATCCTCCGATGAAATCTGGAAAGAAGCTTTCTGAGAAACTGCTCTGTGATGTGTGACTTCCACTCACCGAGTTACATCTGTATTTCGTGTATCTCTTTGCTAGCCTTATTTCTGTGGAATCCGAGAACAGATATTTCGGATCCCTTTGAAGACTATAGGGCCAAAGGAAATATCCTCTGATAACTAAGAGAAAGAAGCTTTCTGAGAAACTTCTATGTGTTCTGTGAAATCATCTCACAGAGTTACAGCTTTCCCCTCAAGAAAACTTTCGCTAAGACAGTTCTTGTGGAATTGGCAAAGTCATATTTGGAAGCCCATAGTGGGCTATGGTGAAAAAGGAAATATCCTCACATGAAATCTGGAAAGAAGCTTTCTGAGAAACTGCTTAGTGTTCTGTTAATTCATCTCACAGAGTTACATGTGTATTTCGTGGATCTCTTTGCTAGCCTTATTTCTGTGGAATCTGAGAACATATGTTTCGGATCCCTTTGAAGACTATAGGGCCAAAGGAAATATCCTCCGATAACAAAGAGAAAGAATCTTTCTGAGAAACTTTTTTTGTGTTCTGTGAAATCATCTCACAGAGTTACAGCTTTCCCCTCAAGAAGCCTTTCGCTAAGACAGTTCTTGTGGAAATGGCAAAATGATATTTGGAAGCACAAAGAGGGCTCTGGTGAAAAAGGAAATATCCTCAGATGAAATCTTGAAAGAAGCTTTCTGAGAAACTGCTCTGTGATGTGTGACTTCCACTCACAGAGTTACATCTGTATTTCGTGTATCTCTTTGCTAGCCTTATTTCTGTGGAATCCGAGAACAGATATTTCGGATCCCTTTGAAGACTATAGGGCCAAAGGAAATATCCTCTGATAACTAAGAGAAAGAAGCTTTCTGAGAAACTGCTTAGTGTTCTGTTAATTCATCTCACAGAGTTACATGAATATTTCGTGGATCTCTTTGCTAGCCTTATTTCTGTGGAATCTGAGAACAGATATTTCGGATCCCTTTGAAGACTATAGGGCCAAAGGAAATATCCTCCGATAACAAAGAGAAATAAGCTTTCTGAGAAACTTCTTTTTGTTCTGCGAAATCATCTCACAGAGTTACAGCTTTCCCCTCAAGAAGCCTTCCGCTAAGAGAGTTCTTGTGGAATTGGCAAAGTGATATTTGGAAGCCCATAGAGGGCTATGGTGAAAAAGCAAATATCCTCAGATGAAATCTGGAAAGAAGCTTTCTGAGAAACTGCTTAGTGTTCTGTTAATTCGTCTCACACAGTTACATCTGTATTTCGTGGATCTCTTTGCTAGCCTTATTTCTGTGGAATCTGAGAACAGATATTTCGGATCCCTTTGAAGACTCTAGGGCCAAAGGAAATATCCTCCGATAACTAAGAGAAAGAAGCTTTCTGAGAAACTTCTTTGTGTTCTGTGAAATCATCTCACAGAGTTACAGCTTTCCCCTCAAGAAGCCTTTCGCTAAGACAGTTCTTGTGGAGTTGGCAAAGTGATATTTGGAAGCCCATAGAGGGCTCTGGTGAAAAAGGAAATATCCTCCGATGAAATCTGCAAAGAAACTTTCTGAGAAACTGCTTAGTGTTCTGTTAATTCATCTCACAGAGTTACATGGGTATTTCGTGGATGTCTTTGCTAGCCTTATTTTTGTGGAATCTGAGAACAGATATTTCGGATCCCTTTGAAGACTATAGGGCCAAAGGAAATATCCTCCGATAACTAAGAGAAAGAAGCTTTCTGAGAAACTTCTTTGTGTTCTGTGAAATCACATCACAGAGTTACAGCTTTCCCCTCAAGAAGCCTTTCGTTAAGACAGTTCTTGTGGAATTGGCAAAGTGATATTTGGAAGCCCATAGAGGGGTATGGTGAAAAAGGAAATATCCTCCGATGAAATCTGGAAAGAAGCTTTCTGAGAAACTGGTTAGTGTTCTGTAAATTCATCTCACAGAGTTACATCTATATTTCGTGGATCTCTTTGCTAGCCTTATTTCTGGGGAATCTGAGAACAGATATTTCGGATCCCTTTGAAGAATATAGGGCCAAAGGAAATATCTTCCGATAACAAAGAGAAAGAAGCTTTCTGAGAAACGTCTTTGTGTTCTGTGAAATCAACTCACAGTGTTACAGCTTTCCCCTCAAGAAGCCTTTCGCAAAAACAGTTCTTGTGGAATTGAAAAAGTGATATTTGGAAGCCCATAGAGGGCTATGGTGAAAAAGGAAATATCCTCCGATGAAATCTGGAAAGAAGCTTTCTGAGAAACTGCTCTGTGATGTGTGACTTCCACTCACAGATTTACATCTGTATTTCGTGTATCTCTTTGCTAGCCTTATTTCTGTGGAATCCGAGAACAGATATTTCGGATCCCTTTGAAGACTATAGGGCCAAAGGAAATATCCTCTGATAACTAAGAGAAAGAAGCTTTCTGAGAAACTTCTTTGTGTTCTGTGAAATCATCTCACAGAGTTACAGCTTTCCCCTCAAGAAGCCTTTCGCTAAGACAGTTCTTGTGGAATTGGCAAAGTCATATTTGGAAGCCCATAGTGGGCTATGGTGAAAAATGAAATATCCTCACATGAAATCTGGAAAGAAGCTTTCTGAGAAACTGCTTAGTGTTCTGTTAATTCATCTCACAGAGTTACATGTGTATTTCGTGGATCTCTTTACTAGCCTTATTTCTGTGGAATCTGAGAACATATGTTTCGGATCCCTTTGAAGACTATAGGGCCAAAGGAAATATCCTCCGATAACTAAGAGAAAGAAGCTTTCTGAGAAACTTCTTTGTGTTCTGTGAAATCATCTCACAGAGTTACAGCTTTCCCCTCAAGGAGCCTTTCGCTAAGACAGTTCTTGTGGAATTGGCAAAGTGATATTTGGAAGCCCATAGAGGGCTATGGTGAAAAAGGAAATATCCTCCGATGAAATCTGGAAAGAAGCTTTCTGAGAAACTGCTTAGTGTTCTGTTAATTCATCTCACAGAGTTACATGAATATTTCGTGGATCTCTTTGCTAGCCTTATTTCTGTGGAATCTCAGAACAGATATTTCGGATCCCTTTGAAGACTATAGGGCCAAAGGAAATATCCTCCGATAACAAAGAGAAATAAGCTTTCTGAGAAACTTCTTTTTGTTCTGCGAAATCATCTCACAGAGTTACAGCTTTCCCCTCAAGAAGCCTTCCGCTAAGAGAGTTCTTGTGGAATTGGCAAAGTGATATTTGGAAGCCCATAGAGGGCTATGGTGAAAAAGGAAATATCCTCAGATGAAATCTGGAAAGAAGCTTTCTGAGAAACTGCTTAGTGTTCTGTTAATTCGTCTCACACAGTTACATCTGTATTTCCTGGATCTCTTTGCTAGCCTTATTTCTGTGGAATCTGAGAACAGATATTTCGGATCCCTTTGAAGACTATAGGGCCAAAGGAGATATCCTCCGATAACAAAGAGAAAGAAGCTTTCTGTGAAATTCTTTGTGTTCTGTGTAATCATCTCACAGAGTTACAGCTTTCCCCTCAAGAAGCCTTTCACTAAGACAGTTCTTGTGGAATTGGCAAAGAGATATTTGGAAGCCCATAGAGGGCTCTGGTGAAAAAGGAAATATCCTCAGATGAAATCTGGAAAGAAGCTTTCTGAGAAAGTCCCCTGGATGTGTGACTTCCACTCACAGAGTTACATCTGAATTTCGTGGATCTTTGCTAGTCTTATATCTGTGGAATCTGAGAACAGATATTTCGGATCCCTTTGAAGACTATAGGGCCAAAGGAAATATCCTCCGATAACTAAGAGAAAGAAGCTTTCTGAGAAACTTCTTTGTATTCTCTGAAATCACCTCACAGAGTTACAGCTTTCCCCTCAAGAAGCCTTTCACTAAGACAGTTCTTGTGGAATTGGCAAAGTGATATTTGGAAGCCCATAGAGGACTATGGTGAAAAAGGAAATATCCTCCGATCAAATCTGGAAAGAAGCTTTCTGAGAAACTGCTTAGTGTTCTGTTAATTCATCTCACAGAGTTACATCTATATTTCATGGATCTGTTTGCTAGCCTTATTTCTTTGGAATCTGAGAACAGATTTTTCGGATCCCTTTGAATATTATAGGGACAAAGGAAATATCCTCTGATAACTAAGGTGAAAGAAGCTTTCTGAGAAACTTCTTTGTGTTCTGTGAAATCATGTCACAGAGTTACAGCTTTCCCCTCAAGAAGCCTTTCGTTAAGACAGTTCTTGTGGAATTGGCAAAGTCATATTTGGAAGCCCATAGAGGGCTATGGTGAAAAAGGAATTATCCTCACATGAAATATGGAAATAAGCTTTCTGAGAAAGTGCTCTGTGATGTGTGACTTTCACTCACAGAGTTACATCTGTATTTCGTGGATCTCTTTGCTAGTCTTATTTCTGTGGAATCTGAGAACAGATATTTCGGATCCCTTTGAAGACTATAGGGCCAAAGGAAATATCCTCCGATAACTAAGACAAAGAAGCTTTCTGAGAAACTTCTTTGTGTTCTGCGAAATCACCTCACAGAGTTACAGCTTTCCCCTCAAGAAGCCTTTCGCTAAGACAGTTCTTGTGGAATTGGCAAAGTGATATTTGGAAGCCCATAGAGGGCTATGGTGAAAAACGAAATATCCTCCGATGAAATCTGGAAAGAAGTTTTCGGAGAAACTGCTTAGTGTTCTGTTAATTCATCTCACAGAGTTACATCTATATTTCCTGGATCTGTTTGCTAGCCTTATTTCTTTGGAATCTGAGAACAGATATTTCGGATCCCTTTAAAGACTATAGGGCCAAAGGAAATATCCTCTGATAACTAAGGGAAAGAAGCTTTCTGAGAAACTTCTTTGTGTTCTGTGAAATCATCTCACAGAGTTACAGGTTTCCCCTCAAGAAGCCTTTCGCTAAGACAGTTCTTGTGGAATTGGCAAAGTCATATTTGGAAGCCCATAGAGGGCTATGGTGAAAAAGGAAATATCCTCAGATGAAATCTGGAAAGAAGCTTTCTGAGAAACTGCTCTGTGATGTGTGACTTCCACTCACAGAGTTACATGTGTATTTCGTGGATCTCTTTGCTAGCCTTATTTCTGTGGAATCTGAGAACAGATATTTCGGATCCCTTTGAAGACTATAGGGCCAAGGGAAATATCCTCCGATAACAAAGAGAAAGAAGCTTTCTGAGAAACTTCTTTGTGTTCTGTGAAATCATCTCACAGAGTTACAGCTTTCCCCTCAAGAAGCCTTTCGCTAAGACAGTTCTTGTGGAATTGGCAAAGTGATATTTGGAAGCCCATAGCGTGCTATGTTGAAAAAGGAAATATCCTCAGATGAAATCTTGAAAGAAGCTTTCTGAGAAACTGCTTAGTGTTCTGTTAATTCATCTCACAGAGTTACATCTGTATTTCGTGGATCTCTTTGCTAGCCTTATTTCTGTGGAATCTGAGAACATATGTTTCGGATCCCTTTGATGACTATAGGGCCAAAGGAAATATCCTCCGATAACAAAGAGAAAGAAGCTTTCTGAGAAACTTCTTTGTGTTCTGTGAAATCATCTCACAGAGTTACAGCTTTCCCCTCAAGAAGCCTTTCGCTAAGACAGTTCTTGTGGAATTGGCAAAGTGATATTTGGAAGCCCATAGAGGGCTCTAGTGAAAAAGGAAATATCCTCAGATGAAATCTGGAAAGAAGCTTTCTGAGAAACTGCTTAGTGTTCTGTTAATTCATCTCACAGAGTTACATGGGTATTTCGTGGATCTCTTTGCTAGCCTTATTGATGGGGAATCTGAGAACAGATATTTCGGATCCCTTTGAAGACTATAGGGCCAAAGGAAATATCCTCCGATAACAAAGAGAAAGAAGGTTTCTGAGAAACTTCTTTGTGTTCTGTGAAATCATCTCACAGAGTTACAGCTTTCCCCTCAAGAAGCCTTTTGCTACGACAGTTCTTGTGGAATTGGCAAAGTGATATTTGGAAGCCCATAGAGGGCTATGGTGAAAAAGGAAATATCCTCAGATGAAATCTGGAAAGAAGCTTTCTGAGAAACTGCTCTCTGATGTGTGAATTCCACTCACAGAGTTACATCTGTATTTCGTGGATCTCTTTGCTAGCCTTATTTCTGTGGAATCTGAGAACAGATATTTCGGATCCCTTTGAAGACTATAGGGCCAAGGGAAATATCCTCCGATAACTAAGAGAAAGAAGCTTTCTGAGAAACTTCTTTGTGTTCTGTGAAATCATCTCACAGAGTTACAGCTTTCCCCTCAAGACGCCTTTCGCTAAGACAGTTCTTGTGGAATAGGCAAAGGGATATTTGGAAGCCCATAGAGGGCTATGGTGAAAAAGGAAATATCCTCCGATGAAATCTGGAAAGAAGCATTCTGAGAAACTGCTTAGTGTTCTTTTAATTCATCTCACAAAGATACATCTATATTTCGTGTATCTCTTTGCTAGCCTTATTTCTGTGGAATCTGAGAACAGATATTTCGGATCCCTTTGAAGACTATAGGGCCAAAGGAAGTATCCTCCGATAACAAAGAGAAAGAAGCTTTCTGAGAAACTTCTTTGTGTTCTGTGAAATCATCTCACAGAGTTACAGCTTTCCCCTCAAAAAGCATTTCGCTACGACAGCTCTTGTGGAATTGGCAAAGTGATATTTGGAAGCCCATAGAGGGCTATGGTGAAAAAGGAAATATCCTCCGATGAAATCTGGAAAAAAGCTTTCTGAGAAACTGCTTAGTGTTCTGTTAATTCATCTCACAGAGTAACATGAATATTTCGTGAATCTCTTTGCTAGCCTTATTTCTGTGGAATCTGAGAACAGATATTTCGGATCCCTTTGAAGATTATAGAGCCAAAGGAAATATCCTCCAATAACTAAGAGAAAGAAGCTTTCTGAGAAACTTCTTTGTGTTCTGTGTAATCATCTCATAGAGTTACAGCTTTACCCTCAAGAAGCCTTTCGCTAAGACAGTTCTTGTGGAATTGGCAAAGTGATATTTGGAAGCCCATAGAGGGCTATGGTGAAAAAGGAAATATCCTCCGATGTAATCTGGAAGGAAGCTTTCTGAGAAACTGCTTAGTGTTCTGTTAATTCATCTCACAGAGTTACATCTATATTTCGTGGATCTCTTTGCTAGCCTTATTTCTGTGGAATCTGAGAACAGATATTTCGGATCCCTTTGATGACTATAGGGCCAAAGGAAATATCCTCCGATAACAAAGAGAAAGAAGCTTTCTGAGAAACTTCTTTGTGTTCTTTGAAATCATCTCACAGAGTTACAGCTTTCCCCTCAAGAATCCTTTCGCTAAGACAGTTCTTGTGGAATTGGCAAAGTGATATATGGAAGCCCATAGAGGGCTATGGTGAAAAAGGAAATATCCTCAGATGAAATCTGGAAAGAAGCTTTCTGAGAAACTGCTCTGTGATGTGTGACTTCCACTCACAGTGTTACGTCTGTATTTCGTGTATCTCTTTGCTAGCCTTATTTCTGTGGAATCCGAGAACAGATATTTCGGATCCCTTTGAAGACTATAGGGCCAAAGGAAATATCCTCTGATAACTAAGAGAAAGAAGCTTTCTGAGAAACTTCTTTGTGTTCTGTGAAATCATCTCACAGAGTTACAGCTTTCCCCTCAAGAAAACTTTCGCTAAGACAATTCTTGTGGAATTGGCAAAGTCATATTTGGAAGCCCATAGTGGGCTATGGTGAAAAAGGAAATATCCTCAGATGAAATCTGGAAAGAAGCTTTCTGAGAAACTGCTTAGTGTTCTGTTAATTCATCTCACAGAGTTACATGTGTATTTCGTGTATCTCTTTGCTAGCCTTATTTCTGTGGAATCTGAGAACATATGTTTCGGATCCCTTTGAAGACTATAGGGCCAAAGGAAATATCCTCCTATAACAAAGAGAAAGTAGCTTTCTGAGAAACTTCTTTGTGTTCTGTGAAATCATCTCACAGAGTTACAGCTTTCCCCTCAAGGAGCCTTTCGCTAAGACAGTTCTTGTGGAAATGGCAAAATGATATTTGGAAGCACCAAGAGGGCTCTGGTGAAAAAGGAAATATCCTCAGATGAAATCTGGAAAGAAGCTTTCTGAGAAACTGCTTAGTGTTCTGTTAATTCATCTCACAGAGTTACGTCTATATTTCGTGGATCTCTTTGCTAGCCTTATTTCTGTGGAATCTGAGAACAGATATTTCGGATCCCTTTGAAGACTATAGGGCCAAAGGAAATATCCTCCGATAACAAAGAGAAAGAAGCTTTCTGAGAAACTTCTTTGTGTTCTGTGAAATCTTCTCACAGAGTTACAGCTTTCCCCTCAAGAAGCCTTTCGCTAAGACAGTTCTTGTGGAATTGGCAAAGTGATATTTGGAAGCCCTTAGAGGGCTATGGTGAAAAAGGAAATATCCTCCGATGAAATCTGGAAAGAAGCTTTCTGAGAAACTGCTTAGTGTTCTGTTAATTCATCTCACAGAGTTACATGAATATTTCGTGGATCTCTTTGCTAGCCTTATTTCTGTGGAATCTGAGAACAGATATTTCGGATCCCTTTGAAGACTATAGGGCCAAAGGAAATATCCTCCGATAACAAAGAGAAATAAGCTTTCTGAGAAACTTCTTTTTGTTCTGCGAAATCATCTCACAGAGTTACAGCTTTCCCCTCAAGAAGCCTTCCGCTAAGAGAGTTCTTGTGGAATTGGCAAAGTGATATTTGGAAGCCCATAGAGGGCTATGGTGAAAAAGGAAATATCCTCCGATGAAATCTGGAAAGAAACTTTCTGAGAAACTGCTTAGTGTTCTGTTAATTCATCTCACAGAGTTACATGGGTATTTCGTGGATGTCTTTGCTAGCATTATTTCTGTGGAATCTGAGAACAGATATTTCGGATCCCTTTGAAGACTATAGGGCCAAAGGAAATATCCTCCGATAACTAAGAGAAAGAAGCTTTCTGAGAAACTTCTTTGTGTTCTGTGAAATCATCTCACAGAGTTACAGCTTTCCCCTCAAGAAGCCTTTCGCTAAGACAGTTCTTGTGGAATTGGCAAAGTGATATTTGGAAGCCCATAGAGGGCTATGGTGAAAAAGGAAATATCCTCCGATGAAATCTGGAAAGAAGCTTACTGAGAAACTGCTTAGTGTTCTGTTAATTCATCTCACAGAGTTACATCTATATTTCGTGGATCTCTTTGCTAGCCTTATTTCTGGGGAATCTGAGAACAGATATTTCGGATCCCTTTGAAGAATATAGGGCCAAAGGAAATATCTTCCGATAACAAAGAGAAAGAAGCTTTCTGAGAAACGTCTTTGTGTTCTGTGAAATCATCTCACAGAGTTACAGCTTTCCCCTCAAGAAGCCTTTCGCTAAAACAGTTCTTGTGGAATTGAAAAAGTGATATTTGGAAGCCCATAGAGGGCTATGGTGAAAAAGGAAATATCCTCAGATGAAATCTGGAAAGAAGCTTTCTGAGAAACTGCTCTGTGATGTGTGACTCCCACTCACAGAGTTACATCTGTATTTCGTGGATCTCTTTGCTAGCCTTATTTCTGTGGAATCTGAGAACTGATATTTCGGATACCTTCGAAGACTATAGGGCCAAAGGAAATATCCTCCATAACTAAGAGAAAGAAGCTTTCTGAGAAACTTCTTTGTGTTCTGTGAAATCATCTCACAGAGTTACAGCTTTCCCCACAAGAAGCCTTTCGCTAAGACAGTTCTTTTGGAATTGGCAAAGTGATATTTGGAAGCCCAAAGAGGGCTGTGGTGAAAAAGGAAATATCCTCAGATGAAATCTGGAAAGAAGCTTTTTGATAAATTGCTTAGTGTTCTGTTAATTCATCTCACAGAGTTACATCTGTATTTCGTGGATCTCTTTGCTAGCCTTATTTATGGGGAATCTGAGAACAGATATTTCGGAACCCTTAGAAGACTATAGGGCCAAAGGAAATATCTTCCGATAACAAAGAGAAAGAAGCTTTCTGAGAAAATTCTTTTTGTTCTGTGAAATTATCTCACAGATTTACAGTTTCCCCTCAAGAAGCCTTTCGCTAAGAGAATTCTTGGGGAATTGGCAAAGTGATATTTGGAAGCCCATAGAGGGCTATGGTGAAAAAGGAAATATCCTCCGATGAAATCTGGAAAGAAGCTTTCTGAGAAACTGCTTAGTGTTCTGTTAATTCATCTCACAGAGTTACATATGTATTTCGTGGATCTCTTTTCTAGCCTTATTTCTGTGGAATCTGAGAACAGATATTTCGGATCCCTTTGAAGACTATAGGGCCAAAGGAAATATCCTCCGATAACTAAGAGAAAGAAGCTTTCTGAGAAACTTCTTTGTGTTCTGTGAAATCATCTCACAGAGTTTCAGCTTTCCCCCAAGAAGCCTTTCGCTAACACAGTTCTTGTGGAATTGGCAAAGTGATATTTGGAAGCCCATAGAGGGCTATGGTGAAAAAGGAAATATCCTCCGATGAAATCTGGAAAGAAGCTTTCTGAGAAACTGCTTAGTGTTCTGTTAATTCATCTCACAGAGTTACATCTATATTTCGTGGATCTTTTTACTAGCCTTATTTCTGTGGAATCTGAGAACAGATATTTCGGATCCCTTTGAAGACTATAGGGCCAAAGGAAATATCCTCCGATAACAAAGAGAAAGAAGCTTTCTGAGAAACTTCTTTGTGTTCTGTGAAATCATCTCACAGAGTTACAGCTTTCCCCTCAAGAAGCCTTACGCTAAGACAGTTCTTGTGGAATTGGCAAAGTGATATTTGGAAGCCCATAGAGGGCTATGGTGAAAAAGGAAATATCCTCCGATGAAATCTGGAAAGAAGCTTTCTGAGAAACTGCTTACTGTTCTGTTAATTCATCTCACAGAGTTACATCTGTATTTCGTGGATCTCTTTGCTAGCATTATTCCTGGAGAATCTGAGAACAGATATTTCGGATCCCTTTGAAGACTATAGGGCCAAAGGAAATATCTTCCGATAACAAAGAGAAAGAAGCTTTCTGAGAAACTTCTTTGTTTTCTGTGAAAACATCTCACAGAGTTACAGCTTTCCCTTCAAGAAGCCTTTCGTTAACACAGTTCTTGTGGAATTGGCAAAGTGATATTTGGAAGCCCATAGAGGGCTATGGTGAAAAAGGAAATATCCTCCGATGAAATCTGGAAAGAAGCTTTCTGAGAAACTGCTTAGTGTTCTGTTAATTCATCTCAGAGAGTTACATCTATTTTTCGTGGATCTCTTTGCTAGCCTTATTTCTGTGGAATCTGAGCACAGATATTTCGGATCCCTTTGAAGACTATAGGGCCAAAGGAAATATCCTCCGATAACAAAGAGAAAGAAGCTTTCCGAGAAACTTCTTTGTGTTCTGTGAAATCATCTCACACAGTTACAGCTTTCCCCACAAGAAGCCTTTCGCTAAGACAGTTCTTTTGGAATTGGCAAAGTGATATTTGGAAGCCCAAAGAGGGCTGTGGTGAAAAAGGAAATATCCTCAGATGATATCTGGAACGAAGCTTTGTGAGAAACTGATTAGTGTTCTGTTAATTCATCTCACAGAGTTACATCTGTATTTCGTGGATCTCTTTGCTAGCCTTATTTCTGGGGAATCTGAGAACAGATATTTCGGATAGCTTTGAAGACTATAGGGCCTAAGGAAATATCTTCCGATAACAAAGAGAAAGAAGCTTTCTGAGAAACTTCTTTGTGTTCTGTGAAATCATCTCACAGAGTTACAGCTTTCCCGTCAAGAAGCCTTTTGCTTAGACTGTTTTGTGGAATTGGAAAAGTGATATTTGGAAGCCCATAGAGGGCTATGCTGAAAAAGGAAATATACTCAGATGAAATCTGGAAAGAAGCTTTCTGAGAAACTGCTCTGTGATGTGTGCGTTCCATTCACAGAGTTACATCTGTATTTCGTGGATCTCTTTGCTAGCCTTATTTTTCTGGAATCTGAGAACGGATATTTCGGATCCCTTTGAATACAATAGGACCAAAGGAAATATCCTCGGATAACTAAGAGAAAGAAGCTTTCTGAGAAACTTCTTTGTGTTCTGTGAAATCATCTCACAGAGATACAGCTTTCGCCTCAAGAAGACTTTCGCTAAGACAGTTCTTGTGGAATTGGCAAAGTGATATTCGGAAGCCCATAGAGGGCTATGGTGAAAAAGGAAATATCCTTAAATGAAATCTGGAAAGAAGCTTTCAGAGAAACTGCTTAGTGTTCTGTTCATTCATCTCACAGAGTTACATCTATATTTCGTGGATCTCTTTGCTACCCTTATTTCTGTGGAATCTGAGAACAGATATTTCGGATCCCTTTGAAGACTATGGGGCCAAAGGAAATATCCTCCGATAACAAAGAGAAAGAAGCTTTCTGAGAAACTTCTTTGTGTTCTGTGAAATCATCTCACAGAGTTACACCTTTCCCCTCAAGAAGCCTTTCGCTGAGTCAGTTCTTGTGGAATCGGCAAAGTGATATTTGGAAGCCCATAGAGGGCTATGGTGAAAAAGGAAATATCCTCCGATGAAATCTGGAAAGAAGCTTTCTGAGAAACTGCTTAGTGTTCTGTTAATTCATCTCACAGAGTTACATCTGTATTTCGTGGATCTCTTTGCTAGTTTTATTTCTGTGGAATCTGAGAACAGATATTTCGGATCCCTTTGAAGACTATAGGGCCAAAGGAAATATCCTCCGATAACAAAGAGAAAGAAGCTTTCTGAGAAACTTCTTTGTGTTCTATGAAATCACCTCACAGAGTTACAGCTTTCCCCTCAAGAAGCCTTTCGCTAGGACAGTTCTTGTGGAATTGGCAAAGTGATATTTGGAAGCCCATAGAGGGCTATGTTGAAAAAGGAAATATCCTCCGATGAAATCTGGAAAGAAGATTTCTGAGAAACTGCTCTGTGATGTGTGTCTTCCACTCACAGAGTTACATCTGTATTTCGTGGATCTCTTTGCTAGCCTTATTTCTGTGGAATCTGAGAACTGATATTTCGGATCCCTTTGAAGACTATAGGGCCAAAGGAAATATCCTCCGATAACTAAGAGAAAGAAGCTTTCTGAGAAACTTCTTTGTGTTCTCTGAAATCATCTCACAGAGTTACAGCTTTCCCCTCAAGAAGCCTGTCGCTAAGACAGTTCTTGTGGAATTGGCAAAGTGATATTTGGAAGCACATAGAGGGCTCTGGAGAAAAAGGAAATATCCTCCGATGAAATCTGGAAAGAAGCTTTCTGAGAAACTGCTTAGTGTTCTGTTAATTCATCTCACAGAGTTACATCTGTATTTCGTGGATCTCTTTGCTAGCCTTATTTCTGTGGAATCTGAGAAGAGATATTTCGGATCCCTTTGAAGACTATAGGGCCAAAGGAAATATCCTCCGATAAAAAAGAGAAAGAAGCTTTCTGAGAAACTTCTTTGTGTTCTGTGAAATCATCTCACAGAGTTACAGCTTTCCCCTCAAGAAGCCTTTCGCTAAGACAGTTCTTGTGGAATTGGCAAAGTGATATTTGGAAGCCCATAGAGGGCTATGGTGAAAAAGGAAATATCCTCAAATGAAATCTGGAAAGAAGCTTTCTTAGAAACTGCTCTGTGATGTGTGACTTCCACTCACAGAGTTACATCTGTATTTCGAGGATCTCTTTGCTAGCCTTATTTCTGTGGAATCTGAGAACGGATATTTCGGATCCCTTTGAAGACCCTAGGGCCAAAGGAAATATCCTCCGATAACTAAGAGAAAGAAGCTTTCTGAGAAATTCTTTGTGTTCTGTGCAATCATCTCACAGAGTTACAGCTTTCCCCTCAAGAAGCCTTTCGCTAAGACAGTTCTTGTGGAATTGGCAAAGTGATATTTGGAAGCCCATAGAGGGCTATGGTGAAAAAGGAAATATCCTCCGATGAAATCTGGAAAGAAGCTTTCTGAGAAACTGCTTAGTGTTCTGCTAATTCATCTCACAGAGTTACATCTATATTTCCTGGATCTCTTTGCTAGCCTTATTTCTGTGGAATCTGAGAACAGATATTTCGGATCCCTTTGAAGACTATAGGGCCAAAGGAAATATCCTCCGATAACAAAGAGAAAGAAGCTTTCTGAGAAACTTCTTTGTGTTCTGTGAAATCATCTCACAGAGTTACAGCTTTCCCCTCAAGAAGTCTTTCGCTAAGACAGTTCTTGTGGAATTGGCAAAGTGATATTTGGAAGCCCATAGAGGGCTATGGTGAAAAAGGAAATATCCTCAGATGAAATCTGGAAAGAAGGTTTCTGAGAAACTGCTCTGTGATGTGTGACTTCCACTCACAGAGTTACATTTGTATTTCGTTGATCTCTTGCTAGCCTTATTTCTGGGGAATCTGAGAACAGATATTTCGGATCCCTTTGAACACTATAGGGCCCAAGGAAATATCCTAAGATAAGAAAGAGAAAGAAGCTTTCTGAGAAACTTCTTTGTGTTCTGTGAAATCATCTCACAGAGTTACAGCTTTTCCCTCAAGAAGCCTTTCGCTAAGTCAGTTCTTGTGGAATTGGGAAAGTGATATTTGGAAGCCAATAGAGGGCTATGGTGAAAAAGGAAATATCCTCCGATGAAATCTGGAAAGAAGCTTTCTGAGAATCTGCTCTGTGATGTGTGTCTTCCACTCACAGAGTTACATCTGTATTTCGTGGATCTCTTTGCTAGCCTTATTTCTGTGGAATCTGAGAACTGATATTTCGGATCCCTTTGAAGACTATAGGGCCAAAGGAAATATCCTCCGATAACTAAGAGAAAGAAGCTTTCTGAGAAACTTCTTTGTGTTCTGTGAAATCATCTCACAGAGTTACAGCTTTACCCTCAAGAGGCCTTTCGCTAAGACAGTTCTTGTGGAATTGGCAAAGTGATATTTGGAAGCCGACAGTGGGCTCTGGTGAAAAAGGAAATATCCTCCGATGAAATCTGGAAAGAAGCTTTCTGAGAAACTGCTTAGTGTTCTGCTAATTCATCTCACAGAGTTACATCTATATTTCGTGGATCTCTTTGCTAGCCTTATTTCTGTGGAATCTGAGAACAGATATTTCCGATCCCTATGAAGACTATAGGGCCAAAGGAATTATCCACCGATAACAAAGAGAAAGAAGCTTTCTGAGAAACTTCTTTGTGTTCTGTGAAATCATCTCACCGAGTTACAGCTTTCCCCTGAAGAAGCCTTTCGCTAAGAGAGTTCTTGTGGAATTGGCAAAGTGATATTTGGAAGCCCATGGAGGGCTATGGTGAAAAAGGAAATATCCTCCGATGAAATCTGGAAAGAAGCTTTCTGAGAAACTGCTCTGTGATGTGTGACTTCCAGCAACAGAGTTACATATGTATTTCGTGGATCTATTTGCTAGCCTTATTTCTGTGCAATCTGAGAACAGATATTTCGGATCCCTTTGAAGACTATGGGGCCAAAGGATATATCCTCCGATAACTAAGAGAAAGAAACTTTCTGAGAAACTTCTTTGTGTTCTGTGAAATCATCTCACAGAGTTACAGCTTTCCCCTCAAGATGCCTTTCGCTAAGACAGTTCTTGTGGAATTGGCAAAGTGATATTTGGAAGCCCATAGAGGGCTATAGTGAAAAAGGAAATATCCTCAGATGAAATCTGGAAAGAAGCTTTCTGAGAAACTGCTTAGTGTTCTGTTAATTCATCTCACAGAGTTACATCTGTATTTCGTGGATCTCTTTGCTAGCCTTATTTCTGTGGAATCTGAGAACAGATATTTCGGATCCCTTTGAAGACTATAGGGCCAAAGGAAATATCCTCCGATAACTAAGAGAAAGAAGCTTTCTGAGAAACTTCTTTGTGTTATGTGAAATCATCTCACAGAGTTACAGCTTTACCCTCAAGAGGCCTTTCGCTAAGAGAGTTCTTGTGGAATTGGCAAAGTGATATTTGGAAGCCCATAGAGGGCTATGGTGAAAAAGGAAATATCCTCCGATGAAATCTGGATAGAAGCTTTCTGAAAAAATGCTTAGTGTTCTGCTAATTCATCTCACAGAGTTACATCTATATTTCGTGGATCTCTTTGCTAGCCTTATTTCTGTGGAATCTGAGAACAGATATTTCGGATCCCTTTGAAGACTATAGGGCCGAAGGAAATATCCTCTGATAACAAAGAGAAAGAAGCTTTCTGAGAAACTTCTTTGTGTTCTGTGAAATCATCTCACAGAGTTACATTTTTCCCCTCAAGAAGTCTTTCGCTAAGACAGTTCTTGTGGAATTGGCAAAGTGATATTTGGAAGCCCATAGAGGGCTATGGTGAAAAAGGAAATATCCTCAGATGAAATCTGGAAAGAAGCTTTCTGAGAAATTGCTCTGTGATGTGTGACTTCTACTCAAAGAGTTACATCTGTATTTCGTGGATCTCTTTGCTAGCCTTATTTCTGTGGAATCTGAGAACAGATATTTCGGATCCCTTTGAAGACTATAGGGCCAAAGGGAATATCCTCCGATTACTAACAGAAAGAAGCTTTCTGAGAAACTTCTTTGTGTTCTGTGAAATCACCTCACAGAGTTGCAGCTTTCCCCTCAAGAACCCTTTCGCTAAGACAGTTCTTGTGGAATTGGCAAAATGATATTTGGAAGCCCATAGAGGGCTATGGTGAAAATGGAAATATCCGCCGAAGAAATATGGAAAGAAGCTTTCTGAGAAACTGCTTAGTGTTCTGCTAATTCATCTCACAGAGTTACATCTATATTTCGTGGATTTCTTTGCTAGCCTTTTTTCTGTGGAATCTGAGAACAGATATTTCGGATCCCTATGAAGACTATAGGGCCAAAGGAAATATCCTCCGATAACAAAGAGAAAGAAGCTTTCTGAGAAACTTCTTTGTGTTCTGTGAAATCATCTCACAGAGTTACAGCTTTCCCCTGAAGAAGCCTTTCGCTAAGAGAGTTCTTGTGGAATTGGCAAAGTGATATTTGGAAGCCCATAGAGGGCTATGGTGAAAAAGGAAATATCCTCCGATGAAATCGGGAAAGAAGCTTTCTGAGAAACTGCTCTGTGATGTGTGACTTCCACACACAGAGTTACATCTTTATTTCGTGGATCTCTTTGCTAGCCTTATTTCTGTGGAATCTGAGAACAGATATTTCGGATCCCTTTGAAGACTATAGGGCCAAAGGAAATATCCTCCGATAAAAAAGAGAAAGAAGCTTTGTGAGAAACTTCTTTGTGTTCTATGAAATCATCTCACAGAGCTTCAACTTTCCCCTCAAGAACCTTTTCGCTAAGACAGTTCTTGTGGAATTGGCAAAGTGATATTTGGAGCCCATAGAGGGCTATGGTGAAAAAGGAAATATCCTCAGATGAAATCTGGAAAGAAGCTTTCTGAGAAATTGCTTAGTGTTCTGTTAATTCATCTCACAGAGTTACATCTATATTTCGTGGATGTCTTTACTAGCCTTATTTCTGTGGAATCTGAGAACAGATATTTCGGATCCCTTTGAAGACTATAGGGCCAAAGGAAATATCCTCCGATAACAAAGAGAAAGAAGCTTTCTGAGAAACTTCTTTGTGTTCTGTGAAATCATCTCAGAGTTACAGCTTTCCCCTCAAGAATCCTTCCGCTAAGACAGTTCTTGTGGAATTGGCAAAGTGATATTTGGAAGCCCATAGAGGGCTGTGGTGAAAAAGGAAATATTCTCTGATGAAATCTGGAAAGATTCTTTCTGAGAAACTGCTTAGTGTTCTGTTAATTCATCTCACAGAGTTACATCTGTATTTCGTGGATCTCTTTGCTAGCCTTATTTCTGTGGAATCTGAGAAGAGATATTTCGGATCCCTTTGAAGACTATAGGGCCAAAGGAAATATCCTCCGATAAAAAAGAGAAAGAAGCTTTCTGAGAAACTTCTTTGTGTTCTGTGAAATCATCTCACAGAGTTACAGCTTTCCCTCAAGAAGCCTTTCGCTAAGACAGTTCTTGTGGAATTGGCAAAGTGATATTTGGAAGCCCATAGAGGGCTATGGTGAAAAAGGAAATATCCTCAAATGAAATCTGGAAAGAAGCTTTCTTAGAAACTGCTCTGTGATGTGTGAATTCCACTCACAGAGTTACATCTGTATTTCGTGGATCTCTTTGCTAGCCTTATTTCTGTGGAATCTGAGAACGGATATTTCGGATCCCTTTGAAGACTATAGGGCCAAAGGAAATATCCTCCGATAACTAAGAGAAAGAAGCTTTCTGAGAAATTCTTTGTGTTCTGTGAAATCATCTCACAGAGTTACAGCTTTCCCCTCAAGAAGCCTTACGCTAAGACAGTTCTTGTGGAATTGGCAAAGTGATATTTGGAAGCCAATAGAGGGCTATGGTGAAAAAGGAAATATCCTCCGATGAAATCTGGAAAGAAGCTTTCTGAGAAACTGCTCTGTGATGTGTGTCTTCCACTCACAGAGTTACATCTGTATTTCGTGGATCTCTTTGCTAGCCTTATTTCTGTGGAGTCTGAGAACTGATATTTCGGATCCCTTTGAAGACTATAGGGCCAAAGGAAATATCCTCCGATAACTAAGAGAAAGAAGCTTTCTGAGAAACTTCTTTGTGTTCTGTGAAATCATCTCACAGAGTTACAGCTTTCCCCTCAAGAAGCCTTCCGCTAAGACAGTTCTTGTGGAATTGGCAAAGTGATATTTGGAAGCCCATAGAGGGCTATGGTGAAAAAGGAAATATCCTCAGATGAAATCTGGAAAGAAGCCTTCTGAGAAACTGCTCTGTGATGTGTGAATTCCACCACAGAGTTACATCTGTATTTCGTGGATTTCTTTGCTGGCCTTATTTCTGTGGAATCTGAGACCAGATATTTCGGATCCCTTTGAAGACTATAGGGCCAAAGGAAATATCCTCCGATAACTAAGAGAAAGAAGCTTTCCGAGAAACTTCTTTGTGTTCTGTGAAATCATCTCACAGAGTTACACCTTTACCCTCAAAAGGCCTTTCGCTAAGACAGTTCTTGTGGAATTGGCAAAGCGATATTTGGAAGCCCATAGAGGGCTATGGTGAAAAAGGAAATATCCTCCGATGAAATCTGGAAAGAAACTTTCTGAGAAACTGCTTAGTGTACTGCTAATTCATCTCACAGAATTACATCTATATTTCGTGGATCTCTTTGCTAGCCTTATTTCTGTGGAATCTGAGAACAGATATTTCGGATCCCTATGAAGACTATAGGGCCAAAGGAAATATCCTCCGACAACAAAGAGAAAGAAGCTTTCTGAGAAACTTCTTTGTGTTCCGTGAAATCATGTCACAGAGTTACAGCTTTCCCCTGAAAAAGCCTTTCGCTAAGAGAGTTCTTGTGGAATTGGCAAAGTGATATTTGGAAGCCCATAGAGGGCTATGGTGAAAAAGGAAATATCCTCCGATGAAATCTGGAAAGAAGCTTTCTGAGAAACTGCTCTGTGATGTGTGACTTCCACTCACAGAGTTACATCTGTATTTCGTGGATCTCTTTGCTAGCCTTATTTCTGTGGAATCTGAGAACAGATATTTGGGATCCCTTTGAAAACTATAGGGCCAAAGGAAATATCCTCCGATAAAAAAGAGAAAGAAGCTTTGTGAGAAACTTCTTTGTGTTCTATGAAATTATCTCAGAGAGCTTCAACTTTCCCCTCAAGAAGCTTTTCGCTAAGACAGTTCTTGTGGAATTGGCAAAGTGATATTTGGAGCCCATAGAGGGCTATGGTGAAAAAGGAAATATCCTCAGATGAAATCTGGAAAGAAGCTTTCTGAGAAAGTGCTCTGTGATGTGTGACTTCCACTCACAGAGTTACATCTGTATTTCGTGGATCTCTTTGCTAGCCTTATTTCTGTGGAATCTGAGAACAGATATTTCGGATGCCTTTGAAGACAATTGTGCCAATGGAAATATCCTCCGATAACTAAGAGAAAGAAGCTTTCTGAGAAACTTCTTTGTGTTCTGTGAAATCATCTCACAAAGTTACAGCTTTCCCCTCAAGAAGCCTTTCGCTAAGACAGTTCTTGTGGAATTGGGAAAGTGATATTTGGAAGCCCATAGAGGGCTATGGTGAAAAAGGAAATATCCTCCGATGAAATCTGGAAAGAAGCTTTCTGAGAAACTTCTTAGTGTTCTGTTAATTCATCTCACAGAGTTACATCTATATTTCGTGGATCTCTTTGCTAGCCTTATTTCTGTTTAATCTGAGAACAGATATTACGGTTCCCTTTGAAGACTATAGGGCCAAAGGAAATATCCTCCGATAACAAAGAGAAAGAAGCTTTCTGAGAAACTTCTTTGTGTTCTGTGAAATCATCTCACAGAGTCAGAGCCTTTCCCTCAAGAAGTCTTTCGCTAAGATAGTTCTTGTGGAATTGGCAAAGTGATATTTGGAAGCCCATAGAGGGCTATGGTGAAAAAGGAAATATCCTCCGATGAAATCTGGAAAGAAGCTTTCTGAGAAACTGCTCTGTGATGTGTGACTTCCACTCACAGAGTTACATCTGTATTTCGTGGATCTCTTTGCTAGCCTTATTTCTGTGGAATCTGAGGACAGATATTTCGGATCCCTTTGAAGACTATAGGACCAAAGAAAATATCCTCCGAAAACTAAGAGAAAGAAGCTTTCTGAGAAACTTCTTTGTGTTCTATGAAATCATCTCACACAGCTACATCTTTCCCCTCAAGAAGCCTTTCGCTAAGACAGTTCTTGTGGAATTGGCAAAGTGATATTTGGAAGCCCATAGAGATCTATGGTGAAAAAGGAAATATCCTCAGTTGAAATCTGGAAAGAATCTTTCTGAGAAACTGCTCTGTGATGTGTGACTTCCATTCCCAGAGTTACATCTGTATTTCGTGGATCTCTTTGCTAGCCTTATTTCTGTGGAATCTGAGAACAGATATTTCGGATCCCTTTGAAGACTATAGGAGCAAAGGAAATATCCTCCGAAAACTAAGAGAAAGAAGCTTTCTGAGAAACTTCTTTGTGTTCTGTGAAATCATCTCACAGAGTTACAGCTTTCCCCTCAAGAAGCCTTTCGCTAAGACAGTTCTTTTGGAATTGGCAGAGTGATATTTGGAAGCCCATAGAGGGCTATGGTGAAAAAGGAAATATCCTCAGATGAAATCTTGAAAGAAGCTTTCTGAGAAACTGCTTAGTGTTCTGTTAATTCATCTCATAGAGTTACATCTGTATTTCGTGGATCTCTTTGCTAGCCTTATTTCTGTGGAATCTGAGAACAGATATTTCGGATCCCTTTGAAGACTCTAGGGCGAAAGGAAATATCCTCCGATAACAAAGAGAAAGAAGTTTTCTGAGAAACTTCTTTGTGTTCTGTGAAATCATCTCACAGAGTTACAGCTTTCCCCTCAAGAAGCCTTTCGCTAAGACAGTTCTTATGGAATTGGCAAAGTGATATTTGAAAGCCCATAGAGGGCTATGGTGAAAAAGGAAATATCCTCAGATGAAATCTGGAAAGAAGCTTTCTGAGAAACTGCTCTGTGATGTGTGACTTCCACTCACAGAGTTACATCTGTATTTCGTGGATCTCTTTGCTAGCCTTATTTCTGTGGAATCTGAGAACAGATATTTCGGATCCCTTTGAAGACTATAGGGCCAAAGGAAATATCCTCCGATAACAAAGAGAAAGAAGCTTTCTGAGAAACTTCTTTGTGTTCTGTGAAATCATCTCACAGAGTTACAGCTTTCCCCTCAAGAAGTCATTCGCTAAGACAGTTCTTGTGGAATTGGCAAAGTGATATTTGAAAGCCCATAGAGGGCTATGTTGAAAAAGGAAATATCCTCCGATGAAATCTGGAAAGAAGCTTTCTGAGAAACTGCTTAGTGTTCTGTTAATTCATCTCACAGAGTTACATCTGTATTTCGTTAATCTCTTTGCTAGCCTTATTTCTGTTTAATCTGAGAACAGATATTTCGGTTCCCTTTGAAGACTATAGGGCCAAAGGAAATATCCTCCGATAACAAAGAGAAAGAAGCTTTCTGAGAAACTTCTTTGTGTTCTGTGAAATCAACTCACAGAGTCAGAGCCTTTCCCTCAAGAAGTCTTTCGCTAAGATAGTTCTTGTGGAATTGGCAAAGTGATATTTGGAAGCCCATAGAGGGCTATGGTGAAAAAGGAAATATCCTCAGATGAAATCTGGAAAGAAGCGTTCTGAGAAACTGCTTACTGTTCTGTTAATTCATCTCACAGAGTTACATCTATTTTTCGTGGATCTCTTTGCTAGCCTTATTTCTGTGGAATCTGAGCACAGATATTTCGGATCCCTTTGAAGACTATAGGGCCAAAGGAAATATCCTCCGATAACAAAGAGAAAGAAGCTTTCTGAGAAACTTCTTTGT
Source organism: Macaca nemestrina (assembly GCF_043159975.1). Classification (NCBI taxonomy): domain Eukaryota; kingdom Metazoa; phylum Chordata; class Mammalia; order Primates; family Cercopithecidae; genus Macaca; species Macaca nemestrina. The sequence continues at coordinate 133,222,442 of NC_092130.1, read as the reverse complement.
GTTCTGTGAAATCATCTCACACAGTTACAGCTGTCCCCACAAAAAGCCTTTCGCTAAGACAGTTCTTTTGGAATTGGCAAAGTGATATTTGGAAGCCCAAAGAGGGCTGTGGTGAAAAAGGAAATATCCTCAGATGAAATCTGGAACGAAGCTTTCTGAGAAACTGATTAGTGTTCTGTTAATTCATCTCACAGAGTTACATCTGTATTTCGTGGATCTCTTTGCTAGCCTTATTTCTGGGGAATCTGAGAACAGATATTTCGGATCCCTTTGAAGACTATAGGGCCTAAGGAAATATCTTCCGATAACAAAGAGAAAGAAGCTTTCTGAGAAACGTCTTTGTGTTCTGTGAAATCATCTCACAGAGTTACAGCTTTCCCGTCAAGAAGCCTTTTGCTTAGACAGTTTTGTGGAATTGGAAAAGTGATATTTGGAAGCCCATAGAGGGCTATGCTGAAAAAGGAAATATCCTCAGATGAAATCTGGAAAGAAGCTTTCTGAGAAACTGCTCTGTGATGTGTGCATTCCATTCACAGAGTTACATCTGTATTTCGTGGATCTCTTTGCGAGCCTTATTTCTCTGGAATCTGAGAATGGATATTTCGGATCCCTTTGAATACTATAGGACCAAAGGAAATATCCTCGGATAACTAAGAGAAAGAAGCTTTCTGAGAAACTTCTTTGTGTTCTGTGAAATCATCTCACAGAGATACAGCTTTCCCCTCAAGAAGACTTTCGCTAAGACAGTTCTTGTGGAATTGGCAAAGTGATATTCGGAAGCCCATAGAGGGCTATGGTGAAAAAGGAAATATCCTTAAATGAAATCTGGAAAGAAGCTTTCAGAGAAACTGCTTAGTGTTCTGTTCATTCATCTCACAGAGTTACATCTATATTTCGTGGATCTCTTTGCTACCCTTATTTCTGTGGAATCTGAGAACAGATATTTCGGATCCCTTTGAAGACTATAGGGCCAAAGGAAATATCCTCCGATAACAAAGAGAAAGAAGCTTTCTGAGAAACTTCTTTGTGTTCTGTGAAATCATCTCACAGAGTTACACCATTCCCCTCAAGAAGCCTTTCGCTGAGTCAGTTCTTGTGGAATCGGCAAAGTGATATTTGGAAGCCCATAGAGGGCTATGGTGAAAAAGGAAATATCCTCCGATGAAATCTGGAAAGAAGCTTTCTGAGAAACTGCTTAGTGTTCTGTTAATTCATCTCACAGAGTTACATCTGTATTTCGTGGATCTCTTTGCTAGCCTTATTTCTGTGGAATCTGAGAACAGATATTTCGGATCCCTTTGAAGACTATAGGGCCAAAGGAAATATCCTCCGATAACAAAAAGAAAGAAGCTTTCTGAGAAACTTCTTTGTGTTCTGTGAAATCATCTCACAGAGTTACAGCTTTCCCCTCAAGAAGCCTTTCGCTAAGACAGTTCTTGTGGAATTGGCAAAGTGATATTTGGAAGCCCAGAGAGGGCTATGGTGAAAAAGGAAATATCCTCAAATGAAATCTGGAAAGAAGCTTTCTTAGAAACTGCTCTGTGATGTGTGACTTCCACTCACAGAGTTACATCTGTATTTCGAGGATCTCTTTGCTAGCCTTATTTCTGTGGAATCTGAGAACGGATATTTCGGATCCCTTTGAAGACTCTAGGGCCAAAGGAAATATCCTCCGATAACTAAGAGAAAGAAGCTTTCTGAGAAATTCTTTGTGTTCTGTGCAATCATCTCACAGAGTTACAGCTTTCCCCTCAAGAAGCCTTACGCTAAGACAGTTCTTGTGGAATTGGCAAAGTGATATTTGGAAGCCCATAGAGGGCTATGGTGAAAAAGGAAATATCCTCAGATGAAATCTGGAAAGAAGCTTTCTGAGAAACTGCTTAGTGTTTGTTAATTCATCTCATAGAGTTACATCTGTATTTCGTGGATCTCTTTGCTAGCCTTATTTCTGTGGAATCTGAGAACAGTTATTTCGGATCCCTTTGAAGACTCTAGGGCCAAAGGAAATATCCTCCGATAACAAAGAGAAAGAAGTTTTCTGAGAAACTTCTTTGTGTTCTGTGAAATCATCTCACAGAGTTACAGCTTTCCCCTCAAGAAGCCTTTCGCTAAGACAGTTCTTATGGAATTGGCAAAGTGATATTTGGAAGCCCATAGAGGGCTATGGTGAAAAAGGAAATATCCTCCGATGAAATCTGGAAAGAAGCTTTCTGAGAAACTGCTTAGTGTTCTGTTAATTCATCTCACAGAGTTACATCTATATTTCGTGGATCTCTTTGCTAGCCTTATTTCTGTGGAATCTGAAAACACATATTTCGGATCCTTTTGAAGACTATAGGGCCAAAGGAAATATCATCCAATAACATAGAGAAAGAAGCTTTCTGAGAAAATTCTTTGTGTTCTGTGAAATCATCTCACAGAGTTACAGCTTTCCCCTCAAGAAGCCTTTCGCTAAGACAGTTCTTGTGGAATTGGCAAAGTGATATTTGGAAGCCCATAGAGGGTTATGGTGAAAAAGGAAATATCCTCAGATGAAATCTGGAAAGAAGCTTTCTGAGAAACTGTTCTGTGATGTGTGACTTCCACTCACAGAGTTACATCTTTATTTCAAGGATCTCTTTGCTAGCCTTATTTCTGTGGAATCTGAGAACAGATATTTCGTATCCCTTTGAAGACTATAGGGCCAAAAGAAATATACTCCGATAACTAAGAGAAAGAAGCTTTCTGAGAAAATTCTTTGTGTTCTGTGAAATCATCTCACAGAGTTACAGCTTTCCCCTCAAGAAGCCTTTCGGTAAGACAGTTTTTGTGGAATTGGCAATGTGATATTTGGAAGCCAATAGAGGGCTATGGTGAAAAAGGAAATATCCTCGGATGAAATCTGGAAAGAAGCTTTCTGAGAAACTGCTTAGTGTTCTGTTAATTCATCTAACAGAGTTACATCTATATTTTCTGGATCTCTTTGCTAGCCTTATTTCTGTGGAATCTGAGAACAGATATTTCGGATCCCTTTGAAGACTATAGGACCAAAGGAAATATCCTCCGAAAATTAAGAGAAAGAAGCTTTCTGAGAAACTTCTTTGTGTTCTATGAAATCATCTCACACAGCTACATCTTTCCCCTCAAGAAGCCTTTCGCTAAGACAGTTCTTGTGGAATTGGCAAAGTGATATTTGGAAGCCCAGAGAGATCTATGGTGAAAAAGGAAATATCCTCAGTTGAAATCTGGAAAGAATCTTTCTGAGAAACTGCTCTGTGATGTGTGACTTCCATTCCCAGAGTTACATCTGTATTTCGTGGATATCTTTGCTAGCCAAATTTCTGTGGAATATGATAACAGATATTTCCGATCCCTTTGAAGACTATAGGACCAAAGGAAATATCCTCCGAAAACTAAGAGAAAGAAGCTTTCTGAGAAACTTCTTTGTGTTCTGTGAAATCATCTCACAGAGTTACAGCTTTCACCTCAAGAAGCCTTTCGCTAAGACAGTTCTTGTGGAATTGGCAGAGTGATATTTGGAAGCCCATAGAGGGCTAAGGTGAAAAAGGAAATATCCTCAGATGAAATCTGGAAAGAAGCTTTCTGAGAAACTGCTTAGTGTTCTGTTAATTCATCTCATAGAGTTACATCTGTATTTCGTGGATCTCCTTGCTAGCCTTATTTCTGTGGAATCTGAGAACAGATATTTCGGATCCCTTTGAAGACTATAGGGCCAAAGGAAATATCCTCCGATAACAAAGAGAAAGAAGTTTTCTGAGAAACTTCTTTGTGTTCTGTGAAATCATCTCACAGAGTTACAGCTTTCTCCTCAAGAAGCCTTTCGCTAAGACAGTTCTTATGGAATTGGCAAAGTGATATTTGGAAGCCCATAGAGGGCTATGGTGAAAAAGGAAATATCCTCCGATGAAATCTGGAAAGAAGCTTTCTGAGAAACTGCTTAGTGTTCTGTTAATTCATCTCACAGAGTTACATCTATATTTCGTGGATCTCTTTGCTAGCCTTATTTCTGTGGAATCTGAAAACACATATTTCGGATCACTTTGAAGACTATAGGGCCAAAGGAAATATCCTCCGATAACAAAGAGAAAGAAGCTTTCTGAGAAAATTCTTTGTGTTCTGTGAAATCATCTCACAGAGTTACAGCTTTCCCCTCAAGAAGCCTTTCGCTAAGACAGTTCTTCTGGAATTGGCAAAGTGATATTTGGAAGCCCATAGAGGGCTAAGGTGAAAAAGGAAATATCCATAGATGAAATCTGGAAAGAAGCTTTCTGAGAACCTGCTTAGTGTTCTGTTAATTCATCTCACTGAGTTACATCTGTATTTCGTAAATCTCTTTGCTAGCCTTATTTCTGTGGAATCTGAGAACAGATATTTCGGATCCCTTTGAAGACTATAGGGCCAAAGGAAATATCCTCCAATAAAAAGAGAAAGAAGCTTTCTGAGAAACTTCTCTGTGTTCTATGAAATCATCTCACAGAGTTACAGCTTTCCCCTCAAGAAGCCTTTCGCTAAGACAGTTCTTGTGGAATTGGCAAAGTGATATTTGGAAGCCCATAGAGGGCTATGGTGAAAAAGGAAATATCCTCCGATGAAATCTGGAAAGAAGCTTTCTGAGAAATTGCTCTGTGATGTGTGACTTCCACTCACAGAGTTACATCTGTATTTCGTGGATCTCTTTGCTGGCCTTATTTCTGTGGAATCTGAGAACAGATATTTCGGATCCCTTTGAAGACTATAGGGCCAAAGGAAATATCCTCCGATAACTAAGATAAAGAAGCTTTCTGAGAAACTTCTTTGTGTTGTATGAAATCATCTCACAGAGGTACAGCTTTCCCCTCAAGAAGCATTTCGCTAAGACAGTTCTTGTGGAATTGGCAAAGTGATATTTGGAAGCCCATAGAGGGCTATGGTGAAAAAGGAAATATCCTCAGATGAAATCTGGAAAGAAGCTTTCTGAGAAACTGCTTAGTGTTCTGTTAATTCATCTCACAGAGTTACATCTGTATTTCGTGGATCTCTTTGCTAGCCTTATTTCTGTGGAATCTGAGAACAGATATTTCGGATCCCTTTGAAGACTATAGGGCCAAAAGAAATATCCTCCGATAACTAAGAGAAAGAAGCTTTCTGAGAAACTTCTTTGTGTTCTGTGAAATCATCTCACAGAGTTACAGCTTTCCCCTCAAGAAGCCTTTGGCTAAGACAGTTCTTGTGGAATTGGCAATGTGATATTTGGAAGCCCATAGAGGGCTATGGTGAAAAAGGAAATATCCTCGGATGAAATCTGGAAAAAGCTTTCTGAGAAACTGCTTAGTGTTCTGTTAATTCATCTCACAGAGTTACATCTATATTTTGTGGATCTCTTTGCTAGCCTTATTTCTGTGGAATCTGAGAACAGATATTTCGGATCCCTTTGAAGACTATAGGGCCAAAGGAAATATCCTCCGATAACAAAGAGAAAGAAGCTTTCTGAGAAACTTCTTTGTGTTCTGTGAAATCATCTCACAGAGTTACAGCTTTCCCCTCAAGAAGCCTTTCGCTAAGACAGTTCTTTTGGATTTGGCAAAGTGATACTTGGAAGCCCATAGAGGTCTATGGTGAAAAAGGAAATATCCTCAGATGAAATCTGGAAAGAAGCTTTCTGAGAAACTGCTTAGTGTTCTGTTAATTCATCTCACAGAGTTACATCTGTATTTCGTGGATCTCTTTGCTAGCCTTATTTCTGGAGAATCTGAGAACAGATATTTCGGATCCCTTTGAAGACTATAGGGCCAAAGGAAATATCCTCCGATAACAAGGAGAAAGAAGCTTTGTGAGAAACTTCTTTGTGTTCTATGAAATCATCTCACAGAGTTACAGGTTTCCCCTCAACAAGCCTTTCGCTAAGACAGTTCTTGTGGAATTGGCAAAGTGATATTTGGAAGCCCATAGAGGGCTATGCTGAAAAAGGAAATATCCTCCGATGAAATCTGGAAAGAAGCTTTCTGAGAAACTGCTCTGTGATGTGTGAATTCCACTTACAGAGTTACATCTGTATTTCGTGGATCTCTTTGTTAGCCTTATTTCTGTGGAATCTGAGAACAGATATTTCGGATCCCTTTGAAGACTATAGGGTCAAAGTAAATATCCTCCGATAACTAAGAGAAAGAAGCTTTCTGAGAAACTTCTTTGTATTCTGTGAAATCATCTCACAGAGTTACAGCTTTCCCCTCAAGAAGCCTTTCGCTAAGACAGTTCTTGTGAAATTGGCAAAGTGATATTTGGAAGCCCATAGAGGGCTATGGTGATAAAGGAAATATCCTCCGATGAAATCTGGAAAGAAATTTTCTGAGAAACTGCTTAGTGTTCTGTTAATTCATCTCACAGAGTTACATCTGTATTTCGTGGATCTCTTTGCTAGCCTTATTTCTGGGGAATCTGAGAACAGATATTTCGGATCCCTTTGAAGACTATAGGACCAAAGGAAATATCCTCCGAAAACTAAGAGAAAGAAGCTTTCTGAGAAACTTCTTTGTGTTCTGTGAAATCATCTCACAGAGTTACAGCTTTCACCTCAAGAAGCCTTTCGCTAAGACAGTTCTTGTGGAATTGGCAGAGTGATATTTGGAAGCCCATAGAGGGCTAAGGTGAAAAAGGAAATATCCTCAGATGAAATCTGGAAAGAAGCTTTCTGAGAAACTGCTTAGTGTTCTGTTAATTCATCTCATAGAGTTACATCTGTATTTCGTGGATCTCTTTGCTAGCCTTATTTCTGTGGAATCTGAGAACAGATATTTCGGATCCCTTTGAAGACTATAGGGCCAAAGGAAATATCCTCCGCTAACAAAGAGAAAGAAGGTTTCTGAGAAACTTCTTTGTGTTCTGTGAAATCATCTCACAGAGTTAGAACTTTCCCCTCAAGAAGTCTTTCGCTAAGACAGTTCTTGTGGAATTGGCAAAGTGATATTTGGAAGCCCATAGAGGGCTATGGTGAAAAAGGAAATATCCTCAGATGAAATCTGGAAAGAAGCTTTCTGAGAAACTGCTCTGTGATGTGTGACTTCCATTCCCAGAGTTACATCTGTATTTCGTGGATCTCTTTGCTAGCCAAATTTCCGTGGAATATGATAACAGATATTTCCGATCCCTTTGAAGACTATAGGACCAAAGGAAATATCCTCCGAAAACTAAGAGAAAGAAGCTTTCTGAGAAACTTCTTTGTGTTCTGTGAAATCATCTCACAGAGTTACAGCTTTCCCCTCAAGAAGCCTTTCGCTAAGACAGTTCTTGTGGAATTGGCAGAGTGATATTTGGAAGCCCATTGAGGGCTAAGGTGAAAAAGGAAATATCCTCAGATGAAATCTGGAAAGAAGCTTTCTGAGAAACTGCTTAGTGTTCTGTTAATTCATCTCATAGAGTTACATCTGTATTTCGTGGATCTCTTTGCTAGCCTTATTTCTGTGGAATCTGAGAACAGATATTTCGGATCCCTTTGAAGACTATAGGGCCAAAGGAAATATCCTCCGATAACAAAGAGAAAGAAGTTTTCTGAGAAACTTCTTTGTGTTCTGTGAAATCATCTCACAGAGTTACAGCTTTCCCCTCAAGAAGCCTTTCGCTAAGACAGTTCTTATGGAATTGGCAAAGTGATATTTGGAAGCCCATAGAGGGCTATGGTGAAAAAGGAAATATCCTCCGATGAAATCTGGAAAGAAGCTTTCTGAGAAACTGCTTAGTGTTCTGTTAATTCATCTCACAGAGTTACATCTATATTTCGTGGATCTCTTTGCTAGCCTTATTTCTGTGGAATCTGAAAACACATATTTCGGATCACTTTGAAGACTATAGGGCCAAAGGAAATATCCTCCGATAACAAAGAGAAAGAAGCTTTCTGAGAAAATTCTTTGTGTTCTGTGAAATCATCTCACAGAGTTACAGCTTTCCCCTCAAGAAGCCTTTCGCTAAGACAGTTCTTCTGGAATTGGCAAAGTGATATTTGGAAGCCCATAGAGGGCTAAGGTGAAAAAGGAAATATCCATAGATGAAATCTGGAAAGAAGCTTTCTGAGAACCTGCTTAGTGTTCTGTTAATTCATCTCACTGAGTTACATCTGTATTTCGTAAATCTCTTTGCTAGCCTTATTTCTGTGGAATCTGAGAACAGATATTTCGGATCTCTTTGAAGACTATAGGGCCATAGGAAATATCCTCCAATAAAAAGAGAAAGAAGCTTTCTGAGAAACTTCTCTGTGTTCTATGAAATCATCTCACAGAGTTACAGCTTTCCCCTCAAGAAGTCTTTCGCTAAGACAGTTCTTGTGGAATTGGCAAAGTGATATTTGGAAGCCCATAGAGGGCTATGGTGAAAAAGGAAATATCCTCCGATGAAATCAGGAAAGAAGCTTTCTGAGAAATTGCTCTGTGATGTGTGACTTCCACTCACAGAGTTACATCTGTATTTCGTGGATCTCTTTGCTGGCCTTATTTCTGTGGAATCTGAGAACAGATATTTCGGATCCCTTTGAAGACTATAGGGCCAAAGGAAATATCCTCCGATAACTAAGATAAAGAAGCTTTCTGAGAAACTTCTTTGTGTTGTATGAAATCATCTCACAGAGGTACAGCTTTCCCCTCAAGAAGCATTTCGCTAAGACAGTTCTTGTGGAATTGGCAAAGTGATATTTGGAATCCCATAGAGGGCTATGGTGAAAAAGGAAATATCCTCAGATGAAATCTGGAAAGAAGCTTTCTGAGAAACTGTTCTGTGATGTGTGACTTCCACTCACAGAGTTACATCTTTATCTCAAGGATCTCTTTGCTAGCCTTATTTCTGTGGAATCTGAGAACAGATATTTCGGATCCCTTTGAAGACTATAGGGCCAAAAGAAATATCCTCCGATAACAAAGAGAAAGAAGCTTTCTGAGAAACTTCTTTGTATTCTCTGAAATCATCTCACAGAGTTACAGCTTTCCCCTCAAGAAGCCTTTCGCTAAGTCAGTTCTTGTGGAATTGGCAAAGTGATACTTGGAAGCCCATAGAGGGCTATGGTGAAAAAGGAAATATCCTCAGATCAAATCTGGAAAGAAGCTTTCTGAGAAACTGCTTAGTGTTCTGTTAATTCATCTCACAGAGTTACATCTATATTTCGTGGATCTCTTTGCTAGCCTTATTTCTGGGGAATCTGAGAACAGATATTTTGGATCCCTTTGAAGTCTATAGGGCCAAAGGAAATATCCTCCGATAACTAAGAGAAAGAAGGTTTCTGAGAAACTTCTTTGTGTTCTGTGAAATCATCTCACAGAGTTACAGCTTTCCCCTCAAGAAGCCTTTCGCTAAGACAGTTCTTGTGGAATTGGCAAAGTGATATTTGGAAGCCCATAGACGGCTATGGTGAAAAAGGAAATATCCTCCGATGAAATCTGGAAAGAAGCTTTCTGAGAAACTGCTTAGTGTTCTGTTAATTCATCTCACAGAGTTACACCTGTATTTCGTGAATCTCTTTGCTAGCCTTATTTCTGAGGTCTGAGAACAGATATTTCGAATCCCTTTGAAGACTATAGGGCCAAAGGAAATATCCTCCGATAACAAAGAGGAAGAAGCTTTCTGAGAAACTTCTTTGTGTTCTGTGAAATCATCTCACAGAGTTACAGCTTTCCCCTCAAGAAGCCTTTCGCTAAGACAGTTCTTGTGGAATTGGCAAAGAGATATTTGAAAGCCCATAGAGGGCTATGGTGAAAAAGGAAATATCCTCAGATGAAATCTGGAAAGAAGCTTTCTGAGAAACTGCTCTGTGATGTGTGACTTCCACTCACAGAGTTACATCTGTATTTCGTTGATCTCTTTGCTAGCCATATTTCTGTGGAATCTGAGAACAGATATTTCGGATCCCTTTGAAGACTGTAGGGCCAAAGGAAGTATCCTCCGATAACAAAGAGAAAGAAGCTTTCTGAGAAACTTCTTTGTGTTCTGTGAAATCATCTCACAGAGTTACAGCTTTCCCCTCAAGAAGCCTTTCGCTAAGACAGTTCTTGTGGAATTGGCAAAATGATATTTGGAAGACCGTAGAGGGCTATGGTGAAAAAGGAAATATCCTCAGATCAAATCTGGAAAGAAGCTTTCTGAGAAACTGCTTAGTGTTCTGTTAATTCATCTCACAGAGTTACATCTATATTTCGTGGATCTCCTTGCTAGCCTTATTTCTGTGGAATCTGAAAACAAATATTTCGGATCCCTTTGAAGACTATAGGGCCAAAGGAAATATCCTCCGATAACAAAGAGAAAGAAGCTTTCTGAGAAACTTCTTTGTGTTCTGTGAAATCATCTCACAGAGTTACAGCTTTCCCCTCAAGAAGCCTTTCGCTAAGACAGTTCTTGTGGAATTGGCAAAGTGATATTTGGAAGCCCATAGAGGGCTATGGTGAAAAAGGAAATATCCTCAGATGAAATCTGGAAAGAAGCTTTCTGAGAAATTGCTCTGTGATGTGTGACTTCCACTCACAGAGTTACATCTGTATTTCGTGGATCTCTTTGCTAGCCTTATTTCTGTGGAATCTGAGAACAGATATTTCGGATCCCTTTGAAGACTATAGGGCCAAAGGAAATATCCTCCGATAACTAAGAGAAAGAAGCTTTCTGAGAAACTTCTTTGTGTTCTCTGAAATCATCTCACAGAGGTACAGCTTTCCCCTCAAGAAGCATTTCGCTAAGACAGTTCTTGTGGAATTGGCAAAGTGATATTTGGAAGCCCATAGAGGGCTATGGTGAAAAAGGAAATATCCTCAGATGAAATCTGGAAAGAAGCTTTCTGAGAAACTGTTCTGTGATGTGTGACTTCCACTCACAGAGTTACATCTTTATTTCAAGGATCTCTTTGCTAGCCTTATTTCTGTGGAATCTGAGAACAGATATTTCGGATCCCTTTGAAGACTATAGGGCCAAAAGAAATATCCTCCGATAACTAAGAGAAAGAAGCTTTCTGAGAAACTTCTTTGTGTTCTGTGAAATCATCTCACAGAGTTACAGCTTTCCCCTCAAGAAGCCTTTCGCTAAGACAGTTCTTTTGGAATTGGCAATGTGATATTTGGAAGCCCATAGAGGGCTATGGTGAAAAAGGAAATATCCTCGGATGAAATCTGGAAAAAGCTTTCTGAGAAACTGCTTAGTGTTCTGTTAATTCATCTCACAGAGTTACATCTATATTTTGTGGATCTCTTTGCTAGCCTTATTTCTGTGGAATCTGAGAACAGATATTTCGGATCCCTTTGAAGACTATAGGGCCAAAGGAAATATCCTCCGATAACAAAGAGAAAGAAGCTTTCTGAGAAACTTCTTTGTGTTCTGTGAAATCATCTCACAGAGTTAGAACTTTCCCCTCAAGAAGTCTTTCGCTAAGACAGTCCTTGTGGAATTGGCAAAGTGATATTTGGAAGCCCATAGAGGGCTATGGTGAAAAAGGAAATATCCTCAGATGAAATCTGGAAAGAAGCTTTCTGAGAAACTGCTCTGTGATGTGTGACTTTCACTCACAGAGATACATCTGTATTTCGTGGATCTCTTTGCTAGCCTTATTTCTGTGGAATCTGAGAACAGATATTTCGGATCCCTTTGAAGACTATAGGACCAAAGGAAATATCCTCCGAAAATTAAGAGAAAGAAGCTTTCTGAGAAACTTCTTTGTGTTCTATGAAATCATCTCACACAGCTACATCTTTCCCCTCAAGAAGCCTTTCGCTAAGACAGTTCTTGTGGAATTGGCAAAGTGATATTTGGAAGCCCAGAGAGATCTATGGTGAAAAAGGAAATATCCTCAGTTGAAATCTGGAAAGAATCTTTCTGAGAAACTGCTCTGTGATGTGTGACTTCCATTCCCAGAGTTACATCTGTATTTCGTGGATCTCTTTGCTAGCCAAATTTCTGTGGAATATGATAACAGATATTTCCGATCCCTTTGAAGACTATAGGACCAAAGGAAATATCCTCCGAAAACTAAGAGAAAGAAGCTTTCTGAGAAACTTCTTTGTGTTCTGTGAAATCATCTCACAGAGTTACAGCTTTCTCCTCAAGAAGCCTTTCGCTAAGACAGTTCTTTTGGAATTGGCAATGTGATATTTGGAAGCCCATAGAGGGCTATGGTGAAAAAGGAAATATCCTCGGATGAAATCTGGAAAAAGCTTTCTGAGAAACTGCTTAGTGTTCTGTTAATTCATCTCACAGAGTTACATCTATATTTTGTGGATCTCTTTGCTAGCCTTATTTCTGTGGAATCTGAGAACAGATATTTCGGATCCCTTTGAAGACTATAGGGCCAAAGGAAATATCCTCCGATAACAAAGAGAAAGAAGCTTTCTGAGAAACTTCTTTGTGTTCTGTGAAATGAGCTCACAGAGTTACAGCTTTCCCCTCAAGAAGCCTTTCGCTAAGACAGTTCTTGTGGAATTGGCAAAGTGATACTTGGAAGCCCATAGAGGGCTATGGTGAAAAAGGAAATATCCTCAGATGAAATCTGGAAAGAAGCTTTCTGAGAAACTGCTTAGTGTTCTGTTAATTCATCTCACAGAGTTACATCTGTATTTCGTGGATCTCTTTGCTAGCTTTATTTCTGGAGAATCTGAGAACAGATATTTCGGATCCCTTTGAAGACTATAGGGCCAAAGGAAATATCCTCCGATAACAAAGAGAAAGAAGCTTTCTGAGAAACTTCTTTGTGTTCTATGAAATCATCTCACAGAGTTACAGGTTTCCCCTCAGCAAGCCTTTCGCTAAGACAGTTCTTGTGGAATTGGCAAAGTGATATTTGGAAGCCCATGGAGGGCTATGCTGAAAAAGGAAATATCCTCCGATGAAATCTGGAAAGAAGCTTTCTGAGAAACTGCTCTGTGATGTGTGACTTCCACTCACAGGGTTACATCTGTATTTCGTGGATCTCTTTGTTAGCCTTATTTCTGTGGAATCTGAGAACAGATATTTCGGATCCCTTTGAAGACTATAGGGCCAAAGTAAATATCCTCCGATAACTAAGAGAAAGAAGCTTTCTGAGAAACTTCTTTGTCTTCTGTGAAATGAGCTCACAGAGTTACAGCTTTCCCCTCAAGAAGCCTTTCGCTAAGACAGTTCTTGTGAAATTGGCAAAGTGATATTTGGAAGCCCATAGAGGGCTATGGTGATAAAGGAAATATCCTCCGATGAAATCTGGAAAGAAGCTTTCTGAGAAACTGCTTAGTGTTCTGTTAATTCATCTCACAGAGTTACATCTGTATTTCGTGGATCTCTTTGCTAGCCTTATTTCTGGGGAATCTGAGAACAGATATTTCGGATCCCTTTGAAGACTATAGGGTCAATGGAAATATCCTCCGATAACAAAGAGAAAGAAGCTTTGTGAGAAACTTCTTTGTGTTCTCTGAAATCATCTCACAGAGTTACAGCTTTCCCCTCAAGAAGCCTTTCGCTAAGACAGTTCTTGTGGAATTGGCAAAGTGATATTTGGAAGCCCATAGAGGGCTATGGTGAAAAAGGAAATATTCTCTGATGAAATCTGGAAAGAAGCTTTCAGAGAAAGTGCTTAGTGTTCTGTTAATTCATCTCACAGAGTTACATCTATATTTCGTGAATCTCTTTGCTAGCCTTATTTCTGTGGAATCTGAGAACAGATATTTCGGATCCCTTTGAAGACAATAGGGCCAAAATAAATATCCTCCGATAACAAAGAGAAAGAAGCTTTCTGAGAAACTTCTTTGTATTCTCTGAAATCATCTCACAGAGTTACAGATTTCCCCTCAAGAAGCCTTTCGCTAAGTCAGTTCTTGTGGAATTGGCAAAGTGATACTTGGAAGCCCATAGAGGGCTATGGTGAAAAAGGAAATATCCTCAGATCAAATCTGGAAAGAAGCTTTCTGAGAAACTGCTTAGTGTTCTTTTAATGCATCTCACAGAGTTACATCTATATTTCGTGGATCTCTTTGCTAGCCTTATTTCTGGGGAATCTGAGAACAGATATTTCGGATCCCTTTGAAGACTATAGGGCCAAAGGAAATATCTTCCGATAACAAAGAGAAGGAAGCTTTCTGAGAAACTTCTTTGTGTTCTATGAAATCATCTCACAGAGTTACAGCTTTCCCCTCAAGAAGCCTTTCGCTAAGACAGTTCTTGTGGAATTGGCAAAGTGATATTTGGAAGCCCATAGAGGGCTATGGTGAAAAAGGAAATATCCTCAGATGAAATCTGGAAGGAAGCTTTCTGAGAAACTGCTCTGTGATGTGTGACTTCCACTCACAGAGTTACATATGTAATTCGTGGATCTCTTTGCTAGCCTTATTTCTGTGGAATCTGAGAACAGATATTTCGGATCCCTTTGAAGTCTATAGGGCCAAAGGAAATATCCTCCGATAACTAAGAGAAAGAAGGTTTCTAAGAAACTTCTTTGTCTTCTGTGAAATGAGCTCACAGAGTTACAGCTTTCCCCTCAAGAAGCCTTTCGCTAAGACAGTTCTTGTGAAATTGGCAAAGTGATATTTGGAAGCCCATAGAGGGCTATGGTGATAAAGGAAATATCCTCCGATGAAATCTGGAAAGAAGCTTTCTGAGAAACTGCTTAGTGTTCTGTTAATTCATCTCACAGAGTTACATCTGTATTTCGTGGATCTCTTTGCTAGCCTTATTTCTGGGGAATCTGAGAACAGATATTTCGGATCCCTTTGAAGACTATAGGGTCAATGGAAATATCTTCCGATAACAAAGAGAAAGAAGCTTTGTGAGAAACTTCTTTGTGTTCTATGAAATCATCTCACAGAGTTACAGCTTTCCCCTCAAGAAGCCTTTCGCTAAGACAGTTCTTGTGGAATTGGCAAAGTGATATTTGGAAGCCCATAGAGGGCTATGGTGAAAAAGGAAATATCCTCTGATGAAATCTGGAAAGAAGCTTTCAGAGAAACTGCTTAGTGTTCTGTTAATTCATCTCACAGAGTTACATCTATATTTCGTGAATCTCTTTGCTAGCCTTATTTCTGTGGAATCTGAGAACAGATATTTCGGATCCCTTTGAAGACTATAGGGCCAAAATAAATATCCTCCGATAACAAAGAGAAAGAAGCTTTCTGAGAAACTTCTTTGTATTCTCTGAAATCATCTCACAGAGTTACAGCTTTCCCCTCAAGAAGCCTTTCGCTAAGTCAGTTCTTGTGGAATTGGCAAAGTGATACTTGGAAGCCCATAGAGGGCTATGGTGAAAAAGGAAATATCCTCAGATCAAATCTGGAAAGAAGCTTTCTGAGAAACTGCTTAGTGTTCTGTTAATTCATCTCACAGAGTTACATCTATATTTCGTGGATCTCTTTGCTAGCCTTATTTCTGGGGAATCTGAGAACAGATATTTCGGATCCCTTTGAAGACTATAGGGCCAAAGGAAATATCTTCCGATAACAAAGAGAAGGAAGCTTTCTGGGAAACTTCCTTGTGTTCTGTTAAATCATCTCACAGAGTCACAGCTTTCCTCTCAAGAAGCCTTTCGCTAAGACAGTTCTTGTGGAATTGGCAAAGTGATATTTGGAAGCCCATAGAGGGCTATGGTGAAAAAGGAAATATCCTCCGATGAAATCTGGAAGGAAGCTTTCTGAGAAACTGCTCTGTGATGTGTGACTTCCACTCACAGTGTTACATATGTAATTCGTGGATCTCTTTGCTAGCCTTATTTCTGTGGAATCTGAGAACAGATATTTCGGATCCCTTTGAAGTCTATAGGGCCAAAGGAAATATCCTCCGATAACTAAGAGAAAGAAGGTTTCTGAGAAACTTCTTTGTGTTCTGTGAAATCATCTCACAGAGTTACAGCTTTCCCCTCAAGAAGCCTTTCGCTAAGACAGTTCTTGTGGAATTGGCAAAGTGATATTTGGAAGCCCATAGACGGCTATGGTGAAAAAGGAAATATCCTCCGATGAAATCTGGAAAGAAGCTTTCTGGGAAACTGCTTAGTGTTCTGTTAATTCATCTCACAGAGTTACATCTGTATTTCGTGAATCTCTTTGCTAGCCTTATTCTGGGGAATCTGAGAACAGATATTTCGAATCCCTTTGAAGACTATAGGGCCAAAGGAAATATCCTCCGATAACAAAGAGAAAGAAGCTGTCTGAGAAACTGCTTTGTGTTCTGTGAAATCATCTCACAGAGTTACAGCTTTCCCCTCAAGAAGCCTTTCGCTAAGACAGTTCTTGTGGAATTGGCAAAGAGATATTTGAAAGCCCATAGAGGGCTATGGTGAAAAAGGAAATATCCTCAGATGAAATCTGGAAAGAAGCTTTCTGAGAAACTGCTCTGTGATGTGTGACTTCCACTCACAGAGTTACATCTGTATTTCGTGGATCTCTTTGCTAGCCATATTTCTGTGGAATCTGAGAACAGATATTTCGGATTCCTTTGAAGACTGTAGGGCCAAAGGAAATATCCTCCGATAACAAAGAGAAAGAAGCTTTCTGAGAAACTTCTTTGTGTTCTGTTAAATCATCTCACAGAGTTACAGCTTTCCCCTCAAGAAGCCTTTCGCTAAGACAGTTCTTGTGGAATTGGCAAAATGATATTTGGAAGACCGTAGAGGGCTATGGTGAAAAAGGAAATATCCTCAGATCAAATCTGGAAAGAAGCTTTCTGAGAAACTTCTTAGTGTTCTGTTAATTCATCTCACAGAGTTACATCTATATTTCGTGGATCTCTTTGTTAGCCTTATTTCTGGGGAATCTGAGAACAGATATTTCGGATCCCTTTGAAGACTATAGGGCCAAAGGAAATATCCTCCGATAACAAAGAGAAAGAAGCTTTCTGAGAAACTTCTTTGTGTTCTGTGAAATCATCTCACAGAGTTACAGCTTTCCCCTCTAGAAGCCTTTCGCTAAGACAGTTCTTGTGGAATTGGCAAAGTGATATTTGGAAGCCCATAGAGGGCTATGGTGAAAAAGGAAATATCCATAGATGAAATCTGTAAAGAAGCTTTCTGAGAACCTGCTTAGTGTTCTGTTAATTCATCTCACAGAGTTACATCTGTATTTCGTTAATCTCTTTGCTAGCCTTATTTCTGTGGAAACTGAGAACAGATATTTCGGATCCCTTTGAAGACTATAGGGCCAAAGGAAATATCCTCCAATAAAAAAGAGAAAGAAGCTTTCTGAGAAACTTCTTTGTGTTCTGTGAAATCATCTCACAATGTTACAGCTTTCCCCTCAAGAAGCCTTTCGCTAAGACAGTTCTTGTGGAATTGGCAAAGTGATATTTGGAAGCCCATAGAGGGCTATGGTGAAAAAGGAAATATCCTCAGATGAAATCTGGAAAGAAACTTTCTGAGAAACTGCTCTGTGATGTGTGACTTCCACTCACAGAGTTACATCTGTATTTCGTGGATCTCTTTGCTAGCCATATTTCTGTGGAATCTGAGAACAGATATTTCGGATCCCTTTGAAGACTATAGGGCCAAAGGAAATATCCACCGATAACTAAGAGAAAGAAGCTTTCTGAGAAACTTCTTCGTGTTCTGTGAAATCATCTCACAGAGTTACAGCTTTCCCCTCAAGAAGCCTTTCGCTAAGACAGTTCTTGTGGAATTGGCAAAGTGATATTTGGAAGCCCATAGAGGGCTATGGTGAAAAAGAAAATATCCTCCGATGAAATCTGGAAAGAAGCTTTCTGAGAAACTGCTTAGTGTTCTGTTAATTCATCTCACAGAGTTACATCTATATTTCGTGGATCTCTTTGCTAGCCTTATTTCTGTGGAATCTGAGAACAGATATTTCGGATCCCTTTGAAGACTATAGGGCCAAAGGAAAAATCCTCCGATAACAAAGAGAAAGAAGCTGTCTGAGAAACTTCTTTGTGTTCTGTGAAATCATCTCACAGAGTTACAGCTTTCCCCTCAAGAAGCCTTTCGCTAAGACAGTTCTTGTGGAATTGGCAAAATGATATTTGGAAGCCCATAGAGGGCTACGGTGAAAAAGGAAATATTCTCAGATGAAATCTGGAAAGAAGCTTTCTGAGAAACTGCTTAGTGTTCTGTTAATTCATCTCACAGAGTTACATCTGTATTTCGTGGATCTCTTTGCTAGCCTTATTTCTGGAGAATCTGAGAACAGATATTTCGGAACCCTTTGAAGGCTATAGGGCCAAAGGAAATATCCTCTGATAACAAAGAGAAAGAAGCTTTGTGAGAAACTTCTTTGTGTTCTATGAAATCATCTCACAGAGTTACAGCTTTCCCCTCAACAAGCCTTTCGCTAAGACAGTTCTTGTGGAATTGTCAAAGTGATATTTGGAAGCCCATAGAGGGCTATGCTGAAAAAGGAAATATCCTCCGATGAAATCTGGAAAGAAGCTTTCTGAGAAACTGCTCTGTGATGTGTGACTTCCACTCACAGAGTTACATCTGTATTTCGTGGATCTCTTTGCTAGCATTATTTCTGGGGAATCTGAGAACAGATATTTCGGATCCCTTTGAAGACTATAGGGCCAATGGAAATATCCTCCGATAACAAAGAGAAAGAAGCTTTGTGAGAAATTTCTTTGTGTTCTATGAAATCAACTCACAGAGTTACAGCTTTCCCCTCAAGAAGCCTTTCGCTAAGACAGTTCTTTTGGAATTGGCAAAGTGATATTTGTAAGCCCATTGAGGGCTATGGTGAAAAAGGAAATATCCTCAGATGAAATCTGGAAAGAAGCTTTCTGAGAAACTGCTTAGTGTTCTGTTAATTCATCTCACAGAGTTATATCTGTATTTCGTGGATCTGTTTTCTAGCCTTATTTCTGTGCAATCTGAGAACAGATATTTCGGATCCCTTTGAAGACTATAGGGCCAAAGGAAATATTCTCCGATAACAAAGAGAAAGAAGCTTTCTGAGAAACTTCTTTGTGTTCTGTGAAATCATCTCACAGAGTTACAGCTTTCCCCTCAAGAAGCCTTTTGCTCAGACAGTTCTTCTGGAACTGGCAAAGTGATATTTGGTAGCCCATAGAGGGCTATGGTGAAAAAGGAAATATCCTCAGATGAAATCTGGAAAGAAGCTTTCTGAGAAACTGCTTACTGTTCTGTTAATTCATCTCACAGAGTTACATCTGTATTTCGTGGATCTCTTTGGTAGCCTTATTTCTGGGGAATCTGAGAACAGATATTTCGGATCCCTTTGAAGACTATAAGGCCAAAGGAAATATCTTCCGATATCAAAGAGAAAGATGCTTTCTGAGAAACTTCTTTGTGTTCTGTGAAATCATCTCACAGAGTTACAGCACTCCCCTAAAGAAGCCTTTCGCTAAGACAGTTCTTGTGGAATTGGCAAAGTGATATTTGGAAGCCCATAGAGGGCTATGGTGAAAAAGGAAATATCCTCCGATGAAATCTGGAAAGAAGCTTTCTGAGAAACTGCTTAGTGTTCTGTTAATTCATCTCACAGAGTTACATCTGTATTTCGTGGATCTCTTTGCTAGCCTTATTTCTGGGGAATCAGAGAACTGATATTTCGGATCCCTTTGAAGACTATAGGGCCAAAGGAAATATCTTCCGATAACAAAGAGAAGGAAGCTTTCTGAGAAACTTCTTTGTGTTCTGTGAAATCATCTCACAGAGTCACAGCTTTCCCCTCAAGAAGCCTTTCGCTAAGACAGTTCTTGTGGAATTGGCAGCGTGATATTTGGAAGCCCATAGAGGGCTATGGTGAAAAAGGAAATATCCTCAGATGAAATCCGGAAGGAAGCTTTCTGAGAAACTGCTCTGTGATGTGTGACTTCCACTCACAGAGTTACATCTGTATTTCGTGGATCTCTTTGCTAGCCTTATTTCTGTGGAATCTGAGAACAGATATTTCGGATCCCTTTGAAGACTATAGGGCCAAAGGAAATATCCTCCGATAACAAAGAGAAAGAAGCTTTCTGAGAAACTTCTTTGTGTTCTGTGAAATCATCTCACAGAGTTACAGCTTTCCCCTCAAGAAGCCTTTCACTAAGACAGTTCTTGTGGAATTGGCAAAGTGATATTTGGAAGCCCATAGAGGGCTATGGTGAAAAAGGAAATATCCTCCGATGAAATCTGGAAAGAAGATTTCTGAGAAACTGCTTAGTGTTCTGTTAATTCATCTCACAGAGTTACATCTATATTTCGTGGATCTCTTTGCTAGCCTTATTTCTGTGGAATCTGAGAACAGATATTTCGGATCCCTTGGAAGACTATAGGGCCAAAGGAAATATACTCTGATAACAAAGAGAAAGAAGGTTTCTGAGAAACTTCTATGTGTCCTGTGAAATCATCTCACAGAGTTACAGCTTTCCCCTCAAGAAGCCTTTCGCTAAGACAGTTCTTGTGGAATTGGCCAAGTGATATTTGGAGGCCATAGAGGGATATGGTGAAAAAGGAAATATCCTCAGATGAAATCTGGAAAGAAGCTTTCTGAGAAACTGCTCTGTGATGTGTGACTTCCACTCACAGAGTTACATCTGTATTTCGTGGATTTCTTTGCCAGCCTTATTTCTGTGGAATCGGAGAACGGATATTTCGTATCCCTTTGAAGAGTATAGGGCCAAAGGAAATATCCTCCGATAACTAAGAGAAAGAAGGTTTCTGAGAAATTCTTTGTGTTCTGTGAAATCATCTCACAGAGTTACAGCTTTCCCCTCAAGAAGCCTTTCGCTAAGACAGTTCTTGAGGATTTGGCAAAGTGATATTTGGAAGCCCATAGACGGCTATGATGAAAAAGGAAATATCCTCAGATGAAATCTGGAAAGAAGCTTTCTGAGAAACTGCTTAGTGTTCTGTTAATTCATCTCACAGAGTTACATCTGTATTTCGTGAATCTCTTTGCTAGCCTTATTTCTGGGGAATCTGAGAACAGATATTTCGGATCCCTTTGAAGACTATAGGGCCAAAGGAAATATTCTCCGATAACAAAGAGAAAGAAGCTTTCTGAGAAACTTCTTTGTGTTCTGTGAAATCATCTCACAGAGTTAGAGCTTTCCCCTCAAGAAGCCTTTCGCTAAGACAGTTCTTGTGGAATTGGCAAAGTGATACTTGGAAGCCCATAGAGGGCTATGGTGAAAAAGGAAATATCCTCAGATGAAATCTGGAAAGAAGCTTTCTGAGAAACTGCTTAGTGTTCTGTTAATTCATCTCACAGAGTTACATCTGTATTTCGTGGATCTCTTTGCTAGCTTTATTTCTGGAGAATCTGAGAACAGATATTTCGGATCCCTTTGAAGACTATAGGGCCAAAGGAAATATCCTCCGATAACAAAGAGAAAGAAGCTTTCTGAGAAACTTCTTTGTGTTCTATGAAATCATCTCACAGAGTTACAGGTTTCCCCTCAACAAGCCTTTCGCTAAGACAGTTCTTGTGGAATTGGCAAAGTGATATTTGGAAGCCCATGGAGGGCTATGCTGAAAAAGGAAATATCCTCCGATGAAATCTGGAAAGAAGCTTTCTGAGAAACTGCTCTGTGATGTGTGACTTCCACTCACAGGGTTACATCTGTATTTCGTGGATCTCTTTGTTAGCCTTATTTCTGTGGAATCTGAGAACAGATATTTCGGATCCCTTTGAAGACTATAGGGCCAAAGTAAATATCCTCCGATAACTAAGAGAAAGAAGCTTTCTGAGAAACTTCTTTGTCTTCTGTGAAATGAGCTCACAGAGTTACAGCTTTCCCCTCAAGAAGCCTTTCGCTAAGACAGTTCTTGTGAAATTGGCAAAGTGATATTTGGAAGCCCATAGAGGGCTATGGTGATAAAGGAAATATCCTCCGATGAAATCTGGAAAGAAGCTTTCTGAGAAACTGCTTAGTGTTCTGTTAATTCATCTCACAGAGTTACATCTGTATTTCGTGGATCTCTTTGCTAGCCTTATTTCTGGGGAATCTGAGAACAGATATTTCGGATCCCTTTGAAGACTATAGGGTCAATGGAAATATCCTCCGATAACAAAGAGAAAGAAGCTTTGTGAGAAACTTCTTTGTGTTCTATGAAATCATCTCACAGAGTTACAGCTTTCCCCTCAAGAAGCCTTTCGCTAAGACAGTTCTTGTGGAATTGGCAAAGTGATATTTGGAAGCCCATAGAGGGCTATGGTGAAAAAGGAAATATTCTCTGATGAAATCTGGAAAGAAGCTTTCAGAGAAACTGCTTAGTGTTCTGTTAATTCATCTCACAGAGTTACATCTATATTTCGTGAATCTCTTTGCTAGCCTTATTTCTGTGGAATCTGAGAACAGATATTTCGGATCCCTTTGAAGACAATAGGGCCAAAATAAATATCCTCCGATAACAAAGAGAAAGAAGCTTTCTGAGAAACTTCTTTGTATTCTCTGAAATCATCTCACAGAGTTACAGCTTTCCCCTCAAGAAGCCTTTCGCTAAGTCAGTTCTTGTGGAATTGGCAAAGTGATACTTGGAAGCCCTTAGAGGGCTATGGTGAAAAAGGAAATATCCTCAGATCAAATCTGGAAAGAAGCTTTCTGAGAAACTGCTTAGTGTTCTTTTAATGCATCTCACAGAGTTACATCTATATTTCGTGGATCTCTTTGCTAGCCTTATTTCTGGGGAATCTGAGAACAGATATTTCGGATCCCTTTGAAGACTATAGGGCCAAAGGAAATATCTTCCGATAACAAAGAGAAGGAAGCTTTCTGAGAAACTTCTTTGTGTTCTGTTAAATCATCTCACAGAGTCACAGCTTTCCCCTCAAGAAGCCTTTCGCTAAGACAGTTCTTGTGGAATTGGCAAAGTGATATTTGGAAGCCCATAGAGGGCTATGGTGAAAAAGGAAATATCCTCAGATGAAATCTGGAAGGAAGCTTTCTGAGAAACTGCTCTGTGATGTGTGACTTCCACTCACAGAGTTACATATGTAATTCGTGGATCTCTTTGCTAGCCTTATTTCTGTGGAATCTGAGAACAGATATTTCGGATCCCTTTGAAGTCTATAGGGCCAAAGGAAATATCCTCCGATAACTAAGAGAAAGAAGGTTTCTAAGAAACTTCTTTGTCTTCTGTGAAATGAGCTCACAGAGTTACAGCTTTCCCCTCAAGAAGCCTTTCGCTAAGACAGTTCTTGTGAAATTGGCAAAGTGATATTTGGAAGCCCATAGAGGGCTATGGTGATAAAGGAAATATCCTCCGATGAAATCTGGAAAGAAGCTTTCTGAGAAACTGCTTAGTGTTCTGTTAATTCATCTCACAGAGTTACATCTGTATTTCGTGGATCTCTTTGCTAGCCTTATTTCTGGGGAATCTGAGAACAGATATTTCGGATCCCTTTGAAGACTATAGGGTCAATGGAAATATCCTCCGATAACAAAGAGAAAGAAGCTTTGTGAGAAACTTCTTTGTGTTCTATGAAATCATCTCACAGAGTTACAGCTTTCCCCTCAAGAAGCCTTTCGCTAAGACAGTTCTTGTGGAATTGGCAAAGTGATATTTGGAAGCCCATAGAGGGCTATGGTGAAAAAGGAAATATCCTCTGATGAAATCTGGAAAGAAGCTTTCAGAGAAACTGCTTAGTGTTCTGTTAATTCATCTCACAGAGTTACATCTATATTTCGTGAATCTCTCTGCTAGCCTTATTTCTGTGGAATCTGAGAACAGATATTTCGGATCCCTTTGAAGACTATAGGGCCAAAATAAATATCCTCCGATAACAAAGAGAAAGAAGCTTTCTGAGAAACTTCTTTGTATTCTCTGAAATCATCTCACAGAGTTACAGCTTTCCCCTCAAGAAGCCTTTCGCTAAGTCAGTTCTTGTGGAATTGGCAAAGTGATACTTGGAAGCCCATAGAGGGCTATGGTGAAAAAGGAAATATCCTCAGATCAAATCTGGAAAGAAGCTTTCTGAGAAACTGCTTAGTGTTCTGTTAATTCATCTCACAGAGTTACATCTATATTTCGTGGATCTCTTTGCTAGCCTTATTTCTGGGGAATCTGAGAACAGATATTTCGGATCCCTTTGAAGACTATAGGGCCAAAGGAAATATCTTCCGATAACAAAGAGAAGGAAGCTTTCTGAGAAACTTCTTTGTGTTCTGTTAAATCATCTCACAGAGTCACAGCTTTCCTCTCAAGAAGCCTTTCGCTAAGACAGTTCTTGTGGAATTGGCAAAGTGATATTTGGAAGCCCATAGAGGGCTATGGTGAAAAAGGAAATATCCTCCGATGAAATCTGGAAGGAAGCTTTCTGAGAAACTGCTCTGTGATGTGTGACTTCCACTCACAGAGTTACATATGTAATTCGTGGATCTCTTTGCTAGCCTTATTTCTGTGGAATCTGAGAACAGATATTTCGGATCCCTTTGAAGTCTATAGGGCCAAAGGAAATATCCTCCGATAACTAAGAGAAAGAAGGTTTCTGAGAAACTTCTTTGTGTTCTGTGAAATCATCTCACAGAGTTACAGCTTTCCCCTCAAGAAGCCTTTCGCTAAGACAGTTCTTGTGGAATTGGCAAAGTGATATTTGGAAGCCCATAGACGGCTATGTTGAAAAAGGAAATATCCTCCGATGAAATCTGGAAAGAAGCTTTCTGGGAAACTGCTTAGTGTTCTGTTAATTCATCTCACAGAGTTACATCTGTATTTCGTGAATCTCTTTGCTAGCCTTATTTCTGGGGAATCTGAGAACAGATATTTCGAATCCCTTTGAAGACTATAGGGCCAAAGGAAATATCCTCCGATAACAAAGAGAAAGAAGCTGTCTGAGAAACTGCTTTGTGTTCTGTGAAATCATCTCACAGAGTTACAGCTTTCCCCTCAAGAAGCCTTTCGCTAAGACAGTTCTTGTGGAATTGGCAAAGAGATATTTGAAAGCCCATAGAGGGCTATGGTGAAAAAGGAAATATCCTCAGATGAAATCTGGAAAGAAGCTTTCTGAGAAACTGCTCTGTGATGTGTGACTTCCACTCACAGAGTTACATCTGTATTTCGTGGATCTCTTTGCTAGCCATATTTCTGTGGAATCTGAGAACAGATATTTCGGATTCCTTTGAAGACTGTAGGGCCAAAGGAAATATCCTCCGATAACAAAGAGAAAGAAGCTTTCTGAGAAATTTCTTTGTGTTCTGTGAAATCATCTCACAGAGTTACAGCTTTCCCCTCAAGAAGCCTTTCGCTAAGACAGTTCTTGTGGAATTGGCAAAATGATATTTGGAAGACCGTAGAGGGCTATGGTGAAAAAGGAAATATCCTCAGATCAAATCTGGAAAGAAGCTTTCTGAGAAACTTCTTAGTGTTCTGTTAATTCATCTCACAGAGTTACATCTATATTTCGTGGATCTCTTTGTTAGCCTTATTTCTGGGGAATCTGAGAACAGATATTTCGGATCCCTTTGAAGACTATAGGGCCAAAGGAAATATCCTCCGATAACAAAGAGAAAGAAGCTTTCTGAGAAACTTCTTTGTGTTCTGTGAAATCATCTCACAGAGTTACAGCTTTCCCCTCTAGAAGCCTTTCGCTAAGACAGTTCTTGTGGAATTGGCAAAGTGATATTTGGAAGCCCATAGAGGGCTACGGTGAAAAAGGAAATATCCATAGATGAAATCTGTAAAGAAGCTTTCTGAGAACCTGCTTAGTGTTCTGTTAATTCATCTCACAGAGTTACATCTGTATTTCGTTAATCTCTTTGCTAGCCTTATTTCTGTGGAAACTGAGAACAGATATTTCGGATCCCTTTGAAGACTATAGGGCCAAAGGAAATATCCTCCAATAAAAAAGAGAAAGAAGCTTTCTGAGAAACTTCTTTGTGTTCTGTGAAATCATCTCACAATGTTACAGCTTTCCCCTCAAGAAGCCTTTCGCTAAGACAGTTCTTGTGGAATTGGCAAAGTGATATTTGGAAGCCCATAGAGGGCTATGGTGAAAAAGGAAATATCCTCAGATGAAATCTGGAAAGAAGCTTTCTGAGAAACTGCTCTGTGATGTGTGACTTCCACTCACAGAGTTACATCTGTATTTCGTGGATCTCTTTGCAAGCCATATTTCTGTGGAATCTGAGAACAGATATTTCGGATCCCTTTGAAGACTATAGGGCCAAAGGAAATATCCTCCGATAACTAAGAGAAAGAAGCTTTCTGAGAAACTTCTTCGTGTTCTGTGAAATCATCTCACAGAGTTACAGCTTTCCCCTCAAGAAGCCTTTCGCTAAGACAGTTCTTGTGGAATTGGCAAAGTGATATTTGGAAGCCCATAGAGGGCTATGGTGAAAAAGAAAATATCCTCCGATGAAATCTGGAAAGAAGCTTTCTGAGAAACTGCTTAGTGTTCTGTTAATTCATCTCACAGAGTTACATCTATATTTCGTGGATCTCTTTGCTAGCCTTATTTCTGTGGAATCTGAGAACAGATATTTCGGATCCCTTTGAAGACTATAGGGCCAAAGGAAATATCCTCCGATAACAAAGAGAAAGAAGCTGTCTGAGAAACTTCTTTGTGTTCTGTGAAATCATCTCACAGAGTTACAGCTTTCCCCTCAAGAAGCCTTTCGCTAAGACAGTTCTTGTGGAAATGGCAAAATGATATTTGGAAGCCCATAGAGGGCTACGGTGAAAAAGGAAATATTCTCAGATGAAATCTGGAAAGAAGCTTTCTGAGAAACTGCTTAGTGTTCTGTTAATTCATCTCACAGAGTTACATCTGTATTTCGTGGATCTCTTTGCTAGCCTTATTTCTGGAGAATCTGAGAACAGATATTTCGGAACCCTTTGAAGGCTATAGTGCCAAAGGAAATATCCTCTGATAACAAAGAGAAAGAAGCTTTGTGAGAAACTTCTTTGTGTTCTATGAAATCATCTCACAGAGTTACAGCTTTCCCCTCAACAAGCCTTTCGCTAAGACAGTTCTTGTGGAATTGTCAAAGTGATATTTGGAAGCCCATAGAGGGCTATGCTGAAAAAGGAAATATCCTCCGATGAAATCTGGAAAGAAGCTTTCTGAGAAACTGCTCTGTGATGAGTGACTTCCACTCACAGAGTTACATCTGTATTTCGTGGATCTCTTTGCTAGCATTATTTCTGTGGAATCTGAGAACAGATATTTCGGATCCCTTTGAAGACTATAGGGCCAATGGAAATATCCTCCGATAACAAAGAGAAAGAAGCTTTGTGAGAAATTTCTTTGTGTTCTATGAAATCAACTCACAGAGTTACAGCTTTCCCCTCAAGAAGCCTTTCGCTAAGACAGTTCTTTTGGAATTGGCAAAGTGATATTTGTAAGCCCATTGAGGGCTATGGTGAAAAAGGAAATATCCTCAGATGAAATCTGGAAAGAAGCTTTCTGAGAAACTGCTTAGTGTTCTGTTAATTCATCTCACAGAGTTATATCTGTATTTCGTGGATCTGTTTTCTAGCCTTATTTCTGTGCAATCTGAGAACAGATATTTCGGATCCCTTTGAAGACTATAGGGCCAAAGGAAATATTCTCCGATAACAAAGAGAAAGAAGCTTTCTGAGAAACTTCTTTGTGTTCTGTGAAATCATCTCACAGAGTTACAGCTTTCCCCTCAAGAAGCCTTTTGCTCAGACAGTTCTTCTGAAACTGGCAAAGTGATATTTGGTAGCCCATAGAGGGCTATGGTGAAAAAGGAAATATCCTCAGATGAAATCTGGAAAGAAGCTTTCTGAGAAACTGCTTACTGTTCTGTTAATTCATCTCACAGAGTTACATCTGTATTTCGTGGATCTCTTTGGTAGCCTTATTTCTGGGGAATCTGAGAACAGATATTTCGGATCCCTTTGAAGACTATAAGGCCAAAGGAAATATCTTCCGATATCAAAGAGAAAGATGCTTTCTGAGAAACTTCTTTGTGTTCTGTGAAATCATCTCACAGAGTTACAGCATTCCCCTAAAGAAGCTTTTCGCTAAGACAGTTCTTGTGGAATTGGCAAAGTGATATTTGGAAGCCCATAGAGGGCTATGGTGAAAAAGGAAATATCCTCCGATGAAATCTGGAAAGAAGCTTTCTGAGAAACTGCTTAGTGTTCTGTTAATTCATCTCACAGAGTTACATCTGTATTTCGTGGATCTCTTTGCTAGCCTTATTTCTGGGGAATCAGAGAACTGATATTTCGGATCCCTTTGAAGACTATAGGGCCAAAGGAAATATCTTCCGATAACAAAGAGAAGGAAGCTTTCTGAGAAACTTCTTTGTGTTCTGTGAAATCATCTCACAGAGTCACAGCTTTCCCCTCAAGAAGCCTTTCGCTAAGACAGTTCTTGTGGAATTGGCAGCGTGATATTTGGAAGCCCATAGAGGGCTATGGTGAAAAAGGAAATATCCTCAGATGAAATCCGGAAGGAAGCTTTCTGAGAAACTGCTCTGTGATGTGTGACTTCCACTCACAGAGTTACATCTGTATTTCGTGGATCTCTTTGCTAGCCTTATTTCTGTGGAATCTGAGAACAGATATTTCGGATCCCTTTGAAGACTATAGGGCCAAAGGAAATATCCTCCGATAACAAAGAGAAAGAAGCTTTCTGAGAAACTTCTTTGTGTTCTGTGAAATCATCTCACAGAGTTACAGCTTTCCCCTCAAGAAGCCTTTCACTAAGACAGTTCTTGTGGAATTGGCAAAGTGATATTTGGAAGCCCATAGAGGGCTATGGTGAAAAAGGAAATATCCTCAGATGAAATCTGGAAAGAAGATTTCTGAGAAACTGCTTAGTGTTCTGTTAATTCATCTCACAGAGTTACATCTATATTTCGTGGATCTCTTTGCTAGCATTATTTCTGTGGAATCTGAGAACAGATATTTCGGATCCCTTGGAAGACTATAGGGCCAAAGGAAATATCCTCTGATAACAAAGAGAAAGAAGGTTTCTGAGAAACTTCTATGTGTCCTGTGAAATCATCTCACAGAGTTACAGCTTTCCCCTCAAGAAGCCTTTCGCTAAGACAGTTCTTGTGGAATTGGCCAAGTGATATTTGGAGGCCATAGAGGGATATGGTGAAAAAGGAAATATCCTCAGATGAAATCTGGAAAGAAGCTTTCTGAGAAACTGCTCTGTGATGTGTGACTTCCACTCACAGAGTTACATCTGTATTTCGTGGATTTCTTTGCCAGCCTTATTTCTGTGGAATCGGAGAACGGATATTTCGTATCCCTTTGAAGAGTATAGGGCCAAAGGAAATATCCTCCGATAACTAAGAGAAAGAAGGTTTCTGAGAAATTCTTTGTGTTCTGTGAAATCATCTCACAGAGTTACAGCTTTCCCCTCAAGAAGCCTTTCGCTAAGACAGTTCTTGTGGAATTGGCAAAGTGATATTTGGAAGCCCATGGAGGGCTATGGTGAAAAAGGAAATATCCTCTGATGAAATCTGGAAAGAAGCTTTCTGAAAAACTGCTCAGTGTTCTGTTAATTCATCTCACAGAGGTATATCTGCATTACGTTGATCTCTTTGCTAGCCTTATTTCTGTGCAATCTGAGAACAGATATTTCGGTTCCCTTTGAAGACTATAGGGCCAAAGGAATTATCCTCCAATAACAAAGAGAAAGAAGCTGTCTGAGAAACTTCTTTGTGTTCTGTGAAATCATCTCACAGAGTTACAGCTTTCCCCTCAAGAAGCCTTTCGCTAAGACAGTTCTTGTGGAATTGGCAAAATGATATTTGGAAGCCCATAGAGGGCTACGGTAAAAAAGGAAATATTCTCAGATGAAATCTGGAAAAAAGCTTTCTGAGAAACTGCTTAGTGTTCTGTTAATTCATCTCACAGAGTTACATCTGTATTTCGTGGATCTCTTTACTAGCCTTATTTCTGGAGAATCTGAGAACAGATATTTCGGAACCCTTTGAAGACTATAGGGCCAAAGGAAATATCCTCCGATAACAAAGAGAAAGAAGCTTTCTGAGAAACTTCCTTGTGTTCTGTGAAATCATCTCACAGAGTTACAGCTTTCCCCTCAAGAAGCCTTTCGCTAAGACAGTTCTTGTGGAATTGGCAAAGTGATATTTGGAAGCCCATAGAGGGCTATGGTGAAAAAGGAAATATCCTCCGATGAAATCTGGAAAGAAGATTTCTGAGAAACTGCTTAGTGTTCTGTTAATTCATCTCACAGAGTTACATCTATATTTCGTGGATCTCTTTGCTAGCCTTATTTCTGTGGAATCTGAGAACAGATATTTCGGATCCCTTGGAAGACTATAGGGCCAAAGGAAATATCCTCTGATAACAAAGAGAAAGAAGCTCTGAGAAACTTCTATGTGTCCTGTGAAATCATCTCACAGAGTTACAGCTTTCCCCTCAAGAAGCCTTTCGCTAAGACAGTTCTTGTGGAATTGGCAAAGTGATATTTGGAGGCCATAGAGGGATATGGTGAAAAAGGAAATATCCTCAGATGAAATCTGGAAAGAAGCTTTCTGAGAAACTGCTCTGTGATGTGTGACTTCCACTCACAGAGTTACATCTGTATTTCGTGGATTTCTTTGCCAGCCTTATTTCTGTGGAATCGGAGAACGGATATTTCGTATCCCTTTGAAGACTATAGGGCCAAAGGAAATATCCTCCGATAACTAAGAGAAAGAAGGTTTCTGAGAAATTCTTTGTGTTCTGTGAAATCATCTCACAGAGTTAGAGCTTTCCCCTCAAGAAGCCTTTCGCTAAGACAGTTCCTGTGGAATTGGCAAAGAGATATTTGGAAGCCCATAGAGGGCTATGGTGAAAAAGGAAATATCCTCAGATGAAATCTGGAAAGAAGCTTTCTGAGAAACTGCTCTGTGATGTGTGACTTCCACTCACAGAGTTACATCTGTATTTCGTGGATCTCTTTGCTAGCCATATTTCTGTGGAATCTGAGAACAGATATTTCGGATCCCTTTGAAGACTGTAGAGCCAAAGGAAGTATCCTCCGATAACAAAGAGAAAGAAGCTTTCTGAGAAACTTCTTTGTGTTCTGTGAAATCATCTCACAGAGTTACAGCTTTCCCCTCAAGAAGCCTTTCGCTAAGACAGTTCTTGTGGAATTGGCAAAGTGATATTTGGAAGCCCATAGAGGGCTATGGTGAAAAAGGAAATATCCTCCGAAGAAATCTGGAAAGAAGCTTTCTGAGAAACTGCTTAGTGTTCTGTTAATTCATCTCACAGAGTTACATCTATATTTTGTGGATCTCTTTGCTAGCCTTATTTCTGTGGAATCTGAGAACAGATATTTCGGATCCCTTTGAAGACTATAGGGCCAAAGGAAATAACCTTCGATAACAAAGAGAAAGAAGCTTTCTGAGAAACTTCTTTGTGTTCTGTGAAATCATCTCACAGAGTTACAGCTTTCCCCTCAAGAAGCCTTTCGCTAAGACAGTTCTTTTGGAATTGGCAGAGTGATATTTGGAAGCCCATAGAGGGCTATGGTGAAAAAGGAAATATCCTCAGATGAAATCTGGAAAGAAGCTTTCTGAGAATCTGCTTAGTGTTCTGTTAATTCATCTCACAGAGTTCCTTCTCTATTTCGTGGATCTATTTGCTAGCCTTATTTCTGTGCAATCTGAGAACAGATATTCGGATCCCTTTGAAGACTATAGGGCCAAAGGAAATATCTTCCGATAACAAAGAGAAAGAAGCTTTCTGAGAAACTTCTTTGTGTTCTGTGAAATCATCTCACAGAGTTACAGCTTTCCCCTCAAGAAGCCTTTCTCTAAGACAGTTCTTGTGGAATTGGCAAACTGATATTTGGAAGCCCTTAGAGGGCTATGGTGAAAAAGGAAATATCCTCCGATGAAATCTGGAAAGAAGCTTTCTGAGAAACTGCTTAGTGTTCTGTTAATTCATCTCACAGAGATGCATTTGTATTTCGTGGATCTCTTTGCTAGCCATATTTCTGTGGAATCTGAGAACAGATATTTCGGATCCCTTTGAAGACTGTAGGGCCAAAGGAAGTATCCTCCGATAACAAAGAGAAACAAGCTTTCTGAGAAACTTCTTTGTGTTCTGTGAAATGATCTCACAGAGTTACAGCTTTCGGCTCAAGAAGCCTTTCGCTAAGACAGTTCTTGTGGAATTGGCATAGTGATATTTGGAAGCCCTTAGAGGGCTATGGTGAAAAAGGAAATATCCTCCGATGAAATCTGGAAAGAAGCTTTCTGAGAAACTGCTTAGTGTTCTGTTAATTCATCTCACAGAGTTACATCTATATTTCGTGGATCTCTTTGCTAGCCTTATTTCTGTGGAATCTGAGAACAGATATTTCGTATCCC
This sequence comes from Macaca nemestrina, assembly GCF_043159975.1. Taxonomy (NCBI): domain Eukaryota; kingdom Metazoa; phylum Chordata; class Mammalia; order Primates; family Cercopithecidae; genus Macaca; species Macaca nemestrina. Next base: position 133,190,294 of record NC_092130.1, on the reverse strand, counting down.
TTTGAAGACTATAGGGCCAAAGGAAATAACCTTCGATAACAAAGAGAAAGAAGCTTTCTGAGAAACTTCTTTGTGTTCTGTGAAATCATCTCACAGAGTTACAGCTTTCGCCTCAAGAAGCCTTTCGCTAAGACAGTTCTTTTGGAATTGGCAGAGTGATATTTGGAAGCCCATAGAGTGCTATGGTGAAAAAGGAAATATCCTCAGATGAAATCTGGAAAGAAGCTTTCTGAGAAACTGCTTAGTGTTCTGTTAATTCATCTCCCAGAGTTCCTTCTGTATTTCATGGATCCCTTTGCTAGCCTTATTTCTGTGGAATCTGAGAACAGATATTTCGGATCCCTTTGAAGACTATAGGGCCAAAGGAAATATCCTCCGATAACTAAGAGAAAGAAGCTTTCTGAGAAACTTCTTTGTGTTCTGTAAATCATCTGACAGAGTTACAGCTTTCCCCTCAAGAAGCCTTTCGCTAAGACAGTTCTTGTGGAATTGGCAAAGTGATATTTGGAAGCCCATAGAGGGCTATGGTGAAAAAGGAAATATCCTCAGATGAAATCTGGAAAGAAGCTTTCTAAAAAACTGCTTAGTGTTCTGTTAATTCATTTCACAGAGGTATACCTGCATTACGTTCATCTCTTTGCTAGCCTTATTTCTGTGCAATATGAGAACAGATATTTCGGTTCCCTTTGAAGACTATAGGGCCAAAGGAATTATCCTCCGATAACAAAGAGAAAGAAGCTTTCTGAGAAACTTCTTTGTGTTCTGTGAAATCATCTCACAGAGTTACAGCTTTCCCCTCAAGAAGCCGTTCGCTAAGACTGTTCTTTTGGAATTGGCAAAGTGATATTTGGAAGCCCATAGAGGGCTATGGTGAAAAAGGAAATATCCTCCGATGAAATCTGGAAAGAAGCTTTCTGAGAAACTGCTTAGTGTTCTGTTAATTCATCTCACAGAGTTACATCTGTATTTCGTGGATCTCTTTGCTAGCCTTATTTCTGGGGAATCTGAGAACAGATATTTCGGATCCCTATGAAGACTATAGGGCCAAAGGAAATATCATCCTTTAACAAAGAGAAAGAAGCTTTCTGAGAAACTTCTTTGTGTTCTGTGAAATGATCTCACAGAGTTACGGCTTTCCCCTCAAGAAGCCTTTCGCTAAGACAGTTCTTTTGGAACTGGCAAAGTGATATTTGGAAGCCCCTAGAGGGCTATGGTGAAAAAGGAAATATCCTCCGATGAAATATGGAAAGAAGCTTTCTGAGAATCTGCTTAGTGTTCTGTTAATTCATCTCACAGAGTTACATCTGTATTTCGTGGATCTCTTTGCTAGCCTTATTTCTGTGGAATCTGAGAACAGATATTTCGTATCCCTTTGAAGACTATAGGGCCAAAGGAAATATCCTCCGATAACAAAGAGAAAGAAGCTTTCTGAGAAACTTCTTTGTGTTCTGTGAAATCATCTCACAGAGTTACAGCTTTCCCCTCAAGAAGCCTTTCGCTAAGACAGTTTTTATGGAATTGGCAAAGTGATATTTGGAAGCCCATAGAGGGCTCTGGTGAAAAAGGAAATATCCTCAGATGAAATCTGGAAAGAAACTTTCTGAGAAACTGCTTAGTGTTCTGTTAATTCATCTCACAGTGTTACTTCTGTATTTCGTGGATCTCTTTGCTAGCCTTATTTCTGTGGAATCTGAGAACAGATATTTCGGATCCCTTTGAAGACTATAGGGCCAAAGGAAATATCTTCCGATAACAAAGAGAAAGAAGCTTTCTGAGAAACTTCTTTGTGTTCTGTGAATTCATCTCACAGAGTTACAGCTTTCCCCTCAAGAAGCCTTTCGCTAATACAGTTCTTGTGGAATTGGCAAAGTGATATTTGGAAGCCCTTAGAGGGCAATGGTGAAAAAGGAATTATCCTCTGATGAAATCTGGAAAGAAGCTTTCTGAGAAACTGCTTAGTGTTCTGTTAATTCATCTCACAGAGTTACATCTATATTTCGTGGATCTCTTTGCTAGCCTTCTTTCTGTGGAATCTGAGAACAGATATTTCGGATCCCTTTGAAGACTATAGGGCCAAAGGAAATATCCACCGATAACTAAGAGAAAGAAGCTTTCTGAGAAACTTCTCTGTGTTCTGTAAATCATCTGACAGAGTTACAGCTTTCCCCTCAAGGAGGCTTTCGCTAAGACAGTTCTTGTGGAATTGGCAAAGTGATATTTGGAAGCCCATAGAGGGCTATGGTGAAAAAGCAAATATCATCAGATGAAATCTGGTAAGAAGCTTTCTGAGAAACTGCTTAGTGTTCTGTTAATTCATCTCACAGAGGTATATCTGTATTACGTTGATCTCTTTGCTAGCCTTATTTCTGTGCAATCTGAGAACAGATATTTCGGTTCCCTTTGAAGACCATAGGGCCAAAGGAAATATCCTCCGATAACAAAGAGAAAGAAGCTTTCTGAGAAACTTCTTTGTGTTCTGTGAAATCATCTCACAGAGTTACAGCTTTCCCCTCAAGAAGCCTTTCGCTAAGACAGTTCTTTTGTAATTGGCAAAGTGATATTTAGAAGCCCATAGACGGCTATGGTGAAAAAGGAAATATCCTCCGATGAAATCTGGAAAGAAGCTTTCTGAGAAACTGCTCTGTGATTTGTGAATTCCACTCACAGAGTTACATCTGTATTTCGTGGATCTCTTTGCTAGCCTTATTTCTGTGGAATCTGAGAACAGATATTTCGGATCCCTTAGAAGACTATAGGGCCAAAGGAAATATCCTCCTATAACTAAGAGAAAGAAGCTTTCTGAGAAACATCTTTGTGTTCTGTGAAATCATCTCACAGAGTCACAGCTTTGCCCTCAAGAAGCCTTTTGCTCAGACAGTTCTTCTGGAACTGGCAAAGTGATATTTGGTAGCCCATAGAGGGCTATGGTGAAAAAGGAAATATCCTCCGATGAAAACTGGAAAGAAGCTTTCTGAGAAACTGCTTAGTGTTCTGTTAATTCATCTCACAGAGGAATATCTGTATTACGTTGATCTCTTTGCTAGCCTTATTTCTGTAGAATCTGAGAACAGATATTTCGGATCCCTTTGAAGACTATAGGGTCAAAGAAAATATCCTCCGATAACAAAGAGAAAGAAGCTTTCTGAGAAACTTCTTTGTGTTCTGTGAAATCATCTCACAGAGTTACAGCTTTCCCCTCAAGAAGCCTTTCGCTAAGACAGTTCTGGTGGAATTGGCAAAGTGATATTTGGAAGCCCATTGAGGGCTATGGTGAAAAAGGAAATATCCTCAGATGAAATTAGGAAAGAAGCTTTCTGAGAAACTGCTCTGGGATGTGTGACTTCCACTCACAGAGTTACATCTATATTTCGTGGATCTCTTTGCTAGCCTTATTTCTGTGGCATCTGAGAACAGATATTTCTGATCCCTTTGAAGACTATAGGGCCAAAGGAAATATCCTCCGATAACAAAGAGAAAGAAGCTTTCTGAGAAACTTCTTTGTGTTCTGTGAAATCATCTCACAGAGTTACAGCTTTCCCCTCAAGAAGCCTTTCGCTAAGACAGTTCTTGTGGAATTGGCAAAGAGATATTTGGAAGCCCATAGAGGGCTATGGTGAAAAACGAAATATCCTCAGATGAAATCCGGAAAGAAGCTTTCTGAGAAACTGCTCTGTGATGTGTGACTTCCACTCACAGAGTTACATCTGTATTTCGTGGATCTCTTTGCTAGCCATATTTCTGTGGAATCTGAGAAGAGATATTTCGGATCCCTTTGAAGACTGTAGGGCCAAAGGAAGTATCCTCCGATAACAAAGAGAAAGAAGCTTTCTGAGAAACTTCTTTGTGTTCTGTGAAATGATCTCACAGAGTTACAGCTTTCGGCTCAAGAAGCCTTTCGCTAAGACAGTTCTTGTGGAATTGGCAAAGTGATATTTGGAAGCCCTTAGAGGGCTATGGTGAAAAAGGAAATATCCTCCGATGAAATCTGGAAAAAGCTTTCTGAGAAACTGCTTAGTGTTCTGTTAATTCATCTCACAGAGTTACATCTATATTTCGTGGATCTCTTTGCTAGCCTTATTTCTGTGGAATCTGAGAACAGATATTTCGTATCCCTTTGAAGACTATAGGGCCAAAGGAAATAACCTTCGATAACAAAGAGAAAGAAGCTTTCTGAGAAACTGCTTAGTGTTCTGTTAATTCATCTCACAGAGTTCCTTCTGTATTTCATGGATCCCTTTGCTAGCCTTATTTCTGGGGAATCTGAGAACAGATATTTCGGATCCCTTTGAAGACTATAGGGCCAAAGGAAATATCCTCCGATAACTAAGAGAAAGAAGCTTTCTGAGAAACTTCTTTGTGTTCTGTAAATCATCTGACAGAGTTACAGCTTTCCCCTCAAGAAGCCTTTCGCTAAGACAGTTCTTGTGGAATTGGCAAAGTGATATTTGGAAGCCCATAGAGGGCTATGGTGAAAAAGGAAATATCCTCAGATGAAATCTGGAAAGAAGCTTTCTAAAAAACTGCTTAGTGTTCTGTTAATTCATTTCACAGAGGTATACCTGCATTACGTTCATCTCTTTGCTAGCCTTATTTCTGTGCAATATGAGAACAGATATTTCGGTTCCCTTTGAAGACTATAGGGCCAAAGGAATTATCCTCCGATAACAAAGAGAAAGAAGCTTTCTGAGAAACTTCTTTGTGTTCTGTGAAATCATCTCACAGAGTTACAGCTTTCCCCTCAAGAAGCCGTTCGCTAAGACAGTTCTTTTGGAATTGGCAAAGTGATATTTGGAAGCCCATAGAGGGCTATGGTGAAAAAGGAAATATCCTCCGATGAAATCTGGAAAGAAGCTTTCTGAGAAACTGCTTAGTGTTCTGTTAATTCATCTCACAGAGTTACATCTGTATTTCGTGGATCTCTTTGCTAGCCTTATTTCTGGGGAATCTGAGAACAGATATTTCGGATCCCTATGAAGACTATAGGGCCAAAGGAAATATCATCCTTTAACAAAGAGAAAGAAGCTTTCTGAGAAACTTCTTTGTGTTCTGTGAAATGATCTCACAGAGATACGGCTTTCCCCTCAAGAAGCCTTTCGCTAAGACAGTTCTTTTGGAACTGGCAAAGTGATATTTGGAAGCCCCTAGAGGGCTATGGTGAAAAAGGAAATATCCTCCGATGAAATATGGAAAGAAGCTTTCTGAGAATCTGCTTAGTGTTCTGTTAATTCATCTCACAGTGTTACATCTGTATTTCGTGGATCTCTTTGCTAGCCTTATTTCTGTGGAATCTGAGAACAGATATTTCGGATCCCTTGAAGACTATAGGGCCAAGGGAAATATCCTCCGATAACAAAGAGAAAGAAGCTTACTGAGAAACTTCTTTGTGTTCTGTGAAATCATCTCACAGAGTTACAGCTTTCCCCTCAAGAAGCCTTTCGCTAAGACAGTTTTTATGGAATTGGCAAAGTGATATTTGGAAGCCCATAGAGGGCTCTGGTGAAAAAGGAAATATCCTCAGATGAAATCTGGAAAGAAGCTTTCTGAGAAACTGCTTAGTGTTCTGTTAATTCATCTCACAGAGTTACATCTATATTTCGTGGATCTCTTTGCTAGCCTTATTTCTGTGGAATCTGAGAACAGATATTTCGTATCCCTTTGAAGACTATAGGGCCAAAGGAAATATCCTCCGATAACAAAGAGAAAGAAGCTTTCTGAGAAACTTCTTTGTGTTCTGTGAAATCATCTCACAGAGTTACAGCTTTCCCCTCAAGAAGCCTTTCGCTAAGACAGTTCTTGTGGAATTGGCAGAGTGATATTTGGAAGCCCATAGAGGGCTACGGTGAAAAAAGAAATATCCTCAGATGAAATCTGGAAAGAAGCTTTCTGAGAAACTGCTTAGTGTTCTGTTAATTCACCTCACAGAGTTACATCTATATTTCGTGGATCTCTTTGCTAGCCTTCTTTCTGTGGAATCTGAGAACAGATATTTCGGATCCCTTTGAAGACTATAGGGCCAAAGGAAATATCCACCGATAACTAAGAGAAAGAAGCTTTCTGAGAAACTTCTCTGTGTTCTGTAAATCATCTGACAGAGTTACAGCTTTCCCCTCAAGAAGGCTTTCGCTAAGACAGTTCTTGTGGAATTGGCAAAGTGATATTTGGAAGCCCATAGAGGGCTATGGTGAAAAAGCAAATATCATCAGATGAAATCTGGAAAGAAGCTTTCTGAGAAACTGCTTAGTGTTCTGTTAATTCATCTCACAGAGGTATATCTGTATTACGTTGATCTCTTTGCTAGCCTTATTTCTGTGCAATCTGAGAACATATTTCGGTTCCCTTTGAAGACCATAGGGCCAAAGGAAATATCCTCCGATAACAAAGAGAAAGAAGCTTTCTGAGAAACTTCTTTGTGTTCTGTGAAATCATCTCACAGAGTTACAGCTTTCCCCTCAAGAAGCCTTTCGCTAAGACAGTTCTTTTGTAATTGGCAAAGTGATATTTAGAAGCCCATAGAGGGCTATGGTGAAAAAGGAAATATCCTCCGATGAAATCTGGAAAGAAGCTTTCTGAGAAACTGCTCTGTGATGTGTGAATTCCACTCACAGAGTTACATCTGTATTTCGTGGATCTCTTTGCTAGCCTTATTTCTGTGGAATCTGAGAACAGATATTTCGGATCCCTTAGAAGACTATAGGGCCAAAGGAAATATCCTCCTATAACTAAGAGAAAGAAGCTTTCTGAGGAACATCTTTGTGTTCTGTGAAATCATCTCACAGAGTCACAGCTTTCCCCTCAAGAAGCCTTTTGCTCAGACAGTTCTTCTGGAACTGGCAAAGTGATATTTGGTAGCCCATAGAGGGCTATGGTGAAAAAGGAAATATCCTCAGAAGAAATCTGGAAAGAAGCTTTCTGAGAAACTGCTTACTGTTCTGTTAATTCATCTCACAGAGTTAAATCTGTATTTCGTGGATCTCTTTGGTAGCCTTATTTCTGGGGAATCTGAGAACAGATATTTCGGATCCCTTTGAAGACTATAAGGCCAAAGGAAATATCTTCCGATATCAAAGAGAAAGAAGCTTTCTGAGAAACTTCTTTGTGTTCTGTGAAATCATCTCACAGAGTTACAGTATTCCCCTAAAGAAGCCTTTCGCTAAGACAGTTCTTGTGGAATTGGCAAAGTGATATTTGGAAGCCCATAGAGGGCTATGGTGAAAAAGGAAATATCCTCCGATGAAAACTGGAAAGAAGCTTTCTGAGAAACTGCTTAGTGTTCTGTTAATTCATCTCACAGAGGAATATCTGTATTACGTTGATCTCTTTGCTAGCCTTATTTCTGTGGAATCTGAGAACAGATATTTCGGATCCCTTTGAAGACTATAGGGTCAAAGAAAATATCCTCCGATAACAAAGAGAAAGAAGCTTTCTGAGAAACTTCTTTGTGTTCTGTGAAATCATCTCACAGAGTTACAGCTTTCCCCTCAAGAAGCCTTTCGCTAAGACAGTTCTGGTGGAATTGGCAAAGTGATATTTGGAAGCCCATTGAGGGCTATGGTGAAAAAGGAAATATCCTCAGATGAAATTAGGAAAGAAGCTTTCTGAGAAACTGCTCTGGGATGTGTGACTTCCACTCACAGAGTTACATCTATATTTCGTGGATCTCTTTGCTAGCCTTATTTCTGTGGCATCTGAGAACAGATATTTCGGATCCCTTTGAAGACTATAGGGCCATAGGAAATATCCTCCGATAACTAAGAGAACGAAGCTTTCTGAGAAACTTCTTTGTGTTCTGTGAAATCATCTCACAGAGTTACAGCTTTCCCCTCAAGAAGCCTTTCGCTAAGACAGTTCTTGTGGAATTGGCAAAGTGATATTTGGAAGCCCATAGAGGGCTATGGTGGAAAAGGAAATATCCTCAGATGAAATCTGGAAAGTAGCTTTCTGAGAAACTGCTTAGTGTTCTGTTAATTCATCTCACAGAGTTACATCTGTATTTCGTGGATCTCTTTTCTAGCCTTATTTCTGTGGAATCTGAGAACAGATATTTCGGATCCCTTTGAAGACTATAGAGCCAAAGGAAACATCCTCCGATAACTAAGAGAAAGAAGCTTTCTGAGAAACTTCTTTGTGTTCTGTGAAATAATCTCACAGAGTTACAGCTTTCACCTCAAGAAGCCTTTCGCTAAGACAGTTCTTGTGGAATTGGCAAAGTGATATTTGGAAGCCCATAGAGGGCTACGGTGAAAAAGGAAATATCCTCAGACGAAATCTGGAAAGAAGCTTTCTGAGAAACTGCTTAGTGTTCTGTTAATTCATCTCACAGAGTTACATCTGTATTTCGTGGATCTCTTTGCTAGCCTTATTTCTGGGGAATCTGAGAACAGATATTTCGGATCCCTATGAAGACTATAGGGCCAAAGGAAATATCATCCTTTAACAAAGAGAAAGAAGCTTTCTGAGAAACTTCTTTGTGTTCTGTGAAATGATCTCACAGAGATACGGCTTTCCCCTCAAGAAGCCTTTCGCTAAGACAGTTCTTTTGGAACTGGCAAAGTGATATTTGGAAGCCCATAGAGGGCTATGGTGAAAAAGGAAATATCCTCCGATGAAATATGGAAAGAAGCTTTCTGAGAATCTGCTTAGTGTTCTGTTAATTCATCTCACAGTGTTACATCTGTATTTCGTGGATCTCTTTGCTAGCCTTATTTCTGTGGAATCTGAGAACAGATATTTCGGATCCCTTGAAGACTATAGGGCCAAAGGAAATATCCTCCGATAACAAAGAGAAAGAAGCTTACTGAGAAACTTCTTTGTGTTCTGTGAAATCATCTCACAGAGTTACAGCTTTCCCCTCAAGAAGCCTTTCGCTAAGACAGTTTTTATGGAATTGGCAAAGTGATATTTGGAAGCCCATAGAGGGCTCTGGTGAAAAAGGAAATATCCTCAGATGAAATCTGGAAAGAAGCTTTCTGAGAAACTGCTTAGTGTTCTGTTAATTCATCTCACAGAGTTACATCTATATTTCGTGGATCTCTTTGCTAGCCTTATTTCTGTGGAATCTGAGAACAGATATTTCGTATCCCTTTGAAGACTATAGGGCCAAAGGAAATATCCTCCGATAACAAAGAGAAAGAAGCTTTCTGAGAAACTTCTTTGTGTTCTGTGAAATCATCTCACAGAGTTACAGCTTTCCCCTCAAGAAGCCTTTCGCTAAGACAGTTCTTGTGGAATTGGCAGAGTGATATTTGGAAGCCCATAGAGGGCTACTGTGAAAAAAGAAATATCCTCAGATGAAATCTGGAAAGAAGCTTTCTGAGAAACTGCTTAGTGTTCTGTTAATTCATCTCACAGAGTTACATCTGTATTTCGTGGATCTCTTTGCTAGCCTTCTTTCTGTGGAATCTGAGAACAGATATTTCGGATCCCTTTGAAGACTATAGGGCCAAAGGAAATATCCACCGATAACTAAGAGAAAGAAGCTTTCTGAGAAACTTCTCTGTGTTCTGTAAATCATCTGACAGAGTTACAGCTTTCCCCTCAAGAAGGCTTTCGCTAAGACAGTTCTTGTGGAATTGGCAAAGTGATATTTGGAAGCCCATAGAGGGCTATGGTGAAAAAGCAAATATCATCAGATGAAATCTGGAAAGAAGCTTTCTGAGAAACTGCTTAGTGTTCTGTTAATTCATCTCACAGAGGTATATCTGTATTACGTTGATCTCTTTGCTAGCCTTATTTCTGTGCAATCTGAGAACATATTTCGGTTCCCTTTGAAGACCATAGGGCCAAAGGAAATATCCTCCGATAACAAAGAGAAAGAAGCTTTCTGAGAAACTTCTTTGTGTTCTGTGAAATCATCTCACAGAGTTACAGCTTTCCCCTCAAGAAGCCTTTCGCTAAGACAGTTCTTTTGTAATTGGCAAAGTGATATTTAGAAGCCCATAGAGGGCTATGGTGAAAAAGGAAATATCCTCCGATGAAATCTGGAAAGAAGCTTTCTGAGAAACTGCTCTGTGATGTGTGAATTCCACTCACAGAGTTACATCTGTATTTCGTGGATCTCTTTGCTAGCCTTATTTCTGTGGAATCTGAGAACAGATATTTCGGATCCCTTAGAAGACTATAGGGCCCAAGGAAATATCCTCCTATAACTAAGAGAAAGAAGCTTTCTGAGAAACATCTTTGTGTTCTGTGAAATCATCTCACAGAGTCACAGCTTTCCCCTCAAGAAGCCTTTTGCTCAGACAGTTCTTCTGGAACTGGCAAAGTGATATTTGGTAGCCCATAGAGGGCTATGGTGAAAAAGGAAATATCCTCAGAAGAAATCTGGAAAGAAGCTTTCTGAGAAACTGCTTACTGTTCTGTTAATTCATCTCACAGAGTTAAATCTGTATTTCGTGGATCTCTTTGGTAGCCTTATTTCTGGGGAATCTGAGAACAGATATTTCGGATCCCTATGAAGACTATAGGGCCAAAGGAAATATCATCCTTTAACAAAGAGAAAGAAGCTTTCTGAGAAACTTCTTTGTGTTCTGTGAAATGATCTCACAGAGTTACGGCTTTCCCCTCAAGAAGCCTTTCGCTAAGACAGTTCTTTTGGAACTGGCAAAGTGATATTTGGAAGCCCCTAGAGGGCTATGGTGAAAAAGGAAATATCCTCCGATGAAATATGGAAAGAAGCTTTCTGAGAATCTGCTTAGTGTTCTGTTAATTCATCTCACAGAGTTACATCTGTATTTCGTGGATCTCTTTGCTAGCCTTATTTCTGTGGAATCTGAGAACAGATATTTCGGATCCCTTTGAAGACTATAGGGCCAAAGGAAATATCCTCCGATAACAAAGAGAAAGAAGCTTTCTGAGAAACTTCTTTGTGTTCTGTGAAATCATCTCACAGAGTTACAGCTTTCCCCTCAAGAAGCCTTTCGCTAAGACAGTTTTTATGGAATTGGCAAAGTGATATTTGGAAGCCCATAGAGGGCTCTGGTGAAAAAGGAAATATCCTCAGATGAAATCTGGAAAGAAACTTTCTGAGAAACTGCTTAGTGTTCTGTTAATTCATCTCACAGTGTTACTTCTGTATTTCGTGGATCTCTTTGCTAGCCTTATTTCTGTGGAATCTGAGAACAGATATTTCGGATCCCTTTGAAGACTATAGGGCCAAAGGAAATATCTTCCGATAACAAAGAGAAAGAAGCTTTCTGAGAAACTTCTTTGTGTTCTGTGAATTCATCTCACAGAGTTACAGCTTTCCCCTCAAGAAGCCTTTCGCTAATACAGTTCTTGTGGAATTGGCAAAGTGATATTTGGAAGCCCTTAGAGGGCAATGGTGAAAAAGGAAATATCCTCTGATGAAATCTGGAAAGAAGCTTTCTGAGAAACTGCTTAGTGTTCTGTTAATTCATCTCACAGAGTTACATCTATATTTCGTGGATCTCTTTGCTAGCCTTCTTTCTGTGGAATCTGAGAACAGATATTTCGGATCCCTTTGAAGACTATAGGGCCAAAGGAAATATCCACCGATAACTAAGAGAAAGAAGCTTTCTGAGAAACTTCTCTGTGTTCTGTAAATCATCTGACAGAGTTACAGCTTTCCCCTCAAGGAGGCTTTCGCTAAGACAGTTCTTGTGGAATTGGCAAAGTGATATTTGGAAGCCCATAGAGGGCTATGGTGAAAAAGCAAATATCATCAGATGAAATCTGGTAAGAAGCTTTCTGAGAAACTGCTTAGTGTTCTGTTAATTCATCTCACAGAGGTATATCTGTATTACGTTGATCTCTTTGCTAGCCTTATTTCTGTGCAATCTGAGAACAGATATTTCGGTTCCCTTTGAAGACCATAGGGCCAAAGGAAATATCCTCCGATAACAAAGAGAAAGAAGCTTTCTGAGAAACTTCTTTGTGTTCTGTGAAATCATCTCACAGAGTTACAGCTTTCCCCTCAAGAAGCCTTTCGCTAAGACAGTTCTTTTGTAATTGGCAAAGTGATATTTAGAAGCCCATAGACGGCTATGGTGAAAAAGGAAATATCCTCCGATGAAATCTGGAAAGAAGCTTTCTGAGAAACTGCTCTGTGATTTGTGAATTCCACTCACAGAGTTACATCTGTATTTCGTGGATCTCTTTGCTAGCCTTATTTCTGTGGAATCTGAGAACAGATATTTCGGATCCCTTAGAAGACTATAGGGCCAAAGGAAATATCCTCCTATAACTAAGAGAAAGAAGCTTTCTGAGAAACATCTTTGTGTTCTGTGAAATCATCTCACAGAGTCACAGCTTTGCCCTCAAGAAGCCTTTTGCTCAGACAGTTCTTCTGGAACTGGCAAAGTGATATTTGGTAGCCCATAGAGGGCTATGGTGAAAAAGGAAATATCCTCCGATGAAAACTGGAAAGAAGCTTTCTGAGAAACTGCTTAGTGTTCTGTTAATTCATCTCACAGAGGAATATCTGTATTACGTTGATCTCTTTGCTAGCCTTATTTCTGTAGAATCTGAGAACAGATATTTCGGATCCCTTTGAAGACTATAGGGTCAAAGAAAATATCCTCCGATAACAAAGAGAAAGAAGCTTTCTGAGAAACTTCTTTGTGTTCTGTGAAATCATCTCACAGAGTTACAGCTTTCCCCTCAAGAAGCCTTTCGCTAAGACAGTTCTGGTGGAATTGGCAAAGTGATATTTGGAAGCCCATTGAGGGCTATGGTGAAAAAGGAAATATCCTCAGATGAAATTAGGAAAGAAGCTTTCTGAGAAACTGCTCTGGGATGTGTGACTTCCACTCACAGAGTTACATCTATATTTCGTGGATCTCTTTGCTAGCCTTATTTCTGTGGCATCTGAGAACAGATATTTCGGATCCCTTTGAAGACTATAGGGCCAAAGGAAATATCCTCCGATAACAAAGAGAAAGAAGCTTTCTGAGAAACTTCTTTGTGTTCTGTGAAATCATCTCACAGAGTTACAGCTTTCCCCTCAAGAAGCCTTTCGCTAAGACAGTTCTTGTGGAATTGGCAAAGAGATATTTGGAAGCCCATAGAGGGCTATGGTGAAAAAGGAAATATCCTCAGATGAAATCCGGAAAGAAGCTTTCTGAGAAACTGCTCTGTGATGTGTGACTTCCACTCACAGAGTTACATCTGTATTTCGTGGATCTCTTTGCTAGCCATATTTCTGTGGAATCTGAGAAGAGATATTTCGGATCCCTTTGAAGACTGTAGGGCCAAAGGAAGTATCCTCCGATAACAAAGAGAAAGAAGCTTTCTGAGAAACTTCTTTGTGTTCTGTGAAATGATCTCACAGAGTTACAGCTTTCGGCTCAAGAAGCCTTTCGCTAAGACAGTTCTTGTGGAATTGGCAAAGTGATATTTGGAAGCCCTTAGAGGGCTATGGTGAAAAAGGAAATATCCTCCGATGAAATCTGGAAAGAAGCTTTCTGAGAAACTGCTTAGTGTTCTGTTAATTCATCTCACAGAGTTACATCTATATTTCGTGGATCTCTTTGCTAGCCTTATTTCTGTGGAATCTGAGAACAGATATTTCGTATCCCTTTGAAGACTATAGGGCCAAAGGAAATAACCTTCGATAACAAAGAGAAAGAAGCTTTCTGAGAAACTGCTTAGTGTTCTGTTAATTCATCTCACAGAGTTCCTTCTGTATTTCATGGATCCCTTTGCTAGCCTTATTTCTGGGGAATCTGAGAACAGATATTTCGGATCCCTTTGAAGACTATAGGGCCAAAGGAAATATCCTCCGATAACTAAGAGAAAGAAGCTTTCTGAGAAACTTCTTTGTGTTCTGTAAATCATCTGACAGAGTTACAGCTTTCCCCTCAAGAAGCCTTTCGCTAAGACAGTTCTTGTGGAATTGGCAAAGTGATATTTGGAAGCCCATAGAGGGCTATGGTGAAAAAGGAAATATCCTCAGATGAAATCTGGAAAGAAGCTTTCTAAAAAACTGCTTAGTGTTCTGTTAATTCATTTCACAGAGGTATACCTGCATTACGTTCATCTCTTTGCTAGCCTTATTTCTGTGCAATATGAGAACAGATATTTCGGTTCCCTTTGAAGACTATAGGGCCAAAGGAATTATCCTCCGATAACAAAGAGAAAGAAGCTTTCTGAGAAACTTCTTTGTGTTCTGTGAAATCATCTCACAGAGTTACAGCTTTCCCCTCAAGAAGCCGTTCGCTAAGACAGTTCTTTTGGAATTGGCAAAGTGATATTTGGAAGCCCATAGAGGGCTATGGTGAAAAAGGAAATATCCTCCGATGAAATCTGGAAAGAAGCTTTCTGAGAAACTGCTTAGTGTTCTGTTAATTCATCTCACAGAGTTACATCTGTATTTCGTGGATCTCTTTGCTAGCCTTATTTCTGGGGAATCTGAGAACAGATATTTCGGATCCCTATGAAGACTATAGGGCCAAAGGAAATATCATCCTTTAACAAAGAGAAAGAAGCTTTCTGAGAAACTTCTTTGTGTTCTGTGAAATGATCTCACAGAGATACGGCTTTCCCCTCAAGAAGCCTTTCGCTAAGACAGTTCTTTTGGAACTGGCAAAGTGATATTTGGAAGCCCCTAGAGGGCTATGGTGAAAAAGGAAATATCCTCCGATGAAATATGGAAAGAAGCTTTCTGAGAATCTGCTTAGTGTTCTGTTAATTCATCTCACAGTGTTACATCTGTATTTCGTGGATCTCTTTGCTAGCCTTATTTCTGTGGAATCTGAGAACAGATATTTCGGATCCCTTGAAGACTATAGGGCCAAGGGAAATATCCTCCGATAACAAAGAGAAAGAAGCTTACTGAGAAACTTCTTTGTGTTCTGTGAAATCATCTCACAGAGTTACAGCTTTCCCCTCAAGAAGCCTTTCGCTAAGACAGTTTTTATGGAATTGGCAAAGTGATATTTGGAAGCCCATAGAGGGCTCTGGTGAAAAAGGAAATATCCTCAGATGAAATCTGGAAAGAAGCTTTCTGAGAAACTGCTTAGTGTTCTGTTAATTCATCTCACAGAGTTACATCTATATTTCGTGGATCTCTTTGCTAGCCTTATTTCTGTGGAATCTGAGAACAGATATTTCGTATCCCTTTGAAGACTATAGGGCCAAAGGAAATATCCTCCGATAACAAAGAGAAAGAAGCTTTCTGAGAAACTTCTTTGTGTTCTGTGAAATCATCTCACAGAGTTACAGCTTTCCCCTCAAGAAGCCTTTCGCTAAGACAGTTCTTGTGGAATTGGCAGAGTGATATTTGGAAGCCCATAGAGGGCTACGGTGAAAAAAGAAATATCCTCAGATGAAATCTGGAAAGAAGCTTTCTGAGAAACTGCTTAGTGTTCTGTTAATTCATCTCACAGAGTTACATCTATATTTCGTGGATCTCTTTGCTAGCCTTCTTTCTGTGGAATCTGAGAACAGATATTTCGGATCCCTTTGAAGACTATAGGGCCAAAGGAAATATCCACCGATAACTAAGAGAAAGAAGCTTTCTGAGAAACTTCTCTGTGTTCTGTAAATCATCTGACAGAGTTACAGCTTTCCCCTCAAGAAGGCTTTCGCTAAGACAGTTCTTGTGGAATTGGCAAAGTGATATTTGGAAGCCCATAGAGGGCTATGGTGAAAAAGCAAATATCATCAGATGAAATCTGGAAAGAAGCTTTCTGAGAAACTGCTTAGTGTTCTGTTAATTCATCTCACAGAGGTATATCTGTATTACGTTGATCTCTTTGCTAGCCTTATTTCTGTGCAATCTGAGAACATATTTCGGTTCCCTTTGAAGACCATAGGGCCAAAGGAAATATCCTCCGATAACAAAGAGAAAGAAGCTTTCTGAGAAACTTCTTTGTGTTCTGTGAAATCATCTCACAGAGTTACAGCTTTCCCCTCAAGAAGCCTTTCGCTAAGACAGTTCTTTTGTAATTGGCAAAGTGATATTTAGAAGCCCATAGAGGGCTATGGTGAAAAAGGAAATATCCTCCGATGAAATCTGGAAAGAAGCTTTCTGAGAAACTGCTCTGTGATGTGTGAATTCCACTCACAGAGTTACATCTGTATTTCGTGGATCTCTTTGCTAGCCTTATTTCTGTGGAATCTGAGAACAGATATTTCGGATCCCTTAGAAGACTATAGGGCCAAAGGAAATATCCTCCTATAACTAAGAGAAAGAAGCTTTCTGAGGAACATCTTTGTGTTCTGTGAAATCATCTCACAGAGTCACAGCTTTCCCCTCAAGAAGCCTTTTGCTCAGACAGTTCTTCTGGAACTGGCAAAGTGATATTTGGTAGCCCATAGAGGGCTATGGTGAAAAAGGAAATATCCTCAGAAGAAATCTGGAAAGAAGCTTTCTGAGAAACTGCTTACTGTTCTGTTAATTCATCTCACAGAGTTAAATCTGTATTTCGTGGATCTCTTTGGTAGCCTTATTTCTGGGGAATCTGAGAACAGATATTTCGGATCCCTTTGAAGACTATAAGGCCAAAGGAAATATCTTCCGATATCAAAGAGAAAGAAGCTTTCTGAGAAACTTCTTTGTGTTCTGTGAAATCATCTCACAGAGTTACAGTATTCCCCTAAAGAAGCCTTTCGCTAAGACAGTTCTTGTGGAATTGGCAAAGTGATATTTGGAAGCCCATAGAGGGCTATGGTGAAAAAGGAAATATCCTCCGATGAAAACTGGAAAGAAGCTTTCTGAGAAACTGCTTAGTGTTCTGTTAATTCATCTCACAGAGGAATATCTGTATTACGTTGATCTCTTTGCTAGCCTTATTTCTGTGGAATCTGAGAACAGATATTTCGGATCCCTTTGAAGACTATAGGGTCAAAGAAAATATCCTCCGATAACAAAGAGAAAGAAGCTTTCTGAGAAACTTCTTTGTGTTCTGTGAAATCATCTCACAGAGTTACAGCTTTCCCCTCAAGAAGCCTTTCGCTAAGACAGTTCTGGTGGAATTGGCAAAGTGATATTTGGAAGCCCATTGAGGGCTATGGTGAAAAAGGAAATATCCTCAGATGAAATTAGGAAAGAAGCTTTCTGAGAAACTGCTCTGGGATGTGTGACTTCCACTCACAGAGTTACATCTATATTTCGTGGATCTCTTTGCTAGCCTTATTTCTGTGGCATCTGAGAACAGATATTTCGGATCCCTTTGAAGACTATAGGGCCATAGGAAATATCCTCCGATAACTAAGAGAACGAAGCTTTCTGAGAAACTTCTTTGTGTTCTGTGAAATCATCTCACAGAGTTACAGCTTTCCCCTCAAGAAGCCTTTCGCTAAGACAGTTCTTGTGGAATTGGCAAAGTGATATTTGGAAGCCCATAGAGGGCTATGGTGGAAAAGGAAATATCCTCAGATGAAATCTGGAAAGTAGCTTTCTGAGAAACTGCTTAGTGTTCTGTTAATTCATCTCACAGAGTTACATCTGTATTTCGTGGATCTCTTTTCTAGCCTTATTTCTGTGGAATCTGAGAACAGATATTTCGGATCCCTTTGAAGACTATAGAGCCAAAGGAAACATCCTCCGATAACTAAGAGAAAGAAGCTTTCTGAGAAACTTCTTTGTGTTCTGTGAAATAATCTCACAGAGTTACAGCTTTCCCCTCAAGAAGCCTTTCGCTAAGACAGTTCTTGTGGAATTGGCAAAGTGATATTTGGAAGCCCATAGAGGGCTACGGTGAAAAAGGAAATATCCTCAGACGAAATCTGGAAAGAAGCTTTCTGAGAAACTGCTTAGTGTTCTGTTAATTCATCTCACAGAGTTACATCTGTATTTCGTGGATCTCTTTGCTAGCCTTATTTCTGGGGAATCTGAGAACAGATATTTCGGATCCCTATGAAGACTATAGGGCCAAAGGAAATATCATCCTTTAACAAAGAGAAAGAAGCTTTCTGAGAAACTTCTTTGTGTTCTGTGAAATGATCTCACAGAGATACGGCTTTCCCCTCAAGAAGCCTTTCGCTAAGACAGTTCTTTTGGAACTGGCAAAGTGATATTTGGAAGCCCCTAGAGGGCTATGGTGAAAAAGGAAATATCCTCCGATGAAATATGGAAAGAAGCTTTCTGAGAATCTGCTTAGTGTTCTGTTAATTCATCTCACAGTGTTACATCTGTATTTCGTGGATCTCTTTGCTAGCCTTATTTCTGTGGAATCTGAGAACAGATATTTCGGATCCCTTGAAGACTATAGGGCCAAAGGAAATATCCTCCGATAACAAAGAGAAAGAAGCTTACTGAGAAACTTCTTTGTGTTCTGTGAAATCATCTCACAGAGTTACAGCTTTCCCCTCAAGAAGCCTTTCGCTAAGACAGTTTTTATGGAATTGGCAAAGTGATATTTGGAAGCCCATAGAGGGCTCTGGTGAAAAAGGAAATATCCTCAGATGAAATCTGGAAAGAAGCTTTCTGAGAAACTGCTTAGTGTTCTGTTAATTCATCTCACAGAGTTACATCTATATTTCGTGGATCTCTTTGCTAGCCTTATTTCTGTGGAATCTGAGAACAGATATTTCGTATCCCTTTGAAGACTATAGGGCCAAAGGAAATATCCTCCGATAACAAAGAGAAAGAAGCTTTCTGAGAAACTTCTTTGTGTTCTGTGAAATCATCTCACAGAGTTACAGCTTTCCCCTCAAGAAGCCTTTCGCTAAGACAGTTCTTGTGGAATTGGCAGAGTGATATTTGGAAGCCCATAGAGGGCTACTGTGAAAAAAGAAATATCCTCAGATGAAATCTGGAAAGAAGCTTTCTGAGAAACTGCTTAGTGTTCTGTTAATTCATCTCACAGAGTTACATCTATATTTCGTGGATCTCTTTGCTAGCCTTCTTTCTGTGGAATCTGAGAACAGATATTTCGGATCCCTTTGAAGACTATAGGGCCAAAGGAAATATCCACCGATAACTAAGAGAAAGAAGCTTTCTGAGAAACTTCTCTGTGTTCTGTAAATCATCTGACAGAGTTACAGCTTTCCCCTCAAGAAGGCTTTCGCTAAGACAGTTCTTGTGGAATTGGCAAAGTGATATTTGGAAGCCCATAGAGGGCTATGGTGAAAAAGCAAATATCATCAGATGAAATCTGGAAAGAAGCTTTCTGAGAAACTGCTTAGTGTTCTGTTAATTCATCTCACAGAGGTATATCTGTATTACGTTGATCTCTTTGCTAGCCTTATTTCTGTGCAATCTGAGAACATATTTCGGTTCCCTTTGAAGACCATAGGGCCAAAGGAAATATCCTCCGATAACAAAGAGAAAGAAGCTTTCTGAGAAACTTCTTTGTGTTCTGTGAAATCATCTCACAGAGTTACAGCTTTCCCCTCAAGAAGCCTTTCGCTAAGACAGTTCTTTTGTAATTGGCAAAGTGATATTTAGAAGCCCATAGAGGGCTATGGTGAAAAAGGAAATAT
The DNA here is from genome assembly GCF_043159975.1 of Macaca nemestrina. Taxonomy (NCBI): domain Eukaryota; kingdom Metazoa; phylum Chordata; class Mammalia; order Primates; family Cercopithecidae; genus Macaca; species Macaca nemestrina. Next base: position 133,170,908 of record NC_092130.1, on the reverse strand, counting down.
CCTCAGATGAAATCTGGAAAGAAGCTTTCTGAGAAACTGCTCTGTGATGTGTGAATTCCACTCACAGAGTTACATCTGTATTTCGTGGATCTCTTTGCTAGCCTTATTTCTGTGGAATCTGAGAACAGATATTTCGGATCCCTTAGAAGACTATAGGGCCCAAGGAAATATCCTCCTATAACTAAGAGAAAGAAGCTTTCTGAGAAACATCTTTGTGTTCTGTGAAATCATCTCACAGAGTCACAGCTTTCCCCTCAAGAAGCCTTTTGCTCAGACAGTTCTTCTGGAACTGGCAAAGTGATATTTGGTAGCCCATAGAGGGCTATGGTGAAAAAGGAAATATCCTCAGAAGAAATCTGGAAAGAAGCTTTCTGAGAAACTGCTTACTGTTCTGTTAATTCATCTCACAGAGTTAAATCTGTATTTCGTGGATCTCTTTGGTAGCCTTATTTCTGGGGAATCTGAGAACAGATATTTCGGATCCCTTTGAAGACTATAAGGCCAAAGGAAATATCTTCCGATATCAAAGAGAAAGAAGCTTTCTGAGAAACTTCTTTGTGTTCTGTGAAATCATCTCACAGAGTTACAGTATTCCCCTAAAGAAGCCTTTCGCTAAGACAGTTCTTGTGGAATTGGCAAAGTGATATTTGGAAGCCCATAGAGGGCTATGGTGAAAAAGGAAATATCCTCCGATGAAAACTGGAAAGAAGCTTTCTGAGAAACTGCTTAGTGTTCTGTTAATTCATCTCACAGAGGAATATCTGTATTACGTTGATCTCTTTGCTAGCCTTATTTCTGTGGAATCTGAGAACAGATATTTCGGATCCCTTTGAAGACTATAGGGTCAAAGAAAATATCCTCCGATAACAAAGAGAAAGAAGCTTTCTGAGAAACTTCTTTGTGTTCTGTGAAATCATCTCACAGAGTTACAGCTTTCCCCTCAAGAAGCCTTTCGCTAAGACAGTTCTGGTGGAATTGGCAAAGTGATATTTGGAAGCCCATTGAGGGCTATGGTGAAAAAGGAAATATCCTCAGATGAAATTAGGAAAGAAGCTTTCTGAGAAACTGCTCTGGGATGTGTGACTTCCACTCACAGAGTTACATCTATATTTCGTGGATCTCTTTGCTAGCCTTATTTCTGTGGCATCTGAGAACAGATATTTCGGATCCCTTTGAAGACTATAGGGCCATAGGAAATATCCTCCGATAACTAAGAGAACGAAGCTTTCTGAGAAACTTCTTTGTGTTCTGTGAAATCATCTCACAGAGTTACAGCTTTCCCCTCAAGAAGCCTTTCGCTAAGACAGTTCTTGTGGAATTGGCAAAGTGATATTTGGAAGCCCATAGAGGGCTATGGTGGAAAAGGAAATATCCTCAGATGAAATCTGGAAAGTAGCTTTCTGAGAAACTGCTTAGTGTTCTGTTAATTCATCTCACAGAGTTACATCTGTATTTCGTGGATCTCTTTTCTAGCCTTATTTCTGTGGAATCTGAGAACAGATATTTCGGATCCCTTTGAAGACTATAGAGCCAAAGGAAACATCCTCCGATAACTAAGAGAAAGAAGCTTTCTGAGAAACTTCTTTGTGTTCTGTGAAATAATCTCACAGAGTTACAGCTTTCACCTCAAGAAGCCTTTCGCTAAGACAGTTCTTGTGGAATTGGCAAAGTGATATTTGGAAGCCCATAGAGGGCTACGGTGAAAAAGGAAATATCCTCAGACGAAATCTGGAAAGAAGCTTTCTGAGAAACTGCTTAGTGTTCTGTTAATTCATCTCACAGAGTTACATCTGTATTTCGTGGATCTCCTTTATAGCCTTATTTCTGTGGAATCTGAGAGCAGATATTTCGGATCCCTTTGAAGACTATAGGGCCAAAGGAAATATCCTCCGATAACAAAGAGAAAGAAGCTTTCTGAGTAACTTCTTTGTGTTCTGTGAAATCATCTCACAGAGTTACAGCTTTCCCCTCAAGAAGCCTTTCGCTAAGACAGTTCTTGTGGAATTGGCAAAGTGATATTTGGAAGCCCATAGAGGGCTATGGTGAAAAAGGAAATATCCTCCGATAAAATCTGGAAAGAAGCTTTCTGAGAAACTGCTTAGTGTTCTGTTAATTCATCTCAAAGAGTTTCATCTATATTTCGTGGATCTCTTTGCTAGCCTTATTTCTGTGGAATCTGAGAACAGATATTTCGGATCCCTTTGAAGACTATAGGGCCAAAGGAAATATCCTTCGATAACAAAGAGAAAGAAGCTTTCTGAGAAACTTCTTGGTGTTCTGTGAAATCATCTCACAGAGTTTCAGCTTTCCCCTCAAGAAGCCTTTCGCTAAGACAGTTCTTTTGGAATTGCAGAGTGATATTTTGAGGCCCATAGAGGGCTATGGTGAAAAAGGAAATATCCTCAGATGAAATCTGGAAAGAAGCTTTCTGAGAAACTGCTCTGTGATGTGTGACTTCCACTCACAGAGTTACATTTGTATTTCGTGGATCTCTTTGCTAGCCTTATTTCTGTGGAATCTGAGAACAGATATTTCGTATCCCTTTGAAGACTATAGGGCCAAAGGAAATATCCTCCGATAACTAAGAGAAAGAAGCTTTCTGAGAAACTTCTTTGTGTTCTGTAAATCATCTGACAGAGTTACACCTTTCCCCTCAAGAAGCCTTTCGCTAAGACAGTTCTTGTGGAATTGGCAAAGTGATATTTGGAAGCCCTTAGAGGGCTATGGTGAAAAAGGAAATATCCTCAGATGGTATCTGGAAAGAAGCTTTCTGAGAAACCTCTTAGTGTTCTGTTAATTCATCTCACAGAGGTATATCTGTATTACGTTGATCTCTTTGCTAGCCTTATTTCTGTGCAATCTGAGAACAGATATTTCGGTTCCCTTTGAAGACTATAGGGCCAAAGGAAATATCCTCTGATAACAAAGAGAAAGAAGCTTTCTGAGAAACTTCTTTGTGTTCTGTGAAATGATCTCACAGAGTTACAGCTTTCGCCTCAAGAAGCCTTTCGCTAAGACAGTTCTTGTGGAATTGGCAAAGTGATATTTGGAAGCCCATTGAGGGCTATGGTGAAAAAGGAAATATCCTCAGATGAAATCTGGAAAGAAGCTTTCTGAGAAACTGCTCTGTGATGTGTGACTTCCACTCGCAGAGTTACAGCTGTATTTCGTGGATCTCTTTGCTAGCCTTATTTCTGTGGAATCTGAGAACAGATATTTCGGATCCCTTTGAAGACTATAGGGCCATAGGAAATATCCTCCGATAACTAAGAGAAAGAAGCTTTCTGAGAAACTTCTTTGTGTTCTATGAAATCATCTAACAGAGTTACAGCTTTCCCCTTAAGAAGCCTTTTGATAAGACAGTTCTTCTGGAACAGGCAAAGTGATATTTGGTAGCCCATAGAGGGCTATGGTGAAAAAGGAAATATCCTCAGATGAAATCTGGAAAGAAGTTTTCTGAGAAAATGCTTACTGTTCTGTTAATTCATCTCACAGAGTTACATCTGTATTTCGTGGATCTCTTTTCTAGCCTTATTTCTGGGGAATCTGAGAACAGATATTTCGGATCCCTTTGAAGACTATTAGGCCAAAGGAAATATCTTCCGATATCAAAGAGAAAGAAGCTTTCTGAGAAACTTCTTTGTGTTCTGTGAAATCATCTCACAGAGTTACAGCATTCCCCTAAAGAAGCCTTTCGCTAAGACAGTTCTTGTGGAATTGGCAAAGTGATATTTGGAAGCCCATAGAGGGCTATGGTGAAAAAGGAAATATCCTCAGATGAAATCTGGAAAGAAGCTTTCTGAGAAACTGCTCTGTGATGTGTGACTTCCACTCACAGAGTTACAGCTGTATTTCGTGGATCTCTTTGCTAGCCTTATTTCTGGGGAATCTGAGAACAGATATTTCGGGTCCCTTTGAAGACTATAGGGCCATAGGAAATATCCTCCGATAACAAAGAGAAAGAAGCTTTCTAAGAAACTTCTTTGTGTTCTATGAAATCATCTAACAGAGTTACAGCTTTCCCCTCAAGAAGCCTTTTGCTAAGACAGTTCCTCTGGAAGTGGCAAAGTGATATTTGGTAGCCCATAGAGGGCTATGTTGAAAAAGGAAATATCCTCAGATGAAATCTGGAAAGAAGCTTTCTGAGAAACTGCTTACTGTTCTGTTAATTCATCTCACAGAGTTACATCTGTATTTCGTGGATCTCTTTGGTAGCCTTATTTCTGGGGAATCTGAGAACAGATATTTCGGATCCCTTTGAAGACTATAAGGCCAAAGGAAATATCTTCCGATATCAAAGAGAAAGATGCTTTCTGAGAAACTTCTTTGTGTTCTGTGAAATCATCTCACAGAGTTACAGCATTCCCCTAAAGAAGCCTTTCGCTAAGACAGTTCTTGTGGAATTGGCAAAGTGATATTTGGAAGCCCATAGAGGGCTATGGTGAAAAAGGAAATATCCTCGGATGAAATCTGGAAAGAAGCTTTCTGAGAAACTGCTTAGTGTTCTGTTAATTCATCTCACAGAGTTACATCTGTATTTCGTGGATCTCTTTGCTAGCCTTATTTCTGTGGAATCTGAGAACAGATATTTCGGATCCCTTTGAAGACTATAGGAACAAAGGAAATATCCTCTGATAACAAAGAGAAAGAAGCTTTCTGAGAAACTTCTTTCTGTTCTGTGAAATCATCTCACAGAGTTACAGCTTTCCCCTCAAGAAGCCTTTCGCTAAGACAGTTCTTCTGGAATTGGCAAAGTGATATTTGGAAGCCCTTTGAGGGCTATGGTGAAAAAGGAAATATCCTCAGATGAAATCTGGAAAGAAGCTTTCTGAGAAACTGCTTAATGTTCTGTTAATTCATCTCACAGAGTTACATCTGTATTTCGTGGATCTGTTTTCTAGCCTTATTTCTGTGCAATCTGAGAACAGATATTTCGGATCCCTTTGAAGACTATAGGGCCAAAGGAAATATCCTCCGATAACAAAGAGAAAGAAGCTTTCTGAGAAACGTCTTTGTGTTCTGTGAAATCATCTCACAGAGTTACAGCTTTCCCCTCAAGAAGCTTTTCGCTAAGACAGTTCTTGTGGAATAGGCAAAGTGATATGTGGAAGCCCATAGAGGGCTATGGTGAAAAAGGAAATATCCTCAGATGAAATCTGGAAAGAAGCTTTCTGAGAAACTGCTTAGTGTTCTGTTAATTCATCTCACAGAGTTACATCTGTATTTCGTGGGTTTCTTTGCTAGCCTTATTTCTGTGGAATCTGAGAACAGATATTCGGATCCCTTTGAAGACTATAGGGCCAAAGGAAATATCCTCCGAAAACTAAGAGAAAGAAGCTTTGTGAGAAACTTCTTTGTGTTCTATGAAATCATCTCACAGAGTTACAGCTTTCCCCTCAAGATGCCTTTCGCTAAGACAGTTCTTGTGGAATTGGCAAAGTGATATTTGGAAGCCCATAGAGGGCTATGGTGAAAAAGGAAATATCCTCAGATGAAATCTGGAAAGAAGCTTTCTGAGAAACTGCTTACTGTTCTGTTAATTCATCTCACAGATTTACATCTGTATTTCGTGGATCTCTTGGCTAGCCTTATTTCTGTGGAATCTGAGAACAGATATTTCGGATCCCTTTGAAGACTATAGGGCCAAAGGAAATATCCTCCGAAAACTAAGAGAAAGAAGCTTTCTGAGAAACTTCTTTTTGTTCTGTGAAATCATCTCACAGAGTTACAGCTTTCCCCTCAAGAAGCCTTTCGCTAAGACAGTTCTTGTGGAATTGGCAAAGTGATATTTGGAAGCCCATAGAGGGCTATGCTCACAAAGGAAATATCCTCAGATGAAATCTGGAAAGAAGCTTTCTGAGAAACTACTCTGTGATGTGTGACTTCCACTCACAGAGTTACAGCTGTATTTCGTGGATCTCTTTGCTAGCCTTATTTCTGGGGAATCTGAGAACAGATATTTCGGATCCCTTTGAAGACTATAGGGCCATAGGAAATATCCTCGGATAACAAAGAGAAAGAAGCTTTCTGAGAAACTTCTTTGTGTTCTGTGAAATCATCTCACAGAGTTAGAGCTTTCCCCTCAAGAAGCCTTTCGCTAAGACAGTTCTTGTGTAATTGGCAAAGTGATATTTGGAAGCCCATAGAGGGCTATGCTCACAAAGGAAATATCCTCAGATGAAATCTGGAAAGAAGCTTTCTGAGAAACTGCTTAGTGTTCTGTTAATTTATCTCACAGAGTTACATCTGTATTTCGTGTATCTCTTTGCTAGCCTTATATCTGTGGAATCTGAGAACAGATATTTCGGATCCCTTTGAAGACTATAGGGCCAAAGGAAACATCCTCAGATAACTAAGAGAAAGAAGCTTTCTGAGAAACTTCTTTGTGTTCTGTGAAATCATCTCACAGAGTTACAGCTTTCCCCTCAAGAAGCCTTTCGCTAAGACAGTTCTTGTGGAATTGGCAAAGTGATATTTGGAAACCCATAGAGGGCTACGGTGAAAAAGGAAATATCCTCAGATGAAATCTGGAAAGAAGTTTTCTGAGAACCTGCTTAGTGTTCTGTTAATTCATCTCACAGAGTTACATCTGTATTTCGTGGATCTCTTTTCTAACCTTATTTCTGTGGAATCTGAGAACAGATATTTCGGATCCCTTTGAAGACTATAGGGCCAAAGGAAATATCCTTCGATAACAAAGAGAAAGAAGCTTTCTGAGAAACTTCTTTGTGTTCTGTGAAATCATCTCACAGAGTTACAGCTTTCCCCTCAAGAAGCCTTTCGCTAAGACAGTTCTTGTGGAATTTGCAAAGTGATATTTGGAAGCCCTTAGAGTTCTATGGTGAAAAAGGAAATATCCTCCGATGAAATCTGGAAAGAAGCTTTCTGAGAAACTGCTTAGTGTTCTGTTAATTCATCTCACAGAGTTACATTTGTATTTCGTGGATCTCTTTGCTAGCCTTATTTCTGTGGAATCTGAGAACAGATATTTCGGATCCCGTTGAAGACTATAGGGCCAAAGGAAATATCCTCCGATAACAAAGAGAAAGAAGCTTTCTGAGAAACTTCTTTGTGTTCTGTAAATCATCTGACAGAGTTACAGCTTTCCCCTCAAGAAGCCTTTCGCTAAGACAGTTCTTGTGGAATTGGCAAAGTGATATTTGGAAGCCCATAGAGGGCTATGGTGAAAAAGGAAATATCCTCAGATGAAATCTGGAAAGAAGCTTTCTGAGAAACCTCTTAGAGTTCTGTTAATTCATCTCACAGAGGTATATCTGTATTACGTTGATCTCTTTGCTAGCCTTATTTCTGTGCAATCTGAGAACAGATATTTCGGTTTCCTTTGAAGACTATAGGGCCAAAGGAAATATCCTCCGATAACAAAGAGAAAGAAGCTTTCTGAGAAACTTCTTTGTGTTCTGTGATATCATCTCACAGAGTTACAGCTTTCGCCTCAAGAAGCCTTTCGCTAAGACAGTTCTTGTGGAATTGGCAAAGTGATATTAGGAAGCCCATAGAGGACTATGTTGAAAAAGGAAATATCCTCCGATGAAATCTGGAAAGAAGCTTTCTGAAAAACTGCTTAGTGTTCTGTTAATTCATCTCACAGAGTTACATCTGTATTTCGTGGATCTCTTTGCTAGCCTTATTTCTGTGGAATCTGAGAACAGATATTTCGGATCCCTATGAAGACTATAGGGCCAAAGGAAATATCTTCCGATAACGAAGAGAAAGAAGCTTTCTGAGAAACTTCTTTGTGTTCTGTGAAATGATCTCACAGAGTTACAGCTTTCGCCTCAAGAAGCCTTTCGCTAAGACAGTTCTTGTGGAATTGGCAAAGTGATATTTGGAAGCCCATTGAGGGCTATGGTGAAAAAGGAAATATCCTCAGATGAAATCTGGATAGAAGCTTTCTGAGAAACTGCTCTGTGAGGTGTGACTTCCACTCACAGAGTTACAGCTGTATTTCGTGGATCTCTTTGCTAGCCTTATTTCTGGGGTATCAGGGAACAGATATTTCGGATCCCTTTGAAGACTATAGGGCCATAGGAAATATCCTCCGATAACAAAGAGATAGAAGCTTTCTGAGAAACTTCTTTGTGTTCTATGAAATCATCTAACAGAGTTACAGCTTTCCCCTTAAGAAGCCTTTTGCTAAGACAGTTCTTCTGGAACTGGCAAAGTGATATTTGGTAGCCCATAGAGGGCTATGGTGAAAAAGGAAATATCCTCAGATGAAATCTGGAAAGAAGCTTTCTGAGAAACTGCTTACTGTTCTGTTAATTCATCTCACAGAGTTACATCTGTATTTCGTGGATCTCTTTGCTAGCCTTATTTCTGGGGAATCTGAGAACAGATATTTCGGATCCCTTTGAAGACTATTAGGCCAAAGGAAATATCTTCCGATATCAAAGAGAAAGAAGCTTTCTGAGAAACTTCTTTGTGTTCTGTGAAATCATCTCACAGAGTTACAGCATTCCCCTAAAGAAGCCTTTCGCTAAGACAGTTCTTGTGGAATTGGCAAAGTGATATTTGGAAGCCCATAGAGGGCTATGGTGAAAAAGGAAATATCCTCCGATGAAATCTGGAAAGAAGCTTTCTGAGAAACTGCTTAGTGTTCTGTTAATTCATCTCAAAGAGTTACATCTGTATTTCGTGGATCTCTTTGCTACCCTTATTTCTGTGGAATCTGAGAACAAATATTTCGGATCCCTTTGAAGACTATAGGGCCAAAGGAAATATCTTCCGATAACAAAGAGAAAGAAGCTTTCTGAGAAACTTCTTTGTGTTCTGTGAAATCATCTCACAGAGTTACAGCTTTCCCCTCAAGAAGCCTTTCGCTAAGACAGTTCTTGTGGAATTTGCAAAGTGATATTTGGAAGCCCTTCGAGTTCTATGGTGAAAAAGGAAATATCCTCCGATGAAATCTGGAAAGAAGCTTTCTGAGAAACTGCTTAGTGTTCTGTTAATTCATCTCACAGAGTTACATTTGTATTTCGTGGATCTCTTTGCTAGCCTTATTTCTGTGGAATCTGAGAACAGATATTTCGGATCCCGTTGAAGACTATAGGGCCAAAGGAAATATCCTCCGATAACAAAGAGAAAGAAGCTTTCTGAGAAACTTCTTTGTGTTCTGTAAATCATCTGACAGAGTTACAGCTTTCCCCTCAAGAAGCCTTTCGCTAAGACAGTTCTTGTGGAATTGGCAAAGTGATATTTGGAAGCCCATAGAGGGCTATGGTGAAAAAGGAAATATCCTCAGATGAAATCTGGAAAGAAGCTTTCTGAGAAACCTCTTAGTGTTCTGTTAATTCATCTCACAGAGGTATATCTGTATTACGTTGATCTCTTTGCTAGCCTTATTTCTGTGCAATCTGAGAACAGATATTTCGGATCCCTTTGAAGACTATAGGGCCAAAGGAAATATCCTCCGATAACAAAGAGAAAGAAGCTTTCTGAGAAACTTCTTTGTGTTCTGTGAAATCATCTCACAGAGTTACAGCTTTCCCCTAAAGAAACCTTTCGCTAAGACTGTTCTTTTGGAATTGGCAAAGTGATATTTGGAAGCCCATAGAGGGCTATGGTGAAAAAGGAAATATCCTCAGATGAAATCTGGAAAGAAGCTTTCTGAGAAACTACTCTGTGATGTGTGACTTCCACTCACAGAGTTACAGCTGTATTTCGTGGATCTCTTTGCTAGCCTTATTTCTGTGGAATCTGAGAACAGATATTTCGGATCCCTTTGAAGACTATAGGGCCAAGGGAAATATCCTTCGATAACAAAGAGAAAGAAGCTTTCTGAGAAACTTCTTTGTGTTCTGTGAAATCATCTCACAGAGTTACAGCTTTCCCCTCAAGAAGCCTTTCGCTAAGACAGTTCTTCTCGAATTGCAGAGTGATATTTGGAAGCCCATAGAGGGCTATCGTCAAAAAGGAAATATCCTCAGATGAAATCTGGAAAGAAGCCTTCTGAGAAACTGCTTAGTGTTCTGTTAATTCATCTCACAGAGTTACATCTGTATTTCGTGGATCTCTTTGCTAGCCTTATTTCTGTGGAATCTGAGAACAGATATTTCGGATCCCGTTGAAGACTATAGGGCCAAAGGAAATATCCTAAGATAACAAAGAGAAAGAAGCTTTCTGAGAAACTTCTTTGTGTTCTGTGAAATCATCTGACAGAGTGACAGCTTTCCCCTCAAGAAGCCTTTCGCTAAGACAGTTCTTGTGGAATTGGCAAAGTGATATTTGGAAGCCCATAGAGGGCTATGCTGAAAAAGTAAATATCCTCAGATGAAATCTGGAAAGAAGCTTTCTGAGAAACCTCTTAGTGTTCTGTTAATTCATCTCACAGAGGTATATCTGTATTACGTTGATCTCTTTGCTAGCCTTATTTCTGTGCAATCTGGGAACAGATATTTCGGTTTCCTTTGAAGACTATAGGGCCAAAGGAAATATCCTCCGATAACAAAGAGAAAGAAGCTTTCTGAGAAACTTCTTTGTGTTCTGTGATATCATCTCACAGAGTTACAGCTTTCCCCTCAAGAAGCCTTTCGCTAAGACAGTTCTTGTGGAATTGGCAAAGTGATATTAGGAAGCCCATAGAGGACTATGGTGAAAAAGGAAATATCCTCCGATGAAATCTGGAAAGAAGCTTTCTGAGAAACTGCTTAGTGTTCTGTTAATTCATCTCACAGAGTTACATCTCTATTTCGTGGATCTCTTTGCTAGCCTTATTTCTGTGGAATCTGAGAACAGATATTTCGAATCCCTATGAAGAGTATAGGGCCAAAGGAAATATCTTCCGATAACGAAGAGAAAGAAGCTTTCTGAGAAACGTCTTTGTGTTCTGTGAAATGATCTCACAGAGTTACAGCTTTCGCCTCAAGAAGCCTTTCGCTAAGACAGTTCTTGTGGAATTGGCAAAGTGATATTTGGAAGCCCATTGAGGGCTATGGTGAAAAAGGAAATATCCTCAGATGAAATCTGGAAAGAAGCTTTCTGAGAAACTGCTCTGTGATGTGTGACTTCCACTCACAGAGTTACAGCTGTATTTCGTGGATCTCTTTGCTAGCCTTATTTCTGGGGAATCAGGGAACAGATATTTCGGATCCCTTTGAAGACTGTAGGGCCATAGGAAATATCCTCCGATAATAAAGAGAAAGAAGCTTTCTGAGAAACTTCTTTGTGTTCTATGAAATCATCTAACAGAGTTACAGCTTTCCCCTTAAGAAGCCTTTTGCTAAGACAATTCTTCTGGAACTGGCCAAGTGATATTTGGTAGCCCATAGAGGGCTATGGTGAAAAAGGAAATTTCCTCAGATGAAATCTGGAAAGAAGCTTTCTGAGAAACTGCTTACTGTTCTGTTAATTCATCTCACAGAGTTACATCTGTATTTCGTGGTTCTCTTTGCTAGCCTTATTTCTGGGGAATCTGAGAACAGATATTTCGGATCCCTTTGAAGACTATTAGGCCCAAGGAAATATCTTCCGATATCAAAGAGAAATAAGCTTTCTGAGAAACTTCTTTGTGTTCTGTGAAATCATCTCACAGAGTTACAGCATTCCCCTAAAGAAGCCTTTCGCTAAGACAGTTCTTGTGGAATTGGCAAAGTGATATTTGGAAGCCCATAGAGGGCTACGGTGAAAAAGGAAATATCCTCAGATGAAATCTGGAAAGAAGATTTCTGAGAAACTGCTTAGTGTTCTGTAAATTCACCTCACAGAGTTACATCTGTATTTCGTGGATCTCTTTGCTAGCCTTATTTCTGTGGAATCAGAGAACAGATATTTCGGATCCCTTTGAAGACTATAGGGCCAAAGGAAATATCCTCCGATAACTAAGAGAAAGAAGCTTTCTGAGAAACTTCTTTGTGTTCTATGAAATCATCTCACAGAGTTACAGCTTTCCCCTCAAGAAGCCTTTCGCTAAGACAGCTCTTGTGGAATTAGCAAAGTGATATATGGAAGCCCATAGAGGGCTATGGTGAAAAAGGAAATATCCTCCGATGAAATCTGGAAAGAAGCTTTCTGAGAAACTACTTAGTGTTCTGTTAATTCATCTCACAGAGTTACATCTATATTTCGTGGATCTCGTTGCTAGCCTTATATCTGTGGAATCTGAGAACAGATATTTCGGATTCCTTTGAAGACTATAGGGCCAAAGGAAATATCCTCCGATAACAAAGAGAAAGAAGCTTTCTGAGAAACTTCTTTGTGTTCTGTGAAATCATCTCACAGAGTTACAGCTTTCCCCTAACGAAGCCTTTCGCTAAGACAGTTCTTTTGGAATTGGCAAATTGATATTTGGAAGCCCATAGAGGGCTATGGTGAAAAAGGAAATATCCTCAGATGAAATCTGGAAAGAAGCTTTCTGAGAAACTGCTTAGTGTTCTGTTAATTCATCTCATAGAGTTACATCTGTATTTCGTGGATCTCTTTGCTAGCCTTATTTCTGGGGAATCTGAGAACAGATATTTCGGATCCCTTTGAAGACAACAGGGCCAAAGGAAATATCTTCCGATAACAAAGAGAAAGAAGCTTTCTGAGAAACTTCTTTGTGTTCTGTGAAATCATCTCACAGAGTTACAGCTTTCCTCTCAAGAAGCCTTTCGCTAAGACAGTTCTTGTGGAATTGGCAAAGTGATATTTGGAAGCCCATAGAGGGCTATGGTGAAAAAGGAAATATCCTCAGATGAAATCTGGAAAGAAGCTTTCTGAGAAACTGCTCTGTGATGTGTGACTTCCACTCACAGAGTTACAGATGTATGTCGTGGATCTCTTTGCTAGCCTTATTTTTGTGGAATCTGAGAACAGATATTTCGGATCCCTTTGAAGACTATAGGGCCATAGGAAATATCCTCCGATAACAAAGAGAAAGAAGCTTTCTGAGAAACTTCTTTGTGTTCTATGAAATCATCTAACAGAGTTACAGCTTTCCCCTCAAGAAGCATTTTGCTAAGACAGTTCTTCTGGAACTGGCAAAGTGATATTTGGTAGCCCATAGAGGGCTATGGTGAAAAAGGAAATATCCTCCGATGAAATCTGGAAAGAAGCTTTCTGAGAAACTGCTTACTGTTCTGTTAATTCATCTCACCGAGTTACATCTGTATTTCGTGGATCTCTTTGCTAGCCTTATTTCTGTGGAATCTGAGAACAGATATTTCGGATCCCTTTGAAGACTATAGGGCCAAAGGAAATATCCTCCGATAACTAGGAGAAGGAAGCTTTCTGAGAAACTTCTTTGTGTTCTGTGAAATGAGCTCACAGAGTTACAGCTTTCCCCTCAAGAAGCCTTTCGCTAAGACAGTTCTTGTGGAATTGGCAAAGTGATATTTGGAAGCCCATAGAGGGCTATGGTGAAAAAGGAAATATCCTCCGATGAAATCTGGAAAGAAGCTTTCTGAGAAACTGCTTAGTGTTGTGTTAATTCATCTCACGGAGTTATAGGTGTATTTCGTGGATCTCTTTGCTACCTTATTTCTGTGGAATCTTAGAACAGATATTGCGGATCCCTTTGAAGACTATAGGGCCAAAGGAAATATCCTCCGATAACAAAGAGAAAGAAGCTTTCTGAAAAACTTCTTTGTGTTTTGTGAAATCATCTCACAGAGTTACAGCTTTCCCCTCAAGAAGCCTTTCCCTCAGACAGTTCTTTTGGAATTGGCAAAGTGATATTTGGAAGCCCATAGAAGGCTACGGTGAAAAAGGAAATATCCTCAGATGAAATCTGGAAAGAAGCTTTCTGAGAAACTGCTTAGTGTTCTGTTAATTCATCTCACAGAGTTACATGTGTATTTCGTGGATCTCTTTGCTCGCCTTATTTCTGGGGAATCTGAGAACAGATATTTCGGATCCCTTTGAAGACTATAGGGCCAAAGGAAATATCCTCCGATAACTAGGAGAAAGAAGCTTCCTGAGAAACTTCTTTGTGTTCTGTGAAATCATCTCACAGAGTTACAGCTTTCCCCTCAAGAAGCCTTTCGCTAAGACAGTTCTTGTGGAATTGGCAAAGTGATATTTGGAAGCCCATAGAGGGCTATGGTGAAAAAGGAAATATCCTCCGATGAAATCTGGAAAGAAGCTTTTTGAGAAACTGCTTAGTGTTGTGTTAATTCATCTCACAGAGTTATATGTGTATTTCGTGGATCTCTTTGCTACCTTATTTCTGTGGAATCTTAGAACAGATATTGCGGATCCCTTTGAAGACTATAGGGCCAAAGGAAATATCCTCCGATAACAAAGAGAAAGAAGCTTTCTGAAAAACTTCTTTGTGTTTTGTGAAATCATCTCACAGAGTTACAGCTTTCCCCTCAAGAAGCCTTTCCCTCAGACATTTCTTTTGGAATTGGCAAAGTGATATTTGGAAGCCCATAGAAGGCTACGGTGAAAAAGGAAATATCCTCAGATGAAATCTGGAAAGAAGCTTTCTGAGAAACTGCTTACTGTTCTGTTAATTCATCTCACAGAGTTACGTCTGTATTTCGTGGATCTCTTTGCTAGCCTTATTTCTGTGGAATATGAGAACAGATATTTCGGATCTCTTTGAAGAGTATAGGGCCAAAGGAAATATCCTCCGATAACTAAGAGAAAGAAGCTTTCTGAGAAACTTCTTTGTATTCTGTGAAATCATCTCACAGAGTTACAGCTTTCCCCTCAAGAAGCTATTCGCTAAGACAGTTCTTGTGGAATTGGCAAAGAGATATTTGGAAGCCCATAGAGGGCTATGGTGAAAAAGGAAATATCCTCTGATGAAATCTGGAAAGAAGCTTTCTGAGAAACTGCTTACTGTTCTGTTAATTCATCTCACAGAGTTACATCTGTATTTCGTGGATCTCTTTGCTAGCCTTATTTCTGGGGAATCAAAGAACAGATATTTCGGATCCCTTTGAAGACTATAGGGCTAAAGGAAATATCCTCCGATAACAAAGAGAAAGAAGCTTTCTGAGAAACTTCTTTGTATTCTGTGAAATCATCACACTGAGTTACAGCTTTCCCCTCAAGAAGCCTTTCGCTAAGACAGTTCTTGTGGAATTGGCAAAGTGATATTTGGAAGCCCATAGAGGGCTATGGTGAAAAAGGAAATATCCTCAGATGAAATCTGGAAAGAAGCTTTCTGAGAAACTGCTCTGTGATGTGTGACTTCCACTCACAGAGTTACATCTGTATTTCGTGGATCTCTTTGCTAGCGGTATTTCTGTGGAATCTGAGAACAGATATTTAGGATGCCTTTCAAGACTATAGGGCCAAAGGAAATATCCTCCGATAACTAAGAGAAAGAAGCTTTCTGAGAAACTTCTTTGTGTTCTGTGAAATAATCTCACAGAGTTACAGCTTTCCCCTCAAGAAGCCTTTCGCTAAGACAGTTCTTGTGGAATTGGCAAAGTGATATTTGGAAGCCCATAGAGGGCTATGGTGAAAAAGGAAATATCCTCAGATGAAATCTGGAAAGAAGCTTTCTGAGAAACTGCTTAGTGTTCTCTTAATTCATCTCACAGAGTTACATCTATATTTCGTGGATCTCTTTGCTAGCCTTATTTCTGTGGAATCTGAGAACAGATATTTCGAATCCCTTTGAAGACTGTAGGTCCAAAGGAAATATCCTCCGATAACAAAGAGAAAGAAGCTTTCTGAGAAGCTTCTTTGTGTTCTGAGAAATCATCTAACAGAGTTACAGCTTTCCCCTCAAGAAGCCTTTCGCTAAGATAGTTCTTGTGGAATTGACAAAGTGATATTTGGAAGCCCATAGAGGGCTCTGGTGAAAAAGGAAATATCCTCAGATAAAATCTGGAAAGAAGCTTTCTGAGAAACTGCTCTGTGATGTGTGACTTCCACTCACAGAGTTACATCTGTATTTCGTGGATCTCTTTGCTAGCGGTATTTCTGTGGAATCTGAGAACAGATATTTAGGATGCCTTTCAAGACTATAGGGCCAAAGGAAATATCCTCCGATAACTAAGAGAAAGAAGCTTTCTGAGAAACTTCTTTGTGTTCTGTGAAATAATCTCACAGAGTTACAGCTTTCCCCTCAAGAAGCCTTTCGCTAAGACAGTTCTTTTGGAATTGGCAAAGTGATATTTGGAAGCCCATAGAGGGCTATGGTGAAAAAGGAAATATCCTCCGATGAAATCTGGAAAGAAGCTTTCTGAGAAACTGCTTAGTGTTCTGTTAATTCATCTCACAGGGTTACATCTGTATTTCGTGGATCTCTTTGCTAGCCTTTTTTCTGTGGAATCTGAGAACAGATATTTCGGATCCCTTTGAAGACTATAGGGCCAAAGGAAATATCTTCCGATAACTAAGAGAAAGAAGCTTTCCGAGAAACCTCTTTGTGTTCTGTGAAATCATCTCACACATTTACAGCTTTCCCCTCAAGAAGCCTTTCGCTAAGACAGTTCTTGTGGAATTGGCAAAGTGATATTTGGAAGCCCATAGAGGGCTATGGTGAAAAAGGAAATATCCTCAGATGAAATCTGGAAAGAAGCTTTCTGAGAAACTGCTTACTGTTCTGATACTTCATCTCACAGAGTTACATCTGTATTTCAGGGATCTCTTTGCTAGCCTTATTTCTGTGGAAACTCAGAACAGATGTTTCGGATCCCTTTGAAGACTATAGGGCCAAAGGAAATATCCTCCGATAACAAAGAGAAAGAAGCTTTCTGAGAAACTTCTTTGTGTTCTATGAAATCATCTCACAGAGTTACAGCTTTCCCCTCAAGAAGCCTTTCGCTAAGAGAGTTCTTGTGGAATTGGCAAAGTGATATTTCGAAGCCCATAGAGGGCTCTGGTGAAAAAGGAAATATCCTCAGATGAAATCTGGAAAGAAGCTTTCTGAGAAACTGCTTAGTGTTCTGTTAATTCATCTCACAGAGTTACATCTATATTTCGTGGATCTCTTTGCTAGCCTTATTTCTGTGGAATCTGAGAACGGATATTTCGGATCCCTTTGAAGACTATAGGGCCAAAGGAAATATCCTCCGATAACAAAGTGAAAGAAGCTTTCTGAGAAGCTTCTTTGTGTTCTGTGAAATCATCTCACAGAGTTACAGCTTTCCCCTCAAGAAGCTATTCGCTGAGACAGTTCTTGTGGAATTGGCAAAGTGATATTTGGAAGCCCATAGAGGGCTATGGTGAAAAAGGAAATATCCTCTAATGAAATCTGGAAAGAAGCTTTCTGAGAAACTGCTTACTGTTCTGTTAATTCATCTCACAGAGTTACATCTGTATTTCGTGGATCTCTTTGCTAGCCTTATTTCTGGGGAATCAAAGAACAGATATTTCGGATCCCTTTGAAGACTAGAGGGCTAAAGGAAATATCCTCCGATAACAAAGAGAAAGAAGCTTTCTGAGAAACTTCTTTGTATTCTGTGAAATCATCTCACAGAGTTACATCTTTCCCCTCAAGAAGCCTTTCGCTAAGACAGTTCTTGTGGAATTGGAAAAGTGATATTTGGAAGCCCATAGAGGGCTCTGGTGAAAAAGGAAATATCCTCAGATGAAATCTGGAAAGAAGCTTTCTGAGAAACTGCTCTGTGATGTGTGACTTCCACTCACAGAGTTACATCTGTATTTCGTGGATCTCTTTGCTAGCGGTATTTCTGTGGATTCTGAGAACAGATATTTAGGATGCCTTTCAAGACTATAGGGCCAAAGGAAATATCCTCCGATAACTAAGAGAAAGAAGCTTTCTGAGAAACTTCTTTGTGTTCTGTGAAATAATCTCGCAGAGTTACAGCTTTCCCCTCAAGAAGCCTTTCGCTATGACAGTTCTTTTGGAATTGGCAAAGTGATATTTGGAAGTCCATAGAGGGGTATGGTGAAAAAGGAAATATCCTCCGATGAAATCTGGAAAGAAGCTTTCTGAGAAACTGCTCTGTGATGTGTGACTTCCACTCACAGAGTTACATCTGTATTTCGTGGATCTCTTTGCTAGCCTTTTTTCTGTGGAATCTGAGAACAGATATTTCGGATCCCTTTGAAGACTATAGGGCCAAAGGAAATATCTTCCGATAACTAAGGGAAAGAATCTTTCCGAGAAACCTCTTTGTGTTCTGTGAAATCATCTCACAGAGTTACAGCTTTCCCCTCAAGAAGCCTTTCGCTAAGACAGTTCTTGTGGAATTGGAAAAGTGATATTTGGAAGCCCATAGAGGGCTATGGTGAAAAAGGAAATATCCTCAGATGAAATCTGGAAAGTAGCTTTCTGAGAAACTGCTTAGTGTTCTCTTAATTCATCTCACAGAGTTACATCTATATTTCGTGGATCTCTTTGCTAGCCTTATTTCTGTGGAATCTGAGAACAGATATTTCGAATCCCTTTGAAGACTGTAGGTCCAAAGGAAATATCCTCCGATAACAAAGAGAAAGAAGCTTTCTGAGAAGCTTCTTTGTGTTCTGAGAAATCATCTAACAGAGTTACAGCTTTCCCCTCAAGAAGCCTTTCGCTAAGACAGTTCTTGTGGAATTGGCAAAGTGATATTTGGAAGCCCATAGAGGGCTATGGTGAAAAAGGAAATATCCTCAGATGAAATCTGGAAAGAAGCTTTCTGAGAAACTGCTTACTGTTCTGATACTTCATCTCACAGAGTTACATCTGTATTTCAGGGATCTCTTTGCTAGCCTTATTTCTGTGGAAACTCAGAACAGATGTTTCGGATCCCTTTGAAGACTGTAGGGCCAAAGGAATTATCCTCCGATAACAAAGAGAAAGAAGCTTTCTGAGAAACTTCTTTGTGTTCTATGAAATCATCTCACAGAGTTACAGCTTTCCCCTCAAGAAGCCTTTCGCTAAGACAGTTCTTGTGGAATTGGCAAAGTGATATTTCGAAGCCCATAGAGGGCTCTGGTGAAAAAGGAAATATCCTCAGATGAAATCTGGAAAGAAGCTTTCTGAGAAACTGCTCTGTGATGTGTGACTTCACTCACAGAGTTACGTCTGTATTTCGTGGATCTCTTTGCTAGCCTTATTTCTGGGGAATCTGAGAACAGATATTTCGGATCCCTTTGAAGACTATAGGGCCAAAGGAAACATCCTCCGATAACTAAGAGAAAGAAGCTTTCTGAGAAACTTCTTTGTGTTCTGTGAAATCATCTCACAGAGTTACAGCTTTCCCCTCAAGAAGCCTTTCGCTAAGACAGTTCTTGTAGAATTGGCAAAGTGATATTTGGAAGCCCATAGAGGGCTACGGTGAAAAAGGAAATATCCTCAGATGAAATCTGGAAAGAAGCTTTCTTGGAAATTGCTCTGTGATGTGTGACTTCCACTCACAGAGTTACATCTATATTTCGTGTATCACTTTGCTAGCCTTATTTCTGTGGAATCTGAGAACAGATATTTCGGATACCTTTGAAGACTATAGGGCCAAAGCAAATATCCTCCGATAACTAAGAGAAAGAAACTTTCTGAGAAACTTCTTTGTGTTCTCTGAAATCATCTCACAGAGTTACAGCTTTCCCCTCAAGAAGCCTTTCGCTAAGACAGTTCTTGTGGAATTGGCAAAGTGATATTTGGAAGCCCATAGAGGGCTATGGTGAAAAAGGAAATATCCTCAGATGAAATCTGGAAAGAAGCTTTCTGAGAAACTGCTTAGTGTTCTGTTAATTCATCTCACAGAGTTACATGTGTATTTCGTGGATCTCTTTGCTCGCCTTATTTCTGGGGAATCTGAGAACAGATATTTCGGATCCCTTTGAAGACTATAGGGCCAAAGGAAATATCCTCCGATAACTAGGAGAAAGAAGCTTTCTGAGAAACTTCTTTGTGTTCTGTGAAATCATCTCACAGAGTTACAGCTTTCCCCTCAAGAAGCCTTTCGCTAAGACAGTTCTTGTGGAATTGGCAAAGTGATATTTGGAAGCCCATAGAATTCTGCGGTGAAAAAGGAAATATCCTCAGATGAAATCTGGAAAGAAGCTTTCTGAGAAACTGCTTACTGTTCTGTTAATTCATTTAACAGAGTTACATCTGTATTTCGTGGATCTCTTGGCTAGCCTTATTTCTGTAGAATCTGAGAACAGATATTTCGGATACCTTTGAAGACTATAGGGCCAAAGGAAATATCCTCCGATAACAAAGAGAAAGAAGCTTTCTGAGAAACTTCTTTGTATTCTGTGAAATCATCTCACAGAGTTACAGCTTTCCCCTCAAGAAGCCTTTCGCTAAGACAGTTCTTGTGGAATTGGCAAAGTGATATTTTTAAGCCCATAGAGGGCTCTGGTGAAAAAGGAAATATCCTCAGATGAAATCTGGAAAGAAGCTTTCTGAGAAACTGCTCTATGATGTGTGACTTCCACTCACAGAGTTGCATCTGTATTTCGTGGATCTCTTTGCTAGCGGTATTTCTGTGGAATCTGAGAACAAATATTTAGGATCCCTTTCAAGACTATAGGGCCAAAGGAAATATCCTCCGATAACTAAGAGAAAGAAGCTTTCTGAGACACTTCTTTGTGTTCTGTGAAATCATCTCACAGAGTTACAGCTTTCCCCTCAAGAAGCCTTTCGCTAAGACAGTTCTTGTGGAAATGGCAAAGTGAAATTTGGAAGCCCATAGAGGGCTATGGTGAAAAAGGAAATATCCTCCGATGAAATCTGGAAAGAAGCTTTCTGAGAAACTGCTTAGTGTTCTGTTAATTCATCTCACAGAGTTACATCTATATTTCCTGGATCTCTATGCTAGCCTTCTTTCTGTGCAATCTGAGAACAGATATTTTGGATCCCTTTGATGACTATAGGACCTAAGGAAGTGTCCTCCGATAACAAAGAGAAAGAAGCTTTCTGAGAAACTTCTTTGTGTTCTGTGAAATCATCTCACAGAGTTACAGCTTTCCCCTCAAGAAGCCTTTCGCTAAGACAGTTCTTGTGGAATTGGCAAAGTGATATTTGGAAGCCCTTAGAGGGCTATGGTGAAAAAGGAAATATCCTCAGATGAAATTTGGAAAGAAGCTTTCTGAGAAATTGCTCTGTGATGTGTGACTTACACTCACGGAGTTACATCTATATTTCGTGGATCTCTTTGCTAGCCTTATTTCTGTGGAAACTGAGAACAGATATTTCGGATCCCTTTGAAGACTATAGGGCCAAAGGAAATATCCTCCGATAACTAAGAGAAAGAAGCTTTCTGAGAAACTTCTTTGTGTTCTGTGAAATCATCTCCCAGAGTTACAGCTTTCCCCTCAAGAAGCCTTTCGCTAAGACAGTTCTTGTGGAAATGGCAAAGTGATATTTGGAAGCCCATAGAGAGCTATGGTGGAAAAGGAAATATCCTCCGATGAAATCTGGAAAGAAGCTTTCTGAGAAACTGCTTAGTGTTCTGTTAATTCATCTCACAGAGTTACATCTATATTTCGTGGATCTCTTTGCTAGCCTTATTTCTGTGTAATCTGAGAACAGATATTTCGGATCCCTTTGAAGACTATTGGGCCAAAGGAAATATCCTCCGATAACAAAGAGAAAGAAGCTTTCTGAGAAACTTCTTTGTGTTCTGTGAAATCATCTCAGAGAGTTACAGCTTTCCCCTCAAGAAGACTTTCGCTAAGACAGTTCTTGTGGAATTGGCAAAGTGATATTTGGAAGCCTATAGAGGGCTATGGTGAAAAAGGAAATATCCTCCGATGAAATCTGGAAAGAAGCTTTCTGAGAAACTGCTTAGTGTTCTGTTAATTCATCTCACAGGGTTACATCTGTATTTCGTGGATCTCTTTGCTAGCCTTATTTCTGTGGAATCTGAGAACAGATATTTCGGATCCCTCTGAAGACTATAGGGCCAAAGGAAATATCCTCTGATAACTAAGAGAAAGAAGCTTTCCGAGAAACCTCTTTGTGTTCTGTGAAATCATCTCACAGAGTTACAGCTTTCCCCTCAAGAAGCCTTTCGCTAAGACAGTTCTTGTGGAATTGGCAAAGTGATATTTGGAAGCCCATAGAGGGCTATGGTGAAAAAGGGAATATCCTCAGTTGAAATCTGGAAAGAAGCTTTCTGAGAAACTGTTTAGTGTTCTCTTAATTCATGTCACAGAGTTACATCTATATTTCGTGGATCTCTTTGCTAGCCTTATTTCTGTGGAATCTGAGAACAGATATTTCGAATCCCTTTGAAGACTGTAGGTCCAAAGGAAATATCCTCCGATAACAAAGAGAAGGAAGCTTTCTGAGAAGCTTCTTTCTGTTCTGAACAATCATCTAACAGAGTTACAGCTTTCCCCTCAAGAAGCCTTTCGCTAAGACAGTTCTTGTGGAATTGGCAAAGTGATATTTGGAAGCCCATAGAGGGCTATGTTGAAAAAGGAAATATCCTCAGATGAAATCTGGATAGAAGCTTTCTGAGAAACTGCTTACTGTTCTGATACTTCACCTCACAGAGTTACATCTGTATTTCATGGATCTCTTTGCTAGCCTTATTTCTGTGGAAACTCAGAACAGATGTTTCGGATCCCTTTGAAGACTATAGGGCCAAAGGAAATATCCTCCGATAGCAAAGAGAAAGAAGCTTTCTGAGAAACTTCTTTGTGTTCTATGAAATCATCTCACAGAGTTACAGCTTTCCCTCAAGAAGCCTTTCGCTAAGACATTTCTTGTGGAATTGGCAAAGTGATATTTCGAAGCCCATAGAGGGCTCTGGTGAAAAAGGAAGTATCCTCCGATGAAATCTGGAAAGAAGCTTTCTGAGAAAATGCTCTGTGATGTGTGACTTCCACTCACAGAGTTACATCTGTATTTCGTGGATCTCTTTGCTAGCGGTATTTCTGTGGAATCTGAGAACAGATATTTAGTATCCCTTTCAAGACTATAGGGCCAAAGGAAATATCCTCCGATAACAAAGAGAAAGAAGCTTTCTGAGAAACTTCTTTGTGTTATGTGAAATCATCTCACAGAGTTACAGCTTTCCCCTCAAGAAGCCTTTCGCTAAGACAGTTCTTTTGGAATTGGCAAAGTGATATTTGGAAGCCCATAGAGGGCTATGGTGAAAAAGGAAATATCCTCCGATGAAATCTGGAAAGAAGCTTTCTGAGAAACTGCTCTGTGATGTGTGACTTCCAGTCACAGAGTTACTTCTGTATTTCGTGGATATCTTTGCTAGCCTTATTTCTGTGGAATCTGAGAACAGATATTTCGGATCCCTTTGAAGACTATAGGGCCAAAGGAAATATCCTCCGATAACTAAGAGAAAGAAGCTTTCTGAGAAACTTCCTTCTGTTCTGTGAAATCATCTCACAGAGTTACATCTTTCCCCTCAAGAAGCCTTTCGCCAAGACAGTTCTTGTGGAATTGGCAAAGTGATATTTGGAAGCCCATAGAGGGCTGTGGTGAAAAAGGAAATATCCTCCGGTGAAATCTGGAAAGAAGCTTTCTGAGAAACTGCTTAGTGTTCTGTTAATTCATCTCACAGAGTTACATCTGTATTTCGTGGATCTCTTTGCTCGCCTTATTTCTGGGGAATCTGAGAACAGATATTTCTGATCCCTTTGAAGACTATAGGGCCAAAGGAAATATCCTCCGATAACAAAGAGAAAGAAGCTTTCTGAGAAACTTATTTGTGTTCTGTGAAATCATCTCACAGAGTTACAGCGTTCCCCTCAAGAAGCCTTTCGCTAAGACAGTTCTTGTGGAATTGGCAAAGTGATATTTGGAAGCCCATAGAGGGCTATGCTGAAAAAGGAAATATCCTCCGATGAAATCTGGAAAGAAGCTTTCTGAGAAACTGCTTAGTGTTCTGTTAATTCATCTCACAGAGTTACATCTGTATTTCGTGGATCTCTTTGCTAGCCTTATTTCTGTGGAATCTGAGAACAGATATTTCGGATCCCTTTGAAGACTATAGGGCCAAATGATATATCTCCCGACAACTAAGAGAAAGAAGCTTTCTGAGAAACTTCTTTGTGTTCTATGAAATCATCTCACAGAGTTACAGCTTTCCCCTCAAGAAGCCTTTCGCTAAGACAGTTCTTGTGGAATTGGCAAAGTGATATTTGGAAGCCCATAGAGGGCTATGGTGAAAAAGGAAATATCCTCAGATGAAATCTGGAAAGAAGCATTCTGAGAAACTGCTCTGTGATGTGTGACTTCCACTCACAGAGTTACATATGTATTTCGTTGATCTCTTTGGTAGCCTTATTTCTGTGGAATCTGAGAACGGATGTTTCAGATCCCTTTGAAGACTATAGGGCCAAAGGAAATATCCTCCTATAACTAAGAGAAAGAAGGTTTCTGAGAAATTCTTTGTGTTCTGTGAAATCATCTCAAAGTGTTACAGCTTTCCCCTCAAGAAGCCTTTCGCTAAGACAGTTCTTGTGGAATTGGCAAAGTGATATTTGGAAGCCCATAGAGGGCTATGGTGAAAAAGGAAATATCCTCAGATGAAATCTGGAAAGAAGCTTTCTGAGAAACTGCTCTGTGATGTGTGACTTCCACTCACAGAGTTATTTCTGTATATCGTGGATCTCTTTGCTAGCCTTATTTCTGTGGAATCTGAGAACAGATATTTCGGATTTTTTGAATACTATAGGGCCAAAGGAAATATCCTCCGATAACTAAGAGAAAGAAGCTTTCTGAGAAACTTCTTTGTGTTCTGTGAAATCATCTCACAGAGTTACAGCTTTCCCCTCAAGAAGCCTTTCGCCAAGATAGTTCTTGTGGAATTGGCAATGTGATATTTGGAAGCCCATAGAGGGCTATGGTCAAAAAGGAAATATCCTCCGGTGAAATCTGAAAAGAAGGTTTCTGAGAAACTGCTTAGTGTTCTGTTAATTCATCTCACAGAGTTACATCTGTATTTCGTGGATCTCTTTGCTAGCCTTATTTCAGGGGAATCTGAGAACAGATATTTCGGATCCCTTTGAAGACTATAGGGCCAAAGAAAATATCCTCCGATAACAAGGAGAAAGAAGCTTTCTGAGAAACTTCTTTGTGTTCTGTGAAATCATCTCACAGAGTTACAGCTTTCCCTTCAAGAAGCCTTTCGCTAAGACATTTCTTGTGGAATTGGCCAAGTGATATGTGGAAGCCCATAGAGGGCTATGGTGAAAAAGCAAATATCCTCCGATGAAATCTGGAAAGAAGCTTTCTGAGAAACTGCTTAGTGTTCTGTTAATGCATCTCAGAGAGTTACATCTGTATTTCGTGGATCTCTTTGCTACCCTTATTTCTGTGGAATCTGAGAACAGATATTTCGGATCCCTTTGAAGACTATAGGGCCAAAGGAAATATCCTCCGATAACAAGAGAAAGAAGCTTTCTGAGAAACTTCTTTGTGTTCTGTGAAATCATCTCACAGAGTTACAGCTTTCCCCTCAAGAAGCCTTTCGCTAAGACAGTTCTTGTGGAATTGGCAAAGTGATATTTGGAAGCCCATAGAGGGCTATGGTGAAAAAGGAAATATCCTCAGATGAAATCTGGAAGGAAGCTTTCTGAGAAACTGCTCTGTGATGTGTGACTTCCACTCACAGAGTTACATCTGTATTTCGTGGATCTCTTTGGTAGCCTTATTTCTGTGGAATCTGAGAACGGATATTTCGGATCCCTTTGAAGACTATAGGGCCAAAGGAAATATCCTCCGATAACTAAGAGAAAGAAGGTTTCTGAGAAATTCTTTGTGTTCTGTGAAATCATCTCACAGAGTTACAGCTTTCCCCTCAAGAAGCCTTTCGCTAAGACAGTTCTAGTGGAATTGGCAAAGTGATATTTGGAAGCCTATAGAGGGCTATAGTGAAAAAGGAAATATCCTCCGATGAAATCTGGAAAGAAGCTTTCTGAGAAACTGCTTACTGTTCTGTTAATTCATCTCACAGAGTTACATCTGTATTTCGTGGATCTCTTTGCTAGCCTTTTTTCTGGGGAATCTGAGAACAGATACTTCGGATCCCTTTGAAGACTATAGGGCCAAAGGAAATATCTTCCGATAACAAAGGGAAAGAAGCTTCCTGAGAAACTTCTTTGTATTCTGTGAAATCATCTCACAGAGTTACAGCTTTCCCCTCAAGAAGCCTTTCGCTAAGACAGTTCTTGTGGAATTGGCAAAGTGATATTTGGAAGCCCATAGAGGGCTCTGGTGAAAAAGGAAATATCCTCAGATGAAATCTGGAAAGAAGCTTTCTGAGAAACTGCTCTGTGTTGTGTGAATTCCACTCACAGAGTTACATCTGTATTTCGTGGATCTCTTTGCCAGCCTTATTTCTGTGGAATCTGAGAACAGATATTTCGGATCCTTTTGAAGACTATAGGGCCAAAGGAAATCTCCTCCGATAACTAAGAGAAAGAAGCTTTCTGAGAAACTTCTTTGTGTTCTGTGAAATCCTCTCACAGAGTTAGAGCTTTCCCCTCAAGAAGCCTTTCGCTAAGACAGTTCTTGTGGAATTGGCAAAGTGACATTTGGAAGACCATAGAGGGCTATGGTGAAAAAGGAAATATCCTCAGATGAAATCTGGAAAGAAGCTTTCTGAGAAACTGCTTAGTGTTCTGTTAATTCATCTCACAGAGTTACATCTGTATTTCGTGGATCTCTTTGCTAGCGTTATTTCTGTGGAATCTGAGAACAGATACTTCGCATCCCTTTGAAGACTATAGGGCCAAAGGAAATATCCTCCGATAACAAAGAGAAAGAAGCTTTGTGAGAAACTTCTTTGTGTTTTATGAAATCATCTCACAGAGTTAAAGCTTTTCCCTCAAGAAGCCTTTCGCTAAGACAGTTCTTGTGGAATTGGGAAAGTGATATTTGGAAGCCCATAGAGGGCTATGGTGAAAAAGGAAATATCCTCAGATGAAATCTGGAAAGAAGCTTTCTGAGAAACTGCTTAGTGTTCTGTTAATTCATCTCACAGAGTTACATCTGTATTTCGTGAATCTCTTGGCTAGCCTTATTTCTGTGGAATCTGAGAACAGATATTTCTTATCCCTTTGAAGACTATAGGGCCAAAGGATATATCCTCCGATAACTAAGAGAAAGAAGCTTTCTGAGAAGCTTCTTTGTGTTCTGTGAAATCATCTCACAGAGGTACAGCTTTCCCTTCAAGAAGCCTTTCGCTAAGACAGTTCTTGTGGAATTGGCAAAGTGATATTTGGAAGCCCATAGAGGGCTATGGTGAAAAAGGAAATATCCTCCGATGAAATCTGGAAAGAAGCTTTCTGAGAAACTGCTTAGTGTTCTGTTAATTCATCTCACAGAGTAACATCAGTATTTCGTGGATCTCTTTGCTAGCCTTATTTCTGTGGAATCTGAGAACAGATATTTCGGATCCCTTTGAAGACTATAGGGCCAAAGGAAATATCCTCCGTTAACTAAAAGAAAGAAGCTTTCTGAGAAACTTCTTTGTGTTCTGTGAAATCATCTCACAGAGTTACAGCTTTCCCCTCAAGAAGCCTTTCTCTAAGACAGTTCTTGTGGAATTGGCAAAGTGATATTTGGAAGCCCATAGAGGGCTATGGTGAAAAAGGAAATATCCTCCGATGAAATCTGGAAAGAAGCTTTCTGAGAAACTGCTCTGTGATGTGTGACTTCCACTCACAGAGTTACATCTGTATTTCGTTGATCTCTTTGCTAGCCTTATTTCTGTGGAATCTGAGAACAGATATTTCGGATCCCTTTGAAGACTATAGGGCCAAAGGAAATATCCTCCGATAACAAAGAGAAAGAAGCTTTCTGAGAAACTTCTTTGTGTTCTGTGAAATCATCTCACACAGTTACAGCTTTCCCCTCAAGAAGCCTTTCGCTAAGACAGTTCTTGTGGAATTGGCAAAGTGATATTTGGAAGCCCCTAGAGGGCTATGGTGAAAAAGGAAATATCCTCAGATGAAATCTGGAAAGAAGCTTTCTGAGAAACTGCTTACTGTTCTGCTAATTCATCTCACAGAGTTACATCTGTATTTCCTGGATCTCTTTCCTAGCCTTTTTTCTGGGGAATCTGAGAACAGATATTTCAGATCCCTTTGAAGACTATAGGGCCAAAGGAAATATCTTCCCATAACAAAGAGAAAGAAGCTTTCTGAGAAACTTCTTTGTATTCTGTGAAATCATCTCACAGAGTTACAGCTTTCTCCTCAAGAAGCCTTACGCTAAGACCGTTCTTGTGGAATTGGCAAAGTGATATTTGGAAGCCCATGGAGGGCTCTGGTGAAAAAGGAAATATCCTCCGATGAAATCTGGAAAGAAGCTTTCTGAGAAACTGCTCTGTGATGTGTGACTTCCACTCACAGAGTTACATCTGTATTTCGTGGATCTCTTTGCTAGCCTTATTTCTGTGGAATCTGAGAACAGATATTTCGGATCCCTTTGAAGTCTATAGGGCCTAAGGAAATATCCTCCGATAACAAAGAGAAAGAAGCTTTCTGAGAAACTTCTTTGTGTTCTGTGAAATCATCTCACAGAGTTACAGCTTTCCCCTCAAGAAGCCTTTCGCTAAGACAGTTCTTGTGGAATTGGCAAAGTGATATTTGGAAGCCCATAGAGGGCTATGGTGAAAAAGGAAATATCCTCCGATGAAATCTGTAAAGAAGCTTTCTGAGAAACTGCTTACTGTTCTGTTAATTCATCTCACAGAGTTACATCTGTATTTCGTGGATCTCTTTCCTAGCCTTTTTTCTGGGTATCTGAGAACAGATATTTCAGATCCCTTTGAAGACTATAGGGCCAAAGGAAATATCTTCCCATAACAAAGAGAAAGAAGCTTTCTGAGAAACTTCTTTGTGTTCTGTGAAATCATCTCACAGAGTTACAGCTTTCCCCTCAAGAAGCCTTTCGCTAAGACAGTTCTTGTGGAATTGGCCAAGTGATATTGGGTAGACCATAGAGGGCTATGGTGAAAAAGGAAATATCCTCCGATGAAATCTGGAAAGAAGCTTTCTGAGAAACTGCTTAGTGTTCTGTTAATTCATCTCACAGAGTAACATCTGTATTTCATGGATCTCTTTGCTAGCCTTATTTCTGTGGAATCTGAAAACAGATATTTCGGATCCCTTTGAAGACTATAGGGCCAAAGGAAATATCCTCCGATAACTAAGCGAAAGAAGCTTTCTGAGAAACTTCTTTGTGTTCTGTGAAATCATCTCACAGAGTTACAGCTTTCCCCTCAAGAAGCCTTTCGCTAAGACAGTTCTTGTGGAATTGGCAAAGTGATATTTGGAAGGCCATAGAGGGCTATGGTGAAAAAGGAAATATCCTCAGATGAAATCTGGAAAGAAGCTTTCTGAGAAACTGCTCTGTGATGTGTGACTTCCACTCACAGAGTTACTTCTGTATTTCGTGGATCTCTTTGCTAGCCTTATTTCTGTGGCATCTGAGAACAGATATTTCGGATCCCTTTGAAGACTTTAGGGCCAAAGGAAATATCCTCCGATAACTAAGAGAAAGAAGCTTTCTGAGAAACTTCTTTGTGTTCTGTGAAATCATCTCACAGAGTTACAGCTTTCCCCTCAGGAAGCCTTTCGCCAAGACACTTCTTGTGGAATTGGCAAAGTGATATTTGGAAGCCCATAGAGGGCTATGGTGAAAAAGGAAATATCCTCCGATGAAATCTGGAAAGAAGCTTTCTGAGAAACTGCTTAGTGTTCTGTTCATTCATCTCACAGAGTTACATCTGTATTTCGTGGATCTCTTTGCTAGCCTTATATCTGTGGAATCTGAGAACAGGTATTTCGGATTCCTTTGAAGACTATAGGGCCAAAGGAAATATCCTCCGATAACTAAGAGAAAGAAGCTTTCTGAAAAACTTCTTTGTGTTCTGTGAAATCATCTCACAGAGTTACAGCTTTCCCCTCAAGAAGCCTTTCGCTAAGACAGTTCTTGTGGAATTGGTAAAGTGATATTTGGAAGCCCATAGAGGGCTATAGTAAAAAGGAAATATCCTCCGATGAAATCTGGAAACAAGCTTTCTGAGAAATGCTCTGTGATGTGTGACTTCCACTCACAGAGTTACATCTGTATTTCGTGGATCTCTTTGCTAGCCTTATTTCTGTGGAATCTGAGAACAGGTATTTCGGATCCCTTTGAAGACTATAGGGCCAAAGGAAATATCCTCCGATAACAAAGAGAAAGAAGCTTTCTGAGAAACTTCTTTGTGTTCTATGAAATCATCTCACAGAGTTACAGCTTTCCCCTCAAGAAGCCTTTCGCTAAGACAGTTCTTGTGGAATTGACAAAGTGATATTTGGAAGCCCATAGAGGGCTATGGTGAAAAAGGAAATATCCTCAGATGAAATCTGGAAAGAAGATTTCTGAGAAACTGCTCTGTGATGTGTGACTTCCACTCACAGAGTTACATCTGTATTTCGTTGATCTCTTTGCTAGCCTTATATCTGTGAAATCTGAGAACAGATATTTCGGATCCCTTTGAAGACTATAGGGCCAAAAGAAATATCCTCCGAAAACTAAGAGAGAGAAGCTTTCTGAGAAACCTCTTTGTGTTCTGTGAAATCATCTCACAGAGTTACAGCTTTCCCCTCAAGAAGCCTTTCGCTAAGACAGTTCTTGTGGAATTGGCAAAGTGATATTTGGAAGACCATAGAGGGCTATGGTGAAAAAGGAAATATCCTCCGATGAAATCTGGAAAGAAGCTTTCTGAGAAACTGCTTAGTGTTCTGTTAATTCATCTCACAGAGTTACATCTGTATTTCGTGGATATCTTTGCTAGCCTTATTTCTGTGGAATCTGAGAACAGATATTTCGGATCCCTTTGAAGACTATAGGGCCAAAGGAAATATCCTCCGATAACTAAGAGAAAGAAGCTTTCTGAGAAACTTCTTTGTGTTCTGTGAAATCATCTCACAGAGTTACAGCTTTCCCCTCAAGAAGCCTTTCGCTAAGACAGTTCTTGTGGAATTGGCAAAGTGATATTTGGAAGCCCATAGAGGGCTATGGTGAAAAAGGCAATATCCTCCGATGAAATCTGGAAAGAAGCTTTCTGAGAAATTGCTCTGTGATGTGTGACTTCCACTCACAGAGTTACATTTGTATTTCATGGATGTTTTTGCTATCCTTATTTCTGTGGAATCTGAGAACGGATATTTCGGATCCCTTTGAAGACTATAGGGCCAAAGGAAATATCCTCCGATAACTAAGAGAAAGAAGGTTTCTGAGAAATTCTCTGTGTTCTGTGAAATCATCTCACAGAGTTACAGCTTTCCCCTCAAGAAGCCTTTCGCTAAGACAGTTCTTGTGGAATTGGGAAAGTGATATTTGGAAGCCCATAGAGGGCTATGGTGAAAAAGGAAATATCCTCCAATGAAATCTGTAAAGAAGCTTTCTGAGAAACTGCTTACTGTTCTGTTAATTCATCTCACAGAGTTGCATCTGAATTTCGTGGATCTCTTTGCTAGCCTTATTTCTGTGGAATCTGAGAACAGATATTTCGGATCCCTTTAAAGACCATAGGGCCAAAGGAAATATCTTCGGAAAACAAAGAGAAAGAAGCTTTCTGGGAAACTTCTTTGTGTTCTG
The DNA here is from genome assembly GCF_043159975.1 of Macaca nemestrina. Lineage (NCBI taxonomy): Eukaryota > Metazoa > Chordata > Mammalia > Primates > Cercopithecidae > Macaca > Macaca nemestrina. The sequence goes on along the minus strand of NC_092130.1, from coordinate 133,139,491 downwards.
TGAAATCATCTCACAGAGTTACAGCTTTCCCCTCAAGAAGCCTTTCGCTAAGACAGTTCTTTTGGAATTGGCAAAGTGATATTTGGAAGCCCATAGAGGGCTATGGTGAAAAAGGAAATATCCTCAGATGAAATATGAAAAGAAGCTTTCTGAGAAACTGCTCTGTGATGTGTGACTTCCACTCACAGAGTTACATTTGTATTTCATGGATCTCTTTGCTATCCTTATTTCTGTGGAATCTGAGAACGGATATTTCGGATCCCTTTGAAGACTATAGGGCCAAAGGAAATATCCTCCGATAACTAAGAGAAAGAAGGTTTCTGAGAAATTCTCTGTGTTCTGTGAAATCATCTCACAGAGTTACAGCTTTCCCCTCAAGAAGCCTTTCGCTAAGACAGTTCTTGTGGAATTGGCAAAGTGATATTTGGAAGCCCATAGAGGGCTATGGTGAAAAAGGAAATATCCTCCGATGAAATCTGTAAAGAAGCTTTCTGAGAAACTGCTTACTGTTCTGTTAATTCATCTCACAGAGTTACATCTATATTTCGTGGATCTCTTTGATAGCCTTATTTCTGTGGAATCTGAGAACAGATATTTCGGATCCCTTTAAAGACCATAGGGCCAAAGGAAATATCTTCCGAAAACAAAGAAAGAAGCTTTCTGAGAAACTTCTTTGTGTTCTGTGAAATCATCTCACAGAGTTACAGCTTTCCCCTCAAGAAGCCTTTCGCTAAGACAGTTCTTTTGGAATTGGCGAAGTGATATTTGGAAGCCCATAGAGGGCTATGGTGAAAAAGGAAATATCCTCTGATGAAATCTGGAAAGAAGCTTTCTGAGAAACTGCTTAGTGTTCTGTTAATTCATCTCACAGAGTTACATCTGTATTTCATGGATCTCTTTGTTAGCCTTATTTCTGTGGAATCTGAAAACAGATATTTCGGATCCCTTTGAAGACTATAGGGCCAAAGGAAATATCCTCCGATAACTAAGCGAAAGAAGCTTTCTGAGAAACTTCTTTCTGTTCTGTGAAATCATCTCACAGAGTTACAGCTTTCCCCTCAAGAAGCCTTTCGCCAAGACAGTTCTTGTGGAATTGGAAAAGTGATATTTGGAAGCCCATAGAGGGCTATGTTGAAAAAGGAAATATCCTCCGATGAAATCTGGAAAGAAGCTTTCTGAGAAACTGCTTAGTGCTCTGTTCATTCATCTCACAGAGTTACATCTGTATTTCGTGGATCTCTTTGCTAGCCTTATTTCTGTGGAATATGAGAACAGGTATTTCGGATCCCTTTGAAGACTATAGGGCCAAAGGAAATATCCTCCGATAACAAAGAGAAAGAAGCTTTCTGAGAAACTTCTTTGTGTTCTGTGAAATCATCTCACAGAGTTACAGCTTTCCCCTCAAGAAGCCTTTCGTTAAGACAGTTCTTGTGGAATTGGCAAAGTGATATTTGGAAGCCCATAGAGGGCTATGGTGAAAAAGGAAATATCCTCCGATGAAATCTGTAAAGAAGCTTTCTGAGAAACTGCTTACTGATCTGTTAATTCATCTCACAGAGTTACATCTGTATTTCGTGGATCTCTTTCCTAGCCTTTTTTCTGGGGAATCTGAGAACAGATATTTCAGATCCCTTTGAAGACTATAGGGCCAAAGGAAATATCTTCCCATAACAAAGAGAAAGAAGCTTTCTGAGAAACTTCTTTGTATTCTGTGAAATCATCTCACAGAGTTACAGCTTTCCCCTCAAGAAGCCTTTCGCTAAGACAGTTCTTGTGGAATTGGCAAAGTGATATTTGGAAGCCCATGGAGGGCTCTGGTGAAAAAGGAAATATCCTCAGATGAAATCTGGAAAGAAGCTTTCTGAGAAACTGCTCTGTGATGTGTGACTTCCACTCACAGAGTAACATCTGTATTTCGTGGATCTCTTTGGTAGCCTTATTTCTGTGGAATCTGAGAACAGATATTTCGGATCCCTTTGAAGTCTATAGGGCCTAAGGAAATATCCTCCGATAACTAAGAGAAAGAAGCTTTCTGAGAAAGTTCTTTGTGTTCTGTGAAATCATCTCACAGAGTTACAGCTTTCCCCTCAAGAAGCCTTTCGCTAAGACAGTTCTTGTGGAATTGGCAAAGTGATATTTGGAAGACCATAGAGGGCTATGGTGAAAAAGGAAATATCCTCTGATGAAATCTGGAAAGAAGCTTTCTGAGAAACTGCTTAGTGTTCTGTTAATTCATCTCACAGAGTAACATCTGTATTTCATGGATCTCTTTGCTAGCCTTATTTCTGTGGAATCTGAAAACAGATATTTCGGATCCCTATGAAGACTATAGGGCCAAAGGAAATATCTTCCAATAACAAAGAGAAAGAAGCTTTCTGAGAATCTTCTTTCTGTTCTGTGAAATCATCTCACAGAGTTACAGCTTTCCCCTCAAGAAGCCTTTCGCTAAGACAGTTCTTGTGGAATTGGCAAAGTGATATTTGGAAGCCCATAGAGGGCTATGGTGAAAAAGGAAATATCCTCCGATGAAATCTGTAAAGAAGCTTTCTGAGAAACTGCTTACTGTTCTGTTAATTCATCTCACAGAGTTACATCTGTATTTCGTGGATCTCTTTCCTAGCCTTTTTTCTGGGTATCTGAGAACAGATATTTCAGATCCCTTTGAAGACTATAGGGCCAAAGGAAATATCTTCCCATAACAAAGAGAAAGAAGCTTTCTGAGAAACTTCTTTGTGTTCTGTGAAATCATCTCACAGAGTTACAGCTTTCCCCTCAAGAAGCCTTTCGCTAAGACAGTTCTTGTGGAATTGGCCAAGTGATATTGGGTAGACCATAGAGGGCTATGGTGAAAAAGGAAATATCCTCCGATGAAATCTGGAAAGAAGCTTTCTGAGAAACTGCTTAGTGTTCTGTTAATTCATCTCACAGAGTAACATCTGTATTTCATGGATCTCTTTGCTAGCCTTATTTCTGTGGAATCTGAAAACAGATATTTCGGATCCCTTTGAAGACTATAGGGCCAAAGGAAATATCCTCCGATAACTAAGCGAAAGAAGCTTTCTGAGAAACTTCTTTGTGTTCTGTGAAATCATCTCACAGAGTTACAGCTTTCCCCTCAAGAAGCCTTTCGCTAAGACAGTTCTTGTGGAATTGGCAAAGTGATATTTGGAAGGCCATAGAGGGCTATGGTGAAAAAGGAAATATCCTCAGATGAAATCTGGAAAGAAGCTTTCTGAGAAACTGCTCTGTGATGTGTGACTTCCACTCACAGAGTTACTTCTGTATTTCGTGGATCTCTTTGCTAGCCTTATTTCTGTGGCATCTGAGAACAGATATTTCGGATCCCTTTGAAGACTTTAGGGCCAAAGGAAATATCCTCCGATAACTAAGAGAAAGAAGCTTTCTGAGAAACTTCTTTGTGTTCTGTGAAATCATCTCACAGAGTTACAGCTTTCCCCTCAAGAAGCCTTTCGCCAAGACACTTCTGGTGGAATTGGCAAAGTGATATTTGGAAGCCCATAGAGGGCTATGGTGAAAAAGGAAATATCCTCCGATGAAATCTGGAAAGAAGCTTTCTGAGAAACTGCTTAGTGTTCTGTTCATTCATCTCACAGAGTTACATCTGTATTTCGTGGATCTCTTTGCTAGCCTTATATCTGTGGAATCTGAGAACAGGTATTTCGGATTCCTTTGAAGACTATAGGGCCAAAGGAAATATCCTCCGATAACAAAGAGAAAGAAGCTTTCTGAAAAACTTCTTTGTGTTCTGTGAAATCATCTCACAGAGTTACAGCTTTCCCCTCAAGAAGCCTTTCGCTAAGACAGTTCTTGTGGAATTGGTAAAGTGATATTTGGAAGCCCATAGAGGGCTATAGTAAAAAGGAAATATCCTCCGATGAAATCTGGAAACAAGCTTTCTGAGAAATGCTCTGTGATGTGTGACTTCCACTCACAGAGTTACATCTGTATTTCGTGGATCTCTTTGCTAGCCTTATTTCTGTGGAATCTGAGAACAGGTATTTCGGATCCCTTTGAAGACTATAGGGCCAAAGGAAATATCCTCCGATAACAAAGAGAAAGAAGCTTTCTGAGAAACTTCTTTGTGTTCTATGAAATCATCTCACAGAGTTACAGCTTTCCCCTCAAGAAGCCTTTCGCTAAGACAGTTCTTGTGGAATTGACAAAGTGATATTTGGAAGCCCATAGAGGGCTATGGTGAAAAAGGAAATATCCTCAGATGAAATCTGGAAAGAAGATTTCTGAGAAACTGCTCTGTGATGTGTGACTTCCACTCACAGAGTTACATCTGTATTTCGTTGATCTCTTTGCTAGCCTTATATCTGTGAAATCTGAGAACAGATATTTCGGATCCCTTTGAAGACTATAGGGCCGAAAGAAATATCCTCCGATAACTAAGAGAGAGAAGCTTTCTGAGAAACCTCTTTGTGTTCTGTGAAATCATCTCACAGAGTTACAGCTTTCCCCTCAAGAAGCCTTTCGCTAAGACAGTTCTTGTGGAATTGGCAAAGTGATATTTGGAAGACCATAGAGGGCTATGGTGAAAAAGGAAATATCCTCCGATGAAATCTGGAAAGAAGCTTTCTGAGAAACTGCTTAGTGTTCTGTTAATTCATCTCACAGAGTTACATCTGTATTTCGTGGATATCTTTGCTAGCCTTATTTCTGTGGAATCTGAGAACAGATATTTCGGATCCCTTTGAAGACTATAGGGCCAAAGGAAATATCCTCCGATAACTAAGAGAAAGAAGCTTTCTGAGAAACTTCTTTGTGTTCTGTGAAATCATCTCACAGAGTTACAGCTTTCCCCTCAAGAAGCCTTTCGCTAAGACAGTTCTTGTGGAATTGGCAAAGTGATATTTGGAAGCCCATAGAGGGCTATGGTGAAAAAGGCAATATCCTCCGATGAAATCTGGAAAGAATCTTTCTGAGAAATTGCTCTGTGATGTGTGACTTCCACTCACAGAGTTACATTTGTATTTCATGGATGTTTTTGCTATCCTTATTTCTGTGGAATCTGAGAACGGATATTTCGGATCCCTTTGAAGACTATAGGGCCAAAGGAAATATCCTCCGATAACTAAGAGAAAGAAGGTTTCTGAGAAATTCTCTGTGTTCTGTGAAATCATCTCACAGAGTTACAGCTTTCCCCTCAAGAAGCCTTTCGCTAAGACAGTTCTTGTGGAATTGGGAAAGTGATATTTGGAAGCCCATAGAGGGCTATGGTGAAAAAGGAAATATCCTCCAATGAAATCTGTAAAGAAGCTTTCTGAGAAACTGCTTACTGTTCTGTTAATTCATCTCACAGAGTTGCATCTGAATTTCGTGGATCTCTTTGCTAGCCTTATTTCTGTGGAATCTGAGAACAGATATTTCGGATCCCTTTAAAGACCATAGGGCCAAAGGAAATATCTTCGGAAAACAAAGAGAAAGAATCTTTCTGGGAAACTTCTTTGTGTTCTGTGAAATCATCTCACAGAGTTACAGCTTTCCCCTCAAGAAGCCTTTCGCTAAGACAGTTCTTTTGGAATTGGCAAAGTGATATTTGGAAGCCCATAGAGGGCTATGGTGAAAAAGGAAATATCCTCAGATGAAATATGAAAAGAAGCTTTCTGAGAAACTGCTCTGTGATGTGTGACTTCCACTCACAGAGTTACTTCTGTATTTCGTGGGTCTCTTTGCTAGCCTTATTTCTGTGGAATCTAACAGATATTTCGGATCCCTTTGAAGACTATAGGGCCAAAGGAAATATCCTCCGATAACTAAGCGAAAGAAGCTTTCTGAGAAACTTCTTTCTGTTCTGTGAAATCATCTCACAGAGTTACAGCTTTCCCCTCAAGAAGCCTTTCGCCAAGACAGTTCTTGTGGAATTGGAAAAGTGATATTTGGAAGCCCATAGAGGGCTATGTTGAAAAAGGAAATATCCTCCGATGAAATCTGGAAAGAAGCTTTCTGAGAAACTGCTTAGTGCTCTGTTCATTCATCTCACAGAGTTACATCTGTATTTCGTGGATCTCTTTGCTAGCCTTATTTCTGTGGAATATGAGAACAGGTATTTCGGATCCCTTTGAAGACTATAGGGCCAAAGGAAATATCCTCCGATAACAAAGAGAAAGAAGCTTTCTGAGAAACTTCTTTGTGTTCTGTGAAATCATCTCACAGAGTTACAGCTTTCCCCTCAAGAAGCCTTTCGTTAAGACAGTTCTTGTGGAATTGGCAAAGTGATATTTGGAAGCCCATAGAGGGCTATGGTGAAAAAGGAAATATCCTCCGATGAAATCTGTAAAGAAGCTTTCTGAGAAACTGCTTACTGATCTGTTAATTCATCTCACAGAGTTACATCTGTATTTCGTGGATCTCTTTCCTAGCCTTTTTTCTGGGGAATCTGAGAACAGATATTTCAGATCCCTTTGAAGACTATAGGGCCAAAGGAAATATCTTCCCATAACAAAGAGAAAGAAGCTTTCTGAGAAACTTCTTTGTATTCTGTGAAATCATCTCACAGAGTTACAGCTTTCCCCTCAAGAAGCCTTTCGCTAAGACAGTTCTTGTGGAATTGGCAAAGTGATATTTGGAAGCCCATGGAGGGCTCTGGTGAAAAAGGAAATATCCTCAGATGAAATCTGGAAAGAAGCTTTCTGAGAAACTGCTCTGTGATGTGTGACTTCCACTCACAGAGTTACATCTGTATTTCGTGGATCTCTTTGGTAGCCTTATTTCTGTGGAATCTGAGAACAGATATTTCGGATCCCTTTGAAGTCTATAGGGCCTAAGGAAATATCCTCCGATAACTAAGAGAAAGAAGCTTTCTGAGAAAGTTCTTTGTGTTCTGTGAAATCATCTCACAGAGTTACAGCTTTCCCCTCAAGAAGCCTTTCGCTAAGACAGTTCTTGTGGAATTGGCAAAGTGATATTTGGAAGACCATAGAGGGCTATGGTGAAAAAGGAAATATCCTCTGATGAAATCTGGAAAGAAGCTTTCTGAGAAACTGCTTAGTGTTCTGTTAATTCATCTCACAGAGTAACATCTGTATTTCATGGATCTCTTTGCTAGCCTTATTTCTGTGGAATCTGAAAACAGATATTTCGGATCCCTTTGAAGACTACAGGGCCAAAGGAAATATCCTCCGATAACTAAGCGAAAGAAGCTTTCTGAGAAACTTCTTTGTGTTCTGTGAAATCATCTCACAGAGTTACAGCTTTCCCCTCAAGAAGCCTTTCGCTAAGACTTTTCTTGTGGAATTGGCAAAGTGATAATTGGAAGCCCATAGAGGGCTATGGTGAAAAAGGAAATATCCTCCTATGAAATCTGGAAAGAAGCTTTCTGAGAAACTGCTCTGTGATGTGTGACTTCCACTCACAGAGTTACATCTGTATTTCGTGGATCTCTTTGCTAGCCTTATTTCTGTGGAATCTGAGAACAGATATTTCGGATCCCTTTGAAGACTATAGGGCCAAAGGAAATATCCTCCGATAACTAAGAGAAAGAAGCTTTCTGAGAAACTTCTTTGTGTTCTGTGAAATCATCTCACAGAGTTACAGCTTTCCCCTCAAGAAGCCTTTCGCCAAGACAGTTCTTGTGGAATTGGCAAAGTGATATTTGGAAGCCCATAGAGGGCTATGGTGAAAAAGGAAATATCCTCCGATGAAATCTAGAAAGAAGCTTTCTGAGAAACTGCTTAGTGTTCTGTTAATTCATCTCACAGAGTTACATCTGTATTTCGTGGATCTCTTTGCTAGCCTTATTTCTGTGGAATCTGAGAACAGGTATTTCGGATCCCTTAGAAGACTATAGGGCCAAAGGAAATATCCTCCGATAACAAAGAGAAAGAAGCTTTCTGAGAAACTTCTTTGTGTTCTGTGAAATCATCTCACAGAGTTACAGCTTCCCCCTCAAGAAGACTTTCGCTAAGACAGTTCTTGTGGAATGACAAAGTGATATTTGGAAGCCCATAGAGGGCTCTGGTGAAAAAGGAAATATCCTCAGATGAAATCTGGAAAGAAGATTTCTGAGAAACTGCTCTGTGATGTGTGACTTCCACTCACAGAGTTACATCTGTATTTCGTTGATATCTTTGCTAGCCTTATTTCTGTGGAATCTGAGAACAGATATTTCGGATCCCTTTGAAGACTACAGGGCCAAAGGAAATATCCTCCGATAACTAAGAGAAAGAAGCTTTCTGAGAAACCTCTTTGTGTTCTGTGAAATCATCTCACAGAGTTACAGCTTTCACCTCAAGAAGCCTTTCGCTAAGACAGTTCTTGTGGAATTGGCAAAGTGATATTTGGAAGCCCATAGAGGGCTATGGTGAAAAAGGAAATATCCCCCGAATAAATCTGGAAAGAAGCTTTCTGAGAAACTGCTTAGTGTTCTGTTAATTCATCTCACAGAGTTACATCTGTATTTCGTGGATATCTTTGCTAGCCTTATTTCTGTGGAATCTGAGAACAGATATTTCGGATCCCTTTGAAGACTATAGGGCCAAAGGAAATATCCTCCGATAACTAAGAGAAAGAAGCTTTCTGAGAAACTTCTTTGTGTTCTGTGAAATCATCTCACAGAGTTACAGCTTTCCCCTCAAGAAGCCTTTCGCTAAGACAGTTCTTGTGGAATTGGCAAAGTGTTATTTGGAAGCCCATAGAGGGCTATGGTGAAAAAGGAAATATCCTCCGATGAAATCTGGAAAGAAGCTTTCTGAGAAATTTCTCTGTGTTGTGTGACTTCCACTCACAGAGTTACATCTGTATTTCATGGATCTCTTTGCTAGCCTTATTTCTGTGGAATCTGATAACGGATATTTCGGATCCCTTTGAAGACTATAGGGCCAAAGGAAATATCCTCCGATAACTAAGAGAAGGAAGGTTTCTGAGAAATTCTCTGTGTTCTGTGAAATCATCTCACAGAGTTACAGCTTTCCCCTCAAGAAGCCCTTCGCTAAGACAGTTCTTGTGGAATTGGCAAAGTGATATTTGGAAGCCCATAGAGGGCTATGGTGAAAAAGGAAATATCCTCCGATGAAATCTGTAAAGAAGCTTTCTGAGAAACTGCTTGCTGTTCTGTTAATTCATCTCACAGAGTTACATCTGTATTTCGTGGATCTCTTTCCTAGCCTTTTTTCTGGGGAATCTGAGAACAGATATTTCGGATCCCTTTGAAGACTATAGGGCCAAAGGAAATATCCTCCGATAACTAAGAGAGAGAAGCTTTCTGAGAAACTTCTTTGTGTTCTATGAAATCATCTCACAGAGTTACAGCTTCCCCCTCAAGAAGACTTTCGCTAAGACAGTTCTTGTGGAATTGACAAAGTGATATTTGGAAGCCCATAGAGGGCTCTGGTGAAAAAGGAAATATCCTCAGATGAAATCTGGAAAGAAGCTTTCTGAGAAACTGCTCTGTAATGTGTGACTTCCACTCACAGAGTTACATCTGTATTTCGTGGATCTCTTTGCCAGCCTTATTTCTGTGGAATCTGAGAACAGATATTTCGGATCCCTTTGAAGACTATAGGGCCAAAGGAAATATCCTCCGATAACTAAGAGAAAGAAGCTTTCTGAGAAACCTCTTTGTGTTCTGTGAAATCATCTCACAGAGTTACAGCTTTCCCCTCAAGAAGCCTTTCGCTAAGACAGTTCTTGTGGAATTGGCAAAGTGATATTTGGAAGCCCATAGAGGGCTATGGTGAAAAAGGAAATATCCTCCGAATAAATCTGGAAAGAAGCTTTCTGAGAAACTGCTTAGTGTTCTGTTAATTCATCTCACAGAGTTACATCTATATTTCGTGGATCTCTTTTTAGCCTTATTTCTGTGGAATCTGAGAACAGATATTTCGGATCCCTTTGAAGACTATAGGGCCAAAGGAAATATCCTCCGATAACAAAGAGAAAGAAGCTTTCTGAGAAACTTCTTTGTGTTCTGTGAAATCATCTCACAGAGTTACAGCTTTCCCCTCAAGAAGCCTTTCGCTAAGACATTTCTTGTGGAATTGGCAAAGTGATATTTGGAAGCCCATAGAGGGCTCTGGTGAAAAAGGAAATATCCTCAGATGAAATCTGGAAAGAAGCTTTCTGAGAAACTGCTTAGTGTTCTGTTAATTCATCTCACAGAGTTACATCTGTATTTCGTGGATATCTTTGCTAGCCTTATTTCTGTGGAATCTGAGAACAGATATTTCGGATCCATTTGAAGACTATAGGGCCAAAGGAAATATCCTCCGATAACTAAGAGAAAGAAGCTTTCTGAGAAACTTCTTTGTGTTCTGTGAAATCATCTCACAGAGTTACAGCTTTCCCCTCAAGAAGCCTTTCGCTAAGACAGTTCTTGTGGAATTGGCAAAGTGTTATTTGGAAGCCCATAGAGGGCTATGGTGAAAAAGGAAATATCCTCCGATGAAATCTGGAAAGAAGCTTTCTGAGAAATTGCTCTGTGTTGTGTGACTTCCACTCACAGAGTTACATCTGTATTTCATGGATCTCTTTGCTAGCCTTATTTCTGTGGAATCTGATAACGGATATTTCGGATCCCTTTGAAGACTATAGGGCCAAAGGAAATATCCTCCGATAACTAAGAGAAAGAAGGTTTCTGAGAAATTCTCTGTGTTCTGTGAAATCATCTCACAGAGTTACAGCTTTCCCCTCAAGAAGCCCTTCGCTAAGACAGTTCTTGTGGAATTGGCAAAGTGATATTTGGAAGCCCATAGAGGGCTATGGTGAAAAAGGAAATATCCTCCGATGAAATCTGTAAAGAAGCTTTCTGAGAAACTGCTTGCTGTTCTGTTAATTCATCTCACAGAGTTACATCTGTATTTCTTGGATCTCTTTCCTAGCCTTTTTTCTGGGGAATCTGAGAACAGATATTTCGGATCCCTGTGAAGACTATAGGGCCAAAGGAAATATCCTCCGATAACTAAGAGAGAGAAGCTTTCTGAGAAACTTCTTTGTGTTCTATGAAATCATCTCACAGAGTTACAGCTTCCCCCTCAAGAAGACTTTCGCTAAGACAGTTCTTGTGGAATTGACAAAGTGATATTTGGAAGCCCATAGAGGACTGTGGTGAAAAAGGAAATATCCTCAGATGAAATCTGGAAAGAAGATTTCTGAGAAACTGCTCTGTGATGTGTGACTTCCACTCACAGAGTTACATCTGTATTTCGTTGATATCTTTGCTAGCCTTATTTCTGTGGAATCTGAGAACAGATATTTCGGATCCCTTTGAAGACTACAGGGCCAAAGGAAATATCCTCCGATAACTAAGAGAAAGAAGCTTTCTGAGAAACCTCTTTGTGTTCTGTGAAATCATCTCACAGAGTTACAGCTTTCCCCTCAAGAAGCCTTTCGCTAAGACAGTTCTTGTGGAATTGGCAAAGTGATATTTGGAAGCCCATAGAGGGCTATGGTGAAAAAGGAAATATCCTCAGATGAAATCTGGAAAGAAGCTTTCTGAGAAACTGCTTAGTGTTCTGTTAATTCATCTCACAGAGTTACATTTATTTTTCGTGGATCTCTTTTCTAGCCTTATTTCTGTGGAATCTGAGAACAGATATTTCGGATCCCTTTGAAGACTATAGGGCCAAAGGAAATATCCTCCGATAACAAAGAGAAAGAAGCTTTCTGAGAAACTTCTTTGTGTTCTGTGAAATCATCTCACAGAGTTACAGCTTTCCCCTCAAGAAGCCTTTCGCTAAGACATTTCTTGTGGAATTGGCAAAGTGATATTTGGAAGCCCATAGAGGGCTCTGGTGAAAAAGGAAATATCCTCAGATGAAATCTGGAAAGAAGCTTTCTGAGAAACTGCTTAGTGTTCTGTTAATTCATCTCACAGAGTTACATCTGTATTTCGTGGATATCTTTGCTAGCCTTATTTCTGTGGAATCTGAGAACAGATATTTCGGATCCCTTTGAAGACTATAGGGCCAAAGGAAATATCCTCCGATAACTAAGAGAAAGAAGCTTTCTGAGAAACTTCTTTGTGTTCTGTGAAATCATCTCACAGAGTTACAGCTTTCCCCTCAAGAAGCCTTTCGCTAAGACAGTTCTTGTGGAATTGGCAAAGTGTTATTTGGAAGCCCATAGAGGGCTATGGTGAAAAAGGAAATATCCTCCGATGAAATCTGTAAAGAAGCTTTCTGAGAAACTGCTTGCTGTTCTGTTAATTCATCTCACAGAGTTACATCTGTATTTCGTGGATCTCTTTCCTAGCCTTTTTTCTGGGGAATCTGAGAACAGATATTTCAGATCCCTTTGAAGACTATAGGGCCAAAGGAAATATCTTCCCATAACAAAGAGAAAGAAGCTTTCTGAGAAACTTCTTTGTATTCTGTGAAATCATCTCACAGAGTTACAGCTTTCCCCTCAAGAAGCCTTTCGCTAAGACAGTTCTTGTTTAATTGGCAAAGTGATATTTGGAAGCCCATGGAGGGCTCTGGTGAAAAAGGAAATATCTTCAGATGAAATCTGGAAAGAAGCTTTCTGAGAAACTGCTCTGTGATGTGTGACTTCCACTCACAGAGTTACATCTGTATTTCGTGGATCTCTTTGCTAGCCTTATTTCTGTGGAATCTGAGAACAGATATTTCGGATCCCTTTGAAGTCTATAGGGCCTAAGGAAATATCCTCCGATAACTAAGAGAAAGAAGCTTTCTGAGAAACTTCTTTGTGTTCTGTGAAATCATCTCACAGAGTTACAGCTTTCCCCTCAAGAAGCCTTTCGCTAAGACAGTTCTTGTGGAATTGGCAAAGTGATATTTGGAAGACCATAGAGGGCTTTGGTGAAAAAGGAAATATCCTCCGATGAAATCTGGAAAGAAGCTTTCTGAGAAACTGCTTAGTGTTCTGTTAATTCATCTCACGGAGTAACATCTGTATTTCATGGATCTCTTTGCTAGCCTTATTTCTGTGGAATCTGAAAACAGATATTTCGGATCCCTTTGAAGACTATAGGGCCAAAGGAAATATCCTCCGATAACTAAGCGAAAGAAGCTTTCTGAGAAACTTCTTTGTGTTCTGTGAAATCATCTCACAGAGTTACAGCTTTCCCCTCAAGAAGCCTTTCGCTAAGACAGTTCTTGTGGAATTGGCCAAGTGATATTTGGAAGCCCATAGAGGGCTATGGTGAAAAAGGAAATATCCTCAGATGAAATCTGGAAAGAAGCTTTCTGAGAAACTGCTCTGTGATGTGTGACTTCCACTCACAGAGTTACTTCTGTATTTCGTGGATCTCTTTGCTAGCCTTATTTCTGTGGAATCTGAGAACAGATATTTCGGATCCCTTTGAAGACTATAGGGCCAAAGGAAATATCCTCCGATAATTAAGAGAAAGAAGCTTTCTGAGAAACTTCTTTGTGTTCTGTGAAATCATCTCACAGAGTTACAGCTTTCCCCACCAGAAGCCTTTCGCTAAGACAGTTCTTTTGGAATTGGCAAAGTGATATTTGGAAGCCCATAGAGGGCTATGGTGAAAAAGGAAATATCCTCCGATGAAATCTGGAAAGAAGCTTTCTGAGAAATTGCTTAGTGTTCTGTTAATTCATCTCACAGAGTTACATCTGTATTTCGTGGATCTCTTTGCTAGCCTTATTTCTGTGGAATCTGAGAACAGATATTTCGGATCCCTTTGAAGACTATAGGGACAAAGGAAATATCCTCCGATGACTAAGAGAAAGAAGCTTTGTGAGAAACTTCTTTGTGTTCTGTGAAATCATCTCACAGAGTTTCAGCTTTCCCCTCAAGAAGCCTTTCGCTAAGACAGTTCTTGTGGAATGGGCAAAGTGATATTTGGAAGCCCATAGAGGGCTATGGTGAAAAAGGAAATATCCTCCGATGAAATCTGGAAAGAAGCTTTCTGAGAAACTGCTATGAGTTCTGTTATTTCATCTCACAGAGTTACTTCTATATGTCGTGGATCTCTTTGCTAGCCTTATTTCTGTGGAATCTGAGAACAGATATTTCAGATCCCTTTGAAGACTATAGGGCCAAAGGAAATATCCTCCGATAACAAAGAGAAAGAAGCTTTCTGAGAAACTTCTTTGTGTTCTGTGAAATCATCTCACAGAGTTACAGCTTTCCCCTCAAGAAGCCTTTCGCTAAGACAGTTCTTGTGGAATTGGCAAAGTGATATTTGGAAGCCCTTAGAGGGGTATGGTGAAAAAGGAAATAACCTCAGATGAAATCTGGAAAGAAGCTTTCTGAGAAACTGCTTAGTGTTCTGTTAATTCATCTCACAGAGTTACATCTGTATTTCGTGGATCTCTTGGCTAGCCTTATTTCTGTGTCATCTGACAACAGATATTTCGGATCCCTTTGAAGACTATAGGGCCAAAGGAAATATCCTCCGATAACTAAGAGAAAGAAGCTTTCTGAGAAACTTCTTTGTGTTCTATGAAATCATCTCACAGAGTTACAGCTTTCCCCTCAAGAAGCCTTTCGCTAAGACACTTCTTGTGGAATTGGCAAAGTGATATTTGGAAGCCCATAGAGGGCTATGGTGAAAAAGGAAATATCCTCCGATGAAATCTGGAAAGAAGCTTTCTGAGATACTGCTTAGTGTTCTGTTAATTCATCTCACAGAGTTACATCTGTATTTCGTGGATCTCTTTGCTAGCCTTATTTCTGTGGAATCTGAGAACACATATTTCGGATCCCTTTGAAGACTATAGGGCCAAAGTAAATATCCTCCTATAACTAAGAGAAAGAAGCTTTCTGAGAAACTTCTTTGTGTTCTGTGAAATCATCTCACATAGTTACAGCTTTCCCCTCAAGAAGCCTTTTGCGAAGACAGTTCTTGTGGAATTGGCAAAGTGATATTTGGAAGCCCATAGAGGGCTACGGTGAAAAAGGAAATATCCGCAGATGAAATCTGGAAAGAAGCTTTCTGAGAAACTGCTTAGTGTTCTTTTAATTCATCTCACAGAGTTACATCTTTATTATTTGGATCTCTTTGCTAGCCTTATTTCTGTGGAATCTGAGAACAGATATTTCGGATCCCTTTGAAGACTATAGGGCCAAAGGAAATATCCTCCGATAACAAAGAGAAAGAAGCTTTCTGAGAAACTACTTTGTGTTCTGTGAAATCATCTCACAGAGTTACAGCTTTCCCCTCAAGAAGCCTTTCGCTAAGACAGTTCTTGTGGAATTGGCAAAGTGATATTTGGAAGCCCATAGAGGGCTATGGTGAAAAAGGAAATATCCTCAGATGAAATCTGGAAAGAAGCTTTCTGAGAAACTGCTAAGAGTTCTGTTAATTCATCTCACAGAGTTACTTCTATATTTCGTGGATCTCATTGCTAGCCTTATTTCTGTGGAATCTGAGAACAGATATTTCGGATCCCTTTGAAGACTATAGGGCCAAAGGAAATATCCTCCGATAACAAAGAGAAAGAAGCTTTCTGAGAAACTTCTTTGTGTTCTGTGAAATCATCTCACAGAGTTACAGCTTTCCCCTCAAGAAGCCTTTCGCTAAGACAGTTCTTGTGGAATTGGCAAAGTGATATTTGGAAGCCCATAGAGGGCTATGGTGAAAAAGGAAATAACCTCAGATGAAATCTGGAAAGAAGCTTTCTGAGAAACTGCTTAGTGTTCTGTTAATTCATCTGACAAAGTTACATCTGTATTTCGTGGATCTCTTGGCTAGCCTTATTTCTGTGGAATCTGACAAAAGATATTTCGGATCCCTTTGAAGACTATAGGGCCAAAGGAAATATCCTCCGATAACGAAGAGAAAGAAGCTTTCTGAGAAACTTCTTTGTGTTCTGTGAAATGAGCTCACAGAGTTACAGCTTTCCCCACAAGAAGCCTTTCGCTATGACAGTTCTTTTGGAATTGGCAAAGTGATATTTGGAAGCCCATAGGGGGCTATGGTGAAAAAGGAAATATCCTCAGATGAAATCTGGAAAGAAGCTTCCTGAGAAACTGCTTAGTGTTCTGTTAATTCATCTCACAGAGTTACATCTGTATTTCGTGGATCTCTTTGCTAGCCTTATTTCTGTGGAATCTGAGAACAGATATTTCGGATCCCTTTGAAGACTATAGGGCCAAAGGAAATATCCTCCGATAACAAAGAGAAAGAAGCTTTGTGAGAAATTTCTTTGTGTTCTATGTAATCATCTCACAGAGTTACAGCTTTCCCCTCAAGAAGCCTTTCGCTAAGACAGTTCTTGTGGAATTGGCAAAGTGATATTTGGAAGCCCATAGAGGGCTATGGTGAAAAAGGAAATATCCTCAGATGAAATCTGGAAAGAAGCTTTCTGAGAAACTGCTCTGTGATGTGTGACTTCCACTCACAGCGTTACATCTGTATTTCGTTGATCTCTTTGCTAGCCTTATTTCTGTGGAATCTGAGAACAGATATTTCGGATCCCTTTGAAGACTATAGGGCCAAAGGAAATATCCTCCGATAACTAAGAGAAAGAAGCTTTCTGAAAAACTTCTTTGTGTTCTGTGAAATCATCTCACAGAGTTACAGCTTTCCCCTCAAGAAGCCTTTCGCCAAGAGAGTTCTTGTGGGATTGGCAAGTGATATTTGGAAGCCCATAGAGGGCTATGGTGAAAAAGGAAATATCCTCCGATGAAATCTGGAAAGAAGCTTTCTGAAAAACTCCATAGTGTTCTGTTCATTCATCTCACAGAGTTACATCTGTATTTCGTGGATGTCTTTGCTAGCCTTATTTCTGTGGAATCTGAGAACAGGTATTTCAGATCCCTTTGAAGACTATAGGGCCAAAGGAAATATCCTCCGATAACTAAGAGAAAGAAGCTTTCTTAGAAACTTCTTTGTGTTCTGTGAAATCATCTCACAGAGTTACAGCTTTCCCCTCAAGAAGCCTTTCGCTAAGACAGTTCTTGTGGAATTGGCAAAGTGATATTTGGAAGCCCATAGAGGGCTATGGTGAAAAAGGAAATATCCTCCGATGAAATCTGGAAAGAAGCTTTCTGAGAAACTGCTTAGTGTTCTGTTAATTCATCTCACAGGGGTACATCTGTATTTCGTGGATCTCTTTGCTAGCCCTATTTCTGTGGAATCTGACAACAGATATTTCGGATCCCTTTGAAGACTATAGGG
Organism: Macaca nemestrina; assembly: GCF_043159975.1. Lineage (NCBI taxonomy): Eukaryota > Metazoa > Chordata > Mammalia > Primates > Cercopithecidae > Macaca > Macaca nemestrina. The sequence goes on along the minus strand of NC_092130.1, from coordinate 133,122,420 downwards.
CCAAAGGAAATATCCTCCGATAACTAAGAGAAAGAAGCTTTCTGAGAAACTTCTTTGTGTTCTGTGAAATCATCTCACAGAGTTACAGCTTTCCTCTAAAGAAGCCTTTCGCTAAGACAGTTCTTGTGGAATTGGCAAAGTGATATTTGGAAGCCCATAGAGGGCTATGGTGAAAAAGGAAATATCCTCAGTTGAAATCTGGAAAGAAGGTTTCTGAGAAACTACTTAGTGTTCTGTTAATTCATCTCACAGAGTTACATCTATATTTCGTGGATCTCTTTGCTAGCCTTATTTCTGTGGAATCTGAGAACAGATATTTCGGATCCCTTTGAAGACTATAGGGCCAAAGGAAATATCCTCCGATAACTAAGAGAAAGAAGCTTTCTGAGAAACTTCTTTGTGTTCTGTGAAATCATCTCACAGAGTTACAGCTTTCCCCTCAAGAAGAATTTCGCTAAGACAGTTCTTATGGAATTGGCCAAGTGATATTTGGAAGCCCATAGAGGGCTATGGTGAAAAAGGAAATATCCTCCGATGAAATCTGGAAAGAAGCCTTCTGAGAAACTGCTTAGTGTTCTGTTAATTCATCTCACAGAGTTACATCTGTATTTCGTGGATCTCTTTGCTATCCTTATTTCTGTGGAATCTGAGAACTGATATTTCGGATCCCTTTGAAGACTATAGGGCCAAAGGAAATATCCTCCGATAACTAAGAAAAAGAAGCTTTCTGAGAAACTTCTTTGTGTTCTGTGAAATCATCTCACAGAGTTACAGCTTTCCCCTCAAGAAGCCTTTCGCTAAGACAGTTCTTGTGGAATTGGCAAAGTGATATTTGGAAGCCCATAGAGGGCTATGGTGAAAAAGGAAATATCCTCCGATGAAATCTGGAAAGAAGCTTTCTGAGAAACTTAGTGTTCTGTTAATTCATCTCACAGAGTTACATCTATATTTCGTGGATCTCTTTGCTAGCCTTATTTCTGTGGAATCTGAGAACAGATATTTCAGATCCCTTTGAAGACTATAGTGCCAAAGGAAATATCCTCCGAAAACTAAGAGAAAGAAGCTTTCTGAGAAACTTCTTTGTGTTCTGTGAAATGAGCTTACAGAGTTACAGCTTTCCCCTCAAGAAGCCTTTCGCTAAGACAGTTCTTGTGGAATTGGCAAAGTGATATTTGGAAGCCCATAGAGGGCTATGGTGAAAAAGGAAATATCCTCAGATGAAATCTGGAAAGAAGCTTTCTGAGAAACTGCTCTGTGACGTGTGACATCCACTCACAGAGTTAGATCTGTAATTCGTTGATCTCTTTGCTAGCCTTATTTCTGTGGAATCTGAGAACAGATATTTCGGATCCCTTTGAAGACTATAGGGCCAAAGGAAATATCCTCCGATAACTAAGAGAAAGAAGCTTTCTGAGAAACCTCTTTGTGTTCTGTGAAATCATCTCACAGAGTTACAGCTTTCCCCCAAGAAGCCTTTCGCTAAGACAGTTCTTGTGGAATTGGCAAAGTGATATTTGGAAGCCCATAGAGGGCTATGGTGAAAAAGGAAATATCCTCCGATGAAATCTGGAAAGAAGCTTTCTGAGAAACTGCTTAGTGTTCTGTTAATTCATCTCACAGGGGTACATCTGTATTTCGTGGATCTCTTTGCTAGCCTTATTTCTGTGGAATCTGAGAACAGATATTTCGGATCCCTTTGAAGACTATAGGGCCAAAGAAAATATCCTCCGATAACTAAGAGAAAGAAGCTTTCTGAGAAACTTCTTTGTGTTCTGTGAAATCATCTCACAGAGTTACAGCTTTCCTCTAACGAAGCCTTTCGCTAAGACAGTTCTTGTGGAATTGGCAAAGTGATATTTGGAAGCCCATAGAGGGCTATGGTGAAAAAGGAAATATCCTCAGTTGAATTCTGGAAAGAAGCTTTCTGAGAAACTACTTAGTGTTCTGTTAATTCATCTCACAGAGTTACATCTATATTTCGTGGATCTCTTTGCTAGCCTTATTTCTGTGGAATCTGAGAACAGATATTTCGGATCCCTTTGAAGACTATAGGGCCAAAGGAAATATCCTCCGATAACTAAGAGAAAGAAGCTTTCTGAGAAACTTCTTTGTGTTCTGTGAAATCATCTCACAGAGTTACAGCTTTCCCCTCAAGAAGAATTTCGCTAAGACAGTTCTTATGGAATTGGCCAAGTGATATTTGGAAGCCCATAGAGGGCTATGGTGAAAAAGGAAATATCCTCCGATGAAATCTGGAAAGAAGCCTTCTGAGAAACTGCTTAGTGTTCTGTTAATTCATCTCACAGAGTTACATCTGTATTTCGTGGATCTCTTTGCTATCCTTATTTCTGTGGAATCTGAGAACTGATATTTCGGATCCCTTTGAAGACTATAGGGCCAAAGGAAATATCCTCCGATAACTAAGAGAAAGAAGCTTTCTGAGAAACTTCTTTGTGTTCTGTGAAATCATCTCACAGAGTTACAGCTTTCCCCTCAAGAAGCCTTTCACTAAGACAGTTCTTGTGGAATTGGCAAAGTGATATTTGGAAGCCCATAGAGGGCTATGGTGAAAAAGGAAATATCCTCCGATGAAATCTGGAAAGAAGCTTTCTGAGAAACTTAGTGTTCTGTTAATTCATCTCACAGAGTTACATCTATATTTCGTGGATCTCTTTGCTAGCCTTATTTCTGTGGAATCTGAGAACAGATATTTCAGATCCCTTTGAAGACTATAGTGCCAAAGGAAATATCCTCCGAAAACTAAGAGAAAGAAGCTTTCTGAGAAACTTCTTTGTGTTCTGTGAAATGAGCTTACAGAGTTACAGCTTTCCCCTCAAGAAGCCTTTCGCTAAGACAGTTCTTGTGGAATTGGCAAAGTGATATTTGGAAGCCCATAGAGGGCTATGGTGAAAAAGGAAATATCCTCAGATGAAATCTGGAAAGAAGCTTTCTGAGAAACTGCTTAGTGTTCTGTTAATTCATCTCACAGAGTTACATCTGTATTTCGTGGATCTCTTTGCTAGCCTTATTTCTGTGGAATCTGAGAACAGATATTTCGGATCCCTTTGAAGACTATAGGGCCAAAGGAAATATCCTCCGATACAAAGAGAAAGAAGCTTTGTGAGAAATTTCTTTGTGTTCTATGTAATCATCTCACAGAGTTACAGCTTTCCCCTCAAGAAGCCTTTCGCTAAGATAGTTCTTGTGGAATTGGAAAAGTGATATTTGGAAGCCCATAGAGGTCTATGGTGAAAAAGGAAATATCCTCAGATGAAATCTGGAAAGAAGCTTTCTGAGAAACTGCTTAGTGTTCTGTTAATTCATCTCACAGAGTTACATCTGTATTTCGTGGATCTCTTTGCTAGCCCTATTTCTGTGGAATCTGACAACAGATATTTCGGATCCCTTTGAAGACTATAGGGCCAAAGGAAATATCCTCCGATAAAAAAGAGAAAGAAGCTTTCTGAGAAACTTCTTTGTGTTCTGTGAAATCATCTCACAGAGTTACAGCTTTCCCCTCAAGAAGCCTTTCGCTAAGACAGTTCTTGTGGAATTGGCAAAGTCATATTTGAAGCCCCTAGAGGGCTATGGTGAAAAAGGAAATATCCTCAGATGAAATCTGGAAAGAAGCTTTCTGAGAAACTGCTCTGTGATGTGTGACTTCCACTCACAGAGTTACATCTGTATTTCGTGGATCACTTTGCTAGCCTTATTTCTGTGGAATCTGACAACAGATATTTCGGATCCCTTTGAAGACTATAGGGCCAAAGGAAATATCCTCCGATAACAAAGAGAAAGAAGCTTTCTGAGAAACTTCTTTGTGTTCTGTGAAGTCATCTCACAGAGATACAGCTTTCCCCTCAAGAAGCCTTTCGCTAAGACAGTTCTTGTGGAATTGGCAAAGTGATATTTGGAAGCCCTTAGAGGTCTATGGTGAAAAAGGAAATATCCTCAGATGAAATCTGGAAAGAAGTTTTCTGAGAAACTGCTTAGTGTTCTGTTAATTCATCTCACAGAGTTACATCTGTATTTCTTGGATCTCTTTGCTAGCCTTATTTCTGTGGAATCTGAAAACAGATATGCCGGATCCCTTTGAAGACTATAGGGCCAAAGGAAATATCCTCCGATAACTAAGAGAAAGAAGCTTTCTGAGAAACTTCTTTGTGTTCTGTGAAATCATCTCACAGAGTTACAGCTTTCCCCTCAAGAAGCCTTTCGCTAAGACAGTTCTTGTGGAATTGGCAAAGTGATATTTGGAAGCCCATAGAGGGCTATGGTGAAAAAGGAAATATCCATAGATGAAATCTCGAAAGAAGCTTTCTGAGAAACTGCTTAGTGTTCTGTTAATTCATCTCACAGAGTTACATCTATATTTCGTGGATCTCTTTGCTAGCCTTATTTCTGTGGAATGTGAGAACAGATATTTCGGATCCCTTTGAAGACTATAGGGCCAAAGGAAATATCCTCCGAAAACTAAGAGAAAGAAGCTTTCTGAGAAACTTCTTTGTGTTCTGTGAAATCATCTCACAGAGTTACAGCTTTCCCCTCAAGAAGCCTTTCGCTAAGACACTTCTTGTGGAATTGGCAAAGTGATATTGGAAGCCCATAGAGGGCTATTGTGAAAAAGGAAATATCCTCAGATGAAATCTGGAAAGAAGCTTTCTGAGAAACTGCTTAGTGTTCTGTTAATTCATCTCACAGAGTTACATCTGTATTTCGTGGATCTCTTTGCTAGCCGTATTTCTGTGGAATCTGAGAACAGATATTTCGGATCCCTTTGAAGACTATAGGGCGAAAGGAAATGTCCTCCGATAACAAAGAGAAAGAAGCTTTGTGAGAAACTTCTTTGTGTTCTGTGAAATCATCTCACAGAGTTACAGCTTTCCCCTCAAGAAGCCTTTCGCTAAGACAGTTCTTGTGGAATTGGCAAAGTGATATTTGGAAGCCCATAGAGGGCTATGGTGAAAAAGGAAATATCCTCAGATGAAATCTGGAAAGAAGCTTTGTGAGAAACTGCTCTGTGACGTGTGACATCCACTCACAGAGTTAGATCTGTAATTCGTTGATCTCTTTGCTAGCCTTATTTCTGTGGAAACTGAGAACAGATATTTCGGATCCCTTTGAAGACTATAGGGCCAAAGGAAATATCCTCCGATAACTAAGAGAAAGAAGCTTTCTGAGAAACCTCTTTGTGTTCTGTGAAATCATCTCACAGAGTTACAGCTTTCCCCCAAGAAGCCTTTCGCTAAGTCAGTTCTTGTGGAATTGGCAAAGTGATATTTGGAAGCCCATAGAGGGCTATGGTGAAAAAGGAAATATCCTCCGATGAAATCTGGAAAGAAACTTTCTGAGAAACTGCTTAGTGTTCTTTTAATTCATGTCACAGAGTTACTTCTATATTTCGTGGATCTCTTTGCTAGCCTTATTTCTGTGGAATTTGAGAACAGATATTTCGGATCCCTTTGAAGACTATAGGGCCAAAGGAAATATCCTCGGATAACAAAGAGAAAGAAGCTTTCTGAGAAACTTCTTTGTGTTCCGTGAAATCATCTCACAGAGTTACAGCTTTCCCCTCCAGAAGCCTTTCGCTAAGACAGTTCTTGTGGAATTGGTAAAGTGATATTTGGAAGCCCATAGAGGGCTATGGTGAAAAAGGAAATATCCTCCGATGAAATCTGGAAAGAAGCTTTCTGAGAAACTGCTCTGTGATGTGTGACTTCTACTCACAGAGTTACATCTGTATTTCGTGGATCACTTTGCTAGCCTTATTTCTGTGGAATCTGACAACAGATATTTCGGATCCCTTTGAAGACTATAGGGCCAAAGGAAATATCCTCTGATAACTAAGAGAAAGAAGGTTTCTGAGAAACTTCTTTGTGTTCTGTGAAATGAGCTCACAGAGTTACAGCTTTCCCCCCAAGAAGCCTTTTGCTAAGACAGTTCTTTTGGAATTGGCAAAGTGATATTTGGAAGCCCATAGAGGGCTATGGTGAAAAAGGAAATATCCTCCGATGAAATCTGGAAAGAAGCTTTCTGAGAAACTACTTAGTGTTCTGTTAATTCATCTCACAGAGTTACATCTATATTTCGTGGATCTCTTTGCTAGCCTTATTTCTTTGGAATCTGAGAACAGATATTTCGGATCCCTTTGAAGACTATAGGGCCAAAGGAAATATCCTCCGATATCTAAGAGAAAGAAGCTTTCTGAGAAACTTCTTTGTGTTCTGTGAAATCATCTCACAGAGTTACAGCTTTCCCCTCAAGAAGAATTTCGCTAAGACAGTTCTTATGGAATTGGCCAAGTGATATTTGGAAGCCCATAGAGGGCTATGTTGAAAAAGGAAATATCCTCAGATGAAATCTGGAAAGAAGCCTTCTGAGAAACTGCTTAGTGTTCTGTTAATTCATCTCACAGAGTTACATCTGTATTTCGTGGATCTCTTTGCTATCCTTATTTCTGTGGAATCTGAGAACAGATATTTCGGATCCCTTTGAAGACTATAGGGCCAAAGGAAATATCCTCCGATAACTAAGAGAAAGAAGCTTTCTGAGAAACTTCTTTGTGTTCTGTGAAATCATCTCACAGAGTTACAGCTTTCCCCTCAAGAAGCCTTTCGCTACGACAGTTCTTGTGGAATTGGCAAAGTGATATTTGGAAGCCCATAGAGGGCTATGGTGAAAAAGGAAATATCCTCCGATGAAATCTGGAAAGAAGCTTTCTGAGAAACTTAGTGTTCTGTTAATTCATCTCACAGAGTTACATCTATATTTCGTGGATCTCTTTGCTAGCCTTATTTCTGTGGAATCTGAGAACAGATATTTCGTATCCCTTTGAAGACTATAGTGCCAAGGAAATATCCTCCGAAAACTAAGAGAAAGAAACTTTCTGAGAAACTTCTTTGTGTTCTGTGAAATGAGCTCACAGAGTTACAGCTTTCCCCTCAAGAAGCCTTTCGCTAAGACAGTTCTTGTGGAATTGGCAAAGTGATATTTGGAAGCCCATAGAAGGCTAAGGTGAAAAAGGAAATATCCTCAGATGAAATCTGGAAAGAAGGTTTCTGAGAAACTGCTTAGTGTTCTGTTAATTCATCTCACAGAGTTACATCTGTATTTCGTGGATCTCTTTGCTAGCCTTATTTCTGTGGAATCTGAGAACAGATATTTCGGATCCCTTTGAAGATTATAGGGCCAAAGGAAATATCCTCCGATAACAAAGAGAAAGAAGCTTTGTGAGAAATTTCTTTGTGTTCTATGTAATCATCTCACAGAGTTACAGCTTTCCCCTCAAGAAGCCTTTCGCTAAGATAGTTCTTGTGGAATTGGAAAAGTGATATTTGGAAGCCCATAGAGGGCTATGGTGAAAAAGGAAATATAATCAGATGAAATCTGGAAAGAAGCTTTCTGAGAAACTGCTCTGTGATGTGTGACTTCCACTCACAGAGTTACATCTGTATTTCGTGGATCACTTTGCTAGCCTTATTTCTGTGGAATCTGACAACAGATATTTCGGATCCCTTTGAAGACTATAGGGCCAAAGGAAATATCCTCCGATAACTAAGAGAAAGAAGCTTTCTGAGAAACTTCTTTGTGTTCTGTTAAATGAGCTCACAGAGTTACAGCTTTCCCCTCAAGAAGCCTTTCGCTAAGACAGTTCTTGTGGAATTGGCAAAGTGATATTTGGAAGCCCATAGAGGGCTATGGTGAAAAAGGAAATATCCTCCGATGAAATCTGGAAAGAAGCTTTCTGAGAAACTGCTTAGTGTTCTGTTAGTTCATCTCACAGAGTTACATCTATATTTCGTGGATCTCTTTGCTAGCCTTATTTCTGTGGAATCTGAGAACAGATATTTCGGATCCCTTTGAAGACTATAGGGCCAAAGGAAATATCCTCCGATAACAAAGAGAAAGAAGCTTTCTGAGAAACTTCTTTGTGTTCTGTGAAATCATCTCACAGAGTTACAGCTTTCCCCTCAAGAAGCCTTTCGCTAAGACAGTTCTTGTGGAATTGGCAAAGTGATATTTGGAAGCCCATAGAGGGCTATGGTGAAAAAGGAAATATCCTCAGATGAAATCTGGAAAGAAGCTTTCTGAGAAACTGCTTAGTGTTCTGTTAATTCATCTCACAGAGTTACATCTGTATTTCGTGGAACTCTTTGCTAGCCTTATTTCTGTGGAATCTGAGAACAGATATTTCGGATCCCTTTGAAGACTATAGGGCCAAAGGAAATATCCTCCGATAACAAAGAGAAAGAAGCTTTGTGAGAAATTTCTTTGTGTTCTATGTAATCATCTCACAGAGTTACAGCTTTCCCCTCAAGAAGCCTTTCGCTAAGATAGTTCTTGTGGAATTGGAAAAGTGATATTTGGAAGCCCATAGAGGGCTATGGTGAAAAAGGAAATATCCTCAGATGAAATCTGGAAACAAGCTTTCTGAGAAACTGCTCTGTGATGTGTGACTTCCACTCACAGAGTTACATCTGTATTTCGTGGATCACTTTGCTAGCCTTATTTCTGTGGAATCTGACAACAGATATTTCGGATCCCTTTGAAGACTATAGGGCCAAAGGAAATATCCTCCGATAACAAAGAGAAAGAAGCTTTCTGAGAAACTTCTTTGTGTTCTGTGAAATCATCTCACAGAGTTACAGCTTTCCCCTCAAGAAGCCTTTCGCTAAGACAGTTCTTGTGGAATTGGCCAAGTGATATTTGGAAGCCCATGGAGGTCTATGGTGAAAAAGGAAATATCCTCAGATGAAATCTGGAAAGAAGTTTTCTGAGAAACTGCTTAGTGTTCTGTTAATTCATCTCACAGAGTTACATCTGTATTTCTTGGATCTCTTTGCTAGCCTTATTTCTGTGGAATCTGAAAACAGATATTCCGGATCCCTTTGAAGACTATAGGGCCTAAGGAAATATCCTCCGATAACTAAGAGAAAGAAGCTTTCTGAGAAACTTCTTTGTGTTCTGTGAAATCATCTCACAGAGTTACAGCTTTCCCCTCAAGAAGCCTTTCGCTAAGACAGTTCTTGTGGAATTGGCAAAGTGATATTTGGAAGCCCATAGAGGGCTATGGTGAAAAAGGAAATATCCATAGATGAAATCTCGAAAGAAGCTTTCTGAGAAACTGCTTAATGTTCTGTTAATTCATCTCACAGAGTTACATCTATATTTCGTGGATCTCTTTGCTAGCCTTATTTCTGTGGAATCTGAGAACAGATATTTCGGATCCCTTTGAAGACTATAGGGCTAAAGGAAATATCCTCCGAAAACTAAGAGAAAGAAGCTTTCTGAGAAACTTCTTTGTGTTCTGTGAAATCATCTCACAGAGTTACAGCTTTCCCCTCAAGAAGCCTTTCGCTAAGACACTTCTTGTGGAATTGGCAAAGTGATATTGGAAGCCCATAGAGGGCTATGGTGAAAAAGGAAATATCCTCAGATGAAATCTGGAAAGAAGCTTTCTGAGAAACTGCTTAGTGTTCTGTTAATTCATCTCACAGAGTTACATCGGTATTTCGTGGATCTCTTTGCTAGCCTTATTTCTGTGGAATCTGAGAACAGATATTTCGGATCCCTTTGAAGACTATAGGGCGAAAGGAAATGTCCTCCGATAACAAAGAGAAAGAAGCTTTGTGAGAAACTTCTTTGTGTTCTGTGAAATCATCTCACAGAGTTACAGCTTTCCCCTCAAGAGGCCTTTCGCTAAGACAGTTCTTGTGGAATTGGCAAAGTGATATTTGGAAGCCCATAGAGGGCTATGGTGAAAAAGGAAATATCCTCAGATGAAATCTGGAAAGAAGCTTTCTGAGAAACTGCTCTGTGACGTGTGACATCTACTCACAGAGTTAGATCTGTAATTCGTTGATCTCTTTGCTAGCCTTATTTCTGTGGAAACTGAGAACAGATATTTCGGATCCCTTTGAAGACTATAGGGCCAAAGGAAATATCCTCCGATAACTAAGAGAAAGAAGCTTTCTGAGAAACCTCTTTGTGTTCTGTGAAATCATCTCACAGAGTTACAGCTTTCCCCTCAAGAAGCCTTTCGCTAAGACAGTTCTTGTGGAATTGGCAAAGTGATATTTGGAAGCCCATAGAGGGCTATGGTGAAAAAGGAAATATCCTCCGATGAAATCTGGAAAGAAGCTTTCTGAGAAACTGTTTAGTGTTCTGTTAATTCATCTCACAGAGTTACATCTGTATTTCGTGGATCACTTGGCTAGCCTTATTTCTGTGGAATCTGAGAACAGATATTTCGGATCCCTTTGAAGACTATAGGGCCAAAGGAAATATCCTCCGATTACTAAGAGAAAGAAGCTTTATGAGAAACTTCTTTGTGTTCTGTGAAATCATCTCACAGAGTTACAGCTCTCCCCTCAACAAGCCTTTCGCTAAGACAGTTCTTGTGGAATTGGCAAAGTGATATTTGGAAGCCCATAGAGGGCTATGGTGAAAAAGGAAATATCCTCAGATGAAATCTGGAAAGAAGGTTTCTGAGAAACTGCTTAGTGTTCTGTTAATTCATCTCACAGAGTTACATCTGTATTTCGTGGATCTCTTTGCTAGCCTTATTTCTGTGGAATCTGAGAACAGATATTTCGGATCCCTTTGAAGACTATAGGGCCAAAGGAAATTCCTCCGATAACAAAGAGAAAGAAGCTTTGTGAGAAATTTCTTTGTGTTCTATGTAATCATCTCACAGAGTTACAGCTTTCCCCTCAAGAAGCCTTTCGCTAAGACAGTTCTTGTGGAATTGGCAAAGTGATATTTGGAAGCCCATAGAGGGCTATGGTGAAAAAGGAAATATCCTCAGATGAAATCTGGAAAGAAGCTTTCTGAGAAACTGCTTAGTGTTCTGTTAATTCATCTCACAGAGTTACATCTGTATTTCGTGGATATCTTTGCTAGGCTTATTTCTGTGGAATCTGAGAACAGATATTTCGAATCCCTTTGAAGACTATAGAGCCAAAGGAAATATCCTCGGAAAACTAAGAGAAAGAAGCTTTCTGAGAAACTTCTTTGTGTTCGGTGAAATCATCTCACAGAGTTACAGCTTTCCCCTCAAGAAGCCTTTCGCAAAGACAGTTCTTGTGGAATTGGCAAAGTGATATTTGGAAGCCCATAGAGGGCTATGGTGAAAAAGGAAATATCCTCAGATGAAATCTGGAAAGAAGCTTTCTGAGAAACTGCTTAGTGTTCTGTTAATTCATCTCACAGAGTTACATCTGTATTTCGTGGATCTCTTTGCTAGGCTTATTTCTGTGGAATCTGAGAACAGATATTTCGGATCCCTTTGAAGACAATAGGGCCAAAGGAAATATCCTCCGATAACAAGGAGAAAGAAGCTTTCTGAGAAATTTCTTTGTTTTCTATGTAATCATCTCACAGAGTTACAGCTTTCCCCTCAAGAAGCCTTTCGCTAAGACAGTTCTTGTGGAATTGGCAAAGTGATATTTGGAAGCCCATAGAGGGCTATGGTGAAAAAGGAAATATCCTCAGATGAAATCTGGAAAGAAGCTTTCTGAGAAACTGCTTAGTGTTCTGTTAATTCATCTCACAGAGTTACATCTGTATTTCGTGGATCTCTTTCCTAGCCTTATTTCTGTGGAATCTGAGAACAGATATTTCGGATCCCTTTGAAGACTATAGGGCCAAAGGAAATATCCTCCGATAACTAAGAGAAAGAAGCTTTCTGAGAAACTTCTTTGTGTTATGTGAAATCATCTCACAGAGTTACAGCTTTCCCCTCAAGAAGCCTTTCGCTAAGACAGTTCTTGTGGAATTGGCAAAGTGATATTTGGAAGCCCATAGAGGGCTATGGTGAAAAAGGAAATATCCTCCGATGAAATCTGGAAAGAAGCTTTCTGAGAAACTGCTTAGTGTTCTGTTGATTCATCTCACAGAGTTACATCTGTATTTCGTGGATCTCTTTGCTAGCCTTATTTCTGTGGAATCTGACAACAGATATTTCGGATCCCTTTGAAGACTATAGGGCCAAAGGAAATATCCTCCGATAACAAAGAAAAAGAAGCTTTCTGAGAAACTTCTTTGTGTTCTGTGAAATCATCTCACAGAGTTTCAGTTTTCCCCTTAAGAAGCCTTTCGCTAAGACAGTTCTTGTGGAATTGTCCAAGTGATATTTGGAAGCCCATAGAGGGCTATGGTGAAAAAGGAAATATCCTCCGATGAAATCTGGAAAGAAGCTTTCTGAGAAACTGCTTAGTGTTCCTTTAATTCATCTCACAGAGTTACATCTGTATTTCGTGGATCTCTTGGCTAGCCTTATTTCTGTGGAATCTGAGAACAGATACTTCGGATCCCTTTGAAGACTATAGGGCCAAAGGAAATATCCTCCGATAACAAAGAGAAAGAAGCTTTCTGAGAAACTTCTTTGTGTTCTGTGAAATCATCTCACAGAGTTACAGCTTTCCCCTCAAGAAGCCTTTCGCTAAGACAGTTCTTGTGGAATTGTCAAAGTGATATTTGGAAGCCCATAGAGGGCTATGGTGAAAAAGAAATATCCTCCGATGAAATCTGGAAAGAAGCTTTCTGAGAAACTGTTTAGTGTTCTGTTAATTCATCTCACAGAGTTACATCTATATTTCGAGGATCTCCTTGCTAGCCTTATTTCTGTGGAATCTGAGAACAGATATTTCGGATCCCTTTGAAGACTATAGGGCCAAAGGAAATATCCTCCGAAAACTAAGAGAAAGAAGCTTTCTGAGAAACTTCTTTAGTTCTGTGAAATGAGCTCACAGAGTTACAGCTTTCCCCTCAAGAAGCCTTTCGCTAAGACAGTTCTTGTTGAATTGGCAAAGTGATATTTGAAAGCCCATAGAGGGCTATGGTGAAAAAGGAAATATCCTCAGATGAAATCTGGAAAGAAGCTTTCTGAGAAACTGCTTAGTGTTCTGTTAATTCATCTCACAGAGTTACATCTGTATTTCGTGGATCTCTTTGCTACCTTATTTCTGTGGAATCTGAGAACAGATATTTCGGATCCCTTTGAAGACTATGGGGCCAAAGGAAATATCCTCCGATAACAAAGAGAAAGAAGCTTTGTGAGAAATTTCTTTGTGTTCCATGTAATCATCTCACAGAGTTACAGCTTTCCCCTCAAGAAGCCTTTCGCTAAGACAGTTCTTGTGGAATTGGCAAAGTGATATTTGGAAGCCCATAGAGGGCTATGGTGAAAAAGGAAATATCCTCCGATGAAATCTGGAAAGAAGCTTTCTGAGAAACTGCTTAGTGTTCTGTTAATTCATCTCACAGAGTTACATCTGTATTTCGTGGATCTCTTTGCTAGCCTTATTTCTGTGGAATCTGAGAACAGATATTTCGGATCCCTTTGAAGACTATAGGGCGAAAGGAAATGTCCTCCGATAACAAAGAGAAAGAAGCTTTGTGAGAAACTTCTTTGTGTTCTGTGAAATCATCTCACAGAGTTACAGCTTTCCCCTCAAGAAGCCTTTCGCTAAGACAGTTCTTGTGGAATTGGCAAAGTGATATTTGGAAGCCCATAGAGGGCTATGGTGAAAAAGGAAATATCCTCAGATGAAATCTGGAAAGAAGCTTTGTGAGAAACTGCTCTGTGACGTGTGACATCCACTCACAGAGTTAGATCTGTAATTCGTTGATCTCTTTGCTAGCCTTATTTCTGTGGAAACTGAGAACAGATATTTCGGATCCCTTTGAAGACTATAGGGCCAAAGGAAATATCCTCCGATAACTAAGAGAAAGAAGCTTTCTGAGAAACCTCTTTGTGTTCTGTGAAATCATCTCACAGAGTTACAGCTTTCCCCCAAGAAGCCTTTCGCTAAGTCAGTTCTTGTGGAATTGGCAAAGTGATATTTGGAAGCCCATAGAGGGCTATGGTGAAAAAGGAAATATCCTCCGATGAAATCTGGAAAGAAACTTTCTGAGAAACTGCTTAGTGTTCTTTTAATTCATGTCACAGAGTTACTTCTATATTTCGTGGATCTCTTTGCTAGCCTTATTTCTGTGGAATTTGAGAACAGATATTTCGGATCCCTTTGAAGACTATAGGGCCAAAGGAAATATCCTCGGATAACAAAGAGAAAGAAGCTTTCTGAGAAACTTCTTTGTGTTCCGTGAAATCATCTCACAGAGTTACAGCTTTCCCCTCCAGAAGCCTTTCGCTAAGACAGTTCTTGTGGAATTGGTAAAGTGATATTTGGAAGCCCATAGAGGGCTATGGTGAAAAAGGAATATCCTCCGATGAAATCTGGAAAGAAGCTTTCTGAGAAACTGCTCTGTGATGTGTGACTTCTACTCACAGAGTTACATCTGTATTTCGTGGATCACTTTGCTAGCCTTATTTCTGTGGAATCTGAGAACAGATATTTCGGATCCCTTTGAAGACTATAGGGCCAAAGGAAATATCCTCCGATAACAAAGAGAAAGAAGCTTTGTGAGAAATTTCTTTGTGTTCTATGTAATCATCTCACAGAGTTACAGCTTTCCCCTCAAGAAGCCTTTCGCTAAGATAGTTCTTGTGGAATTGGAAAAGTGATATTTGGAAGCCCATAGAGGGCTATGGTGAAAAAGGAAATATCCTCAGATGAAATCTGGAAACAAGCTTTCTGAGAAACTGCTCTGTGATGTGTGACTTCCATTCACAGAGTTACATCTGTATTTCGTGGATCACTTTGCTAGCCTTATTTCTGTGGAATCTGACAACAGATATTTCGGATCCCTTTGAAGACTATAGGGCCAAAGGAAATATCCTCCGATAACAAAGAGAAAGAAGCTTTCTGAGAAACTTCTTTGTGTTCTGTGAAATCATCTCACAGAGTTACAGCTTTCCCCTCAAGAAGCCTTTCGCTAAGACAGTTCTTGTGGAATTGGCCAAGTGATATTTGGAAGCCCATGGAGGTCTATGGTGAAAAAGGAAATATCCTCAGATGAAATCTGGAAAGAAGTTTTCTGAGAAACTGCTTAGTGTTCTGTTAATTCATCTCACAGTGTTACATCTGTATTTCTTGGATCTCTTTGCTAGCCTTATTTCTGTGGAATCTGAAAACAGATATTCCGGATCCCTTTGAAGACTATAGGGCCTAAGGAAATATCCTCCGATAACTAAGAGAAAGAAGCTTTCTGAGAAACTTCTTTGTGTTCTGTGAAATCATCTCACAGAGTTACAGCTTTCCCCTCAAGAAGCCTTTCGCTAAGACAGTTCTTGTGGAATTGGCAAAGTGATATTTGGAAGCCCATAGAGGGCTATGGTGAAAAAGGAAATATCCATAGATGAAATCTCGAAAGAAGCTTTCTGAGAAACTGCTTAATGTTCTGTTAATTCATCTCACAGAGTTACATCTATATTTCGTGGATCTCTTTGCTAGCCTTATTTCTGTGGAATCTGAGAACAGATATTTCGGATCCCTTTGAAGACTATAGGGCTAAAGGAAATATCCTCCGAAAACTAAGAGAAAGAAGCTTTCTGAGAAACTTCTTTGTGTTCTGTGAAATCATCTCACAGAGTTACAGCTTTCCCCTCAAGAAGCCTTTCGCTAAGACACTTCTTGTGGAATTGGCAAAGTGATATTGGAAGCCCATAGAGGGCTATGGTGAAAAAGGAAATATCCTCAGATGAAATCTGGAAAGAAGCTTTCTGAGAAACTGCTTAGTGTTCTGTTAATTCATCTCACAGAGTTACATCGGTATTTCGTGGATCTCTTTGCTAGCCTTATTTCTGTGGAATCTGAGAACAGATATTTCGGATCCCTTTGAAGACTATAGGGCGAAAGGAAATGTCCTCCGATAACAAAGAGAAAGAAGCTTTGTGAGAAACTTCTTTGTGTTCTGTGAAATCATCTCACAGAGTTACAGCTTTCCCCTCAAGAGGCCTTTCGCTAAGACAGTTCTTGTGGAATTGGCAAAGTGATATTTGGAAGCCCATAGAGGGCTATGGTGAAAAAGGAAATATCCTCAGATGAAATCTGGAAAGAAGCTTTCTGAGAAACTGCTCTGTGACGTGTGACATCTACTCACAGAGTTAGATCTGTAATTCGTTGATCTCTTTGCTAGCCTTATTTCTGTGGAAACTGAGAACAGATATTTCGGATCCCTTTGAAGACTATAGGGCCAAAGGAAATATCCTCCGATAACTAAGAGAAAGAAGCTTTCTGAGAAACCTCTTTGTGTTCTGTGAAATCATCTCACAGAGTTACAGCTTTCCCCTCAAGAAGCCTTTCGCTAAGACAGTTCTTGTGGAATTGGCAAAGTGATATTTGGAAGCCCATAGAGGGCTATGGTGAAAAAGGAAATATCCTCCGATGAAATCTGGAAAGAAGCTTTCTGAGAAACTGTTTAGTGTTCTGTTAATTCATCTCACAGAGTTACATCTGTATTTCGTGGATCACTTGGCTAGCCTTATTTCTGTGGAATCTGAGAACAGATATTTCGGATCCCTTTGAAGACTATAGGGCCAAAGGAAATATCCTCCGATTACTAAGAGAAAGAAGCTTTATGAGAAACTTCTTTGTGTTCTGTGAAATCATCTCACAGAGTTACAGCTCTCCCCTCAACAAGCCTTTCGCTAAGACAGTTCTTGTGGAATTGGCAAAGTGATATTTGGAAGCCCATAGAGGGCTATGGTGAAAAAGGAAATATCCTCAGATGAAATCTGGAAAGAAGGTTTCTGAGAAACTGCTTAGTGTTCTGTTAATTCATCTCACAGAGTTACATCTGTATTTCGTGGATCTCTTTGCTAGCCTTATTTCTGTGGAATCTGAGAACAGATATTTCGGATCCCTTTGAAGACTATAGGGCCAAAGGAAATTCCTCCGATAACAAAGAGAAAGAAGCTTTGTGAGAAATTTCTTTGTGTTCTATGTAATCATCTCACAGAGTTACAGCTTTCCCCTCAAGAAGCCTTTCGCTAAGACAGTTCTTGTGGAATTGGCAAAGTGATATTTGGAAGCCCATAGAGGGCTATGGTGAAAAAGGAAATATCCTCAGATGAAATCTGGAAAGAAGCTTTCTGAGAAACTGCTTAGTGTTCTGTTAATTCATCTCACAGAGTTACATCTGTATTTCGTGGATATCTTTGCTAGGCTTATTTCTGTGGAATCTGAGAACAGATATTTCGAATCCCTTTGAAGACTATAGAGCCAAAGGAAATATCCTCGGAAAACTAAGAGAAAGAAGCTTTCTGAGAAACTTCTTTGTGTTCGGTGAAATCATCTCACAGAGTTACAGCTTTCCCCTCAAGAAGCCTTTCGCAAAGACAGTTCTTGTGGAATTGGCAAAGTGATATTTGGAAGCCCATAGAGGGCTATGGTGAAAAAGGAAATATCCTCAGATGAAATCTGGAAAGAAGCTTTCTGAGAAACTGCTTAGTGTTCTGTTAATTCATCTCACAGAGTTACATCTGTATTTCGTGGATCTCTTTGCTAGGCTTATTTCTGTGGAATCTGAGAACAGATATTTCGGATCCCTTTGAAGACAATAGGGCCAAAGGAAATATCCTCCGATAACAAGGAGAAAGAAGCTTTCTGAGAAATTTCTTTGTTTTCTATGTAATCATCTCACAGAGTTACAGCTTTCCCCTCAAGAAGCCTTTCGCTAAGACAGTTCTTGTGGAATTGGCAAAGTGATATTTGGAAGCCCATAGAGGGCTATGGTGAAAAAGGAAATATCCTCAGATGAAATCTGGAAAGAAGCTTTCTGAGAAACTGCTTAGTGTTCTGTTAATTCATCTCACAGAGTTACATCTGTATTTCGTGGATCTCTTTGCTAGCCTTATTTCTGTGGAATCTGAGAACAGATATTTCGGATCCCTTTGAAGACTATAGGGCCAAAGGAAATATCCTCCGATAACTAAGAGAAAGAAGCTTTCTGAGAAACTTCTTTGTGTTATGTGAAATCATCTCACAGAGTTACAGCTTTCCCCTCAAGAAGCCTTTCGCTAAGACAGTTCTTGTGGAATTGGCAAAGTGATATTTGGAAGCCCATAGAGGGCTATGGTGAAAAAGGAAATATCCTCCGATGAAATCTGGAAAGAAGCTTTCTGAGAAACTGCTTAGTGTTCTGTTGATTCATCTCACAGAGTTACATCTGTATTTCGTGGATCTCTTTGCTAGCCTTATTTCTGTGGAATCTGACAACAGATATTTCGGATCCCTTTGAAGACTATAGGGCCAAAGGAAATATCCTCCGATAACAAAGAAAAAGAAGCTTTCTGAGAAACTTCTTTGTGTTCTGTGAAATCATCTCACAGAGTTTCAGTTTTCCCCTTAAGAAGCCTTTCGCTAAGACAGTTCTTGTGGAATTGTCCAAGTGATATTTGGAAGCCCATAGAGGGCTATGGTGAAAAAGGAAATATCCTCCGATGAAATCTGGAAAGAAGCTTTCTGAGAAACTGCTTAGTGTTCTGTTAATTCATCTCACAGAGTTACATCTGTATTTCGTGGATCTCTTGGCTAGCCTTATTTCTGTGGAATCTGAGAACAGATACTTCGGATCCCTTTGAAGACTATAGGGCCAAAGGAAATATCCTCCGATAACTAAGAGAAAGAAGCTTTCTGAGAAACTTCTTTGTGTTCTGTGAAATCATCTCACAGAGTTACAGCTTTCCCCTCAAGAAGCCTTTCGCTAAGACAGTTCTTGTGGAATTGTCAAAGTGATATTTGGAAGCCCATAGAGGGCTATGGTGAAAAAGAAATATCCTCCGATGAAATCTGGAAAGAAGCTTTCTGAGAAACTGTTTAGTGTTCTGTTAATTCATCTCACAGAGTTACATCTATATTTCGAGGATCTCCTTGCTAGCCTTATTTCTGTGGAATCTGAGAACAGATATTTCGGATCCCTTTGAAGACTATAGGGCCAAAGGAAATATCCTCCGAAAACTAAGAGAAAGAAGCTTTCTGAGAAACTTCTTTAGTTCTGTGAAATGAGCTCACAGAGTTACAGCTTTCCCCTCAAGAAGCCTTTCGCTAAGACAGTTCTTGTTGAATTGGCAAAGTGATATTTGAAAGCCCATAGAGGGCTATGGTGAAAAAGGAAATATCCTCAGATGAAATCTGGAAAGAAGCTTTCTGAGAAACTGCTTAGTGTTCTGTTAATTCATCTCACAGAGTTACATCTGTATTTCGTGGATCTCTTTGCTACCTTATTTCTGTGGAATCTGAGAACAGATATTTCGGATCCCTTTGAAGACTATGGGGCCAAAGGAAATATCCTCCGATAACAAAGAGAAAGAAGCTTTGTGAGAAATTTCTTTGTGTTCCATGTAATCATCTCACAGAGTTACAGCTTTCCCCTCAAGAAGCCTTTCGCTAAGACAGTTCTTGTGGAATTGGCAAAGTGATATTTGGAAGCCCATAGAGGGCTATGGTGAAAAAGGAAATATCCTCCGATGAAATCTGGAAAGAAGCTTTCTGAGAAACTGCTTAGTGTTCTGTTAATTCATCTCACAGAGTTACATCTGTATTTCCTGGATCACTTGGCTAGCCTTATTTCTGTGGAATCTGAGAACAGATATTTCGGATCCCTTTGAAGACTATAGGGCCAAAGGAAATATCCTCCGATAACTAAGAGAAAGAAGCTTTCTGAGAAACTTCTTTGTGTTCTGTGAAATCATCTCACAGAGTTACAGCTCTCCCCTCAAGAAGCCTTTCGCTAAGACAGTTCTTGTGGAACTGGCCAAGTGATATTTGGAAGCCCATAGAGGGCTATGGTGAAAAAGGAAATATCCTCAGATGAAATCTGGAAAGAAGCTTTCTGAGAAACTGCTTAGTGTTCTGTTAATTCATCTCACAGAGTTACATCTGTATTTCGTGGATCTCTTTGCTAGCCTTATTTCTGGGGAATCTGAGAACAGATATTTCGGATCCCTTTGAAGACTATAGGGCCAAAGGAAATATCCTCCGATAACAAAGAGAAAGAAGCTTTCTGAGAAATGTCTTTGTGTTCTATGTAATCATCTCACAGAGTTACAGCTTTCCCCTCAAGAAGCCTTTCGCTAAGACAGTTCTTGTGGAATTGGCAAAGTGATATTTGGAAGCCCATAGAGGTCTATGGTGAAAAAGGAAATATCCTCAGATGAAATCTGGAAAGAAGCTTTCTGAGAAACTGCTTAGTGTTCTGTTAATTCATCTCACAGAGTTACATCTGTATTTCGTGGATCTCTTTGCTAGCCTTATTTCTGTGGAATCTGAGAACAGATATTTCGGATCCCTTTGAAGACTATAGTGCCAAAGGAAATATCCTCCGAAAACTAAGAGAAAGAAGCTTTCTGAGAAACTACTTTGTGTTCTGTGAAATGAGCTCACAGAGTTACAGCTTTCCCCTCAAGAAGCCTTTCGCTAAGACAGTTCTTGTGGAATTGGCAAAGTGATATTTGGAAGCCCATAGAGGGCTATGGTGAAAAAGGAAATATCCTCCGATGAAATCTGGAAAGAAGCTTTCTGAGAAACTGCTTAGTGTTCTGTTAATTCATCTCACAGAGTTACATCTGTATTTCGTGGATCTCTTGGCTAGCCTTATTTCTGTGGAATCTGAGAACAGATATTTCGGATCCCTTTGAAGACTATAGGGCCAAAGGAAATATCCTCCGATAACAAGGAGAAAGAAGCTTTGTGAGAAATTTCTTTGTGTTCTTTGTAATCATCTCACAGAGTTACAGCTTTCCCCTCAAGAAGCCTTTCGCTAAGACAGTTCTTGTGGAATTGGCAAAGTGATATTTGGAAGACCATAGAGGGCTATGGTGAAAAAGGAAATATCCTCCGATGAAATCTGGAAAGAAGCTTTCTGAGAAACTGCTTAGTGTTCTGTTAATTCATCTCACAGAGTTACATCTGTATTTCGTGGATCATTTGGCTACCCTTATTTCTGTGGAATCTGAGAACAGATATTTCGGATCCCTTTGAAGACTATAGGGCCAAAGGAAATATCCTCGGACAACAAAGAAAAAGAAGCTTTGTGAGAAATTTCTTTGTGTTCTATGTAATCATCTCACAGAGTTACAGCTTTCCCCTCAAGAAGCCTTTCGCTAAGACAGTTCCTGTGGAATTGGCAAAGTGATATTTGGAAGCCCATAGAGGGCTATGGTGAAAAAGGAAATATCCTCCGATGAAATCTGGAAAGAAGCTTTCTGAGAAACTGCTTAGTGTTCTGTTAATTCATCTCACAGAGTTACATCTATATTTCGTGGATCTCTTTGCTAGCCTTATTTCTGTGGAATCTGAGAACAGATATTTCGGATCCCTTTGAAGACTATAGGGCCAAAGGAAATATCCTCCGAAAACTAACAGAAAGAAGCTTTCTGAGAAACTTCTTTGTGTTCTGTGAAATGAGCTCACAGAGTTACAGCTTTCCCCTCAAGAAGCCTTTCGCTAAGACAGTTCTTGTGGAATTGGCCAAGTGATATTTGGAAGCCCATAGAGGGCTATGGTGAAAAAGGAAATATCCTCCGATGAAATCTGAAAAGAAGCTTTCTGAGAAACTGCTTAGTGTTCTGTTAATTCATCTCACAGAGTTACATCTATATTTCGTGGATCTCTTTGCTAGACTTATTTCTGTGGAATCTGAGAACAGATATTTCGGATCCCTTTGAAGAGTATAGGGCCAAAGGAAATATCCTCCGAAAACTAATAGAAAGAAGCTTTCTGAGAAACTTCTTTGTGTTCTGTGAAATCATCTCACAGAGTTACAGCTTTCCCCTCAAGAAGCCTTTCGCTAAGACAGTTCTTGTGGAATTGGCAAAGTGATATTTGGAAGCCCATAGAGGGCTGTGGTGAAAAAGGAAATATCCTCAGATGAAATCTGGAAAGAAGCTTTCTGAGAAACTACTCAGTGTTCTGTTAGTTCATCTCACAGAGTTACATCTGTATTTCGTGGATCTCTTTGCTAGGCTTATTTCTGTGGAATCTGAGAACAGATATTTCGGATCCCTTTGAAGACTATAGGGCCAAAGGAAATATCCTCCGATAACAAAGAAAAAGAAGCTTTCTGAGAAACTTCTTTGTGTTCTGTGAAATCATCTCACAGAGTTACAGCTTTCCCCTCAAGAAGCCTTTCGCTAAAACAGTTCCTGGGGAATTGGCAAAGTGATATTTGGAAGCCCATAGAGGGCTATGGTGAAAAAGGAAATATCCTCCGATGAAATCTGGAAAGAAGCTTTCTGAGAAACTGCTTAGTGTTCTGTTAATTCATCTCACAGAGTTACATCTGTATTTCGTGGATCTCTTTGCTAGCCTTATTTCTGTGGAATCTGAGAACAGATATTTCGGATCCCTTTGAAGACTATAGGGCCAAAGGAAATATCCCTCGAAAACTAAGAGAAAGAAGCTTTCTGAGAAACTTCTTTGTGTTCTGTGAAATGAGCTCACAGAGTTACAGCTTTCCCCTCAGGAAGCCTTTCGCTAAGACATTTCTTGAGGAATTGGCAAAGTGATATTTGGAAGCCCATAGAGGGCTATGGTGAAAAAGGAAATATCCTCAGATGAAATCTGGAAAGAAGCTTTCTGAGAAACTGCTTAGTGTTCTGTTAATTCATCTCACAGAGTTACATCTGTATTTCGTGGATCTCTTTGTTAGCCTTATTTCTGTGGAATCTGAGAACAGATATTTCGGATCTCTTTGAAGACTATAGGGCCAAAGGAAATATCCTCCGATAACTAAGAGAAAGAAGCTTTCTGAGAAACTTCTTTGTGTTATGTGAAATCATCTCACAGAGTTACAGCTTTCCCCTCAAGAAGCCTTTCGCTAAGACAGTTCTTGTGGAATTGGAAAAGTGATATTTGGAAGCCCATAGAGGGCTATGGTGAAAAAGGAAATATCCTCTGATGAAATCTGGAAAGAAGCTTTCTGAGAAACTGCTTAGTGTTCTGTTAATTCATCTCACAGTGTTACATCTATATTTCGTGGATCTCTTTGCTAGCCTTATTTCTGTGGAATCTGAGAACAGATATTTCGGATCCCTTTGAAGACTATAGGGCCAAAGGAAATATCCTCCGCAAACTAACAGAAAGAAGACTTCTGAGAAACTTCTTTGTGTTCTGTGAAATGAGCTCACAGAGTTACAGCTTTCCCGCAAGAAGCCTTTCGCTAAGACAGTTCTTGTGGAATTGGCAAAGTGATATTTGGAAGCCCATAGAGCGCTATGGTGAAAAAGGAAATATCCTCAGATGAAATCTGGAAAGAAGCCTTCTGAGAAACTGCTTAGTGTTCTGTTAGTTCATCTCACAGAGTTACATCTGTATTTCGTGGATCTCTTTCCTAGGCTTATTTCTGTGGAATCTGAGAACAGATATTTCGGATCCCTTTGAAGACTATAGGGCCAAAGGAAATATCCTCCGATAACTAAGAGAAAGAAGCTTTCTGAGAAACTTCTTTGTGTTCTGTGAAATCATCTCACAGAGTTACAGCTTTCCCCTCAAGAAGCCTTTCGCTAAGACAGTTCCTGGGGAATTGGCAAAGTGATATTTGGAAGCCCATAGAGGGCTATGGTGAAAAAGGAAATATCCTCCGATGAAATCTGGAAAGAAGCTTTCTGAGAAACTGCTTAGTGTTCTGTTAATTCATCTCACAGAGTTACATCTATATTTCGTGGATCTCTTTGCTAGCCTTATTTCTGTGGAATCTGAGAACAGATAATTCGGATCCCTTTGAAGACTATAGGGCCAAAGGAAATATCCCTCGAAAACTAAGAGAAAGAAGCTTTCTGAGAAACTTCTTTGTGTTCTGTGAAATGAGCTCACAGAGTTACAGCTTTCCCCTCAGGAAGCCTTTCGCTAAGACATTTCTTGAGGAATTGGCAAAGTGATATTTGGAAGCCCATAGAGGGCTATGGTGAAAAAGGAAATATCCTCAGATGAAATCTGGAAAGAAGCTTTCTGAGAAACTGCTTAGTGTTCTGTTAATTCATCTCACAGAGTTACATCTGTATTTCGTGGATCTCTTTGTTAGCCTTATTTCTGTGGAATCTGAGAACAGATATTTCGGATCTCTTTGAAGACTATAGGGCCAAAGGAAATATCCTCCGATAACTAAGAGAAAGAAGCTTTCTGAGAAACTTCTTTGTGTTATGTGAAATCATCTCACAGAGTTACAGCTTTCCCCTCAAGAAGCCTTTCGCTAAGACAGTTCTTGTGGAATTGGAAAAGTGATATTTGGAAGCCCATAGAGGGCTATGGTGAAAAAGGAAATATCCTCTGATGAAATCTGGAAAGAAGCTTTCTGAGAAACTGCTTAGTGTTCTGTTAATTCATCTCACAGTGTTACATCTATATTTCGTGGATCTCTTTGCTAGCCTTATTTCTGTGGAATCTGAGAACAGATATTTCGGATCCCTTTGAAGACTATAGGGCCAAAGGAAATATCCTCCGCAAATTAACAGAAAGAAGACTTCTGAGAAACTTCTTTGTGTTCTGTGAAATGAGCTCACAGAGTTACAGCTTTCCCGCAAGAAGCCTTTCGCTAAGACAGTTCTTGTGGAATTGGCAA
This sequence comes from Macaca nemestrina, assembly GCF_043159975.1. Classification (NCBI taxonomy): domain Eukaryota; kingdom Metazoa; phylum Chordata; class Mammalia; order Primates; family Cercopithecidae; genus Macaca; species Macaca nemestrina. The sequence goes on along the minus strand of NC_092130.1, from coordinate 133,097,958 downwards.
AGTGATATTTGGAAGCCCATAGAGCGCTATGGTGAAAAAGGAAATATCCTCAGATGAAATCTGGAAAGAAGCCTTCTGAGAAACTGCTTAGTGTTCTGTTAGTTCATCTCACAGAGTTACATCTGTATTTCGTGGATCTCTTTCGTAGGCTTATTTCTGTGATATCTGAGAACAGATATTTCGGATCCCTTTGAAGACTATAGGGCCAAAGGAAATATCCTCCGATAACTAAGAGAAAGAAGCTTTCTGAGAAACTTCTTTGTGTTCTGTGAAATCATCTCACAGAGTTACAGCTTTCCCCTCAAGAAGCCTTTCGCTAAGACAGTTCTTGTGGAATTGGCAAAGTGATATTTGGAAGCCCATAGAGGGCTATGGTGAAAAAGGAAATATCCTCCGATGAAATCTGGAAAGAAGCTTTCTGAGAAACTGCTTAGTGTTCTGTTAATTCATCTCACAGAGTTACATCTATATTTCGTGGATCTCTTTGCTAGCCTTATTTCTGTGGAATCTGAGAACAGATATTTCGGATCCCTTTGAAGACTATAGGGCCAAAGGAAATATCCTCCGAAAACTAACAGAAAGAAGCTTTCTGAGAAACTTCTTTCTGTTCTGTGAAATGAGCTCACAGAGTTACAGCTTTCCCCTCAAGAAGCCTTTCGCTAAGACAGTTCTTGTGGAATTGGCCAAGTGATATTTGGAAGCCCATAGAGGGCTATGGTGAAAAAGGAAATATCCTCCGATGAAATCTGGAAAGAAGCTTTCTGAGAAACTGCTTAGTGTTCTGTTAATTCATCTCACAGAGTTACATCTATATTTCGTGGATCTCTTTGCTAGCCTTATTTCTGTGGAATCTGAGAACAGATATTTCGGATCCCTTTGAAGACTATAGGGCCAAAGGAAATATCCTCCGATAACTAAGAGAAAGAAGCTTTCTGAGAAACTTCTTTGTGTTCTGTGAAATCATCTCACAGAGTTACAGCTTTCCCCTCAAGAAGCCTTTCGCTAAGACAGTTCTTGTGGAATTGGCAAAGTGATATTTGGAAGCCCATAGAGGGCTATGGTGAAAAAGGAAATATCCTCAGATGAAATCTGGAAAGAAGCTTTCTGAGAAACTACTCAGTGTTCTGTTAATTCATCTCACAGAGTTACATCTGTATTTCGTGGATCTCTTTGCTAGGCTTATTTCTGTGGAATCTGAGAACAGATATTTCGGATCCCTTTGAAGAATATAGGGACAAAGGAAATATCCTCCGATAACAAAGAAAAAGAAGCTTTCTGAGAAACTTCTTTGTGTTCTGTGAAATCATCTCACAGAGTTACAGCTTTCCCCTCAAGAAGCCTTTCGCTAAGACAGTTCCTGTGGAATTGGCAAAGTGATATTTGGAAGCCCATAGAGGGCTATGGTGAAAAAGGAAATATCCTTCGATGAAATCTGGAAAGAAGCTTTCTGAGAAACTGCTTAGTGTTCTGTTAATTCATCTCACAGAGTTACATCTATATTTCGTGGATCTCTTTGCTAGCCTTATTTCTGTGGAATCTGAGAACAGATATTTCGGATCCCCTTGAAGACTATAGGGCCAAAGGAAATATCCTCCGAAAACTAAGAGAAAGAAGCTTTCTGAGAAACTACTTTGTGTTCTGTGAAATGAGCTCACAGAGTTACAGCTTTCCCCTCAGGAAGCCTTTCGCTAAGACATTTCTTGAGGAATTGGCAAAGTGATATTTGGAAGCCCATAGAGGGCTATGGTGAAAAAGGAAATATCCTCAGATGAAATCTGGAAAGAAGCTTTCAGAGAAACTGCTTAGTGTTCTGTTAATTCATCTCACAGAGTTACATCTGTATTTCGTGGATCTCTTTTCTAGCCTTATTTCTGTGGAATCTGAGAACAGATATTTCGGATCCCTTTGAAGACTATAGGGCCAAAGGAAATATCCTCCGAAAACTAACAGAAAGAAGCTTTCTGAGAAACTTCTTTCTGTTCTGTGAAATGAGCTAACAGAGTTACAGCTTTCCCCTCAAGAAGCCTTTCGCTAAGACAGTTCTTGTGGAATTGGCAAAGTGATATTTGGAAGCCCATAGAGGGCTATGGTGAAAAAGGAAATATCCTCCGATGAAATCTGGAAAGAAGCTTTCTGAGAAACTGCTTAGTGTTCTGTTAATTCATCTCACAGAGTTACATCTATATTTCGTGGATCTCTTTGCTAACCTTATTTCTGTGGAATCTGAGAACAGATATTTCGGATCCCTTTGAAGACTATAGTGCCAAAGGAAATATCCTCCGAAAACTAAGAGAAAGAAGCTTTCTGAGAAACTTCTTTGTGTTCTGTGAAATGAGCTCACAGAGTTACAGCTTTCCCCTCAAGAAGCCTTTCGCTAAGACAGTTCTTGTGGAATTGGCAAAGTGATATTTGGAAGCCCATAGAGGGCTATGGTGAAAAAGGAAATATCCTCAGATGAAATCTGGAAAGAAGCTTTCTGAGAAACTGCTTAGTGTTCTGTTAATTCATCTCACAGAGTTACATCTGTATTTCGTGGATCTCTTTGCTAGCCTTATTTCTGTGGAATCTGAGAACAGATATTTCAGATCCCTTTGAAGACTATAGGGCCAAAGGAAATATCCTCCGATAACAAAGAGAAAGAAGCTTTGTGAGAAATTTCTTTGTGTTCTATGTAATCATCTCACAGAGTTACAGCTTTCCCCTCAAGAAGCCTTTCGCTAAGATAGTTCTTGTGGAATTGGAAAAGTGATATTTGGAAGCCCATAGAGGGCTATGGTGAAAAAGGAAATATAATCAGATGAAATCTGGAAAGAAGCTTTTTGATAAACTGTTCTGTGATGTGTGACTTCCACTCACAGAGTTACATCTGTATTTCGTGGATCACTTTGCTAGCCTTATTTCTGTGGAATCTGACAACAGATATTTCGGATCCCTTTGAAGACTATAGGGCCAAAGGAAATATCCTCCGATAACTAAGAGAAAGAAGCTTTCTGAGAAACTTCTTTGTGTTCTGTGAAATGAGCTCACAGAGTTACAGCTTTCCCCTCCAGAAGCCTTTCGCTAAGACAGTTCTTTTGGAATTGGCAAAGTGATATTTGGAAGCCCATAGAGGGCTATGGTGAAAAAGGAAATATCCTCAGATGAAATCTGGAAAGAAGCTTTCTGAGAAACTGCTCTGTGATGTGTGACTTCCACTCACAGAGTTACATCTGTATTTCGTGGATCACTTTGCTAGGCTTATTTCTGTGGAATCTGACAACAGATATTTCGGATCCCTTTGAAGACTATAGGGCCAAAGGAAATATCCTCCGATAACTAATAGAAAGAAGCTTTCTGAGAAACTTCTTTGTGTTCTGTGAAATCATCTCACAGAGTTACAGCTTTCCCCTCAAGAAGAGTTTCGCTAAGACAGTTCTTGTGGAATTGGCAAAGTGATATTTGGAAGCCCATAGAGGGCTATGGTGAAAAAGGAAATATCCTCCGATGAAATCTGGAAAGAAGCTTTCTGAGAAACTGCTTAGTGTTCTGTTAATTCATCTCACAGAGTCACATCTGTATTTCGTGGATCTCTTTGCTAGCCTTATTTCTGTGGAATCTGACAACAGATATTTCGGATCCCTTTGAAGACTATAGGGCCAAAGGAAATATCCTCCGATAACAAAGAAAAAGAAGCTTTCTGAGAAACTTCTTTGTGTTCTGTGAAATCATCTCACAGAGTTACAGCTTTCCCCTCAAGAAGCCTTTCGCTAAGACAGTTCTTGTGGAATTGGCAAAGTGATATTTGGAAACCCATAGAGGGCTATGGTGAAAAAGGAAATATCCTCCGATGAAATCTGGAAAGAAGCTTTCTGAGAAACTGCTTAGTGTTCTGTTAATTCATCTCACAGAGTTACATCTGTATTTCGTGGATCTCTTGGCTAGCCTTATTTCTGTGGAATCTGAGAACAGATATTTCGGATCCATTGAAGACTATAGGGCCAAAGGAAATATCCTCCGATAACTAAGAGAAAGAAGCTTTGTGAGAAACTTCTTTGTGTTCTGTGAAATCATCTCACAGAGTTACAGCTTTCCCCTCAAGAAGCCTTTCGCTAAGACAGTTCTTGTGGAATTGGCAAAGTGATATTTGGAAGCCCATAGAGGGCTATGGTGAAAAAGGAAATATCCTCCGATGAAATCTGGAAAGAAGCTTTCTGAGAAACTGTTTAGTGTTCTGTTAATTCATCTCACAGAGTTACATCTATATTTCGAGGATCTCCTTGCTACCCTTATTTCTGTGGAATCTGAGAACAGATATTTCGGATCCCTTTGAAGACTATAGGGCCAAAGGAAATATCCTCCGAAAACTAAGAGAAAGAAGCTTTCTGAGAAACTTCTTTGTGTTCTGTGAAATGAGCTCACAGAGTTACAGCTTTCCCCTCAAGAAGCCTTTCGCTAAGACAGTTCTTGTGGAATTGGCAAAGTGATATTTGGAAGCCCATAGAGGGCTATGGTGAAAAAGGAAATATCCTCAGATGAAATCTGGAAAGAAGCTTTCTGAGAAACTGCTTAGTGTTCTGTTAATTCATCTCACAGAGTTACATCTGTATTTCGTGGATCTCTTTGCTACCTTATTTCTGTGGAATCTGAGAACAGATATTTCGGATCCCTTTGAAGACTATAGGGCCAAAGGAAATATCCTCCGATAACAAAGAGAAAGAAGCTTTGTGAGAAATTTCTTTGTGTTCCATGTAATTATCTCACAGAGTTACAGCTTTCCCCTCAAGAAGCCTTTTGCTAAGACAGTTCTTGTGGAATTGGCAAAGTGATATTTGGAAGCCCATAGAGGGCCATGGTGAAAAAGGAAATATCCTCAGATGAAATCTGGAAAGAAGCTTTCTGAGAAACTGCTTAGTGTTCTGTTAATTCATCTCACAGAGTTACATCTGTATTTCGTGGATATCTTTGCTAGGCTTATTTCTGTGGAATCTGAGAACAGATATTTCGGATCCCTTTGAAGACTATAGAGCCAAAGGAAATATCCTCCGAAAACTAAGAGAAAGAAGCTTTCTGAGAAACTTCTTTGTGTTCGGTGAAATCATCTCACAGAGTTACAGCTTTCCCCTCAAGAAGCCTTTCGCTAAGACAGTTCTTGTGGAATTGGCAAAGTGATATTTGGAAGCCCTTAGAGGGCTATGGTGAAAAAGGAAATATCCTCAGATGAAATCTGGAAAGAAGCTTTCTGAGAAACTGCTTAGTGTTCTGTTAATTCATCTCACAGAGTTACATCTGTATTTCGTGGATCTCTTTGCTAGCCTTATTTCTGTGGAATCTGAGAACAGATATTTCGGATCCCTTTGAAGACTATAGGGCCAAAGGAAATATCCTCCGATAACAAGGAGAAAGAAGCTTTCTGAGAAATTTCTTTGTTTTCTATGTAATCATCTCACAGAGTTACAGCTTTCCCCTCAAGAAGCCTTTCGCTAAGACAGTTCTTGTGGAATTGGCAAAGTGATATTTGGAAGCCCATAGAGGGCTATGGTGAAAAAGGAAATATCCTCAGATGAAATCTGGAAAGAAGCTTTCTGAGAAACTGCTTAGTGTTCTGTTAATTCATCTCACAGAGTTACATCTGTATTTCGTGGATCTCTTGGCTAGCCTTATTTCTGTGGAATCTGAGAACAGATATTTCGGATCCCTTTGAAGACTATAGGGCCAAAGGAAATATCCTCCGATAACAAAGAGAAAGAAGCTTTGTGAGAAATTTCTTTGTGTTCTATGTAATCATCTCACAGAGTTACAGCTTTCCCCTCAAGAAGCCTTTCGCTAAGATAGTTCTTGTGGAATTGGCAAAGTGATATTTGGAAGCCCATAGAGGGCTATGGTGAAAAAGGAAATATCCTCAGATGAAATCTGGAAAGAAGCTTTCTGAGAAATTGCTCTGTGATGTGTGACTTCCACTCACAGAGTTACATCTGTATTTCGTGGATCACTTTGCTAGCCTTATTTCTGTGGAATCTGACAACATATATTTCGGATCCCTTTGAAGACTATAGGGCCAAAGGAAATATCCTCCGATAACTAAGAGAAATAAGCTTTCTGAGAAACTTCTTTGTGTTATGTGAAATCATCTCACAGAGTTACAGCTTTCCCCTCAAGAAGCCTTTCGCTAAGACAGTTCTTGTGGAATTGGCAAAGTGATATTTGGAAGCCCATAGAGGGCTATGGTGAAAAAGGAAATATCCTCCGATGAAATCTGGAAAGAAGCTTTCTGAGAAACTGCTTAGTGTTCTGTTGATTCATCTCACAGAGTTACATCTGTATTTCGTGGATCTCTTTGCTAGCCTTATTTCTGTGGAATCTGACAACAGATATTTCGGATCCCTTTGAAGACTATAGGGCCAAAGGAAATATCCTCCGATAACAAAGAAAAAGAAGCTTTCTGAGAAACTTCTTTGTGTTCTGTGAAATCATCTCACAGAGTTACAGTTTTCCCCTTAAGAAGCCTTTCGCTAAGACAGTTCTTGTGGAATTGTCCAAGTGATATTTGGAAGCCCATAGAGGGCTATGGTGAAAAAGGAAATATCCTCCGATGAAATCTGGAAAGAAGCTTTCTGAGAAACTACTCAGTGTTCTGTAAATTCATCTCACAGAGTTACATCTGTATTTCTTGGATCTCTTTGCTGGGCTTATTTCTGTGGAATCTGAGAACCGATATTTCGGATCCCTTTGAAGACTATAGGGCCAAAGAAAATATCCTCCGATAACAAAGAAAAAGAAGCTTTCTGAGAAACTTCTTTGTGTTCTGTGAAATCATCTCACAGAGTTACAGCTTTCCCCTCAAGAAGCCTTTCGCTAAGACAGTTCCTGTGGAATTGGCAAAGTGATATTTGGAAGCCCATAGAGGGCTATGGTGAAAAAGGAAATATCCTCCGATGAAATCTGGAAAGAAGCTTTCTGAGAAACTGCTTAGTGTTCTGTTAATTCATCTCACAGAGTTACATCTATATTTCGTGGATCTCTTTGCTAGCCTTATTTCTGTGGAATCTGAGAACAGATATTTCGGATCCCTCTGAGGACTATAGGGCCAAAGGAAATATCCTCCGAAAACTAAGAGAAAGAAGCTTTCTGAGAAACTTCTTTGTGTTCTGTGAAATGAGCTCACAGAGTTACAGCTTTCCCCTCAGGAAGCCTTTCGCTAAGACATTTCTTGAGGAATTGGCAAAGTGATATATGGAAGCCCATAGAGGGCTATGGTGAAAAAGGAAATATCCTCCGATGAAATCTGGAACGAAGCTTTCAGAGAAACTGCTTAGTGTTCTGTTAATTCATCTCACAGAGTTACATCTGTATTTCGTGGATCTCTTTGTTAGCCTTATTTCTGTGGAATCTGAGAACAGATATTTCGGATCTCTTTGAAGACTATAGGGCCAAAGGAAATATCCTCCGATAACTAAGAGAAAGAAGCTTTCTGAGAAACTTCTTTTTGTTCTGTGAAATCATCTCACAGAGTTACAGCTTTCCCCACAAGAAGCCTTTCGCTAAGACAGTTCTTGTGGAATTGGCAAAGTGATATTTGGAAGCCCATAGAGGGCTATGGTGAAAAAGGAAATATCCTCCGATGAAATCTGGAAAGAAGCTTTCTGAGAAACTGCTTAGTGTTCTGTTAATTCATCTCAGAGAGTTACATCTATATTTCGTGGATCTCTTTGCTAGCCTTATTTCTGTGGAATCTGAGAACAGATATTTCGGATCCCTTTGAAGACTATAGGGCCAAAGGAAATATCCTCCGCAAACTAACAGAAAGAAGATTTCTGAGAAACTTCTTTGTGTTCTGTGAAATGAGCTCACAGAGTTACAGCTTTCCCGCAAGAAGCCTTTCGCTAAGACAGTTCTTGTGGAATTGGCAAAGTGATATTTGGAAGCCCATAGAGCGCTATGGTGAAAAAGGAAATATCCTCAGATGAAATCTGGAAAGAAGCTTTCTGAGAAACTGCTTAGTGTTCTGTTAGTTCATCTCACAGAGTTACATCTGTATTTCGTGGATCTCTTGCTAGGCTTATTTCTGTGGAATCTGAGAACAGATATTTCGGATCCCTTTGAAGACTATAGGGACAAAGGAAATATCCTCCGATAACTAAGAGAAAGAAGCTTTCTGAGAAACTTCTTTGTGTTCTGTGAAATCATCTCACAGAGTTACAGCTTTCCCCTCAAGAAGCCTTTCGCTAAGACAGTTCTTGTGGAATTGGCAAAGTGATATTTGGAAGCCCATAGAGGGCTATGGTGAAAAAGGAAATATCCTCAGATGAAATCTGGAAAGAAGCTTTCTGAGAAACTGCTTGGTGTTCTGTTAATTCATCTCACAGAGTTACATCTATATTTCGTGGATCTCTTTGCTAGCCTTATTTCTGTGGAATCTGAGAACAGATATTTCGGATCCCTTTGAAGACTATAGGGCCAAAGTAAATATCCTCCGAAAACTAACAGAAAGAAGCTTTCTGAGAAACTTCTTTCTGTTCTGTGAAATGAGCTCACAGAGTTACAGCTTTCCCCTCAAGAAGCCTTTCGCTAAGACAGTTCTTGTGGAATTGGCCAAGTGATATTTGGAAGCCCATAGAGGGCTATGGTGAAAAAGGAAATATCCTCCGATGAAATCTGGAAAGAAGCTTTCTGAGAAACTGCTTTGTGTTCTGTTAATTCATCTCACCGAGTTACATCTATATTTCGTGGATCTCTTTGCTAGCCTTATTTCTGTGGAATCTGAGAACAGATATTTCGGATCCCTTTGAAGACTATAGGGCCAAAGGAAATATCCTCCGATAACTAAGAGAAAGAAGCTTTCTGAGAAACTTCTTTGTGTTCTGTGAAATCATCTCACAGAGTTACAGCTTTCCCCTCAAGAAGCCTTTCGCTAAGACAGTTCTTGTGGAATTGGCAAAGTGATATTTGGAAGCCCATAGAGGGCTATGGTGAAAAAGGAAATATCCTCAGATGAAATCTGAAAAGAAGCTTTCTGAGAAACTGCTTAGTGTTCTGTTAATTCATCTCACAGAGTTACATCTGTATTTCATGGATCTCTTTGCTAGCCTTATTTCTGTGGAATCTGACAACAGATATTTCGGATCCCTTTGAAGACTATAGGGCCAAAGGAAATATCCTCCGATAACAAGGAGAAAGAAGCTTTCTGAGAAACTTCTTTGTGTTCTGTGAAATCATCTCACAGAGTTACAGCTTTCCCCTCAAGAAGCCTTTCGCTAAGACAGTTCTTGTGGAATTGGCAAAGTGATATTTGGAAGCCCATAGAGGGCTATGGTGAAAAAGGAAATATCCTCCGATGAAATCTGGAAAGAAGCTTTCTGAGAAACTGCTTAGTGTTCTGTAAATTCATCTCACAGAGTTACATCTGTATTTCGTGGATCTCTTGGCTAGCCTTATTTCTGTGGAATCTGAGAACAGATATTTCGGATCCCTTTGAAGACTATAGGGCCAAAGGAAATATCCTCCAATAACTAAGAGAAAGAAGCTTTCTGAGAAACTTCTTTGTGTTCTGTGAAATCATCTCACAGAGTTACAGCTTTCCCCTCAAGAAGCCTTTCGCTAAGACAGTTCTTGTGGAATTGGCAAAGTGATATTTGGAAGCCCATAGAGGGCTATGGTGAAAAAGGAAATATCCTCCGATGAAATCTGGAAAGAAGCTTTCTGAGAAACTGCTTAGTGTTCTGTTAATTCATCTCACAGAGTTACATCTATATTTCGAGGATCTCCTTGCTAGCCTTATTTCTGTGGAATCTGAGAACAGATATTTCGGATCCCTTTGAAGACTATAGGGCCAAAGGAAATATCCTCCGAAAACTAAGAGAAAGAAGCTTTCTGAGGAACTTCTTTGTGTTCTGTGAAATGAGCTCACAGAGTTACAGCTTTCCCCTCAAGAAGCCCTTCGCTAAGACAGTTCTTGTGGAATTGGCAAAGTGATATTTGGAAGCCCATAGAGGGCTATGGTGAAAAAGGAAATATCCTCCGATGAAATCTGGAAAGAAGCTTTCTGAGAAAGTGCTTAGTGTTCTGTTAATTCATCTCACAGAGTTACATCTGTATTTCGTGGATCTCTTTGCTAGCCTTATTTCTGTGGAATCTGCGAACAGATATTTCGGATCCCTTTGAAGACTATAGGGCCAAACGAAATATCCTCCGATAACAAAGAGAAAGAAGCTTTGTGAGAAATTTCTTTGTGTTCCATGTAATCATCTCACAGAGTTACAGCTTTCCCCTCAAGAAGCCTTTCGCTAAGACAGTTCTTGTGGAATTGGCAAAGTGATATTTGGAAGCCCATAGAGGGCTATGGTGAAAAAGGAAATATCCTCCGATGAAATCTGAAAAGAAGCTTTCTGAGAAACTGCTTAGTGTTCTGTTAATTCATCTCACAGAGTTACATCTGTATTTCGTGGATCACTTGGCTAGCCTTATTTCTGTGGAATCTGAGAACAGATATTTCGGATCCCTTTGAAGACTATAGGGAAAAGGAAATATCCTCCGATAACAAAGAGAAAGAAGCTTTGTGAGAAATTTCTTTCTGTTCTATGTAATCATCTCACAGAGTTACAGCTTTCCCCTCAAGAAGCCTTTCGCTAAGACGGTTCTTGTGGAATTGGCAAAATGATATTTGGAAGCCCATAGAGGGCTAGGGTGAAAAAGGAAATATCCTCAGATGAAATCTGGAAAGAAGCATTCTGAGAAACTGCTTAGTGTTCTGTTAATTCATCTCACAGAGTTACATCTGTATTTCGTGGATCACTTGGCTAGCCTTATTTCTGTGGAATCTGAGAACAGATATTTCGGATCCCTTTGAAGACTATAGGGCCAAAGGAAATATCCTCCGATAACTAAGAGAAAGAAGCTTTCTGAGAAACTTCTTTGTGTTCTGGGAAATCATCTCACAGAGTTACAGCTCTCCCCTCAAGAAGACTTTCGCTAAGACAGTTCTTGTGGAATTGGCCAAGTGATATTTGGAAGCCCATAGAGGGCTATGTTGAAAAAGGAAATATCCTCAGATGAAATCTGGAAAGAAGCTTTCTGAGAAACTGCTTAGTGTTCTGTTAATTCATCTCACAGAATTACATCTGTATTTCCTGGATCTCTTTTCTAGCCCAATTTCTGTGGAATCTGAGAACAGATATTTCGGATCCCTTTGAAGACTATAGGGCCAAAGGAAATATCCTCCGAAAACTAAGAGAAAGAAGCTTTCTGAGAAACTTCTTCGTGTTCTGTGAAATCATCTCACAGAGTTACAGCTTTCCCCTCAAGAAGCCTTTCGCTAAGACAGTTGTTGTGGAATAGGCAAAGTGATATTTGGAAGCCCATAGAGGGCTATGGTGAAAAAGGAAATATCCTCAGATGAAATCTGGAAAGAAGCTTTCTGAGAAACTGCTTAGTGTTCTGTTAATTCATCTAACAGAGTTACATCTGTATTTCGTGGATCTCTTTGCTAGCCTTATTTCTGTGGAATCTGAGAACAGATATTTCGGATCCCTTTGAAGACTACAGGGCCAAAGGAAATATCCTCCGATAACAAGGAGAAAGAAGCTTTGTGAGAAATTTCTTTGTGTTCTATGTAATCATCTCACAGAGTTACAGCTTTCCCCTCAAGAAGCCTTTCGCTAAGACAGTTCTTGTGGAATTGGTAAAGTGATATTTGGAAGCCCATAGAGGGCTATGGTGAAAAAGGAAATATCCTCCGATGAAATCTGGAAAGAAGCTTTCTGAGAAACTGCTTAGTGTTCTGTTAATTCATCTCACAGAGTTACATCTGTATTTCGTGGATCATTTGGCTAGCCTTATTTCTGTGGAATCTGAGAACAGATATTTCGGATCCCTTTGAAGACTATAGGGCCAAAGGAAATATCCTCGGATAACAAAGAAAAAGAAGCTTTCTGAGAAACTTCTTTGTGTTCTGTGAAATCATCTCACAGAGTTACAGCTTTCCCCTCAAGAAGCCTTTCGCTAAGACAGTTCTTGTGGAATTGGCAAAGTGATATTTGGAAGCCCATAGAGGGATATGGTGAAAAAGTAAATATCCTCCGATGAAATCTGGAAAGAAGCTATCTGAGAAACTGCTTAGTGTTCTGTTAATTCATCTCACAGAGTTACATCTATATTTCGTGGATCTCTTTGCTAGCCTTATTTCTGTGGTATCTGAGAACAGATATTTCGGATCCCTTTGAAGACTATAGGGCCAAAGGAAATATCCTACGAAAACTAAGAGAAAGAAGATTTCTGAGAAACTTCTTTGTGTTCTGTGAAATGAGCTCGCAGAGTTACAGCTTTCCCCTCAAGAAGCCTTTCGCTAAGACAGTTCTTGTGGAATTGGCAAAGTGATATTTGGAAGCCCATAGAGGGCTATGGTGAAAAAGGAAATATCCTCCGATGAAATCTGGAAAGAAGCGTTCTGAGAAACTGCTTAGTGTTCTGTTAATTCATCTCACAGAGTTACATCTATATTTCGAGGATCTCCTTGCTAGCCTTATTTCTGTGGAATCTGAGAACAGATATTTCGGATCCCTTTGAAGACTATAGGGCCAAAGGAAATATCCTCCGAAAACTAAGAGAAAGAATCTTTCTGAGAAACTTCTTTGTGTTCTGTGAAATGAGCTCACAGAGATACAGCTTTCCCCTCAAGAAGCCTTTCGCTAAGACAGTTGTTGTGGAATTGGCAAAGTGATATTTGGAAGCCCATAGAGGGCTATGGTGAAAAAGGAAATATCCTCAGATGAAATCTGGAAAGAAGCTTTCTGAGAAATTGCTTAGTTTTCTGTTAATTCATCTCACAGAGTTACATCTGTATTTCGTGGATCTCCTTGCTAGCCTTATTTCTGTGGAATCTGAGAACAGATATTTCGGATCCCTTTGAAGACTATAGGGCCAAAGGAAATATCCTCCGATAACAAAGAGAAAGAAGCTTTGTGAGAAATTTCTTTGTGTTCCATGTAATCATCCCACAGAGTTACAGCTTTCCCCTCAAGAAGCCTTTCGCTAAGACAGTTCTTGTGGAATTGGCAAAGTGATATTTGGAAGCCCGTAGAGGGCTATGGTGAAAAAGGAAATATCCTCCGATGAAATGTGGAAAGAAGCTTTCTGAGAAACTGCTTAGTGTTCTGTTAATTCATCTCACAGAGTTACATCTGTATTTCGTGGATCACTTGGCTAGCCTTATTTCTGTGGAATCTGAGAACAGATATTTCGGATCCCGTTGAAGACTATAGGGCCAAAGGAAATATCCTCGGATAACAAAGAAAAAGAAGCTTTCTGAGAAACTTCTTTGTGTTCTGTGAAATCATCTCACAGAGTTACAGCTTTCCCCTCAAGAAGCCTTTCGCTAAGACAGTTCTTGTGGAATTGGCAAAGTGATATTTGAAAGCCCATAGAGGGCTATGGTGAAAAATGAAATATCCTCCGATGAAATCTGGAAAGAAGCTGTCTGAGAAACTGCTTAGTGTTCTGTTAATTCATCTCACAGAGTTACATCTGTATTTCGTGGATCTCTTTGCTAGCCTTATTTCTGTGGAATCTGAGAACAGATATTTCGGATCCCTTTGAAGACTATAGGGCCAAGGAAATATCCTCCGATAACAAAGAGAAAGAAGCTTTATGAGAAATTTCTTTGTGTTCTATGTAATCATCTCACAGAGTTACAGCTTTCCCCTCAAGAAGCCTTTCGCTAAGACGGTTCTTGTGGAATTGGCAAAGTGATATTTGGAAGCCCATAGAGGGCTATGGTGAAAAAGAAAATATCCTCCCATGAAACCTGGAAAGAAGCTTTCTGAGAAACTGCTTAGTGTTCTGTTAATTCATCTCACAGAGTTACATCTGTATTTCGTGGATCTCTTGGCTAGCCTTATTTCTGTGGAATCTGAGAACAGATATTTCGGATCCCTTTGAAGACTATAGGGCCAAAGGAAATATCCTCCGATAACAAAGAGAAAGAAGCTTTCTGAGAAACTTCTTTGTGTTCTGTGAAATCATCTCACAGAGTTACAGCTTTCCCCTCAAGAAGCCTTTCGCTAAGACAGTTCTTGTGGAATTGGCAAAGTGATATTTGGAAGCCAATAGAGGGCTATGGTGAAAAAGGAAATATCCTCCGATGAAATCTGGAAAGAAGCTTTCTGAGAAACTGCTTAGTGTTCTGTTAATTCATCTCACAGAGTTACATCTATATTTCGAGGATCTCCTTACTAGCCTTATTTCTGTGGAATCTGAGAACAGATATTTCGGATCCCTTTGAAGACTACAGGGCCAAAGGTAATATCCTCCGAAAACTAAGAGAAAGAAGCTTTATGAGAAACTTCTTTGTGTTCTGTGAAATGAGCTCACAGAGTTACAGCTTTCCCCTCAAGAAGCCTTTCGCTAAGACAGTTGTTGTGGAATTGGCAAAGTGATATTTGGAAGCCCATAGAGGGCTATGGTGAAAAAGGAAATATCCTCAGATGAAATCTGGAAAGAAGCTTTCTGAGAAACTGCTTAGTGTTCTGTTAATTCATCTCACAGAGTTACATCTGTATTTCGTGGATCACTTGGCTAGCCTTATTTCTGTGGAATCTGAGAACAGATATTTCGGATCCCTTTGAAGACTATAGGGCCAAAGGAAATATCCTCCGATAACTAAGGGAAAGAAGCTTTCTGAGAAACTTCTTTGTGTTCTGTGAAATCATCTCACAGAGTTACAGCTTTCCCATCAAGAAGCCTTTTGCTAAGACAGTTATTGTGGAATTGGCAAAGTGATATTTGGAAGCCCATAGAGGGCTATCGTGAAAAAGGAAATATCCTCAGATAAAATCTGGAAAGAAGCTTTCTGAAAAACTGCTTAGTGTTCTATTAATTCATCTCACAGCGTTACATCTGTATTTCGTGGATCTGTTTGCTAGCCTTATTTCTGTGGAATCTGAGACCAGATATTTCGGATCCCTTTGAAGAATATAGGTCCAAAGGAAATATCCTCCGATAACAAAGAGAAAGAAGCTTTGTGAGAAATTTCTTTGTGTTCTATGTAATCATCTCACAGAGTTACAGCTTTCCCCTCAAGAAGCCTTTCGCTAAGACATTTCTTGTGGAATTGGCAAAGTGATATTTGGAAGCCCTTAGAGGGCTATGGTGAAAAAGGAAATATCCTCCGATGAAATCTGGAAAGAAGCTTTCTGAGAAACTGCTTAGTGTTCTGTTAATTCATCTCACAGAGTTACATCTGTATTTCGTGGATCTCTTGGCGAGCCTTACTTCTGTGGAATCTGAGAACAGATATTTCGGATCCCTTTGAAGACTATAGGGCCAAAGGAAATATCCTCCGATAACTAAGAGAAAGAAGCTTTCTGAGAAACTTCTTTGTGTTCTGTGAAATCATCTCACAGAGTTACAGCTTTCCCCTCAAGAAGCCTTTCGCTAAGACAGTTCTTGTGGAATTGGCAAAGTGATATTTGGAAGCCAATAGAGGGCTATGGTGAAAAAGGAAATATCCTCCGATGAAATCTGGAAAGAAGCTTTCTGAGAAACTGCTTAGTGTTCTGTTAATTCATCTCACAGAGTTACACCTATATTTCGAGGATCTCCTTACTAGCCTTATTTCTGTGGAATCTGAGAACAGATATTTCGGATCCCTTTGAAGACTATAGGGCCAAAGGTAATATCCTCCGAAAACTAAGAGAAAGAAGCTTTCTGAGAAACTTCTTTGTGTTCTGTGAAATGAGCTAACAGAGTTACAGCTTTCCCCTCAAGAAGCCTTTCGCTAAGAC
This sequence comes from Macaca nemestrina, assembly GCF_043159975.1. Lineage (NCBI taxonomy): Eukaryota > Metazoa > Chordata > Mammalia > Primates > Cercopithecidae > Macaca > Macaca nemestrina. The sequence goes on along the minus strand of NC_092130.1, from coordinate 133,082,206 downwards.
AGTTGTTGTGGAATTGGCAAAGTGATATTTGGAAGCCCATAGAGGGCTATGGTGAAAAAGGAAATATCCTCCGATGAAATCTGGAAAGAAGCTTTCTGAGACACTGCTTAGTGTTCTGTTAATTCATCTCACAGAGTTACATCTGTATTTCGTGGATCTCTTTGCTAGCCTTATTTCTGTGGAATCTGAGAACAGATATTTCGGATCCCTTTTAAGACTATAGGGCCAAAGGAAATATCCTCCGATAACAAAGAGAAAGAAGCTTTGTGAGAAATTTCTTTGTGTTCCATGTAATCATCTCACAGAGTTACAGCTTTCCCCTCAAGAAGCCTTTCGCTAAGACAGTTCTTGTGGAATTGGCAAAGTGATATTTGGAAGCCCATAGAGGGCTATGGTGAAAAAGGAAATATCCTCCGATGAAATCTGGAAAGAAGCTTTCTGAGAAACTGCTTAGTGTTCTGTTAATTCATCTCACAGAGTTACATCTGTATTTCGTGGATCACTTGGCTAGCCTTATTTCTGTGGAATCTGAGAACAGATATTTCGGATCCCTTTGAAGACTATAGGGCCAAAGGAAATATCCTCCGATAACTAAGGGAAAGAAGCTTTCTGAGAAACTTCTTTGTGTTCTGTGAAATCATCTCACAGAGTTACAGCTTTCCCATCAAGAATCCTTTTGCTAAGACAGTTCTTGTGGAATTGGCAAAGTGATATTTGGAAGCCCATAGAGGGCTATCGTGAAAAAGGAAATATCCTCAGATAAAATCTGGAAAGAAGCTTTCTGAGAAACTGCTTAGTGTTCTATTAATTCATCTCACAGCGTTACATCTGTATTTCGTGGATCTGTTTGCTAGCCTTATTTCTGTGGAATCTGAGACCAGATATTTCGGATCCCTTTGAAGACTATAGGTCCAAAGGAAATATCCTCCGACAACAAAGAGAAAGAAGCTTTGTGAGAAATTTCTTTGTGTTCTATGTAATCATCTCACAGAGTTACAGCTTTCCCCTCAAGAAGCCTTTCGCTAAGACATTTCTTGTGGAATTGGCAAAGTGATATTTGGAAGCCCATAGAGGGCTATGGTGAAAAAGGAAATATCCTCCGATGAAATCTTGAAAGAAGCTTTCTGAGAAACTGCTTAGTGTTCTGTTAATTCATCTCACAGAGTTACATCTGTATTTCGTGGATCACTTGGCTAGCCTTATTTCTGTGGAATCTGAGAACAGATATTTCGGATCCCTTTGAAGACTATAGGGCCAAAGGAAATATCATCCGATAACAAAGAGAAAGAAGCTTTCTGAGAAACTTCTTTGTGTTCTGTGAAATCATCTCACAGAGTTACAGCTTTCCCCTCAAGAAGCCTTTCGCTAAGACAGTTCTTGAGGAATTGGCAAAGTGATATTTGGAAGCCCATAGAGGGCTATGGTGAAAAAGGAAATATCCTCCGATGAAATCTGGAAAGAAGCTTTCTGAGAAACTGCTTAGTGTTCTGTTAATTCATCTCACAGAGTTACATCTATATTTCGTGGATCTCTTTGCTAGCCTTATTTCTGTGGAATCTGACAACAGATATTTCGGATCCCTTTGAAGACTATAGGGCCAAAGGAAATATCCTCCGAAAACTAAGAGAAAGAAGCTTTCTGAGAAACTTCTTTGTGTTCTGTGAAATGAGCTCACAGAGTTACAGCTTTCCCCTCAAGAAGCCTTTCGCTAAGACGGTTCTTGTGGAATTGGCAAAGTGATATTTGGAAGCCCATAGAGGGCTATGGTGAAAAAGGAAATATCCTACGATGAAATCTGGAAAGAAGCTTTCTGAGAAACTGCTTAGTGTTCTGTTAATTCATCTCACAGAGTTACATCTATATTTCGTTGATCTCTTTGCTAGCCTTATTTCTGTGGAATCTGAAAACAGATATTTCGGATCCCTTTGAAGACTATAGGGCCAAAGGAAATATCCTCCGATAACTAACAGAAAGAAGCTTTCTGAGAAACTTCTTTGTGTTCTGTGAAATGAGCTCACAGAGTTACAGCTTTCCCCTCAAGAAGCCTTTCGCTAAGACAGTTCTTGTGGAATTGGCAAAGTGATATTTGGAAGCCCATAGAGGGCTATGGTGAAAAAGGAAATATCCTCAGATGAAATCTGGAAAGAAGCTTTCTGAGAAACTGCTTAGTGTTCTGTTAATTCATCTCACAGAGTTACATCTGTATTTCGTGGATCTCTTGGCTAGCCTTATTTCTGTGGAATCTGAGAACAGATATTTCGGATCCCTTTGAAGACTATAGGGCCAAAGGAAATATCCTCCGATAACTAAGAGAAAGAAGCTTTCTGAGAAACTTCTTTGTGTTCTGTGAAATCATCTCACAGAGTTACAGCTTTCCCCTCAAGAAGCCTTTCGCTAAGACAGTTCTTGTGGAATTGGCAAAGTGATATTTGGAAGCCCATAGAGGGCTATGTTGAAAAAGGAAATATCCTCCGATGAAATCTGGAAAGAAGCTTTCTGAGAAACTGCTTAGTGTTCTGTTAATTCATCTCACAGAGTTATATCTCTATTTCGTATATCTCCTTGCTAACCTTATTTCTGTGGAATCTGACAACAGATATTTCGGATCACTTTGAAGACTATAGGGCCAAAGGATATATCCTCCGATAACTAAGAGAAAGAAGCTTTCTGAGAAACTTCTTTGTGTTCTGTGAAATCATCTCACAGAGTTACAGCTTTCCCCTCAAGAAGCCTTTGGCTAAGACATTTCTTGTGGAAATGGCAAAGTGATATTTGGAAGCCCATAGAGGGCTATGGTGAAAAAGGAAATATCCTCCGATGAAATCTGGAAAGAAACTTTCTGAGAAACTGCTTAGTGTTCTGTTAATTCATCTCACAGAGTTACATCTGTATTTCGTGGATCTCTTTGCTAGCCTTATTTCTGTGGAATCTGAGAACAGATATTTCGGATCCCTTTGAAGACTATAGGGCCAAAGGAAATATCCTCCGAAAACTAAGAGAAAGAAGCTTTCTGAGAAATTTTTTTGTTTTCCATGTAATCATCTCACAGAGTTACAGATTTCCCCTCAAGAAGCCTTTCGCTAAGACAGTTCTTGTGGAATTGGCAAAGTGATATTTGGAAGCCCATAGAGGGCTATGGTGAAAAAGGAAATATCCTCCGATGAAATCTGGAAAGAAGCTTTCTGAGAAACTGCTTAGTGTTCTGTTAATTCATCTCACAGAGTTACATCTGTATTTCGTGGATCACTTGGCTAGCCTTATTTCTGTGGAATCTTAGAACAGATATTTCGGATCCCTTTGAAGACTATAGGGCCAAAGGCAATATCCTCCGATAACTAAGAGAAAGAAGCTTTCTGAGAAACTTTTTTGTGTTCTGTGAAATCATCTCACAGAGATACAGCTTTCCCCTCAAGAAGCCTTTTGCTAAGACAGTTCTTGTGGAATTGGCAAAGTTATATTTGGAAGCCCATAGAGGGCTACGGTGAAAAAGGAAATATCCTCAGATAAAATCTGGAAAGAAGCTTTCTGAGAAACTGCTTAGTGTTCTGTTAATTCATCTCACAGCGTTACATCTGTATTTCGTGGATCTCTTTGCTAGCCTTATTTCTGTGGAATCTGAGAACAGATATTTCGGATCCCTTTGAAGACTATAGGGCCAAAGGAAATATCCTCCGAAAACTAAGAGAATGAAGATTTCTGAGAAACTTCTTTGTGTTCTGTGAAATGAGCTCACAGAGTTACAGCTTTCCCCTCAAGAAGTCTTTCGCTAAGACAGTTCTTGTGGAATTGGCAAAGTGATATTTGGAAGCCCATAAAGGATTATGGTGAAAAAGGAAATATCCTCCGATGAAATCTGGAAAGAAGCTTTCTGAGAAACTGCTTAGTGTTCTGTTAATTCATCTCACAGAGTTACATCTATATTTCGTGGATCTCTTTGCTAGCCTTATTTCTGTGGAATCTGAGAACACATATTTCGGATCCCTTTGAAGACTATAGGGCCAAAGGAAATATCCTCCGAAAACTAAGAGAAAGAAGCTTTCTGAGAAACTACTTTGTGTTCTGTGAAATGAGCTCACAGAGTTTCAGCTTTCCCCTCAAGAAGCCTTTCGCTAAGACATTTCTTGAGGAATTGGCAAAGAGATATTTGGAAGCCCATAGAGGGCTATGGTGAAAAAGGAAATATCCTCAGATGAAATCTGGAAAGAAGCTTTCTGAGACACTGCTTAGTGTTCTGTTAATTCATCTCACAGAGTTACATCTGTATTTCGTGGATCTCTTTGCTAGCCTTATTTCTGTGGAATCTGAGAACAGATATTTCGGATCCCTTTGAAGACTATAGGGCCAAAGGAAATATCCTCCGATAACAAAGAGAAAGAAGCTTTGTGAGAAATTTCTTTGTGTTCTATGTAATCATCTCACAGAGTTACAGCTTTCCCCTCAAGAAGCCTTTCGCTAACACAGTTCTTGTGGAATTGGCAATGTGATATTTGGAAGCCCATAGAGGTCTATGTTGAAAAAGGAAATATCCTCAGATGAAATCTGGAAAGAAGCTTTCTGAGAAACTGCTTAGTGTTCTGTTAATTCATCTCACAGAGTTACATCTGTATTTCGTGGATCACTTGGCTAGCCTTATTTCTGTGGAATCTGAGAACAGATATTTCGGATCCCTTTGAAGACTATAGGGCCAAAGGAAATATCCTCCGATAACTAAGTGAAAGAAGCTTTCTGAGAAACTTCTTTGTGTTCTGTGAAATCATCTCACAGAGTTACAGCTTTCCACTCAAGAAGCCTTTCGCTAAGACAGTTCTTGTGGAATTGGCAAAGTGATATTTGGAAGCCCATAGAGGGCTATGGTGAAAAAGGAAATATCCTCCGATGAAATCTGGAAAGAAGCTTTCTGAGAAACTGCTCAGTGTTCTGTTAATTCATCTCACAGAGTTACATCTGTATTTCGTGGATCTCTTTGCTAGGCTTATTTCTGTGGAATCTGAGAACAGATATTTCGGATCCCTTTGAAGACTATAGGGCCAAAGGAAATGTCCTCCGATAACAAAGAAAAAGAAGCTTTCTGAGAAACTTCTTTCTGTTCTGTGAAATCATCTCACAGAGTTACAGCTTTCCCCTCAAGAAGCCTTTCGCTAAGACAGTTCTTGTGGAATTGGCAAAGTGATATTTGGAAGCCCATAGAGGGCTATGGTGAAAAAGGAAATATACTCAGATGAAATCTGGAAAGAAGCTTTCTGAGAAACTGCTTAGTGTTCTGTTAATTCAACTCACAGAGTTACATCTGTATTTCGTGGATCTCTTTGCTCGCCTTATTTCTGTGGAATCTGACAACAGATATTTCGGATCCCTTTGAAGACTATAGGGCCAAAGGAAATATCCTCCGATGACTAAGAGAAAGAAGATTTCTGAGAAACTTCTTTGTGTTCTGTGAAATGAGCTCACAGAGTTACAGCTTTCCCCTCAAGAAGCCTTTCGCTAAGACAGTTCTTGTGGAATTGGCAAAGTGATATTTGGAAGCCCATAGAGGGCTATGGTGAAAAAGGAAATATCCTCCGATGAAATCTGGAAAGAAGCTTTCTGAGTAACTGCTTAGTGTTCTGTTAATTCATCTCACAGAGTTACATCTGTATTTCGTGTATCTCTTTGCTAGCCTTATTTCTGTGGAATCTGAGAACAGATATTTCGGATCCCTTTGAAGACTATAGGGCCAAAGGAAATATCCTCCGATAACAAAGAGAAAGAAGCTTTGTGAGAAATTTTTTTGTGTTCCATGTAATCATCTCACAGAGTTACAGCTTTCCCCTCAAGAAGCCTTTCGCTAAGACAGTTCTTGTGGAATTGGCAAAGTGATATTTGGAAGCCCATAGAGGGCTATGGTGAAAAAGGAAATATCCTCCGATGAAATCTGGAAAGAAGCTTTCTGAGAAACTGCTTAGTGTTCTGTTAATTCATCTCACAGAGTTACATCTGTATTTCGTGGATCACTTGGCTAGCCTTATTTCTGTGGAATCTTAGAACAGATATTTCGGATCCCTTTGAAGACTATAGGGCCAAAGGCAATATCCTCCGATAACTAAGAGAAAGAAGCTTTCTGAGACACTTTTTTGTGTTCTGTGAAATCATCTCACAGAGTTACAGCTTTCCCCTCAAGAAGCCTTTTGCTAAGACAGTTCTTGTGGAATTGGCAAAGTGATATTTGGAAGCCCACAGAGGGCTACCGTGAAAAAGGAAATATCCTCAGATAAAATCTGGAAAGAAGCTTTCTGAGAAACTGCTTAGTGTTCTGTTAATTCATCTCACAAAGTTACATTTGTATTTCGTGGATCTCTTTGCTAGCCTTATTTCTGTGGAATCTGAGAACAGATATTTCGGATCCCTTTGAAGACTATAGGTCCAAAGGAAATATCCTCCGATACAAAGAGAAAGAAGCTTTGTGAGAAATTTCTTTGTGTTCTATGTAATCATCTCACAGAGTTACAGCTTTCCCCTCAAGAAACCTTTCGCTAAGACAGTTCTTGTGGAATTGGAATAGTGACATTTGGAAGCCCATAGAGGGCTATGGTGAAAAAGGAAATATCCTCCGATGAAATCTGGAAAGAAGCTTTCTGAGAAACTGCTTAGTGTTCTGTTAATTCATCTCACAGAATTACATCTATATTTCGTGGATCTCTTTGCTAGCATTATTTCTGTGGAATCTGAGAACAGATATTTCGGATCCCTTTGAAGACTATAGGGCCAAAGGAAATATCCTCCGAAAACTAAGAGAAAGAAGATTTCTGAGAAACTTCTTTGTGTTCTGTGAAATGAGCTCACAGAGTTACAGCTTTCCCCTCAAGAAGCCTTTCGCTAAGGCAGTTCTTGAGGAATTGGCAAAGTGATATTTGGAAGCCCATAAAGGGCTATGGTGAAAAAGGAAATATCCTCCGATGAAATCTGGAAAGAAGCTTTCTGAGAAACAGCTTAGTGTTCTGTTAATTCATCTCACAGAGTTACATCTATATTTCGTGGATCTCTTTGCTTGCCTTATTTCTGTGGAATCTGAGAACAGATATTTCGGATCCCTTTGAAGACTATAGGGCCAAAGGAAATATCCTCCGAAAACTAAGAGAAAGAAGCTTTCTGAGAAACTTCTTTGTGTTCTGTGAAATGAGCTCACAGAGTTTCAGCTTTCCCCTCAAGAAGCCTTTCGCTAAGACATTTCTTGAGGAATTGGCAAAGTGATATTTGGAAGCCCATAGAGGGCTATGGTGAAAAAGGAAATATCCTCCGATGAAATCTGGAAAAAAGCTTTCTGAGAAACTGCTTAGTGTTCTGTTAATTCATCTCACAGAGTTACATCTGTATTTCGTGGATCTCTTTGCTAGCCTTATTTCTGTGGAATCTGAGAACAGATATTTCGGATCCCTTTGAAGACTATAGGGCCAAAGGAAATATCCTCCGATAACAAACAGAACGAAGCTTTGTGAGAAATTTCTTTGTTTTCTATGTAATCATCTCACAGAGTTACAGCTTTCCCCTCAAGAAGCCTTTCGCTAAGACGGTTCTTGTGGAATTGGCAAAGTGATATTTGGAAGACCATAGAGGTCTATGTTGAAAAAGGAAATATCCTCAGATGAAATCTGGAAAGAAGCTTTCTGAGAAACTGCTTAGTGTTCTGTTAATTCATCTCACAGAGTTACATCTGTATTTCGTGGATCACTTGGCTAGCCTTATTTCTGTGGTATCTGAGAACAGATATTTCGGATCCCTTTGAAGACTATAGGGCCAAAGGAAATATCCTCCGATAACTAAGTGAAAGAAGCTTTCTGAGAAACTTCTTTGTGTTCTGTGAAATCATCTCACAGAGTTACAGCTTTCCACTCAAGAAGCCTTTCGCTAAGACAGTTCTTGTGGAATTGGCAAAGAGATATTTGGAAGCCCATAGAGGGCTATGGTGAAAAAGGAAATATCCTCCGATGAAATCTGGAAAGAAGCTTTCTGAGAAACTGCTCAGTGTTCTGTTAATTCATCTCACAGAGTTACATCTGTATTTCGTGGATCTCTTTGCTAGGCTTATTTCTGTGGAATCTGAGAACAGATATTTCGGATCCCTTTGAAGACTATAGGGCCAAAGGAAATGTCCTCCGATAACAAAGAAAAAGAAGCTTTCTGAGAAACTTCTTTGTGTTCTGTGAAATCATCTCACAGATATACAGCTTTCCCCTCAAGAAGCCTTTCGCTAAGACAGTTCTTGTGGAATTGGCAAAGGGATATTTGGAAGCCCATAGAGGGCTATGGTGAAAAAGGAAATATACTCAGATGAAATCTGGAAAGAAGCTTTCTGAGAAACTGCTTAGTGTTCTGTTAATTCAACTCACAGAGTTACATCTGTATTTCGTGGATCTCTTTGCTCGCCTTATTTCTGTGGAATCTGACAACAGATATTTCGGATCCCTTTGAAGACTATAGGGCCAAAGGAAATATCCTCCGATAACTAAGAGAAAGAAGATTTCTGAGAAACTTCTTTGTGTTCTGTGAAATCATCTCACAGAATTACAGCTTTCTCCTCAAGAAACCTTTCGTTAAGACAGTTCTTGTGAAATTGGCAAAGTGATATTTGGAAGCCCATAGAGGGCTATGGTGAAAAAGGAAATATCCTCCGATGAAATCTGGAAAGAAGCTTTCTGAGAAACTGCTTAGTGTTCTCTTAATTCATCTCACAGAGTTATATCTATATTTCGTGGATCTCCTTGCTAACCTTATTTCTGTGGAATCTGACAACAGATATTTCGGATCACTTTGAAGACTATAGGGCCAAAGGAAATATCCTCCGATAACTAAGAGAAAGAAGCTTTCTGAGAAACCTCTTTGTGTTCTGTGAAATCATCTCACAGAGTTACAGCGTTCCCCTCAAGAAGCCTTTGGCTAAGACAGTTCTTGTGGAAATGGCAAAGTGATATTTGGAAGCCCATAGAGGGCTATGGTGAAAAAGGAAATATCCTCAGATGAAATCTGGAAAGAAGCTTTCTGAGAAACTGCTTAGTGTTCTGTTAATTAATCTCACAGAGTTACATCTGTATTTCGTGGATCTCTTTGCTAGCCTTATTTCTGTGGAATCTGAGAACAGATATTTCGGATCCCTTTGAAGACTATAGGGCCAAAGGAAATATCCTCCGATAACAAAGAGAAAGAAGCTTTGTGAGAAATTTCTTTGTGTTCTATGTAATCATCTCACAGAGTTACAGCTTTCCCCACAAGAAGCCTTTCGCTAAGACAGTTCTTGTGGAATTGGCAAAGTGATATTTGGAAGCCCATAGAGGGCTATGGTGAAAAAGGAAATATCCTCCGATGAAATCTGGAAAGAAGCTTTCTGAGAAACTGCTTAGTGTTCTGTTAATTCATCTCACAGTGTTACATCTGTATTTCGTGGATCTCCTTGCTAGCCTTATTTCTGTGGAATCTGAGAACAGATATTTCGGATCCCTTTGAAGACTATAGGGCCAAAGGAAATATCCTCCGATAACAAGGAGAAAGAAGCTTTGTGAGAAATTTCTTTGTGTTCTATGTAATCATCTCACAGAGTTACAGATTCCCCTCAAGAAGCCTTTCGCTAAGACAGTTCTTGTGGAATTGGCAAAGTGATATTTGGAACCCCTAGAGGGCTATGGTGAAAAAGGAAATATCCTCAGATGAAATCTGGAAAGAAGCTTTCTGAGAAACTGCTTAGTGTTCTGTTAATTCATCTCACAGAGTTACATCTGTATTTCGTGGATCTCTTTGCTAGCCTTATTTCTGTGGAATCTGAGAACAGATATTTCGGATCCCTTTGAAGACTATAGGGCCAAAGGAAATATCCTCCGATAACAAGGAGAAAGAAGCTTTGTGAGAAATTTCTTTGTGTTCTATGTAATCATCTCACAGAGTTACAGCTTTCCCCTCAAGAAGCCTTTCGCTAAGACATTTCTTGTGGAATTGGCCAAGTGATATTTGGAAGCCCATAGTGGGCTATGGTGAAAAAGGAAATATCCTCAGATGAAATCTGGAAAGAAGCTTTCTGAGAAACTGCTTAGTGTTCTGTTAATTCATCTCACAGAGTTACATCTGTATTTCGTGGATCTCTTGGCTAGCCTTATTTCTGTGGAATCTGAGAACAGATATTTCGGATCCCTTTGAAGACTATAGGGCCAAAGGAAATATCCTCCGATAACAAAGAGAAAGAAGCTTTGTGAGAAATTTCTTTGTGTTCTATGTAATCATCTCACAGAGTTACAGCTTTCCCCTCAAGAAGCCTTTCGCTAAGACGGTTCTTGTGGAATTGGCAAAGTGATATTTGGAAGACCATAGAGGTCTATGTTGAAAAAGGAAATATCCTCAGATGAAATCTGGAAAGAAGCTTTCTGAGAAACTGCTTAGTGTTCTGTTAATTCATCTCACAGAGTTACATCTGTATTTCGTGGATCACTTGGCTAGCCTTATTTCTGTGGAATCTGAGAACAGATATTTCGGATCCCTTTGAAGACTATAGGGCCAAAGGAAATATCCTCCGATAACTAAGTGAAAGAAGCTTTCTGAGAAACTTCTTTGTGTTCTGTGAAATCATCTCACAGAGTTACAGCTTTCCACTCAAGAAGCCTTTCGCTAAGACAGTTCTTGTGGAATTGGCAAAGTGATATTTGGAAGCCCATAGAGGGCTATGTTGAAAAAGGAAATATCCTCCGATGAAATCTGGAAAGAAGCTTTCTGAGAAACTGCTCAGTGTTCTGTTAATTCATCTCACAGAGTTACATCTGTATTTCGTGGATCTCTTTGCTAGGCTTATTTCTGTGGAATCTGAGAACAGATATTTCGGATCCCTTTGAAGACTGTAGGGCCAAAGGAAATGTCCTCCGATAACAAAGAAAAAGAAGCTTTCTGAGAAACTTCTTTGTGTTCTGTGAAATCATCTCACAGAGTTACAGCTTTCCCCTCAAGAAGCCTTTTGCTAAGACAGTTCTTGTGGAATTGGCAAAGTGATATTTGGAAGCCCATAGAGGGCTATGCTGAAAAAGGAAATATACTCAGATGAAATCTGGAAAGAAGCTTTCTGAGAAACTGCTTAGTGTTCTGTTAATTCAACTCACAGAGTTACATCTCTATTTCGTGGATCTCTTTGCTCGCCTTATTTCTGTGGAATCTGACAACAGATATTTCGGATCCCTTTGAAGACTATAGGGCCAAAGGAAATATCCTCCGATAACTAAGAGAAAGAAGATTTCTGAGAAACTTCTTTGTGTTCTGTGAAATCATCTCACAGAATTACAGCTTTCTCCTCAAGAAGCCTTTCGTTAAGACAGTTCTTGTGAAATTGGCAAAGTGATATTTGGAAGCACATAGAGGGCTATGGTGAAAAAGGAAATATCCTCCGATGAAATCTGGAAAGAAGCTTTCTGAGAAACTGCTTAGTGTTCTCTTAATTCATCTCACAGAGTTATATCTATATTTCGTGGATCTCCTTGCTAACCTTATTTCTGTGGAATCTGACAACAGATATTTCGGATCACTTTGAAGACTATAGGGCCAAAGGAAATATCCTCCGACAACTAAGAGAAAGAAGCTTTCTGAGAAACTTCTTTGTGTTCTATGTAATCATCTCACAGAGTTACAGCTTTCCCCACAAGAAGCCTTTCGCTAAGACAGTTCTTGTGGAATTGGCAAAGTGATATTTGGAAGCCCATAGAGGGCTATGGTGAAAAAGGAAATATCCTCAGATGAAATCTGGAAAGAAGCTTTCTGAGAAACTGCTTAGTGTTCTGTTAATTCATCTCACAGAGTTACATCTGTATTTCGTGGATCTCTTTGCTAGCCTTATTTCTGTGGAATCTGAGAACAGATATTTCGGATCCCTTTGAAGACTATAGGGCCAAAGGAAATATCCTCCGATAACAAGGAGAAAGAAGCTTTGTGAGAAATTTCTTTGTGTTCTATGTAATCATCTCACAGAGTTACAGCTTCCCCTCAAGAAGCCTTTCGCTAAGACAGTTCTTGTGGAATTGGCAAAGTGATATTTGGAAGCCCATAGAGGGCTATGATGAAAAAGGAAATATCCTCAGATGAAATCTGGAAAGAAGCATTCAGAGAAACTGCTTAGTGTTGTGTTAATTCATCTCACAGAGTTACATCTGTATTTCGTGGATCTCTTTGCTAGCCTTATTTCTGTGGAATCTGAGAACAGATATTTCGGATCCCTTTGAAGACTATAGGGCCAAAGGAAATATCCTCCGATAACAAAGAGAAAGAAGCTTTCTGAGAAATTTCTTTGTGTTCCATGTAATCATCTCACAGAGTTACAGCTTTCCCCTCAAGAAGCCTTTCGCTAAGACAGTTCTTGTGGAATTGGCAAAGTGATATTTGGAAGCCCATAGAGGGCTATGGTGAAAAAGGAAATATCCTCCGATGAAATCTGGAAAGAAGCTTTCTGAGAAACTGCTTAGTGTTCTGTTAATTCATCTCAAAGAGTTACATCTGTATTTCGTGGATCACTTGGCTAGCCTTATTTCTGTGGAATCTGAGAACAGATATTTCGGATCCCTTTGAAGACTATAGGGCCAAAGGAAATATCCTCCGATAACTAAGAGAAAGAAGCTTCCTGAGAAACTTCTTTTTGTTCCTTGAAATCATCTCACAGAGTTATAGCTTTCCCCTCAAGAAGCCTTTCTCTAAGACAGTTCTTGTGGAATTGGCAAAATGATATTTGGAAGCCCATAGAGGGCTATGGTGAAAAAGGAAATATACTCAGATGAAATCTGGAAAGAAGCTTTCTGAGAAACTGCTTAGTGTTCTGTTAATTCAACTCACAGAGTTACATCTGTATTTCGTGGATCTCTTTGCTCGCCTTATTTCTGTGGAATCTGACAACAGATATTTCGGATCCCTTTAAAGACTATAGGGCCAAAGGAAATATCCTCCGATAACTAAGAGAAAGAAGATTTCTGAGAAACTTCTTTGTGTTCTGTGAAATGAGCTCACAGAGTTACAGCTTTCCCCTCAAGAAGCCTTTCGCTAAGACAGTTCTTGTGGAATTGGCAAAGTGATATTTGGAAGCCCATAGAGGGCTATGGTGAAAAAGGAAATATCCTCCGATGAAATCTGGAAAGAAGCTTTCTGAGTAACTGCTTAGTGTTCTGTTAATTCATCTCACAGAGTTACATCTGTATTTCGTTTATCTCTTTGCTAGCCTTATTTCTGTGGAATCTGAGAACAGATATTTCGGATCCCTTTGAAGACTATAGGGCCAAAGGATATATCCTCCGATAACAAAGAGAAAGAAGCTTTGTGAGAAATTTTTTTGTGTTCCATGTAATCATCTCACAGAGTTACAGCTTTCCCCTCAAGAAGCCTTTCGCTAAGACAGTTCTTGTGGAATTGGCAAAGTGATATTTGGAAGCCCATAGAGGGCTATGGTGAAAAAGGAAATATCCTCCGATGAAATCTGGAAAGAAGCTTTCTGAGAAACTGCTTAGTGTTCTGTTAATTCATCTCACAGAGTTACATCTGTATTTCGTGGATCACTTGGCTAGCCTTATTTCTGTGGAATCTTAGAACAGATATTTCGGATCCCTTTGAAGACTATAGGGCCAAAGGCAATATCCTCCGATAACTAAGAGAAAGAAGCTTTCTGAGAAACTTTTTTGTGTTCTGTGAAATCATCTCACAGAGTTACAGCTTTACCCTCAAGAAGCCTTTTGCTAAGACAGTTCTTGTGGAATTGGCAAAGTGATATTTGGAAGCCCATAGAGGGCTACGGTGAAAAAGGAAATATCCTCAGATAAAATCTGGAAAGAAGCTTTCTGAGAAACTGCTTAGTGTTCTGTTAATTCATCTCACAGCGTTACATCTGTATTTCGTGGATCTCTTTGCTAGCCTTTTTTCTGTGGTATCTGAGAACAGATATTTCGGATCCCTTTGAAGACTATAGGTCCAAAGGAAATATCCTCCGATACAAAGAGAAAGAAGCTTTGTGAGAAATTTCTTTGTGTTCTATGTAATCATCTCACAGAGTTACAGCTTTCCTCTCAAGAAACCTTTCGCTAAGACAGTTCTTGTGGAATTGGAATAGTGATATTTGGAAGCCCATAGAGGGCTATGGTGAAAAAGGAAATATCCTCCGATGAAATCTGGAAAGAAGCTTTCTGAGAAACTGCTTAGTGTTCTGTTAATTCATCTCACAGAATTACATCTATATTTCGTGGATCTCTTTGCTAGCCTTATTTCTGTGGAATCTGAGAACAGATATTTCGGATCCCTTTGAAGACTATAGGGCCAAAGGAAATATCCTCCGAAAACTAAGAGAAAGAAGATTTCTGAGAAACTTCTTTGTGTTCTGTGAAATGAGCTCACAGAGTTACAGCTTTCCCCTGAAGAAGCCTTTCGCTAAGACAGTTCTTGTGGAATTGGCAAAGTGATATTTGGAAGCCCATAAAGGGCTATGGTGAAAAAGGAAATATCCTCCGATGAAATCTGGAAAGAAGCTTTCTGAGAAACTGCTTAGTGTTCTGTAAATTCATCTCACAGAGTTACATCTATATTTCGTGGATCTCTTTGCTAGCCTTATTTCTGTGGAATCTGAGAACAGATATTTCGGATCCCTTTGAAGACTATAGGGCCAAAGGAAATATCCTCCGATAACTAAGAGAAAGAAGCTTTCTGAGAAACTACTTTGTGTTCTGTGAAATGAGCTCACAGAGTTTCAGCTTTCCCCTCAAGAAGCCTTTCGCTAAGACATTTCTTGAGGAATTGGCAAAGTGATATTTGGAAGCCCATAGAGGGCTATGGTGAAAAAGGAAATATCCTCAGATGAAATCTGGAAAGAAGCTTTCTGAGAAACTGCTTAGTGTTCTGTTAATTCATCTCACAGAGTTACATCTGTATTTCGTGGATCTCTTTGCTAGCCTTATTTCTGTGGAATCTGAGAACAGATATTTCGGATCCCTTTGAAGACTATAGGGCCAAAGGAAATATCCTCCGATAACAAAGAGAAAGAAGCTTTGTGAGAAATTTCTTTGTGTTCTATGTAATCATCTCACAGAGTTACAGCTTTCCCCTCAAGAAGCCTTTCGCTAAGACGGTTCTTGTGGAACTGGCAAAGTGATATTTGGAAGCCCATAGAGGTCTATGTTGAAAAAGGAAATATCCTCAGATGAAATCTGGAAAGAAGCTTTCTGAGAAACTGCTTAGTGTTCTGGTAATTCATCTCACAGAGTTACATCTGTATTTCGTGGATCACTTGGCTAGCCTTATTTCTGTGGAATCTGAGAACAGATATTTCGGATCCCTTTGAAGACTATAGGGCCAAAGGAAATATCCTCCGATAACTAAGTGAAAGAAGCTTTCTGAGAAACCTCTTTGTGTTCTGTGAAATCATCTCACAGAGTTACAGCTTTCCCCTCAAGAAGCCTTTCGCTAAGACAGTTCTTGTGGAATTGGCAAAGTGATATTTGGAAGCCCATAGAGGGCTATGGTGAAAAAGGAAATATCCTCCGATGAAATGTGGAAAGAAGCTTTCTGAGAAACTGCTTAGTGTTCTGTTAATTCATCTCACAGAGTTACATCTATATATCGAGGATCTCCTTGCTAGCCTTATTTCTGTGGAATCTGAGAAGAGATATTTCGGATCCCTTTGAAGACTATAGGGCCAAAGGAAATATCCTCCGAAAACTAAGAGAAAGACGCTTTCTGAGAAACTTCTTTGTGTTCTGTGAAATGAGCTCACAGAGTTAGAGCTTTCCCCTCAAGAAGCCTTTCGCTAAGACAGTTCTTGTGGAATTGGCAAAGTGATATTTGGAAGCCCATAGAGGGCTATGATGAAAAAGGAAATATCCTCAGATGAAATCTGGAAAGAAGCATTCTGAGAAACTGCTTAGTGTTGTGTTAATTCTTCTCACAGAGTTACATCTGTATTTCGTGGATCTCTTTGCTAGCCTTATTTCTGTGGAATCTGAGAACAGATATTTCGGATCCCTTTGAAGACTATAGGGCCAAAGGAAATATCCTCCGATAACAAAGAGAAAGAAGCTTTGTGAGAAATTTCTTTGTGTTCCATGTAATCATCTCACAGAGTTACAGCTTTCCCCTCAAGAAGCCTTTCGCTAAGACAGTTCTTGTGGAATTGGCAAAGTGATATTTGGAAACCCATGGAGGGCTATGGTGAAAAAGGAAATATCCTCAGATGAAATCTGGAAAGAAGCTTTCTGAGAAACTGCTTAGTGTTCTGTTAATTCATCTCACAGAGTTACATCTGTATTTCGTGGATCACTTGGCTAGCCTTATTTCTGTGGAATCTGAGAACAGATATTTCGGATCCCTTTGAAGACTATAGGGCCAAAGGAAATATCCTCCGATAACTAAGAGAAAGAAGCTTTCTGAGAAACTTCTTTTTGTTCCTTGAAATCATCTCACAGAGTTACAGCTTTCCCCTCAAGAAGCCTTTCGCTAAGACAGTTCTTGTGGAATTGGCAAAGTGATATTTGGAAGCCCATAGAGGGCTATGGTGAAAAAGGAAATATCCTCAGATGAAATCTGGAAAGAAGCATTCTGAGAAACTGCTTAGTGTTGTGTTAATTCATCTCACAGAGTTACATCTGTATTTCGTGGATCTCTTTGCTAGCCTTATTTCTGTGGAATCTGAGAACAGATATTTCGGATCCCTTTGAAGACTCTAGGGACAAATGAAATATCCTCCGATAACAAAGAGAAAGAAGCTTTGTGAGAAATTTCTTTGTGTTCTATGTAATCATCTCACAGAGTTACAGCTTTCCCCTCAAGAAGCCTTTCGCTAAGACAGTTCTTGTGGAATTGGCAAAGTGATATTTGGAAGCCCATAGAGGGCTATGGTGAAAAAGGAAATATCCTCCGATGAAATCTGGAAAGAAGTTTTCTGAGAAACTGCTTAGTGTTCTGTTAATTCATCTCCCAGAGTTACATCTGTATTTCGTGGATCTCTTTGCTAGCCTTATTTCTGTGGAATCTGAGAACAGATATTTCGGATCCCTTTGAAGACTATAGGGCCAAAGGAAATATCCTCCGAAAACTAAGAGAAAGAAGATTTCTGAGAAACTTCTTTGTGTTCTGTGAAATGAGCTCACAGAGTTACAGCTTTACCCTCAAGAAGCCTTTCGCTAAGACAGTTCTTGTGGAATTGGCAAAGTGATATTTGGAAGCCCATAAAGGGCTATGGTGAAAAAGGAAATATCCTCCGATGAAATCTGGAAAGAAGCTTTCTGAGAAACTGCTTAGTGTTCTGTTAATTCATCTCACAAAGTTACATCTATATTTCGTGGATCTCTTTTCTAGCCTTATTTCTGTGGAATCTGAGAACAGATATTTCGGATCCCTTTGAAGACTATAGGGCCAAAGGAAATATCCTCCGAAAACTAAGAGAAAGAAGCTTTCTGAGAAACTACTTTGTGTTCTGTGAAATGAGCTCACAGAGTTTCAGCTTTCCCCTCAAAAAGCCTTTCGCTAAGACATTTCTTGAGGAATTGGCAAAGTGATATTTGGAAGCCCATAGAGGGCTATGGTGAAAAAGGAAATATCCTCAGATGAAATCTGGAAAGAAGCTTTCTGAGAAACTGCTTAGTGTTCTGTTAATTCATCTCACAGAGTTACATCTGTATTTCGTGGATCTCTTTGCTAGCCTTATTTCTGTGGAATCTGAGAACAGATATTTCGGATCCCTTTGAAGACTATAGGGCCAAAGGAAATATCCTCCGATAACAAAGAGAAAGAAGCTTTGTGAGAAATTTCTTTGTGTTCTATGTAATCATCTCACAGAGTTACAGCTTTCCCCTCAAGAAGCCTTTCGCTAAGACGGTTCTTGTGGAATTGGCAAAGTGATATTTGGAAGCCCATAGAGGTCTATGTTGAAAAAGGAAATATCCTCCGATGAAATCTGGAAAGAAGCTTTCTGAGAAACTGCTTAGTGTTCTGTTAATTCATCTCACAGAGTTACATCTGTATTTCCTGGATCACGTGGCTAGCCTTATTTCTGTGGAATCTGAGAACAGATATTTCGGATCCCTTTGAAGACTATAGGGCCAAAGGAAATATCCTCCGATAACAAAGAGAAAGAAGCTTTGTGAAAAATTTCTTTGTGTTCTATGTAATCATCTCACAGAGTTACAGCTTTCCCCTCAAGAAGCCTTTCGCTAAGACAGTTCTTGTGGAATTGGCAAAGTGATATTTGGAAGCCCATAGAGGGCTATGGTGAAAAAGGAAATATCCTCCGATGAAATCTGGAAAGAAGCTTTCTGAGAAACTGCTTAGTGTTCTGTTAATTCATCTCCCAGAGTTACATCTGTATTTCGTGGATCTCTTTGCTAGCCTTATTTCTGTGGAATCTGAGAACAGATATTTCGGATCCCTTTGAAGACTATAGGGCCAAAGGAAATATCCTCCGAAAACTAAGAGAAAGAAGATTTCTGAGAACCTTCTTTGTGTTCTGTGAAATGAGCTCACAGAGTTACAGCTTTACCCTCAAGAAGCCTTTCGCTAAGACAGTTCTTGTGGAATTGGCAAAGTGATATTTGGAAGCCCATAAAGGGCTATGGTGAAAAAGGAAATATCCTCCGTTGAAATCTGGAAAGAAGCTTTCTGAGAAACTGCTTAGTGTTCTGTTAATTCATCTCACAAAGTTACATCTATATTTCGTGGATCTCTTTTCTAGCCTTATTTCTGTGGAATCTGAGAACAGATATTTCGGATCCCTTTGAAGACTATAGGGCCAAAGGAAATATCCTCCGAAAACTAAGAGAAAGAAGCTTTCTGAGAAACTACTTTGTGTTCTGTGAAATGAGCTCACAGAGTTTCAGCTTTCCCCTCAAAAAGCCTTTCGCTAAGACATTTCTTGAGGAATTGGCAAAGTGATATTTGGAAGCCCATAGAGGGCTATGGTGAAAAAGGAAATATCCTCAGATGAAATCTGGAAAGAAGCTTTCTGAGAAACTGCTTAGTGTTCTGTTAATTCATCTCACAGAGTTACATCTGTATTTCGTGGATCTCTTTGCTAGCCTTATTTCTGTGGAATCTGAGAACAGATATTTCGGATCCCTTTGAAGACTATAGGGCCAAAGGAAATATCCTCCGATAACAAAGAGAAAGAAGCTTTGTGAGAAATTTCTTTGTGTTCTATGTAATCATCTCACAGAGTTACAGCTTTCCCCTCAAGAAGCCTTTCGCTAAGACGGTTCTTGTGGAATTGGCAAAGTGATATTTGGAAGCCCATAGAGGTCTATGTTGAAAAAGGAAATATCCTCAGATGAAATCTGGAAAGAAGCTTTCTGAGAAACTGCTTAGTGTTCTGTTAATTCATCTCACAGAGTTACATCTGTATTTCCTGGATCACTTGGCTAGCCTTATTTCTGTGGAATCTGAGAACAGATATTTCGGATCCCTTTGAAGACTATAGGGCCAAAGGAAATATCCTCCGATAACTAAGTGAAAGAAGCTTTCTGAGAAACTTCTTTGTGTTCTGTGAAATCATCTCACAGAGTTACAGCTTTCCACTCAAGAAGCCTTTCGCTAAGACAGTTCTTGTGGAATTGGCAAAGTGATATTTGGAAGCCCATAGAGGGCTATGGTGAAAAAGGAAATATCCTCCGATGAAATCTGGAAAGAAGCTTTCTGAGAAACTGCTCAGTGTTCTGTTAATTCATCTCACAGAGTTACATCTGTATTTCGTGGATCTCTTTGCTAGGCTTTTTTCTGTGGAATCTGAGAACAGATATTTCGGATCCCTTTGAAGACTATAGGGCCAAAGGAAATGTCCTCCGATAACAAAGAAAAAGAAGCTTTCTGAGAAACTTCTTTGTGTTCTGTGAAATCATCTCACAGAGTTACAGCTTTCCCCTCAAGAAGCCTTTCGCTAAGACAGTTCTTGTGGAATTGGCAAAGAGATATTTGGAAGCCCATAGAGGGCTATGGTGAAAAAGGAAATATACTCAGATGAAATCTGGAAAGAAGCTTTCTGAGAAACTGCTTAGTGTTCTGTTAATTCAACTCACAGAGTTACATCTGTATTTCGTGGATCTCTTTGCTCGCCTTATTTCTGTGGAATCTGAGAACAGATATTTCGGATCCCTTTGAAGACTATAGGGCCAAAGGAAATATCCTCCGATAACTAAGAGAAAGAAGATTTCTGAGAAACTTCTTTGTGTTCTGTGAAATCATCTCACAGAATTACAGCTTTCTCCTCAAGAAGCCTTTCGCTAAGACAGTTCTTGTGAAATTGGCAAAGTGATATTTGGAAGCCCATAGAGGGCTATGGTGAAAAAGGAAATATCCTCCGATGAAATCTGGAAAGAAGCTTTCTGAGAAACTGCTTAGTGTTCTCTTAATTCATCTCACAGAGTTATATCTATATTTCGTGGATCTCCTTGCTAACCTTATTTCTGTGGAATCTGACAACAGATATTTCGGATCACTTTGAAGACTATAGGGCGAAAGGAAATATCCTCCGATAACTAAGAGAAAGAAGCTTTCTGAGAAACTTCTTTGTGTTCTGTGAAATCATCTCACAGAGTTACAGCGTTCCCCTCAAGAAGCCTTTGGCTAAGACAGTTCTTGTAGAAATGTCAAAGTGATATTTGGAATCCCATAGAGGGCTATGGTGAAAAAGGAAATATTCTCAGATGAAATCTGGAAAGAAGCTTTCTGAGAAACTGCTTAGTGTTCTGTTAATTCATCTCACAGAGTTACATCTGTATTTCGTCGATCTCTTTGCTAGCCTTATTTCTGTGGAATCTGAGAACAGATATTTCGGATCCCTTTGAAGACTATAGGGCCAAAGGAAATATCCTCCGATAACAAAGAGAAAGAAGCTTTGTGAGAAATTTCTTTGTGTTCTATGTAATCATCTCACAGAGTTACAGCTTTCCCCTCAAGAAGCCTTTCGCTAAGACAGTTCTTGTGGAATTGGCAAAGTGATATTTCGAAGCCCATAGAGGGCTATGGTGAAAAAGGAAATATCCTCCGATGAAATCTGGAAAGAAGCTTTCTGAGAAACTGCTTAGTGTTCTGTTAATTCATCTCACAGAGTTACATCTGTAATTCGTGGATCTCTTTGCTAGCCTTATTTCTGTGGAATCTGAGAACAGATATTTCGGATCCCTTTGAAGACTATAGGGCCAAAGGAAATATCCTCCGATAACAAGGAGAAAGAAGCTTTGTGAGAAATTTCTTTGTGTTCTATGTAATCATCTCACAGAGTTACAGCTTTCCCCTCAAGAAGCCTTTCGCTAAGACATTTCTTGTGGAATTGGCCAAGTGATATTTGGAAGCCCATAGTGGGCTATGGTGAAAAAGGAAATATCCTCAGATGAAATCTGGAAAGAAGCTTTCTGAGAAACTGCTTAGTGTTCTGTTAATTCATCTCACAGAGTTACATCTGTATTTCGTGGATCACTTGGCTAGCCTTATTTCTGTGGAATCTGAGAACAGATATTTCGGATCCCTTTGAAGACTATAGGGCCAAAGGAAATATCCTCCGATAACTAAGAGAAAGAAGCTTTCTGAGAAACTTCTTTGTGTTCTGTGAAATCATCTCACAGAGTTACAGCTTTCCCCTCTAGAAGCCTTTCGCTAAGACAGTTCTTGTGGAATTGGCAAAGTGATATTTGGAAGCCCATAGAGGGCTATGGTGAAAAAGGAAATATCCTCCGATGAAATCTGGAAAGAAGCTTTCTGAGAAACTGCTTAGTGTTCTGTTAATTCATCTCACAGAGTTACATCTATATATCGAGGATCTCCTTGCTAGCCTTATTTCTGTGGAATCTGAGAACAGATATTTCGGATCCCTTTGAAGACTATAGGGCCAAAGGAAATATCCTCCGAAAACTAAGAGAAAGACGCTTTCTGAGAAACTTCTTTGTGTTCTGTGAAATGAGCTCACAGAGTTAGAGCTTTCCCCTCAAGAAGCCTTTCGCTAAGACAGTTCTTGTGGAATTGGCAAAGTGATATTTGGAAGCCCATAGAGGGCTATGATGAAAAAGGAAATATCCTCAGATGAAATCTGGAAAGAAGCATTCTGAGAAACTGCTTAGTGTTGTGTTAATTCATCTCACAGAGTTACATCTGTATTTCGTGGATCTCTTTGCTAGCCTTATTTCTGTGGAATCTGAGAACAGATATTTCGGATCCCTTTGAAGACTATAGGGCCAAAGGAAATATCCTCCGATAACAAAGAGAAAGAAGCTTTGTGAGAAATTTCTTTGTGTTCCATGTAATCATCTCACAGAGTTACAGCTTTCCCCTCAAGAAGCCTTTCGCTAAGACAGTTCTTGTGGAATTGGCAAAGTGATATTTGGAAGCCCATAGAGGGCTATGGTGAAAAAGGAAATATCCTCCGATGAAATCTGGAAAGAAGCTTTCTGAGAAACTGCTTAGTGTTCTGTTAATTCATCTCACAGTGTTACATCTATATTTCGTGGATCACTTGGCTAGCCTTATTTCTGTGGAATCTGAGAACAGATATTTCGGATCCCTTTGAAGACTATAGGGCCAAAGGAAATATCCTCCGATAACTAAGAGAAAGAAGCTTTCTGAGAAACTTCTTTTTGTTCCTTGAAATCATCTCACAGAGTTACAGCTTTCCCCTCAAGAAGCCTTTCGCTAAGACAGTTCTTGTGGAATTGGCAAAGTGATATTTGGAAGCCCATAGAGGGCTATGGTGAAAAAGGAAATATCCTCAGATGAAATCTGGAAAGAAGCATTCTGAGAAACTGCTTAGTGTTGTGTTAATTCATCTCACAGAGTTACATCTGTATTTCGTGGATCTCTTTGCTAGCCTTATTTCTGTGGAATCTGAGAACATATATTTCGGATCCCTTTGTAGACTATAGGGACAAATGAAATATCCTCCGATAACAAAGAGAAAGAAGCTTTGTGAGAAATTTCTTTGTGTTCTATGTAATCATCTCACAGAGTTACAGCTTTCCCCTCAAGAAGCCTTTCGCTAAGACAGTTCTTGTGGAATTGGCAAAGTGATATTTGGAAGCCCATAGAGGGCTATGGTGAAAAAGGAAATATCCTCCGATGAAATCTGGAAAGAAGTTTTCTGAGAAACTGCTTAGTGTTCTGTTAATTCATCTCCCAGAGTTACATCTGTATTTCGTGGATCTCTTTGCTAGCCTTATTTCTGTGGAATCTGAGAACAGATATTTCGGATCCCTTTGAAGACTATAGGGACAAATGAAATATCCTCCGATAACAAAGAGAAAGAAGCTTTGTGAGAAATTTCTTTGTGTTCTATGTAATCATCTCACAGAGTTACAGCTTTCCCCTCAGGAAGCCTATCGCTAAGACAGTTCTTGTGGAATTGGCAAATTGATATTTGGAAGCCCATAGAGGGCTATGGTGAAAAAGGAAATATCCTCCGATGAAATCTGGAAAGAAGTTTTCTGAGAAACTGCTTAGTGTTCTGTTAATTCATCTCCCAGAGTTACATCTGTATTTCGTGGATCTCTTTGCTAGCCTTATTTCTGTGGAATCTGAGAACAGATATTTCGGATCCCTTTGAAGACTATAGGGCCAAAGGAAATATCCTCCGATAACAAGGAGAAAGAAGCTTTGTGAGAAATTTCTTTGTGTTCCCTGTAATCATCTCACAGAGTTACAGCTTTCCCCTCAATAAGCCTTTCGCTAAGACAGTTCTTGTGGAATTGGCAAAGTGATATTTGGAAGCCCATATAGGGCTATGGTGAAAAAGGAAATATCCTCCGATGAAATCTGGAAAGAAGCTTTCTGAGAAACTGCTTAGTGTTCTGTTAATTCATCTCACAGAGTTACATCTGTATTTCGTGGATCACTTGGCTAGCCTTATTTCTGTGGAATCTGAGAAAAGATATTTCGGATCCCTTTGAAGACTATAGGGCCAAAGGAAATATCCTCGGATAACAAAGAAAAAGAAGCTTTCTGAGAAACTTCTTTGTGTTCTGTGAAATCATCTCACAGAGTTACAGCTTTCCCCTCAAGAAGCCTTTCGCTAAGACAGTTCTTGTGGAATTCGCAAAGTGATATTTGGAAGCCCATAGGGGGCTATGGTGAAAAAGGAAATATCCTCCGATGAAATCTGGAAAGAAGCTTTCTGAGAAACTGCTTAGTGTTCTGTTAATTCATCTCACAGAGTTACATCTATATTTCGTGGATCTCTTTGCTAGCCTTATTTCTGTGGAATCTGAGAACAGATATTTTGGATCCATTTGAAGACTATAGGGCCAAAGGAAATATCCTCCGAAAACTAAGAGAAAGAAGATTTCTGAGAAACTTCTTTGTGTTCTGTGAAATCATCTCACAGAGTTACAGCTTTCCCCTCAAGAAGCCTTTCGCTAAGACAGTTCTTGTGGAATTGGCAAAGTGATATTTGGAAGCCCATAGGGGGCTATGGTGAAAAAGGAAATATCCTCCGATGAAATCTGGAAAGAAGCTTTCTGAGAAACTTCTTAGTGTTCTGTTAATTCATCTCACAGAGTTACATCTATATTTCGTGGATCTCGTTGCTAGCCTTATTTCTGTGGAATGTGAAAACAGATATTTCGGATCCCTTTGAAGACTATAGGGCCAAAGGAAATATCCTCCGAAAACTAAGAGAAAGAAGATTTCTGAGAAACTTCTTTGTGTTCTGTGAAATGAGCTCACAGAGTTACAGCTTTCCCCTCAAGAAGCGTTTCGCTAAGACAGTTCTTGTGGAATTGGCAAAGTGATATTTGGAAGCCCATAGAGGGCTATGGTCAAAAAGGAAATATCCTTCGATGAAATCTGGAAAGAAGCTTTCTGAGAAACTGCTTAGTGTTCTGTTAATTCATCTCACAGAGTTACATCTGTATTTCGTGGATCTCTTTGCTAGCCTTATTTCTGTGGAATCTGAGAACAGATATTTTGGATCCCTTTGAAGACTATAGGGCCAAAGGAAATATCCTCCGAAAACTAAGAGAAAGAAGATTTCTGAGAAACTTCTTTGTGTTCTGTGAAATGAGCTCACAGAGTTACAGCTTTCCCCTCAAGAAGCCTTTCGCTAAGACAGTTCTTGTGGAATTGGCAAAGTGATATTTGGAAGCCCATAGAGGGCTATGGTGAAAAAGGAAATATCCTCCGATGAAATCTGGAAAGAAGCTTTCTGAGAAACTGCTTAGTGTTCTGTTAATTCATCTCACAGAGTTACATCTATATTTCGTGGATCTCTTTGCTAGCCTTATTTCTGTGGAATCTGAGAACAGATATTTCGGATCCCTTTGAAGACTATAGGGCCAAAGGAAATATCCTCCGAAAACTAAGAGAAAGAAGCTTTCTGAGAAACTTCTTTGTCTTCTGTGAAATGAGCTCACAGAGTTACAGCTTTCCCCTCAAGAAGCCTTTCGCTAAGACAGTTCTTGTGGAATTGGCAAAGTGATATTTGGAAGCCCATAGAGGGCTATGGTGAAAAAGGAAATATCCTCAGATGAAATCTGGAAAGAAGCTTTCTGAGAAACTGCTTAGTGTTCTGTTAATTCATCTCACAGAGTTACATCTGTATTTCGTGGATCTCTTTGCTAGCCTTATTTCTGTGGAATCTGAGAACAGATATTTCGGATCCCTTTGAAGACTATAGGGCCAAAGGAAATATCCTCCGATAACAAGGAGAAAGAAGCTTTGTGAGAAATTTCTTTGTGTTCTATGTAATCATCTCACAGAGTTACAGCTTTCCCCTCAAGAAGCCTTTCGCTAAGACAGTTCTTGTGGAATTGGCAAAGTGATATTTGGAAGCCCATAGAGGGCTATGGTGAAAAAGGAAATATACTCCGATGAAATCTGGAAAGAAGCTTTCTGAGAAACTGCTTAGTGTTCTCTTAATTCATCTCACAGAGTTACATCTGTATTTCGTGGATCACTTTGCTAGCCTTATTTCTGTGGAATCTGAGAACAGATATTTCGGATCCCTTTGAAGACTATAGGGCCAAAGGAAATATCCTCGGATAACAAAGAAAAAGAAGCTTTCTGAGAAACTTCTTTGTGTTCTGTGAAATCATCTCACAGAGTTACAGCTTTCCCCTCAAGAAGCCTTTCGCTAAGACAGTTCTTGTGGAATTGGCAAAGTGATATTTGGAAGCCCATAGGGGGCTATGGTGAAAAAGGAAATATCCTCCGATGAAATCTGGAAAGAAGCTTTCTGAGAAACTGCTTAGTGTTCTGTTAATTCATCTCACAGAGTTACATCTATATTTCGTGGATCTCGTTGCTAGCCTTATTACTGTGGAATGTGAAAACAGATATTTCGGATCCCTTTGAAGACTATAGGGCCAAAGGAAATATCCTCCGAAAACTAAGAGAAAGAAGATTTCTGAGAAACTTCTTTGTGTTCTGTGAAATGAGCTCACAGAGTTACAGCTTTCCCCTCAAGAAGCGTTTCGCTAAGACAGTTCTTCTGGAATTGGCAAAGTGATATTTGGAAGCCCATAGAGGGCTATGGTCAAAAAGGAAATATCCTTCGATGAAATCTGGAAAGAAGCTTTCTGAGAAACTGCTTAGTGTTCTGTTAATTCATCTCACAGAGTTACATCTGTATTTCGTGGATCTCTTTGCTAGCCTTATTTCTGTGGAATCTGAGAACAGGTATTTCGGATCCCTTTGAAGACTATAGGGCCAAAGGAAATATCCTCCGATAACAAGGAGAAAGAAGCTTTGTGAGAAATTTCTTTGTGTTCTATGTAATCATCTCACAGAGTTACAGCTTTCTCCTCAAGAAGCCTTTCGCTAAGACAGTTCTTGTGGAATTGGCAAAGTGATATTTGGAAGCCCATAGAGGGCTATGGTGAAAAAGGAAATATCCTCCGATGAAATCTGGAAAGAAGCTTTCTGAGAAACTGCTTAGTGTTCTGTTAATTCATCTCACAGAGTTACATCTGTATTTCGTGGATCACTTGGCTAGCCTTATTTCTGTGGAATCTGAGAACAGATATTTCGGATCCCTTTGAAGACTATAGGGCCAAAGGAAATATCCTCGGATAACAAAGAAAAAGAAGCTTTCTGAGAAACTTCTTTGTGTTCTGTGAAATCATCTCACAGAGTTACAGCTTTCCCCTCAAGAAGCCTTTCGCTAAGACAGTTCTTCTGGAATTGGCAAAGTGATATTTGGAAGCCCATAGAGGGCTATGGTGAAAAAGGAAATATCCTCCGATGAAATCTGGAAAGAAGTTTTCTGAGAAACTGCTTAGTGTTCTGTTAATTCATCTCCCAGAGTTACATCTGTATTTCGTGGATCTCTTTGCTAGCCTTATTTCTGTGGAATCTGAGAACAGATATTTCGGATCCCTTTGAAGACTATAGGGACAAATGAAATATCCTCCGATAACAAAGAGAAAGAAGCTTTGTGAGAAATTTCTTTGTGTTCTATGTAATCATCTCACAGAGTTACAGCTTTCCCCTCAAGAAGCCTTTCGCTAAGACAGTTCTTGTGGAATTGGCAAAGTGATATTTGGAAGCCCATAGAGGGCTATGGTGAAAAAGGAAATATCCTCCGATGAAATCTGGAAAGAAGTTTTCTGAGAAACTGCTTAGTGTTCTGTTAATTCATCTCCCAGAGTTACATCTGTATTTCGTGGATCTCTTTGCTAGCCTTATTTCTGTGGAATCTGAGAACAGATATTTCGGATCCCTTTGAAGACTATAGGGCCAAAGGAAATATCCTCCGATAACAAGGAGAAAGAAGCTTTGTGAGAAATTTCTTTGTGTTCCCTGTAATCATCTCACAGAGTTACAGCTTTCCCCTCAAGAAGCCTTTCGCTAAGACAGTTCTTGTGGAATTGGCAAAGTGATATTAGGAAGCCCATATAGGGCTATGGTGAAAAAGGAAATATCCTCCGATGAAATCTGGAAAGAAGCTTTCTGAGAAACTGCTTAGTGTTCTGTTAATTCATCTCACAGAGTTACATCTGTATTTCGTGGATCACTTGGCTAGCCTTATTTCTGTGGAATCTGAGAACAGATATTTCGGATCCCTTTGAAGACTATAGGGCCAAAGGAAATATCCTCGGATAACAAAGAAAAAGAAGCTTTCTGAGAAACTTCTTTGTGTTCTGTGAAATCATCTCACAGAGTTACAGCTTTCCCCTCAAGAAGCCTTTCGCTAAGACAGTTCTTGTGGAATTCGCAAAGTGATATTTGGAAGCCCATAGGGGGCTATGGTGAAAAAGGAAATATCCTCCGATGAAATCTGGAAAGAAGCTTTCTGAGAAACGTCTTAGTGTTCTGTTTATTCATCTCACAGAGTTACATCTATATTTCGTGGATCTCTTTGCTAGCCTTATTTCTGTGGAATCTGAGAACAGATATTTCGGATCCCTTTGAAGACTATAGGGCCAAAGGAAATATCCTCCGAAAACTAAGAGAAAGAAGCTTTCTGAGAAACTTGTTTGTGTTCTGTGAAATGAGCTCACAGAGTTACAGCTTTCCCCTCAAGAAGCCTTTCGCTAAGACAGTTCTTGTGGAATTGGCAAAGTGATATTTGGAAGCCCATAGAGGGCTATGGTGAAAAAGGAAATATCCTCCGATGAAATCTGGAAAGAAGCTTTCTGAGAAACTGCTTAGTGTTCTGTTAATTCATCTCACAGAGTTACATCTATATTTCGTGGATCTCTTTGCTAGCCTTATTTCTGTGGAATCTGAGAACAGATATTTCGGATCCCTTTGAAGACTATAGGGCCAAAGGAAATATCCTCCGAAAACTAAGAGAAAGAAGCTTTCTGAGAAACTTGTTTGTGTTCTGTGAAATGAGCTCACAGAGTTACAGCTTTCCCCTCAAGAAGCCTTTCGCTAAGACAGTTCTTGTGGAATTGGCAAAGTGATATTTGGAAGCCCATAGAGGGCTATGGTGAAAAAGGAAATATCCTCAGATGAAATCTGGAAAGAAGCTTTCTGAGAAACTGCTTAGTGTTCTGTTAATTCATCTCACAGAGTTACATCTGTATTTCGTGGATCTCTTTGCTAGCCTTATTTCTGTGGAATCTGAGAAGAGATATTTCGGATCCCTTTGAAGACTATAGGGCCAAAGGAAATATCCTCCGATAACAAAGAGAAAGAAGCTTTGTGAGAAATTTCTTTGTGTTCTATGTAATCATCTCACAGAGTTACAGCTTTCCCCTCAAGAAGCCTTTCGCTAAGACGGTTCTTGTGGAATTGGCAAAGTGATATTTGGAAGCCCATAGAGGGCTATGGTGAAAAAGGAAATATCCTCAGATGAAATCTGAAAAGAAGCTTTCTGAGAAACTGCTTAGTGTTCTGTTAAATCATCTGACAGAGTTACATCTGTATTTCGTGGATCACTTGGCTAGCCTTATTTCTGTGGAATCTGAGAACAGATATTTCGGATCCCTTTGAAGACTATAGGGCCTAAGGAAATATCCTCCGATAACTAAGAGATAGAAGCTTTCTGAGAAACTTCTTTGCGTTCTGTGAAATCATCTCACAGAGTTACAGCTTTCCCCTCAAAAAGCCTTTCGCTAAGACAGTTCTTGTGGAATTGGCAAAGTGATATTTGGAAGCCCATAGAGGGCTATGGTGAAAAAGGAAATATCCTCCGATGAAATCTGGAAAGAAGCTTTCTGAGAAACTGCTTAGTGTTCTGTTAATTCATCTCAAAGAGTTATATCTGTATTTCGTGGATCTCTTTGCTAGCCTTATTTCTGTGGAATCTGAGAACAGATATTTCGGATCCCTTTGAAGACTATAGGGCCAAAGGAAATATCCTCCGAAAACTAAGAGAAAGAAGCTTTCTCACAAACTTCTTTGTGTTCTGTGAAATGAGCTCACAGAGTTACAGCGTTCCCCTCAAGAAGCCTTTCGCTAAGACAGTTCTTGTGGAATTCGCAAAGTGGTATTTGGAAGCCCGTAGAGCGCTATGGTGAAAAAGGAAATATCCTCAGATGAAATCTGGAAAGAAGCTTTCTGAGAAACTGCTTAGTGTTCTGTTAATTCATCTCACAGAGTTACATCTGTATATCGTGGATCTCTTTGCTAGCCTTATTTCTGTGGAATCTGAGAAGAGATATTTCGGATCCCTTTGAAGAGTATAGGGCCAAAGGAATTATCCTCCGATAACAAGGAGAAAGAAGCTTTGTGAGAAATTTCTTTGTGTTCTATGTAATCATCTCACAGAGTTACAGCTTTCCCTTCAAGAAGCCTTTCGCTAAGACATTTCTGTGGAATTGGCAAAGTGATATTTGGAAGCCCATAGAGGGCTATGGTGAAAAAGGAAATATCCTCCGATGAAATCTGGAAGGAAGCATTCTGAGAAACTGCTTAGTGTTCTGTTAATTCATCTCACAGAGTTACATCTATATTTCGTGGATCTCTTTTCTAGCCTTATTTCTGTGGAATCTGAGAACAGATATTTCGGATCCCTTTGAATACTATAGGGCCAAAGGAAATATCCTCCGAAAACTAAGAGAAAGAAGCTTTCTGAGAAACTTCTTTGTTTTCTGTGAAATGAGCTCACAGAGTTACAGCTTTCCCCTCAAGAAGCCTTTCGCTAAGACAGTTCTTGTGGAATTGGCAAAGTGATATTTGGAAGCCCATAGAGGGCTATGGTGAAAAAGGAAATATCCTCCGATGAAATCTGGAAAGAAGCTTTCTGAGAAACTGCTTAGTGTTCTGTTAATTCATCTCAGAGAGTTACATCTGTATTTCGTGGATCTCTTTGCTAGCCTTATTTCTGTGCAATCTGAGAACAGATATTTCGGATCCCTTTGAAGACTATAGGGCCAAAGTAAATATCCTCCGATAACAAAGAGAAAGAAGCTTTGTGAGAAATTTCTTTGTGTTCTATGTAATCATCTCACAGAGTTACAGCTTTCCCCTCAAGAAGCCTTTCGCTAAGACAGTTCTTGTGGAACTGGCAAAGTGATATTTGGAAGCCCATATAGGGCTATGGTGAAAAAGGAAATATCCTCAGATGAAATCTGGAAAGAAGCTTTCTGAGAAACTGCTTAGTGTTCTGTTAATTCATCTCACAGAGTTACATCTGTATTTCGTGGATCACTTGGCTAGCCTTATTTCTGTGGAATCTGAGAACAGATATTTCGGATCCCTTTGAAGACTATAGGGCCAAAGGAAATATCCTCCGATAACTAAGAGAAAGAAGCTTTCCGAGAATCTTCTTTGAGTTCTGTGAAATCATCTCACAGAGTTACAGCTTTCCCCTCAAGAAGCCTTTCGCTAAGACAGTTCTTGTGGAATTGGCAAAGTGATATTTGGAAGCCCATAGAGGGCTATGGTGAAAAAGGAAGTATCCTCAGATGAAATCTGGAAAGAAGCTTTCTGAGAAACTGCTCAGTGTTCTGTTAATTCATCTCACAGAGTTACATCTGTATTTCGTGGAACTCTTTGCTAGGCTTATTTCTGTGGAATCTGAGAACAGACATTTCGTATCCCTTTGAAGACTATAGGGCCAAAGGAAATATCCTCCGATAACAAAGAAAAAGAAGCTTTCTGAGAAACTTCTTTGTATTCTGTGAAATCATCTCACAGAGTTACAGCTTTCCCCTCAAGAAGCCTTTCGCTAAGACAGTTCTTGTGGAATTGGCAAAGTGATATTTGGAGGCCCATAGAGGGCTATGGTGAAAAAGGAAATATCCTCAGATGAAATCTGGAAAGAAGCTTTCTGAGAAACTGCTTAGTGTTCTGTTAATTCATCTCACAGAGTAACATCTGTATTTCGTGGATCTCTTTGCTCGCCTTATTTCTGTGGAATCTGACAACAGATATTTCGGATCCCTTTGAAGACTATAGGGCCAAAGGAAATATCCTCCGATAACTAAGAGAAAGAAGCTTTCTGAGAAACTTCTTTGTGTTCTGTGAAATGAGCTCACAGAGTTACAGCTTTCCCCACAAGAAGCCTTTCGCTAAGACAGTTCTTGTGGAATTGGCAAAGTGATATTTGGAAGCCCATAGAGGGCTATGGTGAAAAAGGAAATATCCTCCGATGAAATCTGGAAAGAAGCTTTCTGAGAAACTGCTTAGTGTTCTGTTAGTTCATCTCACAAAGTTACATCTATATTTCGTGGATCTCTTTGCTAGCCTTATTTCTTTGGAATCTGAGAACAGATATTTCGGATCCCTTTGAAGACTATAGGGCCAAAGGAAATATCCTCCGATAACAAAGAGAAAGAAGCTTTCTGAGAAACTTCTTTGTGTTCTGTGAAATCATCTCACAGAGTTACAGCTTTCCCCTCAAGAAGCCTTTCGCTAAGACAGTTCTTGTGGAATTGGCAAAGTGATATTTGGAAGCCCATAGAGGGCTATGGTGAAAAAGGAAATATCCTCAGATGAAATCTGGAAAGAAGATTTCTGAGAAACTGCTCAGTGTTCTGTTAATTCGTCTCACAGAGTTACATCTGTATTTCGTGGATCTCTTTGCTAGGCTTATTTCTGTGGAATCTGAGAACAGATATTTCGGATCCCTTTGAAGACTATAGGGCCAAAGGAAATATCCTCCGATAACAAAGAAAAAGAAGCTTTCTGAGAAACTTCTTTGTGTTCTGTGAAATCATCTCACAGAATTACAACTTTCCCCTCAGGAAGCCTTTCGCTAAGACAGTTCTTGTGGAATTGGCAAAGTGATATTTGGAAGCCCATAGAGGGCTATGGTGAAAAAGGAAATATCCTCCGATGAAATCTGGAAAGAAGCTTTCTGAGAAACTGCTTAGTGTTCTGTTAATTCATCTCACAGAGTAACATCTGTATTTCGTGGATCTCTTTGCTCGCCTTATTTCTGTGGAATCTGACAACAGATATTTCGGATCCCTTTGAAGACTATAGGGCCAAAGGAAATATCCTCCGATAACTAAGAGAAAGAAGCTTTCTGAGAAACTTCTTTGTGTTCTGTGAAATGAGCTTACAGAGTTACAGCTTTCCCCACAAGAAGCCTTTCGCTAAGACAGTTCTTGTGGAATTGGCAAAGTGATATTTGGAAGCCCATAGAGTGCTACGGTGAAAAAGGAAATATCCTCCGATGAAATCTGGAAAGAAGCTTTCTGAGAAACTGCTTAGTGTTCTGTTAGTTCATCTCACAAAGTTACATCTATATTTCGTGGATCTCTTTGCTAGCCTTATTTCTTTGGAATCTGAGAACAGATATTTCGGATCCCTTTGAAGACTATAGGGCCAAAGGAAATATCCTCTGATAACAAAGAGAAAGAAGCTTTCTGAGAAACTTCTTTGTGTTCTGTGAAATCATCTCACAGAGTTACAGCTTTCCCCTCAAGAAGCCTTTCGCTAAGACAGTTCTTGTGGAATTGGCAAAGTGATATTTGGAAGCCCATAGAGGGCTATGGTGAAAAAGGAAATATCCTCAGATGAAATCTGGAAAGAAGATTTCTGAGAAACTGCTCAGTGTTCTGTTAATTCGTCTCGCAGAGTTACATCTGTATTTCGTGGATCTCTTTGCTAGGCTTATTTCTGTGGAATCTGAGAACAGATATTTCGGATCCCTTTGAAGACTATAGGGCCAAAGGAAATATCCTCCGATAACAAAGAAAAAGAAGCTTTCTGAGAAACTTCTTTGTGTTCTGTGAAATCATCTCACAGAATTACAACTTTCCCCTCAGGAAGCCTTTCGCTAAGACAGTTCTTGTGGAATTGGCAAAGTGATATTTGGAAGCCCATAGAGGGCTATGGTGAAAAAGGAAATATCCTCCGATGAAATCTGGAAAGAAGCTTTCTGAGAAACTGCTTAGTGTTCTGTTAATTCATCTCACAGAGTTACATCTGTATTTCGTGGATCTCTTTGCTAGCCTTATTTCTGTGGAATCTGACAACAGATATTTCGGATCCCTTTGAAGACTATAGGGCCAAAGGAAATCTCCTCCGATAACAAAGAGAAAGAAGCTTTCTGAGAAACTTCTTTGTGTTCTGTGAAATCAACTCACAGAGTTACAGCTTTCCCCTCAAAAAGCCTTTCGCTAAGACAGTTGTTGTGGAATTGGCCAAGTATTATTTGGAAGCCCATAGTGGGCTATGGTGTAAAAGGAAATATCCTCAGATGAAATCTGGAAAGAAGCTTTCTGAGAAACTGCTTAGTGTCCTGTTAATTCATCTCACAGAGTTACATCTGTATTTCGTGGATCTCTTGGCTAGCCTTATTTCTGTGGAATCTGAGAACAGATATTTCGGATCCCTTTCAAGACTATAGGGCCAAACGAAATATCCTCCGATAACTAAGAGAAAGAAGCTTTCTGAGAAACTTCTTTGTGTTCTTTGAAATCATCTCACGGAGTTACAGCTTTCCCCTCAAGAAGCCTTTCGCTAAGACAGTTCTTGTGGAATTGGCAAAGTGATATTTGGAAGCCCATAGAGGGCTATGGTGAAAAAGGAAATATCCTCAGATGAAATCTCGAAGGAGCTTTCTGAGAAACTGCTTAGTGTTCTGTTAATTCATCTCACAGAGTTACATCTGTATTTCATGGATCACTTGGCTAGCCTTATTTCTGTGGAATCTGAGAACAGATATTTCGGATCCCTTTGAAGACTATAGGGCAAAAGGAAATATCCTCGGATAACAAAGAAAAGAAGCTTTCTGAGAAACTTCTTTGTGTTCTGTGAAATCATCTCACAGAGTTACAGCTTTCCCCTCAAGAAGCCTTTCGCTAAGACAGTTCTTGTGGAATTGGCAAAGTGATATTTGGAAGCCCATAGGGGGCTATGGTGAAAAAGGAAATATCCTCCGATGAAATCTGGAAAGAAGCTTTCTGAGAAACTGCTTAGGGTTCTCTTAATTCATCTCACAGAGTTACATCTATATTTCGTGGATCTCTTTGCTAGCCTTGTTTCTGTGGAATCTGAGAACAGATATTTCGGATCCCTTTGAAGACTATAGGGCCAGAGGAAATATCCTCCGAAAACTAAGAGAAAGAAGCTTTCTCAGAAACTTCTTTGTGTTCTGTGAAATGAGCTCACAGAGCTACAGCTTTCCCCTCAAGAAGCCTTTCGCTAAGACAGTTCTTGTGGAATTGGCAAAGTGATATTTGGAAGCCCATAGAGGGCTATGGTGAAAAAGGAAATATCCTCCGATGAAATCTGGAAAGAAGCTTTCTCAGAAACTGCTTAGTGTTCTGTTAATTCATCTCACAGAGTTACATCTGTATTTCGTGGATCTCTTTGCTAGCCTTATTTCTGTGGAATCTGAGAACAGATATTTCGGATCCCTTTGAAGACTATAGGGCCAAAGGAAATATCCTCCGATAACAAGGAGAAAGAAGCTTTGTGAGAAATTTCTTTGTGTTCTATGTAATCATCTCACAGAGTTACAGCTTTCCCCTCAAGAAGCCTTTCGCTAAGACAGTTCTTGTGGAATTGGCAAAGTGATATTTGGAAGCCCATAGAGGGCTATGGTGAAAAAGGAAATATCCTCAGAGGAAATCTGGAAAGAAGCTTTCTGAGAAACTGCTTAGTGTTCTGTTAATTCATCTCACAGAGTTACATCTGTATTTCGTGGATCACTTTGCTAGCCTTATTTCTGTGGAATCTGAGAACAGATATTTCGGATCCCTTTGAAGACTATAGGGCCAAAGGAAATATCCTCGGATAACAAAGAAAAAGAAGCTTTCTGAGAAACTTCTTTGTGTTCTGTGAAATCATCTCACAGAGTTACAGCTTTCCCCTCAAGAAGCCTTTCGCTAAGACAGTTCTTGTGGAATTGGCAAAGTGATATTTGGAAGCCCATAGAGGGCTATGGTGAAAAAGGAAATATACTCAGATGAAATCTGGAAAGAAGCTTTCTGAGAAACTGCTTAGTGTTCTGTTAATTCAACTCACAGAGTTACATCTGTATTTCGTGGATCTCTTTGCTCGCCTTATTTCTGTGGAATATGACAACAGATATTTCGGATCCCTTTGAAGACTATAGGGCCAAAGGAAATATCCTCCGATAACTAAGAGAAAGAAGATTTCTGAGAAACTTCTTTGTGTTCTGTGAAATGAGCTCACAGAGTTACAGCTTTCCCCTCAAGAAGCCTTTCGCTAAGACAGTTCTTGTGGAATTGGCAAAGTGATATTTGGAAGCCCATAGAGGGCTATGGTGAAAAAGGAAATATCCTCAGATGAAATCTGGAAAGAAGCTTTCTGAGAAACTGCTCAGTGTTCTGTTAGTTCATCTCACAGAGTTACATCTGTATTTCGTGGATCTCTTTGCTAGCCTTATTTCTGTGGAATCTGAGAACAGATATTTCGGATCCCTTTGAAGACTATAGAGCCAAAGGAAATATCCTCCGATAACAAAGAAAAAGAAGCTTTCTGAGAAACTTCTTTGTGTTCTGTGAAATCATCTCACAGAATTACAGCTTTCTCCTCAAGAAGCCTTTCGCTAAGACAGTTCTTGTGGAATTAGCAAAGTGATTTTTGGAAGCCCATAGAGGGCTATGGTGAAAAAGGAAATATCCTCCGATGAAATCTGGAAAGAAGCTTTCTGAGAAACTGCTTAGTGTTCTCTTAATTCATCTCACAGAGTTATATCTATATTTCGTGGATCTCCTTGCTAACCTTATTTCTGTGGAATCTGACAACAGATATTTCGGATCACTTTGAAGACTATAGGGCCAAAGGAAATATCCTCCGGTAACTAAGAGAAAGAAGCTTTCTGAGAAACATCTTTGTGTTCTGTGAAATCATCTCACAGAGTTACAGCTTTCCCCTCAAGAAGCCTTTGGCTAAGACAGTTCTTGTGGAAATGGCAAAGTGATATTTGGAAGCCCATAGAGGGCTATGGTGAAAAAGGAAATATCCTCAGATGAAATCTGGAAAGAAGCTTTCTGAGAAACTGCTTAGTGTTCTGTTAATTCATCTCACAGAGTTACATCTGTATTTCGTGGATCTCTTTGCTAGCCTTATTTCTGTGGAATCTGAGAACAGATATTTCGGATCCCTTTGAAGACTATAGGGCCAAAGGAAATATCCCCCGATAACAAAGAGAAAGAAGCTTTGTGAGAAATTTCTTTGTGTTCTATGTAATCATCTCACAGAGTTACAGCTTTCCCCTCAAGAAGCCTTTCGCTAAGACAGTTCTTGTGGAATTGGCAAAGTGATATTTGGAAGCCCATAGAGGGCTATGGTGAAAAAGGAAATATCCTCAGATGAAATCTGGAAAGAAGCTTTCTGAGAAACTGCTTAGTGTTCTGTTAATTCATCTCACAGAGTTACATCTGTATTTCGTGGATCTCTTGGCTAGCCTTATTTCTGTGGAATCTGAGAACAGATATTTCGGATCCCTTTGAAGACTATAGGGCCAAAGGAAATATCCTCCGATAACTAAGAGAAAGAAGCTTTCTGAGAAACTTCTTTGTGTTCTGTGAAATCATCTCACAGAGTTACAGCTTTCCCCTCTAGAAGCCTTTCGCTAAGACAGTTATTGTGGAATTGGCAAAGTGATATTTGGAAGCCCATAGAGGGCTATGGTGAAAAAGGAAATATCCTCCGATGAAATCTGGAAAGAAGCTTTCTGAGAAAAAGCTTAGTGTTCTGTTAATTCATCTCACAGAGTTACATCTGTATTTCGTGGATCTCTTTGCTAGCCTTATTTCTGTGGAAGATGAGAACAGATATTTCGGATCCCTTTGAAGACTATAGGGCCAAAGGAAATATCCTCCGATAACAAGGAGAAAGAAGCTTTGTGAGAAATTTCTTTGTGTTCTATGTAATCATCTCACAGAGTTACAGCTTTCCCCTCAAGAAGCCTTTCGCTAAGACAGTTCTTGTGGAATTGGCAAAGTGATATTTGGAAGTCCTTATAGGGCTATGGTGAAAAAGGAAATATCCTCCGATGAAATCTCGAAGGAGCTTTCTGAGAATCTGCTTAGTGTTCTGTTAATTCATCTCACAGAGTTACATCTGTATTTCATGGATCACTTGGCTAGCCTTATTTTTGTGGAATCTGAGAACAGATATTTCGGATCCCTTTGAAGACTATAGGGCAAAAGGAAATATCCTCGGATAACAAAGAAAAGAAGCTTTCTGAGAAACTTCTTTCTGTTCTGTGAAATCATCTCACAGAGTTACAGCTTTCCCCTCAAGAAGCCTTTCGCTAAGACAGTTCTTGTGGAATTGGCAAAGTGATTTCGGAAGCCCATAGGGGGCTATGGTGAAAAAGGAAATATCCTCCGATGAAATCTGGAAAGAAGCTTTCTGAGAAACTGCTTAGTGTTCTCTTAATTCATCTCACAGAGTTACATCTATATTTCGTGGATCTCTTTGCTAGCCTTGTTTCTGTGGAATCTGAGAACAGATATTTCGGATCCCTTTGAAGACTATAGGGCCTGAGGAAATATCCTCCGAAAACTAAGAGAAAGAAGCTTTCTCAGAAACTTCTTTGTGTTCTGTGAAATGAGCTCACAGAGTTACAGCTTTCCCCTCAAGAAGCCTTTCGCTAAGACAGTTCTTGTGGAATTGGCAAAGTGATATTTGGAAGCCCATAGAGGGCTATGGTGAAAAAGGAAATATCCTCAGATGAAATCTGGAAAGAAGCTTTCTCAGAAACTGCTTAGTGTTCTGTTAATTCATCTCACAGAGTTACATCTGTATTTCGTGGATCTCTTTGCTAGCCTTATTTCTGTGGAATCTGAGAACAGATATTTCGGATCCCTTTGAAGACTATAGGGCCAAAGGAAATATCGTCCGATAACAAGGAGAAAGAAGCTTTGTGAGAAATTTCTTTGTGTTCTATGTAATCATCTCACAGAGTTACAGCTTTCCCCTCAAGAAGCCTTTCGCTAAGACAGTTCTTGTGGAATTGGCAAAGTGATATTTGGAAGCCCATAGAGGGCTATGGTGAAAAAGGAAATTTCCTCCGATGAAATTTGGAAAGAAGCTTTCTGGGAAACTGCTTAGTGTTCTGTTAATTCATCTCACAGAGTTACATCTGTATTTCGTGGATCACTTTGCTACCCTTGTTTCTGTGGAATCTGAGAACAGATATTTCGGATCCCTTTGAAGACTATAGGGCCAAAGGAAATATCCTCGGATAACAAAGAAAAAGAAGCTTTCTGAGAAACTTCTTTGTGTTCTGTGAAATCATCTCACAGAGTTACAGCTTTCCCCTCAAGAAGCCTTTCGCTAAGACAGTTCTTGTGGAATTGGCAAAGTGATATTTGGAAGCCCATAGGGGGCTATGGTCAAAAAGGAAATATCCTTCGATGAAATCTATAAAGAAGCTTTCTGAGAAACTGCTTAGTGTTCTGTTAATTCATCTCACAGAGTTACATCTGTATTTCGTGGATCTCTTTGCTAGCCTTATTTTGTGGAATCTGAGAACAGATATTTCGGATCCCTTTGAAGACTATAGGGCCAAAGGAAATATCCTCCGATAACAAGGAGAAAGAAGCTTTGTGAGAAATTTCTTTGTGTTCTATGTAATCATCTCACAGAGTTATAGCTTTCCCCTCAAGAAGCCTTTCGCTAAGACAGTTCTTGTGGAATTGGCAAAGTGATATTTGGAAGTCCATATAGGGCTAGGGTGAAAAAGGAAATATCCTCCGATGAAATCTCGAAGGAGCTTTCTGAGAAACTGCTTAGTGTTCTGTTAATTCATCTAACAGAGTTACATCTGTATTTCATGGATCACTTGGCTAGCCTTATTTCTGTGGAATCTGAGAACAGATATTTCGGATCCCTTTGAAGACTATAGGGCAAAAGGAAATATCCTCGGATAACAAAGAAAAGAAGCTTTCTGAGAAACTTCTTTGTGTTCTGTGAAATCATCTCACAGAGTTACAGCTTTCCCCTCAAGAAGCCTTTCGCTAAGACAGTTCTTGTGGAATTGGCAAAGTGATATTTGGAAGCCCATAGGGGGCTATGGTGAAAAAGGAAATATCCTCCGATGAAATCTGGAAAGAAGCTTTCTGAGAAACTGCTTAGTGTTCTCTTAATTCATCTCACAGAGTTACATCTATATTTCGTGGATCTCTTTGCTAGCCTTGTTTCTGTGGAATCTGAGAACAGATATTTCGGATCCCTTTGAACACTATAGGGCCAGAGGAAATATCCTCCGAAAATTAAGAGAAAGAAGCTTTCCCAGAAACTTCTATGTGTTCTGTGAAATGAGCTCACAGAGTTACAGCTTTCCCCTCAAGAAGCCTTTCGCTAAGACAGTTCTTGTGGAATTGGCAAAGTGATATTTGGAAGCCCATAGAGGGCTATGGTGAAAAAGGAAATATCCTCCGATGAAATCTGGAAAGAAGCTTTCTGAGAAACTGCTTAGTGTTCTGTTAATTCATCTCACAGAGTTACATCTGTATTTCGTGGATCTCTTTGCTAGCCTTATTTCTGTGGAATCTGAGAACAGATATTTCGGATCCCTTTGAAGACTATAGGGCCAAAGGAAATATCCTCGGATTACAAAGAAAAAGAAGCTTTCTGAGAAACTTCTTTGTGTTCTGTGAAATCATCTCACTGAGTTACAGCTTTCCCCTCAAGAAGCCTTTCGCTAAGACAGTTCTTGTGGAATTGGCAAAGTGATATTTGGAAGCCCATAGAGGGCTATGGTGAAAAAGGAAATATACTCAGATGAAATCTGGAAAGAAGCTTTCTGAGAAACTGCTTAGTGTTCTGTTAATTCAACTCACAGAGTTACATCTGTATTTCGTGGATCTCTTTGCTCGCCTTATTTCTGTGGAATCTGACAACAGATATTTCGGATCCCTTTGAAGACTATAGGGCCAAAGGAAATATCCTCCGATAACTAAGAGAAAGAAGATTTCTGAGAAACTTCTTTGTGTTCTGTGAAATGAGCTCACAGAGTTACAGCTTTCCCCTCAAGAAGCCTTTCGCTAAGACAGTTCTTGTGGAATTGGCAAAGTGATATTTGGAAGCCCCTAGAGGGCTATGGTGAAAAAGGAAATATCCTCAGATGAAATCTGGAAAGAAGCTTTCTGAGAAACTGCTCAGTGTTCTGTTAGTTCATCTCACAGAGTTACATCTGTATTTCGTGGATCTCTTTGCTAGGCTTATTTCTGTGGAATCTGAGAACAGATATTTCGGATCCCTTTGAAGACTATAGAGCCAAAGGAAATATCCTCCGATAACAAAGAAAAAGAAGCTTTCTGAGAAACTTCTTTGTGTTCTGTGAAATCATCTCACAGAATTACAGCTTTCTCCTCAAGAAGCCTTTCGCTAAGACAGTTCTTGTGGAATTGGCAAAGTGATATTTGGAAGCCCATAGAGGGCTATGGTGAAAAAGGAAATATCCTCCGATGAAATCTGGAAAGAAGCTTTCTGAGAAACTGCTTAGTGTTCTCTTAATTCATCTCACAGAGTTATATCTATATTTCGTGGATCTCCTTGCTAACCTTATTTCTGTGGAATCTGACAACAGATATTTCGGATCACTTTGAAGACTATAGGGCCAAAGGAAATATCCTCCGATAACTAAGAGAAATAAGCTTTCTGAGAAACTTCTTTGTGTTCTGTGAAATCATCTCACAGAGTTACAGCTTTCCCCTCAAGAAGCCTTTGGCTAAGACAGTTCTTGTGGAAATGGCAAAGTGATATTTGGAAGCCCATAGAGGGCTATGGTGAAAAAGGAAATATCCTCAGATGAAATCTGGAAAGAAGCTTTCTGAGAAACTGCTTAGTGTTCTGTTAATTCATCTCACAGAGTTACATCTGTATTTCGTGGATCTCTTTGCTAGCCTTATTTCTGTGGAATCTGAGAACAGATATTTCGGATCCCTTTGAAGACTATAGGGCCAAAGGAAATATCCTCTGATAACAAAGAGAAAGAAGCTTTGTGAGAAATTTCTTTGTGTTCTATGTAATCATCTCACAGAGTTACAGCTTTCCCCTCAAGAAGCCTTTCGCTAAGACAGTTCTTGTGGAATTGGCAAAGTGATATTTGGAAGCCCATAGAGGGCTATGGTGAAAAAGGAAATATCCTCCGATGAAATCTGGAAAGAAGCTTTCTGAGAAACTGCTTAGTGTTCTGTTAATTCATCTCAC
This sequence comes from Macaca nemestrina, assembly GCF_043159975.1. Lineage (NCBI taxonomy): Eukaryota > Metazoa > Chordata > Mammalia > Primates > Cercopithecidae > Macaca > Macaca nemestrina. Next base: position 133,040,242 of record NC_092130.1, on the reverse strand, counting down.
AGAGTTACATCTGTATTTCGTGGATCTCTTTGCTAGCCTTATTTCTGTGGAATCTGAGAACAGATATTTCGGATCCCTTTGAAGACTATAGGGCCAAAGGAAATATCCTCCGATAACAAGGAGAAAGAAGCTTTGTGAGAAATTTCTTTGTGTTCTATGTAATCATCTCACAGAGTTACAGCTTTCCCCTCAAGAAGCCTTTCGCTAAGACAGTTCTTGTGGAATTGGCCAAGTGATATTTGGAAGCCCATAGTGGGCTATGGTGAAAAAGGAAATATCCTCAGATGAAATCTGGAAAGAAGCTTTCTGAGAAACTGCTTAGTGTTCTGTTAATTCATCTCACAGAGTTACATCTGTATTTCGTGGATCTCTTGGCTAGCCTTATTTCTGTGGAATCTGAGAACAGATATTTCGGATCCCTTTGAAGACTATAGGGCCAAAGGAAATATCCTCCGATAACTAAGAGAAAGAAGCTTTCTGAGAAACTTCTTTGTGTTCTGTGAAATCATCTCACAGAGTTACAGCTTTCCCCTCTAGAAGCCTTTCGCTAAGACAGTTCTTGTGGAATTGGCAAAGTGATATTTGGAAGCCCATAGAGGGCTATGGTGAAAAAGGAAATATCCTCCGATGAAATCTGGAAAGAAGCTTTCTGAGAAAAAGCTTAGTGTTCTGTTAATTCATCTCACAGAGTTACATCTATATTTCGTGGATCTCTTTGCTAGCCTTATTTCTGTGGAATCTGAGAACAGATATTTCGGATCCCTTTGAAGACTATAGCGCCAAAGGAAATATCCTCCGAAAACTAAGAGAAAGAAGCTTTCTCAGAAACTTCTTTGTGTTCTGTGAAATGAGCTCACAGAGTTACAGCTTTCCCCTCAAGAAGCCTTTCGCTAAGACAGTTCTTGTAAAATTGGCAAAGTGATATTTGGAAGCCCATAGAGGACTATGGTGAAAAAGGAAATATCCTCAGATGAAATCTGGAAAGAAGCTTTCTGAGAAACTGCTTAGTGTTCTGTTAATTCATCTCACAGAGTTACATCTGTATTTCGTGGATCTCTTTGCTAGCCTTATTTCTGTGGAAGATGAGAACAGATATTTCGGATCCCTTTGAAGACTATAGGGCCAAAGGAAATATCCTCCGATAACAAGGAGAAAGAAGCTTTGTGAGAAATTTCTTTGTGTTCTATGTAATCATCTCACAGAGTTACAGCTTTCCCCTCAAGAAGCCTTTCGCTAAGACAGTTCTTGTGGAATTGGCAAAGTGATATTTGGAAGTCTATATAGGGCTATGGTGAAAAAGGAAATATCCTCCGATGAAATCTCGAATGAGCTTTCTGAGAAACTGCTTAGTGTTCTGTTAATTCATCTCACAGAGTTACATCTGTATTTCATGGATCACTTGGCTAGCCTTATTTCTGTGGAATCTGAGAACAGATATTTCGGATCCCTTTGAAGACTATAGGGCAAAAGGAAATATCCTCGGATAACAAGGAAAAGAAGCTTTCTGAGAAACTTCTTTGTGTTCTGTGAAATCATCTCACAGAGTTACAGCTTTCCCCTCAAGAAGCCTTTCGCTAAGACAGTTCTTGTGGAATTGGCAAAGTGATTTTAGAAGCCCATAGGGGGCTATGGTGAAAAAGGAAATATCCTCCGATGAAATCTGGAAAGAAGCTTTCTGAGAAACTGCTTAGTGTTCTCTAAATTCATCTCACAGAGTTACATCTATATTTCGTGGATCTCTTTGCTAGCCTTGTTTCTGTGGAATCTGAGAACAGATATTTCGGATCCCATTGAAGACTATAGGGCCAAAGGAAATATCCTCCGATAACAAGGAGAAAGAAGCTTTGTGAGAAATTTCTTTGTGTTCTATGTAATCATCTCACAGAGTTACAGCTTTCCCCTCAAGTAGCCTTTCGCTAAGACAGTTCTTGTGGAATTAGCAAAGTGATATTTGGAAGCCCATAGAGGGCTATGGTGAAAAAGGAAATATCCTCCGATGAAATCTGGAAAGAAGCTTTCTGAGAAACTGCTTAGTGTTCTCTTAATTCATCTCACAGAGTTATATCTATATTTCGTGGATCTCCTTGCTAACCTTATTTCTGTGGAATCTGACAACAGATATTTCGGATCACTTTGAAGACTATAGGGCCAAAGGAAATATCCTCCGATAACTAAGAGAAAGAAGCTTTCTGAGAAATATCTTTGTGTTCTGTGAAATCATCTCACAGAGTTACAGCTTTCCCCTCAAGAAGCCTTTGGCTAAGACAGTTCTTGTGGAAATGGCAAAGTGATATTTGGAAGCCCATAGAGGGCTATGGTGAAAAAGGAAATATCCTCAGATGAAATCTGGAAAGAAGCTTTCTGAGAAACTGCTTAGTGTTCTGTTAATTCATCTCACAGAGTTACATCTGTATTTCGTGGATCTCTTTGCTAGCCTTATTTCTGTGGAATCTGAGAACAGATATTTCGGATCCCTTTGAAGACTATAGGGCCAAAGGAAATATCCCCCGATAACAAAGAGAAAGAAGCTTTGTGAGAAATTTCTTTGTGTTCTATGTAATCATCTCACAGAGTTACAGCTTTCCCCTCAAGAAGCCTTTCGCTAAGACAGTTCTTGTGGAATTGGCAAAGTGATATTTGGAAGCCCATAGAGGGCTATGGTGAAAAAGGAAATATCCTCCGATGAAATCTGGAAAGAAGCTTTCTGAGAAACTGCTTAGTGTTCTGTTAATTCATCTCACAGAGTTACATCTGTATTTCGTGGATCTCTTTGCTAGCCTTATTTCTGTGGAATCTGAGAACAGATATTTCGGATCCCTTTGAAGACTATAGGGCCAAAGGAAATATCCTCCGATAACAAGGAGAAAGAAGCTTTGTGAGAAATTTCTTTGTGTTCTATGTAATCATCTCACAGAGTTACAGCTTTCCCCTCAAGAAGACTTTCGCTAAGACAGTTCTTGTGGAATTGGCCAAGTGATATTTGGAAGCCCATAGAGGGCTATGGTGAAAAAGGAAATATCCTCAGATGAAATCTGGAAAGAAGCTTTCTGAGAAACTGCTTAGTGTTCTGTTAATTCATCTCACAGAGTTACATCTGTATTTCGTGGATCTCTTGGCTAGCCTTATTTCTGTGGAATCTGAGAACAGATATTTCGGATCCCTTTGAAGACTATAGGGCCAAAGGAAATATCCTCCGATAACTAAGAGAAAGAAGCTTTCTGAGAAACTTCTTTGTGTTCTGTGAAATCATCTCACAGAGTTACAGCTTTCCCCTCTAGAAGCCTTTCGCTAAGACAGTTCTTGTGGAATTGGCAAAGTGATATTTGGAAGCCCATAGAGGGCTATGGTGAAAAAGGAAATATCCTCCGATGAAATCTGGAAAGAAGCTTTCTGAGAAAAAGCTTTGTGTTCTGTTAATTCATCTCACAGAGTTACATCTATATTTCGTGGATCTCTTTGCTAGCCTTATTTCTGTGGAATCTGAGAACAGATATTTCGGATCCCTTTGAAGACTATAGCGCCAAAGGAAATATCCTCCGAAAACTAAGAGAAAGAAGCTTTCTCAGAAACTTCTTTGTGTTCTTTGAAATGAGCTCACAGAGTTACAGCTTTCCCCTCAAGAAGCCTTTCGCTAAGACAGTTCTTGTGGAATTGGCAAAGTGATATTTGGAAGCCCTTAGAGGACTATGGTGAAAAAGGAAATATCCTCAGATGAAATCTGGAAAGAAGCTTTCTGAGAAACTGCTTAGTGTTCTGTTAATTCATCTCACAGAGTTACATCTGTATTTCGTGGATCTCTTTGCTAGCCTTATTTCTGTGGAAGATGAGAACAGATATTTCGGATCCCTTTGAAGACTATAGGGCCAAAGGAAATATCCTCCGATAACAAGGAGAAAGAAGCTTTGTGAGAAATTTCTTTGTGTTCTATGTAATCATCTCACAGAGTTACAGCTTTCCCCTCAAGTAGCCTTTCGCTAAGACAGTTCTTGTGGAATTAGCAAAGTGATATTTGGAAGCCCATAGAGGGCTATGGTGAAAAAGGAAATATCCTCCGATGAAATCTGGAAAGAAGCTTTCTGAGAAACTGCTTAGTGTTCTCTTAATTCATCTCACAGAGTTATATCTATATTTCGTGGATCTCCTTGCTAACCTTATTTCTGTGGAATCTGACAACAGATATTTCGGATCACTTTGAAGACTATAGGGCCAAAGGAAATATCCTCCGATAACTAAGAGAAAGAAGCTTTCTGAGAAATATCTTTGTGTTCTGTGAAATCATCTCACAGAGTTACAGCTTTCCCCTCAAGAAGCCTTTGGCTAAGACAGTTCTTGTGGAAATGGCAAAGTGATATTTGGAAGCCCATAGAGGGCTATGGTGAAAAAGGAAATATCCTCAGATGAAATCTGGAAAGAAGCTTTCTGAGAAACTGCTTAGTGTTCTGTTAATTCATCTCACAGAGTTACATCTGTATTTCGTGGATCTCTTTGCTAGCCTTATTTCTGTGGAATCTGAGAACAGATATTTCGGATCCCTTTGAAGACTATAGGGCCAAAGGAAATATCCCCCGATAACAAAGAGAAAGAAGCTTTGTGAGAAATTTCTTTGTGTTCTATGTAATCATCTCACAGAGTTACAGCTTTCCCCTCAAGAAGCCTTTCGCTAAGACAGTTCTTGTGGAATTGGCAAAGTGATATTTGGAAGCCCATAGAGGGCTATGGTGAAAAAGGAAATATCCTCCGATGAAATCTGGAAAGAAGCTTTCTGAGAAACTGCTTAGTGTTCTGTTAATTCATCTCACAGAGTTACATCTGTATTTCGTGGATCTCTTTGCTAGCCTTATTTCTGTGGAATCTGAGAACAGATATTTCGGATCCCTTTGAAGACTATAGGGCCAAAGGAAATATCCTCCGATAACAAGGAGAAAGAAGCTTTGTGAGAAATTTCTTTGTGTTCTATGTAATCATCTCACAGAGTTACAGTTTTCCCCTCAAGAAGCCTTTCGCTAAGACAGTTCTTGTGGAATTGGCCAAGTGATATTTGGAAGCCCATAGAGGGCTATGGTGAAAAAGGAAATATCCTCAGATGAAATCTGGAAAGAAGCTTTCTGAGAAACTGCTTAGTGTTCTGTTAATTCATCTCACAGAGTTACATCTGTATTTCGTGGATCTCTTGGCTAGCCTTATTTCTGTGGAATCTGAGAACAGATATTTCGGATCCCTTTGAAGACTATAGGGCCAAAGGAAATATCCTCCGATAACTAAGAGAAAGAAGCTTTCTGAGAAACTTCTTTGTGTTCTGTGAAATCATCTCACAGAGTTACAGCTTTCCCCTCTAGAAGCCTTTCGCTAAGACAGTTCTTGTGGAATTGGCAAAGTGATATTTGGAAGCCCATAGAGGGCTATGGTGAAAAAGGAAATATCCTCCGATGAAATCTGGAAAGAAGCTTTCTGAGAAAAAGCTTAGTGTTCTGTTAATTCATCTCACAGAGTTACATCTATATTTCGTGGATCTCTTTGCTAGCCTTATTTCTGTGGAATCTGAGAACAGATATTTCGGATCCCTTTGAAGACTATAGCGCCAAAGGAAATATCCTCCGAAAACTAAGAGAAAGAAGCTTTCTCAGAAACTTCTTTGTGTTCTCTGAAATGAGCTCACAGAGTTACAGCTTTCCCCTCAAGAAGCCTTTCGCTAAGACAGTTCTTGTGGAATTGGCAAAGTGATATTTGGAAGCCCATAGAGGACTATGGTGAAAAAGGAAATATCCTCAGATGAAATCTGGAAAGAAGCTTTCTGAGAAACTGCTTAGTGTTCTGTTAATTCATCTCACAGAGTTACATCTGTATTTCGTGGATCTCTTTGCTAGCCTTATTTCTGTGGAAGATGAGAACAGATATTTCGGATCCCTTTGAAGACTATAGGGCCAAAGGAAATATCCTCCGATAACAAGGAGAAAGAAGCTTTGTGAGAAATTTCTTTGTGTTCTATGTAATCATCTCACAGAGTTACAGCTTTCCCCTCAAGAAGCCTTTCGCTAAGACAGTTCTTGTGGAATTGGCAAAGTGATATTTGGAAGTCTATATAGGGCTATGGTGAAAAAGGAAATATCCTCCGATGAAATCTCGAATGAGCTTTCTGAGAAACTGCTTAGTGTTCTGTTAATTCATCTCACAGAGTTACATCTGTATTTCATGGATCACTTGGCTAGCCTTATTTCTGTGGAATCTGAGAACAGATATTTCGGATCCCTTTGAAGACTATAGGGCAAAAGGAAATATCCTCGGATAACAAGGAAAAGAAGCTTTCTGAGAAACTTCTTTGTGTTCTGTGAAATCATCTCACAGAGTTACAGCTTTCCCCTCAAGAAGCCTTTCGCTAAGACAGTTCTTGTGGAATTGGCAAAGTGATTTTAGAAGCCCATAGGGGGCTATGGTGAAAAAGGAAATATCCTCCGATGAAATCTGGAAAGAAGCTTTCTGAGAAACTGCTTAGTGTTCTCTTAATTCATCTCACAGAGTTACATCTATATTTCGTGGATCTCTTTGCTAGCCTTGTTTCTGTGGAATCTGAGAACAGATATTTCGGATCCCTTTGAAGACTATAGGGCCAAAGGAAATATCCTCCGATAACAAGGAGAAAGAAGCTTTGTGAGAAATTTCTTTGTGTTCTATGTAATCATCTCACAGAGTTACAGCTTTCCCCTCAAGTAGCCTTTCGCTAAGACAGTTCTTGTGGAATTAGCAAAGTGATATTTGGAAGCCCATAGAGGGCTATGGTGAAAAAGGAAATATCCTCCGATGAAATCTGGAAAGAAGCTTTCTGAGAAACTGCTTAGTGTTCTCTTAATTCATCTCACAGAGTTATATCTATATTTCGTGGATCTCCTTGCTAACCTTATTTCTGTGGAATCTGACAACAGATATTTCGGATCACTTTGAAGACTATAGGGCCAAAGGAAATATCCTCCGATAACTAAGAGAAAGAAGCTTTCTGAGAAACTTCTTTGTGTTCTGTGAAATGAGCTCACAGAGTTACAGCTTTCCCCACAAGAAGCCTTTCGCTAAGACAGTTCTTGTGGAATTGGCAAAGTGATATTTGGAAGCCCATAGAGGGCTATGGTGAAAAAGGAAATATCCTCCGATGAAATCTGGAAAGAAGCTTTCTGAGAAACTGCTTAGTGTTCTGTTAGTTCATCTCACAAAGTTACATCTATATTTCGTGGATCTCTTTGCTAGCCTTATTTCTTTGGAATCTGAGAACAGATATTTCGGATCCCTTTGAAGACTATAGGGCCAAAGGAAATATCCTCCGATAACAAAGAGAAAGAAGCTTTCTGAGAAACTTCTTTGTGTTCTGTGAAATCATCTCACAGAGTTACAGCTTTCCCCTCAAGAAGCCTTTCGCTAAGACAGTTCTTGTGGAATTGGCAAAGTGATATTTGGAAGCCCATAGAGGGCTATGGTGAAAAAGGAAATATCCTCAGATGAAATCTGGAAAGAAGATTTCTGAGAAACTGCTCAGTGTTCTGTTAATTCGTCTCACAGAGTTACATCTGTATTTCGTGGATCTCTTTGCTAGGCTTATTTCTGTGGAATCTGAGAACAGATATTTCGGATCCCTTTGAAGACTATAGGGCCAAAGGAAATATCCTCCGATAACAAAGAAAAAGAAGCTTTCTGAGAAACTTCTTTGTGTTCTGTGAAATCATCTCACAGAATTACAACTTTCCCCTCAGGAAGCCTTTCGCTAAGACAGTTCTTGTGGAATTGGCAAAGTGATATTTGGAAGCCCATAGAGGGCTATGGTGAAAAAGGAAATATCCTCCGATGAAATCTGGAAAGAAGCTTTCTGAGAAACTGCTTAGTGTTCTGTTAATTCATCTCACAGAGTAACATCTGTATTTCGTGGATCTCTTTGCTCGCCTTATTTCTGTGGAATCTGACAACAGATATTTCGGATCCCTTTGAAGACTATAGGGCCAAAGGAAATATCCTCCGATAACTAAGAGAAAGAAGCTTTCTGAGAAACTTCTTTGTGTTCTGTGAAATGAGCTTACAGAGTTACAGCTTTCCCCACAAGAAGCCTTTCGCTAAGACAGTTCTTGTGGAATTGGCAAAGTGATATTTGGAAGCCCATAGAGTGCTATGGTGAAAAAGGAAATATCCTCCGATGAAATCTGGAAAGAAGCTTTCTGAGAAACTGCTTAGTGTTCTGTTAGTTCATCTCACAAAGTTACATCTATATTTCGTGGATCTCTTTGCTAGCCTTATTTCTTTGGAATCTGAGAACAGATATTTCGGATCCCTTTGAAGACTATAGGGCCAAAGGAAATATCCTCTGATAACAAAGAGAAAGAAGCTTTCTGAGAAACTTCTTTGTGTTCTGTGAAATCATCTCACAGAGTTACAGCTTTCCCCTCAAGAAGCCTTTCGCTAAGACAGTTCTTGTGGAATTGGCAAAGTGATATTTGGAAGCCCATAGAGGGCTATGGTGAAAAAGGAAATATCCTCAGATGAAATCTGGAAAGAAGATTTCTGAGAAACTGCTCAGTGTTCTGTTAATTCGTCTCGCAGAGTTACATCTGTATTTCGTGGATCTCTTTGCTAGGCTTATTTCTGTGGAATCTGAGAACAGATATTTCGGATCCCTTTGAAGACTATAGGGCCAAAGGAAATATCCTCCGATAACAAAGAAAAAGAAGCTTTCTGAGAAACTTCTTTGTGTTCTGTGAAATCATCTCACAGAATTACAACTTTCCCCTCAGGAAGCCTTTCGCTAAGACAGTTCTTGTGGAATTGGCAAAGTGATATTTGGAAGCCCATAGAGGGCTATGGTGAAAAAGGAAATATCCTCCGATGAAATCTGGAAAGAAGCTTTCTGAGAAACTGCTTAGTGTTCTGTTAATTCATCTCACAGAGTTACATCTGTATTTCGTGGATCTCTTTGCTAGCCTTATTTCTGTGGAATCTGACAACAGATATTTCGGATCCCTTTGAAGACTATAGGGCCAAAGGAAATCTCCTCCGATAACAAAGAGAAAGAAGCTTTCTGAGAAACTTCTTTGTGTTCTGTGAAATCAACTCACAGAGTTACAGCTTTCCCCTCAAAAAGCCTTTCGCTAAGACAGTTCTTGTGGAATTGGCCAAGTATTATTTGGAAGCCCATAGTGGGCTATGGTGTAAAAGGAAATATCCTCAGATGAAATCTGGAAAGAAGCTTTCTGAGAAACTGCTTAGTGTCCTGTTAATTCATCTCACAGAGTTACATCTGTATTTCGTGGATCTCTTGGCTAGCCTTATTTCTGTGGAATCTGAGAACAGATATTTCGGATCCCTTTCAAGACTATAGGGCCAAACGAAATATCCTCCGATAACTAAGAGAAAGAAGCTTTCTGAGAAACTTCTTTGTGTTCTTTGAAATCATCTCACGGAGTTACAGCTTTCCCCTCAAGAAGCCTTTCGCTAAGACAGTTCTTGTGGAATTGGCAAAGTGATATTTGGAAGCCCATAGAGGGCTATGGTGAAAAAGGAAATATCCTCAGATGAAATCTCGAAGGAGCTTTCTGAGAAACTGCTTAGTGTTCTGTTAATTCATCTCACAGAGTTACATCTGTATTTCATGGATCACTTGGCTAGCCTTATTTCTGTGGAATCTGAGAACAGATATTTCGGATCCCTTTGAAGACTATAGGGCAAAAGGAAATATCCTCGGATAACAAAGAAAAGAAGCTTTCTGAGAAACTTCTTTGTGTTCTGTGAAATCATCTCACAGAGTTACAGCTTTCCCCTCAAGAAGCCTTTCGCTAAGACAGTTCTTGTGGAATTGGCAAAGTGATATTTGGAAGCCCATAGGGGGCTATGGTGAAAAAGGAAATATCCTCCGATGAAATCTGGAAAGAAGCTTTCTGAGAAACTGCTTAGGGTTCTCTTAATTCATCTCACAGAGTTACATCTATATTTCGTGGATCTCTTTGCTAGCCTTGTTTCTGTGGAATCTGAGAACAGATATTTCGGATCCCTTTGAAGACTATAGGGCCAGAGGAAATATCCTCCGAAAACTAAGAGAAAGAAGCTTTCTCAGAAACTTCTTTGTGTTCTGTGAAATGAGCTCACAGAGCTACAGCTTTCCCCTCAAGAAGCCTTTCGCTAAGACAGTTCTTGTGGAATTGGCAAAGTGATATTTGGAAGCCCATAGAGGGCTATGGTGAAAAAGGAAATATCCTCCGATGAAATCTGGAAAGAAGCTTTCTCAGAAACTGCTTAGTGTTCTGTTAATTCATCTCACAGAGTTACATCTGTATTTCGTGGATCTCTTTGCTAGCCTTATTTCTGTGGAATCTGAGAACAGATATTTCGGATCCCTTTGAAGACTATAGGGCCAAAGGAAATATCCTCCGATAACAAGGAGAAAGAAGCTTTGTGAGAAATTTCTTTGTGTTCTATGTAATCATCTCACAGAGTTACAGCTTTCCCCTCAAGAAGCCTTTCGCTAAGACAGTTCTTGTGGAATTGGCAAAGTGATATTTGGAAGCCCATAGAGGGCTATGGTGAAAAAGGAAATATCCTCAGAGGAAATCTGGAAAGAAGCTTTCTGAGAAACTGCTTAGTGTTCTGTTAATTCATCTCACAGAGTTACATCTGTATTTCGTGGATCACTTTGCTAGCCTTATTTCTGTGGAATCTGAGAACAGATATTTCGGATCCCTTTGAAGACTATAGGGCCAAAGGAAATATCCTCGGATAACAAAGAAAAAGAAGCTTTCTGAGAAACTTCTTTGTGTTCTGTGAAATCATCTCACAGAGTTACAGCTTTCCCCTCAAGAAGCCTTTCGCTAAGACAGTTCTTGTGGAATTGGCAAAGTGATATTTGGAAGCCCATAGAGGGCTATGGTGAAAAAGGAAATATACTCAGATGAAATCTGGAAAGAAGCTTTCTGAGAAACTGCTTAGTGTTCTGTTAATTCAACTCACAGAGTTACATCTGTATTTCGTGGATCTCTTTGCTCGCCTTATTTCTGTGGAATATGACAACAGATATTTCGGATCCCTTTGAAGACTATAGGGCCAAAGGAAATATCCTCCGATAACTAAGAGAAAGAAGATTTCTGAGAAACTTCTTTGTGTTCTGTGAAATGAGCTCACAGAGTTACAGCTTTCCCCTCAAGAAGCCTTTCGCTAAGACAGTTCTTGTGGAATTGGCAAAGTGATATTTGGAAGCCCATAGAGGGCTATGGTGAAAAAGGAAATATCCTCAGATGAAATCTGGAAAGAAGCTTTCTGAGAAACTGCTCAGTGTTCTGTTAGTTCATCTCACAGAGTTACATCTGTATTTCGTGGATCTCTTTGCTAGCCTTATTTCTGTGGAATCTGAGAACAGATATTTCGGATCCCTTTGAAGACTATAGAGCCAAAGGAAATATCCTCCGATAACAAAGAAAAAGAAGCTTTCTGAGAAACTTCTTTGTGTTCTGTGAAATCATCTCACAGAATTACAGCTTTCTCCTCAAGAAGCCTTTCGCTAAGACAGTTCTTGTGGAATTAGCAAAGTGATTTTTGGAAGCCCATAGAGGGCTATGGTGAAAAAGGAAATATCCTCCGATGAAATCTGGAAAGAAGCTTTCTGAGAAACTGCTTAGTGTTCTCTTAATTCATCTCACAGAGTTATATCTATATTTCGTGGATCTCCTTGCTAACCTTATTTCTGTGGAATCTGACAACAGATATTTCGGATCACTTTGAAGACTATAGGGCCAAAGGAAATATCCTCCGGTAACTAAGAGAAAGAAGCTTTCTGAGAAACATCTTTGTGTTCTGTGAAATCATCTCACAGAGTTACAGCTTTCCCCTCAAGAAGCCTTTGGCTAAGACAGTTCTTGTGGAAATGGCAAAGTGATATTTGGAAGCCCATAGAGGGCTATGGTGAAAAAGGAAATATCCTCAGATGAAATCTGGAAAGAAGCTTTCTGAGAAACTGCTTAGTGTTCTGATAATTCATCTCACAGAGTTACATCTGTATTTCGTGGATCTCTTTGCTAGCCTTATTTCTGTGGAATCTGAGAACAGATATTTCGGATCCCTTTGAAGACTATAGGGCCAAAGGAAATATCCCCCGATAACAAAGAGAAAGAAGCTTTGTGAGAAATTTCTTTGTGTTCTATGTAATCATCTCACAGAGTTACAGCTTTCCCCTCAAGAAGCCTTTCGCTAAGACAGTTCTTGTGGAATTGGCAAAGTGATATTTGGAAGCCCATAGAGGGCTATGGTGAAAAAGGAAATATCCTCAGATGAAATCTGGAAAGAAGCTTTCTGAGAAACTGCTTAGTGTTCTGTTAATTCATCTCACAGAGTTACATCTGTATTTCGTGGATCTCTTGGCTAGCCTTATTTCTGTGGAATCTGAGAACAGATATTTCGGATCCCTTTGAAGACTATAGGGCCAAAGGAAATATCCTCCGATAACTAAGAGAAAGAAGCTTTCTGAGAAACTTCTTTGTGTTCTGTGAAATCATCTCACAGAGTTACAGCTTTCCCCTCTAGAAGCCTTTCGCTAAGACAGTTATTGTGGAATTGGCAAAGTGATATTTGGAAGCCCATAGAGGGCTATGGTGAAAAAGGAAATATCCTCCGATGAAATCTGGAAAGAAGCTTTCTGAGAAAAAGCTTAGTGTTCTGTTAATTCATCTCACAGAGTTACATCTGTATTTCGTGGATCTCTTTGCTAGCCTTATTTCTGTGGAAGATGAGAACAGATATTTCGGATCCCTTTGAAGACTATAGGGCCAAAGGAAATATCCTCCGATAACAAGGAGAAAGAAGCTTTGTGAGAAATTTCTTTGTGTTCTATGTAATCATCTCACAGAGTTACAGCTTTCCCCTCAAGAAGCCTTTCGCTAAGACAGTTCTTGTGGAATTGGCAAAGTGATATTTGGAAGTCCTTATAGGGCTATGGTGAAAAAGGAAATATCCTCCGATGAAATCTCGAAGGAGCTTTCTGAGAATCTGCTTAGTGTTCTGTTAATTCATCTCACAGTGTTACATCTGTATTTCATGGATCACTTGGCTAGCCTTATTTTTGTGGAATCTGAGAACAGATATTTCGGATCCCTTTGAAGACTATAGGGCAAAAGGAAATATCCTCGGATAACAAAGAAAAGAAGCTTTCTGAGAAACTTCTTTCTGTTCTGTGAAATCATCTCACAGAGTTACAGCTTTCCCCTCAAGAAGCCTTTCGCTAAGACAGTTCTTGTGGAATTGGCAAAGTGATTTCGGAAGCCCATAGGGGGCTATGGTGAAAAAGGAAATATCCTCCGATGAAATCTGGAAAGAAGCTTTCTGAGAAACTGCTTAGTGTTCTCTTAATTCATCTCACAGAGTTACATCTATATTTCGTGGATCTCTTTGCTAGCCTTGTTTCTGTGGAATCTGAGAACAGATATTTCGGATCCCTTTGAAGACTATAGGGCCTGAGGAAATATCCTCCGAAAACTAAGAGAAAGAAGCTTTCTCAGAAACTTCTTTGTGTTCTGTGAAATGAGCTCACAGAGTTACAGCTTTCCCCTCAAGAAGCCTTTCGCTAAGACAGTTCTTGTGGAATTGGCAAAGTGATATTTGGAAGCCCATAGAGGGCTATGGTGAAAAAGGAAATATCCTCAGATGAAATCTGGAAAGAAGCTTTCTCAGAAACTGCTTAGTGTTCTGTTAATTCATCTCACAGAGTTACATCTGTATTTCGTGGATCTCTTTGCTAGCCTTATTTCTGTGGAATCTGAGAACAGATATTTCGGATCCCTTTGAAGACTATAGGGCCAAAGGAAATATCGTCCGATAACAAGGAGAAAGAAGCTTTGTGAGAAATTTCTTTGTGTTCTATGTAATCATCTCACAGAGTTACAGCTTTCCCCTCAAGAAGCCTTTCGCTAAGACAGTTCTTGTGGAATTGGCAAAGTGATATTTGGAAGCCCATAGAGGGCTATGGTGAAAAAGGAAATTTCCTCCGATGAAATTTGGAAAGAAGCTTTCTGGGAAACTGCTTAGTGTTCTGTTAATTCATCTCACAGAGTTACATCTGTATTTCGTGGATCACTTTGCTACCCTTATTTCTGTGGAATCTGAGAACAGATATTTCGGATCCCTTTGAAGACTATAGGGCCAAAGGAAATATCCTCGGATAACAAAGAAAAAGAAGCTTTCTGAGAAACTTCTTTGTGTTCTGTGAAATCATCTCACAGAGTTACAGCTTTCCCCTCAAGAAGCCTTTCGCTAAGACAGTTCTTGTGGAATTGGCAAAGTGATATTTGGAAGCCCATAGGGGGCTATGGTCAAAAAGGAAATATCCTTCGATGAAATCTATAAAGAAGCTTTCTGAGAAACTGCTTAGTGTTCTGTTAATTCATCTCACAGAGTTACATCTGTATTTCGTGGATCTCTTTGCTAGCCTTATTTTGTGGAATCTGAGAACAGATATTTCGGATCCCTTTGAAGACTATAGGGCCAAAGGAAATATCCTCCGATAACAAGGAGAAAGAAGCTTTGTGAGAAATTTCTTTGTGTTCTATGTAATCATCTCACAGAGTTATAGCTTTCCCCTCAAGAAGCCTTTCGCTAAGACAGTTCTTGTGGAATTGGCAAAGTGATATTTGGAAGTCCATATAGGGCTAGGGTGAAAAAGGAAATATCCTCCGATGAAATCTCGAAGGAGCTTTCTGAGAAACTGCTTAGTGTTCTGTTAATTCATCTAACAGAGTTACATCTGTATTTCATGGATCACTTGGCTAGCCTTATTTCTGTGGAATCTGAGAACAGATATTTCGGATCCCTTTGAAGACTATAGGGCAAAAGGAAATATCCTCGGATAACAAAGAAAAGAAGCTTTCTGAGAAACTTCTTTGTGTTCTGTGAAATCATCTCACAGAGTTACAGCTTTCCCCTCAAGAAGCCTTTCGCTAAGACAGTTCTTGTGGAATTGGCAAAGTGATATTTGGAAGCCCATAGGGGGCTATGGTGAAAAAGGAAATATCCTCCGATGAAATCTGGAAAGAAGCTTTCTGAGAAACTGCTTAGTGTTCTCTTAATTCATCTCACAGAGTTACATCTATATTTCGTGGATCTCTTTGCTAGCCTTGTTTCTGTGGAATCTGAGAACAGATATTTCGGATCCCTTTGAACACTATAGGGCCAGAGGAAATATCCTCCGAAAATTAAGAGAAAGAAGCTTTCCCAGAAACTTCTATGTGTTCTGTGAAATGAGCTCACAGAGTTACAGCTTTCCCCTCAAGAAGCCTTTCGCTAAGACAGTTCTTGTGGAATTGGCAAAGTGATATTTGGAAGCCCATAGAGGGCTATGGTGAAAAAGGAAATATCCTCCGATGAAATCTGGAAAGAAGCTTTCTGAGAAACTGCTTAGTGTTCTGTTAATTCATCTCACAGAGTTACATCTGTATTTCGTGGATCTCTTTGCTAGCCTTATTTCTGTGGAATCTGAGAACAGATATTTCGGATCCCTTTGAAGACTATAGGGCCAAAGGAAATATCCTCGGATTACAAAGAAAAAGAAGCTTTCTGAGAAACTTCTTTGTGTTCTGTGAAATCATCTCACTGAGTTACAGCTTTCCCCTCAAGAAGCCTTTCGCTAAGACAGTTCTTGTGGAATTGGCAAAGTGATATTTGGAAGCCCATAGAGGGCTATGGTGAAAAAGGAAATATACTCAGATGAAATCTGGAAAGAAGCTTTCTGAGAAACTGCTTAGTGTTCTGTTAATTCAACTCACAGAGTTACATCTGTATTTCGTGGATCTCTTTGCTCGCCTTATTTCTGTGGAATCTGACAACAGATATTTCGGATCCCTTTGAAGACTATAGGGCCAAAGGAAATATCCTCCGATAACTAAGAGAAAGAAGATTTCTGAGAAACTTCTTTGTGTTCTGTGAAATGAGCTCACAGAGTTACAGCTTTCCCCTCAAGAAGCCTTTCGCTAAGACAGTTCTTGTGGAATTGGCAAAGTGATATTTGGAAGCCCCTAGAGGGCTATGGTGAAAAAGGAAATATCCTCAGATGAAATCTGGAAAGAAGCTTTCTGAGAAACTGCTCAGTGTTCTGTTAGTTCATCTCACAGAGTTACATCTGTATTTCGTGGATCTCTTTGCTAGGCTTATTTCTGTGGAATCTGAGAACAGATATTTCGGATCCCTTTGAAGACTATAGAGCCAAAGGAAATATCCTCCGATAACAAAGAAAAAGAAGCTTTCTGAGAAACTTCTTTGTGTTCTGTGAAATCATCTCACAGAATTACAGCTTTCTCCTCAAGAAGCCTTTCGCTAAGACAGTTCTTGTGGAATTGGCAAAGTGATATTTGGAAGCCCATAGAGGGCTATGGTGAAAAAGGAAATATCCTCCGATGAAATCTGGAAAGAAGCTTTCTGAGAAACTGCTTAGTGTTCTCTTAATTCATCTCACAGAGTTATATCTATATTTCGTGGATCTCCTTGCTAACCTTATTTCTGTGGAATCTGACAACAGATATTTCGGATCACTTTGAAGACTATAGGGCCAAAGGAAATATCCTCCGATAACTAAGAGAAATAAGCTTTCTGAGAAACTTCTTTGTGTTCTGTGAAATCATCTCACAGAGTTACAGCTTTCCCCTCAAGAAGCCTTTGGCTAAGACAGTTCTTGTGGAAATGGCAAAGTGATATTTGGAAGCCCATAGAGGGCTATGGTGAAAAAGGAAATATCCTCAGATGAAATCTGGAAAGAAGCTTTCTGAGAAACTGCTTAGTGTTCTGTTAATTCATCTCACAGAGTTACATCTGTATTTCGTGGATCTCTTTGCTAGCCTTATTTCTGTGGAATCTGAGAACAGATATTTCGGATCCCTTTGAAGACTATAGGGCCAAAGGAAATATCCTCTGATAACAAAGAGAAAGAAGCTTTGTGAGAAATTTCTTTGTGTTCTATGTAATCATCTCACAGAGTTACAGCTTTCCCCTCAAGAAGCCTTTCGCTAAGACAGTTCTTGTGGAATTGGCAAAGTGATATTTGGAAGCCCATAGAGGGCTATGGTGAAAAAGGAAATATCCTCCGATGAAATCTGGAAAGAAGCTTTCTGAGAAACTGCTTAGTGTTCTGTTAATTCATCTCACAGAGTTACATCTGTATTTCGTGGATCTCTTTGCTAGCCTTATTTCTGTGGAATCTGAGAACAGATATTTCGGATCCCTTTGAAGACTATAGGGCCAAAGGAAATATCCTCCGATAACAAGGAGAAAGAAGCTTTGTGAGAAATTTCTTTGTGTTCTATGTAATCATCTCACAGAGTTACAGCTTTCCCCTCAAGAAGCCTTTCGCTAAGACAGTTCTTGTGGAATTGGCCAAGTGATATTTGGAAGCCCATAGTGGGCTATGGTGAAAAAGGAAATATCCTCAGATGAAATCTGGAAAGAAGCTTTCTGAGAAACTGCTTAGTGTTCTGTTAATTCATCTCACAGAGTTACATCTGTATTTCGTGGATCTCTTGGCTAGCCTTATTTCTGTGGAATCTGAGAACAGATATTTCGGATCCCTTTGAAGACTATAGGGCCAAAGGAAATATCCTCCGATAACTAAGAGAAAGAAGCTTTCTGAGAAACTTCTTTGTGTTCTGTGAAATCATCTCACAGAGTTACAGCTTTCCCCTCTAGAAGCCTTTCGCTAAGACAGTTCTTGTGGAATTGGCAAAGTGATATTTGGAAGCCCATAGAGGGCTATGGTGAAAAAGGAAATATCCTCCGATGAAATCTGGAAAGAAGCTTTCTGAGAAAAAGCTTAGTGTTCTGTTAATTCATCTCACAGAGTTACATCTATATTTCGTGGATCTCTTTGCTAGCCTTATTTCTGTGGAATCTGAGAACAGATATTTCGGATCCCTTTGAAGACTATAGCGCCAAAGGAAATATCCTCCGAAAACTAAGAGAAAGAAGCTTTCTCAGAAACTTCTTTGTGTTCTGTGAAATGAGCTCACAGAGTTACAGCTTTCCCCTCAAGAAGCCTTTCGCTAAGACAGTTCTTGTAAAATTGGCAAAGTGATATTTGGAAGCCCATAGAGGACTATGGTGAAAAAGGAAATATCCTCAGATGAAATCTGGAAAGAAGCTTTCTGAGAAACTGCTTAGTGTTCTGTTAATTCATCTCACAGAGTTACATCTGTATTTCGTGGATCTCTTTGCTAGCCTTATTTCTGTGGAAGATGAGAACAGATATTTCGGATCCCTTTGAAGACTATAGGGCCAAAGGAAATATCCTCCGATAACAAGGAGAAAGAAGCTTTGTGAGAAATTTCTTTGTGTTCTATGTAATCATCTCACAGAGTTACAGCTTTCCCCTCAAGAAGCCTTTCGCTAAGACAGTTCTTGTGGAATTGGCAAAGTGATATTTGGAAGTCTATATAGGGCTATGGTGAAAAAGGAAATATCCTCCGATGAAATCTCGAATGAGCTTTCTGAGAAACTGCTTAGTGTTCTGTTAATTCATCTCACAGAGTTACATCTGTATTTCATGGATCACTTGGCTAGCCTTATTTCTGTGGAATCTGAGAACAGATATTTCGGATCCCTTTGAAGACTATAGGGCAAAAGGAAATATCCTCGGATAACAAGGAAAAGAAGCTTTCTGAGAAACTTCTTTGTGTTCTGTGAAATCATCTCACAGAGTTACAGCTTTCCCCTCAAGAAGCCTTTCGCTAAGACAGTTCTTGTGGAATTGGCAAAGTGATTTTAGAAGCCCATAGGGGGCTATGGTGAAAAAGGAAATATCCTCCGATGAAATCTGGAAAGAAGCTTTCTGAGAAACTGCTTAGTGTTCTCTAAATTCATCTCACAGAGTTACATCTATATTTCGTGGATCTCTTTGCTAGCCTTGTTTCTGTGGAATCTGAGAACAGATATTTCGGATCCCTTTGAAGACTATAGGGCCAAAGGAAATATCCTCCGATAACAAGGAGAAAGAAGCTTTGTGAGAAATTTCTTTGTGTTCTATGTAATCATCTCACAGAGTTACAGCTTTCCCCTCAAGTAGCCTTTCGCTAAGACAGTTCTTGTGGAATTAGCAAAGTGATATTTGGAAGCCCATAGAGGGCTATGGTGAAAAAGGAAATATCCTCCGATGAAATCTGGAAAGAAGCTTTCTGAGAAACTGCTTAGTGTTCTCTTAATTCATCTCACAGAGTTATATCTATATTTCGTGGATCTCCTTGCTAACCTTATTTCTGTGGAATCTGACAACAGATATTTCGGATCACTTTGAAGACTATAGGGCCAAAGGAAATATCCTCCGATAACTAAGAGAAAGAAGCTTTCTGAGAAATATCTTTGTGTTCTGTGAAATCATCTCACAGAGTTACAGCTTTCCCCTCAAGAAGCCTTTGGCTAAGACAGTTCTTGTGGAAATGGCAAAGTGATATTTGGAAGCCCATAGAGGGCTATGGTGAAAAAGGAAATATCCTCAGATGAAATCTGGAAAGAAGCTTTCTGAGAAACTGCTTAGTGTTCTGTTAATTCATCTCACAGAGTTACATCTGTATTTCGTGGATCTCTTTGCTAGCCTTATTTCTGTGGAATCTGAGAACAGATATTTCGGATCCCTTTGAAGACTATAGGGCCAAAGGAAATATCCCCCGATAACAAAGAGAAAGAAGCTTTGTGAGAAATTTCTTTGTGTTCTATGTAATCATCTCACAGAGTTACAGCTTTCCCCTCAAGAAGCCTTTCGCTAAGACAGTTCTTGTGGAATTGGCAAAGTGATATTTGGAAGCCCATAGAGGGCTATGGTGAAAAAGGAAATATCCTCCGATGAAATCTGGAAAGAAGCTTTCTGAGAAACTGCTTAGTGTTCTGTTAATTCATCTCACAGAGTTACATCTGTATTTCGTGGATCTCTTTGCTAGCCTTATTTCTGTGGAATCTGAGAACAGATATTTCGGATCCCTTTGAAGACTATAGGGCCAAAGGAAATATCCTCCGATAACAAGGAGAAAGAAGCTTTGTGAGAAATTTCTTTGTGTTCTATGTAATCATCTCACAGAGTTACAGCTTTCCCCTCAAGAAGACTTTCGCTAAGACAGTTCTTGTGGAATTGGCCAAGTGATATTTGGAAGCCCATAGAGGGCTATGGTGAAAAAGGAAATATCCTCAGATGAAATCTGGAAAGAAGCTTTCTGAGAAACTGCTTAGTGTTCTGTTAATTCATCTCACAGAGTTACATCTGTATTTCGTGGATCTCTTGGCTAGCCTTATTTCTGTGGAATCTGAGAACAGATATTTCGGATCCCTTTGAAGACTATAGGGCCAAAGGAAATATCCTCCGATAACTAAGAGAAAGAAGCTTTCTGAGAAACTTCTTTGTGTTCTGTGAAATCATCTCACAGAGTTACAGCTTTCCCCTCTAGAAGCCTTTCGCTAAGACAGTTCTTGTGGAATTGGCAAAGTGATATTTGGAAGCCCATAGAGGGCTATGGTGAAAAAGGAAATATCCTCCGATGAAATCTGGAAAGAAGCTTTCTGAGAAAAAGCTTTGTGTTCTGTTAATTCATCTCACAGAGTTACATCTATATTTCGTGGATCTCTTTGCTAGCCTTATTTCTGTGGAATCTGAGAACAGATATTTCGGATCCCTTTGAAGACTATAGCGCCAAAGGAAATATCCTCCGAAAACTAAGAGAAAGAAGCTTTCTCAGAAACTTCTTTGTGTTCTTTGAAATGAGCTCACAGAGTTACAGCTTTCCCCTCAAGAAGCCTTTCGCTAAGACAGTTCTTGTGGAATTGGCAAAGTGATATTTGGAAGCCCTTAGAGGACTATGGTGAAAAAGGAAATATCCTCAGATGAAATCTGGAAAGAAGCTTTCTGAGAAACTGCTTAGTGTTCTGTTAATTCATCTCACAGAGTTACATCTGTATTTCGTGGATCTCTTTGCTAGCCTTATTTCTGTGGAAGATGAGAACAGATATTTCGGATCCCTTTGAAGACTATAGGGCCAAAGGAAATATCCTCCGATAACAAGGAGAAAGAAGCTTTGTGAGAAATTTCTTTGTGTTCTATGTAATCATCTCACAGAGTTACAGCTTTCCCCTCAAGTAGCCTTTCGCTAAGACAGTTCTTGTGGAATTAGCAAAGTGATATTTGGAAGCCCATAGAGGGCTATGGTGAAAAAGGAAATATCCTCCGATGAAATCTGGAAAGAAGCTTTCTGAGAAACTGCTTAGTGTTCTCTTAATTCATCTCACAGAGTTATATCTATATTTCGTGGATCTCCTTGCTAACCTTATTTCTGTGGAATCTGACAACAGATATTTCGGATCACTTTGAAGACTATAGGGCCAAAGGAAATATCCTCCGATAACTAAGAGAAAGAAGCTTTCTGAGAAATATCTTTGTGTTCTGTGAAATCATCTCACAGAGTTACAGCTTTCCCCTCAAGAAGCCTTTGGCTAAGACAGTTCTTGTGGAAATGGCAAAGTGATATTTGGAAGCCCATAGAGGGCTATGGTGAAAAAGGAAATATCCTCAGATGAAATCTGGAAAGAAGCTTTCTGAGAAACTGCTTAGTGTTCTGTTAATTCATCTCACAGAGTTACATCTGTATTTCGTGGATCTCTTTGCTAGCCTTATTTCTGTGGAATCTGAGAACAGATATTTCGGATCCCTTTGAAGACTATAGGGCCAAAGGAAATATCCCCCGATAACAAAGAGAAAGAAGCTTTGTGAGAAATTTCTTTGTGTTCTATGTAATCATCTCACAGAGTTACAGCTTTCCCCTCAAGAAGCCTTTCGCTAAGACAGTTCTTGTGGAATTGGCAAAGTGATATTTGGAAGCCCATAGAGGGCTATGGTGAAAAAGGAAATATCCTCCGATGAAATCTGGAAAGAAGCTTTCTGAGAAACTGCTTAGTGTTCTGTTAATTCATCTCACAGAGTTACATCTGTATTTCGTGGATCTCTTTGCTAGCCTTATTTCTGTGGAATCTGAGAACAGATATTTCGGATCCCTTTGAAGACTATAGGGCCAAAGGAAATATCCTCCGATAACAAGGAGAAAGAAGCTTTGTGAGAAATTTCTTTGTGTTCTATGTAATCATCTCACAGAGTTACAGTTTTCCCCTCAAGAAGCCTTTCGCTAAGACAGTTCTTGTGGAATTGGCCAAGTGATATTTGGAAGCCCATAGAGGGCTATGGTGAAAAAGGAAATATCCTCAGATGAAATCTGGAAAGAAGCTTTCTGAGAAACTGCTTAGTGTTCTGTTAATTCATCTCACAGAGTTACATCTGTATTTCGTGGATCTCTTGGCTAGCCTTATTTCTGTGGAATCTGAGAACAGATATTTCGGATCCCTTTGAAGACTATAGGGCCAAAGGAAATATCCTCCGATAACTAAGAGAAAGAAGCTTTCTGAGAAACTTCTTTGTGTTCTGTGAAATCATCTCACAGAGTTACAGCTTTCCCCTCTAGAAGCCTTTCGCTAAGACAGTTCTTGTGGAATTGGCAAAGTGATATTTGGAAGCCCATAGAGGGCTATGGTGAAAAAGGAAATATCCTCCGATGAAATCTGGAAAGAAGCTTTCTGAGAAAAAGCTTAGTGTTCTGTTAATTCATCTCACAGAGTTACATCTATATTTCGTGGATCTCTTTGCTAGCCTTATTTCTGTGGAATCTGAGAACAGATATTTCGGATCCCTTTGAAGACTATAGCGCCAAAGGAAATATCCTCCGAAAACTAAGAGAAAGAAGCTTTCTCAGAAACTTCTTTGTGTTCTCTGAAATGAGCTCACAGAGTTACAGCTTTCCCCTCAAGAAGCCTTTCGCTAAGACAGTTCTTGTGGAATTGGCAAAGTGATATTTGGAAGCCCATAGAGGACTATGGTGAAAAAGGAAATATCCTCAGATGAAATCTGGAAAGAAGCTTTCTGAGAAACTGCTTAGTGTTCTGTTAATTCATCTCACAGAGTTACATCTGTATTTCGTGGATCTCTTTGCTAGCCTTATTTCTGTGGAAGATGAGAACAGATATTTCGGATCCCTTTGAAGACTATAGGGCCAAAGGAAATATCCTCCGATAACAAGGAGAAAGAAGCTTTGTGAGAAATTTCTTTGTGTTCTATGTAATCATCTCACAGAGTTACAGCTTTCCCCTCAAGAAGCCTTTCGCTAAGACAGTTCTTGTGGAATTGGCAAAGTGATATTTGGAAGTCTATATAGGGCTATGGTGAAAAAGGAAATATCCTCCGATGAAATCTCGAATGAGCTTTCTGAGAAACTGCTTAGTGTTCTGTTAATTCATCTCACAGAGTTACATCTGTATTTCATGGATCACTTGGCTAGCCTTATTTCTGTGGAATCTGAGAACAGATATTTCGGATCCCTTTGAAGACTATAGGGCAAAAGGAAATATCCTCGGATAACAAGGAAAAGAAGCTTTCTGAGAAACTTCTTTGTGTTCTGTGAAATCATCTCACAGAGTTACAGCTTTCCCCTCAAGAAGCCTTTCGCTAAGACAGTTCTTGTGGAATTGGCAAAGTGATTTTAGAAGCCCATAGGGGGCTATGGTGAAAAAGGAAATATCCTCCGATGAAATCTGGAAAGAAGCTTTCTGAGAAACTGCTTAGTGTTCTCTTAATTCATCTCACAGAGTTACATCTATATTTCGTGGATCTCTTTGCTAGCCTTGTTTCTGTGGAATCTGAGAACAGATATTTCGGATCCCTTTGAAGACTATAGGGCCAAAGGAAATATCCTCCGATAACAAGGAGAAAGAAGCTTTGTGAGAAATTTCTTTGTGTTCTATGTAATCATCTCACAGAGTTACAGCTTTCCCCTCAAGTAGCCTTTCGCTAAGACAGTTCTTGTGGAATTAGCAAAGTGATATTTGGAAGCCCATAGAGGGCTATGGTGAAAAAGGAAATATCCTCCGATGAAATCTGGAAAGAAGCTTTCTGAGAAACTGCTTAGTGTTCTCTTAATTCATCTCACAGAGTTATATCTATATTTCGTGGATCTCCTTGCTAACCTTATTTCTGTGGAATCTGACAACAGATATTTCGGATCACTTTGAAGACTATAGGGCCAAAGGAAATATCCTCCGATAACTAAGAGAAAGAAGCTTTCTGAGAAATATCTTTGTGTTCTGTGAAATCATCTCACAGAGTTACAGCTTTCCCCTCAAGAAGCCTTTGGCTAAGACAGTTCTTGTGGAAATGGCAAAGTGATATTTGGAAGCCCATAGAGGGCTATGGTGAAAAAGGAAATATCCTCAGATGAAATCTGGAAAGAAGCTTTCTGAGAAACTGCTTAGTGTTCTGTTAATTCATCTCACAGAGTTACATCTGTATTTCGTGGATCTCTTTGCTAGCCTTATTTCTGTGGAATCTGAGAACAGATATTTCGGATCCCTTTGAAGACTATAGGGCCAAAGGAAATATCCCCCGATAACAAAGAGAAAGAAGCTTTGTGAGAAATTTCTTTGTGTTCTATGTAATCATCTCACAGAGTTACAGCTTTCCCCTCAAGAAGCCTTTCGCTAAGACAGTTCTTGTGGAATTGGCAAAGTGATATTTGGAAGCCCATAGAGGGCTATGGTGAAAAAGGAAATATCCTCCGATGAAATCTGGAAAGAAGCTTTCTGAGAAACTGCTTAGTGTTCTGTTAATTCATCTCACAGAGTTACATCTGTATTTCGTGGATCTCTTTGCTAGCCTTATTTCTGTGGAATCTGAGAACAGATATTTCGGATCCCTTTGAAGACTATAGGGCCAAAGGAAATATCCTCCGATAACAAGGAGAAAGAAGCTTTGTGAGAAATTTCTTTGTGTTCTATGTAATCATCTCACAGAGTTACAGCTTTCCCCTCAAGAAGCCTTTCGCTAAGACAGTTCTTGTGGAATTGGCCAAGTGATATTTGGAAGCCCATAGAGGGCTATGGTGAAAAAGGAAATATCCTCAGATGAAATCTGGAAAGAAGCTTTCTGAGAAACTGCTTAGTGTTCTGTTAATTCATCTCACAGAGTTACATCTGTATTTCGTGGATCTCTTGGCTAGCCTTATTTCTGTGGAATCTGAGAACAGATATTTCGGATCCCTTTGAAGACTATAGGGCCAAAGGAAATATCCTCCGATAACTAAGAGAAAGAAGCTTTCTGAGAAACTTCTTTGTGTTCTGTGAAATCATCTCACAGAGTTACAGCTTTCCCCTCTAGAAGCCTTTCGCTAAGACAGTTCTTGTGGAATTGGCAAAGTGATATTTGGAAGCCCATAGAGGGCTATGGTGAAAAAGGAAATATCCTCAGATGAAATCTGGAAAGAAGCTTTCTGAGAAACTGCTTAGTGTTCTCTTAATTCATCTCACAGAGTTACATCTGTATTTCGTGGATCTCTTTGCTCGCCTTATTTCTGTGGAATCTGACAACAGATATTTCGGATCCCTTTGAAGACTATAGGGCCAAAGGAAATATCCTCCGATAACTAAGAGAAAGAAGATTTCTGAGAAACTTCTTTGTGTTCTGTGAAATGAGCTCACAGAGTTACAGCTTTCCCCTCAAGAAGCCTTTCGCTAAGACAGTTCTTGTGGAATTGGCAAAGTGATATTTGGAAGCCCATAGAGGGCTATGGTGAAAAAGGAAATATCCTCAGATGAAATCTGGAAAGAAGCTTTCTGAGAAACTGCTCAGTGTTCTGTTAGTTCATCTCACAGAGTTACATCTGTATTTCGTGGATCTCTTTGCTAGGCTTATTTCTGTGGAATCTGAGAACAGATATTTCGGATCCCTTTGAAGACTATAGAGCCAAAGGAAATATCCTCCGATAACAAAGAAAAAGAAGCTTTCTGAGAAACTTCTTTGTGTTCTGTGAAATCATCTCACAGAATTACAGCTTTCTCCTCAAGAAGCCTTTGGCTAAGACAGTTCTTGTGGAATTGGCAAAGTGATATTTGGAAGCCCATAGAGGGCTATGGTGAAAAAGGAAATATCCTCCGATGAAATCTGGAAAGAAGCTTTCTGAGAAACTGCTTAGTGTTCTCTTAATTCATCTCACAGAGTTATATCTATATTTCGTGGATCTCCTTGCTAACCTTATTTCTGTGGAATCTGACAACAGATATTTCGGATCACTTTGAAGACTATAGGGCCAAAGGAAATATCCTCCGATAACTAAGAGAAAGAAGCTTTCTGAGAAACTTCTTTGTGTTCTGTGAAATCATCTCACAGAGTTACAGCTTTCCCCTCAAGAAGCCTTTGGCTAAGACAGTTCTTGTGGAAATGGCAAAGTGATATTTGGAAGCCCATAGAGGGCTATGGTGAAAAAGGAAATATCCTCAGATGAAATCTGGAATGAAGCTTTCTGAGAAACTGCTTAGTGTTCTGTTAATTCATCTCACAGAGTTACATCTGTATTTCGTGGATCTCTTTGCTAGCCTTATTTCTGTGGAATCTGAGAACAGATATTTCGGATCCCTTTGAAGACTATAGGGCCAAAGGAAATATCCTCTGATAACAAAGAGAAAGAAGCTTTGTGAGAAATTTCTTTGTGTTCTATGTAATCATCTCACAGAGTTACAGCTTTCCCCTCAAGAAGCCTTTCGCTAAGACAGTTCTTGTGGAATTGGCAAAGTGATATTTGGAAGCCCATAGAGGGCTATGGTGAAAAAGGAAATATCCTCCGATGAAATCTGGAAAGAAGCTTTCTGAGAAACTGCTTAGTGTTCTGTTAATTCATCTCACAGAGTTACATCTGTATTTCGTGGATCTCTTTGCTAGCCTTATTTCTGTGGAATCTGAGAACAGATATTTCGGATCCCTTTGAAGACTATAGGGCCAAAGGAAATATCCTCCGATAACAAGGAGAAAGAAGCTTTGTGAGAAATTTCTTTGTGTTCTATGTAATCATCTCACAGAGTTACAGCTTTCCCCTCAAGAAGCCTTTCGCTAAGACAGTTCTTGTGGAATTGGCAAAGTGATATTTGGAAGTCCATTTAGGGCTATGGTGAAAAAGGAAATATCCTCCGATGAAATCTCGAATGAGCTTTCTGAGAAACTGCTTAGTGTTCTGTTAATTCATCTCACAGAGTTACATCTGTATTTCATGGATCACTTGGCTAGCCTTATTTCTGTGGAATCTGAGAACAGATATTTCGGATCCCTTTGAAGACTATAGGGCAAAAGGAAATATCCTCGGATAACAAGGAAAAGAAGCTTTCTGAGAAACTTCTTTGTGTTCTGTGAAATCATCTCACAGAGTTACAGCTTTCCCCTCAAGAAGCCTTTCGCTAAGACAGTTCTTGTGGAATTGGCAAAGTGATTTTAGAAGCCCATAGGGGGCTATGGTGAAAAAGGAAATATCCTCCGATGAAATCTGGAAAGAAGCTTTCTGAGAAACTGCTTAGTGTTCTGTTAATTCATCTCACAGAGTTACATCTATATTTCGTGGATCTCTTTGCTAGCCTTGTTTCTGTGGAATCTGAGAACAGATATTTCGGATCCCTTTGAAGACTATAGGGCCAGAGGAAATATCCTCCGAAAACTAAGAGAAAGAAGCTTTCTGAGAAACTTCTTTGTGTTCTGTGAAATCAGCTCACAGAGTTACAGCTTTCCCCTCAAGAAGCCTTTCGCTAAGACAGTTCTTGTGGAATTGGCAAAGTGATATTTGGAAGCCCATAGAGGGCTATGGTGAAAAAGGAAATATCCTCCGATGAAATCTGGAAAGAAGCTTTCTGAGAAACTGCTTAGTGTTCTGTTAATTCATCTCACAGAGTTACATATGTATTTCGTGGATCTCTTTGCTAGCCTTATTTCTGTGGAATCTGAGAACAGATATTTCGGATCCCTTTGAAGACTATAGGGCCAAAGGAAATATCCTCCGATAACAAGGAGAAAGAAGCTTTGTGAGAAATTTCTTTGTGTTCTATGTAATCATCTCACAGAGTTACAGCTTTCCCCTCAAGAAGCCTTTCGCTAAGACAGTTCTTGTGGAATTGGCAAAGTGATATTTGGAAGCCCATAGAGGGCTATGGTGAAAAAGGAAACATCCTCCGATGAAATTTGGAAAGAAGCTTTCTGGGAAACTGCTTAGTGTTCTGTTAATTCATCTCACAGAGTTACATCTGTATTTCGTGGATCACTTTGCTAGCCTTATTTCTGTGGAATCTGAGAACAGATATTTCGGATCCCTTTGAAGACTATAGGGCCAAAGGAAATATCCTCGGATAACAAAGAAAAAGAAGCTTTCTGAGAAACTTCTTTGTGTTCTGTGAAATCATCTCACACAGTTACAGCTTTCCCCTCAAGAAGCCTTTCGCTAAGACAGTTCTTGTGGAATTGGCAAAGTGATATTTGGAAGCCCATAGGGGGCTATGGTGAAAAAGGAAATATCCTCCGATGAAATCTGGAAAGAAGCTTTCTGAGAAACTGCTTAGTGTTCTGTTAATTCATCTCACAGAGTTACATCTATATTTCGTGGATCTCTTTGCTAGCCTTATTTCTGTGGAATCTGAGAAGAGATAATTCGGATCCCTTTGAAGACTATAGGGCCAAAGGAAATATCCTCCGAAAACTAAGAGAATGAAGATTTCTGAGAAACTTCTTTGTGTTCTGTGAAATGAGCTCACAGAGTTACAGCTTTCCCCTCAAGAAGCATTTCGCTAAGACAGTTCTTGTGGAATTGGCAAAGTGATATTTGGAAGCCCATAGAGGGCTATGGTCAAAAGTGAAATATCCTCCGATGAAATCTGGAAAGAAGCTTTCTGAGAAACTGCTGAGTGTTCTGTTAATTCATCTCACAGAGTTACATCTATATTTCTTGGATCTCTTTGCTAGCCTTATTTCTGTGGAATCTGAGAACAGATATTTCGGATCCCTTTGAAGACTATAGGGCCAAAGGAAATATCCTCCGAAAACTAAGAGAAAGAAGCTTTCTGAGAAACTTCTTTGTGTTCTGTGAAATGAGCTCACAGAGTTACAGCTTTCCCCTCAAGAAGCCTTTCGCTAAGACAGTTCTTGTGGAATTGGCAAAGTGATATTTGGAAGCCCATAGAGGGCTATGGTGAAAAAGGAAATATCCTCCGATGAAATCTGGAAAGAAGCTTTCTGAGAAACTGCTTAGTGTTCTGTTAATTCATCTCACAGAGTTACATCTGTATTTCGTGGATCTCTTTGCTAGACTTATTTCTGTGGAATCTGAGAAGAGATATTTCGGATCCCTTTGAAGACTATAGGGCCAAAGGAAATATCCTCCGATAACAAAGAGAAAGAAGCTTTGTGAGAAATTTCTTTGTGTTCTATGTAATCATCTCACAGAGTTACAGCTTTCCCCTCAAGAAGCCTTTCGCTAAGACGGTTCTTGTGGAATTGGCAAAGTGATATTTGGAAGCCCATAGAGGGCTATGGTGAAAAAGGAAATATCCTCAGATGAAATCTGGAAAGAAGCTTTCTGAGAAACTGCTTAGTGTTCTGTTAAATCATCTCACAGAGTTACATCTGTATTTCGTGGATCTCTTTGCTAGCCTTATTTCTGTGGAATCTGAGAACAGATATTTCGGATCCCTTTGAAGACTATAGGGCCTAAGGAAATATCCTCCGATAACTAAGAGATAGAAGCTTTCTGAGAAACTTCTTTGCGTTCTGTGAAATCATCTCACAGAGTTACAGCTTTCCCCTCAAGAAGCCTTTCGCTAAGACAGTTCTTGTGGAATTGGCAAAGTGATATTTGGAAGCCCATAGAGGGCTATGGTCAAAAAGGAAATATCCTCCGATGAAATCTGGAAAGAAGCTTTCTGAGAAACTGCTTAGTGTTCTGTTAATTCATCTCACAGAGTTACATCTATATTTCTTGGATCTCTTTGCTAGCCTTATTTCTGTGGAATCTGAGAACAGATATTTCGGATCCCTTTGAAGACTATAGGGCCAAAGGAAATATCCTCCGAAAATTAAGAGAAAGAAGCTTTCTGAGAAACTTCTTTGTGTTCTGTGAAATGAGCTCACAGAGTTACAGCTTTCCCCTCAAAAAGCCTTTCGCTAAGACAGTTCTTGTGGAATTGGCAAAGTGATATTTGGAAGCCCATAGAGGGCTATGGTGAAAAAGGAAATATCCTCCGATGAAATCTGGAAAGAAGCTTTCTGAGAAACTGTTTAGTGTTCTGTTAATTCATCTCACAGAGTTACATCTATATTTCGTGGATCTCTTTGCTAGCCTTATTTCTGTGGAATCTGAGAACAGATATTTCGGATCCCTTTGAAGACTATAGGGCCAAAGGAAATATCCTCCGAAAACTAAGAGAAAGAAGATTTCTGAGAAACTTCTTTGTGTTCAGTGAAATGAGTTCACAGAGTTACAGCTTTCCCCTCAA
This sequence comes from Macaca nemestrina, assembly GCF_043159975.1. NCBI lineage: Eukaryota > Metazoa > Chordata > Mammalia > Primates > Cercopithecidae > Macaca > Macaca nemestrina. Next base: position 133,009,888 of record NC_092130.1, on the reverse strand, counting down.
GAAGCCTTTTGCTAAGACAGTTCTTGTGGAATTGGCAAAGTGATATTTGGAAGCCCATAGAGGGCTATGGTGAAAAAGGAAATATCCTCCGATGAAATCTGGAAAGAAGCTTTCTGAGAAACTGCTTAGTGTTCTGTTAATTCATCTCACAGAGTTACATCTATATTTCGTGGATCTCTTTGCTAGGCTTATTTCTGTGGAATCTGAGAACAGATATTTCGGATCCCTTTGAAGACTATAGGGCCAAAGGAAATATCCTCTGATAACAAAGAAAAAGAAGCTTTGTGAGAAACTTCTTTGTGTTCTGTGAAATCATCTCACAGAGTTACAGCTTTCCCCTCAAGAAGCCTTTCGCTGAGACAGTTCTTGTGGAATTGGCAAAGTGATATTTGGAAGCCCATAGAGGGCTATGGTGAAAAAGGAAATATCCTCAGATGAAATCTGGAAAGAAGCTTTCTGAGAAACTGCTTAGTGTTCTGTTAATTCATCTCACAGAGTTACATCTGTATTTCGTGGATCTCTTTGCTAGCCTTATTTCTGTGGAATCTGAGAACAGATATTTCGGATCCCTTTGAAGGCTATAGGGCGAAAGGAAATATCCTCCGATAACTAAGAGAAAGAAGCTTTCTGAGAAACTTCTTTGTGTTCTGTGAAATGAGCTCACAGAGTTACAGCTTTCCCCTCAAGAAGCCTTTCGCTAAGACAGTTCTTGTGGAATTGGCAAAGTGATATTTGGAAGCCCATAGAGGGCTATGGTGAAAAAGGAAATATCCTCAGATGAAATCTGGAAAGAAGCTTTCTGAGAAACTGCTTAGTGTTCTGTTAATTCATCTCACAGAGTTATATCTGTATTTCGTGGATCTCTTTGCTAGCCTTATTTCTGTGGAATCTGAGAACAGATATTTCGGATCCCTTTGAAGACTATAGGGCCAAAGGAAATATCCTCCAATAACAAAGAGAAAGAAGCTTTGTGATAAATTTCTTTGTGTTCTATGTAATCATCTCACAGAGTTACAGCTTCCCCTCAAGAAGCCTTTCGCTAAGACAGTTCTTGTGGAATTGGCAAAGTGATATTTGGAAGCCCATAGAGGGCTATGGTGAAAAAGGAAATATCCTCCGATGAAATCTGGAAAGAAGCTTTCTGAGAAACTGCTTAGTGTTCTGTTAATTCATCTCAAAGAGTTACATCTGTATTTCGTGGATCTCTTTGCTAGCCTTATTTCTGTGGAATCTGAGAACAGATATTTCGGATCCCTTTGAAGACTATAGGGCCAAAGGAAATATCCTCCGAAAACTAAGAGAAAGAAGCTTTCTGAGAAACTTCTTTGTGTTCTGTGAAATGAGCTCACAGAGTTACAGCTTTCCCCTCAAGAAGCCTTTCGCTAAGACAGTTCTTGTGGAATTGGCAAAGTGATATTTGGAAGCCCATAGAGGGCTATGGTGAAAAAGGAAATATCCTCAGATGAAATCTGGAAAGAAGCTTTCTGAGAAACTGCTCAGTGTTCTGTTAATTCATCTCACAGAGTTACATCTGTATTTCGTGGATCTCTTTGCTAGGCTTATTTCTGTGGAATCTGAGAACAGATATTTCGGATACCTTTGAAGACTATAGGGCCAAAGGAAATATCCTCTGATAACAAAGAAAAAGAAGCTTTCTGAGAAACTTTTTTGTGTTCTGTGAAATCATCTCACAGAGTTACAGCTTTCCCCTCAAGAAGCCTTTCGCTGAGACAGTTCTTGTGGAATTGGCAAAGTGATATTTGGAAGCCCATAGAGGGCTATGGTGAAAAAGGAAATATCCTCAGATGAAATCTGGAAAGAAGCTTTCTGAGAAACTGCTTAGTGTTCTGTTAATTCATCTCACAGAGTTACATCTGTATTTCGTGGATCTCTTTGCTAGCCTTATTTCTGTGGAATCTGACAACAGATATTTCGGATCCCTTTGAAGGCTATAGGGCGAAAGGAAATATCCTCCGATAACTAAGAGAAAGAAGCTTTCTGAGAAACTTCTTTGTGTTCTGTGAAATGAGCTCACAGAGTTACAGCTTTCCCCTCAAGAAGCCTTTCGCTAAGACAGTTCTTGTGGAATTGGCAAAGTGATATTTGGAAGCCCATAGAGGGCTATGGTGAAAAAGGAAATATCCTCAGATGAAATCTGGAAAGAAGCTTTCTGAGAAACTGCTTAGTGTTCTGTTAATTCATCTCACAGAGTTACATCTGTATTTCGTGGATCTCTTTGCTAGCCTTATTTCTGTGGAATCTGAGAACAGATATTTCGGATCCCTTTGAAGACTATAGGGCCAAAGGAAATATCCTCCAATAACAAAGAGAAAGAAGCTTTGTGAGAAATTTCTTTGTGTTCTATGTAATCATCTCACAGAGTTACAGCTTCCCCTCAAGAAGCCTTTCGCTAAGACAGTTCTTGTGGAATTGGCAAAGTGATATTTGGAAGCCCATAGAGGGCTATGGTGAAAAAGGAAATATCCTCCGATGAAATCTGGAAAGAAGCTTTCTGAGAAACTGCTTAGTGTTTTGTTAATTCATCTCAAAGAGTTATATCTGTATTTCGTGGATCTCTTTGCTAGCCTTATTTCTGTGGAATCTGAGAACAGATATTTCGGATCCCTTTGAAGACTATAGGGCCAAAGGAAATATCCTCCGAAAACTAAGAGAAAGAAGCTTTCTCAGAAACTTCTTTGTGTTCTGTGAAATGAGCTCACAGAGTTACAGCGTTCCCCTCAAGAAGCCTTTCGCTAAGACAGTTCTTGTGGAATTCGCAAAGTGATATTTGGAAGCCCATAGAGGGCTATGGTGAAAAAGGAAATATCCTCCGATGAAATCTGGAAAGAAGCTTTCTGAGAAACTGCTTAGTGTTCTGTTAATTCATCTCACAGAGTTACATCTGTATTTCGTGGATCTCTTCGCTAGGCTTATTTCTGTGGAATCTGAGAACAGATATTTCGGATCCCTTTGAAGACTATAGGGCCAAAGGAAATATCCTCCGATAACTAAGAGAAAGGGCCAAAGGAAATATCCTCCGATAACTAAGAGAAAGAAGCTTTGTGAGTAATTTCTTTGTGTTCTATGTAATCATCTCACAGAGTTACAGCTTTCCCCTCAAGAAGCCTTTCGCTAAGACAGTTCTTGTGGAATTGGCAAAGTGATATTTGGAAGCCCATAGAGGGCTATGGTGAAAAAGGAAATATCCTCAGATGAAATCTGGAAAGAATCTTTCTGAGAAACTGCTTAGTGTTCTGTTAATTCATCTCACAGAGTTACATCTGTATTTCGTGGATCTCTTTGCTAGCCTTATTTCTGTGGAATCTGAGAACAGATATTTCGGATCCCTTTGAAGACTATAGGGCCAAAGGAAATATCCTCCGATAACAAAGAGAAAGAAGTTTTGTGAGAAATTTCTTTGTGTTCTATGTAATCATCTCACAGAGTTACAGCTTTCCCCTCAAGAAGCCTTTCGCTAAGACAGTTCTTGTGGAATTGGCAAAGTGATATTTTGAAGCCCATAGAGGGCTATGGTGAAAAAGGAAATATCCTCAGATGAAATCTGGAAAGAAGCTTTCTGAGAAACTGCTTAGTGTTCTGTTAATTCATCTCACAGAGTTACATCTGTATTTCGTGGATCTTTTTGCTAGCCTTATTTCTGTGGAATCTGAGAACAGATATTTCGGATCCCTTTGAAGACTATAGGGCCAAAGGAAATATCCTCCGAAAACTAAGAGAAAGAAGCTTTCTGAGAAACTTCTTTGTGTTCTGTGAAATGAGCTCACAGAGTTACAGCTTTCCCCTCAAGAAGCCTTTCGCTAAGACAGTTCTTGTGGAATTGGCAAAGTGATATTTGGAAGCCCATAGAGGGCTATGGTGAAAAAGGAAATATCCTCAGATGAAATCTGGAAAGAAGCTTTCTGAGAAACTGCTCAGTGTTCTGTTAATTCATCTCACAGAGTTACATCTGTATTTCGTGGATCTCTTTGCTAGGCTTATTTCTGTGGAATCTGAGAACAGATATTTCGGATCCCTTTGAAGACTATAGGGCCAAAGGAAATATCCTCTGATAACAAAGAAAAAGAAGCTTTCTGAGAAACTTCTTTGTGTTCTGTGAAATCATCTCACAGAGTTACAGCTTTCCCCTCAAGAAGCCTTTCGCTGAGACAGTTCTTGTGGAATTGGCAAAGTGATATTTGGAAGCCCATAGAGGGCTATGGTGAAAAAGGAAATATCCTCAGATGAAATCTGGAAAGAAGCTTTCTGAGAAACTGCTTAGTGTTCTGTTAATTCATCTCACAGAGTTACATCTGTATTTCGTGGATCTCTTTGCTAGCCTTATTTCTGTGGAATCTGACAACAGATATTTCGGATCCCTTTGAAGGCTATAGGGCGAAAGGAAATATCCTCCGATAACTAAGAGAAAGAAGCTTTCTGAGAAACTTCTTTGTGTTCTGTGAAATGAGCTCACAGAGTTACAGCTTTCCCCTCAAGAAGCCGTTCGCTAAGACAGTTCTTGTGGAATTGGCAAAGTGATATTTGGAAGCCCATAGAGGGCTATGGTGAAAAAGGAAATATCCTCCGATGAAATCTGGAAAGAAGCTTTCTGAGAAACTGCTTAGTGTTCTGTTAATTCATCTCACAGAGTTACATCTGTATTTCGTGGATCTCTTTGCTAGCCTTATTTCTGTGGAATCTGAGAACAGATATTTCGGATCCCTTTGAAGACTATAGGGCCAAAGGAAATATCCTCCAATAACAAAGAGAAAGAAGCTTTGTGAGAAATTTCTTTGTGTTCTATGTAATCATCTCACAGAGTTACAGCTTCCCCTCAAGAAGCCTTTCGCTAAGACAGTTCTTGTGGAATTGGCAAAGTGATATTTGGAAGCCCATAGAGGGCTATGGTGAAAAAGGTAATATCCTCCGATGAAATCTGGAAAGAAGCTTTCTGAGAAACTGCTTAGTGTTTTGTTAATTCATCTCAAAGAGTTATATCTGTATTTCGTGGATCTCTTTGCTAGCCTTATTTCTGTGGAATCTGAGAACAGATATTTCGGATCCCTTTGAAGACTATAGGGCCAAAGGAAATATCCTCCGAAAACTAAGAGAAAGAAGCTTTCTCAGAAACTTCTTTGTGTTCTGTGAAATGAGCTCACAGAGTTACAGCGTTCCCCTCAAGAAGCCTTTCGCTAAGACAGTTCTTGTGGAATTCGCAAATTGATATTTGGAAGCCCATAGAGGGCTATGGTGAAAAAGGAAATATCCTCCGATGAAATCTGGAAAGAAGCTTTCTGAGAAACTGCTTAGTGTTCTGTTAATTCATCTCACAGAGTTACATCTGTATTTCGTGGATCTCTTCGCTAGGCTTATTTCTGTGGAATCTGAGAACAGATATTTCGGATCCCTTTGAAGACTATAGGGCCAAAGGAAATATCCTCCGATAACAAAGAGAAAGAAGCTTTGTGAGAAATTTCTTTGTGTTCTATGTAATCATCTCACAGAGTTACAGCTTTCCCCTCAAGAAGCCTTTCGCTAAGACAGTTCTTGTGGAATTGGCAAAGTGATATTCGGAAGCCCATAGAGGGCTATGGTGAAAAAGGAAATATCCTCCGATGAAATCTGGAAAGAAGCTTTCTGAGAAACTGCTTAGTGTTCTGTTAATTCATCTCACAGAGTTACATCTGTATTTCGTGGATCTCTTTGCTAGCCTTATTTCTGTGGAATCTGAGAACAGATATTTCGGATCCCTTTGAAGACTATAGGGCCAAAGGAAATATCCTCCGAAAACTAAGAGAAAGAAGCTTTCTCAGAAACTTCTTTGTGTTCTGTGAAATGAGCTCACAGAGTTACAGCTTTCCCCTCAAGAAGCCTTTCGCTAAGACAGTTCTTGTGGAATTGGCAAAGTGATATTTGGAAGCCCATAGAGGGCTATGGTGAAAAAGGAAATATCCTCAGATGAAATCTGGAAAGAAGCTTTCTGAGAAACTGCTTAGTGTTCTGTTAATTCATCTCACAGAGTTACATCTGTATTTCGTGGATCTCTTGGCTAGCCTTATTTCTGTGGAATCTGAGAACAGATATTTCGGATCCCTTTGAAGACTATAGGGCCAAAGGAAATATCCTCCGATAACAAGGAGAAAGAAGCTTTGTGAGAAAATTCTTTGTGTTCTATGTAATCATCTCACAGAGTTACAGCTTTCCCCTCAAGAAGCCTTTCGCTAAGACAGTTCTTGTGGAATTGGCAAAGTGATATTTGGAAGCCCATAGAGGGCTATGGTGAAAAAGGAAATATCCTCCGATGAAATCTGGAAAGAAGCTTTCTGAGAAACTGCTTAGTGTTCTGTTAATTCATCTCACAGAGTTACATCTGTATTTCGTGGATCACTTGGCTAGCCTTATTTCTGTGGAATCTGAGGACAGATATTTCGGATCCCTTTGAAGACTATAGGGCCAAAGGAAATATCCTCGGATAACAAAGAAAAAGAAGCTTTCTGAGAAATTTCTTTGTGTTCTGTGAAATGAGCTCACAGAGTTACAGCTTTCCCCTCAAGAAGCCTTTCGCTAAGACAGTTCTTGTGAATTGGCAAAGTGATATTTGGAAGCCCATAGAGGGCTATGTTGAAAAAGGAAATATCCTCCGATGAAATCTGGAAAGAAGCTTTCTGCGAAACTGCTTAGTGTTCTGTTAATTCATCTCACAGAGTTACATCTATATTTCGTGGACCTCTTTGCTAGCCTTATTTCTGTGGAATCTGAGAACAGATATTTCGGATCCCTTTGAAGACTATAGGGCCAAAGGAAATGTCCTCCGAAAACTAAGAGAAAGAAGATTTCTGAGAAATTTCTTTGTCTTCTGTGAAATGAGCTCACAGAGTTACAGCTTTCCCCTCAAGAAGCCTTTCGCTAAGACAGTTCTTGTGGAATTGGCAAAGTGATATTTGGAAGCCCATAGAGGACTATGGTCAAAAAGGAAATATCCTCCGATGAAATCTGGAAAGAAGCTTTCTGAGAAACTGCTAAGTGTTCTGCTAATTCATCTCACAGAGTTACATCTATATTTCGTGGATCTCTTTGCTAGCCTTATTTCTGTGGAATCTGAGAACAGATATTTCGGATCCCTTTGAAGACTATAGGGCCAAAGGAAATATCCTCCGAAAACTAAGAGAAAGAAGCTTTCTGAGAAACTTCTTTGTGTTCTGTGAAATGAGCTCACAGAGTTACAGCTTTCCCCTCAAGAAGCCTTTCGCTATGACAGTTCTTGTGGAATTGGCAAAGTGATATTTGGAAGCCCATAGAGGTCTATGGTGAAAAAGGAAATATCCTCAGATGAAATCTGGAAAGAAGCTTTCTGAGAAACTGCTTAGTGTTCTGTTAATTCATCTCACAGAGTTACATCTGTATTTCGTGGATCTCTTTGCTAGCCTTATTTCTGTGGAATCTGAGAACAGATATTTCGGATCCCTTTGAAGACTATAGGGCCAAAGGAAATATCCTCCGAAAACTAAGAGAAAGAAGCTTTCTGAGAAACTTCTTTGTGTTCTGTGAAATGAGCTCACAGAGTTACAGCTTTCCCCTCAAGAAGCCTTTCGCTAAGACAGTTCTTGTGGAATTGGCAAAGTGATATTTGGAAGCCCATAGAGGGCTACGGTGAAAAAGGAAATATCCTCAGATGAAATCTGGAAAGAAGCTTTCTGAGAAACTGCTTAGTGTTCTGTTAATTCATCTCACAGAGTTACATCTGTATTTCGTGGATCTCTTGGCTAGCCTTATTTCTGTGGAATCTGAGAACAGATATTTGGATCCCTTTGAAGACTATAGGGCCAAAGGAAATATCCTCCGATAACAAGGAGAAAGAAGCTATGTGAGAAATTTCTTTGTGTTCTATGTAATCATCTCACAGAGTTACAGCTTTCCCCTCAAGAAGCCTTTCGCTAAAACAGTTCTTGTGGAATTGGCAAAGTGATATTTGGAAGCCCATAGAGGGCTATGGTGAAAAAGGAAATATCCTCCGATGAAATATGGAAAGAAGCTTTCTGAGAAACTGCTTAGTGTTCTGTTAATTCATCTCACAGATTTACATCTGTATTTCGTGGATCTCTTTGCTAGCCTTATTTCTGTGGAATCTGAGAACAGATATTTCGGATCCCTTTGAAGACTATAGGGCCAAAGGAAATATCCTCCGATAACAAAGAAAAAGAAGCTTTCTGAGAAACTTCTTTGTGTTCTGTGAAATCATCTCACAGAATTACAACTTTCCCCTCAAGAAGCCTTTCGCTAAGACAGTTCTTGTGTAATTGGCAAAGTGATATTTGGAAGCCCATAGAGGGCTATGGTGAAAAAGGAAATATCCTCAGATGAAATCTGGAAAGAAGCTTTCTGAGAAACTGCTTAGTGTTCTGTTAATTCATCTCACAGAGTTACATCTGTATTTCGTGGATTTCTTTGCTAGCCTTATTTCTGTGGAATCTGAGAACAGATAATTCGGATCCCTTTGAAGACTATAGGGCCAAAGGAAATATCCTCCGATAACAAAGAGAAAGAAGCTTTCTGAGAAACTTCTTTGTGTTCTGTGAAATCAACTCACAGAGTTACAGCTTTCCCCTCAAGAAGCCTTTCGCTAAGACAGTTCTTGTGGAATTGGCCAAGTGATATTTGGAAGCCCATAGACGGCTATGGTGAAAAAGGAAATATCCTCAGATGAAATCTGGAAAGAAGCTTTCTGAGAAACTAATTAGTGTTCTGTTAATTCATCTCACAGAGTTACATCTGCATTTCGTGGATCTCTTGGCTAGCCTTATTTCTGTGGAATCTGAGAACAGATATTTCGGATCCCTTTGAAGACTATAGGGCCAAACGAAATATCCTCCGATAACTAAGTGAAAGAAGCTTTCTGAGAAACTTCTTTGTGTTCTGTGAAATCATCTCACAGTGTTACAGCTTTCCCCTCAAGAAGCCTTTCGCTAAGACAGTTCTTGTGGAATTGGCAAAGTGATATTTGGAAGCCCATAGAGGGCTATGGTGAAAAAGGAAATATCCTCCGATGAAATCTGGAAAGAAGCTTTCTGAGAAACTGCTTAGTGTTCTGTTAATTCATCTCACAGAGTCACATCTATATTTCGTGGATCTCCTTGCTAGCCTTATTTCTGTGGAATCTGAGAACAGATATTTCGGATCCCTTTGAAGACTATAGGGCCAAAGGAAATATCCTCCGAAAACTAAGAGAAAGAAGCTTTCTGAGAAACTTCTTTGTCTTCTGTGAAATGAGCTCACAGAGTTACAGCTTTCCCCTCCAGAAGCCTTTCGCTAAGACAGTTCTTGTGAAATTGGCCAAGTGATATTTGGAAGCCCTTAGAGGGCTATGGTGAAAAAGGAAATATCCTCAGATGAAATCTGGAAAGAAGCTTTCTGAGAAACTGCTTAGTGTTCTGTTAATTCATCTCACAGAGTTACATCTGTATTTCGTGGATCTCTTTGCTAGCCTTATTTCTGTGGAATCTGAGAACAGATATTTCGGATCCCTTTGAAGACTATAGGGCCAAAGGAAATTTCCTCCGATAACAAAGAAAAAGAAGCTTTGTGAGAAATTTCTTTGTGTTCCATGTAATCATCTCACAGAGTTACAGCTTTCCCCTCAAGAAGCCTTTCGCTAAGACAGTTCTTGTGGAATTGGCAAAGTGATATTTGGAAGCCCATAGAGGGCTAGGGTGAAAAAGAAAATATCCTCAGATGAAATCCGGAAAGAAGCTTTCTGAGAAACTGCTTAGTGTTCTGTTAATTCATCTCACAGAGTTACATCTGTATTTCGTGGATCACTTGGCTAGCCTTATTTCTGTGGAATCTGAGAACAGATATTTCGGATCCCTTTGAAGACTATAGGGCCAAAGGAAATATCCTCCGATAACTAAGAGAAAGAAGCTTTCTGAGAAACTTCTTTTTGTTCTGTGAAATCATCTCACAGAGTTACAGCTTTCCCCTCAAGAAGCCTTTCGCTAAGACAGTTCTTGTGGAATTGGCAAAGTGATATTTGGAAGCCCATACAGGGCTACGGTGAAAAAGGAAATATCCTCAGATGAAATCTGGAAAGAAGCTTTCTGAGAAACTGCTTAGTGTTCTGTTAATTCATCTCACAGAGTTACATCTGTATTTCGTGGATCTCTTTGCTAGCCTTATTTCTGTGGAATCTGAGAACAGATATTTCGGATCCCTTTGAAGACTATAGGGCCAAAGGAAATATCCTCCGATAACAAAGAGAAAGAAGCTTTGTGAGAAATTTCTTTGTGTTCTATGGAATCATCTCACAGAGTTACAGCTTTCCCCTCAAGAAGCCTTTCGCTAAGACAGTTCTTGTGGAATTGGCAAAGTGATATTTGGAAGCCCATAGAGGGCTATGGTGAAAAAGGAAATATCCTCCGATGAAATCTGGAAAGAAGCTTTCTGAGAAACTGCTTAGTGTTCTGTTAATTCATCTCACAGAGTTACATCTGTATTTCGTGGATCTCTTTGCTAGCCTTATTTCTGTGGAATCTGAGAACAGATATTTCGGATCCCTTTGAAGACTATAGGGCCAAAGGAAATATCCTCCGAAAACTAAGAGAAAGAAGCTTTATGAGAAACTTCTTTGTGTTCTGTGAAATGAGCTCACAGAGTTACAGCTTTCCCCTCAAGAAGCCTTTCGCTAAGACAGTACTTGTGGAATTGGCAAAGTGATATTTGGATGCCCATAGAGTTACAGCTTTCCCCTCAAGAAGCCTTTCGCTAAGACAGTTCTTGTGGAATTGGCAAAGTGATATTTGGAAGCCCATAGAGGGCTATGGTGAAAAAGGAAATATCCTCAGATGAAATCTGGAAAGAAGCTTTCTGAGAAACTGCTTAGTGTTCTGTTAATTCATCTCACAGAGTTACATCTGTATTTCGTGGATCTCTTGGCTAGCCTTATTTCTGTGGAATCTGAGAACAGATATTTCGGATCCCTTTGAAGACTATAGGGCCAAAGGAAATATCCTCCGATAACAAGGAGAAAGAAGCTTTGTGAGAAATTTCTTTGTGTTCTATGTAATCATCTCACAGAGTTACAGCTTTCCCCTCAAGAAGCCTTTCGCTAAGACAGTTCTTGTGGAATTGGCAAAGTGATATTTGGAAGCCCATAGAGGGCTATGGTGAAAAAGGAAATATCCTCAGATGAAATCTGGAAAGAAGCTTTCTGAGAAACTGCTTAGTGTTCTGTTAATTCATCTCACAGAGTTACATCTGTATTTCGTGGATCTCTTGGCTAGCCATATTTCTGTGGAATCAGAGAACAGATATTTCGGATCCCTTTGAAGACTATAGGGCCAAAGGAAATATCCTCGGATAACAAAGAAAAAGAAGCTTTCTGAGAAACTTCTTTGTGTTCTGTGAAATCATCTCACAGAGTTACAGCTTTCCCCTCAAGAAGCCTTTCGCTAAGACAGTTCTTGTGGAATTGGCAAAGTGATATTTGGAAGCCCATAGAGGGCTATGGTGAAAAAGGAAATATCCTCCGATGAAATCTGGAAAGAAGCTTTCTGAGAAACTGCTTAGTGTTCTGTTAATTCATCTCACAGAGTTACATCTATATTTCGTGGACCTCTTTGCTAGCCTTATTTCGTGGAATCTGAGAACAGATATTTCGGATCCCTTTGAAGACTATAGGGCCAAAGGAAATATCCTCCGAAAACTAAGAGAAAGAAGATTTCTGAGAAACTTCTTTGTCTTCTGTGAAATGAGCTCACAGAGTTACATCTTTCCCCTCAAGAAGCCTTTCGCTAAGACAGTTCTTGTGGAATTGGCAAAGTGATATTTGGAAGCCCATAGAGGGCTATGGTGAAAAAGGAAATATCCTCCGATGAAATCTGGAAAGAAACTTTCTGAGAAACTGCTTAGTGTTCTGTTAATTTATCTCACAGAGTTACATCTGTATTTCGTGGATCACTTGGCTAGCCTTATTTCTGTGGAATCTGAGGACAGATATTTCGGATCCCTTTGAAGACTATAGGGCCAAAGGAAATATCCTCGGATAACAAAGAAAAAGAAGCTTTCTGAGAAACTTCTTTGTGTTCTGTGAAATGAGCTCACAGAGTTACAGCTTTCCCCTCAAGAAGCCTTTCGCTAAGACAGTTCTTGTGAATTGGCAAAGTGATATTTGGAAGCCCATAGAGGGCTATGGTGAAAAAGGAAATATCCTCCGATGAAATCTGGAAAGAAGCTTTCTGCGAAACTGCTTAGTGTTCTGTTAATTCATCTCACAGAGTTACATCTATATTTCGTGGACCTCTTTGCTAGCCTTATTTCTGTGGAATCTGAGAACAGATATTTCGGATCCCTTTGAAGACTATAGGGCCAAAGGAAATATCCTCCGAAAACTAAGAGAAAGAAGATTTCTGAGAAACTTCTTTGTCTTCTGTGAAATGAGCTCACAGAGTTACAGCTTTCCCCTCAAGAAGCCTTTCGCTAAGACAGTTCTTGTGGAATTGGCAAAGTGATATTTGGAAGCCCATAGAGGACTATGGTCAAAAAGGAAATATCCTCCGATGAAATCTGGAAAGAAGCTTTCTGAGAAACTGCTAAGTGTTCTGCTAATTCATCTCACAGAGTTACATCTATATTTCGTGGATCTCTTTGCTAGCCTTATTTCTGTGGAATCTGAGAACAGATATTTCGGATCCCTTTGAAGACTATAGGGCCAAGGAAATATCCTCCAAAAACTAAGAGAAAGAAGCTTTCTGAGAAACTTCTTTGTGTTCTGTGAAATGAGCTCACAGAGTTACAGCTTTCCCCTCAAGAAGCCTTTCGCTATGACAGTTCTTGTGGAATTGGCAAAGTGATATTTGGAAGCCCATAGAGGGCTATGGTGAAAAAGGAAATATCCTCCGATGAAATCTGGAAAGAAGCTTTCTGAGAAACTGCTTAGTGTTCTGTTAATTCATCTCACAGAGTTACATCTGTATTTCGTCGATTTCTTTGCTAGCCTTATTTCTGTGGAATCTGAGAACAGATAATTCGGATCCCTTTGAAGACTATAGGGCCAAAGGAAATATCCTCCGATAACAAAGAGAAAGAAGCTTTCTGAGAAACTTCTTTGTGTTCTGTGAAATCAACTCACAGAGTTACAGCTTTCCCCTCAAGAAGCCTTTCGCTAAGACAGTTCTTGTGGAATTGGCCAAGTGATATTTGGAAGCCCATAGACGGCTATGGTGAAAAAGGAAATATCCTCAGATGAAATCTGGAAAGAAGCTTTCTGAGAAACTAATTAGTGTTCTGTTAATTCATCTCACAGAGTTACATCTGCATTTCGTGGATCTCTTGGCTAGCCTTATTTCTGTGGAATCTGAGAACAGATATTTCGGATCCCTTTGAAGACTATAGGGCCAAACGAAATATCCTCCGATAACTAAGTGAAAGAAGCTTTCTGAGAAACTTCTTTGTGTTCTGTGAAATCATCTCACAGTGTTACAGCTTTCCCCTCAAGAAGCCTTTCGCTAAGACAGTTCTTGTGGAATTGGCAAAGTGATATTTGGAAGCCCATAGAGGGCTATGGTGAAAAAGGAAATATCCTCCGATGAAATCTGGAAAGAAGCTTTCTGAGAAACTGCTTAGTGTTCTGTTAATTCATCTCACAGAGTCACATCTATATTTCGTGGATCTCCTTGCTAGCCTTATTTCTGTGGAATCTGAGAACAGATATTTCGGATCCCTTTGAAGACTATAGGGCCAAAGGAAATATCCTCCGAAAACTAAGAGAAAGAAGCTTTCTGAGAAACTTCTTTGTCTTCTGTGAAATGAGCTCACAGAGTTACAGCTTTCCCCTCCAGAAGCCTTTCGCTAAGACAGTTCTTGTGAAATTGGCCAAGTGATATTTGGAAGCCCATAGAGGGCTATGGTGAAAAAGGAAATATCCTCAGATGAAATCTGGAAAGAAGCTTTCTGAGAAACTGCTTAGTGTTCTGTTAATTCATCTCACAGAGTTACATCTGTATTTCGTGGATCTCTTTGCTAGCCTTATTTCTGTGGAATCTGAGAACAGATATTTCGGATCCCTTTGAAGACTATAGGGCCAAAGGAAATTTCCTCCGATAACAAAGAAAAAGAAGCTTTGTGAGAAATTTCTTTGTGTTCCATGTAATCATCTCACAGAGTTACAGCTTTCCCCTCAAGAAGCCTTTCGCTAAGACAGTTCTTGTGGAATTGGCAAAGTGATATTTGGAAGCCCATAGAGGGCTAGGGTGAAAAAGAAAATATCCTCAGATGAAATCTGGAAAGAAGCTTTCTGAGAAACTGCTTAGTGTTCTGTTAATTCATCTCACAGAGTTACATCTGTATTTCGTGGATCACTTGGCTAGCCTTATTTCTGTGGAATCTGAGAACAGATATTTCGGATCCCTTTGAAGACTATAGGGCCAAAGGAAATATCCTCCGATAACTAAGAGAAAGAAGCTTTCTGAGAAACTTCTTTTTGTTCTGTGAAATCATCTCACAGAGTTACAGCTTTCCCCTCAAGAAGCCTTTCGCTAAGACAGTTCTTGTGGAATTGGCAAAGTGATATTTGGAAGCCCATACAGGGCTACGGTGAAAAAGGAAATATCCTCAGATGAAATCTGGAAAGAAGCTTTCTGAGAAACTGCTTAGTGTTCTGTTAATTCATCTCACAGAGTTACATCTGTATTTCGTGGATCTCTTTGCTAGCCTTATTTCTGTGGAATCTGAGAACAGATATTTCGGATCCCTTTGAAGACTATAGGGCCAAAGGAAATATCCTCCGATAACAAAGAGAAAGAAGCTTTGTGAGAAATTTCTTTGTGTTCTATGGAATCATCTCACAGAGTTACAGCTTTCCCCTCAAGAAGCCTTTCGCTAAGACAGTTCTTGTGGAATTGGCAAAGTGATATTTGGAAGCCCATAGAGGGCTATGGTGAAAAAGGAAATATCCTCCGATGAAATCTGGAAAGAAGCTTTCTGAGAAACTGCTTAGTGTTCTGTTAATTCATCTCACAGAGTTACATCTGTATTTCGTGGATCTCTTTGCTAGCCTTATTTCTGTGGAATCTGAGAACAGATATTTCGGATCCCTTTGAAGACTATAGGGCCAAAGGAAATATCCTCCGAAAACTAAGAGAAAGAAGCTTTATGAGAAACTTCTTTGTGTTCTGTGAAATGAGCTCACAGAGTTACAGCTTTCCCCTCAAGAAGCCTTTCGCTAAGACAGTTCTTGTGGAATTGGCAAAGTGATATTTGGATGCCCATAGAGTTACAGCTTTCCCCTCAAGAAGCCTTTCGCTAAGACAGTTCTTGTGGAATTGGCAAAGTGATATTTGGAAGCCCATAGAGGGCTATGGTGAAAAAGGAAATATCCTCAGATGAAATCTGGAAAGAAGCTTTCTGAGAAACTGCTTAGTGTTCTGTTAATTCATCTCACAGAGTTACATCTGTATTTCGTGGATCTCTTGGCTAGCCTTATTTCTGTGGAATCTGAGAACAGATATTTCGGATCCCTTTGAAGACTATAGGGCCAAAGGAAATATCCTCCGATAACAAGGAGAAAGAAGCTTTGTGAGAAATTTCTTTGTGTTCTATGTAATCATCTCACAGAGTTACAGCTTTCCCCTCAAGAAGCCTTTCGCTAAGACAGTTCTTGTGGAATTGGCAAAGTGATATTTGGAAGCCCAAAGAGGGCTATGGTGAAAAAGGAAATATCCTCAGATGAAATCTGGAAAGAAGCTTTCTGAGAAACTGCTTAGTGTTCTGTTAATTCATCTCACAGAGTTACATCTGTATTTCGTGGATCTCTTGGCTAGCCATATTTCTGTGGAATCTGAGAACAGATATTTCGGATCCCTTTGAAGACTATAGGGCCAAAGGAAATATCCTCGGATAACAAAGAAAAAGAAGCTTTCTGAGAAACTTCTTTGTGTTCTGTGAAATCATCTCACAGAGTTACAGCTTTCCCCTCAAGAAGCCTTTCGCTAAGACAGTTCTTGTGGAATTGGCAAAGTGATATTTGGAAGCCCATAGAGGGCTATGGTGAAAAAGGAAATATCCTCCGATGAAATCTGGAAAGAAGCTTTCTGAGAAACTGCTTAGTGTTCTGTTAATTCATCTCACAGAGTTACATCTATATTTCGTGGACCTCTTTGCTAGCCTTATTTCGTGGAATCTGAGAACAGATATTTCGGATCCCTTTGAAGACTATAGGGCCAAAGGAAATATCCTCCGAAAACTAAGAGAAAGAAGATTTCTGAGAAACTTCTTTGTCTTCTGTGAAATGAGCTCACAGAGTTACATCTTTCCCCTCAAGAAGCCTTTCGCTAAGACAGTTCTTGTGGAACTGGCAAAGTGATATTTGGAAGCCCATAGAGGGCTATGGTGAAAAAGGAAATATCCTCCGATGAAATCTGGAAAGAAGCTTTCTGAGAAACTGCTTAGTGTTCTGTTAATTTATCTCACAGAGTTACATCTGTATTTCGTGGATCACTTGGCTAGCCTTATTTCTGTGGAATCTGAGGACAGATATTTCGGATCCCTTTGAAGACTATAGGGCCAAAGGAAATATCCTCGGATAACAAAGAAAAAGAAGCTTTCTGAGAAACTTCTTTGTGTTCTGTGAAATGAGCTCACAGAGTTACAGCTTTCCCCTCAAGAAGCCTTTCGCTAAGACAGTTCTTGTGAATTGGCAAAGTGATATTTGGAAGCCCATAGAGGGCTATGGTGAAAAAGGAAATATCCTCCGATGAAATCTGGAAAGAAGCTTTCTGCGAAACTGCTTAGTGTTCTGTTAATTCATCTCACAGAGTTACATCTATATTTCGTGGACCTCTTTGCTAGCCTTATTTCTGTGGAATCTGAGAACAGATATTTCGGATCCCTTTGAAGACTATAGGGCCAAAGGAAATATCCTCCGAAAACTAAGAGAAAGAAGATTTCTGAGAAACTTCTTTGTCTTCTGTGAAATGAGCTCACAGAGTTACAGCTTTCCCCTCAAGAAGCCTTTCGCTAAGACAGTTCTTGTGGAATTGGCAAAGTGATATTTGGAAGCCCATAGAGGACTATGGTCAAAAAGGAAATATCCTCCGATGAAATCTGGAAAGAAGCTTTCTGAGAAACTGCTAAGTGTTCTGCTAATTCATCTCACAGAGTTACATCTATATTTCGTGGATCTCTTTGCTAGCCTTATTTCTGTGGAATCTGAGAACAGATATTTCGGATCCCTTTGAAGACTATAGGGCCAAGGAAATATCCTCCAAAAACTAAGAGAAAGAAGCTTTCTGAGAAACTTCTTTGTGTTCTGTGAAATGAGCTCACAGAGTTACAGCTTTCCCCTCAAGAAGCCTTTCGCTATGACAGTTCTTGTGGAATTGGCAAAGTGATATTTGGAAGCCCATAGAGGGCTATGGTGAAAAAGGAAATATCCTCCGATGAAATCTGGAAAGAAGCTTTCTGAGAAACTGCTTAGTGTTCTGTTAATTCATCTCACAGAGTTACATCTGTATTTCGTGGATCTCTTTGCTAGCCTTATTTCTGTGGAATCTGAGAACAGATATTTCGGATCCCTTTGAAGACTATAGGGCCAAAGGAAATATCCTCCGAAAACTAAGAGAAAGAAGCTTTCTCAGAAACTTCTTTGTGTTCTGTGAAATGAGCTCACAGAGTTACAGCTTTCCCCTCAAGAAGCCTTTCGCTAAGACAGTTCTTGTGGAATTGGCAAAGTGATATTTGGAAGCCCATAGAGGGCTATGGTGAAAAAGGAAATATCCTCAGATGAAATCTGGAAAGAAGCTTTCTGAGAAACTGCTTAGTGTTCTGTTAATTCATCTCACAGAGTTACATCTGTATTTCGTGGATCTCTTGGCTAGCCTTATTTCTGTGGAATCTGAGAACAGATATTTGGATCCCTTTGAAGACTATAGGGCCAAAGGAAATATCCTCCGATAACAAGGAGAAAGAAGCTTTGTGAGAAATTTCTTTGTGTTCTATGTAATCATCTCACAGAGTTACAGCTTTCCCCTCAAGAAGCCTTTCGCTAAAACAGTTCTTGTGGAATTGGCAAAGTGATATTTGGAAGCCCATAGAGGGCTATGGTGAAAAAGGAAATATCCTCCGATGAAATATGGAAAGAAGCTTTCTGAGAAACTGCTTAGTGTTCTGTTAATTCATCTCACAGATTTACATCTGTATTTCGTGGATCTCTTTGCTAGCCTTATTTCTGTGGAATCTGAGAACAGATATTTCAGATCCCTTTGAAGACTATAGGGCCAAAGGAAATATCCTCCGATAACAAAGAAAAAGAAGCTTTCTGAGAAACTTCTTTGTGTTCTGTGAAATCATCTCACAGAATTACAACTTTCCCCTCAAGAAGCCTTTCGCTAAGACAGTTCTTGTGTAATTGGCAAAGTGATATTTGGAAGCCCATAGAGGGCTATGGTGAAAAAGGAAATATCCTCAGATGAAATCTGGAAAGAAGCTTTCTGAGAAACTGCTTAGTGTTCTGTTAATTCATCTCACAGAGTTACATCTGTATTTCGTGGATTTCTTTGCTAGCCTTATTTCTGTGGAATCTGAGAACAGATAATTCGGATCCCTTTGAAGACTATAGGGCCAAAGGAAATATCCTCCGATAACAAAGAGAAAGAAGCTTTCTGAGAAACTTCTTTGTGTTCTGTGAAATCAACTCACAGAGTTACAGCTTTCCCCTCAAGAAGCCTTTCGCTAAGACAGTTCTTGTGGAATTGGCCAAGTGATATTTGGAAGCCCATAGACGGCTATGGTGAAAAAGGAAATATCCTCAGATGAAATCTGGAAAGAAGCTTTCTGAGAAACTGCTTAGTGTTCTGTTAATTCATCTCACAGAGTTACATCTGCATTTCGTGGATCTCTTGGCTAGCCTTATTTCTGTGGAATCTGAGAACAGATATTTCGGATCCCTTTGAAGAATATAGGGCCAAACGAAATATCCTCCGATAACTAAGAGAAAGAAGCTTTCTGAGAAACTTCTTTGTGTTCTGTGAAATCATCTCACAGTGTTACAGCTTTCCCCTCAAGAAGCCTTTCGCTAAGACAGTTCTTGTGGAATTGGCAAAGTGATATTTGGAAGCCCATAGAGGGCTATGGTGAAAAAGGAAATATCCTCCGATGAAATCTGGAAAGAAGCTTTCTGAGAAACTGCTTAGTGTTCTGTTAATTCATCTCACAGAGTCACATCTATATTTCGTGGATCTCCTTGCTAGCCTTATTTCTGTGGAATCTGAGAACAGATATTTCGGATCCCTTTGAAGACTATAGGGCCAAAGGAAATATCCTCCGAAAACTAAGAGAAAGAAGCTTTCTGATAAACTTCTTTGTCTTCTGTGAAATGAGCTCACAGAGTTACAGCTTTCCCCTCCAGAAGCCTTTCGCTAAGACAGCTCTTTTGAAATTGGCCAAGTGATATTTGGAAGCCCATAGAGGGCTATGGTGAAAAAGGAAATATCCTCAGATGAAATCTGGAAAGAAGCTTTCTGAGAAACTGCTTAGTGTTCTGTTAATTCATCTCACAGAGTTACATCTGTATTTCGTGGATCTCTTTGCTAGCCTTATTTCTGTGGAATCTGAGAACAGATATTTCGGATCCCTTTGAAGACTATAGGGCCAAAGGAAATTTCCTCCGATAACAAAGAAAAAGAAGCTTTGTGAGAAATTTCTTTGTGTTCCATGTAATCATCTCACAGAGTTACAGCTTTCCCCTCAAGAAGCCTTTCGCTAAGACAGTTCTTGTGGAATTGGCAAAGTGATATTTGGAAGCCCATAGAGGGCTAGGGTTAAAAAGAAAATATCCTCAGATGAAATCTGGAAAGAAGCTTTCTGAGAAACTGCTTAGTGTTCTGTTAATTCATCTCACAGAGTTACATCTGTATTTCGTGGATCTCTTTTCTAGCCTTATTTCTGTGGAATCTGAGAACAGATATTTCGGATCCCTTTGAAGACTATAGGGCCAAAGGAAATATCCTCCGATAACTAAGAGAAAGAAGCTTTCTGAGAAACTTCTTTTTGTTCTGTGAAATCATCTCACAGAGTTACAGCTTTCCCCTCAAGAAGCCTTTCGCTAAGACGGTTCTTGTGGAATTGGCAAAGTGATATTTGGAAGCCCATACAGGGCTACGGTGAAAAAGGAAATATCCTCAGATGAAATCTGGAAAGAAGCTTTCTGAGAAACTGCTTAGTGTTCTGTTAATTCATCTCACAGAGTTACATCTGTATTTCGTGGATCTCTTTGCTAGCTTTATTTCTGTGGAATCTGAGAACAGATATTTCGGATCCCTTTGAAGACTATAGGGCCAAAGGAAATATCCTCCGATAACAAAGAGAAAGAAGCTTTGTGAGAAATTTCTTTGTGTTCTATGGAATCATCTCACAGAGTTACAGCTTTCCCCTCAAGAAGCCTTTCGCTAAGACAGTTCTTGTGGAATTGGCAAAGTGATATTTGGAAGCCCATAGAGGGCTATGGTGAAAAAGGAAATATCCTCCGATGAAAAATGGAAAGAAGCTTTCTGAAAAACTGCTTAGTGTTCTGTTAATTCATCTCACAGAGTTACATCTGTATTTCGTGGATCTCTTTGCTAGCCTTATTTCTGTGGAATCTGAGAACAGATATTTCGGATCCCTTTGAAGACTATAGGGCCAAAGGAAATATCCTCCGAAAACTAAGAGAAAGAAGCTTTCTGAGAAACTTCTTTGTGTTCTGTGAAATGAGCTCACAGAGTTACAGCTTTCCCCTCAAGAAGCCTTTCGCTAAGACAGTTCTTGTGGAATTGGCAAAGTGATATTTGGATGCCCATAGAGTTACAGCTTTCCCCTCAAGAAGCCTTTCGCTAAGACAGTTCTTGTGGAATTGGCAAAGTGATATTTGGAAGCCCGTAGAGGGCTATGGTGAAAAAGGAAATATCCTCCGATGAAATCTGGAAAGAAGCTTTCTGAGAAACTGCTTAGTGTTCTGTTAATTCATCTCACAGAGTTACATCTGTATTTCGTGGATCTCTTGGCTAGCCTTATTTCTGTGGAATCTGAGAACAGATATTTCGGATCCCTTTGAAGACTATAGGGCCAAAGGAAATATCCTCCGATAACAAGGAGAAAGAAGCTTTGTGAGAAATTACTTTGTGTTCTATGTAATCATCTCACAGAGTTACAGCTTTCCCCTCAAGAAGCCTTTCGCTAAGACAGTTCTTGTGGAATTGGCAAAGTGATATTTGGAAGCCCATAGAGGGCTATGGTGAAAAAGGAAATATCCTCAGATGAAATCTGGAAAGAAGCTTTCTGAGAAACTGCTTAGTGTTCTGTTAATTCATCTCACAGAGTTACATCTGTATTTCGTGGATCTCTTGGCTAGCCATATTTCTGTGGAATCTGAGAACAGATATTTCGGATCCCTTTGAAGACTATAGGGCCAAAGGAAATATCCTCGGATAACAAAGAAAAAGAAGCTTTCTGAGAAACTTCTTTGTGTTCTGTGAAATCATCTCACAGAGTTACAGCTTTCCCCTCAAGAAGCCTTTCGCTAAGACAGTTCTTGTGGAATTGGCAAAGTGATATTTGGAAGCCCATAGAGGGCTATGGTGAAAAAGGAAATATCCTCCGATGAAATCTGGAAAGAAGATTTCTGAGAAACTGCTTAGTGTTCTGTTAATTCATCTCACAGAGTTACATCTATATTTCGTGGACCTCTTTGCTAGCCTTATTTCTGTGGAATCTGAGAACAGATATTTCGGATCCCTTTGAAGACTATAGGGCCAAAGGAAATATCCTCCGAAAACTAAGAGAAAGAAGATTTCTGAGAAACTTCTTTGTCTTCTGTGAAATGAGCTCACAGAATTACATCTTTCCCCTCAAGAAGCCTTTCGCTAAGACAGTTCTTTTGGAATTGGCAAAGTGATATTTGGAAGCCCATAGAGGACTATGGTCAAAAAGGAAATATCCTCCGATGAAATCTGGAAAGAAGCTTTCTGAGAAACTGGTTAGTGTTCTGTTAATTCATCTCACAGAGTTACATCTGTATTTCGTGGATCTCTTTGCTAGCCTTATTTCTGTGGAATCTGAGAACAGATATTTCGGATCCCTTTGAAGACTATAGGGCCAAAGGAAATATCCTCCGAAAACTAAGAGAAAGAAGCTTTCTGAGAAACCTCTTTGTGTTCTGTGAAATGAGCTCACAGAGTTACAGCTTTCCCTTCAAGAAGCCTTTCGCTAAGACAGTTCTTGTGGAATTGGCAAAGTGATATTTGGAAGCCCATAGAGTTACAGCTTTCCCCTCAAGAAGCCTTTCGCTAAGACAGTTCTTGTGGAATTGGCAAAGTGATATTTGGAAGCCCATAGAGGGCTATGGTGAAAAAGGAAATATCCTCAGATGAAATCTGGAAAGAAGCTTTCTGAGAAACTGCTTAGTGTTCTGTTAATTCATCTCACAGAGTTACATCTGTATTTCGTGGATCTCTTGGCTAGCCTTATTTCTGTGGAATCTGAGAACAGATATTTCGGATCCCTTTGAAGACTATAGGGCCAAAGGAAATATCCTCCGATAACAAGGAGAAAGAAGCTTTGTGAGAAATTCCTTTGTGTTCTATGTAATCATCTCACAGAGTTACAGCTTTCCCCTCAAGAAGCCTTTCGCTAAGACAGTTCTTGTGGAATTGGCAAAGTGATATTTGGAAGCCCATAGAGGGCTATGGTGAAAAAGAAAATATCCTCCGATGAAATCTGGAAAGAAGCTTTCTGAGAAACTGCTTAGTGTTCTGTTAATTCATCTCACAGAGTTACATCTGTATATCGTGGATCACTTGGCTAGCCTTATTTCTGTGGAATCTGAGGACAGATATTTCGGATCCCTTTGAAGACTATAGGGCCAAAGGAAATATCCTCGGATAACAAAGAAAAAGAAGCTTTCTGAGAAACTTCTTTGTGTTCTGTGAAATCATCTCACAGAGTTACAGCTTTCCCCTCAAGAAGCCTTTCGCTAAGACAGTTCTTGTGGAATTGGCAAAGTGATATTTGGAAGCCCATAGAGGGCTATGGGAAAAAGGAAATATCCTCCGATGAAATCTGGAAAGAAGCTTTCTGAGAAACTGCTTAGTGTTCTGTTAATTCATCTCACAGAGTTACATCTATATTTCGTGGACCTCTTTGCTAGCCTTATTTCTGTGGAATCTGAGAACAGATATTTCGGATCCCTTTGAAGAGTATAGGGCCAAAGTAAATATCCTCCGAAAACTAAGAGAAAGAAGCTTTCTGAGAAACTTCTTGGTGTTCTGTGAAATGAACTCACAGAGTTACAGCTTTCCCCTCAAGAAGCCTTTCGCTAAGACAGTTCTTGTGGAATTGGCAAAGTGATATTTGGAAGCCCTTAGAGGGCTATGGTGAAAAAGGAAATATCCTCAGATGAAATCTGGAAAGAAGCTTTCTGAGAAACTGCTTAGTGTTCTGTTAATTCATCTCACAGAATTACATCTGTATTTCGTGGATCTCTTTGCTAGCCTTATTTCTGTGGAATCTGAGAACAGATATTTCGGATCCCTTTGAAGACTATAGGGCCAAACGAAATATCCTCCGATAACAAAGAGAAAGAAGCTTTCTGAGAAACTTCTTTGTGTTCTGTGAAATCAACTCACAGAGTTACAGCTTTCGCCTCAAGAAGCCTTTCGCTAAGACAGTTCTTGTGGAATTGGCCAAGTGATATTTGGAAGCCCATAGACGGCTATGGTGAAAAAGGAAATATCCTCAGATGAAATCTGGAAAGAAGCTTTCTGAGAAACTGCTTAGTGTTCTGTTAATTCATCTCACAGAGTTACATCTGCATTTCGTGGATCTCTTGGCTAGCCTTATTTCTGTGGAATCTGAGAACAGATATTAAGGATCCCTTTGAAGACTATAGGGCCAAACGAAATATCCTCCGATAACTAAGAGAAAGAAGCTTTCTGAGAAACTTCTTTGTGTTCTGTGAAATCATCTCACAGTGTTACAGCTTTCCCCTCAAGAAGCCTTTCGCTAAGACAGTTCTTGTGGAATTGGCAAAGTGATATTTGGAAGCCCATAGAGGGCTATGGTGAAAAAGGAAATATCCTCCGATGAAATCTGGAAAGAAGCTTTCTGAGAAACTGCTTAGTGTTCTGTTAATTCATCTCACAGAGTTACATCTATATTTCGTGGATCTCCTTGCTAGCCTTATTTCTGTGGAATCTGAGAACAGATATTTCGGATCCCTTTGAAGACTATAGGGCCAAAGGAAATATCCTCCGAAAACTAAGAGAAAGAAGCTTTCTGAGAAACTTCTTTGTCTTCTGTGAAATGAGCTCACAGAGTTACAGCTTTCCCCTCAAGAAGCCTTTCGCTAAGACAGTTCTTGTGAAATTGGCCAAGTGATATTTGGAAGCCCATAGAGGGCTATGGTGAAAAAGGAAATATCCTCAGATGAAATCTGGAAAGAAGCTTTCTGAGAAACTGCTTAGTGTTCTGTTAATTCATCTCACAGAGTTACATCTGTATTTCGTGGATCTCTTTGCTAGCCTTATTTCTGTGGAATCTGAGAACAGATATTTCGGATCCCTTTGAAGACTATAGGGCCAAAGGAAATATCCTCGGATAACAAAGAGAAAGAAGCTTTGTGAGAAATTTCTTTGTGTTCCATGTAATCATCTCACAGAGTTACAGCTTTCCCCTCAAGAAGCCTTTCGCTAAGACAGTTCTTGTGGAATTGGCAAAGTGATATTTGGAAGCCCATAGAGGGCTATGGTGAAAAAGGAAATATCCTCCGATGAAATCTGGAAAGAAGCTTTCTGAGAAACTGCTTAGTGTTCTGTTAATTCATCTCACAGAGTTACATCTGCATTTCGTGGATCTCTTGGCTAGCCTTATTTCTGTGGAATCTGAGAACAGATATTTTGGATCCCTTTGAAGACTATAGGGCCAAACGAAATATCCTCCGATAACGAAGAGAAAGAAGCTTTCTGAGAAACTTCTTTGTGTTCTGTGAAATCATCTCACAGAGTTACAGCTTTCCCCTCAAGAATCCTTTCGCTAAGACCGTTCTTGTGGAATTGGCAAAGTGATATTTGGAAGCCCATAGAGGGCTATGGTGAAAAAGGAAATATCCTCCGATGAAATCTGGAAAGAAGTTTTCTGAGAAACTGCTAAGTGTTCTGTTAGTTCATCTCACAGAGTTACATCTATATTTCGTGGATCTCTTTGCTAGCCTTATTTCTGTGGAATCTGAGAACAGATATTTCGGATCCCTTTGAAGACTATAGGGCCAAAGGAAATATCCTCCGATAACAAAGAGAAAGAAGCTTTCTGAGATACTTCTTTGTGTTCTGTGAAATCATCTAACAGAGTTAGAGCTTTCCCCTCAAGAAGCCTTTCGCTAAGACAGTTCTTGTGGAATTGGCAAAGTGATATTTGGAAGCCCATAGAGGGCTATGGTGAAAAAGGAAATATCCTCAGGTGAAATCTGGAAAGAAGCTTTCTGAGAAACTGCTTAGTGTTCTGTTAATTCATCTCACAGAGCTACATCTGTATTTCGTGGATCACTTGGCTATCCTTATTTCTGTGGAATCTGAGAACAGATATTTCGGATCCCTTTGAAGACTATAGGGCCAAAGGAAATATCCTCCGATAACTAAGAGAAAGAAGCTTTCTGAGAAACTTCCTTGTGTTCTGTGAAATGAGCTCACAGAGTTACAGCTTTCCCCTCAAGAAGCCTTTCGCTAAGACAGTTCTTGTGGAATTGGCAAAGTGATATTTGGAAGCCCATAGAGGGCTATGGTGAAAAAGGAAATATCCTCCGATGAAATCTGGAAAGAAGCTTTCTGAGAAACTGCTTAGTGTTCTGTTAATTCATCTCACAGAGTTACATCTGTATTTCGTGGATCTCTTTGCTAGCCTTATTTCTGTGGAATCTGAGAACAGATATTTCGGATCCCTTTGAAGACTATAGGGCCATAGGAAATATCCTCCGATAACAAAGAGAAAGAAGCTTTGTGAGAAATTTCTTTGTGTTCTATGTAATCATCTCACAGAGTTACAGCTTTCCCCTCAAGAAGCCTTTCGCTAAGACAGTTCTTGTGGAATTGGCCAAGTGATATTTGGAAGCCCATAGAGGGCTATGGTGAAAAAGGAAATATCCTCAGATGAAATCTGGAAAGAAGCTTTCCGAGAAACTGCTTAGTGTTCTGTTAATTCATCTCACAGAGTTACATCTGTATTTCGTGGATCTCTTTGCTAGCCTTATTTCTGTGGAATCTGAGAACAGATATTTCGGATCCCTTTGAAGACTATAGGGCCAAAGGAAATATCCTCCGATAACAAAGAGAAAGAAGCTTTGTGAGAAATTTCTTTGTGTTCTATGGAATCATCTCACAGAGTTACAGCTTTCCCCTCAAGAAGCCTTTCGCTAAGACAGTTCTTGTCGAATTGGCAAAGTGATATTTGGAAGCCCATAGAGGGCTATGGTGAAAAAGGAAATATCCTCAGATGAAATCTGGAAAGAAGCTTTCTGAGAAACTGCTTAGTGTTCTGTTAATTCATCTCACAGAGTTACATCTGTATTTCGTGGATCTCTTTGCTAGCCTTATTTCTGTGGAATCTGAGAACAGATATTTCGAATCCCTTTGAAGACTATAGGGCCAAAGGAAATATCCTCCGAAAACTAAGAGAAAGAAGCTTTCTCAGAAATTCCTTTGTGTTCTGTGAAATGAGCTCACAGAGTTACAGCTTTCCCCTCAAGAAGCCTTTCGCTAAGACAGTTCTTGTGGAATTGGCAAAGTGATATTTGGAAGCCCATAGAGGGCTATGGTGAAAAAGGAAATATCCTCAGATGAAATCTGGAAAGAAGCTTTCTGAGAAACTGCTTAGTGTTCTGTTAATTCATCTCACAGAGTTACATCTGTATTTCGTGGATCTCTTGGCTAGCCTTATTTCTGTGGAATCTGAGAACAGATATTTCGGATCCCTTTGAAGACTATAGGGCCAAAGGAAATATCCTCGGATAACAAAGAAAAAGAAACTTTCTGAGAAACTTCTTTGTGTTCTGTGAAATCAACTCACAGAGTTACAGCTTTCCCCTCAAGAAGCCTTTCGCTAAGACAGTTCTTGTGGAATTGGCCAAGTGATATTCGGAAGCCCATAGATGGCTATGGTGAAAAAGGAAATATCCTCAGATGAAATCTGGAAAGAAGCTTTCTGAGAAACTGCTTAGTGTTCTGTTAATTCATCTCACAGAGTTACATCTGCATTTCGTGGATCTCTTGGCTAGCCTTATTTCTGTGGAATCTGAGAACAGATATTTCGGATCCCTTTGAAGACTATAGGGCCAAAGGAAATATCCTCCGATAACTAAGAGAAGAAGCTTTCTGAGAAACTTCTTTGTGTTCTGTGAAATCATCTCACAGTGTTACAGCTTTCCCCTCAAGAAGCCTTTCGCTAAGACAGTTCTTGTGGAATTGGCAAAATGATATTTGGAAGCCCATAGAGGGCTATGGTGAAAAAGGAAATATCCTCCGATGAAATCTGGAAAGAAGCTTTCTGAGAAACTGCTTAGTGTTCTGTTAATTCATCTCACAGAGTTACATCTGTATTTCGTGGATCACTTGGCTAGCCTTATTTCTGTGGAATCTGAGGACAGATATTTCGGATCCCTTTGAAGACTATAGGGCCAAAGGAAATATCCTCGGATAACAAAGAAAAAGAAGCTTTCTGAGAAACTTCTTTGTGTTCTGTGAAATCATCTCACAGAGTTACAGCTTTCCCCTCAAGAAGCCTTTCGCTAAGACAGTTCTTGTGGAATTGGCAAAGTGATATTTGGAAGCCCATAGAGGGCTATGGTGAAAAAGGAAATATCCTCCGATGAAATCTGGAAAGAAGCTTTCTGCGAAACTGCTTAGTGTTCTGTTAATTCATCTCACAGAGTTACATCTATATTTCGTGGACCTCTTTGCTAGCCTTATTTCTGTGGAATCTGAGAACAGATATTTCGCATCCCTTTGAAGAGTATAGGGCCAAAGTAAATATCCTCCGAAAACTAAGAGAAAGAAGCTTTCTGAGAAACTTCTTGGTGTTCTGTGAAATGAGCTCACAGAGTTACAGCTTTCCCCTCAAGAAGCCTTTCGCTAAGACAGTTCTTGTGGAATTGGCAAAGTGATATTTGGAAGCCCATAGAGGGCTATGGTGAAAAAGGAAATATCCTCAGATGAAATCTGGAAAGAAGCTTTCTGAGAAACTGCTTAGTGTTCTGTTAATTCATCTCACTGAGTTACATCTGTATTTCGTGGATCTCTTTGCTAGCCTTATTTCTGTGGAATCTGAGAACAGATATTTCGGATCCCTTTGAAGACTATAGGGCCAAAGGAAATATCCTCCGATAACAAAGAGAAAGAAGCTTTGTGAGAAATTTCTTTGTGTTCTATGTAATCATCTCACAGAGTTACAGCTTTCCCCTCAAGAAGCCTTTCGCTAAGACAGTTCTTGTGGAATTGGCAAAGTGATATTTGGAAGCCCATAGAGGGCTATGGTGAAAAAGGAAATATCCTCCGATGAAATCTGGAAAGAAGCTTTCTGAGAAACTGCTTAGTGTTCTGTTAATTCATCTCACAGAGTTACATCTGTATTTCGTGGATCACTTTGCTAGCCTTATTTCTGTGGAATCTGAGAACAGATATTTCGGATCCCTTTGAAGACTATAGGGCCAAAGGAAATATCCTCCGAAAACTAAGAGAAAGAAGCTTTCTCAGAAACTTCTTTGTGTTCTGTGAAATGAGCTCACAGAGTTACAGCTTTCGCCTCAAGAAGCCTTTCGCTAAGACAGTTCTTGTGGAATTGGCCAAGTGATATTTGGAAGCCCATAGACGGCTATGGTGAAAAAGGAAATATCCTCAGATGAAATCTGGAAAGAAGCTTTCTGAGAAACTGCTTAGTGTTCTGTTAATTCATCTCACAGAGTTACATCTGCATTTCGTGGATCTCTTGGCTAGCCTTATTTCTGTGGAATCTGAGAACAGATATTTCGGATCCCTTTGAAGACTATAGAGCCAAACGAAATATCCTCCGATAACTAAGAGAAAGAAGCTTTCTGAGAAACTTCTTTGTGTTCTGTGAAATCATCTCACAGTGTTACAGCTTTCCCCTCAAGAAGCCTTTCGCTAAGACAGTTCTTGTGGAATTGGCAAAGTGATATTTGGAAGCCCATAGAGGGCTATGGTGAAAAAGGAAATATCCTCCGATGAAATCTGGAAAGAAGCTTTCTGAGAAACTGCTTAGTGTTCTGTTAATTCATCTCACAGAGTTACATCTATATTTCGTGGATCTCCTTGCTAGCCTTATTTCTGTGGAATCTGAGAACAGATATTTCGGATCCCTTTGAAGACTATAGGGCCAAAGGAAATATCCTCCGAAAACTAAGAGAAAGAAGCTTTCTGAGAAACTTCTTTGTCTTCTGTGAAATGAGCTCACAGAGTTACAGCTTTCCCCTCAAGAAGCCTTTCGCTAAGACAGTTCTTGTGAAATTGGCCAAGTGATATTTGGAAGCCCATAGAGGGCTATGGTGAAAAAGGAAATATCCTCAGATGAAATCTGGAAAGAAGCTTTCTGAGAAACTGCTTAGTGTTCTGTTAATTCATCTCACAGAGTTACATCTGTATTTCGTGGATCTCTTTGCTAGCCTTATTTCTGTGGAATCTGAGAACAGATATTTCGGATCCCTTTGAAGACTATAGGGCCAAAGGAAATATCCTCGGATAACAAAGAGAAAGAAGCTTTGTGAGAAATTTCTTTGTGTTCCATGTAATCATCTCACAGAGTTACAGCTTTCCCCTCAAGAAGCCTTTCGCTAAGACAGTTCTTGTGGAATTGGCAAAGTGATATTTGGAAGCCCATAGAGGGCTATGGTGAAAAAGGAAATATCCTCCGATGAAATCTGGAAAGAAGCTTTCTGAGAAACTGCTTAGTGTTCTGTTAATTCATCTCACAGAGTTACATCTGCATTTCGTGGATCTCTTGGCTAGCCTTATTTCTGTGGAATCTGAGAACAGATATTTCGGATCCCTTTGAAGACTATAGGGCCAAACGAAATATCCTCCGATAACTAAGAGAAAGAAGCTTTCTGAGAAACATCTTTGTGTTCTGTGAAATCATCTCACAGAGTTACAGCTTTCCCCTCAAGAATCCTTTCGCTAAGACCGTTCTTGTGGAATTGGCAAAGTGATATTTGGAAGCCCATAGAGGGCTATGGTGAAAAAGGAAATATCCTCCGATGAAATCTGGAAAGAAGTTTTCTGAGAAACTGCTAAGTGTTCTGTTAGTTCATCTCACAGAGTTACATCTATATTTCGTGGATCTCTTTGCTAGCCTTATTTCTGTGGAATCTGAGAACAGATATTTCGGATCCCTTTGAAGACTATAGGGCCAAAGGAAATATCCTCCGATAACAAAGAGAAAGAAGCTTTCTGAGATACTTCTTTGTGTTCTGTGAAATCATCTAACAGAGTTAGAGCTTTCCCCTCAAGAAGCCTTTCGCTAAGACAGTTCTTGTGGAATTGGCAAAGTGATATTTGGAAGCCCATAGAGGGCTATGGTGAAAAAGGAAATATCCTCAGGTGAAATCTGGAAAGAAGCTTTCTGAGAAACTGCTTAGTGTTCTGTTAATTCATCTCACAGAGCTACATCTGTATTTCGTGGATCACTTGGCTAACCTTATTTCTGTGGAATCTGAGAACAGATATTTCGGATCCCTTTGAAGACTATAGGGCCAAAGGAAATATCCTCCGATAACTAAGAGAAAGAAGCTTTCTGAGAAACTTCCTTGTGTTCTGTGAAATGAGCTCACAGAGTTACAGCTTTCCCCTCAAGAAGCCTTTCGCTAAGACAGTTCTTGTGGAATTGGCAAAGTGATATTTGGAAGCCCATAGAGGGCTATGGTGAAAAAGGAAATATCCTCAGATGAAATCTGGAAAGAAGCTTTCTGAGAAACTGCTTAGTGTTCTGTTAATTCATCTCACAGAGTTACATCTGTATTTCGTGGATCTCTTTGCTAGCCTTATTTCTGTGGAATCTGAGAACAGATATTTCGGATCCCTTTGAAGACTATAGGGCCATAGGAAATATCCTCCGATAACAAAGAGAAAGAAGCTTTGTGAGAAATTTCTTTGTGTTCTATGTAATCATCTCACAGAGTTACAGCTTTCCCCTCAAGAAGCCTTTCGCTAAGACAGTTCTTGTGGAATTGGCCAAGTGATATTTGGAAGCCCATAGAGGGCTATGGTGAAAAAGGAAATATCCTCAGATGAAATCTGGAAAGAAGCTTTCCGAGAAACTGCTTAGTGTTCTGTTAATTCATCTCACAGAGTTACATCTGTATTTCGTGGATCTCTTTGCTAGCCTTATTTCTGTGGAATCTGAGAACAGATATTTCGGATCCCTTTGAAGACTATAGGGCCAAAGGAAATATCCTCCGATAACAAAGAGAAAGAAGCTTTGTGAGAAATTTCTTTGTGTTCTATGGAATCATCTCACAGAGTTACAGCTTTCCCCTCAAGAAGCCTTTCGCTAAGACAGTTCTTGTGGAATTGGCAAAGTGATATTTGGAAGCCCATAGAGGGCTATGGTGAAAAAGGAAATATCCTCAGATGAAATCTGGAAAGAAGCTTTCTGAGAAACTGCTTAGTGTTCTGTTAATTCATCTCACAGAGTTACATCTGTATTTCGTGGATCTCTTTGCTAGCCTTATTTCTGTGGAATCTGAGAACAGATATTTCGAATCCCTTTGAAGACTATAGGGCCAAAGGAAATATCCTCCGAAAACTAAGAGAAAGAAGCTTTCTCAGAAATTCCTTTGTGTTCTGTGAAATGAGCTCACAGAGTTACAGCTTTCCCCTCAAGAAGCCTTTCGCTAAGACAGTTCTTGTGGAATTGGCAAAGTGATATTTGGAAGCCCATAGAGGGCTATGGTGAAAAAGGAAATATCCTCAGATGAAATCTGGAAAGAAGCTTTCTGAGAAACTGCTTAGTGTTCTGTTAATTCATCTCACAGAGTTACATCTGTATTTCGTGGATCTCTTGGCTAGCCTTATTTCTGTGGAATCTGAGAACAGATATTTCGGATCCCTTTGAAGACTATAGGGCCAAAGGAAATATCCTCGGATAACAAAGAAAAAGAAGCTTTCTGAGAAACTTCTTTGTGTTCTGTGAAATCAACTCACAGAGTTACAGCTTTCCCCTCAAGAAGCCTTTCGCTAAGACAGTTCTTGTGGAATTGGCCAAGTGATATTCGGAAGCCCATAGATGGCTATGGTGAAAAAGGAAATATCCTCAGATGAAATCTGGAAAGAAGCTTTCTGAGAAACTGCTTAGTGTTCTGTTAATTCATCTCACAGAGTTACATCTGCATTTCGTGGATCTCTTGGCTAGCCTTATTTCTGTGGAATCTGAGAACAGATATTTCGGATCCCTTTGAAGACTATAGGGCCAAAGGAAATATCCTCCGATAACTAAGAGAGGAAGCTTTCTGAGAAACTTCTTTGTGTTCTGTGAAATCATCTCACAGTGTTACAGCTTTCCCCTCAAGAAGCCTTTCGCTAAGACAGTTCTTGTGGAATTGGCAAAATGATATTTGGAAGCCCATAGAGGGCTATGGTGAAAAAGGAAATATCCTCCGATGAAATCTGGAAAGAAGCTTTCTGAGAAACTGCTTAGTGTTCTGTTAATTCATCTCACAGAGTTACATCTGTATTTCGTGGATCACTTGGCTAGCCTTATTTCTGTGGAATCTGAGGACAGATATTTCGGATCCCTTTGAAGACTATAGGGCCAAAGGAAATATCCTCGGATAACAAAGAAAAAGAAGCTTTCTGAGAAACTTCTTTGTGTTCTGTGAAATCATCTCACAGAGTTACAGCTTTCCCCTCAAGAAGCCTTTCGCTAAGACAGTTCTTGTGGAATTGGCAAAGTGATATTTGGAAGCCCATAGAGGGCTATGGTGAAAAAGGAAATATCCTCCGATGAAATCTGGAAAGAAGCTTTCTGCGAAACTGCTTAGTGTTCTGTTAATTCATCTCACAGAGTTACATCTATATTTCGTGGACCTCTTTGCTAGCCTTATTTCTGTGGAATCTGAGAACAGATATTTCGGATCCCTTTGAAGAGTATAGGGCCAAAGTAAATATCCTCCGAAAACTAAGAGAAAGAAGCTTTCTGAGAAACTTCTTGGTGTTCTGTGAAATGAGCTCACAGAGTTACAGCTTTCCCCTCAAGAAGCCTTTCGCTAAGACAGTTCTTGTGGAATTGGCAAAGTGATATTTGGAAGCCCATAGAGGGCTATGGTGAAAAAGGAAATATCCTCAGATGAAATCTGGAAAGAAGCTTTCTGAGAAACTGCTTAGTGTTCTGTTAATTCATCTCACTGAGTTACATCTGTATTTCGTGGATCTCTTTGCTAGCCTTATTTCTGTGGAATCTGAGAACAGATATTTCGGATCCCTTTGAAGACTATAGGGCCAAAGGAAATATCCTCCGATAACAAAGAGAAAGAAGCTTTCTGAGAAACTTCTTTGTGTTCTGTGAAATCAACTCACAGAGTTACAGCTTTCCCCTCAAGAAGCCTTTCGCTAAGACAGTTCTTGTGGAATTGGCCAAGTGATATTTGGAAGCCCATAGACGGCTATGGTGAAAAAGGAAATATCCTCAGATGAAATCTGGAAAGAAGCTTTCTGAGAAACTGCTTAGTGTTCTGTTAATTCATCTCACAGAGTTACATCTGCATTTCGTGGATCTCTTGGCTAGCCTTATTTCTGTGGAATCTGAGAACAGATATTTCGGATCCCTTTGAAGACTATAGGGCCAAAGGAAATATCCTCCGATAACAAAGAGAAA
Source organism: Macaca nemestrina (assembly GCF_043159975.1). Lineage (NCBI taxonomy): Eukaryota > Metazoa > Chordata > Mammalia > Primates > Cercopithecidae > Macaca > Macaca nemestrina. The sequence continues at coordinate 132,976,000 of NC_092130.1, read as the reverse complement.
GAAGCTTTCTGAGAAACTTCTTTGTGTTCTGTGAAATCAACTCACAGAGTTACAGCTTTCCCCTCAAGAAGCCTTTCGCTAAGACAGTTCTTGTGGAATTGGCCAAGTGATATTTGGAAGCCCATAGACGGCTATGGTGAAAAAGGAAATATCCTCAGATGAAATCTGGAAAGAAGCTTTCTGAGAAACTGCTTAGTGTTCTGTTAATTCATCTCACAGAGTTACATCTGCATTTCGTGGATCTCTTGGCTAGCCTTATTTCTGTGGAATCTGAGAACAGATATTTCGGATCCCTTTGAAGACTATAGGGCCAAACGAAATATCCTCCGATAACTAAGAGAAAGAAGCTTTCTGAGAAACTTCTTTGTGTTCTGTGAAATCATCTCACAGTGTTACAGCTTTCCCCTCAAGAAGCCTTTCGCTAAGACAGTTCTTGTGGAATTGGCAAAATGATATTTGGAAGCCCATAGAGGGCTATGGTGAAAAAGGAAATATCCTCCGATGAAATCTGGAAAGAAGCTTTCTGAGAAACTGCTTAGTGTTCTGTTAATTCATCTCACAGAGTTACATCTATATTTCGTGGATCTCCTTGCTAGCCTTATTTCTGTGGAATCTGAGAACAGATATTTCGGATCCCTTTGAAGACTATAGGGCCAAAGGAAATATCCTCCGATAACTAAGAGAAAGAAGCTTTCTGAGAAACTTCTTTGTCTTCTGTGAAATGAGCTCACAGAGTTACAGCTTTCCCCTCAAGAAGCCTTTCGCTAAGACAGTTCTTGTGGAATTGGCAAAGTGATATTTGGAAGCCCTTAGAGGGCTATGGTGAAAAAGGAAATATCCTCAGATGAAATCTGGAAAGAAGCTTTCTGAGAAACTGCTTAGTGTTCTGTTAATTCATCTCACAGAATTACATCTGTATTTCGTGGATCTCTTTGCTAGCCTTATTTCTGTGGAATCTGAGAACAGATATTTCGGATCCCTTTGAAGACTATAGGGCCAAAGGAAATATCCTCCGATAACAAAGAGAAAGAAGCTTTCTGAGAAACTTCTTTGTGTTCTGTGAAATCAACTCACAGAGTTACAGCTTTCGCCTCAAGAAGCCTTTCGCTAAGACAGTTCTTGTGGAATTGGCCAAGTGATATTTGGAAGCCCATAGACGGCTATGGTGAAAAAGGAAATATCCTCAGATGAAATCTGGAAAGAAGCTTTCTGAGAAACTGCTTAGTGTTCTGTTAATTCATCTCACAGAGTTACATCTGCATTTCGTGGATCTCTTGGCTAGCCTTATTTCTGTGGAATCTGAGAACAGATATTTCGGATCCCTTTGAAGACTATAGGGCCAAACGAAATATCCTCGATAACTAAGAGAAAGAAGCTTTCTGAGAAACTTCTTTGTGTTCTGTGAAATCATCTCACAGTGTTACAGCTTTCCCCTCAAGAAGCCTTTCGCTAAGACAGTTCTTGTGGAATTGGCAAAGTGATATTTGGAAGCCCATAGAGGGCTATGGTGAAAAAGGAAATATCCTCCGATGAAATCTGGAAAGAAGCTTTCTGAGAAACTGCTTAGTGTTCTGTTAATTCATCTCACAGAGTTACATCTATATTTCGTGGATCTCCTTGCTAGCCTTATTTCTGTGGAATCTGAGAACAGATATTTCGGATCCCTTTGAAGACTATAGGGCCAAAGGAAATATCCTCCGAAAACTAAGAGAAAGAAGCTTTCTGAGAAACTTCTTTGTCTTCTGTGAAATGAGCTCACAGAGTTACAGCTTTCCCCTCAAGAAGCCTTTCGCTAAGACAGTTCTTGTGAAATTGGCCAAGTGATATTTGGAAGCCCATAGAGGGCTATGGTGAAAAAGGAAATATCCTCAGATGAAATCTGGAAAGAAGCTTTCTGAGAAACTGCTTAGTGTTCTGTTAATTCATCTCACAGAGTTACATCTGTATTTCGTGGATCTCTTTGCTAGCCTTATTTCTGTGGAATCTGAGAACAGATATTTCGGATCCCTTTGAAGACTATAGGGCCAAAGGAAATATCCTCGGATAACAAAGAGAAAGAAGCTTTGTGTGAAATTTCTTTGTGTTCCATGTAATCATCTCACAGAGTTACAGCTTTCCCCTCAAGAAGCCTTTCGCTAAGACAGTTCTTGTGGAATTGGCAAAGTGATATTTGGAAGCCCATAGAGGGCTATGGTGAAAAAGGAAATATCCTCCGATGAAATCTGGAAAGAAGCTTTCTGAGAAACTGCTTAGTGTTCTGTTAATTCATCTCACAGAGTTACATCTGCATTTCGTGGATCTCTTGGCTAGCCTTATTTCTGTGGAATCTGAGAACAGATATTTTGGATCCCTTTGAAGACTATAGGGCCAAACGAAATATCCTCCGATAACTAAGAGAAAGAAGCTTTCTGAGAAACTTCTTTGTGTTCTGTGAAATCATCTCACAGAGTTACAGTTTTCCCCTCAAGAATCCTTTCGCTAAGACCGTTCTTGTGGAATTGGCAAAGTGATATTTGGAAGCCCATAGAGGGCTATGGTGAAAAAGGAAATATCCTCCGATGAAATCTGGAAAGAAGTTTTCTGAGAAACTGCTAAGTGTTCTGTTAGTTCATCTCACAGAGTTACATCTATATTTCGTGGATCTCTTTGCTAGCCTTATTTCTGTGGAATCTGAGAACAGATATTTCGGATCCCTTTGAAGACTATAGGGCCAAAGGAAATATCCTCCGATAACAAAGAGAAAGAAGCTTTCTGAGATACTTCTTTGTGTTCTGTGAAATCATCTAACAGAGTTAGAGCTTTCCCCTCAAGAAGCCTTTCGCTAAGACAGTTCTTGTGGAATTGGCAAAGTGATATTTGGAAGCCCATAGAGGGCTATGGTGAAAAAGGAAATATCCTCAGGTGAAATCTGGAAAGAAGCTTTCTGAGAAACTGCTTAGTGTTCTGTTAATTCATCTCACAGAGCTACATCTGTATTTCGTGGATCACTTGGCTAACCTTATTTCTGTGGAATCTGAGAACAGATATTTCGGATCCCTTTGAAGACTATAGGGCCAAAGGAAATATCCTCCGATAACTAAGAGAAAGAAGCTTTCTGAGAAACTTCCTTGTGTTCTGTGAAATGAGCTCACAGAGTTACAGCTTTCCCCTCAAGAAGCCTTTCGCTAAGACAGTTCTTGTGGAATTGGCAAAGTGATATTTGGAAGCCCATAGAGGGCTATGGTGAAAAAGGAAATATCCTCCGATGAAATCTGGAAAGAAGCTTTCTGAGAAACTGCTTAGTGTTCTGTTAATTCATCTCACAGAGTTACATCTGTATTTCGTGGATCTCTTTGCTAGCCTTATTTCTGTGGAATCTGAGAACAGATATTTCGGATCCCTTTGAAGACTATAGGGCCAAAGGAAATATCCTCGGATAACAAAGAAAAAGAAGCTTTCTGAGAAACTTCTTTGTGTTCTGTGAAATCAACTCACAGAGTTACAGCTTTCCCCTCAAGAAGCCTTTCGCTAAGACAGTTCTTGTGGAATTGGCCAAGTGATATTCGGAAGCCCATAGATGGCTATGGTGAAAAAGGAAATATCCTCAGATGAAATCTGGAAAGAAGCTTTCTGAGAAACTGCTTAGTGTTCTGTTAATTCATCTCACAGAGTTACATCTGCATTTCGTGGATCTCTTGGCTAGCCTTATTTCTGTGGAATCTGAGAACAGATATTTCGGATCCCTTTGAAGACTATAGGGCCAAACGAAATATCCTCCGATAACTAAGAGAAGAAGCTTTCTGAGAAACTTCTTTGTGTTCTGTGAAATCATCTCACAGTGTTACAGCTTTCCCCTCAAGAAGCCTTTCGCTAAGACAGTTCTTGTGGAATTGGCAAAATGATATTTGGAAGCCCATAGAGGGCTATGGTGAAAAAGGAAATATCCTCCGATGAAATCTGGAAAGAAGCTTTCTGAGAAACTGCTTAGTGTTCTGTTAATTCATCTCACAGAGTTACATCTGTATTTCGTGGATCACTTGGCTAGCCTTATTTCTGTGGAATCTGAGGACAGATATTTCGGATCCCTTTGAAGACTATAGGGCCAAAGGAAATATCCTCGGATAACAAAGAAAAAGAAGCTTTCTGAGAAACTTCTTTGTGTTCTGTGAAATCATCTCACAGAGTTACAGCTTTCCCCTCAAGAAGCCTTTCGCTAAGACAGTTCTTGTGGAATTGGCAAAGTGATATTTGGAAGCCCATAGAGGGCTATGGTGAAAAAGGAAATATCCTCCGATGAAATCTGGAAAGAAGCTTTCTGCGAAACTGCTTAGTGTTCTGTTAATTCATCTCACAGAGTTACATCTATATTTCGTGGACCTCTTTGCTAGCCTTATTTCTGTGGAATCTGAGAACAGATATTTCGGATCCCTTTGAAGAGTATAGGGCCAAAGTAAATATCCTCCGAAAACTAAGAGAAAGAAGCTTTCTGAGAAACTTCTTGGTGTTCTGTGAAATGAGCTCACAGAGTTACAGCTTTCCCCTCAAGAAGCCTTTCGCTAAGACAGTTCTTGTGGAATTGGCAAAGTGATATTTGGAAGCCCATAGAGGGCTATGGTGAAAAAGGAAATATCCTCAGATGAAATCTGGAAAGAAGCTTTCTGAGAAACTGCTTAGTGTTCTGTTAATTCATCTCACTGAGTTACATCTGTATTTCGTGGATCTCTTTGCTAGCCTTATTTCTGTGGAATCTGAGAACAGATATTTCGGATCCCTTTGAAGACTATAGGGCCAAAGGAAATATCCTCCGAAAACTAAGAGAAAGAAGCTTTCTGAGAAACTTCTTTGTGTTCTGTGAAATGAGCTCACAGAGTTACAGCTTTCCCCTCAAGAAGCCTTTCGCTAAGACAGTTCTTGTGGAATTGGCCAAGTGATATTTGGAAGACCATAGAGGGCTATGGTGAAAAAGGAAGTATCCTCCGATGAAATCTGGAAAGAAGCTTTCTGAGAAACTGCTTAGTGTTCTGTTAATTCATCTCACAGAGTTACATCTGTATTTCGTGGATCTCTTGGCTAGCCTTATTTCTGTGGAATCTGAGAACAGATATTTGGATCCCTTTGAAGACTATAGGGCCAAAGGAAATATCCTCCGATAACAAGGAGAAAGAAGCTTTGTGAGAAATTTCTTTGTGTTCTATGTAATCATCTCACAGAGTTACAGCTTTCCCCTCAAGAAGCCTTTCGCTAAGACAGTTCTTGTGGAATTGGCAAAGTGATATTTGGAAGCCCATAGAGGGCTATGGTGAAAAAGGAAATATCCTCCGATGAAATCTGGAAAGAAGCTTTCTGAGAAACTGCTTAGTGTTCTGTTAATTCATCTCACAGAGTTACATCTATATTTCGTGGATCTCTTTGCTAGCCTTATTTCTGTGGAATCTGAGAACAGATATTTCGGATCCCTTTGAAGACTATAGGGCCAAAGGAAATATCCTCCGATAACAAAGAAAAAGAAGCTTTCTGAGAAACTTCTTTGTGTTCTGTGAAATCATCTCACAGAATTACAACTTTCCCCTCAAGAAGCCTTTCGCTAAGACAGTTCTTGTGTAATTGGCAAAGTGATATTTGGAAGCCCATAGAGGACTATGGTGAAAAAGGAAATATCCTCAGATGAAATCTGGAAAGAAGCTTTCTGAGAAACTGCTTAGTGTTCTGTTAATTCATCTCACAGAGTTACATCTGTATTTCGTGGATCTCTTTGCTAGCCTTATTTCTGTGGAATCTGAGAACAGATATTTTGGATCCCTTTGAAGACTATAGGGCCAAAGGAAATATCCTCCGATAACAAAGAGAAAGAAGCTTTCTGAGAAACTTCTTTGTGTTCTGTGAAATCAACTCACAGAGTTACAGCTTTCCCCTCAAGAAGCCTTTCGCTAAGACAGTTCTTGTGGAATTGGCCAAGTGATATTTGGAAGCCCATAGACGGCTATGGTGAAAAAGGAAATATCCTCAGATGAAATCTGGAAAGAAGCTTTCTGAGAAACTGCTTAGTGTTCTGTTAATTCATCTCACAGAGTTACATCTGCATTTCGTGGATCTCTTGGCTAGCCTTATTTCTGTGGAATCTGAGAACAGATATTTCGGATCCCTTTGAAGACTATAGGGCCAAACGAAATATCCTCCGATAACTAAGAGAAAGAAGCTTTCTGAGAAACTTCTTTGTGTTCTGTGAAATCATCTCACAGTGTTACAGCTTTCCCCTCAAGAAGCCTTTCGCTAAGACAGTTCTTGTGGAATTGGCAAAATGATATTTGGAAGCCCATAGAGGGCTATGGTGAAAAAGGAAATATCCTCCGATGAAATCTGGAAAGAAGCTTTCTGAGAAACTGCTTAGTGTTCTGTTAATTCATCTCACAGAGTTACATCTATATTTCGTGGATCTCCTTGCTAGCCTTATTTCTGTGGAATCTGAGAACAGATATTTCGGATCCCTTTGAAGACTATAGGGCCAAAGGAAATATCCTCCGATAACTAAGAGAAAGAAGCTTTCTGAGAAACTTCTTTGTCTTCTGTGAAATGAGCTCACAGAGTTACAGCTTTCCCCTCAAGAAGCCTTTCGCTAAGACAGTTCTTGTGGAATTGGCAAAGTGATATTTGGAAGCCCTTAGAGGGCTATGGTGAAAAAGGAAATATCCTCAGATGAAATCTGGAAAGAAGCTTTCTGAGAAACTGCTTAGTGTTCTGTTAATTCATCTCACAGAATTACATCTGTATTTCGTGGATCTCTTTGCTAGCCTTATTTCTGTGGAATCTGAGAACAGATATTTCGGATCCCTTTGAAGACTATAGGGCCAAAGGAAATATCCTCCGATAACAAAGAGAAAGAAGCTTTCTGAGAAACTTCTTTGTGTTCTGTGAAATCAACTCACAGAGTTACAGCTTTCGCCTCAAGAAGCCTTTCGCTAAGACAGTTCTTGTGGAATTGGCCAAGTGATATTTGGAAGCCCATAGACGGCTATGGTGAAAAAGGAAATATCCTCAGATGAAATCTGGAAAGAAGCTTTCTGAGAAACTGCTTAGTGTTCTGTTAATTCATCTCACAGAGTTACATCTGCATTTCGTGGATCTCTTGGCTAGCCTTATTTCTGTGGAATCTGAGAACAGATATTTCGGATCCCTTTGAAGACTATAGGGCCAAACGAAATATCCTCCAATAACTAAGAGAAAGAAGCTTTCTGAGAAACTTCTTTGTGTTCTGTGAAATCATCTCACAGTGTTACAGCTTTCCCCTCAAGAAGCCTTTCGCTAAGACAGTTCTTGTGGAATTGGCAAAGTGATATTTGGAAGCCCATAGAGGGCTATGGTGAAAAAGGAAATATCCTCCGATGAAATCTGGAAAGAAGCTTTCTGAGAAACTGCTTAGTGTTCTGTTAATTCATCTCACAGAGTTACATCTATATTTCGTGGATCTCCTTGCTAGCCTTATTTCTGTGGAATCTGAGAACAGATATTTCGGATCCCTTTGAAGACTATAGGGCCAAAGGAAATATCCTCCGAAAACTAAGAGAAAGAAGCTTTCTGAGAAACTTCTTTGTCTTCTGTGAAATGAGCTCACAGAGTTACAGCTTTCCCCTCAAGAAGCCTTTCGCTAAGACAGTTCTTGTGAAATTGGCCAAGTGATATTTGGAAGCCCATAGAGGGCTATGGTGAAAAAGGAAATATCCTCAGATGAAATCTGGAAAGAAGCTTTCTGAGAAACTGCTTAGTGTTCTGTTAATTCATCTCACAGAGTTACATCTGTATTTCGTGGATCTCTTTGCTAGCCTTATTTCTGTGGAATCTGAGAACAGATATTTCGGATCCCTTTGAAGACTATAGGGCCAAAGGAAATATCCTCGGATAACAAAGAGAAAGAAGCTTTGTGTGAAATTTCTTTGTGTTCCATGTAATCATCTCACAGAGTTACAGCTTTCCCCTCAAGAAGCCTTTCGCTAAGACAGTTCTTGTGGAATTGGCAAAGTGATATTTGGAAGCCCATAGAGGGCTATGGTGAAAAAGGAAATATCCTCCGATGAAATCTGGAAAGAAGCTTTCTGAGAAACTGCTTAGTGTTCTGTTAATTCATCTCACAGAGTTACATCTGCATTTCGTGGATCTCTTGGCTAGCCTTATTTCTGTGGAATCTGAGAACAGATATTTTGGATCCCTTTGAAGACTATAGGGCCAAACGAAATATCCTCCGATAACTAAGAGAAAGAAGCTTTCTGAGAAACTTCTTTGTGTTCTGTGAAATCATCTCACAGAGTTACAGCTTTCCCCTCAAGAATCCTTTCGCTAAGACCGTTCTTGTGGAATTGGCAAAGTGATATTTGGAAGCCCATAGAGGGCTATGGTGAAAAAGGAAATATCCTCCGATGAAATCTGGAAAGAAGTTTTCTGAGAAACTGCTAAGTGTTCTGTTAGTTCATCTCACAGAGTTACATCTATATTTCGTGGATCTCTTTGCTAGCCTTATTTCTGTGGAATCTGAGAACAGATATTTCGGATCCCTTTGAAGACTATAGGGCCAAAGGAAATATCCTCCGATAACAAAGAGAAAGAAGCTTTCTGAGATACTTCTTTGTGTTCTGTGAAATCATCTAACAGAGATAGAGCTTTCCCCTCAAGAAGCCTTTCGCTAAGACAGTTCTTGTGGAATTGGCAAAGTGATATTTGGAAGCCCATAGAGGGCTATGGTGAAAAAGGAAATATCCTCAGGTGAAATCTGGAAAGAAGCTTTCTGAGAAACTGCTTAGTGTTCTGTTAATTCATCTCACAGAGCTACATCTGTATTTCGTGGATCACTTGGCTAACCTTATTTCTGTGGAATCTGAGAACAGATATTTCGGATCCCTTTGAAGACTATAGGGCCAAAGGAAATATCCTCCGATAACTAAGAGAAAGAAGCTTTCTGAGAAACTTCCTTGTGTTCTGTGAAATGAGCTCACAGAGTTACAGCTTTCCCCTCAAGAAGCCTTTCGCTAAGACAGTTCTTGTGGAATTGGCAAAGTGATATTTGGAAGCCCATAGAGGGCTATGGTGAAAAAGGAAATATCCTCAGATGAAATCTGGAAAGAAGCTTTCTGAGAAACTGCTTAGTGTTCTGTTAATTCATCTCACAGAGTTACATCTGTATTTCGTGGATCTCTTTGCTAGCCTTATTTCTGTGGAATCTGAGAACAGATATTTCGGATCCCTTTGAAGACTATAGGGCCATAGGAAATATCCTCCGATAACAAAGAGAAAGAAGCTTTGTGAGAAATTTCTTTGTGTTCTATGTAATCATCTCACAGAGTTACAGCTTTCCCCTCAAGAAGCCTTTCGCTAAGACAGTTCTTGTGGAATTGGCCAAGTGATATTTGGAAGCCCATAGAGGGCTATGGTGAAAAAGGAAATATCCTCAGATGAAATCTGGAAAGAAGCTTTCCGAGAAACTGCTTAGTGTTCTGTTAATTCATCTCACAGAGTTACATCTGTATTTCGTGGATCTCTTTGCTAGCCTTATTTCTGTGGAATCTGAGAACAGATATTTCGGATCCCTTTGAAGACTATAGGGCCAAAGGAAATATCCTCCGATAACAAAGAGAAAGAAGCTTTGTGAGAAATTTCTTTGTGTTCTATGGAATCATCTCACAGAGTTACAGCTTTCCCCTCAAGAAGCCTTTCGCTAAGACAGTTCTTGTGGAATTGGCAAAGTGATATTTGGAAGCCCATAGAGGGCTATGGTGAAAAAGGAAATATCCTCAGATGAAATCTGGAAAGAAGCTTTCTGAGAAACTGCTTAGTGTTCTGTTAATTCATCTCACAGAGTTACATCTGTATTTCGTGGATCTCTTTGCTAGCCTTATTTCTGTGGAATCTGAGAACAGATATTTCGAATCCCTTTGAAGACTATAGGGCCAAAGGAAATATCCTCCGAAAACTAAGAGAAAGAAGCTTTCTCAGAAATTCCTTTGTGTTCTGTGAAATGAGCTCACAGAGTTACAGCTTTCCCCTCAAGAAGCCTTTCGCTAAGACAGTTCTTGTGGAATTGGCAAAGTGATATTTGGAAGCCCATAGAGGGCTATGGTGAAAAAGGAAATATCCTCAGATGAAATCTGGAAAGAAGCTTTCTGAGAAACTGCTTAGTGTTCTGTTAATTCATCTCACAGAGTTACATCTGTATTTCGTGGATCTCTTGGCTAGCCTTATTTCTGTGGAATCTGAGAACAGATATTTCGGATCCCATTGAAGACTATAGGGCCAAAGGAAATATCCTCGGATAAAAAAGAAAAAGAAGCTTTCTGAGAAACTTCTTTGTGTTCTGTGAAATCACTCACAGAGTTACAGCTTTCCCCTCAAGAAGCCTTTCGCTAAGACAGTTCTTGTGGAATTGGCCAAGTGATATTCGGAAGCCCATAGACGGCTATGGTGAAAAAGGAAATATCCTCAGATGAAATCTGGAAAGAAGCTTTCTGAGAAACTGCTTAGTGTTCTGTTAATTCATCTCACAGAGTTACATCTGCATTTCGTGGATCTCTTGGCTAGCCTTATTTCTGTGGAATCTGAGAACAGATATTTCGGATCCCTTTGAAGACTATAGGGCCAAACGAAATATCCTCCGATAACTAAGAGAAAGAAGCTTTCTGAGAAACTTCTTTGTGTTCTGTGAAATCATCTCACAGTGTTACAGCTTTCCCCTCAAGAAGCCTTTCGCTAAGACAGTTCTTGTGGAATTGGCAAAATGATATTTGGAAGCCCATAGAGGGCTATGGTGAAAAAGGAAATATCCTCCGATGAAATCTGGAAAGAAGCTTTCTGAGAAACTGCTTAGTGTTCTGTTAATTCATCTCACAGAGTTACATCTATATTTCGTGGATCTCCTTGCTAGCCTTATTTCTGTGGAATCTGAGAACAGATATTTCGGATCCCTTTGAAGACTATAGGGCCAAAGGAAATATCCTCCGAAAACTAAGAGAAAGAAGCTTTCTGAGAAACTTCTTTGTCTTCTGTGAAATGAGCTCACAGAGTTACAGCTTTCCCCTCCAGAAGCCTTTCGCTAAGACAGTTCTTGTGAAATTGGCCAAGTGATATTTGGAAGCCCATAGAGGGCTATGGTGAAAAAGGAAATATCCTCAGATGAAATCTGGAAAGAAGCTTTCTGAGAAACTGCTTAGTGTTCTGTTAATTCATCTCACAGAGTTACATCTGTATTTCGTGGATCTCTTTGCTAGCCTTATTTCTGTGGAATCTGAGAACAGATATTTCGGATCCCTTTGAAGACTATAGGGCCAAAGGAAATATCCTCCGATAACAAAGAGAAAGAAGCTTTGTGAGAAATTTCTTTGTGTTCCATGTAATCATCTCACAGAGTTACAGCTTTCCCCTCAAGAAGCCTTTCGCTAAGACAGTTCTTGTGGAATTGGCAAAGTGATATTTGGAAGCCCATAGAGGGCTATGGTGAAAAAGGAAATATCCTCCGATGAAATCTGGAAAGAAGCTTTCTGAGAAACTGCTTAGTGTTCTGTTAATTCATCTCACAGAGTTACATCTGTATTTCGTGGATCTCTTTGCTAGCCTTATTTCTGTGGAATCTGAGAACAGATATTTCGGATCCCTTTGAAGACTATAGGGCCAAAGGAAATATCCTCCGAAAACTAAGAGAAAGAAGCTTTCTCAGAAACTTCTTTGTGTTCTGTGAAATGAGCTCACAGAGTTACAGCTTTCCCCTCAAGAAGCCTTTCGCTAAGACAGTTCTTGTGGAATTGGCAAAGTGATATTTGGAATCCCATAGAGGGCTATGGTGAAAAAGGAAATATCCTCAGATGAAATCTGGAAAGAAGCTTTCTGAGAAACTGCTTAGTGTTCTGTTAATTCATCTCACAGAGTTACATCTGTATTTCGTGGATCTCTTGGCTAGCCTTATTTCTGTGGAATCTGAGAACAGATATTTCGGATCCCTTTGAAGACTATAGTGCCAAAGGAAATATCCTCCGATAACAAGGAGAAAGAAGCTTTGTGAGAAATTTCTTTGTGTTCTATGTAATCATCTCACAGAGTTACAGCTTTCCCCTCAAGAAGTCTTTCGCTAAGACAGTTCTTGTGGAATTGGCAAAGTGATATTTGGAAGCCCATAGAGGGCTATGGTGAAAAAGGAAATATCCTCCGATGAAATCTGGAAAGAAGCTTTCTGAGAAACTACTTAGTGTTCTGTTAATTCATCTCACAGAGTTACATCTGCATTTCGTGGATCTCTTGGCTAGCCTTAATTGTGTGGAATCTGAGAACAGATATTTTGGATCCCTTTGAAGACTATAGGGCCAAACGAAATATCCTCCGATAACTAAGAGAAAGAAGCTTTCTGAGAAACTTCTTTGTGTTCTGTGAAATCATCTCACAGTGTTACAGCTTTCCCCTCAAGAAGCCTTTCGCTAAGACAGTTCTTGTGGAATTGGCAAAATGATATTTGGAAGCCCATAGAGGGCTATGGTGAAAAAGGAAATATCCTCCGATGAAATCTGGAAAGAAGCTTTCTGAGAAACTGCTTAGTGTTCTGTTAATTCATCTCACAAAGTTACATCTATATTTCGTGGATCTCCTTGCTAGCCTTATTTCTGTGGAATCTGAGAACAGATATTTCGGATCCCTTTGAAGACTATAGGGCCAAAGGAAATATCCTCCGAAAACTAAGAGAAAGAAGCTTTCTGAGAAACTTCTTTGTCTTCTGTGAAATGAGCTCACAGAGTTACAGCTTTCCCCTCAAGAAGCCTTTCGCTAAGACAGTTCTTGTGAAATTGGCCAAGTGATATTTGGAAGCCCATAGAGGGCTATGGTGAAAAAGGAAATATCCTCAGATGAAATCTGGAAAGAAGCTTTCTGAGAAACTGCTCAGTGTTCTGTTAATTCATCTCACAGAGTTACATCTGTATTTCGTGGATCTCTTTGCTAGCCTTATTTCTGTGGAATCTGAGAACAGATATTTCGGATCCCTTTGAAGACTATAGGGCCGAAGGAAATATCCTCCGATAACCAAGAGAAAGAAGCTTTCTGAGAAACTTCTTTTTGTTCTGTGAAATCATCTCACAGAGTTACAGCTTTCCCCTCAAGAAGCCTTTCGCTAAGACAATTTTTGTGGAATTGGCAAAGTGATATTTGGAAGCCCATAGAGGGCTATGGTGAAAAAGGAAATATCCTCAGATGAAATCTGGAAAGAAGCTTTCTGAGAAACTGCTTAGTGTTCTGTTAATTCATCTCAAAGATTTACATCTGTATTTCGTGGATCTCTTTGCTAGCCTTATTTCTGTGGAATCTGAGAACAGATATTTCGTATCCCTTTGAAGACTATAGGGCCAAAGGAAATATCCTTCGGAAACAAAGAAAAAGAAGCTTTCTGAGAAACTTCTTTGTGTTCTGTGAAATCATCTCACATAATTACATCTTTCCCCTCAAGAAGCCTTTTGCTAAGACAGTTCTTGTGTAATTGGCAAAGTGATATTTGGAAGCCCATAGAGGGCTATGGTGAAAAAGGAAATATCCTCAGATGAAATCTGGAAAGAAGCTTTCTGAGAAACTGCTTAGTGTTCTGTTAATTCATCTCACAGAGTTACATCTGTATTTCGTGGATCTCTTTGCTAGCCTTATTTCTGTGGAATCTGAGAACAGATATTTCGGATCCCTTTGAAGACTATAGGGCCAAAGGAAATATCCTCCGATAACAAAGAGAAAGAAGCTTTGTGAGAAATTTCTTTGTGTTCCATGTAATCATCTCACAGAGTTACAGCTTTCCCCTCAAGAAGCCTTTCGCTAAGACAGTTCTTGTGGAATTGGCAAAGTGATATTTGGAAGCCCATAGAGGGCTATGGTGAAAAAGGAAATATCCTCCGATGAAATCTGGAAAGAAGCTTTCTGAGAAACTGCTTAGTGTTCTGTTAATTCATCTCACAGAGTTACATCTGTATTTCGTGGATCTCTTTGCTAGCCTTATTTCTGTGGAATCTGAGAACAGATATTTCGGATCCCTTTGAAGACTATAGGGCCAAAGGAAATATCCTCCGAAAACTAAGAGAAAGAAGCTTTCTCAGAAACTTCTTTGTGTTCTGTGAAATGAGCTCACAGAGTTACAGCTTTCCCCTCAAGAAGCCTTTCGCTAAGACAGTTCTTGTGGAATTGGCAAAGTGATATTTGGAATCCCATAGAGGGCTATGGTGAAAAAGGAAATATCCTCAGATGAAATCTGGAAAGAAGCTTTCTGAGAAACTGCTTAGTGTTCTGTTAATTCATCTCACAGAGTTACATCTGTATTTCGTGGATCTCTTGGCTAGCCTTATTTCTGTGGAATCTGAGAACAGATATTTCGGATCCCTTTGAAGACTATAGTGCCAAAGGAAATATCCTCCGATAACAAGGAGAAAGAAGCTTTGTGAGAAATTTCTTTGTGTTCTATGTAATCATCTCACAGAGTTACAGCTTTCCCCTCAAGAAGTCTTTCGCTAAGACAGTTCTTGTGGAATTGGCAAAGTGATATTTGGAAGCCCATAGAGGGCTATGGTGAAAAAGGAAATATCCTCCGATGAAATCTGGAAAGAAGCTTTCTGAGAAACTACTTAGTGTTCTGTTAATTCATCTCACAGAGTTACATCTGCATTTCGTGGATCTCTTGGCTAGCCTTAATTGTGTGGAATCTGAGAACAGATATTTTGGATCCCTTTGAAGACTATAGGGCCAAACGAAATATCCTCCGATAACTAAGAGAAAGAAGCTTTCTGAGAAACTTCTTTGTGTTCTGTGAAATCATCTCACAGTGTTACAGCTTTCCCCTCAAGAAGCCTTTCGCTAAGACAGTTCTTGTGGAATTGGCAAAATGATATTTGGAAGCCCATAGAGGGCTATGGTGAAAAAGGAAATATCCTCCGATGAAATCTGGAAAGAAGCTTTCTGAGAAACTGCTTAGTGTTCTGTTAATTCATCTCACAAAGTTACATCTATATTTCGTGGATCTCCTTGCTAGCCTTATTTCTGTGGAATCTGAGAACAGATATTTCGGATCCCTTTGAAGACTATAGGGCCAAAGGAAATATCCTCCGAAAACTAAGAGAAAGAAGCTTTCTGAGAAACTTCTTTGTCTTCTGTGAAATGAGCTCACAGAGTTACAGCTTTCCCCTCAAGAAGCCTTTCGCTAAGACAGTTCTTGTGAAATTGGCCAAGTGATATTTGGAAGCCCATAGAGGGCTATGGTGAAAAAGGAAATATCCTCAGATGAAATCTGGAAAGAAGCTTTCTGAGAAACTGCTCAGTGTTCTGTTAATTCATCTCACAGAGTTACATCTGTATTTCGTGGATCTCTTTGCTAGCCTTATTTCTGTGGAATCTGAGAACAGATATTTCGGATCCCTTTGAAGACTATAGGGCCGAAGGAAATATCCTCCGATAACCAAGAGAAAGAAGCTTTCTGAGAAACTTCTTTTTGTTCTGTGAAATCATCTCACAGAGTTACAGCTTTCCCCTCAAGAAGCCTTTCGCTAAGACAATTTTTGTGGAATTGGCAAAGTGATATTTGGAAGCCCATAGAGGGCTATGGTGAAAAAGGAAATATCCTCAGATGAAATCTGGAAAGAAGCTTTCTGAGAAACTGCTTAGTGTTCTGTTAATTCATCTCAAAGATTTACATCTGTATTTCGTGGATCTCTTTGCTAGCCTTATTTCTGTGGAATCTGAGAACAGATATTTCGTATCCCTTTGAAGACTATAGGGCCAAAGGAAATATCCTTCGGAAACAAAGAAAAAGAAGCTTTCTGAGAAACTTCTTTGTGTTCTGTGAAATCATCTCACATAATTACATCTTTCCCCTCAAGAAGCCTTTTGCTAAGACAGTTCTTGTGTAATTGGCAAAGTGATATTTGGAAGCCCATAGAGGGCTGTGGTGAAAAAGGAAATATCCTCAGATGAAATCTGGAAAGAAGCTTTCTGAGAAACTGCTTAGTGTTCTGTTAATTCATCTCACAGAATTACATCTCTATTTCGTGGATCTCTTTGCTAGCCTTATTTCTGTGGAATCTGAGAACAGATATTTCGTATCCCTTTGAAGACTATAGGGCCAAAGGAAATATCCTCCGATAACTAAGAGAAAGAAGATTTCTGAGAAACTTCTTTGTGTTCTGTGAAATCAACCCACAGAGTTACAGCTTTCCCCTCAAGAAGCCTTTCGCTAAGACAGTTCTTGTGGAATTGGCCAAGTGATATTTGGAAGCCCATAGACGCCTATGGTGAAAAAGGAAATATCCTCAGATGAAATCTGGAAAGAAGCTTTCTGAGAAACTGCTTAGTGTTCTGTTAATTCATCTCACAGAGTTACATCTGCATTTCGTGGATCTCTTGGCTAGCCTTATTTCTGTGGAATCTGAGAACAGATATTTCGGATCCCTTTGAAGACTATAGGGCCAAACGAAATATCCTCCGATAACTAAGAGAAAGAAGCTTTCTGAGAAACTTCTTTGTGTTCTGTGAAATCATCTCACAGTGTTACAGCTTTCCCCTCAAGAAGCCTTTCGCTAAGACAGTTCTTGTGGAATTGGCAAAATGATATTTGGAAGCCCATAGAGGGCTATGGTGAAAAAGGAAATATCCTCCGATGAAATCTGTAAAGAAGCTTTCTGAGAAACTGCTTAGTGTTCTGTTAATTCATCTCACAGAGTTACATCTGTATTTCGTGGATCTCCTTGCTAGCCTCATTTCTGTGGAATCTGAGAACAGATATTTCGGATCCCTTTGAAGACTATAGGGCCAAAGGAAATATCCTCCGAAAACTAAGAGAAAGAAGCTTTCTGAGAAACTTCTTTGTGTTCTGTGAAATGAGCTCACAGAGTTACAGCTTTCCCCTCAAGAAGCCTTTCGCTAAGACAGTTCTTGTGAAATTGGCCAAGTGATATTTGGAAGCCCATAGAGGGCTATGGTGAAAAAGGAAATATCCTCAGATGAAATCTGGAAAGAAGCTTTCTGAGAAACTGCTTAGTGTTCTGTTAATTCATCTCACAGAGTTACATCTGTATTTCGTGGATCTCTTTGCTAGCCTTATTTCTGTGGAATCTGAGAACAGATATTTCGGATCCCTTTGAAGACTATAGGGCCAAAGGAAATATCCTCCGATAACAAAGAGAAAGAAGCTTTGTGAGAAATTTCTTTGTGTTCCATGTAATCATCTCACAGAGTTACAGCTTTCCCCTCAAGAAGCCTTTCGCTAAGACAGTTCTTGTGGAATTGGCAAAGTGATATTTGGAAGCCCATAGAGGGCTATGGTGAAAAAGGAAATATCCTCAGATGAAATCTGGAAAGAAGCTTTCTGAGAAACTGCTTAGTGTTCTGTTAATTCATCTCACAGAGTTACATCTGTATTTCGTGGATCTCTTTGCTAGCCTTATTTCTGTGGAATCTGAGAACAGATATTTCGGATCCCTTTGAAGACTATAGGGCCAAAGGAAATATCCTCCGATAATTAAGAGAAAGAAGCTTTCTGAGAAACTTCTTTGTGTTCTGTGAAATCATCTCACAGAGTTACAGCTTTCCCCTCAGAAGCCTTTCGCTAAGACAGTTCTTGTGGAATTGGCAAAGTGATATTTGGAAGCCCATAGAGGGCTATGGTGAAAAAGGAAATATCCTCAGATGAAATCTGGAAAGAAGCTTTCTGAGAAACTGCTTAGTGTTCTGTTAAGTCATCTCACAGAGTTACATCTGTATTTCGTGGATCACTTGGCTAACCTTATTTCTGTGGAATCTGAGAACAGATATTTCGGATCCCTTTGAAGACTATAGGGCCAAAGGAAATATCCTCCGATAACAAAGAAAAAGAAGCTTTCTGAGAAACTTCTTTGTGTTCTGTGAAATCATCTCACAGAGTTACAGCTTTCCCCTCAAGAAGCCTTTCGCTAAGACAGTTCTTGTAGAATTGGCAAAGTGATATTTGGAAGCCCATACAGGGCTACGGTGAAAAAGGAAATATCCTCAGATGAAATCTGGAAAGAAGCTTTCTGAGAAACTGCTCAGTGTTCTGTTAATTCATCTCACAGAGTTACATCTGTATTTCGTGGATCTCTTTGCTAGGCTTATTTCTGTGGAATCTGAGAACAGATATTTCGGATCCCTTTGAAGACTATAGGGCCAAAGGAAATATCCTCCGATAACAAAGAAAAAGAAGCTTTCTGAGAAACTTCTTTGTGTTCTGTGAAATCATCTCACAGAGTTACAGCTTTCCCCTCAAGAAGCCTTTCGCTAAGACAGTTCTTGTGGAATTGGCAAAGTGATATTTGGAAGCCCATAGAGGGCTATGGTGAAAAAGGAAATATCCTCAGATGAAATCTGGAAAGAAGCTTTCTGAGAAACTGCTTAGTGTTCTGTTAATTCATCTCACAGAGTTACATCTGTATTTCGTGGATCTCTTTGCTAGCCTTATTTCTGTGGAATCTGAGAACAGATATTTCGGATCCCTTTGAAGACTATAGGGCCAAAGGAAATATCCTCCGATAACTAAGAGAAAGAAGCTTTCTGAGAAACTTCTTTGTGTTCTGTGAAATCATCTCACAGAGTTACAGCTTTCCCCTCAAGAATCCTTTCGCTAAGACCGTTCTTGTGGAATTGGCAAAGTGATATTTGGAAGCCCATAGAGGGCTATGGTGAAAAAGGAAATATCCTCAGATGAAATCTGGAAAGAAGCTTTCTGAGAAACTGCTTAGTGTTCTGTTAATTCATCTCACAGAGTTACATCTGTATTTCGTGGATCTCTTTGCTAGCCTTATTTCTGTGGAATCTGAGAACAGATATTTCGGATCCCTTTGAAGACTATAGGGCCAAAGGAAATATCCTCCGATAATTAAGAGAAAGAAGCTTTCTGAGAAACTTCTTTGTGTTCTGTGAAATCATCTCACAGAGTTACAGCTTTCCCCTCAGAAGCCTTTCGCTAAGACAGTTCTTGTGGAATTGGCAAAGTGATATTTGGAAGCCCATAGAGGGCTATGGTGAAAAAGGAAATATCCTCAGATGAAATCTGGAAAGAAGCTTTCTGAGAAACTGCTTAGTGTTCTGTTAAGTCATCTCACAGAGTTACATCTGTATTTCGTGGATCACTTGGCTAACCTTATTTCTGTGGAATCTGAGAACAGATATTTCGGATCCCTTTGAAGACTATAGGGCCAAAGGAAATATCCTCCGAAAACTAAGAGAAAGAAGCTTTCTGAGAAACTTCTTTGTGTTCTGTGAAATGAGCTCACAGAGTTACAGCTTTCCCCTCAAGAAGCCTTTCGCTAAGACAGTTCTTGTGAAATTGGCCAAGTGATATTTGGAAGCCCATAGAGGGCTATGGTGAAAAAGGAAATATCCTCAGATGAAATCTGGAAAGAAGCTTTCTGAGAAACTGCTTAGTGTTCTGTTAATTCATCTCACAGAGTTACATCTGTATTTCGTGGATCTCTTTGCTAGCCTTATTTCTGTGGAATCTGAGAACAGATATTTCGGATCCCTTTGAAGACTATAGGGCCAAAGGAAATATCCTCCGATAACAAAGAGAAAGAAGCTTTGTGAGAAATTTCTTTGTGTTCCATGTAATCATCTCACAGAGTTACAGCTTTCCCCTCAAGAAGCCTTTCGCTAAGACAGTTCTTGTGGAATTGGCAAAGTGATATTTGGAAGCCCATAGAGGGCTATGGTGAAAAAGGAAATATCCTCAGATGAAATCTGGAAAGAAGCTTTCTGAGAAACTGCTTAGTGTTCTGTTAATTCATCTCACAGAGTTACATCTGTATTTCGTGGATCTCTTTGCTAGCCTTATTTCTGGGGAATCTGAGAACAGATATTTCGGATCCCTTTGAAGACTATAGGGCCAAAGGAAATATCCTCCGATAATTAAGAGAAAGAAGCTTTCTGAGAAACTTCTTTGTGTTCTGTGAAATCATCTCACAGAGTTACAGCTTTCCCCTCAGAAGCCTTTCGCTAAGACAGTTCTTGTGGAATTGGCAAAGTGATATTTGGAAGCCCATAGAGGGCTATGGTGAAAAAGGAAATATCCTCAGATGAAATCTGGAAAGAAGCTTTCTGAGAAACTGCTTAGTGTTCTGTTAAGTCATCTCACAGAGTTACATCTGTATTTCGTGGATCACTTGGCTAACCTTATTTCTGTGAAATCTGAGAACAGATATTTCGGATCCCTTTGAAGACTATAGGGCCAAAGGAAATATCCTCCGATAACTAAGAGAAAGAAGCTTTCTGAGAAACTTCTTTGTGTTCTGTGAAATCATCTCACAGAGTTACAGCTTTCCCCTCAAGAAGCCTTTCGCTAAGACAGTTCTTGTAGAATTGGCAAAGTGATATTTGGAAGCCCATACAGGGCTACGGTGAAAAAGGAAATATCCTCAGATGAAATCTGGAAAGAAGCTTTCTGAGAAACTGCTCAGTGTTCTGTTAATTCATCTCACAGAGTTACATCTGTATTTCGTGGATCTCTTTGCTAGGCTTATTTCTGTGGAATCTGAGAACAGATATTTCGGATCCCTTTGAAGACTATAGGGCCAAAGGAAATATCCTCCGATAACAAAGAAAAAGAAGCTTTCTGAGAAACTTCTTTGTGTTCTGTGAAATCATCTCACAGAGTTACAGCTTTCCCCTCAAGAAGCCTTTCGCTAAGACAGTTCTTGTGGAATTGGCAAAGTGATATTTGGAAGCCCATAGAGGGCTATGGTGAAAAAGGAAATATCCTCAGATGAAATCTGGAAAGAAGCTTTCTGAGAAACTGCTTAGTGTTCTGTTAATTCATCTCACAGAGTTACATCTGTATTTCGTGGATCTCTTTGCTAGCCTTATTTCTGTGGAATCTGAGAACAGATATTTCGGATCCCTTTGAAGACTATAGGGCCAAAGGAAATATCCTCCGATAACTAAGAGAAAGAAGCTTTCTGAGAAACTTCTTTGTGTTCTGTGAAATCATCTCACAGAGTTACAGCTTTCCCCTCAAGAATCCTTTCGCTAAGACCGTTCTTGTGGAATTGGCAAAGTGATATTTGGAAGCCCATAGAGGGCTATGGTGAAAAAGGAAATATCCTCAGATGAAATCTGGAAAGAAGCTTTCTGAGAAACTGCTTAGTGTTCTGTTAATTCATCTCACAGAGTTACATCTGTATTTCGTGGATCTCTTTGCTAGCCTTATTTCTGTGGAATCTGAGAACAGATATTTCGGATCCCTTTGAAGACTATAGGGCCAAAGGAAATATCCTCCGATAATTAAGAGAAAGAAGCTTTCTGAGAAACTTCTTTGTGTTCTGTGAAATCATCTCACAGAGTTACAGCTTTCCCCTCAGAAGCCTTTCGCTAAGACAGTTCTTGTGGAATTGGCAAAGTGATATTTGGAAGCCCATAGAGGGCTATGGTGAAAAAGGAAATATCCTCAGATGAAATCTGGAAAGAAGCTTTCTGAGAAACTGCTTAGTGTTCTGTTAAGTCATCTCACAGAGTTACATCTGTATTTCGTGGATCACTTGGCTAACCTTATTTCTGTGGAATCTGAGAACAGATATTTCGGATCCCTTTGAAGACTATAGGGCCAAAGGAAATATCCTCCGATAACTAAGAGAAAGAAGCTTTCTGAGAAACTTCTTTGTGTTCTGTGAAATCATCTCACAGAGTTACAGCTTTCCCCTCAAGAAGCCTTTCGCTAAGACAGTTCTTGTAGAATTGGCAAAGTGATATTTGGAAGCCCATACAGGGCTACGGTGAAAAAGGAAATATCCTCAGATGAAATCTGGAAAGAAGCTTTCTGAGAAACTGCTCAGTGTTCTGTTAATTCATCTCACAGAGTTACATCTGTATTTCGTGGATCTCTTTGCTAGGCTTATTTCTGTGGAATCTGAGAACAGATATTTCGGATCCCTTTGAAGACTATAGGGCCAAAGGAAATATCCTCCGATAACAAAGAAAAAGAAGCTTTCTGAGAAACTTCTTTGTGTTCTGTGAAATCATCTCACAGAGTTACAGCTTTCCCCTCAAGAAGCCTTTCGCTAAGACAGTTCTTGTGGAATTGGCAAAGTGATATTTGGAAGCCCATAGAGGGCTATGGTGAAAAAGGAAATATCCTCAGATGAAATCTGGAAAGAAGCTTTCTGAGAAACTGCTTAGTGTTCTGTTAATTCATCTCACAGAGTTACATCTGTATTTCGTGGATCTCTTGGCTAGCCTTATTTCTGTGGAATCTGAGAACAGATATTTCGGATCCCTTTGAAGACTATAGGGCCAAAGGAAATATCCTCCGATAACTAAGAGAAAGAAGCTTTCTGAGAAACTTCTTTGTGTTCTGTGAAATCATCTCACAGAGTTACAGCTTTCCCCTCAAGAATCCTTTCGCTAAGACCGTTCTTGTGGAATTGGCAAAGTGATATTTGGAAGCCCATAGAGGGCTATGGTGAAAAAGGAAATATCCTCCGATGAAATCTGGAAAGAAGTTTTCTGAGAAACTGCTAAGTGTTCTGTTAGTTCATCTCACAGAGTTACATCTATATTTCGTGGATCTCTTTGCTAGCCTTATTTCTGTGGAATCTGAGAACAGATATTTCGGATCCCTTTGAAGACTATAGGGCCAAAGGAAATATCCTCCGATAACAAAGAGAAAGAAGCTTTCTGAGAAACTTCTTTGTGTTCTGTGAAATCATCTCACAGAGTTAGAGCTTTCCCCTCAAGAAGCCTTTCGCTAAGACAGTTCTTGTGGAATTGGCAAAGTGATATTTGGAAGCCCATAGAGGGCTATGGTGAAAAAGGAAATATCCTCAGATGAAATCTGGAAAGAAGCTTTCTGAGAAACTGCTTAGTGTTCTGTTAATTCATCTCACAGAGTTACATCTGTATTTCGTGGATCACTTGGCTAACCTTATTTCTGTGGAATCTGAGAACAGATATTTCGGATCCCTTTGAAGACTATAGGGCCAAAGGAAATATCCTCCGATAACTAAGAGAAAGAAGCTTTCTGAGAAACTTCCTTGTGTTCTGTGAAATGAGCTCACAGAGTTACAGCTTTCCCCTCAAGAAGCCTTTCGCTAAGACAGTTCTTGTGGAATTGGCAAAGTGATATTTGGAAGCCCATAGAGGGCTATGGTGAAAAAGGAAATATCCTCAGATGAAATCTGGAAAGAAGCTTTCTGAGAAACTGCTTAGTGTTCTGTTAATTCATCTCACAGAGTTACATCTGTATTTCGTGGATCTCTTTGCTAGCCTTATTTCTGTGGAATCTGAGAACAGATATTTCGGATCCCTTTGAAGACTATAGGGCCAAAGGAAATATCCTCCGATAATTAAGAGAAAGAAGGTTTCTGAGAAACTTCTTTGTGTTCTGTGAAATCATCTCACAGAGTTACAGCTTTCCCCTCAGAAGCCTTTCGCTAAGACAGTTCTTGTGGAATTGGCAAAGTGATATTTGGAAGCCCATAGAGGGCTATGGTGAAAAAGGAAATATCCTCAGATGAAATCTGGAAAGAAGCTTTCTGAGAAACTGCTTAGTGTTCTGTTAAGTCATCTCACAGAGTTACATCTGTATTTCGTGGATCACTTGGCTAACCTTATTTCTGTGGAATCTGAGAACAGATATTTCGGATCCCTTTGAAGACTATAGGGCCAAAGGAAATATCCTCCGATAACTAAGAGAAAGAAGCTTTCTGAGAAACTTCTTTGTGTTCTGTGAAATCATCTCACAGAGTTACAGCTTTCCCCTCAAGAAGCCTTTCGCTAAGACAGTTCTTGTAGAATTGGCAAAGTGATATTTGGAAGCCCATACAGGGCTACGGTGAAAAAGGAAATATCCTCAGATGAAATCTGGAAAGAAGCTTTCTGAGAAACGGCTCAGTGTTCTGTTAATTCATCTCACAGAGTTACATCTGTATTTCGTGGATCTCTTTGCTAGGCTTATTTCTGTGGAATCTGAGAACAGATATTTCGGATCCCTTTGAAGACTATAGGGCCAAAGGAAATATCCTCCGATAACAAAGAAAAAGAAGCTTTCTGAGAAACTTCTTTGTGTTCTGTGAAATCATCTCACAGAGTTACAGCTTTCCCCTCAAGAAGCCTTTCGCTAAGACAGTTCTTGTGGAATTGGCAAAGTGACATTTGGAAGCCCATAGAGGGCTATGGTGAAAAAGGAAATATCCTCAGATGAAATCTGGAAAGAAGCTTTCTGAGAAACTGCTTAGTGTTCTGTTAATTCATCTCACAGAGTTACATCTGTATTTCGTGGATCTCTTTGCTAGCCTTATTTCTGTGGAATCTGAGAACAGATATTTCGGATCCCTTTGAAGACAATAGGGCCAAAGGAAATATCCTCCGATAACTAAGAGAAAGAAGCTTTCTGAGAAACTTCTTTGTGTTCTGTGAAATCATCTCACAGAGTTACAGCTTTCCCCTCAAGAATCCTTTCGCTAAGACCGTTCTTGTGGAATTGGCAAAGTGATATTTGGAAGCCCATAGAGGGCTATGGTGAAAAAGGAAATATCCTCCGATGAAATCTGGAAAGAAGTTTTCTGAGAAACTGCTAAGTGTTCTGTTAGTTCATCTCACAGAGTTACATCTATATTTCGTGGATCTCTTTGCTAGCCTTATTTCTGTGGAATCTGAGAACAGATATTTCGGATCCCTTTGAAGACTATAGGGCCAAAGGAAATATCCTCCGATAACAAAGAGAAAGAAGCTTTCTGAGAAACTTCTTTGTGTTCTGTGAAATCATCTCCCAGAGTTAGAGCTTTCCCCTCAAGAATCCTTTCGCTAAGACAGTTCTTGTGGAATTGGCAAAGTGATATTTGGAAGCCCATAGAGGGCTATGGTGAAAAAGGAAATATCCTCAGGTGAAATCTGGAAAGAAGCTTTCTGAGAAACTGCTTAGTGTTCTGTTAATTCATCTCACAGAGTTACATCTGTATTTCGTGGATCACTTGGCTAACCTTATTTCTGTGGAATCTGAGAACAGATATTTCGGATCCCTTTGAAGACTATAGGGCCAAAGGAATTATCCTCCGATAACTAAGAGAAAGAAGCTTTCTGAGAAACTTCCTTGTGTTCTGTGAAATGAGCTCACAGAGTTACAGCTTTCCCCTCAAGAAGCCTTTCGCTAAGACAGTTCTTGTGGAATTGGCAAAGTGATATTTGGAAGCCCATAGAGGGCTATGGTGAAAAAGGAAATATCCTCAGATGAAATCTGGAAAGAAGCTTTCTGAGAAACTGCTTAGTGTTCTGTTAATTCATCTCACAGAGTTACATCTGTATTTCGTGGATCTCTTTGCTAGCCTTATTTCTGTGGAATCTGAGAACAGATATTTCGAATCCCTTTGAAGATTATAGGGCCATAGGAAATATCCTCCGATAACAAAGAGAAAGAAGCTTTGTGAGAAATTTCTTTGTGTTCTATGTAATCATCTCACAGAGTTACAGCTTTCCCCTCAAGAAGCCTTTCGCTAAGACAGTTCTTGTGGAATTGGCAAAGTGATATTTGGAAGCCCATAGAGGGCTATGGTGAAAAAGGAAATATCCTCAGATGAAATCTGGAAAGAAGCTTTCCGAGAAACTGCTTAGTGTTCTGTTAATTCATCTCACAGAGTTACATCTGTATTTCGTGGATCTCTTGGCTAGCCTTATTTCTGTGGAATCTGAGAACAGATATTTCGGATCCCTTTGAAGACTATAGGGCCAAAGGAAATATCCTCCGAAAACTAAGAGAAAGAAGATTTCTCAGAAACTTCTTTGTCTTCTGTGAAATGAGCTCACAGAGTTACAGCTTTCCCCTCAAGAAGCCTTTCGCTAAGACAGTTCTGGTGGAATTGGCAAAGTGATATTTGGAAGCCCATAGAGGTCTATGGTCAAAAAGGAAATATCCTCCGATGAAATCTGGAAAGAAGCTTTCTGAGAAACTGCTTAGTGTTCTGTTAATTCATCTCACAGAGTTACATCTATATTTCGTGGATCTCTTTGCTAGACTTATTTCTGTGGAATCTGAGAACAGATATTTCGGATCCCTTTGAAGAATATAGGGCGAAAGGAAATATCCTCCGAAAACTAAGAGAAAGAAGCTTTCTGAGAAACTTCTTTGTGTTCTGTGAAATGAGCTCACAGAGTTACAGCTTTCCCCTCAAGACGCCTTTCGCTAAGACAGTTCTTGTGGAATTGGCAAAGTGATATTTGGAAGCCCATAGAGGGCTATGGTGAAAAAGGAAATATCCTCAGATGAAATCTGGAAAGAAGCTTTCTGAGAAACTGCTTAGTGTTCTGTTAATTCATCTCACAGAGTTACATCTGTATTTCGTGGATCTCTTTGCTAGCCTTATTTCTGTGGAATCTGAGAACAGATATTTCGGATCCCTTTGAAGACTATAGGGCCAAAGGAAATATCCTCCGATAACAAAGAGAAAGAAGCTTTGTGAGAAATTTCTTTGTGTTCTATGGAATCATCTCACAGAGTTACAGCTTTCCCCTCAAGAAGCCTTTCGCTAAGACAGTTCTTGTGGAATTGGCAAAGTGATATTTGGAAGCCCATAGAGGGCTATGGTGAAAAAGGAAATATCCTCCGATGAAATCTGGAAAGAAGCTTTCTGAGAAACTGCTTAGTGTTCTGTTAATTCATCTCACAGAGTTACATCTGTATTTCGTGGATCTCTTTGCTAGCCTTATTTCTGTGGAATCTGAGAACAGATATTTCGGATCCCTTTGAAGACTATAGGGCCAAAGGAAATATCCTCCGAAAACTAAGAGAAAGAAGCTTTCTCAGAAATTCCTTTGTCTTCTGTGAAATGAGCTCACAGAGTTACAGCTTTCCCCTCAAGAAGCCTTTCGCTAAGACAGTTCTTGTGGAATTGGCAAAGTGATATTTGGAAGCCCATAGAGGTCTATGGTCAAAAAGGAAATATCCTCCGATGAAATCTGGAAAGAAGCTTTCTGAGAAACTGCTTAGTGTTCTGTTAATTCATCTCACAGAGTTACATCTATATTTCGTGGATTTCTTTGCTAGACTTATTTCTGTGGAATCTGAGAACAGATATTTCGGATCCCTTTGAAGAATATAGGGCGAAAGGAAATATCCTCCGAAAACTAAGAGAAAGAAGCTTTCTGAGAAACTTCTTTGTGTTCTTTGAAATGAGCTCACAGAGTTACAGCTTTCCCCTCAAGACGCCTTTCGCTAAGACAGTTCTTGTGGAATTGGCAAAGTGATATTTGGAAGCCCATAGAGGGCTATGGTGAAAAAGGAAATATCCTCAGATGAAATCTGGAAAGAAGCTTTCTGAGAAACTGCTTAGTGTTCTGTTAATTCATCTCACAGAGTTACATCTGTATTTCGTGGATCTCTTTGCTAGCCTTATTTCTGTGGAATCTGAGAACAGATATTTCGGATCCCTTTGAAGACTATAGGGCCAAAGGAAATATCCTCCGATAAAAAGAGAAAGAAGCTTTGTGAGAAATTTCTTTGTGTTCTATGGAATCATCTCACAGAGTTACAGCTTTCCCCTCAAGAAGCCTTTCGCTAAGACAGTTCTTGTGGAATTGGCAAAGTGATATTTGGAAGCCCATAGAGGGCTATGGTGAAAAAGGAAATATCCTCCGATGAAATCTGGAAAGAAGCTTTCTGAGAAACTGCTTAATGTTCTGTTAATTCATCTCACAGAGTTACATCTGTATTTCGTGGATCTCTTTGCTAGCCTTATTTCTGTGGAATCTGAGAACAGATATTTCGGATCCCTTTGAAGACTATAGGGCCAAAGGAAATATCCTCCGAAAACTAAGAGAAAGAAGCTTTCTCAGAAATTCCTTTGTGTTCTGTGAAATGAGCTCACAGAGTTACAGCTTTCCCCTCAAGAAGCCTTTCGCTAAGACAGTTCTTGTGGAATTGGCAAAGTGATATTTGGAAGCCCATAGAGGGCTATGGTGAAAAAGGAAATATCCTCAGATGAAATCTGGAAAGAAGCTTTCTGAGAAACTGCTTAGTGTTCTGTTAATTCATCTCACAGAGTTACATCTGTATTTCGTGGATCTCTTGGCTAGCCTTATTTCTGTGGAATCTGAGAACAGATATTTCGGATCCCTTTGAAGACTATAGGGCCAAAGGAAATATCCTCGGATAACAAAGAAAAAGAAGCTTTCTGAGAAACTTCTTTGTGTTCTGTGAAATCATCTCACAGAGTTACAGCTTTCCCCTCAAGAAGCCTTTCGCTAAGACAGTTCTTGTGGAATTGGCAAAGTGATATTTGGAAGCCCATAGAGGGCTATGGTGAAAAAGGAAATATCCTCCGATGAAATCTGGAAAGAAGCTTTCTGAGAAACTGCTTAGTGTTCTGTTAATTCATCTCACACAGTTACATCTATATTTCGTGGACCTCTTTGCTAGCCTTATTTCTGTGGAATCTGAGAACAGATATTTCGGATCCCTTTGAAGACTATAGGGCCAAAGGAAATATCCTCCGAAAACTAAGAGAAAGAAGATTTCTGAGAAACTTCTTTGTCTTCTGTGAAATGAGCTCACAGAGTTACAGCTTTCCCCTCAAGAATCCTTTCGCTAAGACCGTTCTTGTGGAATTGGCAAAGTGATATTTGGAAGCCCTTAGAGGGCTATGGTGAAAAAGGAAATATCCTCCGATGAAATCTGGAAAGAAGTTTTCTGAGAAACTGCTAAGTGTTCTGTTAGTTCATCTCACAGAGTTACATCTATATTTCGTGGATCTCTTTGCTAGCCTTATTTCTGTGGAATCTGAGAACAGATATTTCGGATCCCTTTGAAGACTATAGGGCCAAAGGAAATATCCTCCGATAACAAAGAGAAAGAAGCTTTCTGAGAAACTTCATTGTGTTCTGTGAAATCATCTCACAGAGTTAGAGCTTTCCCCTCAAGAAGCCTTTCGCTAAGACAGTTCTTGTGGAATTGGCAAAGTGATATTTGGAAGCCCATAGAGGGCTAAGGTGAAAAAGGAAATATCCTCAGGTGAAATCTGGAAAGAAGCTTTCTGAGAAACTGCTTAGTGTTCTGTTAATTCATCTCACAGAGTTACATCTGTATTTCGTGGATCACTTGGCTAACCTTATTTCTGTGGAATCTGAGAACAGATATTTCGGATCCCTTTGAAGACTATAGGGCCAAAGGAAATATCCTCCGATAACTAAGAGAAAGAAGCTTTCTGAGAAACTTCCTTGTGTTCTGTGAAATCATCTCACAGAGTTACAGCTTTCCCCTCAAGAAGCCTTTCGCTAAGACAGTTCTTGTGGAATTGGCAAAGTGATATTTGGAAGCCCATAGAGGGCTATGGTGAAAAAGGAAATATCCTCAGATGAAATCTGGAAAGAAGCTTTCTGAGAAACTGCTTAGTGTTCTGTTAATTCATCTCACAGAGTTACATCTGTATTTCGTGGATCTCTTTGCTAGCCTTATTTCTGTGGAATCTGAGAACAGATATTTCGGATCCCTTTGAAGACTATAGGGCCATAGGAAATATCCTCCGATAACAAAGAGAAAGAAGCTTTGTGAGAAATTTCTTTGTGTTCTATGTAATCATCTCACAGAGTTACAGCTTTCCCCTCAAGAAGCCTTTCGCTAAGACAGTTCTTGTGGAATTGGCAAAGTGATATTTGGAAGCCCATAGAGGTCTATGGTCAAAAAGGAAATATCCTCCGATGAAATCTGGAAAGAAGCTTTCTGAGAAACTGCTTAGTGTTCTGTTAATTCATCTCACAGAGTTACATCTATATTTCGTGGATCTCTTTGCTAGACTTATTTCTGTGGAATCTGAGAACAGATATTTCGGATCCCTTTGAAGAATATGGGGCGAAAGGAAATATCCTCCGAAAACTAAGAGAAAGAAGCTTTCTGAGAAACTTCTTTGTGTTCTGTGAAATGAGCTCACAGAGTTACAGCTTTCCCCTCAAGACGCCTTTCGCTAAGACAGTTCTTGTGGAATTGGCAAAGTGATATTTGGAAGCCCATAGAGGGCTATGGTGAAAAAGGAAATATCCTCAGATGAAATCTGGAAAGAAGCTTTCTGAGAAACTGCTTAGTGTTCTGTTAATTCATCTCACAGAGTTACATCTGTATTTCGTGGATCTCTTTGCTAGCCTTATTTCTGTGGAATCTGAGAACAGATATTTCGGATCCCTTTAAAGACTATAGGGCCAAAGGAAATATCCTCCGATAAAAAAGAGAAAGAAGCTTTGTGAGAAATTTCTTTGTGTTCTATGGAATCATCTCACAGAGTTACAGCTTTCCCCTCAAGAAGCCTTTCGCTAAGACAGTTCTTGTGGAATTGGCAAAGTGATATTTGGAAGCCCATAGAGGGCTATGGTGAAAAAGGAAATATCCTCCGATGAAATCTGGAAAGAAGCTTTCTGAGAAACTGCTTAGTGTTCTGTTAATTCATCTCACAGAGTTACATCTGTATTTCGTGGATCTCTTTGCTAGCCTTATTTCTGTGGAATCTGAGAACAGATATTTCGGATCCCTTTGAAGACTATAGGGCCAAAGGAAATATCCTCCGAAAACTAAGAGAAAGAAGCTTTCTCAGAAATTCCTTTGTCTTCTGTGAAATGAGCTCACAGAGTTACAGCTTTCCCCTCAAGAAGCCTTTCGCTAAGACAGTTCTTGTGGAATTGGCAAAGTGATATTTGGAAGCCCATAGAGGTCTATGGTCAAAAAGGAAATATCCTCCGATGAAATCTGGAAAGAAGCTTTCTGAGAAACTGCTTAGTGTTCTGTTAATTCATCTCACAGAGTTACATCTATATTTCGTGGATCTCTTTGCTAGACTTACTTCTGTGGAATCTGAGAACAGATATTTCGGATCCCTTTGAAGAATATAGGGCGAAAGGAAATATCCTCCGAAAACTAAGAGAAAGAAGCTTTCTGAGAAACTTCTTTGTGTTCTGTGAAATGAGCTCACAGAGTTACAGCTTTCCCCTCAAGACGCCTTTCGCTAAGACAGTTCTTGTGGAATTGGCAAAGTGATATTTGGAAGCCCATAGAGGGCTATGGTGAAAAAGGAAATATCCTCAGATGAAATCTGGAAAAAAGCTTTCTGAGAAACTGCTTAGTGTTCTGTTAATTCATCTCACAGAGTTACATCTGTATTTCGTGGATCTCTTTGCTAGCCTTATTTCTGTGGAATCTGAGAACAGATATTTCGGATCCCTTTGAAGACTATAGGGCCAAAGGAAATATCCTCCGATAACTAAGAGAAAGAAGCTTTGTGAGAAATTTCTTTGTGTTCTATGGAATCATCTCACAGAGTTACAGCTTTCCCCTCAAGAAGCCTTTCGCTAAGACAGTTCTTGTGGAATTGGCAAAGTGATATTTGGAAGCCCATAGAGGGCTATGGTGAAAAAGGAAATATCCTCCGATGAAATTTGGAAAGAAGCTTTCTGAGAAACTGCTTAGTGTTCTGTTAATTCATCTCACAGAGTTACATCTGTATTTCGTGGATCTCTTTGCTAGCCTTATTTCTGTGGAATCTGAGAACAGATATTTCGGATCCCTTTGAAGACTATAGGGCCAAAGGAAATATCCTCCGAAAACTAAGAGAAAGAAGCTTTCTCAGAAATTCCTTTGTGTTCTGTGAAATGAGCTCACAGAGTTACAGCTTTCCCCTCAAGAAGCCTTTCGCTAAGACAGTTCTTGTGGAATTGGCAAAGTGATATTTGGAAGCCCATAGAGGGCTATGGTGAAAAAGGAAATATCCTCAGATGAAATCTGGAAAGAAGCTTTCTGAGAAACTGCTTAGTGTTCTGTTAATTCATCTCACAGAGTTACATCTGTATTTCGTGGATCTCTTGGCTAGCCTTATTTCTGTGGAATCTGAGAACAGATATTTCGGATCCCTTTGAAGACTATAGGGCCAAAGGAAATATCCTCGGATAACAAAGAAAAAGAAGCTTTCTGAGAAACTTCTTTGTGTTCTGTGAAATCATCTCACAGAGTTACAGCTTTCCCCTCAAGAAGCCTTTCGCTAAGACAGTTCTTGTGGAATTGGCAAAGTGATATTTGGAAGCCCATAGAGGGCTATGTTGAAAAAGGAAATATCCTCCGATGAAATCTGGAAAGAAGCTTTCTGAGAAACTGCTTAGTGTTCTGTTAATTCATCTCACAGAGTTACATCTATATTTCGTGGACCTCTTTGCTAGCCTTATTTCTGTGGAATCTGAGAACAGATATTTCGGATCCCTTTGAAGACTATAGGGCCAAAGGAAATATCCTCCGAAAACTAAGAGAAAGAAGATTTCTGAGAAACTTCTTTGTCTTCTGTGAAATGAGCTCACAGAGTTACAGCTTTCCCCTCAAGAAGCCTTTCGCTAAGACAGTTCTTGTGGAATTGGCAAAGTGATATTGGGAAGCCCATAGAGGACTCTGGTCAAAAAGGAAATATCCTCCGATGAAATCTGGAAAGAAGGTTTCTGAGAAACTGCTTAGTGTTCTGTTAATTCATCTCACAGAGTTACATCTATATTTCGTGGATCTCTTTGCTAGCCTTATTTCTGTGGAATCTGAGAACAGATATTTCGGATCCCTTTGAAGACTATAGGGCCAAAGGAAATATCCTCCGAAAACTAAGAGAAAGAAGCTTTCTGAGAAACTCCTTTGTGTTCTGTGAAATGAGCTCACAGAGTTACAGCTTTCCCCTCAAGAAGCCTTTCGCTAAGACAGTTCTTGTGGAATTGGCAAAGTGATATTTGGAAGCCCATAGAGTTACATCTTTCCCCTCAAGAAGCCTTTCGCTAAGACAGTTCTTGTGGAATTGGCAAAGTGATATTTGGAAGCCCATAGAGGGCTATGGTGAAAAAGGAAATATCCTCAGATGTAATCTGGAAAGAAGCTTTCTGAGAAACTGCTTAGTGTTCTGTTAATTCATCTCACAGAGTTACATCTGTATTTCGTGGATCTCTTGGCTAGCCTTATTTCTGTGGAATCTGAGAACAGATATTTCGGATCCCTTTGAAGACTATAGGGCCAAAGGAAATATCCTCCGATAACAAGGAGAAAGAAGCTTTGTGAGAAATTTCTTTGTGTTCTATGTAATCATCTCACAGAGTTACAGCTTTCCCCTCAAGAAGCCTTTCGCTAAGACAGTTCTTGTGGAATTGGCAAAGTGATATTTGGAAGCCCATAGAGGGCTATGGTGAAAAAGGAAATATCCTCCGATGAAATCTGGAAAGAAGCTTTCTGAGAAACTGCTTAGTGTTCTGTTAATTCATCTTACAGAGTTACATCTGTATTTCGTGGATCACTTGGCTAGCCTTATTTCTGTGGAATCTGAGGACAGATATTTCGGATCCCTTTGAAGACTATAGGGCCAAAGGAAATATCCTCGGATAACAAAGAAAAAGAAGCTTTCTGAGAAACTTCTTTGTGTTCTGTGAAATCATCTCACAGAGTTACAGCTTTCCCCTCAAGAAGCCTTTCGCTAAGACAGTTCTTGTGGAATTGGCAAAGTGATATTTGGAAGCCCATAGAGGGCTATGGTGAAAAAGGAAATATCCTCCGATGAAATCTGGAAAGAAGCTTTCTGCGAAACTGCTTAGTGTTCTGTTAATTCATCTCACAGAGTTACATCTATATTTCGTGGACCTCTTTGCTAGCCTTATTTCTGTGGAATCTGAGAACAGATATTTCGGATCCCTTTGAAGACTATAGGGCCAAAGGAAATATCCTCCGAAAACTAAGAGAAAGAAGCTTTCTGAGAAACTTCTTTGTGTTCTGTGAAATGAGCTCACAGAGTTACAGCTTTCCCCTCAAGAAGCCTTTCGCTAAGACAGTTCTTGTGGAATTGGCAAAGTGATATTTGGAAGCCCATAGAGGGCTATGGTGAAAAAGGAAATATCCTCAGATGAAATCTGGAAAGAAGCTTTCTGAGAAACTGCTTAGTGTTCTGTTAATTCATCTCACAGAGTTACATCTGTATTTCGTGGATCTCTTGGCTAGCCTTATTTCTGTGGAATCTGAGAACAGATATTTCGGATCCCTTTGAAGACTATAGGGCCAAAGGAAATATCCTCCGATAACAAGGAGAAAGAAGCTTTGTGAGAAATTTCTTTGTGTTCTATGTAATCATCTCACAGAGTTACAGCTTTCCCCTCAAGAAGTCTTTCGCTAAGACAGTTCTTGTGGAATTGGCAAAGTGATATTTGGAAGCCCATAGAGGGCTATGGTGAAAAAGGAAATATCCTCCGATGAAATCTGGAAAGAAGCTTTCTGAGAAACTGCTTAGTGTTCTGTTAATTCATCTCACAGAGTTACATCTGTATTTCGTGGATCACTTGGCTAGACTTATTTCTGTGGAATCTGAGGACAGATATTTCGGATCCCTTTGAAGACTATAGGGCCGAAGGAAATATCCTCCGACAACAAAGAAAAAGAAGCTTTCTGAGAAACTTCTTTGTGTTCTATGAAATCATCTCACAGAGTTACAGCTTTCCCCTCAAGAAGCCTTTCGCTAAGACA
The DNA here is from genome assembly GCF_043159975.1 of Macaca nemestrina. Classification (NCBI taxonomy): domain Eukaryota; kingdom Metazoa; phylum Chordata; class Mammalia; order Primates; family Cercopithecidae; genus Macaca; species Macaca nemestrina. The sequence continues at coordinate 132,941,544 of NC_092130.1, read as the reverse complement.
GTTCTTGTGGAATTGGCAAAGTGATATTTGGAAGCCCATAGAGGGCTATGGTGAAAAAGGAAATATCCTAAGATGAAATCTGGAAAGAAGCTTTCTGCGAAACTGCTTAGTGTTCTGTTAATTCATCTCACAGAGTTACATCTATATTTCGTGGACCTCTTTGCTAGCCTTATTTCTGTGGAATCTGAGAACAGATATTTCGGATCCCTTTGAAGACTATAGGGCCAAAGGAAATAACCTCCGAAAACTAAGAGAAAGAAGATTTCTGAGAAACTTCTTTGTCTTCTGTGAAATGAGCTCACAGAGTTACAGCTTTCCCCTCAAGAAGCCTTTCGCTAAGACAGTTCTTGTGGAATTGGCAAAGTGATATTTGGAAGCCCATAGAGGACTATGGTCAAAAAGGAAATATCCTCCGATGAAATCTGGAAAGAAGCTTTCTGAGAAACTGCTTAGTGTTCTGCTAATTCATCTCACAGAGTTACATCTATATTTCGTGGATCACTTTGCTAGCCTTATTTCTGTGGAATCTGAGAACAGATATTTCGGATCCCTTTGAAGACTATAGGGCCAAAGGAAATATCCTCCGAAAACTAAGAGAAAGAAGCTTTCTGAGAAACTTCTTTGTGTTCTGTGAAATGAGCTCACAGAGTTACAGCTTTCCCCTCAAGAAGCCTTTCGCTAAGACAGTTCTTGTGGAATTGGCAAAGTGATATTTGGAAGCCCATAGAGGGCTATGGTGAAAAAGGAAATATCCTCAGATGAAATCTGGAAAGAAGCTTTCTGAGAAACTGCTTAGTGTTCTGTTAATTCATCTCACAGAGTTACATCTGTATTTCGTGGATCTCTTTGCTAGCCTTATTTCTGTGGAATCTGAGAACAGATATTTCGGATCCCTTTGAAGACTATAGGGCCAAAGGAAATATCCTCCGATAACTAAGAGAAAGAAGCTTTCTGAGAAACTTCTTTGTGTTCTGTGAAATCATCTCACAGAGTTTCAGCTTTCCCCTCAAGAATCCTTTCGCTAAGACAGTTCTTGTGGAAGTGGCAAAGTGATATTTGGAAGCCCATAGAGGGCTATGCTGAAAAAGGCAATATCCTCCGATGAAATCTGGAAAGAAGCTTTTTGAGAAACTGCTTAGTGTTCTGTTAGTTCATCTCACAGAGTTACATCTATATTTCGTGGATCTCTTTGCTAGGCTTATTTCTGTGGAATCTGAGAACAGATATTTCGGATCCCTTTGAAGACTATAGGGCCAAAGGAAGTATCCTCCGATAACAAAGAAAAAGAAGCTTAGTGAGAAACTTCTTTGTGTTCTGTGAAATCATCTCACAGAGTTACAGCTTTCCCCTCAAGAAGCCTTTCGCTAAGACAGTTCTTGTGGAATTGGCAAAGTGATATTTGGAAGCCCATAGAGGGCTATGGTGAAAAAGGAAATATCCTCAGGTGAAATCTGGAAAGAAGCTTTCTGAGAAACTGCTTAGTGTTCTGTTAATTCATCTCACAAAGTTACATCTGTATTTCGTGTATCTCTTTGCTAGCCTTATTTCTGTGGAATCTGAGAACAGATATTTAGGATCCCTTTGAAGACTATAGGGTCAAAGGAAATATCCTCCGATAACTAAGAGAAAGAAGCTTTCTGAGAAACTTCTTTTTGCTCTGTGAAATCATCTCACAGAGTTACAGCTTTCCCCTCAAGAAGCCTTTCGCTAAGACAGTTCTTGTGGAATTGGCAAAGTGATATTTGGAAGCCCATACAGGGCTATGGTGAAAAAGGAAATATCCTCAGATGAAATCTGGAAAGAAGCTTTCTGAGAAACTGCTCAGTGTTCTCTTAATTCATCTCACAGAGTTACATCTGTATTTCGTGGATCTCTTTGCTAGCCTTATTTCTGTGGAATCTGAGAACAGATATTTCGGATCCCTTTGAAGACTATAGGGCCAAAGGAAATATCCTCCGATAACAAAGAAAAAGAAGCTTTCTCAGAAACTTCTTTGTGTTCTGGGAAATCATCTCACAGAGTTACAGCTTTCCCCTCAAGAAGCCTTTCGCTAAGACCGTTCTTGTGGAATTGGCAAAGTGATATTTGGAAGCCCATAGAGGGCTATGGTGAAAAAGGAAATATCCTCCGATGAAAACTGGAAAGAAGCTTTCTGAGAAACTGCTTAGTGTTCTGTTAATTCATCTCACAGAGTTACATCTATATTTCGTGGATTTCTTTGCTAGCCTTATTTCTGTGGAATCTGAGAACAGATATTTCGGATCCCTTTGAAGACTATAGGGCCAAAGGAAATATCCTCCGATAACTAAGAGAAAGAAGCTTTCTGAGAAACTTCTTTGTGTTCTGTGAAATCATCTCACAGAGTTACAGCTTTCCCCTCAAGAAGCCTTTCGCTAAGACAGTTCTTGTGGAATTGGCAAAGTGATATTTGGAAGCCCATAGAGGGCTATAGTGAAAAAGGAAATATCCTCCGATGAAATCTGGAAAGAAGCTTTCTGAGAAACTGCTTAGTGTTCTGTTAATTCATCTCACGGAGATACTTCTATATTTCGTGGATCTCTTTGCTAGCCTTATTTCTGTGGAATCTGAGAACAGATATTTCGGATCCCTTTGAAGACTATAGGGCCAAAGGAAATATCCTCCGATAACTAAGAGAAAGAAGCTTTCTGAGAAACTTCTTTGTGTTCTGTGAAATGAGCTCACAGAGTTACAGCTTTCCCCTCAAGAAGCCTTTCGCTAAGACAGTTCTTGTGGAATTGGCAAAGTGATATTTGGAAGCCCATAGAGGGCTATGGTGAAAAAGGAAATATCCTCCGATGAAATCTGGAAAGAAGCTTTCTGAGAAACTGCTTAGTGTTCTGTTAATTCATCTCACAGAGTTACATCTGTATTTCGTGGATCTCTTTGCTAGCCTTATTTCTGTGGAATCTGAGAACAGATATTTCGGATCCCTTTGAAGACTATAGGGCCAAAGGAAATATCCTCCGATAACTAAGAGAAAGAAGCTTTCTGAGAAACTTCTTTGTGTTCTGTGAAATCATCTCACAGAGTTTCAGCTTTCCCCTCAAGAATCCTTTCGCTAAGACAGTTCTTGTGGAAGTGGCAAAGTGATATTTGGAAGCCCATAGAGGGCTATGCTGAAAAAGGCAATATCCTCCGATGAAATCTGGAAAGAAGCTTTCTGAGAAACTGCTTAGTGTTCTGTTAGTTCATCTCACAGAGTTACATCTATATTTCGTGGATCTCTTTGCTAGGCTTATTTCTGTGGAATCTGAGAACAGATATTTCGGATCCCTTTGAAGACTATAGGGCCAAAGGAAGTATCCTCCGATAACAAAGAAAAAGAAGCTTAGTGAGAAACTTCTTTGTGTTCTGTGAAATCATCTCACAGAGTTACAGCTTTCCCCTCAAGAAGCCTTTCGCTAAGACAGTTCTTGTGGAATTGGCAAAGTGATATTTGGAAGCCCATAGAGGGCTATGGTGAAAAAGGAAATATCCTCAGGTGAAATCTGGAAAGAAGCTTTCTGAGAAACTGCTTAGTGTTCTGTTAATTCATCTCACAAAGTTACATCTGTATTTCGTGTATCTCTTTGCTAGCCTTATTTCTGTGGAATCTGAGAACAGATATTTAGGATCCCTTTGAAGACTATAGGGTCAAAGGAAATATCCTCCGATAACTAAGAGAAAGAAGCTTTCTGAGAAACTTCTTTTTGCTCTGTGAAATCATCTCACAGAGTTACAGCTTTCCCCTCAAGAAGCCTTTCGCTAAGACAGTTCTTGTGGAATTGGCAAAGTGATATTTGGAAGCCCATACAGGGCTATGGTGAAAAAGGAAATATCCTCAGATGAAATCTGGAAAGAAGCTTTCTGAGAAACTGCTCAGTGTTCTCTTAATTCATCTCACAGAGTTACATCTGTATTTCGTGGATCTCTTTGCTAGCCTTATTTCTGTGGAATCTGAGAACAGATATTTCGGATCCCTTTGAAGACTATAGGGCCAAAGGAAATATCCTCCGATAACAAAGAAAAAGAAGCTTTCTCAGAAACTTCTTTGTGTTCTGGGAAATCATCTCACAGAGTTACAGCTTTCCCCTCAAGAAGCCTTTCGCTAAGACCGTTCTTGTGGAATTGGCAAAGTGATATTTGGAAGCCCATAGAGGGCTATGGTGAAAAAGGAAATATCCTCCGATGAAAACTGGAAAGAAGCTTTCTGAGAAACTGCTTAGTGTTCTGTTAATTCATCTCACAGAGTTACATCTATATTTCGTGGATGTCTTTGCTAGCCTTATTTCTGTGGAATCTGAGAACAGATATTTCGGATCCCTTTGAAGACTATAGGGCCAAAGGAAATATCCTCCGATAACTAAGAGAAAGAAGCTTTCTGAGAAACTTCTTTGTGTTCTGTGAAATCATCTCACAGAGTTACAGCTTTCCCCTCAAGAAGCCTTTCGCTAAGACAGTTCTTGTGGAATTGGCAAAGTGATATTTGGAAGCCCATAGAGGGCTATAGTGAAAAAGGAAATATCCTCCGATGAAATCTGGAAAGAAGCTTTCTGAGAAACTGCTTAGTGTTCTGTTAATTCATCTCACGGAGATACTTCTATATTTCGTGGATCTCTTTGCTAGCCTTATTTCTGTGGAATCTGAGAACAGATATTTCGGATCCCTTTGAAGACTATAGGGCCAAAGGAAATATCCTCCGATAACTAAGAGAAAGAAGCTTTCTGAGAAACTTCTTTGTGTTCTGTGAGATGAGCTCACAGAGTTACAGCTTTCCCCTCAAGAAGCCTTTCGCTAAGACAGTTCTTGTGGAATTGGCAAAGTGATATTTGGAAGCCCATAGAGGGCTATGGTGAAAAAGGAAATATCCTCCGATGAAATCTGGAAAGAAGCTTTCTGAGAAACTGCTTAGTGTTCTGTTAATTCATCTCACAGAGTTACATCTGTATTTCGTGGATCACTTGGCTAGCCTTATTTCTGCGGAATCTGAGAACAGATATTTCGGATCCCTTTGAAGACTATAGGGCCAAAGGAAATATCCTCCGATAACAAAGAAAAAGAAGCTTTCTGAGAAACTTCTTTGTGTTCTGTGAAATCATCTCACAGAGTTACAGCTTTCCCCTCAAGAAGCCTTTCGCTAAGACAGTTCTTGTGGAATTGGCAAAGTGATATTTGGAAGCCCATAGAGGGCTATGGTGAAAAAGGAAATATCCTCCGTTGAAATCTGGAAAGAAGCTTTCTGAGAAACTGCTTAGTGTTCTGTTAATTCATCTCACAGAGTTACATCTGTATTAAGTGGATCTCTTTGCTAGCCTTATTTCTGTGGAATCTGACAACAGATATTTCGGATCCCTTTGAAGACTATAGGGCCAAAGGAAATATCCTCCGATAACAAAGAGAAAGAAGCTTTGTGAGAAATTTCTTTGTGTTCCATGTAATCATCTCACAGAGTTACAGCTTTCCCCTCAAGAAGCCTTTCACTAAGACAGTTCTTATGGAATTGGCCAAGTGATATTTGGAAGCCCATAGAGGGCTATGGTGAAAAAGGAAATATCCTCAGATGAAATCTGGAAAGAAGCTTTCTGAGAAACTGCTTAGTGTTCTGTTAATTCATCTCACAGAGTTACATCTGTATTTCGTGGATCTCTTGGCTAGCCTTATTTCTGTGGAATCTGAAAACAGATATTTCGGATCCCTTTGAAGACTATAGGGCCAAAGGGAATATCCTCTGATAATTAAGAGAAAGAAGCTTTCTGAGAAACTTCTTTGTATTCTGTGAAATCATCTCACAGAGTTACAGCTTTCCCCTCAAGAAGCCTTTCGCTAAGACAGTTCTTGTGGAATTGGCAAAGTGATATTTGGAAGCCCATAGAGGGCTATGGTGAAAAAGGAAATATCCTCAGATGAAATCTGGAAAGAAGCTTTCTGAGAAACTGCTTAGTGTTCTGTTAAGTGATCTCACAGAGTTACATCTGTATTTCGTGGATCACTTGGCTAACCTTATTTGTGGAATCTGAGAACAGATATTTCGGATCCCTTTGAAGACTATAGGGCCAAAGGAAATATCCTCCGATAACTAAGAGAAAGAAGCTTTCTGAGAAACTTGTTTGTGTTCTGTGAAATCATCTCACAGAGTTACAGCTTTCCCCTCAAGAAGCCTTTCGCTAAGACAGTTCTTGTGGAATTGGCAAAGTGATATTTGGAAGCCCATACAGGGCTACGATGAAAAAGGAAATATCCTCAGATGAAATCTGGAAAGAAGCTTTCTGAGAAACTGCTCAGTGTTCTGTTAATTCATCTCACAGAGTTACATCTGTATTTCGTGGATCTCTTTGCTAGGCTTATTTCTGTGGAATCTGAGAACAGATATTTCGGATCCCTTTGAAGACTATAGGGCCAAAGGAAATATCCTCCGATAACTAAGAGAAAGAAGCTTTCTGAGAAACTTCTTTGTGTTCTGTGAAATCATCTCACAGAGTTACAGCTTTCCCCTCAAGAAGCCTTTCGCTAAGATAGTTCTTGTAGAATTGGCAAAGTGATATTTGGAAGCCCATACAGGGCTACGGTGAAAAAGGAAATATCCTCAGATGAAATCTGGAAAGAAGCTTTCTGAGAAACTGCTCAGTGTTCTGTTAATTCATCTCACAGAGTTACGTCTGTATTTCGTGGATCTCTTTGCTAGGCTTATTTCTGTGGAATCTGAGAACAGATATTTCGGATCCCTTTGAAGACTATAGGGCCAAAGGAAATATCCTCCGATAACAAAGAAAAAGAAGCTTACTGAGAAACTTCTTTGTGTTCTGTGAAATCATCTCACAGAGTTACAGCTTTCCCCTCAAGAAGCCTTTCGCTAAGACAGTTCTTGTGGAATTGGCAAAGTGATATTTGGAAGCCCATAGAGGGCTATGGTGAAAAAGGAAATATCCTCAGATGAAATCTGGCAAGAAGCTTTGAGAAACTACTTAGTGTTCTGTTAATTCATCTCACAGAGTTACATCTGTATTTCGTGGATCACTTGGCTAGACTTATTTCTGTGGAATCTGAGAACAGATATTTCGGATCTCTTTGAAGACTATAGGGCCAAAGGAAATATCCTCCGATAACTAAGAGAAAGAAGCTTTCTGAGAAACTTCTTTGTGTTCTGTGAAATGAGCTCACAGAGTTACAGCTTTCCCCTCAAGAAGCCTTTCGCTAAGACAGTTCTTGTGGAATTGGCAAAGTGATATTTGGAAGCCCATAGAGGGCTATGGTGAAAAAGGAAATATCCTCCGATGAAATCTGGAAAGAAGCTTTCTGAGAAACTGCTTAGTGTTCTGTTAATTCATCTCACAGAGTTACATCTGTATTTCGTGGATCACTTGGCTAACCTTATTTCTGCGGAATCTGAGAACAGATATTTCGGATCCCTTTGAAGACTATAGGGCCAAAGGAAATATCCTCCGATAACAAAGAAAAAGAAGCTTTCTGAGAAACTTCTTTGTGTTCTGTGAAATCATCTCACAGAGTTACAGCTTTCCCCTCAAGAAGCCTTTCGCTAAGACAGTTCTTGTGGAATTGGCAAAGTGATATTTGGAAGCCCATAGAGGGCTATGGTGAAAAAGGAAATATCCTCCGATGAAATCTGGAAAGAAGCTTTCTGAGAAACTGCTTAGTGTTCTGTTAATTCATCTCACAGAGTTACATCTGTATTAAGTGGATCTCTTTGCTAGCCTTATTTCTGTGGAATCTGACAACAGATATTTCGGATCCCTTTGAAGACTATAGGGCCAAAGGAAATATCCTCTGATAATTAAGAGAAAGAAGCTTTCTGAGAAACTTCTTTGTATTCTGTGAAATCATCTCACAGAGTTACGGCTTTCCCCTCAAGAAGCCTTTCGCTAAGACAGTTCTTGTGGAATTGGCAAAGTGATATTTGGAAACCCATAGAGGGCTATGGTGAAAAAGGAAATATCCTCAGATGAAATCTGGAAAGAAGCTTTCTGAGAAACTGCTTAGTGTTCTGTTAAGTGATCTCACAGAGTTACATCTGTATTTCGTGGATCACTTGGCTAACCTTATTTGTGGAATCTGAGAACAGATATTTCGGATCCCTTTGAAGACTATAGGGCCAAAGGAAATATCCTCCGATAACTAAGAGAAAGAAGCTTTCTGAGAAACTTGTTTGTGTTCTGTGAAATCATCTCACAGAGTTACAGCTTTCCCCTCAAGAAGCCTTTCGCTAAGACAGTTCTTGTGGAATTGGCAAAGTGATATTTGGAAGCCCATACAGGGCTACGATGAAAAAGGAATTATCCTCAGATGAAATCTGGAAAGAAGCTTTCTAAGAAACTGCTCAGTGTTCTGTTAATTCATCTCACAGAGTTACATCTGTATTTCGTGGATCTCTTTGCTAGGCTTATTTCTGTGGAATCTGAGAACAGATATTTCGGATCCCTTTGAAGACTATAGGGCCAAAGGAAATATCCTCCGATAACTAAGAGAAAGAAGCTTTCTGAGAAACTTCTTTGTGTTCTGTGAAATCATCTCACAGAGTTACAGCTTTCCCCTCAAGAAGCCTTTCGCTAAGACAGTTCTTGTAGAATTGGCAAAGTGATATTTGGAAGCCCATACAGGGCTACGGTGAAAAAGGAAATATCCTCAGATGAAATCTGGAAAGAAGCTTTCTGAGAAACTGCTCAGTGTTCTGTTAATTCATCTCACAGAGTTACGTCTGTATTTCGTGGATCTCTTTGCTAGGCTTATTTCTGTGGAATCTGAGAACAGATATTTCGGATCCCTTTGAAGACTATAGGGCCAAAGGAAATATCCTCCGATAACAAAGAAAAAGAAGCTTACTGAGAAACTTCTTTGTGTTCTGTGAAATCATGTCACAGAGTTACAGCTTTCCCCTCAAGAAGCCTTTCGCTAAGACAGTTCTTGTGGAATTGGCAAAGTGATATTTGGAAGCCCATACAGGGCTATGGTGAAAAAGGAAATATCCTCAGATGAAATCTGGAAAGAAGCTTTCTGAGAAACTGCTCAGTGTTCTGTTAATTCATCTCACAGAGTTACATCTGTATTTCGTGGATCTCTTTGCTAGGCTTATTTCTGTGGAATCTGAGAACAGATATTTCGGATCCCTTTGAAGACTATAGGGCCAAAGGAAATATCCTCCGATAACAAAGAAAAAGAAGCTTACTGAGAAACTTCTTTGTGTTCTGTGAAATCATCTCACAGAGTTACAGCTTTCCCCTCAAGAAGCCTTTCGCTAAGACAGTTCTTGTGGAATTGGCAAAGTGATATTTGGAAGCCCATAGAGGGCTATGGTGAAAAAGGAAATATCCTCAGATGAAATCTGGCAAGAAGCTTTGAGAAACTACTTAGTGTTCTGTTAATTCATCTCACAGAGTTACATCTGTATTTCGTGGATCACTTGGCTAGACTTATTTCTGTGGAATCTGAGAACAGATATTTCGGATCCCTTTGAAGACTATAGGGCGAAAGGAAATATCCTCCGATAACTAAGAAAAAGAAGCTTTCTGAGAAACTTCTTTTTGTTCTGTGAAATCATCTCACAGAGTTACAGCTTTCCCCTCAAGAAGCCTTTCGCTAAGACAGTTCTTGTGGAATTGGCAAAGTGATATTTGGAAGCCCATAGAGGGCTATGGTGAAAAAGGAAATATCCTCAGATGAAATCTGGAAAGAAGCTTTCTGAGAAACTGCTTAGTGTTCTCTTAATTCATCTCACAGAGTTACATCTGTATTTCGTGGATCTCTTTGCTAGCTTTATTTCTGTGGAATCTGAGAACAGATATTTCGGATCCCTTTGAAGACTATAGGGCCAAAGGAAATATACTCAGATAATTAAGAGAAAGAAGCTTTCTGAGAAACTTCTTTGTGTTCTGTGAAATCATCTCACAGAGTTACAGCTTTCCCCTCAAGAAGCCTTTCGCTAAGACAGTTCTTGTGGAATTGGCAAAGTGATATTTGGAAGCCCATAGAGGGCTATGGTGAAAAAGGAAATATCCTCAGATGAAATATGGAAAGAAGCTTTCTGAGAAACTGCTTAGTGTTCTGTTAAGTCATCTCACAGAGTTACATCTGTATTTCGTGGATTTCTTTGCTAGGCTTATTTCTGTGGAATCTGAGAACAGATATTTCGGATCCCTTTGAAGACTATAGGGCCAAAGGAAATATCCTCCGATAACAAAGAAAAAGAAGCTTTCTGAGAAACTTCTTTGTGTTCTGTGAAATCATCTCACAGAGTTACAGCTTTCCCCTCAAGAAGCCTTTCGCTAAGACAGTTCTTGTGGAATTGGCAAAATGATATTTGGAAGCCCATAGAGGGCTATGGTGAAAAAGGAAATATCCTCAGATGAAATCTGGAAAGAAGCTTTCTGAGAAACTGCTTAGTGTTCTGTTAATTCATCTCACAGAGTTACATCTGTATTTCGTGGATCTCTTTGCTAGCCTTATTTCTGTGGAATCTGAGAACAGATATTTAGGATCCCTTTGAAGACTATAGGGCCAAAGGAAATATCCTCCGATAACAAAGAAAAAGAAGCTTACTGAGAAACTTCTTTGTGTTCTGTGAAATCATCTCACAGAGTTACAGCTTTCCCCTCAAGAAGCCTTTCGCTAAGACAGTTCTTGTGGAATTGGCAAAGTGATATTTGGAAGCCCATAGAGGGCTATGGTGAAAAAGGAAATATCCTCAGATGAAATCTGGAAAGAAGCTTTCTGAGAAACTGCTTAGTGTTCTGTTAATTCATCTCACAGAGTTACATCTGTATTTCGTGGATCACTTGGCTAGACTTATTTCTGTGGAATCTGAGAACAGATATTTCGGATCCCTTTGAAGACTATAGGGCCAAAGGAAATATCCTCCGATAACTAAGAGAAAGAAGCTTTCTGAGAAACTTCTTTTTGTTCTGTGAAATCATCTCACAGAGTTACAGGTTTCCCCTCAAGAAGCCTTTCGCTAAGACAGTTCTTGTGGAATTGGCAAAGTGATATTTGGAAGCCCATAGAGGGCTCTGGTGAAAAAGGAAATATCCTCAGATGAAATCTGGAAAGAAGCTTTCTGAGAAACTGCTCAGTGTTCTGTTAATTCATCTCACAGAGTTACATCTGTATTTCGTGGATCTCTTTGCTAGGCTTATTTCTGTGGAATCTGAGAACAGATATTTCGGATCCCTTTGAAGACTATAGGGCCAAAGGAAATATCCTCCGATAACAAAGAAAAAGAAGCTTTCTGAGAAACTTCTTTGTGTTCTGTGAAATCATCTCACAGAGTTACAGCTTTCCCCTCAAGAAGCCTTTCGCTAAGACAGTTCTTGTGGAATTGGCAAAGTGATATTTGGAAGCCCATAGAGGGCTATGGTGAAAAAGGAAATATCCTCAGATGAAATCTGGAAAGAAGCTTTCTGAGAAACTGCTTAGTGTTCTGTTAATTCATCTCACAGAGTTACATCTGTATTTCGTGGATCTCTTTGCTAGCCTTATTTCTGTGGAATCTGAGAACAGATATATCGGATCCCTTTGAAGACTATAGGGCCAAAGGAAATATCCTCCGATAACTAAGAGAAAGAAGCTTTCTGAGAAACTTCTTTGTATTCTGTGAAATCATCTCACAGAGTTACAGCTTTCCCCTCAAGAATCCTTTCGCTAAGACAGTTCTTGTGGAATTGGCAAAGTGATATTTGGAAGCCCATAGTGGGCTATGGTGAAAAAGGAAATATCCTCCGATGAAATCTGGAAAGAAGCTTTCTGAGAAACTGCTTAGTGTTCTGTTAGTCCATCTCACAGAGTTACATCTGTATTTCGTGTATCTCTTTGCTAGCCTTATTTCTGTGGAATCTGAGAACAGATATTTAGGATCCCTTTGAAGACTATAGGGTCAAAGGAAATATCCTCCGATAACTAAGAGAAAGAAGCTTTCTGAGAAACTTCTTTGTGCTCTGTGAAATCATCTCACAGAGTTACAGCTTTCCCCTCAAGAAGCCTTTCGCTAAGACAGTTCTTGTGGAATTGGCAAAGTGATATTTGGAAGCCCATACAGGGCTATGGTGAAAAAGGAAATATCCTCAGATGAAATCTGGAAAGAAGCTTTCTGAGAAACTGCTCAGTGTTCTCTTAATTCATCTCACAGAGTTACATCTGTATTTCGTGGATCTCTTTGCTAGCCTTATTTCTGTGGAATCTGAGAACAGATATTTCGGATCCCTTTGAAGACTATAGGGCCAAAGGAAATATCCTCCGATAACAAAGAAAAAGAAGCTTTCTGAGAAACTTCTTTGTGTTCTGGGAAATCATCTCACAGAGTTACAGCTTTCCCCTCAAGAAGCCTTTCGCTAAGACAGTTCTTGTGGAATTGGCAAAGTGATATTTGGAAGCCCATAGAGGGCTATGGTGAAAAAGGAAATATCCTCCGATGAAAACTGGAAAGAAGCTTTCTGAGAAACTGCTTAGTGTTCTGTTAATTCATCTCACAGAGTTACATCTATATTTCGTGGATTTCTTTGCCAGCCTTATTTCTGTGGAATCTGAGAACAGATATTTCGGATCCCTTTGAAGACTATAGGGCCAAAGGAAATATCCTCCGATAACTAAGAGAAAGAAGCTTTCTGAGAAACTTCTTTGTTTTCTGTGAAATCATCTCACAGAGTTACAGCTTTCCCCTCAAGAAGCCTTTCGCTAAGACAGTTCTTCTGGAATTGGCAAAGTGATATTTGGAAGCCCATAGAGGGCTATAGTGAAAAAGGAAATATCCTCCGATGAAATCTGGAAAGAAGCTTTCTGAGAAACTGCTTAGTCTTCTGTTAATTTATCTCACGGAGATACTTCTATATTTCGTGGATCTCTTTGCTAGCCTTATTTCTGTGGAATCTGAGAACAGATATTTCGGATCCCTTTGAAGACTATAGGGCCAAAGGAAATATCCTCCGATAACTAAGAGAAAGAAGCTTTCTGAGAAACTTCTTTGTGTTCTGTGAAATGAGCTCACAGAGTTACAGCTTTCCCCTCAAGAAGCCTTTCGCTAAGACAGTTCTTGTGGAATTGGCAAAGTGATATTTGGAAGCCCATAGAGGGCTATGGTGAAAAAGGAAATATCCTCCGATGAAATCTGGAAAGAAGCTTTCTGAGAAACTGCTTAGTGTTCTGTTAATTCATCTCACAGAGTTACATCTGTATTTCGTGGATCACTTGGCTAGCCTTATTTCTGCGGAATCTGAGAACAGATATTTCGGATCCCTTTGAAGACTATAGGGCCAAAGGAAATATCCTCCGATAACAAAGAAAAAGAAGCTTTCTGAGAAACTTCTTTGTGTTCTGTGAAATCATCTCACAGAGTTACAGCTTTCCCCTCAAGAAGCCTTTCGCTAAGACAGTTCTTGTGGAATTGGCAAAGTGATATTTGGAAGCCCATAGAGGGCTATGGTGAAAAAGGAAATATCCTCCGATGAAATCTGGAAAGAAGCTTTCTGAGAAACTGCTTAGTGTTCTGTTAATTCATCTCACAGAGTTACATCTGTATTAAGTGGATCTCTTTGCTAGCCTTATTTCTGTGGAATCTGACAACAGATATTTCGGATCCCTTTGAAGACTATAGGGCCAAAGGAAATATCCTCCGATAATTAAGAGAAAGAAGCTTTCTGAGAAACTTCTTTGTATTCTGTGAAATCATCTCACAGAGTTACAGCTTTCCCCTCAAGAAGCCTTTCGCTAAGACAGTTCTTGTGGAATTGGCAAAGTGATATTTGGAAGCCCATAGAGGGCTATGGTGAAAAAGGAAATATCCTCCGATGAAATCTGGAAAGAAGCTTTCTGAGAAACTGCTTAGTGTTCTGTTAAGTGATCTCACAGAGTTACATCTGTATTTCGTGGATCACTTGGCTAACCTTATTTGTGGAATCTGAGAACAGATATTTCGGATCCCTTTGAAGACTATAGGGCCAAAGGAAATATCCTCCGATAACTAAGAGAAAGAAGCTTTCTGAGAAACTTGTTTGTGTTCTGTGAAATCATCTCACAGAGTTACAGCTTTCCCCTCAAGAAGCCTTTCGCTAAGACAGTTCTTGTGGAATTGGCAAAGTGATATTTGGAAGCCCATACAGGGCTACGGTGAAAAAGGAAATATCCTCAGATGAAATCTGGAAAGAAGCTTTCTGAGAAACTGCTCAGTGTTCTGTTAATTCATCTCACAGAGTTACATCTGTATTTCGTGGATCTCTTTGCTAGGCTTATTTCTGTGGAATCTGAGAACAGATATTTCGGATCCCTTTGAAGACTATAGGGCCAAAGGAAATATCCTCCGATAACAAAGAAAAAGAAGCTTTCTGAGAAACTTCTTTGTGTTCTGTGAAATCATCTCACAGAGTTACAGCTTTCCCCTCAAGAAGCCTTTCGCTAAGACAGTTCTTGTGGAATTGGCAAAGTGATATTTGGAAGCCCATAGAGGGCTATGGTGAAAAAGGAAATATCCTCAGATGAAATCTGGAAAGAAGCTTTCTGAGAAACTGCTTAGTGTTCTGTTAAGTCATCTCACAGAGTTACATCTGTATTTCGTGGATCTCTTTGCTAGCCTTATTTCTGTGGAATCTGAGAACAGATATTTCGGATCCCTTTGAAGTCTATAGGGTCAAAGGAAATATCCTCCGATAACTAAGAGAAAGAAGCTTTCTGAGAAACTTCTTTGTGTTCTGTGAAATCATCTCTCAGAGTTACAGCTTTCCCCTCAAGAATCCTTTCGCTAAGACAGTTCTTGTGGAATTGGCAAAGTGATATTTGGAAGCCCATAGAGGGCTATGGTGAAAAAGGAAATATCCTCAGATGAAATCTGGAAAGAAGCTTTCTGAGAAACTGCTTAGTGTTCTGTTAGTTCATCTCACAGTGTTACATCTATATTTCGTGGATCTCTTTGCTAGCCTTATTTCTGTGGAATCTGAGAACAGATATTTCGGATCCCTTTGAAGACTATAGGGTCAAAGGAAATATCCTCAGATAACTAAGAGAAAGAAGCTTTCTGAGAAACTTCTTTGTGTTCTGTGAAATCATCTCACAGAGTTACAGCTTTCCCCTCAAGAAGCCTTTCGCTAAGACAGTTCTTGTAGAATTGGCAAAGTGATATTTGGAAGCCCATACAGGGCTACGGTGAAAAAGGAAATATCCTCAGATGAAATCTGGAAAGAAGCTTTCTGAGAAACTGCTCAGTGTTCTGTTAATTCATCTCACAGAGTTACGTCTGTATTTCGTGGATCTCTTTGCTAGGCTTTTTTCTGTGGAATCTGAGAACAGATATTTCGGATCCCTTTGAAGACTATAGGGCCAAAGGAAATATCCTCCGATAACAAAGAAAAAGAAGCTTACTGAGAAACTTCTTTGTGTTCTGTGAAATCATCTCACAGAGTTACAGCTTTCCCCTCAAGAAGCCTTTCGCTAAGACAGTTCTTGTGGAATTGGCAAAGTGATATTTGGAAGCCCATAGAGGGCTATGGTGAAAAAGGAAATATCCTCAGATGAAATCTGGCAAGAAGCTTTGAGAAACTACTTAGTGTTCTGTTAATTCATCTCACAGAGTTACATCTGTATTTCGTGGATCACTTGGCTAGACTTATTTCTGTGGAATCTGAGAACAGATATTTCGGATCCCTTTGAAGACTATAGGGCCAAAGGAAATATCCTCCGATAACTAAGAGAAAGAAGCTTTCTGAGAAACTTCTTTTTGTTCTGTGAAATCATCTCACAGAGTTACAGCTTTCCCCTCAAGAAGCCTTTCGCTAAGACAGTTCTTGTGCAATTGGCAAAGTGATATTTGGAAGCCCATAGAGGGCTCTGGTGAAAAAGGAAATATCCTCAGATGAAATCTGGAAAGAAGCTTTCAGAGAAACTGCTTAGTGTTCTCTTAATTCATCTCACAGAGTTACATCTGTATTTCGTGGATCTCTTTGCTAGCCTTATTTCTGTGGAATCTGAAAACAGATATTTCGGATCCCTTTGAAGACTATAGGGCCAAAGGAAATATCCTCCGATAATTAAGAGAAAGAAGCTTTCTGAGAAACTTCTTTGTGTTCTGTGAAATCATCTCACAGAGTTACAGCTTTCCCCTCAAGAAGCCTTTCGCTAAGACAGTTCTTGTGGAATTGGCAAAGTGATATTTGGAAGCCCATAGAGGGCTATGGTGAAAAAGGAAATATCCTCAGATGAAATCTGGAAAGAAGCTTTCTGAGAAACTGCTTAGTGTTCTGTTAAGTCATCTCACAGAGTTACATCTGTATTTCGTGGATCACTTGGCTAACCTTATTTCTGTGGAATCTGAGAACAGATATTTCGGATCCCTTTGAAGACTATAGGGCCAAAGGAAATATCCTCCGATAACTAAGAGAAAGAAGCTTTCTGAGAAACTTGTTTGTGTTCTGTGAAATCATGTCACAGAGTTACAGCTTTCCCCTCAAGAAGCCTTTCGCTAAGACAGTTCTTGTGGAATTGGCAAAGTGATATTTGGAAGCCCATACAGGGCTATGGTGAAAAAGGAAATATCCTCAGATGAAATCTGGAAAGAAGCTTTCTGAGAAACTGCTCAGTGTTCTGTTAATTCATCTCACAGAGTTACATCTGTATTTCGTGGATCTCTTTGCTAGGCTTATTTCTGTGGAATCTGAGAACAGATATTTCGGATCCCTTTGAAGACTATAGGGCCAAAGGAAATATCCTCCGATAACAAAGAAAAAGAAGCTTACTGAGAAACTTCTTTGTGTTCTGTGAAATCATCTCACAGAGTTACAGCTTTCCCCTCAAGAAGCCTTTCGCTAAGACAGTTCTTGTGGAATTGGCAAAGTGATATTTGGAAGCCCATAGAGGGCTATGGTGAAAAAGGAAATATCCTCAGATGAAATCTGGCAAGAAGCTTTGAGAAACTACTTAGTGTTCTGTTAATTCATCTCACAGAGTTACATCTGTATTTCGTGAATCACTTGGCTAGACTTATTTCTGTGGAATCTGAGAACAGATATTTCGGATCCCTTTGAAGACTATAGGGCCAAAGGAAATATCCTCCGATAACTAAGAGAAAGAAGCTTTCTGAGAAACTTGTTTGTGTTCTGTGAAATCATGTCACAGAGTTACAGCTTTCCCCTCAAGAAGCCTTTCGCTAAGACAGTTCTTGTGGAATTGGCAAAGTGATATTTGGAAACCCATACAGGGCTATGGTGAAAAAGGAAATATCCTCAGATGAAATCTGGAAAGAAGCTTTCTGAGAAACTGCTCAGTGTTCTGTTAATTCATCTCACAGAGTTACATCTGTATTTCGTGGATCTCTTTGCTAGGCTTATTTCTGTGGAATCTGAGAACAGATATTTCGGATCCCTTTGAAGACTATAGGGCCAAAGGAAATATCCTCCGATAACAAAGAAAAAGAAGCTTTCTGAGAAACTTCTTTGTGTTCTGTGAAATCATCTCACAGAGTTACAGCTTTCCCCTCAAGAAGCCTTTCGCTAAGACAGTTCTTGTGGAATTGGCAAAGTGATATTTGGAAGCCCATGGAGGGCTCTGGTGAAAAAGGAAATATCCTCAGATGAAATCTGGAAAGAAGCTTTCTGAGAAACTGCTTAGTGTTCTGTTAATTCATCTCACAGAGTTACATCTGTATTTCGTGGATCTCTTTGCTAGCCTTATTTCTGTGGAATCTGAGAACAGATATTTCGGATCCCTTTGAAGACTATAGGGCCAAAGGAAATATCCTCCGATAACTAAGAGAAAGAAGCTTTCTGAGAAACTTCTTTGTGTTCTGTGAAATCATCTCACAGAGTTACAGCTTTCCCCTCAAGAATCCTTTCGATAAGACGGTTCTTGTGGAATTGGCACAGTGATATTTGGAAGCCCATAGTGGGCTATGGTGAAAAAGGAAATATCCTCAGATGAAATCTGGAAAGAAGCTTTCTGAGAAACTGCTTAGTGTTCTGTTAGTTCATCTCACAGAGTTACATCTGTATTTCGTGGATCTCTTTGCTAGCCTTATTTCGGTGGAATCTGAGAACAGATATTTCGGATCCCTTTGAAGACTATAGGGCCAAAGGAAATATCCTCCGATAACTAAGAGAAAGAAGCTTTCTGAGAAACTTCTTTGTGTTCTGTGAAATCATCTCACAGAGTTACAGCTTTCCCCTCAAGAATCCTTTCGCTAAGACAGTTCTTGTGGAATTGGCAAAGTGATATTTGGAAGCCCATAGAGGGCTATGGTGAAAAAGGAAATATCCTCCGATGAAATCTGGAAAGAAGCTTTCTGAAAACTGCTTAGTGTTCTGTTAGTTCATCTCACAGTGTTACATCTATATTTCGTGGATCTCTTTGCTAGCCTTATTTCTGTGGAATCTGAGAACAGATATTTCGGATCCCTTTGAAGACTATAGGGCGAAAGGAAATATCCTCCGATAACAAAGAAAAAGAAGCTTTCTGAGAAACTTCTTTGTGTTCTGTGAAATCATCTCACAGAGTTACAGCTTTCCCCTCAAGAAGCCTTTCGCTAAGACAGTTCTTGTGGAATTGGCAAAGTGATATTTGGAAGCCCATACAGGGCTACGGTGAAAAAGGAAATATCCTCAGATGAAATCTGGAAAGAAGCTTTCTGAGAAACTGCTCAGTGTTCTGTTAATTCATCTCACAGAGTTACATCTGTATTTCGTGGATCTCTTTGCTAGGCTTATTTCTGTGGAATCTGACAACAGATATTTCGGATCCCTTTGAAGACTACAGGGCCAAAGGAAATATCCTCCGATAACAAAGAAAAAGAAGCTTACTGAGAAACTTCTTTGTGTTCTGTGAAATCATCTCACAGAGTTACAGCTTTCCCCTCAAGAAGCCTTTCGCTAAGACAGTTCTTGTGGAATTGGCAAAGTGATATTTGGAAGCCCATAGAGGGCTATGGTGAAAAAGGAAATATCCTCAGATGAAATCTGGAAAGAAGCTTTCTGAGAAACTGCTTAGTGTTCTGTTAAGTCATCTCACAGAGTTACATCTGTATTTCGTGGATCACTTGGCAAACCTTATTTCTGTGGAATCTGAGAACAGATATTTCGGATCCCTTTGAAGACTATAGGGCCAAAGGAAATATCCTCCGATAACTAAGAGAAAGAAGCTTTCTGAGAAACTTCTTTGTGTTCTGTGAAATCATCTCAGACAGTTACAGCTTTCCCCTCAAGAAGCCTTTCGCTAAGACAGTTCTTGTGGAATAGGCAAAGTGATATTTGGAAGCCCATACAGGGCTACGGTGAAAAAGGAAATATCCTCAGATGAAATCTGGAAAGAAGCTTTCTGAGAAACTGCTCAGTGTTCTGTTAATTCATCTCACAGAGTTACATCTGTATTTCGTGGATCTCTTTGCTAGGCTTATTTCTGTGGAATCTGAGAACAGATATTTCGGATCCCTTTGAAGACTATAGGGCGAAAGGAAATATCCTCCGATAACAAAGAAAAAGAAGCTTTCTGAGAAACTTCTTTTTGTTCTGTGAAATCATCTCACAGAGTTACAGCTTTCCCCTCAAGAAGCCTTTCGCTAAGACAGTTCTTGTGGAATTGGCAAAGTGATATTTGGAAGCCCATAGAGGGCTATGGTGAAAAAGGAAATATCCTCAGATGAAATCTGGAAAGAAGCTTTCTGAGAAACTGCTTAGTGTTCTGTTAATTCATCTCACAGAGTTACATCTGTATTTCGTGGATCCCTTTGCTAGCCTTATTTCTGTGGAATCTGAGAACAGATATTTCGGATCCCTTTGAAGACTATAGGGCCAAAGGAAATATCCTCCGATAACAAAGAGAAAGAAGCTTTCTGAGAAACTTCTTTGTGTTCTGTGAAATCATCTCACAGAGTTACAGCTTTCCCCTCAAGAAGCCTTTCGCTAAGACAGTTCTTCTGGAATTGGCAAAGTGATATTTGGAAGCCCATAGAGGGCTATAGTGAAAAAGGAAATATCCTCCGATGAAATCTGGAAAGAAGCTTTCTGAGAAACTGCTTAGTGTTCTGTTAATTTATCTCACGGAGATACTTCTATATTTCGTGGATCTCTTTGCTAGCCTTATTTCTGTGGAATCTGAGAACAGATATTTCGGATCCCTTTGAAGACTATAGGGCCAAAGGAAATATCCTCCGATAACTAAGAGAAAGAAGCTTTCTGAGAAACTTCTTTGTGTTCTGTGAAATGAGCTCACAGAGTTACAGCTTTCCCCTCAAGAAGCCTTTCGCTAAGACAGTTCTTGTGGAATTGGCAAAGTGATATTTGGAAGCCCATAGAGGGCTATGGTGAAAAAGGAAATATCCTCCGATGAAATCTGGAAAGAAGCTTTCTGAGAAACTGCTTAGTGTTCTGTTAAGTGATCTCACAGAGTTACATCTGTATTTCGTGGATCACTTGGCTAACCTTATTTGTGGAATCTGAGAACAGATATTTCGGATCCCTTTGAAGACTATAGGGCCAAAGGAAATATCCTCCGATAACTAAGAGAAAGAAGCTTTCTGAGAAACTTGTTTGTGTTCTGTGAAATCATCTCACAGAGTTACAGCTTTCCCCTCAAGAAGCCTTTCGCTAAGACAGTTCTTGTGGAATTGGCAAAGTGATATTTGGAAGCCCATACAGGGCTACGGTGAAAAAGGAAATATCCTCAGATGAAATCTGGAAAGAAGCTTTCTGAGAAACTGCTCAGTGTTCTGTTAATTCATTTCACAGAGTTACATCTGTATTTCGTGGATCTCTTTGCTAGGCTTATTTCTGTGGAATCTGAGAACAGATATTTCGGATCCCTTTGAAGACTATAGGGCCAAAGGAAATATCCTCCGATAACAAAGAAAAAGAAGCTTTCTGAGAAACTTCTTTGTGTTCTGTGAAATCATCTCACAGAGTTACAGCTTTCCCCTCAAGAAGCCTTTCGCTAAGACAGTTCTTGTGGAATTGGCAAAGTGATATTTGGAAGCCCATAGAGGGCTATGGTGAAAAAGGAAATATCCTCAGATGAAATCTGGAAAGAAGCTTTCTGAGAAACTGCTTAGTGTTCTGTTAATTCATCTCACAGAGTTACATCTGTATTTCGTGGATCTCTTTGCTAGCCTTATTTCTGTGGAATCTGAGAACAGATATTTCGGATCCCTTTGAAGACTATAGGGTCAAAGGAAATATCCTCCGATAACTAAGAGAAAGAAGCTTTCTGAGAAACTTCTTTGTGTTCTGTGAAATCATCTCTCAGAGTTACAGCTTTCCCCTCAAGAATCCTTTCGCTAAGACAGTTCTTGTGGAATTGGCAAAGTGATATTTGGAAGCCCATAGAGGGCTATGGTGAAAAAGGAAATATCCTCCGATGAAATCTGGAAAGAAGCTTTCTGAGAAACTGCTTAGTGTTCTGTTAGTTCATCTCACAGTGTTACATCTATATTTCGTGGATCTCTTTGCTAGCCTTATTTCTGTGGAATCTGAGAACAGATATTTCGGATCCCTTTGAAGACTATAGGGTCAAAGGAAATATCCTCAGATAACTAAGAGAAAGAAGCTTTCTGAGAAACTTCTTTGTGTTCTGTGAAATCATCTCACAGAGTTACAGCTTTCCCCTCAAGAAGCCTTTCGCTAAGACAGTTCTTGTAGAATTGGCAAAGTGATATTTGGAAGCCCATACAGGGCTACGGTGAAAAAGGAAATATCCTCAGATGAAATCTGGAAAGAAGCTTTCTGAGAAACTGCTCAGTGTTCTGTTAATTCATCTCACAGAGTTACGTCTGTATTTCGTGGATCTCTTTGCTAGGCTTATTTCTGTGGAATCTGAGAACAGATATTTCGGATCCCTTTGAAGACTATAGGGCCAAAGGAAATATCCTCCGATAACAAAGAAAAAGAAGCTTACTGAGAAACTTCTTTGTGTTCTGTGAAATCATCTCACAGAGTTACAGCTTTCCCCTCAAGAAGCCTTTCGCTAAGACAGTTCTTGTGGAATTGGCAAAGCGATATTTGGAAGCCCATAGAGGGCTATGGTGAAAAAGGAAATATCCTCAGATGAAATCTGGCAAGAAGCTTTGAGAAACTACTTAGTGTTCTGTTAATTCATCTCACAGAGTTACATCTGTATTTCGTGGATCACTTGGCTAGACTTATTTCTGTGGAATCTGAGAACAGATATTTCGGATCCCTTTGAAGACTATAGGGCCAAAGGAAATATCCTCCGATAACTAAGAGAAAGAAGCTTTCTGAGAAACTTCTTTTTGTTCTGTGAAATCACCTCACAGAGTTACAGCTTTCCCCTCAAGAAGCCTTTCGCTAAGACAGTTCTTGTGGAATTGGCAAAGTGATATTTGGAAGCCCATAGAGGGCTCTGGTGAAAAAGGAAATATCCTCAGATGAAACCTGGAAAGAAGCTTTCAGAGAAACTGCTTAGTGTTCTCTTAATTCATCTCACAGAGTTACATCTGTATTTCGTGGATCTCTTTGCTAGCCTTATTTCTGTGGAATCTGAAAACAGATATTTCGGATCCCTTTGAAGACTATAGGGCCAAAGGAAATATCCTCCGATAATTAAGAGAAAGAAGCTTTCTGAGAAACTTCTTTGTGTTCTGTGAAATCATCTCACAGAGTTACAGCTTTCCCCTCAAGAAGCCTTTCGCTAAGACAGTTCTTGTGGAATTGGCAAAGTGATATTTGGAAGCCCATAGAGGGCTATGGTGAAAAAGGAAATATCCTCAGATGAAATCTGGAAAGAAGCTTTCTGAGAAACTGCTTAGTGTTCTGTTAGTTCATCTCACAGAGTTACATCTGTATTTCGTGGATCTCTTTGCTAGCCTTATTTCTGTGGAATCTGAGAACAGATATTTCGGATCCCTTTGAAGACTATAGGGCCAAAGGAAATATCCTCCGATAACTAAGAGAAAGAAGCTTTCTGAGAAACTTCTTTGTGTTCTGTGAAATCATCTCACAGAGTTACAGCTTTCCCCTCAAGAATCCTTTCGCTAAGACAGTTCTTGTGGAATTGGCAAAGTGATATTTGGAAGCCCATAGAGGGCTATGGTGAAAAAGGAAATATCCTCCGATGAAATCTGGAAAGAAGCTTTCTGAAAACTGCTTAGTGTTCTGTTAGTTCATCTCACAGTGTTACATCTATATTTCGTGGATCTCTTTGCTAGCCTTATTTCTGTGGAATCTGAGAACAGATATTTCGGATCCCTTTGAAGACTATAGGGCGAAAGGAAATATCCTCCGATAACAAAGAAAAAGAAGCTTTCTGAGAAACTTCTTTGTGTTCTGTGAAATCATCTCACAGAGTTACAGCTTTCCCCTCAAGAAGCCTTTCGCTAAGACAGTTCTTGTGGAATTGGCAAAGTGATATTTGGAAGCCCATACAGGGCTACGGTGAAAAAGGAAATATCCTCAGATGAAATCTGGAAAGAAGCTTTCTGAGAAACTGCTCAGTGTTCTGTTAATTCATCTCACAGAGTTACATCTGTATTTCGTGGATCTCTTTGCTAGGCTTATTTCTGTGGAATCTGACAACAGATATTTCGGATCCCTTTGAAGACTATAGGGCCAAAGGAAATATCCTCCGATAACAAAGAAAAAGAAGCTTACTGAGAAACTTCTTTGTGTTCTGTGAAATCATCTCACAGAGTTACAGCTTTCCCCTCAAGAAGCCTTTCGCTAAGACAGTTCTTGTGGAATTGGCAAAGTGATATTTGGAAGCCCATAGAGGGCTATGGTGAAAAAGGAAATATCCTCAGATGAAATCTGGAAAGAAGCTTTCTGAGAAACTGCTTAGTGTTCTGTTAAGTCATCTCACAGAGTTACATCTGTATTTCGTGGATCACTTGGCAAACCTTATTTCTGTGGAATCTGAGAACAGATATTTCGGATCCCTTTGAAGACTATAGGGCCAAAGGAAATATCCTCCGATAACTAAGAGAAAGAAGCTTTCTGAGAAACTTCTTTGTGTTCTGTGAAATCATCTCAGAGAGTTACAGCTTTCCCCTCAAGAAGCCTTTCGCTAAGACAGTTCTTGTGGAATAGGCAAAGTGATATTTGGAAGCCCATACAGGGCTACGGTGAAAAAGGAAATATCCTCCGATGAAATCTGGAAAGAAGCTTTCTGAGAAACTGCTCAGTGTTCTGTTAATTCATCTCACAGAGTTACATCTGTATTTCGTGGATCTCTTTGCTAGGCTTATTTCTGTGGAATCTGAGAACAGATATTTCGGATCCCTTTGAAGACTATAGGGCGAAAGGAAATATCCTCCGATAACAAAGAAAAAGAAGCTTTCTGAGAAACTTCTTTTTGTTCTGTGAAATCATCTCACAGAGTTACAGCTTTCCCCTCAAGAAGCCTTTCGCTAAGACAGTTCTTGTGGAATTGGCAAAGTGATATTTGGAAGCCCATAGAGGGCTATGGTGAAAAAGGAAATATCCTCAGATGAAATCTGGAAAGAAGCTTTCTGAGAAACTGCTTAGTGTTCTGTTAATTCATCTCACAGAGTTACATCTGTATTTCGTGGATCTCTTTGCTAGCCTTATTTCTGTGGAATCTGAAAACAGATATTTCGGATCCCTTTGAAGACTATAGGGCCAAAGGAAATATCCTCCGTTAATTAAGAGAAAGAAGCTTTCTGAGAAACTTCTTTGTGTTCTGTGAAATCATCTCACAGAGTTACAGCTTTCCCTCAAGAAGCCTTTCGCTAAGACAGTTTTTGTGGAATTGGCAAAGTAATATTTGGAAGCCCATAGAGGGCTATGGTGAAAAAGGAAATATCCTCAGATGAAATCTGGAAAGAAGCTTTCTGAGAAACTGCTTAGTGTTCTGTTAAGTCATCTCACAGAGTTACATCTGTATTTCGTGGATCACTTGGCTAACCTTATTTCTGTGGAATCTGAGAAAAGATATTTCGGATCCCTTTGAAGACTATAGGGCCAAAGGAAATATCCTCCGATAACAAAGAGAAAGAAGCTTTCTGAGAAACTTCTTTGTGTTCTGTGAAATCATCTCAAAGAGTTACAACTTTCCAATCAAGATGCCTTTCGCTAAGACAGTTCTTGTGGAATTAGCAAAGTGATATTTGGAAGCCCATAGAGGGCTGTGGTGAAAAAGGAAATATCCTCAGATGAAATCTGGAAAGAAGCTTTCTGAGAAACTGCTCAGTGTTCTGTTAATTCTTCTCACAGAGTTACATCTGTATTTCGTGGATCTCTTTGCTAGCCTTATTTCTGTGGAATCTGAGAACAGATATTTCGGATCCCTTTGAAGACTATAGGGCCAAAGGAAATATCCTCCGATAACAAAGAAAAAGAAGCTTTCTGAGAAACTTCTTTGTGTTCTGTGAAATCATCTCACAGAGTTACAGCTTTTCCCTCAAGAAGCCTTTCGCTAAGACAGTTCTTGTGGAATTGGCAAAGTGATATTTGGAAGCCCATAGAGGGCTATGGTGAAAAAGGAAATATCCTCCGATGAAATCTGGAAAGAAGCTTTTTGAGAAACTGCTTAGTGTTCTGTTAATTCATCTCACAGAGTTACATCTGTATTTCGTGGATCTCTTTGCTACCCTTATTTTTGTGGAATCTGACAACAGATATTTCGGATCCCTTTGAAGACTAGAGGGCCAAAGGAAATATCCTCCGATAACTAAGAGAAAGTAGCTTTCTGAGAAACTTCTTTGTGTTCTGTGAAATCATCTCACAGAGTTACAGCTTTCCCCTCAAGAAGCCTTTCGCTAAGATAGTTCTTGTGGAATTGGCAAAGTGATATTTGGAAGCCCATAGAGGGCTATGGTGAAAAAGGAAATATCCTCAGATGAAATCTGGAAAGAAGCTTTCTGAGAAACTGCTCAGTGTTCTCTTAATTCATCTCACAGAGTTATATCTGTATTTCGTGGATCTCTTTGCTAGGCTTATTTCTGTGGAATCTGAGAACAGATATTTCGGATCCTTTTGAAGACTATAGGGCCAAAGGAAATATCCTCCGATAACAAAGAAAAAGAAGATTTCTGAGAAACTTCTTTGTGTTCTGTGAAATCATCTCACAGAGTTACAGCTTTCCCCTCAAGAAGCCTTTGGCTAAGACAGTTCTTGTGGAAATGGCAAAGTGATATTTGGAAGCCCATAGAGGGCTATGGTGAAAAAGGAAATATCCTCAGATGAAATCTGGAAAGAAACTTTTTGAGAAACTGCTCAGTGTTCTGTTAATTCATCTCACAGAGTTACATCTGTATTTCGTGGATCTCTTTGCTAGCCTTATTTCTGTGGAATCTGAGAACAGATATTTCGGATCCCTTTGAAGACTATAGGGCCAAAGGAAATATCCTCCGAAAACTAAGAGAAAGAAGCTTTCTCAGAAATTTTTTTGTGTTCCATGTAATCATCTCACAGAGTTACAGCTTTCCCCTCAAGAAGCCTTTCGCTAAGACAGTTCTTGTGGAATTGGCAAAGTGATATTTGGAAGCCCATAGAGGGCTATGGTGAAAAAGGAAATATCCTCAGATGAAATCTGGAAAGAAGCTTTCTGAGAAACTGCTTAGTGTTCTGTTAATTCATCTCACAGAGTTACATCTGTATTTCGTGGATCTCTTTGCTAGCCTTATTTCTGTGGAATCTGAGAACAGATATTTCGGATCCCTTTGAAGATTATAGGGCCAAAGGAAATATCCTCCGATAACTAAGAGAAAGAAGCTTTCTGAGAAACTTCTTTGTGTTCTGTGAAATCATCTCACAGAGTTATAGCTTTCCCCTTAAGAAGCCTTTCGCTAAGACAGTTCTTGTGGAATTGGCAAAGTGATATTTGGAAGCCCATAGAGGGCTATGGTGAAAAAGGAAATATTCTCTGATGAAATCTGGAAAGAAGCTTTCTGAGAAACTGCTTAGTGTTCTGTTAAATCATCTCACAGAGTTACATCTGTATTTCGTGGATCACTTGGCTAACCTTATTTCTGTGGAATTTGAGAACAGATATTTCGGATCCCTTTGAAGACTATAGGGCCAAAGGAAATATCCTCCGATAACTAAGAGAAAGAAGCTTTCTGAGAAACTTCTTTGTGTTCTGTGAAATCATCTCACAGAGTTACAGCTTTCCCCTCAAGAAGCCTTTCGCTAAGACAGTTCTTGTGGAATTGGCAAAGTGATATTTGGAAGCCCATACAGGGCTATGGTGAAAAAGGAAATATCCTCAGATGAAATCTGGAAAGAAGCTTTCTGAGAAACTGCTCAGTGTTCTGTTAATTCATCTCACAGAGTTACATCTGTATTTCGTGGATCTCTTTGCTAGGCTTATTTCTGTGGAATCTGAGAACAGATATTTCGGATCCCTTTGAAGACTATAGGGCCAAAGGAAATATCATCCGATAACAAAGAAAAAGAAGCTTTCTGAGAAACTTCTTTGTGTTCTGTGAAATCATCTCACAGAGTTACAGCTTTCCCCTCAAGAAGCCTTTCGCTAAGACCGTTCTTGTGGAATTGGCAAAGTGATATTTGGAAGCCCATAGAGGGCTATGGTGAAAAAGGAAATATCCTCCGATGAAAACTGGAAAGAAGCTCTGAGAAACTGCTTAGTGTTCTGTTAATTCATCTCACAGAGTTACATCTATATTTCGTGGATCTCTTTGCTAGCCTTATTTCTGTGGAATCTGAGAACAGATATTTCGGATCCCTTTGAAGACTATAAGGCCAAAGGAAATATCCTCCGATAACTAAGAGAAAGAAGCTTTCTGAGAAACTTCTTTGTGTTCTATGAAATTATCTCACAGAGTTACAGCTTTCCCCTCAAGAAGCCTTTCACTAAGACAGTTCTTGTGTAATTGGCAAAGTGATATTTGGAAGCCCATAGAGGGCTATGGTGAAAAAGGAAATATCCTCCGATGAAATCTGGAAAGAAGCTTTCTGAGAAACTCCTTAGTGTTCTGTTAATTCATCTCACAGAGTTACTTCTATATTTCGTGGATCTTTTGCTAGCCTTATTTCTGTGGAATCTGAGAACAGATATTTCGGATCCCTTTGAAGACTATAGGGCCAAAGGAAATATCCTCCGATAACTAAGAGAAAGAAGCTTTCTGAGAAACTTCTTTGTGTTCTGTGAAATGAGCTCACAGAGTTACAGCTTTCCCCTCAAGAAGCCTTTCGCTAAGACAGTTCTCGTGGAATTGGCAAAGTGATATTTGGAAGCCCATAGAGGGCTATGGTGAAAAAGGAAATATCCTCCGATGAAATCTGGAAAGAAGCTTTCTGAGAAACTGCTTAGTGTTCTGTTAATTCATCTCACAGAGTTACACCTATATTTCGTGGATCTCTTTGCTAGCCTTATTTCTGTGGAATCTGAGAACAGATATTTCGGATCCCTTTGAAGACTATAGGGCCAAAGGAAATATCCTCCGATAACAAAGAGAAAGAAGCTTCTGAGGAACTTCTTTGTGTTCTGTGAAATCATCTCACAGAGTTATAGCTTTCCCCTCAAGAAGCCTTTCGCTAAGACAGTTCTTGTGGAATTGGCAAAGTGATATTTGGAAGCCCATAGAGGACTATGGTGAAAAAGGAAATATCCTCAGATGAAATCTGGAAAGAAGCGTTCTGAGAAACTGCTTAGTGTTCTGTTAATTCATCTCACAGAGTTACATCTATATTTCGTGGATCTCTTTGCTAGCCTTATTTCTGTGGAATCTGAGAACAGATATTTCGGATCCCTTTGAAGACTATAGGGCCAAAGGAAATATCCTCCGATAACTAAGAGAAAGAAGCTTTCTGAGAAACATCTTTGTGTTCTTTGAAATGAGCTCACAGAGTTACAGCTTTCCCCTCAAGAGCCTGTCGCTAAGACAGTTCTTGTGGAATTGGCCAAGTGATATTTGGAAGCACATAGAGGGCTATGGTGAAAAAGGAAATATCCTCCGATGAAATCTGGAAAGAAGCTTTCTGAGAAACTGCTTAGTGTTCTGTTAATTCATCTCACAGAGTTACATCTGTATTTCGTGGATCTCTTTGCTAGGCTTATTTCTGTGGAGTCTGACAACAGATATTTCGGATCCCTTTGAAGACTATAGGGCCAAAGGAAATATCCTCCGATAACTAAGAGAAAGAAGCTTTCTGAGAAACTTCTTTGTATTCTGTGAAATGAACTCACAGAGTTACAGCTTTCCCCTCAAGAAGCCTTTCGCTAAGACAGTTCTTGTGGAATTGGCAAAGTGATATTTGGAAGCCCATAGAGGGCTATGGTGAAAAAGGAAATATCCTCCGATGAAATCTGGAAAGAAGCTTTCTGAGAAACTGCTTAGTGTTCTGTTAATTCATCTCACAGAGTTACTTCTATATTTCGTGGATCTCTTTGCTCGCCTTATTTCTGTGGAATCTGAGAACAGATATTTCGGATCCCTTTGAAGACTATAGGGCCAAAGGAAATATCCTCCGATAACAAAGAGAAAGAAGCTTTCTGAGAAACTTCTTTGTGTTCTGTGAAATCATCTCACAGAGTTACAGCTTTCCCCTCAAGAAGCCTTTCGCTAAGACAGTTCTTGTGGAATTGGCAAAGTGATATTTGGAAGACCATAGAGGGCTATGGTGAAAAAGGAAATATCCTCAGATGAAATCTGGAAAGAAGCTTTCTGAGAAACTGCTTAGTGTTCTGTTAATTCATCTCACAGAGTTACATCTGTATTTCGTGGATCTCTTTGCTAGCCTTATTTCTGTGGAATCTGACAACAGATATTTCGGATCCCTTTGAAGACTATAGGGCCAAAGGAAATATCCTCCGATAATTAAGAGAAAGAAGCTTTCTGAGAAACTTCTTTGTGTTCTGTGAAATCATCTCACAGAGTTACAGCTTTCCCCTCAAGAAGCCTTTCGCTAAGACCGTTCTTGTGGAATTGGCAAAGTGATATTTGGAAGCCCTTAGAGGGCTATGGTGAAAAAGGAAATATCCTCCGATGAAATCTGGAAAGAAGCTTTCTGAGAAACTGCTCAGTGTTCTGTTAATTCATCTCACAGAGTTACATCTGTATTTCGTGGATCACTTGGCTAGCCTTATTTCTGTGGAATCTGAGAACAGATATTTCGGATCCCTTTGAAGACTATAGGGTCAAAGGAAATATCCTCTGATAACTAAGAGTAAGAAACTTTCTGAGAAACTTCTTTGTGTTCTGTGAAATCATCTCACAGAGTTACAGCTTTCCCCTCAAGAAGCCTTTCGCTAAGACAGTTCTTGTGGAATTGGCAAAGTATATATTTGGAAGCCCATAGAGGGTTATGGTGAAAAAGGAAATATCCTCAGATGAATTCTGGAAAGAAGCTTTCTGAGAAACTGCTTAGTGTTCTGTTAATTCATCTCACAGAGTTACATCTATATTTCGTGGATCTCTTTGGTAGCCTTATTTCTGTGGAATCTGAGAACAGATATTTCGGATCCCTTTGAAGACTATAGGGCCAAAGGAAATATCCTCCGATAACTAAGAGAAAGAAGCTTTCTGAGAAACTTCTTTGTGTTCTGTGAAATGAGCTCACAGAGTTACAGCTTTCCCCTCAAGAGCCTGTCGCTAAGACAGTTCTTGTGGAATTGGCAAAGTGATATTTCGAAACCCATAGAGGGCTACGGTGAAAAAGGAAATATCCTCCGATGAAATCTGGAAAGAAGCTTTCTGAGAAACTGCTTACTGTTCTGTTAATTCATCTCACAGAGTTACTTCTATATTTCGTGGATCTCTTTGCTCGCCTTATTTATGTGGAATCTGAGAACAGATATTTCGGATCCCTTTGAAGACTATAGGGCCAAAGGAAATATCCTCCGATAACAAAGAGAAAGAAGCTTTCTGAGAAACTTCTTTGTGTTCTGTGAAATCATCTCACAGAGTTATAGCTTTCCCCTCAAGAAGCCTTTCGCTAAGACAGTTCTTGTGGAATTGGCAAGGTGATATTTGGAAGCCCATAGAGGGCTATGGTGAAAAAGGAAATATCCTCAGATGAAATCTGGAAAGAAGCTTTCTGAGATACTGCTTAGTGTTCTGTTAATTCATCTCACAGAGTTACATCTGTATTTCGTGGATCACTTGGCTAGCCTTTTTTCTGTGGAAGCTGAGAACAGATATTTCGGATCCCTTTGAAGACTATAGGGCCAAAGGAAATATCCTCCGATAACTAAGAGAAAGAAGCTTTCTGAGAAACTTCTTTTTGTTCTGTGAAATCATCTCACAGAGTTACAGCTTTCCCCTCAAGAAGCCTTTGGCTAAGATAATTCTTGTGGAATTGGCAAAGTGATATTTGGAAGCCCATAGAGGGCTATGGTGAAAAAGGAAATATCCTCCGATGAAATCTGGAAAGAAGCGTTCTGAGAAACTGCTTAGTGTTCTGTTAATTCATCTCACAGAGTTACATCTGTATTTCGTGGATCTCTTTGCTAGCCTTATTTCTGTGGAATCTGAGAACAGATATTTCGGAACCCTTTGAAGACTATAGGGCCAAAGGAAATATCCTCCGATAACTAAGAGAAAGAAGCTTTCTGAGAAACTTCTTTGTGTTCTGTGAAATGAGCTCGCAGAGTTACAGCTTTCCCCTCAAGAAGCCTTTCGCTAAGACAGTTCTTGTGGAATTGGCAAAGTGATATTTGGAAGCCCATAGAGGGCTATGGTGAAAAAGGAAATATCCTCCGATGAAATCTGGAAAGAAGCTTTCTGAGAAACTGCTTAGTGTTGTGTTAATTCATCTCACAGAGTTACATCTGTATTTCGTGGATCTCTTTGCTAGGCTTATTTCTGTGGAATCAGACAACAGATATTTCGGATCCCTTTGAAGACTATAGGGCCAAAGGAAATATCCTCCGATAACTAAGAGAAAGAAGCTTTCTGAGAAACTTCTTTGTATTCTGTGAAATGAGCTCACAGAGTTACAGCTTTCCCCTCAAGAAACCTTTCGCTAAGACAGTTCTTGTGGAATTGGCAAAGTGATATTTGGAAGCCCATAGAGGGCTACGGTGAAAAAGGAAATATCCTCCGATGAAATCTGGAAAGAAGCTTTCTGAGAAACTGCTTAGTGTTCTGTTAATTCATCTCACAGAGTTACTTCTATATTTCGTGGATCTCTTTGCTCGCCTTATTTCTGTGGAATCTGAGAACAGATATTTCGGATCCCTTTGAAGACTATAGGGCCAAAGGAAATATCCTCCGATAACAAAGAGAAAGAAGCTTTCTGAGAAACTTCTTTGTG
Source organism: Macaca nemestrina (assembly GCF_043159975.1). NCBI lineage: Eukaryota > Metazoa > Chordata > Mammalia > Primates > Cercopithecidae > Macaca > Macaca nemestrina. The sequence goes on along the minus strand of NC_092130.1, from coordinate 132,909,388 downwards.
TTCTGTGAAATCATCTCACAGAGTTACAGCTTTCCCCTCAAGAAGCCTTTCGCTAAGACAGTTCTTGTGGAATTGGCAAGGTGATATTTGGAAGCCCATAGAGGGCTATGGTGAAAAAGGAAATATCCTCAGATGAAATCTGGAAAGAAGCTTTCTGAGATACTGCTTAGTGTTCTGTTAATTCATCTCACAGAGTTACATCTGTATTTCGTGGATCACTTGGCTAGCCTTTTTTCTGTGGAAGCTGAGAACAGATATTTCGGATCCCTTTGAAGACTATAGGGCCAAAGGAAATATCCTCCGATAACTAAGAGAAAGAAGCTTTCTGAGAAACTTCTTTTTGTTCTGTGAAATCATCTCACAGAGTTACAGCTTTCCCCTCAAGAAGCCTTTCGCTAAGACAGTTCTTGTGGAATTGGCAAAGTGATATTTGGAAGCCCATAGAGAGCTATGGTGAAAAAGGAAATATCCTCAGATGAAATCTGGAAAGAAGCTTTCTGAGAAACTGCTTAGTGTTCTCTTAATTCATCTCACAGAGTTACATCTGTATTTCGTGGATCTCTTTGCTAGGCTTATTTCTGTGGAATCTGAATACAGATATTTCGGATCCCTTTGAAGACTATAGGGCCAAAGGAAATATCCTCCGATAATTAAGAGAAAGAAGTTTTCTGAGAAACTTCTTTGTGTTCTGTGAAATCATCTCACAGAGTTACAGCTTTCCCCTCAAGAAGCCTTTCGCTAAGACAGTTCTTGTGGAATTGGCAAAGTGATATTTGGAAGCCCATAGAGGGCTATGGTGAAAAAGGAAATATCCTCCGATGAAATCTGGAAAGAAGCTTTCTGAGAAACTGCTTAGTGTTCTGTTAAGTCATCTCACAGAGTTACATCTGTATTTCGTGGATCACTTGGCTAACCTTATTACTGTGGAATTTGAGAACAGATATTTCGGATCCCTTTGAAGACTATAGGGCCAAAAGAAATACCCTCCGATAACAAAGAGAAAGAAGCTTTCTGAGAAACTTCTTGGTGTTCTGTGAAATCATCTCACAGAGTTACAACTTTCCCCTCAAGAAGCCTTTCACTAAGACAGTTCTTGTGGAATTGGCAAAGTGATATTTGGAAGCCCATACATGGCTACGGTGAAAAAGGAAATATCCTCAGATGAAATCTGGAAAGAAGCTTTATGAGAAACTGCTCAGTGTTCTGTTAATTCATCTCACAGAGTTACATCTGTATTTCGTGGATCTCTTTGCTACGCTTATTTCTGTGGAATCTGAGAACAGATATTTCGGATCCCTTTGAAGACTATAGGGCCAAAGGAAATATCCTCCGATAACAAAGAGAAAGAAGCTTTCTGAGAAACTTCTTTGTGTTCTGTGAAATCATCTCACAGAGTTACAGCTTTCCCCTCAAGAAGCCTTTCGCTAAGACAGTTCTTGTGGAATTGGCAAAGTGATATTTGGAAGCCCATAGAGGGCTATGCTGAAAACGGAAATATCCTCAGATGAAATCTGGAAAGAAGCTTTCTGAGAAACTGCTTAGTGTTCTGTTAATTCATCTCACAGAGTTACATCTGTATTTCGTGGATCTCTTTGCTAGCCTTATTTCTGTGGAATCTGAGAACAGATATTTCGGATCCCTTTGAAGACTATAGGGCCAAAGGAAATATGCTCCGATAACTAAGAGAAAGAAGCTTTCTGAGAAACTTCTTTGTGTTCTGTGAAATCATCTCACAGAGTTACAACTTTCCCCTCAAGAAGCCTTTCGCTAAGACAGTTCTTGTGTAATTGGCAAAGTGATATTTGGAAGCCCATAGAGGGCTATGGTGAAAAAGGAAATATCCTCCGATGAAATCTGGAAAGAAGCTTTCTGAGAAACTGCTTAGTGTTCTGTTAAATCATCTCAGAGAGTGACATCTGTATTTCGTGGATCACTTGGCTAACCTTATTTCTGTGGAATCTGAGAACAGATATTTCGGATCCCTTTGAAGACTATAGGGCCAAAGGAAATATCCTCCGATAACTAAGAGAAAGAAGCTTTCTGAGAAACTTCTTTGTGTTCTGTGAAATCATCTCACAGAGTTACAGCTTTCCCCTCAAGAAGCCTTTCGCTAAGACAGTTCTTGTGGAATTGGCAAAGAGATATTTGGAAGCCCATAGAGGGCTATGGTGAAAAAGGAAATATCCTCAGATGAAATCTGGAAAGAAGCTTTCTGAGAAACTGCTCAGTGTTCTGTTAATTCATCTCACAGAGTTACATCTGTATTTCGTGGATCTCTTTGCTAGGCTTATTTCTGTGGAATCTGAGAACAGATATTTCGGATCCCTTTGAAGACTATAGGGCCAAAGCAAATATCCTCCGATAACAAAGAAAAAGAAGCTTTCTGAGAAACTTCCTTGTGTTCTGTGTAATCATCTCACAGAGTTACAGCTTTCCCCTCAAGAAGCCTTTCGCTAAGACAGTTCTTGTGGAATTGGCAAAGTGATATTTGGAAGCCCATAGAGGGCTATGGTGAAAAAGGAAATATCCTCCGATGAAAACTGGAAAGAAGCTCTGAGAAACTGCTTAGTGTTCTGTTAATTCATCTCACAGAGTTTCATCTATATTTCGTGGATCTCTTTGCTAGCCTTATTTCTGTGGAATCTGAGAACAGATATTTCGGATCCCTTTGAAGACTATAGGGCCAAAGGAAATATCCTCCGATAACTAAGAGAAAGAAGCTTTCTGAGAAACTTGTTTGTGTTCTATGATATTATCTCACAGAGTTACAGCTTTCCCCTCAAGAGGCCTTTCACTAAGACAGTTCTTGTGGAATTGGCAAAGTGATATTTGGAAGCCCATAGAGGGCTATGGTGAAAAAGGAAATATCCTCCGATGAAATCTGGAAAGAAGCTTTCTGAGAAACTGCTTAGTGTTCTGTTAATTCATCTCACAGAGTTACACCTATATTTCGTGGATCTCTTTGCTAGCCTTATTTCTGTGGAATCTGAGAACAGATATTTCGGATCCCTTTGAAGACTATAGGGCCAAAGGAAATATCCTCCGATAACAAAGAGAAAGAAGCTTCTGAGGAACTTCTTTGTGTTCTGTGAAATCATCTCACAGAGTTATAGCTTTCCCCTCAAGAAGCCTTTCGCTAAGACAGTTCTTGTGGAATTGGCAAAGTGATATTTGGAAGCCCATAGAGGGCTATGGTGAAAAAGGAAATATCCTCAGATGAAATCTGGAAAGAAGCTTTCTGAGAAACTGCTTAGTGTTCTGTTAATTCATCTCACAGAGTTACATCTGTATTTCGTGGATCTCTTTGCTAGCCTTATTTCTGTGGAATCTGACAACAGATATTTCGGATCCCTTTGAAGACTATAGGGCCAAAGGAAATATCCTCCGATAACTAAGAGAAAGAAGCTTTCTGAGAAACTTCTTTGTGTTCTGTGAAATGAGCTCACAGAGTTACAGCTTTCCCCACAAGAGCCTGTCGCTAAGACAGTTCTTGTGGAATTGGCCAAGTGATATTTGGAAGCACATAGAGGGCTATGGTGAAAAAGGAAATATCCTCCGATGAAATCTGGAAAGAAGCTTTCTGAGAAACTGCTTAGTGTTCTGTTAATTCATCTCACTGAGTTACATCTGTATTTCGTGGATCTCTTTGCTAGGCTTATTTCTGTGGAATCTGACAACAGATATTTCGGATCCCTTTGAGGACTATAGGGCCAAAGGAAACATCCTCCGATAACTAAGAGAAATAAGCTTTCTGAGAAACTTCTCTGCATTCTGTGAAATGAGCTCACAGAGTTACAGCTTTCCCCTCAAGAAGCCTTTCGCTAAGACTGTTCTTGTGGAATTGGCAAAGTGATATTTGGAAGCCCATACAGGGTTATGGTGAAAAAGGAAATATCCTCAGATGAAATCTGGAAAGAAGCTTTCTGAGAAACTGCTCAGTGTTCTGTTAATTCATCTCACAGAGTTACATCTGTATTTCGTGGATCTCTTTGCTAGGCTTATTTCTGTGGAATCTGAGAACAGATATTTCGGATCCCTTTGAAGACTATAGGGCCAAAGGAAATATCCTCCGATAACAAAGAAAAAGAAGCTTTCTGAGAAACTTCTTTGTGTTCTGTGAAATCATCTCACAGAGTTACAGCTTTCCCCTCAAGAAGCCTTTCGCTAAGACAGTTCTTGTGGAATTGGCAAAGTGATATTTGGAAGCCCATAGAGGGCTATGGTGAAAAAGGAAATATCCTCTGATGAAATCTGGAAAGAAGCTTTCTGAGAAACTGCTTAGTGTTCTGTTAATTCATCTCACAGAGTTACATCTGTATTTCGTGGATCTCTTTGCTAGCCTTATTTCTGTGGAATCTGAGAACAGATATTTCGGATCCCTTTGAAGACTATAGGGCCAAAGGAAATATCCTCCGATAACTAAGAGAAAGAAGCTTTCTGAGAAACTTCTTTGTGTTCTGTGAAATGAGCTCACAGAGTTACAGCTTTCCCCTCAAGAGCCTGTCGCTAAGACAGTTCTTGTGGAATTGGCCAAGTGATATTTGGAAGCACATAGAGGGCTATGGTGAAAAAGGAAATATCCTCCGATGAAATCTGGAAAGAAGCTTTCTGAGAAACTGCTTAGTGTTCTGTTAATTCATCTCACAGAGTTACATCTGTATTTCGTGGATCTCTTTGCTAGGCTTATTTCTGTGGAATCTGAGAACAGATATTTCGGATCCCTTTGAAGACTATAGGGCCAAAGGAAATATCCTCCGATAACTAAGAGAAAGAAGCTTTCTGAGAAACTTCTCTGCATTCTGTGAAATGAGCTCACAGAGTTACAGCTTTCCCCTCAAGAAGCCTTTCGCTAAGATAGTTCTTGTGGAATTGGCAAAGTGATATTTGGAAGCCCATAGAGGGCTACGGTGAAAAAGGAAATATCCTCAGATGAAATCTGGAAAGAAGCTTTCTGAGAAACTGCTTAGTGTTCTGTTAATTCATCTCACAGAGTTACATCTGTATTTCGTGGATCTCTTTGCTAGCCTTATTTCTGTGGAATCTGAGAACAGATATTTCGGATCCCTTTGAAGACTATAGGGCCAAAGGAAATATGCTCCGATAACTAAGAGAAAGAAGCTTTCTGAGAAACTTCTTTGTGTTCTGTGAAATCATCTCACAGAGTTACAACTTTCCCCTCAAGAAGCCTTTCGCTAAGACAGTTCTTGTGTAATTGGCAAAGTGATATTTGGAAGCCCATAGAGGGCTATGGTGAAAAAGGAAATATCCTCCGATGAAATCTGGAAAGAAGCTTTCTGAGAAACTGCTTAGTGTTCTGTTAAATCATCTCAGAGACTGACATCTGTATTTCGTGGATCACTTGGCTAACCTTATTTCTGTGGAATCTGAGAACCGATATTTCGGATCCCTTTGAAGACTATAGGGCCAAAGGAAATATCCTCCGATAACTAAGAGAAAGAAGCTTTCTGAGAAACTTCTTTGTGTTCTGTGAAATCATCTCACAGAGTTACAGCTTTCCCCTCAAGAAGCCTTTCGCTAAGACAGTTCTTGTGGAATTGGCAAAGAGATATTTGGAAGCCCATAGAGGGCTATGGTGAAAAAGGAAATATCCTCAGATGAAATCTGGAAAGAAGCTTTCTGAGAAACTGCTCAGTGTTCTGTTAATTCATCTCACAGAGTTACATCTGTATTTCGTGGATCTCTTTGCTAGGCTTATTTCTGTGGAATCTGAGAACAGATATTTCGGATCCCTTTGAAGACTATAGGGCCAAAGGAAATATCCTCCGATAACAAAGAAAAAGAAGCTTTCTGAGAAACTTCCTTGTGTTCTGTGAAATCATCTCACAGAGTTACAGCTTTCCCCTCAAGAAGCCTTTCGCTAAGACAGTTCTTGTGGAATTGGCAAAGTGATATTTGGAAGCCCATAGAGGGCTATGGTGAAAAAGGAAATATCCTCCGATGAAAACTGGAAAGAAGCTCTGAGAAACTGCTTAGTGTTCTGTTAATTCATCTCACAGAGTTACATCTATATTTCGTGGATCTCTTTGCTAGCCTTATTTCTGTGGAATCTGAGAACAGATATTTCGGATCCCTTTGAAGACTATAGGGCCAAAGGAAATATCCTCCGATAACTAAGAGAAAGAAGCTTTCTGAGAAACTTGTTTGTGTTCTATGAAATTATCTCACAGAGTTACAGCTTTCCCCTCAAGAGGCCTTTCACTAAGACAGTTCTTGTGGAATTGGCAAAGTGATATTTGGAAGCCCATAGAGGGCTATGGTGAAAAAGGAAATATCCTCCGATGAAATCTGGAAAGAAGCTTTCTGAGAAACTGCTTAGTGTTCTGTTAATTCATCTCACAGAGTTACACCTATATTTCGTGGATCTCTTTGCTAGCCTTATTTCTGTGGAATCTGAGAACAGATATTTCGGATCCCTTTGAAGACTATAGGGCCAAAGGAAATATCCTCCGATAACTAAGAGAAAGAAGCTTCTGAGGAACTTCTTTGTGTTCTGTGAAATCATCTCACAGAGTTATAGCTTTCCCCTCAAGAAGCCTTTCGCTAAGACAGTTCTTGTGGAATTGGCAAAGTGATATTTGGAAGCCCATAGAGGGCTATGGTGAAAAAGGAAATATCCTCAGATGAAATCTGGAAAGAAGCTTTCTGAGAAACTGCTTAGTGTTCTGTTAATTCATCTCACAGAGTTACATCTGTATTTCGTGGATCTCTTTGCTAGCCTTATTTCTGTGGAATCTGAGAACAGATATTTCGGATCCCTTTGAAGACTATAGGGCCAAAGGAAATATCCTCCGATAACTAAGAGAAAGAAGCTTTCTGAGAAACTTCTTTGTGTTCTGTGAAATGAGCTCACAGAGTTACAGCTTTCCCCACAAGAGCCTGTCGCTAAGACAGTTCTTGTGGAATTGGCCAAGTGATATTTGGAAGCACATAGAGGGCTATGGTGAAAAAGGAAATATCCTCCGATGAAATCTGGAAAGAAGCTTTCTGAGAAACTGCTTAGTATTCTGTTAATTCATCTCACTGAGTTACATCTGTATTTCGTGGATCTCTTTGCTAGGCTTATTTCTGTGGAATCTGACAACAGATATTTCGGATCCCTTTGAAGACTATAGGGCCAAAGGAAACATCCTCCGATAACTAAGAGAAATAAGCTTTCTGAGAAACTTCTCTGCATTCTGTGAAATGAGCTCACAGAGTTACAGCTTTCCCCTCAAGAAGCCTTTCGCTAAGACTGTTCTTGTGGAATTGGCAAAGTGATATTTGGAAGCCCATACAGGGTTATGGTGAAAAAGGAAATATCCTCAGATGAAATCTGGAAAGAAGCTTTCTGAGAAACTGCTCAGTGTTCTGTTAATTCATCTCACAGAGTTACATCTGTATTTCGTGGATCTCTTTGCTAGGCTTATTTCTGTGGAATCTGAGAACAGATATTTCGGATCCCTTTGAAGACTATAGGGCCAAAGGAAATATCCTCCGATAACAAAGAAAAAGAAGCTTTCTGAGAAACTTCTTTGTGTTCTGTGAAATCATCTCACAGAGTTACAGCTTTCCCCTCAAGAAGCCTTTCGCTAAGACAGTTCTTGTGGAATTGACAAAGTGATATTTGGAAGCCCATAGAGGGCTATGGTGAAAAAGGAAATATCCTCTGATGAAATCTGGAAAGAAGCTTTCTGAGAAACTGCTTAGTGTTCTGTTAATTCATCTCACAGAGTTACATCTGTATTTCGTGGATCTCTTTGCTAGCCTTATTTCTGTGGAATCTGAGAACAGATATTTCGGATCCCTTTGAAGACTATAGGGCCAAAGGAAATATCCTCCGATAACTAAGAGAAAGAAGCTTTCTGAGAAACTTCTTTGTGTTCTGTGAAATGAGCTCACAGAGTTACAGCTTTCCCCTCAAGAGCCTGTCGCTAAGACAGTTCTTGTGGAATTGGCCAAGTGATATTTGGAAGCACATAGAGGGCTATGGTGAAAAAGGAAATATCCTCCGATGAAATCTGGAAAGAAGCTTTCTGAGAAACTGCTTAGTGTTCTGTTAATTCATCTCACAGAGTTACATCTGTATTTCGTGGATCTCTTTGCTAGGCTTATTTCTGTGGAATCTGAGAACAGATATTTCGGATCCCTTTGAAGACTATAGGGCCAAAGGAAATATCCTCCGATAACTAAGAGAAAGAAGCTTTCTGAGAAACTTCTTTGTGTTCTGTGAAATCATCTCACAGAGTTACAGCTTTCCCCTCAAGTCGCCTTTCACTAAGACAGTTCTTGTGGAATTGGCAAAGTGATATTTGGAAGCCCATAGAGGGCTATGGTGAAAAAGGAAATATCCTCAGATGAAATCTGGAAAGAAGCTTTCTGAGAAACTGCTTAGTGTTCTGATAATTCATCTCACAGAGTTACATCTGTATTTCGTGGATCTCTTTGCTAGCCTTATTTCTGTGGAATCTGACAACAGATATTTCGGATCCCTTTGAAGACTATAGGGCCAAAGGAAATATCCTCCGATAATTAAGAGAAAGAAGCTTTCTGAGAAACTTCTTTGTGTTCTGTGAAATCATCTCACAGAGTTACAGCTTTCCCCTCAAGAAGCCTTACGCTAAGACAGTTCTTGTGGAATTGGCAAAGTGATATTTGGAAGCCCATAGAGGGCTATGGTGAAAAAGGAAATATCCTCCGATGAAATCTGGAAAGAAGCTTTCTGAGAAACTGCTTAGTGTTCTGTTAATTCATCTCACAGGGTTACATCTGTATTTCTTGGATCACTTGGCTAACCTTATTTCTGTGGAATCTGAGAACAGATATTTCGGATCACTTTGAAGACTATAGGGCCAAAGTAAATATCCTCCGATAACAAAGAGAAAGAAGCTTTCTGAGAAACTTCTTTGTGTTCTGTGAAATCATCTCACAGAGTTACAGCTTTCCCCTCAAGAAGCCTTTCGCTAAGACAGTTCTTGTGCAATTGGTAAAGTGATATTTGGAAGCCCATAGAGGGCTATGGTGAAAAAGGAAATATCCTCAGATGAATTCTGGAAAGAAGCTTTCTGAGAAACTGCTTAGTGTTCTGTTAATTCATCTCACAGAGTTACATCTATATTTCGTGGATCTCTTTGCTAGCCTTATTTCTGTGGAATCTGAGAACAGATATTTCGGATCCCTTTGAAGACTATAGGGCCAAAGGAAATATCCTCCGATAACTAAGAGAAAGAAGCTTTCTGAGAAACTTCTTTGTGTTCTGTGAAATGAGCTCACAGAGTTACAGCATTCCCCTCAAGAGCCTGTCGCTAAGACAGTTCTTGTGGAATTGGCCAAGTGATATTTGGAAGCCCATAGAGGGCTACGGTGAAAATGGAAATATCCTCCGATGAAATCTGGAAAGAAGCTTTCTGAGAAACTGCTTAATGTTCTGTTAATTCATCTCACAGAGTTACATCTGTATTTCGTGGATCTCTTTGCTAGGCTTATTTCTGTGGAATCTGACAACAGATATTTCGGATCCCTTTGAAGACTATAGGGCCAAAGGAAATATCCTCCGATAACTAAGAGAAAGAAGCTTTCTGAGAAACTTCTTTGTGTTCTGTGAAATGAGCTCACAGAGTTACAGCTTTCCCCTCAAGAAGCCTTTCGCTAAGACAGTTCTTGTGGAATTGGCAAAGTGATATTTGGAAGCCCATAGAGGGCTACGGTGAAAAAGGAAATATCCTCCGATGAAATCTGGAAAGAAGCTTTCTGAGAAACTGCTTACTGTTCTGTTAATTCATCTCACAGGGTTACTTCTATATTTCGTGGATCTCTTTGCTCGCCTTATTTCTGTGGAATCTGAGAACAGATATTTCGGATCCCTTTGAAGACTAGAGGGCCAAAGGAAATATCCTCCGATAACAAAGAGACAGAAGCTTTCTGAGAAACTTCTTTGTGTTCTGTGAAAGCATCTCACAGAGTTACAGCTTTCCCCTCCAGAAGCCTTTCGCTAAGACAGTTCTTGTGGAATTGGCAAAGTGATATTTGGAAGCCCATAGAGGGCTATGGTGAAAAAGGAAATATCCTCAGATGAAATCTGGAAAGAAGCTTTCTGAGAAACGTCTTAGTGTTCTGATAATTCATCTCACAGAGTTACATCTGTATTTCGTGGATCTCTTTTCTAGCTTTATTTCTGTGGAATCTGACAACAGATATTTCGGATCGCTTTGAAGACTATAGGGCCAAAGGAAATATCCTCCGATAATTAAGAGAAAGAAGCTTTCTGAGAAACTTCTTTTTGTTCTGTGAAATCATCTCACAGAGTTACAGCTTTCCCCTCAAGAAGCCTTTCGCTAAGACAGTTCTTGTGGAATTGGCAAAGTGATATTTGGAAGCCCATAGAGGGCTATGGTGAAAAAGGAAATATCCTCCGATGAAATCTGGAAAGAAGCTTTCTGAGAAACTGCTTAGTGTTCTGTTAATTCATCTCACAGAGTTACATCTGTATTTCGTGGATCTCTTTGCTAGCCTTATTTCTGTGGAATCTGAGAACAGAAATTTCGGATCCCTTTGAAGACTATAGGGCCAAAGGAAATATCCTCCGATAACTAAGAGAAAGAAGCTTTCTTAGAAACTTCTTTGTGTTCTGTGAAATCATCTCACAGAGTTACAGCTTTCCCCTCAAGAAGCCTTTCGCTAAGACAGTTCTTGTGGAATTGGCAAAGTGATATTTGGAAGCCCATAGAGGGCTATGGTGAAAAAGGAAATATCCTCTGATGAAATCTGGAAAGAAGCTTTCTGAGAAACTGCTTAGTGTCCTGTTAATTCATCTCACAGAGTTACATCTATATTTCGTGGATCTCTTTGCTAGCCTTATTTCTGTGGAATCTGAGAACAGATATTTCGGATCCCTTTGAAGACTATAGGGCCAAAGGAAATATCCTCCGATAACTAAGAGAAAGAAGCTTTCTGAGAAACCTCTTTGTGTTCTGTGAAATCATCTCACAGAGTTACAGCTTTCCCCTCAAGAAGCCTTTCGCTAAGACAGTTCTTGTGGAATTGGCAAGGTGATATTTGGAAGCCCATAGAGGGCTATAGTGAAAAAGGAAATATCCTCAGATGAAATCTGGAAAGAAGCTTTCTGAGAAACTGCTTAGTGTTCTGTTAATTCATCTCACAGAGTTACATCTATATTTCGTGGATCTCTTTGCTAGCCTTATTTCTGTGGAATCTGAGAACAGATATTTCGGATCCCTTTGAAGACTATAGGGCCGAAGGAAATATCCTCCGATAACAAAGAGAAAGAAGCTTTCTGAGAAACTTCTTTGTGTTCTGTGAAATCATCTCACAGAGTTACAGCTTTCCCTCAAGAAGCCTTTCGCTAAGACAGTTCTTGTGGAATTGGCAAAGTGATATTTGGAAGCCCATAGAGGGCTATGGTGAAAAAGGAAATATCCTCAGATGAAATCTGGAAAGAAGCTTTCTGAGAAACTGCTTAGTGTTCTGTTAATTCATCTCACAGAGTTACATCTGTATTTCGTGGATCTCTTTGCTAGCCTTATTTCTGGGGAATCTGAAAACAGATATTTCGGATCCCTTTGAAGACTATAGGGCCAAAGGAAATATCCTCCGATAACTAAGAGAAAGAAGCTTTCTTAGAAACTTCTTTGTGTTCTGTGAAATCATCTCACAGAGTTACAGCTTTCCCCTCAAGAAGCCTTTCGCTAAGACAGTTCTTGTGGAATTGGCAAAGTGATATTTGGAAGCCCATAGAGGGCTATGGTGAAAAAGGAAATATCCTCCGATGAAATCTGGAAAGAAGCTTTCTGAGAAACTGCTTAGTGTTCTGTTAATTCATCACACAGAGTTACATCTGTATTTCCTGGATCTCTTTGCTAGCCTTATTTCTGTGGAATCTGAGAACAGATATTTCGGATCCCTTTGAAGACTATAGGGCCAAAGGAAATATCCTCCGATAACTAAGAGAAAGAAGCTTTCTGAGAAACCTCTTTGTGTTCTGTGAAATCATCTCACAGAGTTACAGCTTTCCCCTCAAGAAGCCTTTCGCTAAGACAGTTCTTGTGGAATTGGCAAAGTGATATTGGAAGGCCATAGAGGGCTATAGTGAAAAAGGAAATATCCTCAGATGAAATCTGGAAGGAAGCTTTCTGAGAAACTGCTTAGTGTTCTCTTAATTCATCTCACAGAGTTACATCTATATTTCGTGGATCTCTTTGCTCGCCTTATTTCTGTGGAATCTGAGAACAGATATTTCGGATCCCTTTGAAGACTATAGGGCCAAAGGAAATATCCTCCGATAACAAAGAGAGAAGCTTTCTGAGAAACTTCTTTGTGTTCTGTGAAATCATCTCACAGAGTTACAGCTTTCCATCTAGAAGCCTTTCGCTAAGACAGTTCTTGTGGAATTGGCAAAGTGATATTTGGAAGCCCATAGAGGGCTATGGTGAAAAAGGAATTATCCTCAGATGAAATCTGAAAAGAAGCTTTCTGAGAAACTGCTTAGTGTTCTGTTAATTCATCTCACAGAGTTACCTCTGTATTTCGTGGATCTCTTTGCTAGACTTATTTCTGTGGAATCTGAGAACAGATATTTCGGATCCCTTTGAAGACTATAGGGCCAAAGGAAATATAATCCGATAACAAAGAGAAAGAAGTTTTGTAAGAAATTTCTTTGTGTTCTATGTAATCAACTCACAGAGTTACAGCTTTCCCCTCAAGAAGCCTTTCGCTAAGACAGTTCTTGTGGAATTGGCAAAGTGATATTTGGAAGCCCATAGAGGGCTACGGTGAAAAAGGAAATATCCTCCGATGAAATCTGGAAAGAAGCTTTCTGATAAAATGCTTAGTGTTCTTTTTATTCATCTCACAGAGTTACTTTTGTATTTCGTGGATCACTTGGGTTGCCTTATTTCTGTGGAATCTGAGAACAGATATTTCGGATCCCTTTGAAGACTATAGGGCCAAAGGAAATATCCTCCGATAACTAAGAGAAAGAAGCTTTCTGAGAAACTTCTCTGTGTTCTGTGAAATCATCTCACAGAGTTACAGGTTTCTCCTCAAGAAGCCTTTCGCTAAGACAGTTCTTGTGGAATTGGCAAAGTGATATTTGGAAGCCCATAGAGGGCTATGTTGAAAAAGGAAATATCCTCAGATGAAATCTGGAAAGAAGCTTTCTGAGAAACTGCTTAGTGTTCTGTTAATTCATCTCACAGAGTTACATCTGTATTTCGTGGATCTCTTTGCTAGCCTCATTTCTGTGGAATCTGAAAACAGATATTTCGGATCCCTTTGAAGACTATAGGGCCAAAGGAAATATCCTCCGATAACTAAGAGAAAGAAGCTTTCTGAGAAACTTCTTTGTGTTCTGTGAAATCATCTCACAGAGTTACAGCTTTCCCCTCAAGAGGCCTTTCGCTAAGACAGTTCTTGTGGAATTGGCAAAGTGATATTTGGAAGCCCATAGAGGGTTATGATGAAAAAGGAAATATCCTCCGATAACTAAGAGAAAGAAGCTTTCTGAGAAACTTCTTTGTGTTCTGTGAAATCATCTCAGAGAGTTACAGCTTTCCCCTCAAGAAGCCTGTCGCTAAGACATTTCTTGTGGAATTGGCAAAGTGATATTTGGAAGCCCATAGAGGGCTATGGTGAAAAAGGAAATATCCTCCGATGAAATCTGGAAAGAAGCTTTCTGAGAAACTGCTTAGTGTTCTGTTAATTCATCTCACAGAGTTACATCTATATTTCGTGGATATCTTTGCTAGCCTTATTTCTGTGGAATCTGAGAACAGATATTTCGGATCCCTTTGAAGACTATAGGGCCAAAGGAAATATCCTCCGAAAACTATGAGTAAGAAGCTTTCTGAGAAACTTCTTTGTGTTCTGTGAAATGAGCTCACAGAGTTACAGCTTTCCCCTCAAGAAGCCTTTCGCTAAGACAGTTCTTGTGGAATTGGCAAAGTGATATTTGGAAGCCCATAGAGGGCTATGGTGAAAAAGGAAATATCCTCAGATGAAATCTGGAAAGAAGCTTTCTGAGAAACTGCTTAGTGTTCTGTTAATTCATCTCACAGAGTTACATCTGTATTTCGTGGATCTCTTTGCTAGCCTTATTTCTGTGGAATCTGAGAACAGATATTTCAGATCCCTTTGAAGACTATAGGGCCAAAGGAAATGTCCTCCGATAACAAAGAGAAAGAAGCTTTGTGAGAAACTTCTTTGTGTTCTGTGAAATGAGCTCACAGAGTTACAGCTTTCCCCTCAAGAAGCCTTTCGCTAAGACATCTCTTGTGGAATTGGCCAAGTGATATTTGGAAGCCCATAGAGGGCTATGGTGAAAAAGGAAATATCCTCCGATGAAATCTGGAAAGAAGCTTTCTGAGAAACTGCTCTGTGACGTGTGACATCCACTCACAGAGTTAGATCTGTATTTCGTTGATCTCTTTGCTAGCCTTATTTCTGTGGAATCTGAGAACAGATGTTTCGGATCCCTTTGAAGACTATAGGGCCAAAGGAAATATCCTCCGATAACAAAGAGAAAGAAGCTTTCTGAGAAACTTCTTTGTGTTCTGTGAAATCATCTCACAGAGTGACAGCTTTCCCTCAAGAAGCCTTTCGCTAAGACAGTTCTTGTGGAATTGGCAAAGTGATATTTGGAAGCCCATAGAGGGCTATGGTGAAAAGGGAAATATCCTCAGATGAAATCTGGAAAGAAGCTTTCTGAGAAACTGCTTAGTGTTCTGTTAATTCATCTCACAGAGTTACATCTGTATTTCGTGGATCTCTTTGCTAGGCTTATTTCTTTGGAATCTGAGAACAGATATTTCGGATCCCTTTGAAGACTATAGGCCGAAAGGAAATATCCTCCGATAACTAAGAGAAAGAAGCTTTCTGAGAAACTTCTTTGTGTTCTGTGAAATCATCTCACAGAGTTACAGCTTTCCCCTCAAGAAGCCTGTCGCTAAGACATTTCTTGTGGAATTGGCAAAGTGATATTTGGAAGCCCATAGAGGGCTATGGTGAAAAAGGAAATATCCTCCGATGAAATCTGGAAAGGAGCTTTCTGAGAAACTGCTTAGTGTTCTGTTAATTCATCTCACAGAGTTACTTCTATATTTCGTGGATCTCTTTGCTAGCCTTATTTCTGTGGAATCTGAGAACAGATATTTCGGATCCCTTTGAAGACTATAGGGCCAAAGGAAATATCCTCCGAAAACTAAGAGAAAGAAGCTTTCTGAGAAACTTATTTGTGTTCTGTGAAATGAGCTCACAGAGTTACAGCTTTCCCCTCAAGAAGCCTTTCGCTAAGACAGTTCTTGTGGAATTGGCAAAGTGATATTTGGAAGCCCATAGAGGGCTATGGTGAAAAAGGAAATATCCTCAGATGAAATCTGGAAAGAAGCTTTCTGAGAAACTGCTTAGTGTTCTGTTAATTCATCTCACAGAGTTACATCTATATTTCGTGGATCTCTTTGCTAGGCTTATTTCTGTGGAATCTGAGAACAGATATTTCGGATCACTCTGAAGACTATAGGGCCAAAGGAAATATCCTCCGATAACTAAGAGAAAGAAGCTTTCTGAGAAACTTCTTTGTGTTCTGTGAAATCATCTCAGAGAGTTACAGCTTTCCCCTCAATAAGCCTTTCGCTAAGACATTTCTTGTGGAATTGGCAAAGTGATATTTGGAAGCCCATAGAGGGCTATGGTGAAAAAGGAAATATCCTCCAATGAAATCTGGAAAGAAGCTTTCTGAGACTGCTTAGTGTTCTGTTAATTCATCTCACAGAGTTACTTCTATATTTCGTGGATCTCTTTGCTAGCCCTATTTCTGTGGAATCTGAGAACAGATATTTCGGATCCCTTTGAAGACTATAGGGCAAAAGGAAATATCCTCTGATAACAAAGAGAAAGAAGCTTTCTGAGAAACTTCTTTGTGTTCTCTGAAATCATCTCACAGAGTTACAGCTTTCCCCTCAAGAAGCCTTTCGCTAAGACAGTTCTTGTGGAATTGGCAAAGTGATATTTGGAAGCCCATAGAGGGCTATGGTGAAAAACGAATTATCCTCCGATGAAATATGGAAAGAAGCTTTCTGAGAAACTGCTTAGTGTTTTGTTAATTCATCTCACAGAGTTACATCTATATTTCGTGGATCTCTTTGCTAGCCTTATTTCTGTGGAATCTGAGAACAGATATTTCGGATCCCTTTGAAGACTATAGGGCCAAAGGAAATATCCTCCGAAAACTAAGAGAAAGAAGCTTTCTGAGAAACTTCTTTGTGTTCTGTGAAATGAGCTCACAGAGTTACAGCTTTCCCCTCAAGAAGCCTTTCGCTAAGACAGTTCTTGTGGAATTGGCCAAGTGATATTTGGAAGCCCATAGAGGGCTCTGGTGAAAAAGGAAATATCCTCAGATGAAATCTGGAAAGAAGCTTTCTGAGAAACTGCTTAGTGTTCTGTTAATTCATCTCACAGAGTTACATGAGTATTTCGTGTATCTCTTTGCTAGCCTTATTTCTGTGGAATCTGAGAACAGATATTTCGGATCCCTTTGCAGACTATAGGGCCAAAGGAAATATCCTCCGATAACAAAGAGAAAGAAGCTTTGTGAGAAATTTCTTTGTGTTCTATGTAATCATCTAACAGAGTTACAGCTTTCCCCTCAAGAAGCCTTTCGGTAGGACAGTTCTTGTGGAATTGGCAAAGTGATATTTGGATGCCCATAGAGGGCTATGGTGAAAAAGGAAATGTCCTCAGATGAAATCTGGAAAGAAGCTTTCTGAGAAACTGCTCTGTGATGTGTGACTTCCACTCACAGAGTTACATCTGTATTTCGTTGATCTCTTCGCTAGCCTTATTTCTGTGGAATCTGAGAACAGATATTTCGGATCCCTTTGAAGACTATAGGGCCAAAGGAAATATCCTCCGAAAACTATGAGTAAGAAGCTATCTGAGAAACTTCTTTGTGTTCTGTGAAATGAGCTCACAGAGTTACAGCTTTCCCCTCAAGAAGCCTTTCGCTAAGACAGTTCTTGTGGAATTGGGAAAGTGATATTTGGAAGCCCATAGAGGGCTATGGTGAAAAAGGAAATATCCTCAGATGAAATCTGGAAAGAAGCTTTCTGAGAAACTGCTTAGTGTTCTGTTAATTCATCTCACAGAGTTACATCTGTATTTCGTGGATATCTTTGCTAGCCTTATTTCTGTGGAATCTGAGAACAGATATTTCAGATCCCTTTCAAGACTATAGGGCCAAAGGAAATGTCCTCCGATAACAAAGAGAAAGAAGCTTTGTGAGAAACTTCTTTGTGTTCTGTGAAATCATCTCACAGAGTTACAGCTTTCCCCTCAAGAAGCCTTTCGCTAAGACAGTTCTTGTGGAATTGGCAAAGTGATATTTGGAAGCCCATAGAGGGCTATGGTGAAAAAGAAAATATCCTCACATGAAATCTGGAAGGAAGCTTTCTGAGAAACTGCTTAGTGTTCTGTTAATTCATCTCACAGAGTTACATCTGTATTTCGTGGATCACTTGGCTAGCCTTATTTCTGTGGAATCTGAGAACAGATATTTCGGATCCCTTTGAAGACTATAGGGCCAAAGGAAATATCCTCCGATATCTAAGAGAAAGAAGCTTTCTGAGAAACTTCTTTATGTTCTGTGAAATCATCTCACAGAGTTACAGCTTTCCCCTCAAGAAGCCTTTCGCTAAGACAGTTCTTGTGGAATTGGCAAAGTGATATTTGGAAGCCCATAGAGGGCTATGGTGAAAAAGGAAATATCCTCTGATGAAATCTGGAAAGAAGCTTTCTGAGAAACTGCTCAGTGTTCTGTTAATTCATCTCACAGAGTTATATCTGAATTTCGTGGATCTCTTTGCTAGGCTTATTTCTGTGGAATCTGAGAACAGATATTTCAGATCCCTTTGAAGACTATAGGGCCAAAGGAAATATCCTCCGATAACAAAGAAAAAGAAGCTTTCTGAGAAACTTCTTTGTTTTCTGTGAAATCATCTCACAGAGTTACAGCTTTCCCCTCAAGAAGCCTTTCGCTAAGACAGTTCTTGTGGAATTGGCAAAGTGATATTTGGAAGCCCATAGAGGGCTATGGTGAAAAAGGAAATATCCTCAGATGAAATCTGGAAAGAAGCTTTCTGAGAAACTGCTTAGTGTTCTGTTAATTCATCTCACAGAGTTACATCTGTATTTCGTGGATCTCTTTGCTAGCCTTATTTCTGTGGAATCTGAGAACAGATATTTCGGATCCCTTTGAAGACTATAGGGCCAAAGGAAATATCCTCCGATAACTAAGAGAAAGAAGTTTTCTGAGAAACTTCTTTGTGTTCTGTGAAATCATCTCACAGAGTTACAGCTTTCCCCTCAAGAAGCCTTTCGCTAAGACAGTTCTTGTGGAATTGGCAAAGTGATATTTGGAAGCCCATAGAGGGCTACGGTGAAAAAGGAAATATCCTCAGATGAAATCTGGAAAGAAGCTCTCTGAGAAACTGCTTAGTGTTCTCTTAATTCATCTCACAGAGTTACATCTTTATTTCGTGGATCTCTTTGCTCGCCTTATTTCTGTAGAATCTGAAAACAGATATTTCGGATCCCTTTGAAGACTATAGGGCCAAAGGAAATATCCTCCGATAACTAAGAGAAAGAAGCTTTCTGAGAAACTTCTTTGTGTTCTGTGAAATCATCTCAGAGAGTTACAGCATTCCCCTCAAGAAGCCTGTCGCTAAGACATTTCTTGTGGAATTGGCAAAGTGATATTTGGAAGCCCATAGAGGGCTATGGTGAAAAAGGAAATATCCTCCGATGAAATCTGGAAAGAAGCTTTCTGAGAAACTGCTTAGTGTTCTGTTAATTCATCTCACAGAGTTACTTCTATATTTCGTGGATCTCTTTGCTAGCCTTATTTCTGTGGAATCTGAGAACAGATATTTCGGATCCCTTTGAAGACTATAGGGCCAAAGGAAATGTCCTCCGATAACAAAGAGAAAGAAGCTTTCTGAGAAACTTCTTTGTGTTCTGTGAAATCATCTCACAGAGTTACAGCTTTCCCCTCAAGAAGCCTTTCGCTAAGACAGTTCTTGTGGAATTGGCAAAGTGATATTTGGAAGCCCATAGAGGGCTATGGTGAATAAGAAAATATCCTCACATGAAATCTGGAAAGAAGCTTTCTGAGAAACTGCTTAGTGTTCTGTTAATTCATCTCACAGAGTTACATCTGTATTTCGTGGATCACTTGGCTAGCCTTATTTCTGTGGAATCTGAGAACAGATATTTCGGATCCCTTTGAAGACTATAGGGCCAAAGGAAATATCCTCCGATAACTAAGAGAAAGAAGCTTTCTGAGAAACTTCTTTGTGTTCTGTGAAATCATCTCACAGAGTTACAGCTTTCCCCTCAAGAAGCCTTTCGCTAAGACAGTTCTTGTGGAATTGGCAAAGTGATATTTGGAAGCCCATAGAGGGCTATGGTGAAAAAGGAAATATCCTCTGATGAAATCTGGAAGGAAGCTTTCTGAGAAACTGCTCAGTGTTCTGTTAATTCATCTCACAGAGTTATATCTGAATTTCGTGGATCTCTTTGCTAGGCTTATTTCTGTGGAATCTGAGAACAGATATTTCAGATCCCTTTGAAGACTATAGGGCCAAAGGAAATATCCTCCGATAACAAAGAAAAAGAAGCTTTCTGAGAAACTTCTTTGTTTTCTGTGAAATCATCTCACAGAGTTACAGCTTTCCCCTCAAGAAGCCTTTCGCTAAGACAGTTCTTGTGGAATTGGCAAAGTGATATTTGGAAGCCCATAGAGGGCTACGGTGATAAAGGAAATATCCTCAGATGAAATCTGGAAAGAAGCCCTCTGAGAAACTGCTTAGTGTTCTCTTAATTCATCTCACAGAGTTACATCTTTATTTCGTGGATCTCTTTGCTCGCCTTATTTCTGTGGAATCTGAGAACAGATATTTCGGATCCCTTTGAAGACTATAGGGCCAAAGGAAATATCCTCCGATAACTAAGAGAAAGAAGCTTTCTGAGAAACATCTTTGTGTTCTGTGAAATCACCTCAGAGAGTTACAGCTTTCCCCTCAAGAAGCCTGTCGCTCAGACATTTCTTGTGGAATTGGCAAAGTGATATTTGGAAGCCCATAGAGGGCTATGGTGAAAAAGGAAATATCCTCCGATGAAATCTGGAAAGAAGCTTTCTGAGAAACTGCTTAGTGTTCTGTTAATTCATCTCACAGAGTTACTTCTATATTTCGTGGATCTCTTTGCTAGCCTTATTTCTGTGGAATCTGAGAACAGATATTTCGGATCCCTTTGAAGACTATAGGGCCAAAGGAAATATCCTCCGATAACAAAGAGAAAGAAGCTTTCTGAGAAACTTCTTTGTGTTCTCTGAAATCATCTCACAGAGTTACAGCTTTCCCCTCAAGAAGCCTTTCGCTAAGACAGTTCTTGTGGAATTGGCAAAGTGATATTTGGAAGCCCATAGAGGGCTATGGTGAAAAAGGAAATATCCTCCGATGAAATATCGAAAGAAGCTTTCTGAGAAACTGCTTAGTGTTCTGTTAATTCATCTCACAGAGTTACATCTATATTTCGTGGATATCTTTGCTAGCCTTATTTCTGTGGAATCTGAGAACAGATATTTCGGATCCCTTTGAAGACTATAGGGCCAAAGGAAATATCCTCCGAAAACTATGAGTAAGAAGCTTTCTGAGAAACTTCTTTGTGTTCTGTGAAATGAGCTCACAGAGTTACAGCTTTCCCCTCAAGAAGCCTTTCGCTAAGACAGTTCTTGTGGAATTGGCAAAGTGATATTTGGAAGCCCATAGAGGGCTATGGTGAAAAAGGAAATATCCTCAGATGAAATCTGGAAAGAAGCTTTCTGAGAAACTGCTTAGTGTTCTGTTAATTCATCTCACAGAGTTACATCTGTATTTCGTGGATCTCTTTGCTAGCCTTATTTCTGTGGAATCTGAGAACAGATATTTCAGATCCCTTTGAAGACTATAGGGCCAAAGGAAATGTCCTCCGATAACAAAGAGAAAGAAGCTTTGTGAGAAACTTCTTTGTGTTCTGTGAAATCATCTCACAGAGTTACAGCTTTCCCCTCAAGAAGCCTTTCGCTAAGACAGCTCTTGTGGAATTGGCCAAGTGATATTTGGAAGCCCATAGAGGGCTATGGTGAAAAAGGAAATATCCTCCGATGAAATCTGGAAAGAAGCTTTCTGAGAAACTGCTCTGTGACGTGTGACATCCACTCACAGAGTTAGATCTGTATTTCGTTGATCTCTTTGCTAGCCTTATTTCTGTGGAATCTGAGAACAGATATTTCGGATCCCTTTGAAGACTATAGGGCCAAAGGAAATATCCTCCGATAACAAAGAGAAAGAAGCTTTCTGAGAAACTTCTTTGTGTTCTGTGAAATCATCTCACAGAGTGACAGCTTTCCCTCAAGAAGCCTTTCGCTAAGACAGTTCTTGTGGAATTGGCAAAGTGATATTTGGAAGCCTTTAGAGGGCTATGGTGAAAAAGGAAATATCCTCCGATGAAATCTGGAAAGAAGCTTTCTGAGAAACTGCTTAGTGTTCTGTTAATTCATCTCACAAAGTTACCTCTGTATTTCGGGGATCTCTTTGCTAGCCTTATTTCTGTGGAATCTGAGAACAGATATTTCGGATCCCTTTGAAGACTATAGGGCCAAAGGAAATATCCTCCGAAAACTAAGAGTAAGAAGCTTTCTGAGAAACTTCTTTGTGTTCTGTGAAATGAGCTCACAGAGTTACAGCTTTCCCCTCAAGAAGCCTTTCACTAAGACAGTTCTTGTGGAATTGGCAAAGTGATATTTGGAAGCCCATAGAGGGCTATGGTGAAAAAGGAAATATCCTCAGATGAAATCTGGAAAGAAGCTTTCTGAGAAACTGCTTAGTGTTCTGTTAATTCATCTCACAGAGTTACATCTGTATTTCTTGGATCTCTTTGCTAGCCTTATTTCTGTGGAATCTGAGAACAGATATTTCGGATCCATTTGAAGACTATAGGGCCAAAGGAAATGTCCTCCGATAACAAAGAGAAAGAAGCTTTGTGAGAAACTTCTTTGTGTTCTGTGAAATCATCTCACAGAGTTACAGCTTTGCCCTCAAGAAGCCTTTCGCTAAGACAGTTCTTGTGGAATTGGCAAAGTGATATTTGGAAGCCCTTAGAGGGCTATGGTGAAAAAGGAAATATCCTCAGATGAAATCTGGAAAGAAGCTTTCTGAGAAACTGCTTAGTGTTCAGTTAATTCATCTCACAGAGTTACATCTGTATTTCGTGGATCTCTTTGCTAGGCTTATTTCCGTGGAATCTGAGAACAGATATTTCGGATCACTCTGAAGACTATAGGGCCAAAGGAAATATCCTCCGATAACTAAGAGAAAGAAGCTTTCTGAGAAACTTCTTTGTGTTCTCTGAAATCATCTCACAGAGTTACAGCTTTCCCCTCAAGAAGCCTGTCGCTAAGACATTTCTTGTGGAATTGGCAAAGTGATATTTGGAAGCCCATAGAGGGCTATGGTGAAAAAGGAAATATCCTCCGATGAAATCTGGAAAGAAGCTTTCTGAGAAACTGCTTAGTGTTCTGTTAATTCATCTCACAGAGTTACTTCTATATTTCGTGGATCTCTTTGCTAGCCCTATTTCTGTGGAATCTGAGAACAGATATTTCGGATCCCTTTGAAGACTATAGGGCCAAAGGAAATATCCTCTGATAACAAAGAGAAAGAAGCTTTCTGAGAAACTTCTTTGTGTTCTGTGAAATGAGCTCACAGAGTTACAGCTTTCCCCTCAAGAAGCCTTTTGCTGAGACAGTTCTTGTGGAATTGGCCAAGTGATATTTGGAAGCCCATAGAGGGCTATGGTGAAAAAGGAAATATCCTCCGATGAAATCTGGAAAGAAGCTTTCTGAGAAACTGCTCTGTGACGTGTGACATCCACTCACAGAGTTAGATCTGTATTTCGTTGATCTCTTTGCTAGCCTTATTTCTGTGGAATCTGAGAACAGATATTTCGGATCCCTTTGAAGACTATAGGGCCAAAGGAAATATCCTCCGATAACAAAGAGAAAGAAGCTTTCTGAGAAACTTCTTTTTATTCTGTGAAATCATCTCACAGAGTTACAGCTTTCCCTCAAGAAATCTTTCGCTAAGACAGTTCTTGTGGAATTGGCAAAGTGATATTTGGAAGGCCATAGAGGGCTATAGTGAAAAAGGAAATATCCTCAGATGAAATCTGGAAAGAAGCTTTCTGAGAAACTGCTTAGTGTTCTCTTAATTCATCTCACAGAGTTACATCTATATTTCGTGGATCTCTTTGCTCGCCTTATTTCTGTGGAATCTGAGAACAGATATTTCGGATCACTCTAAAGACTATAGGGCCAAAGGAAATATCCTCCGATAACTAAGAGAAAGAAGCTTTCTGAGAAACTTCTTTGTGTTCTGTGAAATCATCTCAGAGAGTTACAGCTTTCCCCTCAAGAAGCCTGTCGCTAAGACATTTCTTTTGGAATTGGCAAAGTGATATTTGGAAGCCCATAGAGGGCTATGGTGAAAAAGGAAATATTCTTCGATGAAATCTGAAAAGAAGCTTTCTGAGAAACTGCTTAGTGTTCTGTTAATTCATCTCACAGAGTTACTTCTATATTTCGTGGATCTCTTTGCTAGCCCTATTTCTGTGGAATCTGAGAACAGATATTTCGGATCCCTTTGAAGACTATAGGGCCAAAGGAAATATCCTCTGATAACAAAGAGAAAGAAGCTTTCTGAGAAACTTCTTTGTGTTCTCTGAAATCATCTCACAGAGTTACAGCTTTCCCCTCAAGAAGCCTTTCGCTAAGACAGTTCTTGTGGAATTGGCAAAGTGATATTTGGAAGCCCATAGTGGGCTATGGTGAAAAAGGAAATATCCTCCGATGAAATCTCGAAAGAAGCTTTCTGAGAAACTGCTTAGTGTTCTGTTAATTCATCTCACAGAGTTACATCTATATTTCGTGGATATCTTTGCTAGCCTTATTTCTGTGGAATCTGAGAACAGATATTTCGGATCCCTTTGAAGACTACAGGGCCAAAGGAAATATCCTCCGAAAACTAAGAGTAAGAAGCTTTCTGAGAAACTTCTTTGTGTTCTGTGAAATGAGCTCACAGAGTTACAGCTTTCCTCTCAAGAAGCCTTTCGCTAAGACAGTTCTTGTGGAATTGGCCAAGTGATATTTGGAAGCCCATAGAGGGCTATGGTGAAAAAGGAAATATCCTCAGATGAAATCTGGAAAGAAGCTTTCTGAGAAACTGCTTAGTGTTCTGTTAATTCATCTCACAGAGTTACATCTGTATTTCGTGGATCTCTTTGCTAGCCTTATTTCTGTGGAATCTGAGAACAGATATTTCGGATCCCTTTGAAGACTATAGGGCCAAAGGAAATGTCCTCCGATAACAAAGAGAAAGAAGCTTTGTGAGAAACTTCTTTGTGTTCTGTGAAATCATGTCACAGAGTTACAGCTTTCCCCTCAAGAAGCCTTTCGCTAAGACAGTTCTTGTGGAATTGGCCAAGTGATATTCGGAAGCCCATAGAGGGCTATGGTGAAAAAGGAAATATCCTCCGATGAAATCTGGAAAGAAGCTTTCTGAGAAACTGCTCTGTGACGTGTGACATCCACTCACAGAGTTAGATCTGTATTTCGTTGATCTCTTTGCTAGCCTTATTTCTGTGGAATCTAGAACAGATATTTCGGATCCCTTTGAAGACTATAGGGCCAAAGGAAATATCCTCCGATAACAAAGAGAAAGAAGCTTTCTGAGAAACTTCTTTGTGTTCTGTGAAATCATCTCACAGAGTTACAGCTTTCCCTCAAGAAGCCTTTCGCTAAGACAGTTCTTGTGGAATTGGCAAAGTGATATTTGGAACCCCATAGAGGGCTATGGTGAAAAAGGAAATATCCTCAGATGAAATCTGGAAAGAAGCTTTCTGAGAAACTGCTTAGTGTTCTGTTAATTCATCTCACAGAGTTACCTCTGTATTTCGTGCATCTCTTTGCTAGCCTTATTTCTGTGGAATCTGAGAACAGATATTTCGGATCCCTTTGAAGACTATAGGGCCAAAGGAAATATCCTCCGATAACAAAGAGAAAGAAGCTTACTGAGAAACTTCTTTGTGTTCCGTGAAATCATCTCACAGAGTTACAGCTTTCCCCTCAAGAAGCCTTTCGCTAAGACAGTTCTTGTGGAATTGGCAAAGTGATATTTGGAAGCCCATAGAGGGCTATGGTGAAAAAGGAAATATCCTCCGATGAAATCTGGAAAGAAGCTTTCTGAGAAACTGCTTAGTGTTCTGTTAATTCATCTCACAGAGTTACTTCTATATTTCGGGGATCTCTTTGCTAGCCTTATTTCTGTGGAATCTGAGAACAGATATTTCGGATCCCTTTGAAGACTATAGGGCCAAAGGAAATATCCTCCGAAAACTAAGAGAAAGAAGCTTTCTGAGAAACTTCTTTGTGTTCTGTGAAATGAGCTCACAGAGTTACAGCTTTCCCCTCAAGAAGCCTTTCGCTAAGACAGTTCTTGTGGAATTGGCAAAGTGATATTTGGAAGCCCATAGAGGGCTATGGTGAAAAAGGAAATATCCTCAGATGAAATCTTGAAAGAAGCTTTTTGAGAAACTGCTTGGTGTTCTGTTAATTCATCTCACAGAGTTACATCTGTATTTCGTGGATCTCTTTGCTAGCCTTATTTCTGTGGAATCTGAGAACAGATATTTCGGATCCCTTTGAAGACTATAGGGCCAAAGGAAATATCCTCCAAAAACTAAGAGAAAGAAGCTTTCTGGGAAACTTCTTTGTGTTCTATGTAATCATCTCACAGAGTTACAGCTTTACCCTCAAGAAGCCTTTCGCTAAGTCAGTTCTTGTGGAATTGGCAAAGTGATATTTGGAAGCCCATAGAGGGCTACGGTGAAAAAGGAAATATCCTCAGATGAAATCTGGAAAGAAGCTTTCTGAGAAACTGCTTAGTGTTCTGTTAATTCATCTCACAGAGTTACATCTGTATTTCGTGTATCACTTGGCTAGCCTTATTTCTGTGGAATCTGAGAACAGATATTTCGGATCCCTTTGAAGACTATAGGGTCAAAGGAAATATCCTCCGATAACTAAGAGAAAGAAGCTTTCTGAGAAACTTCTTTGTGTTCTGTGAAATCATCTCACAGAGTTACAGCTTTCCCCTCAAGAAGCCTTTCGCTAAGACAGTTCTCGTGGAATTGGCCAAGTGATATTTGGAAGCCCTTAGAGGGCTATGGTGAAAAAGGAAATATCCTCAGATGAAATCTGCAAAGAAGCTTTCTGAGAAACTGCTTAGTGTTCTGTTAATTCATCTCACAGAGTTACCTCTGTATTTCGTGGATCTCTTTGCTAGCCTTATTTCTGTGGAATCTGAGAACAGATATTTCGGATCCCTTTGAAGACTATAGGGCCAAAGGAAATATCCTTCAATAACAAAGAGAAAGAAGCTTACTGTGAAACTTCTTTGTGTTCCGTGAAATCATCTCACAGAATTACAGCTTTCCCCTCAAGAAGCCTTTCGCTAAGACAGTTCTTGTGGAATTGGCAAAGTGATATTTGGAAGCCCATAGAGGGCTATGGTGAAAAAGGAAATATCCTCCGATGAAATCTGGAAAGAAGCTTTCTGAGAAACTGCTTAGTGTTCTGTTAATTCATCTCACAGAGTTACTTCTATATTTCGGGGATCTCTTTGCTAGCCTTATTTCTGTGGAATCTGAGAACAGATATTTCGGATCCCTTTGAAGACTATAGGGCCAAAGGAAATATCCTCCGAAAACTAAGAGAAAGAAGCTTTCTGAGAAACTTCTTTGTGTTCTGTGAAATGAGCTCACAGAGTTACAGCTTTCCCCTCAAGAAGCCTTTCGCTAAGACAGTTCTTGTGGAATTGGCAAAGTGATATTTGGAAGCCCATAGAGGGCTATGGTGAAAAAGGAAATATCCTCCGATGAAATCTGGAAAGAAGCTTTCTGAGAAACTGCTTAGTGTTCTGTTAATTCAACTCACAGAGTTACATCTATATTTCGTGGATCTCTTTGCTAGCCTTATTTCTGTGGAATCTGAGAACAGATATTTCGGATCCCTTTGAAGACTATAGGGCCAAAGGAAATATCCTCCGAAAACTAAGAGTAAGAAGCTTTCTGAGAAACTTCTTTGTGTTCTGTGAAATGAGCTCACAGAGTTACAGCTTTCCCCTCAAGAAGCCTTTCGCTAAGACAGTTCTTGTGGAATTGGCAAAGTGATATTTGGAAGCCCTTAGAGGGCTATGGTGAAAAAGGAAATATCCTCAGATGAAATCTGGAAAGAAGCTTTCTGAGAAACTGCTTAGTGTTCTGTTAATTCATCTCACAGAGTTACATCTGTATTTCGTGGATCTCTTTGCTAGCCTTATTTCTGTGGAATCTGAGAACAGATACTTCGGATCCCTTTGAAGACTATAGGGCCAAAGGAAATGTCCTCCGATAACAAAGAGAAAGAAGCTTTGTGAGAAACTTCTTTGTGTTCTGTGAAATGAGCTCACAGAGTTACAGCTTTCCCCTCAAGAAGCCTTTCGCTAAGACAGTTCTTGTGGAATTGGCAAAGTGATATTTGGAAGCCCATAGAGGGCTATGGTGAAAAAGGAAATATCCTCCGATGAAATCTGGAAAGAAGCTTTCTGAGAAACTGCTTAGTGTTCTGTTAATTCATCTCACAGAGTTACATCTGCATTTCGTGGATCTCTTTGCTAGCCTTATTTCTGTTTAATCTGAGAACAGATATTTCGGATCCCTTTGAAGACTATAGGGCCAAAGGAAATATCCTCCGAAAACTAAGAGAAAGAAGCTTTCTGAGAAAGTTCTTTGTGTTCTGTGAAATGAGCTCACAGAGTTACAGCTTTCCCCTCAAGAAGCCTTTCGCTAAGACAGTTCTTGTGGAATTGGCAAAGTGATATTTGGAAGCCCATAGAGGGCTATGGTGAAAAAGGAAATATCCTCAGATGAAATCTTGAAAGAAGCTTTTTGAGAAACTGCTTGGTGTTCTGTTAATTCATCTCACAGAGTTACATCTGTATTTCGTGGATCTCTTTGCTAGTCTTATTTCTGTGGAATCTGAGAACAGATATTTCGGATCCCTTTGAAGACTATAGGGCCAAAGCAAATATCCTCCGATAACTAAGAGAAAGAAGCTTTGTGAGAAATTTCTTTGTGTTCTATGTAATCATCTCACAGAGTTACAGCTTTCCCCTCAAGAAGCCTTTCGCTAAGACAGTTCTTGTGCAATTGGCAAAGTGATATTTGGAAGCCCATAGAGGGCTATGGTGAAAAAGGAAACATCCTCCGATGAAATCTGGAAAGAAGCTTTCTGAGAAACTGCTTAGTGTTCTGTTAATTCATCTCACAGAGTTACATCTGTATTTCGTGGATCTCTTTGCTAGCCTTATTTCTGTGGAATCTGAGAACAGATATTTCGGATCCCTTTGAAGACTATAGGGCCAAAGGAAATATCCTCCAAAAACTAAGAGAAAGAAGCTTTCTGGGAAACTTCTTTGTGTTCTATGTAATCATCTCACAGAGTTACAGCTTTACCCTCAAGAAGCCTTTCGCTAAGTCAGTTCTTGTGGAATTGGCAAAGTGATATTTGGAAGCCCATAGAGGGCTACGGTGAAAAAGGAAATATCCTCAGATGAAATCTGGAAAGAAGCTTTCTGAGAAACTGCTTAGTGTTCTGTTAATTCACCTCACAGAGTTACATCTGTATTTCGTGTATCACTTGGCTAGCCTTATTTCTGTGGAATCTGAGAACAGATATTTCGGATCCCTTTGAAGACTATAGGGCCAAAGGAAATATCCTCCGATAACTAAGAGAAAGAAGCTTTCTGAGAAACTTCTTTGTGTTCTGTGAAATCATCTCACAGAGTTACAGCTTTCCCCTCAAGAAGCCTTTCGCTAAGACAGTTCTTGTGGAATTGGCCAAGTTATATTTGGAAGCCCTTAGAGGGCTATGGTGAAAAAGGAAATATCCTCAGATGAAATCTGCAAAGAAGCTTTCTGAGAAACTGCTTAGTGTTCTGTTAATTCATCTCACAGAGTTACATCTGTATTTCGTGGATCTCTTTGCTAGGCTTATTTCTTTGGAATCTGAGAAGAGATATTTCGGATCCCTTTGAAGACTATAGGGCCAAAGGAAATATCCTCCGATAACTAAGAGAAAGAAGCTTTCTGAGAAACTTCTTTGTGTTCTGTGAAATCATCTCACAGAGTTACAGCTTTCCCCTCAAGAAGCCTGTCGCTAAGACATTTCTTGTGGAATTGGCAAAGTGATATTTGGAAGCCCATAGAGGGCTATGGTGAAAAAGGAAATATCCTCCGATGAAATCTGGAAAGGAGCTTTCTGAGAAACTGCTTAGTGTTCTGTTAATTCATCTCACAGAGTTACTTCTATATTTCGTGGATCTCTTTGCTAGCCTTATTTCTGTGGAATCTGAGAACAGATATTTCGGATCCCTTTGAAGACTATAGGGCCAAAGGAAATATCCTCCGAAAACTAAGAGAAAGAAGCTTTCTGAGAAACTTCTTTGTGTTCTGTGAAATGAGCTCACAGAGTTACAGCTTTCCCCTCAAGAAGCCTTTCGCTAAGACAGTTCTTGTGGAATTGGCCAAGTGATATTTGGAAGCCCATAGAGGGCTATGGTGAAAAAGGAAATATCCTCAGATGAAATCTGGAAAGAAGCTTTCTGAGAAACTGCTTAGTGTTCTGTTAATTCATCTCACAGAGTTACATCTATATTTCGTGGATATCTTTGCTAGCCTTATTTCTGTGGAATCTGAGAACAGATATTTCGGATCCCTTTGAAGACTATAGGGCCAAAGGAAATATCCTCCGAAAACTAAGAGTAAGAAGCTTTCTGAGAAACTTCTTTGTGTTCTGTGAAATGAGCTCACAGAGTTACAGCTTTCCCCTCAAGAAGGCTTTCACTAAGACAGTTCTTGTGGAATTGGCCAAGTGATATTTGGAAGCCCATAGAGGGCTATGGTGAAAAAGGAAATATCCTCAGATGAAATCTGGAAAGAAGCTTTCTGAGAAACTGCTTAGTGTTCTGTTAATTCATCTCACAGAGTTACATCTGTATTTCGTGGATCTCTTTGCTAGCCTTATTTCTGTGGAATCTGAGAACAGATATTTCGGATCCCTTTGAAGACTATAGGGCCAAAGGAAATGTCCTCCGATAACAAAGAGAAAGAAGCTTTGTGAGAAACTTCTTTGTGTTCTGTGAAATCATCTCACAGAGTTACAGCTTTCCCCTCAAGAAGCCTTTCGCTAAGACAGTTCTTGTGGAATTGGCCAAGTGATATTTGGAAGCCCATAGAGGGCTATGGTGAAAAAGGAAATATCCTCCGATGAAATCTGGAAAGAAGCTTTCTGAGAAACTGCTCTGTGACGTGTGACATCCACTCACAGAGTTAGATCTGTATTTCGTTGATCTCTTTGCTAGCCTTATTTCTGTGGAATCTAGAACAGATATTTCGGATCCCTTTGAAGACTATAGGGCCAAAGGAAATATCCTCCGATAACAAAGAGAAAGAAGCTTTCTGAGAAACTTCTTTGTGTTCTGTGAAATCATCTCACAGAGTTACAGCTTTCCCTCAAGAAGCCTTTCGCTAAGACAGTTCTTGTGGAATTGGGAAAGTGATATTTGGAACCCCATAGAGGGCTATGGTGAAAAAGGAAATATCCTCAGATGAAATCTGGAAAGAAGCTTTCTGAGAAACTGCTTAGTGTTCTGTTAATTCATCTCACAGAGTTACCTCTGTATTTCGTGGATCTCTTTGCTAGCCTTATTTCTGTGGAATCTGAGAACAGATATTTCGGATCCCTTTGAAGACTATAGGGCCAAAGGAAATATCCTCCGATAACAAAGAGAAAGAAGCTTACTGAGAAACTTCTTTGTGTTCCGTGAAATCCTCTCACAGAGTTACAGCTTTCCCCTCAAGAAGCCTTTCGCTAAGACAGTTCTTGTGGAATTGGCAAAGTGATATTTGGAAGCCCATAGAGGGCAATGGTGAAAAAGGAAATATCCTCCGATGAAATCTGGAAAGAAGCTTTCTGAGAAACTGCTTAGTGTTCTGTTAATTCATCTCACAGAGTTACTTCTATATTTCGGGGATCTCTTTGCTAGCCTTATTTCTGTGGAATCTGAGAACAGATATTTCGGATCCCTTTGAAGACTATAGGGCCAAAGGAAATATCCTCTGATAACAAAGAGAAAGAAGCTTTCTGAGAAACTTCTTTGTGTTCTGTGAAATGAGCTCACAGAGTTACAGCTTTCCCCTCAAGAAGCCTTTTGCTGAGACAGTTCTTGTGGAATTGGCCAAGTGATATTTGGAAGCCCATAGAGGGCTATGGTGAAAAAGGAAATATCCTCCGATGAAATCTGGAAAGAAGCTTTCTGAGAAACTGCTCTGTGACGTGTGACATCCACTCACAGAGTTAGATCTGTATTTCGTTGATCTCTTTGCTAGCCTTATTTCTGTGGAATCTGAGAACAGATATTTCGGATCCCTTTGAAGACTATAGGGCCAAAGGAAATATCCTCCGATAACAAAGAGAAAGAAGCTTTCTGAGAAACTTCTTTTTATTCTGTGAAATCATCTCACAGAGTTACAGCTTTCCCTCAAGAAATCTTTCGCTAAGACAGTTCTTGTGGAATTGGCAAAGTGATATTTGGAAGGCCATAGAGGGCTATAGTGAAAAAGGAAATATCCTCAGATGAAATCTGGAAAGAAGCTTTCTGAGAAACTGCTTAGTGTTCTCTTAATTCATCTCACAGAGTTACATCTATATTTCGTGGATCTCTTTGCTCGCCTTATTTCTGTGGAATCTGAGAACAGATATTTCGGATCACTCTAAAGACTATAGGGCCAAAGGAAATATCCTCCGATAACTAAGAGAAAGAAGCTTTCTGAGAAACTTCTTTGTGTTCTGTGAAATCATCTCAGAGAGTTACAGCTTTCCCCTCAAGAAGCCTGTCGCTAAGACATTTCTTTTGGAATTGGCAAAGTGATATTTGGAAGCCCATAGAGGGCTATGGTGAAAAAGGAAATATTCTTCGATGAAATCTGAAAAGAAGCTTTCTGAGAAACTGCTTAGTGTTCTGTTAATTCATCTCACAGAGTTACTTCTATATTTCGTGGATCTCTTTGCTAGCCCTATTTCTGTGGAATCTGAGAACAGATATTTCGGATCCCTTTGAAGACTATAGGGCCAAAGGAAATATCCTCTGATAACAAAGAGAAAGAAGCTTTCTGAGAAACTTCTTTGTGTTCTCTGAAATCATCTCACAGAGTTACAGCTTTCCCCTCAAGAAGCCTTTCGCTAAGACAGTTCTTGTGGAATTGGCAAAGTGATATTTGGAAGCCCATAGAGGGCTATGGTGAAAAAGGAAATATCCTCCGATGAAATCTCGAAAGAAGCTTTCTGAGAAACTGCTTAGTGTTCTGTTAATTCATCTCACAGAGTTACATCTATATTTCGTGGATATCTTTGCTAGCCTTATTTCTGTGGAATCTGAGAACAGATATTTCGGATCCCTTTGAAGACTACAGGGCCAAAGGAAATATCCTCCGAAAACTAAGAGTAAGAAGCTTTCTGAGAAACTTCTTTGTGTTCTGTGAAATGAGCTCACAGAGTTACAGCTTTCCTCTCAAGAAGCCTTTCGCTAAGACAGTTCTTGTGGAATTGGCCAAGTGATATTTGGAAGCCCATAGAGGGCTATGGTGAAAAAGGAAATATCCTCAGATGAAATCTGGAAAGAAGCTTTCTGAGAAACTGCTTAGTGTTCTGTTAATTCATCTCACAGAGTTACATCTGTATTTCGTGGATCTCTTTGCTAGCCTTATTTCTGTGGAATCTGAGAACAGATATTTCGGATCCCTTTGAAGACTATAGGGCCAAAGGAAATGTCCTCCGATAACAAAGAGAAAGAAGCTTTGTGAGAAACTTCTTTGTGTTCTGTGAAATCATCTCACAGAGTTACAGCTTTCCCCTCAAGAAGCCTTTCGCTAAGACAGTTCTTGTGGAATTGGCCAAGTGATATTCGGAAGCCCATAGAGGGCTATGGTGAAAAAGGAAATATCCTCCGATGAAATCTGGAAAGAAGCTTTCTGAGAAACTGCTCTGTGACGTGTGACATCCACTCACAGAGTTAGATCTGTATTTCGTTGATCTCTTTGCTAGCCTTATTTCTGTGGAATCTAGAACAGATATTTCGGATCCCTTTGAAGACTATAGGGCCAAAGGAAATATCCTCCGATAACAAAGAGAAAGAAGCTTTCTGAGAAACTTCTTTGTGTTCTGTGAAATCATCTCACAGAGTTACAGCTTTCCCTCAAGAAGCCTTTCGCTAAGACAGTTCTTGTGGAATTGGCAAAGTGATATTTGGAACCCCATAGAGGGCTATGGTGAAAAAGGAAATATCCTCAGATGAAATCTGGAAAGAAGCTTTCTGAGAAACTGCTTAGTGTTCTGTTAATTCATCTCACAGAGTTACCTCTGTATTTCGTGCATCTCTTTGCTAGCCTTATTTCTGTGGAATCTGAGAACAGATATTTCGGATCCCTTTGAAGACTATAGGGCCAAAGGAAATATCCTCCGATAACAAAGAGAAAGAAGCTTACTGAGAAACTTCTTTGTGTTCCGTGAAATCATCTCACAGAGTTACAGCTTTCCCCTCAAGAAGCCTTTCGCTAAGACAGTTCTTGTGGAATTGGCAAAGTGATATTTGGAAGCCCATAGAGGGCTATGGTGAAAAAGGAAATATCCTCCGATGAAATCTGGAAAGAAGCTTTCTGAGAAACTGCTTAGTGTTCTGTTAATTCATCTCACAGAGTTACTTCTATATTTCGGGGATCTCTTTGCTAGCCTTATTTCTGTGGAATCTGAGAACAGATATTTCGGATCCCTTTGAAGACTATAGGGCCAAAGGAAATATCCTCCGAAAACTAAGAGAAAGAAGCTTTCTGAGAAACTTCTTTGTGTTCTGTGAAATGAGCTCACAGAGTTACAGCTTTCCCCTCAAGAAGCCTTTCGCTAAGACAGTTCTTGTGGAATTGGCAAAGTGATATTTGGAAGCCCATAGAGGGCTATGGTGAAAAAGGAAATATCCTCAGATGAAATCTTGAAAGAAGCTTTTTGAGAAACTGCTTGGTGTTCTGTTAATTCATCTCACAGAGTTACATCTGTATTTCGTGGATCTCTTTGCTAGCCTTATTTCTGTGGAATCTGAGAACAGATATTTCGGATCCCTTTGAAGACTATAGGGCCAAAGGAAATATCCTCCAAAAACTAAGAGAAAGAAGCTTTCTGGGAAACTTCTTTGTGTTCTATGTAATCATCTCACAGAGTTACAGCTTTACCCTCAAGAAGCCTTTCGCTAAGTCAGTTCTTGTGGAATTGGCAAAGTGATATTTGGAAGCCCATAGAGGGCTACGGTGAAAAAGGAAATATCCTCAGATGAAATCTGGAAAGAAGCTTTCTGAGAAACTGCTTAGTGTTCTGTTAATTCATCTCACAGAGTTACATCTGTATTTCGTGTATCACTTGGCTAGCCTTATTTCTGTGGAATCTGAGAACAGATATTTCGGATCCCTTTGAAGACTATAGGGCCAAAGGAAATATCCTCCGATAACTAAGAGAAAGAAGCTTTCTGAGAAACTTCTTTGTGTTCTGTGAAATCATCTCACAGAGTTACAGCTTTCCCCTCAAGAAGCCTTTCGATAAGACAGTTCTCGTGGAATTGGCCAAGTGATATTTGGAAGCCCTTAGAGGGCTATGGTGAAAAAGGAAATATCCTCAGATGAAATCTGCAAAGAAGCTTTCTGAGAAACTGCTTAGTGTTCTGTTAATTCATCTCACAGAGTTACCTCTGTATTTCGTGGATCTCTTTGCTAGCCTTATTTCTGTGGAATCTGAGAACAGATATTTCGGATCCCTTTGAAGACTATAGGGCCAAAGGAAATATCCTTCAATAACAAAGAGAAAGAAGCTTACTGTGAAACTTCTTTGTGTTCCGTGAAATCATCTCACAGAATTACAGCTTTCCCCTCAAGAAGCCTTTCGCTAAGACAGTTCTTGTGGAATTGGCAAAGTGATATTTGGAAGCCCATAGAGGGCTATGGTGAAAAAGGAAATATCCTCCGATGAAATCTGGAAAGAAGCTTTCTGAGAAACTGCTTAGTGTTCTGTTAATTCATCTCACAGAGTTACTTCTATATTTCGGGGATCTCTTTGCTAGCCTTATTTCTGTGGAATCTGAGAACAGATATTTCGGATCCCTTTGAAGACTATAGGGCCAAAGGAAATATCCTCCGAAAACTAAGAGAAAGAAGCTTTCTGAGAAACTTCTTTGTGTTCTGTGAAATGAGCTCACAGAGTTACAGCTTTCCCCTCAAGAAGCCTTTCGCTAAGACAGTTCTTGTGGAATTGGCAAAGTGATATTTGGAAGCCCATAGAGGGCTATGGTGAAAAAGGAAATATCCTCCGATGAAATCTGGAAAGAAGCTTTCTGAGAAACTGCTTAGTGTTCTGTTAATTCAACTCACAGAGTTACATCTATATTTCGTGGATCTCTTTGCTAGCCTTATTTCTGTGGAATCTGAGAACAGATATTTCGGATCCCTTTGAAGACTATAGGGCCAAAGGAAATATCCTCCGAAAACTAAGAGTAAGAAGCTTTCTGAGAAACTTCTTTGTGTTCTGTGAAATGAGCTCACAGAGTTACAGCTTTCCCCTCAAGAAGCCTTTCGCTAAGACAGTTCTTGTGGAATTGGCAAAGTGATATTTGGAAGCCCTTAGAGGGCTATGGTGAAAAAGGAAATATCCTCAGATGAAATCTGGAAAGAAGCTTTCTGAGAAACTGCTTAGTGTTCTGTTAATTCATCTCACAGAGTTACATCTGTATTTCGTGGATCTCTTTGCTAGCCTTATTTCTGTGGAATCTGAGAACAGATACTTCGGATCCCTTTGATGACTATAGGGCCAAAGGAAATGTCCTCCGATAACAAAGAGAAAGAAGCTTTGTGAGAAACTTCTTTGTGTTCTGTGAAATGAGCTCACAGAGTTACAGCTTTCCCCTCAAGAAGCCTTTCGCTAAGACAGTTCTTGTGGAATTGGCAAAGTGATATTTGGAAGCCCATAGAGGGCTATGGTGAAAAAGGAAATATCCTCCGATGAAATCTGGAAAGAAGCTTTCTGAGAAACTGCTTAGTGTTCTGTTAATTCATCTCACAGAGTTACATCTGCATTTCGTGGATCTCTTTGCTAGCCTTATTTCTGTTTAATCTGAGAACAGATATTTCGGATCCCTTTGAAGACTATAGGGCCAAAGGAAATATCCTCCGAAAACTAAGAGAAAGAAGCTTTCTGAGAAAGTTCTTTGTGTTCTGTGAAATGAGCTCACAGAGTTACAGCTTTCCCCTCAAGAAGCCTTTCGCTAAGACAGTTCT
Source organism: Macaca nemestrina (assembly GCF_043159975.1). Classification (NCBI taxonomy): domain Eukaryota; kingdom Metazoa; phylum Chordata; class Mammalia; order Primates; family Cercopithecidae; genus Macaca; species Macaca nemestrina. Next base: position 132,872,821 of record NC_092130.1, on the reverse strand, counting down.
TGTGGAATTGGCAAAGTGATATTTGGAAGCCCATAGAGGGCTATGGTGAAAAAGGAAATATCCTCAGATGAAATCTTGAAAGAAGCTTTTTGAGAAACTGCTTGGTGTTCTGTTAATTCATCTCACAGAGTTACATCTGTATTTCGTGGATCTCTTTGCTAGTCTTATTTCTGTGGAATCTGAGAACAGATATTTCGGATCCCTTTGAAGACTATAGGGCCAAAGCAAATATCCTCCGATAACTAAGAGAAAGAAGCTTTGTGAGAAATTTCTTTGTGTTCTATGTAATCATCTCACAGAGTTACAGCTTTCCCCTCAAGAAGCCTTTCGCTAAGACAGTTCTTGTGCAATTGGCAAAGTGATATTTGGAAGCCCATAGAGGGCTATGGTGAAAAAGGAAACATCCTCCGATGAAATCTGGAAAGAAGCTTTCTGAGAAACTGCTTAGTGTTCTGTTAATTCATCTCACAGAGTTACATCTGTATTTCGTGGATCTCTTTGCTAGCCTTATTTCTGTGGAATCTGAGAACAGATATTTCGGATCCCTTTGAAGACTATAGGGCCAAAGGAAATATCCTCCAAAAACTAAGAGAAAGAAGCTTTCTGGGAAACTTCTTTGTGTTCTATGTAATCATCTCACAGAGTTACAGCTTTACCCTCAAGAAGCCTTTCGCTAAGTCAGTTCTTGTGGAATTGGCAAAGTGATATTTGGAAGCCCATAGAGGGCTACGGTGAAAAAGGAAATATCCTCAGATGAAATCTGGAAAGAAGCTTTCTGAGAAACTGCTTAGTGTTCTGTTAATTCACCTCACAGAGTTACATCTGTATTTCGTGTATCACTTGGCTAGCCTTATTTCTGTGGAATCTGAGAACAGATATTTCGGATCCCTTTGAAGACTATAGGGCCAAAGGAAATATCCTCCGATAACTAAGAGAAAGAAGCTTTCTGAGAAACTTCTTTGTGTTCTGTGAAATCATCTCACAGAGTTACAGCTTTCCCCTCAAGAAGCCTTTCGCTAAGACAGTTCTTGTGGAATTGGCCAAGTGATATTTGGAAGCCCTTAGAGGGCTATGGTGAAAAAGGAAATATCCTCAGATGAAATCTGCAAAGAAGCTTTCTGAGAAACTGCTTAGTGTTCTGTTAATTCATCTCACAGAGTTACATCTGTATTTCGTGGATCTCTTTGCTAGGCTTATTTCTTTGGAATCTGAGAAGAGATATTTCGGATCCCTTTGAAGACTATAGGGCCAAAGGAAATATCCTCCGATAACTAAGAGAAAGAAGCTTTCTGAGAAACTTCTTTGTGTTCTGTGAAATCATCTCACAGAGTTACAGCTTTCCCCTCAAGAAGCCTGTCGCTAAGACATTTCTTGTGGAATTGGCAAAGTGATATTTGGAAGCCCATAGAGGGCTATGGTGAAAAAGGAAATATCCTCCGATGAAATCTGGAAAGGAGCTTTCTGAGAAACTGCTTAGTGTTCTGTTAATTCATCTCACAGAGTTACTTCTATATTTCGTGGATCTCTTTGCTAGCCTTATTTCTGTGGAATCTGAGAACAGATATTTCGGATCCCTTTGAAGACTATAGGGCCAAAGGAAATATCCTCCGAAAACTAAGAGAAAGAAGCTTTCTGAGAAACTTCTTTGTGTTCTGTGAAATGAGCTCACAGAGTTACAGCTTTCCCCTCAAGAAGCCTTTCGCTAAGACAGTTCTTGTGGAATTGGCCAAGTGATATTTGGAAGCCCATAGAGGGCTATGGTGAAAAAGGAAATATCCTCAGATGAAATCTGGAAAGAAGCTTTCTGAGAAACTGCTTAGTGTTCTGTTAATTCATCTCACAGAGTTACATCTATATTTCGTGGATATCTTTGCTAGCCTTATTTCTGTGGAATCTGAGAACAGATATTTCGGATCCCTTTGAAGACTATAGGGCCAAAGGAAATATCCTCCGAAAACTAAGAGTAAGAAGCTTTCTGAGAAACTTCTTTGTGTTCTGTGAAATGAGCTCACAGAGTTACAGCTTTCCCCTCAAGAAGGCTTTCACTAAGACAGTTCTTGTGGAATTGGCCAAGTGATATTTGGAAGCCCATAGAGGGCTATGGTGAAAAAGGAAATATCCTCAGATGAAATCTGGAAAGAAGCTTTCTGAGAAACTGCTTAGTGTTCTGTTAATTCATCTCACAGAGTTACATCTGTATTTCGTGGATCTCTTTGCTAGCCTTATTTCTGTGGAATCTGAGAACAGATATTTCGGATCCCTTTGAAGACTATAGGGCCAAAGGAAATGTCCTCCGATAACAAAGAGAAAGAAGCTTTGTGAGAAACTTCTTTGTGTTCTGTGAAATCATCTCACAGAGTTACAGCTTTCCCCTCAAGAAGCCTTTCGCTAAGACAGTTCTTGTGGAATTGGCAAAGTGATATTTGGAAGCCCATAGAGGGCTATGGTGAAAAAGGAAATATCCTCAGATGAAATCTGGAAAGAAGCTTTCTGAGAAACTGCTTAGTGTTCTGTTAATTCATCTCACAGAGTTACATCTGTATTTCGTGGATCTCTTTGATAGGCTTATTTCTGTGGAATCTGAGAACAGATATTTCGGATCACTCTAAAGACTATAGGGCCAAAGGAAATATCCTCCGATAACTAAGAGAAAGAAGCTTTCTGAGAAACTTCTTTGTGTTCTGTGAAATCATCTCAGAGAGTTACAGCTTTCCCCTCAAGAAGCCTGTCGCTAAGACATTTCTTTTGGAATTGTCAAAGTGATATTTGGAAGCCCATAGAGGGCTATGGTGAAAAAGGAAATATCCTTCGATGAAATCTGGAAAGAAGCTTTCTGAGAAACTGCTTAGTGTTCTGTTAATTCATCTCACAGAGTTACTTCTATATTTCGTGGATCTCTTTGCTAGCCCTATTTCTGTGGAATCTGAGAACAGATAATTCGGATCCCTTTGAAGACTATAGGGCCAAAGGAAATATCCTCTGATAACAAAGAGAAAGAACCTTTCTGAGAAACTTCTTTGTGTTCTGTGAAATGAGCTCACAGAGTTACAGCTTTCCCCTCAAGAAGCCTTTCGCTAAGACAGTTCTTGTGGAATTGGCCAAGTGATATTTGGAAGCCCATAGAGGGCTATGGTGAAAAAGGAAATATCCTCCGATGAAATCTGGAAAGAAGCTTTCTGAGAAACTGCTTAGTGTTCTGTTAATTCATCTCACAGAGTTACATCTGTATTTCGTGGATCTCTTTGCTAGCCTTATTTCTGTGGAATCTGAGAACAGATATTTCGGATCCCTTTGAAGACTATAGGGCCAAAGGAAATGTCCTCCGATAACAAAGAGAAAGAAGCTTTGTGAGAAACTTCTTTGTGTTCTGTGAAATCATCTCACAGAGTTACAGCTTTCCCCTCAAGAAGCCTTTCGCTAAGACAGTTCTTGTGGAATTGGCCAAGTGATATTTGGAAGCCCATAGAGGGCTATGGTGAAAAAGGAAATATCCTCCGATGAAATCTGGAAAGAAGCTTTCTGAGAAACTGCTCTGTGACGTGTGACATCCACTCACAGAGTTAGATCTGTATTTCGTTGATCTCTTTGCTAGCCTTATTTCTGTGGAATCTAGAACAGATATTTCGGATCCCTTTGAAGACTATAGGGCCAAAGGAAATATCCTCCGATAACAAAGAGAAAGAAGCTTTCTGAGAAACTTCTTTGTGTTCTGTGAAATCATCTCACAGAGTTACAGCTTTCCCTCAAGAAGCCTTTCGCTAAGACAGTTCTTGTGGAATTGGGAAAGTGATATTTGGAACCCCATAGAGGGCTATGGTGAAAAAGGAAATATCCTCAGATGAAATCTGGAAAGAAGCTTTCTGAGAAACTGCTTAGTGTTCTGTTAATTCATCTCACAGAGTTACCTCTGTATTTCGTGGATCTCTTTGCTAGCCTTATTTCTGTGGAATCTGAGAACAGATATTTCGGATCCCTTTGAAGACTATAGGGCCAAAGGAAATATCCTCCGATAACAAAGAGAAAGAAGCTTACTGAGAAACTTCTTTGTGTTCCGTGAAATCCTCTCACAGAGTTACAGCTTTCCCCTCAAGAAGCCTTTCGCTAAGACAGTTCTTGTGGAATTGGCAAAGTGATATTTGGAAGCCCATAGAGGGCTATGGTGAAAAAGGAAATATCCTCCGATGAAATCTGGAAAGAAGCTTTCTGAGAAACTGCTTAGTGTTCTGTTAATTCATCTCACAGAGTTACTTCTATATTTCGGGGATCTCTTTGCTAGCCTTATTTCTGTGGAATCTGAGAACAGATATTTCGGATCCCTTTGAAGACTATAGGGCCAAAGGAAATATCCTCCGAAAACTAAGAGAAAGAAGCTTTCTGAGAAACTTCTTTGTGTTCTGTGAAATGAGCTCACAGAGTTACAGCTTTCCCCTCAAGAAGCCTTTCGCTAAGACAGTTCTTGTGGAATTGGCAAAGTGATATTTGGAAGCCCATAGAGGGCTATGGTGAAAAAGGAAATATCCTCCGATGAAATCTGGAAAGAAGCTTTCTGAGAAACTGCTTAGTGTTCTGTTAATTCAACTCACAGAGTTACATCTATTTTTCGTGGATATCTTTGCTAGCCTTATTTCTGTGGAATCTGAGAACAGATATTTCGGATCCCTTTGAAGACTATAGGGCCAAAGGAAATATCCTCCGAAAACTAAGAGTAAGAAGCTTTCTGAGAAACTTCTTTGTGTTCTGTGAAATGAGCTCACAGAGTTACAGCTTTCCCCTGAAGAAGCCTTTCGCTAAGACAGTTCTTGTGGAATTGGCAAAGTGATATTTGGAAGCCCATAGAGGGCTATGGTGAAAAAGGAAATATCCTCCGATGAAATCTGGAAAGAAGCTTTCTGAGAAACTGCTTAGTGTTCTGTTAATTCATCTCACAGAGTTACATCTGCATTTCGTGGATCTCTTTGCTAGCCTTATTTCTGTGGAATCTGAGAACAGATATTTCGGATCCCTTTGAAGACTACAGGGCCAAAGGAAATATCCTCCGAAAACTAAGAGTAAGAAGCTTTCTGAGAAACTTCTTTGTGTTCTGTGAAATGAGCTCACAGAGTTACAGCTTTCCCCTCAAGAAGCCTTTCGCTAAGACAGTTCTTGTGGAATTGGCCAAGTGATATTTGGAAGCCCATAGAGGGCTATGGTGAAAAAGGAAATATCCTCAGATGAAATCTGGAAAGAAGCTTTCTGAGAAACTGCTTAGTGTTCTGTTAATTCATCTCACAGAGTTACATCTGTATTTCGTGGATCTCTTTGCTAGCCTTATTTCTGTGGAATCTGAGAACAGATATTTCGGATCCCTTTGAAGACTATAGGGCCAAAGGAAATATCCTCCAAAAATTAAGAGAAAGAAACTTTCTGGGAAACTTCTTTGTGTTCTATGTAATCATCTCACAGAGTTACAGCTTTACCCTCAAGAAGCCTTTCGCTAAGTCAGTTCTTGTGGAATTGGCAAAGTGATATTTGGAAGCCCATAGAGGGCTACGGTGAAAAAGGAAATATCCTCAGATGAAATCTGGAAAGAAGCTTTCTGAGAAACTGCTTAGTGTTCTGTTAATTCATCTCACAGAGTTACATCTGTATTTCGTGTATCACTTGGCTAGCCTTATTTCTGTGGAATCTGAGAACAGATATTTCGGATCCCTTTGAAGACTATAGGGCCAAAGGAAATATCCTCCGATAACTAAGAGAAAGAAGCTTTCTGAGAAACTTCTTTGTGTTCTGTGAAATCATCTCACAGAGTTACAGCTTTCCCCTCAAGAAGCCTTTCGCTAAGACAGTTCTTGTGGAATTGGCCAAGTGATATTTGGAAGCCCTTAGAGGGCTATGGTGAAAAAGGAAATATCCTCAGATGAAATCTGCAAAGAAGCTTTCTGAGAAACTACTAAGTGTTCTGTTAATTCATCTCACAGAGTTACATCTGTATTTCGTGGATCTCTTTGCTAGCCTTATTTCTGTGGATTCTGAGAACAGATATTTCGGATCCCTTTGAAGACTGTAGGGCCAAAGGAAATATCCTCCGATAACTAAGAGAAAGAAGCTTTCTGAGAAACTTCTTTGTGTTCTGTGAAATCATCTCACAGAGTTACAGCTTTCCCCTCAAGAAGCCTGTCGCTAAGTCAGTTCTTGTGGAATTGGCAAAGTGATATTTGGAAGCCCATAGAGGGCTACGGTGAAAAAGGAAATATCCTCAGATGAAATCTGGAAAGAAGCTTTCTGAGAAACTGCTTAGTGTTCTGTTAATTCATCTCACAGAATGACATCTTTATTTCGTGGATCGCTTTGCTAGCCTTATTTCTGTGGAATCTGAGAACAGATATTTCGGATCCCTTTGAAGACTCTAGGGCCAAAGGAAATATCCTCCGATAACAAAGAGAAAGAAGCTTTCTGAGAAACTTCTTTGTGTTCTGTGAAATCATCTCACAGAGTTACACCTTTCCCCTCAAGAAGCCTTTCGCTAAGACAGTTCTTGTGGAATTGTCAAAGTGATATTTGGAAGCCCATAGAGGACTATGGTGAAAAAGGAAATATCCTCCGATGAAATCTGGAAAGAAGCTTTCTGAGAAACTGCTTAGTGTTCTGTTAATTCATCTCACTGAGTTACTTCTATATTTCGTGAATCTCTTTGCTAGCCTTATTTCTGTGTAATCTGAGAACAGATATTTCGGATCCCTTTGAAGACTATAGGGCCAAAGGAAATATCCTCCCATAACTAAGAGAAAGAAGCTGAGAAACTTCTTTGTGTTCTGTGAAATCATCTCACAGAGTTACAGCTTTCCCCTCAAGAAGCCTTTCGCTAAGACAGTTCTTGTGGAATTGGCCAAGTGATATTTGGAAGCCCATAGAGGGCCATGGTCAAAAAGGAAATATCCTCCGATGAAATCTGGAAAGAAGCTTTCTGAGAAACTGCTTAGTGTTCTGTTAATTCATCTCACAGAGTTACTTCTATATTTCGTGGATCTCTTTGCTAGCCTTATTTCTGGGGAATCTGAGAACAGATATTTCGGATCCCTTTGAAGACTATAGGGCCAAAGGAAATATCCTCCGATAACAAAGAGAAAGAAGCTTTCTGAGAAACTTCTTTGTGTTCTCTGAAATCATCTCACAGAGTTACAGCTTTCCCCTCAAGAAGCCTTTCGCTAAGACAGTTCTTGTGGAATTGGCAAAGTGATATTTGGAAGCCCATAGAGGGCTATGGTGAAAAAGGAAATATCCTCCGATGAAATCTGGAAAGAAGCTTTCTGAGAAACTGCTTAGTGTTCTGTTAATTCATCTCACAGAGTTACATCTGCATTTCGTGGATCTCTTTGCTAGCCTTATTTCTGTGGAATCTGAGAACAGATATTTCGGATCCCTTTGAAGACTATAGGGCCAAAGGAAATATCCTCCGAAAACTGAGAGAAAGAAGCTTTCTGAGAAAGTTCTTTGTGTTCTGTGAAATGAGCTCACAGAGTTACAGCTTTCCCCTCAAGAAGCCTTTCGCTAAGACAGTTCTTGTGGAATTGGCAAAGTGATATTTGGAAGCCCATAGAGGGCTATGGTGAAAAAGGAAATATCCTCAGATGAAATCTTGAAAGAAGCTTTCTAGAAACTGCTTGGTGTTCTGTTAATTCATCTCACAGAGTTACATCTGTATTTCGTGGATCTCTTTGCTAGTCTTATTTCTGTGGAATCTGAGAACAGATATTTCGGATCCCTTTGAAGACTATAGGGCCAAAGGAAATATCCTCCGATAACTAAGAGAAAGAAGCTTTGTGAGAAATTTCTTTGTGTTCTGTGAAATGAGCTCACAGAGTTACAGCTTTCCCCTCAGAAGCCTTTCGCTAAGACAGTTCTTGTGGAATTGGCAAAGTGATATTTGGAAGCCCATAGAGGGCTATGGTGAAAAAGGAAATATCCTCCGATGAAATCTGGAAAGAAGCTTTCTGAGAGACTGCTTAGTGTTCTGTTAATTCATCTCACAGAGTTACATCTGTATTTCGTGGATCTCTTTGCTAGCCTTATTTCTGTGGAATCTGAGAACAGATATTTCGGATCCCTTTGAAGACTGTAGGGCCAAAGGAAATATCCTCCGATAACTAAGAGAAAGAAGCTTTCTGAGAAACTTCTTTGTGTTCTGTGAAATCATCTCACAGAGTTACAGCTTTCCCCTCAAGAAGCCTGTCGCTAAGTCAGTTCTTGTGGAATTGGCAAAGTGATATTTGGAAGCCCATAGAGGGCTACGGTGAAAAAGGAAATATCCTCAGATGAAATCTGGAAAGAAGCTTTCTGAGAAACTGCTTAGTGTTCTGTTAATTCATCTCACAGAATGACATCTTTATTTCGTGGATCGCTTTGCTAGCCTTATTTCTGTGGAATCTGAGAACAGATATTTCGGATCCCTTTGAAGACTCTAGGGCCAAAGGAAATATCCTCCGATAACAAAGAGAAAGAAGCTTTCTGAGAAACTTCTTTGTGTTCTGTGAAATCGTCTCAAAGAGTTACACCTTTCCCCTCTAGAAGCCTTTCGCTAAGACAGTTCTTGTGGAATTGTCAAAGTGATATTTGGAAGCCCATAGAGGACTATGGTGAAAAAGGAAATATCCTCCGATGAAATCTGGAAAGAAGCTTTCTGAGAAACTGCTTAGTGTTCTGTTAATTCATCTCACTGAGTTACTTCTATATTTCGTGAATCTCTTTGCTAGCCTTATTTCTGTGGAATCTGAGAACAGATATTTCGGATCCCTTTGAAGACTATAGGGCCAAAGGAAATATCCTCCGATAACAAAGAGAAAGAAGCTTTGTGAGAAATTTCTTTGTGTTCTATGTAATCATCTCACAGAGTTACAGCTTTACCCTCAAGAAGCCTTTCGCTACGTCAGTTCTTGTGGAATTGGCAAAGTGATATTTGGAAGCCCATAGAGGGCTACGGTGAAAAAGGAAATATCCTCAGATGAAATCTGGAAAGAAGCTTTCTGAGAAACTGCTTAGTGTTCTGTTAATTCCTCTCACAGAGTTACATCTGTATTTCGTGGATCACTTGGCTAGCCTTATTTCTGTGGAATCTGAGAACAGATATTTCGCATCCCTTTGAAGACTATAGGGCCAAAGGAAATATCTTCCGATAACTAAGAGAAAGAAGCTTTCTGAGAAACTTCTTTGTGCTCTGTGAAATCATATCACAGAGTTACAGCTTTCCCCTCAAGAAGCCTGTCGCTAAGACAGTTCTTGTGGAATTGGCAAAGTGATATTTGGAAGCCCATAGAAGGCTATGGTCAAAAAGGAAATATCCTCCGATGAAATCTGGAAAGAAGCTTTCTGAGAAACTGCTTAGTGTTCCGTTAATTCATCTCACAGAGTTACATCTGTATTTCGTGGATCTCTTTGCTAGCCTTATTTCTGTGGTATCTGAAAACAGATATTTCGGATCCCTTTGAAGACTATAGGGCCAAAGGAAATATCCTCCGATAACTAAGAGAAAGAAGCTTTCTGAGAAACTTCTTTGTGTTCTGTGAAATCATCTCACAGAGTTACAGCTTTCCCCTCAAGAAGCCTGTCGCTAAGACATTTCTTGTGGAATTGGCAAAGTGATATTTGGAAGCCCATAGAGGGCTACGGTGAAAAAGGAAATATCCTCAGATGAAATCTGGAAAGAAGCTTTCTGAGAAACTGCTTAGTGTTCTGTTAATTCATCTCACAGAATGACATCTTTATTTCGTGGATCGCTTTGCTAGCCTTATTTCTGTGGAATCTGAGAACAGATATTTCGGATCCCTTTGAAGACTCTAGGGCCAAAGGAAATATCCTCCGATAACAAAGAGAAAGAAGCTTTCTGAGAAACTTCTTTGTGTTCTGTGAAATCATCTCACAGAGTTACACCTTTCCCCTCAAGAAGCCTTTCGCTAAGACAGTTCTTGTGGAATTGTCAAAGTGATATTTGGAAGCCCATAGAGGACTATGGTGAAAAAGGAAATATCCTCCGATGAAATCTGGAAAGAAGCTTTCTGAGAAACTGCTTAGTGTTCTGTTAATTCATCTCACTGAGTTACTTCTATATTTCGTGAATCTCTTTGCTAGCCTTATTTCTGTGTAATCTGAGAACAGATATTTCGGATCCCTTTGAAGACTATAGGGCCAAAGGAAATATCCTCCCATAACTAAGAGAAAGAAGCTGAGAAACTTCTTTGTGTTCTGTGAAATCATCTCACAGAGTTACAGCTTTCCCCTCAAGAAGCCTTTCGCTAAGACAGTTCTTGTGGAATTGGCCAAGTGATATTTGGAAGCCCATAGAGGGCTATGGTGAAAAAGGAAATATCCACAGATGAAATCTGGAAAGAAGCTTTCTGAAAAACTGCTTAGTGTTCTGTTAATTCATCTCACAGAGTTACATCTGTATTTCGTGGATCTCTTGGCTTGCCTTATTTCTGTGGAATCTGAGAACAGATATTTCGGATCCCTTTGAAGACTATAGGGCCAAAGGAAATATCCTCCGATAACTAAGAGAAAGAAGCTTTCTGAGAAACTTCTTTGTGTTCTGTGAAATCATCTCACAGAGTTACAGCTTTCGCTTCAAGAAGCCTTTCGCTAAGACATTTCTTGTGGAATTGGCAAAGTGATATTTGGAAGCCCATAGAGGGCCATGGTCAAAAAGGAAATATCCTCCGATGAAATCTGGAAAGAAGCTTTCTGAGAAACTGCTTTGTGTTCTGTTAATTCATCTCACAGAGTTACTTCTATATTTCGTGGATCTCTTTGCTAGCCTTATTTCTGGGGAATCTGAGAACAGATATTTCGGATCCCTTTGAAGACTATAGGGCCAAAGGAAATATCCTCCGATAACAAAGAGAAAGAAGCTTTCTGAGAAACTTCTTTGTGTTCTCTGAAATCATCTCACAGAGTTACAGCTTTCCCCTCAAGAAGCCTTTCGCTAAGACAGTTCTTGTGGAATTGGCAAAGTGATATTTGGAAGCCCATAGAGGGCTATGGTGAAAAAGGAAATATCCTCCGATGAAATCTGGAAAGAAGCTTTCTGAGAAACTGCTTAGTGTTCTGTTAATTCATCTCACAGAGTTACATCTGCATTTCGTGGATCTCTTTGCTAGCCTTATTTCTGTGGAATCTGAGAACAGATATTTCGGATCCCTTTGAAGACTATAGGGCCAAAGGAAATATCCTCCGAAAACTGAGAGAAAGAAGCTTTCTGAGAAAGTTCTTTGTGTTCTGTGAAATGAGCTCACAGAGTTACAGCTTTCCCCTCAAGAAGCCTTTCGCTAAGACAGTTCTTGTGGAATTGGCAAAGTGATATTTGGAAGCCCATAGAGGGCTATGGTGAAAAAGGAAATATCCTCAGATGAAATCTTGAAAGAAGCTTTCTAGAAACTGCTTGGTGTTCTGTTAATTCATCTCACAGAGTTACATCTGTATTTCGTGGATCTCTTTGCTAGTCTTATTTCTGTGGAATCTGAGAACAGATATTTCGGATCCCTTTGAAGACTATAGGGCCAAAGGAAATATCCTCCGATAACTAAGAGAAAGAAGCTTTGTGAGAAATTTCTTTGTGTTCTGTGAAATGAGCTCACAGAGTTACAGCTTTCCCCTCAAGAAGCCTTTCGCTAAGACAGTTCTTGTGGAATTGGCAAAGTGATATTTGGAAGCCCATAGAGGGCTATGGTGAAAAAGGAAATATCCTCCGATGAAATCTGGAAAGAAGCTTTCTGAGAGACTGCTTAGTGTTCTGTTAATTCATCTCACAGAGTTACATCTGTATTTCGTGGATCTCTTTGCTAGCCTTATTTCTGTGGAATCTGAGAACAGATATTTCGGATCCCTTTGAAGACTGTAGGGCCAAAGGAAATATCCTCCGAAAACTAAGAGAAAGAAGCTTTCTGAGAAACTTCTTTGTGTTCTGTGAAATGAGCTCACAGAGTTACAGCTTTCCCCTCAAAAAGCCTTTCGCTAAGACAGTTCTTGTGGAATTGGCAAAGTGATATTTGGAAGCCCATAGAGGGCTATGGTGAAAAAGGAAATATCCTCAGATGAAATCTGGAAAGAAGCTTTCTGAGAAACTGCTTAGTGTTCTGTTAATTCATCTCACAGAGTTACATCTGTATTTCGTGGATCTCTTTGCTAGCCTTATTTCTGTGGAATCTGAGAACAGATATTTCGGATCCCTTTGAAGACTATAGGGCCAAAGGAAATATCCTCCGATAACAAAGAGAAAGAAGCTTTGTGAGAAATTTCTTTGTGTTCTATGTAATCATCTCACAGAGTTACAGCTTTACCCTCAAGAAGCCTTTCGCTACGTCAGTTCTTGTGGAATTGGCAAAGTGATATTTGGAAGCCCATAGAGGGCTACGGTGAAAAAGGAAATATCCTCAGATGAAATCTGGAAAGAAGCTTTCTGAGAAACTGCTTAGTGTTCTGTTAATTCCTCTCACAGAGTTACATCTGTATTTCGTGGATCACTTGGCTAGCCTTATTTCTGTGGAATCTGAGAACAGATATTTCGCATCCCTTTGAAGACTATAGGGCCAAAGGAAATATCTTCCGATAACTAAGAGAAAGAAGCTTTCTGAGAAACTTCTTTGTGCTCTGTGAAATCATATCACAGAGTTACAGCTTTCCCCTCAAGAAGCCTGTCGCTAAGACAGTTCTTGTGGAATTGGCAAAGTGATATTTGGAAGCCCATAGAAGGCTATGGTCAAAAAGGAAATATCCTCCGATGAAATCTGGAAAGAAGCTTTCTGAGAAACTGCTTAGTGTTCCGTTAATTCATCTCACAGAGTTACATCTGTATTTCGTGGATCTCTTTGCTAGCCTTATTTCTGTGGTATCTGAAAACAGATATTTCGGATCCCTTTGAAGACTATAGGGCCAAAGGAAATATCCTCCGATAACTAAGAGAAAGAAGCTTTCTGAGAAACTTCTTTGTGTTCTGTGAAATCATCTCACAGAGTTACAGCTTTCCCCTCAAGAAGCCTGTCGCTAAGACATTTCTTGTGGAATTGGCAAAGTGATATTTGGAAGCCCATAGAGGGCTACGGTGAAAAAGGAAATATCCTCAGATGAAATCTGGAAAGAAGCTTTCTGAGAAACTGCTTAGTGTTCTGTTAATTCATCTCACAGAATGACATCTTTATTTCGTGGATCGCTTTGCTAGCCTTATTTCTGTGGAATCTGAGAACAGATATTTCGGATCCCTTTGAAGACTCTAGGGCCAAAGGAAATATCCTCCGATAACAAAGAGAAAGAAGCTTTCTGAGAAACTTCTTTGTGTTCTGTGAAATCATCTCACAGAGTTACACCTTTCCCCTCAAGAAGCCTTTCGCTAAGACAGTTCTTGTGGAATTGTCAAAGTGATATTTGGAAGCCCATAGAGGACTATGGTGAAAAAGGAAATATCCTCCGATGAAATCTGGAAAGAAGCTTTCTGAGAAACTGCTTAGTGTTCTGTTAATTCATCTCACTGAGTTACTTCTATATTTCGTGAATCTCTTTGCTAGCCTTATTTCTGTGTAATCTGAGAACAGATATTTCGGATCCCTTTGAAGACTATAGGGCCAAAGGAAATATCCTCCCATAACTAAGAGAAAGAAGCTGAGAAACTTCTTTGTGTTCTGTGAAATCATCTCACAGAGTTACAGCTTTCCCCTCAAGAAGCCTTTCGCTAAGACAGTTCTTGTGGAATTGGCCAAGTGATATTTGGAAGCCCATAGAGGGCTATGGTGAAAAAGGAAATATCCACAGATGAAATCTGGAAAGAAGCTTTCTGAAAAACTGCTTAGTGTTCTGTTAATTCATCTCACAGAGTTACATCTGTATTTCGTGGATCTCTTGGCTTGCCTTATTTCTGTGGAATCTGAGAACAGATATTTCGGATCCCTTTGAAGACTATAGGGCCAAAGGAAATATCCTCCGATAACTAAGAGAAAGAAGCTTTCTGAGAAACTTCTTTGTGTTCTGTGAAATCATCTCACAGAGTTACAGCTTTCGCTTCAAGAAGCCTTTCGCTAAGACATTTCTTGTGGAATTGGCAAAGTGATATTTGGAAGCCCATAGAGGGCCATGGTCAAAAAGGAAATATCCTCCGATGAAATCTGGAAAGAAGCTTTCTGAGAAACTGCTTTGTGTTCTGTTAATTCATCTCACAGAGTTACTTCTATATTTCGTGGATCTCTTTGCTAGCCTTATTTCTGGGGAATCTGAGAACAGATATTTCGGATCCCTTTGAAGACTATAGGGCCAAAGGAAATATCCTCCGATAACAAAGAGAAAGAAGCTTTCTGAGAAACTTCTTTGTGTTCTCTGAAATCATCTCACAGAGTTACAGCTTTCCCCTCAAGAAGCCTTTCGCTAAGACAGTTCTTGTGGAATTGGCAAAGTGATATTTGGAAGCCCATAGAGGGCTATGGTGAAAAAGGAAATATCCTCCGATGAAATCTGGAAAGAAGCTTTCTGAGAAACTGCTTAGTGTTCTGTTAATTCATCTCACAGAGTTACATCTGCATTTCGTGGATCTCTTTGCTAGCCTTATTTCTGTGGAATCTGAGAACAGATATTTCGGATCCCTTTGAAGACTATAGGGCCAAAGGAAATATCCTCCGAAAACTGAGAGAAAGAAGCTTTCTGAGAAAGTTCTTTGTGTTCTGTGAAATGAGCTCACAGAGTTACAGCTTTCCCCTCAAGAAGCCTTTCGCTAAGACAGTTCTTGTGGAATTGGCAAAGTGATATTTGGAAGCCCATAGAGGGCTATGGTGAAAAAGGAAATATCCTCAGATGAAATCTTGAAAGAAGCTTTCTAGAAACTGCTTGGTGTTCTGTTAATTCATCTCACAGAGTTACATCTGTATTTCGTGGATCTCTTTGCTAGTCTTATTTCTGTGGAATCTGAGAACAGATATTTCGGATCCCTTTGAAGACTATAGGGCCAAAGGAAATATCCTCCGATAACTAAGAGAAAGAAGCTTTGTGAGAAATTTCTTTGTGTTCTGTGAAATGAGCTCACAGAGTTACAGCTTTCCCCTCAAGAAGCCTTTCGCTAAGACAGTTCTTGTGGAATTGGCAAAGTGATATTTGGAAGCCCATAGAGGGCTATGGTGAAAAAGGAAATATCCTCCGATGAAATCTGGAAAGAAGCTTTCTGAGAGACTGCTTAGTGTTCTGTTAATTCATCTCACAGAGTTACATCTGTATTTCGTGGATCTCTTTGCTAGCCTTATTTCTGTGGAATCTGAGAACAGATATTTCGGATCCCTTTGAAGACTGTAGGGCCAAAGGAAATATCCTCCGATAACTAAGAGAAAGAAGCTTTCTGAGAAACTTCTTTGTGTTCTGTGAAATCATCTCACAGAGTTACAGCTTTCCCCTCAAGAAGCCTGTCGCTAAGTCAGTTCTTGTGGAATTGGCAAAGTGATATTTGGAAGCCCATAGAGGGCTATGGTGAAAAAGGAAATATCCTCAGATGAAATCTGGAAAGAAGCTTTCTGAGAAACTGCTTAGTGTTCTGTTAATTCATCTCACAGAATGACATCTTTATTTCGTGGATCGCTTTGCTAGCCTTATTTCTGTGGAATCTGAGAACAGATATTTCGGATCCCTTTGAAGACTCTAGGGCCAAAGGAAATATCCTCCGATAACAAAGAGAAAGAAGCTTTCTGAGAAACTTCTTTGTGTTCTGTGAAATCATCTCAAAGAGTTACACCTTTCCCCTCAAGAAGCCTTTCGCTAAGACAGTTCTTGTGGAATTGTCAAAGTGATATTTGGAAGCCCATAGAGGACTATGGTGAAAAAGGAAATAACCTCCGATGAAATCTGGAAAGAAGCTTTCTGAGAAACTGCTTAGTGTTCTGTTAATTCATCTCACTGAGTTACTTCTATATTTCGTGAATCTCTTTGCTAGCCTTATTTCTGTGGAATCTGAGAACAGATATTTCGGATCCCTTTGAAGACTATAGGGCCAAAGGAAATATCCTCCCATAACTAAGAGAAAGAAGCTGAGAAACTTCTTTGTGTTCTGTGAAATCATCTCACAGAGTTACAGCTTTCCCCTCAAGAAGCCTTTCGCTAAGACTGTTCTTGTGGAATTGGCCAAGTGATATTTGGAAGCCCATAGAGGACTATGGTGAAAAAGGAAATATCCTCAGATGAAATCTGGAAAGAAGCTTTCTGAAAAACTGCTTAGTGTTCTGTTAATTCATCTCACAGAGTTACATCTGTATTTCGTGGATCTCTTGGCTAGACTTATTACTGTGGAATCTGAGAACAGATATTTCGGATCCCTTTGAAGACTATAGGGCCAAAGGAAATATCCTCCGATAACTAAGAGAAAGAAGCTTTCTGAGAAACTTCTTTGTGTTCTGTGAAATCATCTCACAGAGTTACAGCTTTCCCCTCAAGAAGCCAGTCGCTAAGACATTTCTTGTGGAATTGGCAAAGTGATATTTGGAAGCCCATAGAGGGCTATGTTCAAAAAGGAAATATCCTCCGATGAAATCTGGAAAGAAGCTTTCTGAGAAACTGCTTAGTGTTCTGTTAATTCATCTCACAGAGTTACTCCTATATTTCGTGGATCTCTTTGCTAGCCTTATTTCTGGGGAATCTGAGAACAGATATTTCGGATCCCTTTGAAGACTATAGGGCCAAAGGAAATATCCTCCGATAACAAAGAGAAAGAAGCTTTCTGAGAAACTTCTTTGTGTTCTCTGAAATCATCTCACAGAGTTACAGCTTTCCCCTCAAGAAGCCTTTCGCTAAGACAGTTCTTGTGGAATTGGCAAAGTGATATTTGGAAGCCCATAGAGGGCTAGGGTGAAAAAGGAAATATCCTCCGATGAAATCTGGAAAGAAGCTTTCTGAGAAACTGCTTAGTGTTCTGTTAATTCATCTCACAGAGTTACATCTGCATTTCGTGGATCTCTTTGCTAGCCTTATTTCTGTGGAATCTGAGAACAGATATTTCGGATCCCTTTGAAGACTATAGGGCCAAAGGAAATATCCTCTGAAAACTAAGAGAAAGAAGCTTTCTGAGAAAGTTCTTTGTGTTCTGGGAAATGAGCTCACAGAGTTACAGCTTTCCCCTCAAGAAGCCTTTGGCTAAGACAGTTCTTGTGGAATTGGCAAAGTGATATTTGGAAGCCCATAGAGGGCTATGGTGAAAAAGGAAATATCCTCAGATGAAATCTTGAAAGAAGCTTTCTGAGAAACTGCTTGGTGTTCTGTTAATTCATCTCACAGAGTTACATCTGTATTTCGTGGATCTCTTTGCTAGTCTTACTTCTGTGGAATCTGAGAACAGATATTTCGGATCCCTTTGAAGACTATAGGGCCAAAGGAAATATCCTCCGATAACTAAGAGAAAGAAGCTTTGTGAGAAATTTCTTTGTGTTCTATGTAATCATCTCACAGAGATACAGCTTCCCCCTCAAGAAGCCTTTCGCTAAGACAGTTCTTGTGGAATTGGCAAATGATATTTGGAAGCCCATAGAGGGCTATGGTGAAAAAGGAAATATCCTCATATGAAATCTGCAAAGAAGCTTTCTGAGAAACTGCTTAGTGTTCTGTTAATTCATCTCACAGAGTTACATCTGCATTTTGTGGATCTCTTTGCTAGCCTTATTTCTGTGGAATCTGAGAACAGATATTTCAGATCCCTTTGAAGACTATAGGGCCAAAGGAAATATCCTCCGAAAACTAAGAGAAAGAAGCTTTCTGAGAAAGTTCTTTGTGTTCTGTGAAATGAGCTCAAAGAGTTACAGCCTTACCCTCAAGAACCCTTTGGCTAAGACAGTTCTTGTGGAATTGGCAAAGTGATATTTGGAAGCCCATAGAGGGCTATGGTGAAAAAGGAAATATCCTCAGATGAAATCTGGAAAGAAGCTTTCTGAGAAACTGCTTAGTGTTCTGTTAATTCATCTCACAGAGTTACATCTTTATTTCGTGGATCTCTTTGCTAGTCTTATTTCTGTGGAATCTGAGAACAGATATTTCGGATACCTTTGAAGACTATAGGGCCAAAGTAAATATCCTCCGATAACAAAGAGAAAGAAGCTTTGTGAGAAATTTCTTTGTGTTCTATGTAATCATCTCACAGAGTTACAGCTTTCCCCTCAAGAAGCCTTTCGCTAAGACAGTTCTTGTGGAATTGGCAAAGTGATATTTGGAAGCCCATAGAGGGCTATGGTGAAAAAGGAAATATCCTCCGATGAAATCTGGAAAGAAGCTTTCTGAGAAACTGCTTAGTGTTCTGTTAATTCATCTCACAGAGTTACATCTGTATTTCGTGGATCTCTTTGCTAGCCTTATTTCTGTGGAATCTGAGAACAGATATTTCGGATCCCTTTGAAGACTATAGGGCCAAAGGAAATATCCTCCGAAAACTAAGAGAAAGAAGCTTTCTGAGAAAGTTCTTTGTGTTCTGTGAAATGAGCTCACAGAGTTACAGCTTTCCCCTCAAGAAGCCTTTCGCTAAGACAGTTCTTGTGGAATTGGCAAAGTGATATTTGGAAGCCCTTAGAGGGCTATGGTGAAAAAGGAAATATCCTCAGATGAAATCTTGAAAGAAGCTTTCTGAGAAACTGCTTAGTGTTCTGTTAATTCATCTCACAGACTTACATCTGTATTTCGTGGATCACTTGGCTAGCCTTATTTCTGTGGAATCTGAGAACAGATATTTCGGATCCCTTTGAAGACTATAGGGCCAAAGGAAATATCCTCCGATAACTAAGAGAAAGAAGCTTTCTGAGAAACTTCTTTGTGTTCTGTGAAATCATCTCACAGAGTTACAGCTTTCCCCTCAAGAAGCCTTTCGCTAGGACAGTTCTTGTGGAATTGGCCAAGTGATATTTGGAAGCCCATAGAGGGCTATGGTGAAAAAGGAAATATCCTCCGATGAAATCTGGAAAGAAGCTTTCTGAGAAACTGCTTAGTGTTCTGTTAATTCATCTCACAGAGTAATATCTATATTTCGTGGATCTCTTTGCTAGCCTTATTTCTGTGGAATCTGAGAACAGATATTTCGGATCCCTTTGAAGACTATAGGGCCAAAGGAAATATCCTCCGAAAACTAAGAGAAAGAAGCTTTCTGAGAAACTTCTTTGTGTTCTGTGAAATGAGCTCACAGAGTTACAGCTTTCCCCTCAAAAAGCCTTTCGCTAAGACAGTTCTTGTGGAATTGGAAAAGTGATATTTGGAAGCCCATAGAGGGCTATGGTGAAAAAGGAAATATCCTCCGATGAAATCTGGAAAGAAGCTTTCTGAGAAACTGCTTAGTGTTCTGTTAATTCATCTCACAGAGTTACATCTGTATTTCGTGGATCTCTTTGCTAGCCTTATTTCTGTGGAATCTGAGAACAGATATTTCGGATCCCTTTGAAGACTATAGGGCCAAAGGAAATATCCTCCGATAACAAAGAGAAAGAAGCTTTGTGAGAAATTTCTTTGTGTTCTATGTAATCATCTCACAGAGTTACAGCTTTACCCTCAAGAAGCCTTTCGCTACGTCAGTTCTTGTGGAATTGGCAAAGTGATATTTGGAAGCCCATAGAGGGCTACGGTGAAAAAGGAAATATCCTCAGATGAAATCTGGAAAGAAGCTTTCTGAGAAACTGCTTAGTGTTCTGTTAATTCCTCTCACAGAGTTACATCTGTATTTCGTGGATCACTTGGCTAGCCTTATTTCTGTGGAATCTGAGAACAGATATTTCGCATCCCTTTGAAGACTATAGGGCCAAAGGAAATATCCTCCGATAACTAAGAGAAAGAAGCTTTCTGAGAAACTTCTTTGTGCTCTGTGAAATCATATCACAGAGTTACAGCTTTCCCCTCAAGAAGCCTGTCGCTAAGACAGTTCTTGTGGAATTGGCAAAGTGATATTTGGAAGCCCATAGAAGGCTATGGTCAAAAAGGAAATATCCTCCGATGAAATCTGGAAAGAAGCTTTCTGAGAAACTGCTTAGTGTTCCGTTAATTCATCTCACAGAGTTACATCTGTATTTCGTGGATCTCTTTGCTAGCCTTATTTCTGTGGTATCTGAAAACAGATATTTCGGATCCCTTTGAAGACTATAGGGCCAAAGGAAATATCCTCCGATAACTAAGAGAAAGAAGCTTTCTGAGAAACTTCTTTGTGTTCTGTGAAATCATCTCACAGAGTTACAGCTTTCCCCTCAAGAAGCCTGTCGCTAAGACATTTCTTGTGGAATTGGCAAAGTGATATTTGGAAGCCCATAGAAGGCTAGGGTCAAAAAGGAAATATCCTCCGATGAAATCTGGAAAGAAGCTTTCTGAGAAACTGCTTAGTGTTCCGTTAATTCATCTCACAGAGTTACATCTGTATTTCGTGGATCTCTTTGCTAGCCTTATTTCTGTGGTGTCTGAAAACAGATATTTCGGATCCCTTTGAAGACTATAGGGCCAAAGGAAATATCCTCCGAAAACTAAGAGAAAGAAGCTTTCTGAGAAACTCCTTTGTGTTCTGTGAAATCATCTCACAGAATTACAGCTTTCCCCTCAAGAAGCCTTTCGCTAAGACAGTTCTTGTGGAATTGGCAAAGTGATATTTGGAAGCCCATAGAGGGCTATGGTGAAAAAGGAAATATCCTCAGATGAAATTTGGAAAGAAGCTTTCTGAGAAACTGCTTAGTGTTCTGTTAATTCATCTCACAGAGTTACATTTGTATTTCGTGGATCTCTTTGCCAGCCTTATTTCTGTGGAATCTGAGAACAGATATTTCGGATCCCTTTGAAGAATATAGGGCCAAAGGAAATATCCTCCGATAACAAAGAGAAAGCAGCTTTGTGAGAAATTTCTTTGTGTTCTATGTAATCATCTCACAGAGTTACAGCTTTCCCCTAAAGAAGCCTTTCGCTAAGACAGTTCTTGTGGAATTGGCAAAGTGATATTTGGAAGCCCATAGAGGGCTATGGTGAAAAAGGAAATATCCTCCGATGAAATCTGCAAAGAAGCTTTCTGAGAAACTGCTTAGTGTTCTGTTAATTCATCTCACAGAGTTACATCTGCATTTCGTGGATCTCTTTGCTAGCCTTATTTCTGTGGAATCTCAGAACAGATATTTCAGATCCCTTTGAAGACTATAGGGCCAAAGGAAATATCCTCCGAAAACTAAGAGAAAGAAGCTTTCTGAGAAAGTTCTTTGTGTTCTGTGAAATGAGCTCAAAGAGTTACAGCTTTACCCTCAAGAACCCTTTGGCTAAGACAGTTCTTGTGGAATTGGCAAAGTGATATTTGGAAGCCCATAGAGGGCTATGGTGAAAAAGGAAATATCCTCAGATGAAATCTGGAAAGAAGCTTTCTGAGAAACTGCTTAGTGTTCTGTTAATTCATCTCACAGAGTTACATCTGTATTTCGTGGATCTCTTTGCTAGTCTTATTTCTGTGGAATCTGAGAACAGATATTTCGGATACCTTTGAAGACTATAGGGCCAAAGGAAATATCCTCCGATAACAAAGAGAAAGAAGCTTTGTGAGAAATTTCTTTGTGTTCTATGTAATCATCTCACAGAGTTACAGCTTTCCCCTCAAGAAGCCTTTCGCTAAGACAGTTCTTGTGGAATTGGCAAAGTGATATTTGGAAGAACATAGAGGGCTATGGTGAAAAAGGAAATATCCTCCGATGAAATCTGGAAAGAAGCTTTCTGAGAAACTGCTTAGTGTTCTGTTAATTCATCTCACAGAGTTACATCTGTATTTCGTGGATCTCTTTGCTAGCCTTATTTCTATGGAATCTGAGAACAGATATTTCGGATCCCTTTGAAGACTATAGGGCCAAAGGAAATATCCTCCGAAAACTAAGAGAAAGAAGCTTTCTGAGAAAGTTCTTTGTGTTCTGTGAAATGAGCTCACAGAGTTACAGCTTTCCCCTCAAGAAGCCTTTCGCTAAGACAGTTCTTGTGGAATTGGCAAAGTGATATTTGGAAGCCCATAGAGGGCTATGGTGAAAAAGGAAATATCCTCAGATGAAATCTTGAAAGAAGCTTTCTGAGAAACTGCTTAGTGTTCTGTTAATTCATCTCACAGATTTACATCTGTATTTCGTGGATCTCTTTGCTAGTCTTATTTCTGTGGAATCTGAGAACAGATATTTCGGATCCCTTTGAAGACTAGAGGGCCAAAGGAAATATCCTCCGATAACAAAGAGAAAGAAGATTTTTGAGAAATTTCTTTGTGTTCTATGTAATCATCTCACAGAGTTACAGCTTTACCCTCATGAAGGCTTTCGCTAAGTCAGTTCTTGTGGAATTGGCAAAGTGATATTTGGAAGCCCATAGAGGGCTACGGTGAAAAAGGAAATATCCTCAGATGAAATCTGGAAAGAAGCTTTCTGAGAAACTGCTTAGTGTTCTGTTAATTCATCTCACAGAGTTACATCTGTATTTCGTGGATCTCTTTGCTAGCCTTATTTCTGTGGAATCTGAGAACAGATATTTCGGATCCCTTTGAAGACTATAGGGCCAAAGGAAATATCCTCCGATAACTAAGAGAAAGAAGCTTTCTGAGAAACTTCTTTGTGTTCTGTGAAATCGTCTCACAGAGATACAGCTTTCCCCTCAAGAAGCCTGTCGCTAAGACAGTTCTTGTGCAATTGGCCAAGTGATATTTGGAAGCCCATAGAGGGCTATGGTGAAAAAGGAAATATCCTCCGATGAAATCTGGAAAGAAGCTTTCTGAGAAACTGCTTAGTGTTCTGTTAATTCATCTCACAGAGTAACATCTATATTTCGTGGATCTGTTTGCTAGCCTTATTTCTGTGGAATCTGAGAACAGATATTTCGGATCCCTTTGAAGACTATAGGGCCAAAGGAAATATCCTCCGAAAACTAAGAGAAAGAAGCTTTCTGAGAAAGTTCTTTGTGTTCTGTGAAATGAGCTCACAGAGTTACAGCTTTCCCCTCAAGAAGCCTTTCGCTAAGACAGTTCTTGTGGAATTGGCCAAGTGATATTTGGAAGCCCATAGAGGGCTATGGTGAAAAAGGAAATATCCTCAGATGAAATCTGGAAAGAAGCTTTCTGAGAAACTGCTTAGTGTTCTGTTAATTCATCTCACAGAGTTACATCTGTATTTCGTGGATCTCTTTGCTAGTCTTATTTCTGTGGAATCTGAGAACAGATATTTCGGATACCTTTGAAGACTATAGGGCCAAAGGAAATATCCTCCGATAACAAAGAGAAAGAAGCTTTGTGAGAAATTTCTTTGTGTTCTATGTAATCATCTCACAGAGTTACAGCTTTCCCCTCAAGAAGCCTTTCGCTAAGACAGTTCTTGTGGAATTGGCAAAGTGATATTTGGAAGCCCATAGAGGGCTATGGTGATAAAGGAAATATCCTCAGATGAAATCTGGAAAGAAGCTTTCTGAGAAACTGCTTAGTGTTCTGTTAATTCATCTCACAGAGTAATATCTATATTTCGTGGATCTCTTTGCTAGCCTTATTTCTGTGGAATCTGAGAACAGATATTTCGGATCCCTTTGAAGACTATAGGGCCAAAGGAAATATCCTCCGAAAACTAAGAGAAAGAAGCTTACTGAGAAACTTCTTTGTGTTCTGTGAAATGAGCTCACAGAGTTACAGCTTTCCCCTCAAAAAGCCTTTCGCTAAGACAGTTCTTGTGGAATTGGCAAAGTGATATTTGGAAGCCCATAGAGGGCTATGGTGAAAAAGGAAATATCCTCAGATGAAATCTGGAAAGAAGCTTTCTGAGAAACTGCTTAGTGTTCTGTTAATTCATCTCACAGAGTTACATCTGTATTTCGTGGATCTCTTTGCTAGCCTTATTTCTGTGGAATCTGAGAACAGATATTTGGGATCCCCTTGAAGACTATAGGGCCAAAGGAAATATCCTCCGATAACAAAGGGAAAGAAGCTTTGTGAGAAATTTCCTTGTGTTCTATGTAATCATCTCACAGAGTTACAGCTTTCCCCTCAAGAAGCCTTTCGCTAAGACAGTTCTTGTGGAATTGGCAAAGTGATATTTGGAAGCCCATAGAGGGCTATGGTGAAAAAGGAAACATCCTCCGATGAAATCTGGAAAGAAGCTTTCTGAGAAACTGCTTAGTGTTCTGTTAATTCATCTCACAGAGTTACATCTGCATTTCGTGGATCTCTTTGCTAGCCTTATTTCTGTGGAATCTGAGAACAGATATTTCAGATCCCTTTGAAGACTATAGGGCCAAAGGAAATATCCTCCGAAAACTAAGAGAAAGAAGCTTTCTGAGAAAGTTCTTTGTGTTCTGTGAAATGAGCTCACAGAGTTACAGCTTTACCCTCAAGAAGCCTTTCGCTAAGACAGTTCTTGTGGAATTGGCAAAGTGATATTTGGAAGCCCATAGAGGGCTATGGTGAAAAAGGAAATATCCTCAGATGAAATCTGGAAAGAAGCTTTCTGAGAAACTGCTTAGTGTTCTGTTAATTCATCTCACAGAGTTACATCTGTATTTCGTGGATCTCTTTGC
Organism: Macaca nemestrina; assembly: GCF_043159975.1. Lineage (NCBI taxonomy): Eukaryota > Metazoa > Chordata > Mammalia > Primates > Cercopithecidae > Macaca > Macaca nemestrina. The sequence goes on along the minus strand of NC_092130.1, from coordinate 132,848,332 downwards.
TAGTCTTATTTCTGTGGAATCTGAGAACAGATATTTCGGATCCCTTTGAAGACTATAGGGCCAAAGGAAATATCCTCCGATAACAAAGAGAAAGAAGCTTTGTGAGAAACTTCTTTGTGTTCTGTGAAATGAGCTCACAGAGTTACAGCTTTCCCCTCAAGAAGCCTTTCGCTAAGACAGTTCTTGTTGGATTGGCCAAGTGATATTTGGAAGCCCACAGAGGGCTATGGTGAAAAAGGAAATATCCTCAGATGAAATCTGCAAAGAAGCTTTCTGAGAAACTGCTTAGTGTTCTGTTAAGTCATCTCACAGAGTTACATCTGTATTTCGTGGATCTCTTTGCTAGCCTTATTTCTGTGGAATCTGAGAACAGATATTTCGGATCCCTTTGAAGAGTATAGGGCCAAAGGAAATATCCTCCGATAACTAAGAGAAAGAAGCTTTCTGAGAAACTTCTTTGTGTTCTGTGAAATCATCTCACAGAGTTACAGCTTTCCCCTCAAGAAGCCTGTCGCTAAGACATTTCTTGTGGAATTGGCAAAGTGATATTTGGAAGCCCATAGAGGGCTATGGTCAAAAAGGAAATATCCTCCGATGAAATCTGGAAAGAAGCTTTCTGAGAAACTGCTTAGTGTTCTGTTAATTCATCTCACAGAGTTACATCTGTATTTCGTGGATGTCTTTGCTAGCCTTATTTCTGTGGTATCTGAAAACAGATATTTCGGATCCCTTTGAAGACTATAGGGCCAAAGGAAATATCCTCCGAAAACTAAGAGAAAGAAGCTTTCTGAGAAACTTCTTTGTGTTCTGTGAAATCATCTCACAGAATTACAGCTTTACCCTCAAGAAGCCTTTCGGTAAGACAGTTCTTTTGGAATTGGTAAAGTGATATTTGGAAGCCCATAGAGGGCTATGGTGAAAAAGGAAATATCCTCAGATGAAATCTGGAAAGAAGCTTTCTGAGAAACTGCTTAGTGTTCTGTTAATTCATCTCACAGAGTTACATCTGTATTTCGTGGATCTCTTTGCTAGCCTTATTTCTGTGGAATCTGACAACAGATATTTCGGATGCCTTTGAAGACTATAGGGCCAAAGGAAATATCCTCCGATAACAAAGAGAAAGAAGCTTTGTGAGAAATTTCTTTGTGTTCTATGTAATCATCTCACAGAGTTACAGCTTTCCCCTCAGGAAGCCTTTCGCTAAGACAGTTCTTGTGGAATTGGCAAAGTTATATTTGGAAGCCCTTAGAGGGCTATGTTGAAAAAGGAAATATCCTCCGATGAAATCTGGAAAGAAGCTTTCTGAGAAACTGCTTAGTGTTCTGTTAATTCATCTCAAAGAGTTACATCTGTATTTCGTGGATCACTTGGCTCGCCTTATTTCTGTGGAATCTGAGAACAGATATTTCGGATCCCTTTGAAGACTATAGGGCCAAAGGAAATATCCTCGGATAACAAAGAAAAAGAAGCTTTCTGAGAAACTTCTTTGTTTTCTGTGAAATCATCTCACAGAGTTACAGCTTTCCTCTCAAGAAGCCTTTCGCTAAGACAGTTCTTGTGGAATTGGCAAAGTGATATTTGGAAGCCCATAGAGGGCTATGGTGAAAAAGGAAATATCCTCAGATGAAATCTGGAAAGAAGGTTTCTGAGAAACTGCTTAGTGTTCTGTTAATTCATCTCACAGAGTTACATCTGTATTTCGTGGATCTCTTTGCTAGCCTTCTTTCTGTGGGATCTGAGAGCAGATATTTCGGTTCCCTTTGAAGACCATAGGGCCAAAGGAAATATCCTCCGATAACAAAGAGAAAGAAGCTTTGTGAGAAATTTCTTTGTGTTCTATGTAATCATCTCACAGAGTTACAGCTTTCCCCTCAAGAAGCCTTTCGTTAAGACAGTTCTTGTGGAATTGGCAAAGTGATATTTGGAAGGCCATAGAGGGCTATGGTGAAAAAGGAAATATCCTCAGATGAAATCTGGAAAGAAGCTTTCTGAGAAACTGCTTAGTGTTCTGTTAATTCATCTCACAGAGTTACATCTGTATTTCGTGGATCACTTGGCTAGCCTTATTTCTGTGGAATCTGAGAACAGATATTTCGGATCCCTTTGAAGACTATAGGGCCAAAGGAAATATCCTCCGATAACCAAGTGAAAGAAGCTTTCTGAGAAACTTCTTTGTGTTCTGTGAAATCATCTCACAGAGTTACAGCTTTCCCCTCAAGAAGCCTTTCGCTAAGACAGTTCTTGTGGAATTGGCAAAGTGATATTTGGAAGCCCATAGATGGCTATGGTGAAAAAGGAAATATCCTCCGATGAAATCTGGAAAGAAGCTTTCTGAGAAACTGCTCAGTGTTCTGTTAATTCATCTCACAGAGTTACATCTGTATTTCGTGGATCTACTTGCTAGGCTTATTTCTGTGGAATCTGAGAACAGATATTTCGGATCCCTTTGAAGAGTATAGGGCCAAAGGAAATATCCTCTGATAACAAAGAAAAAGAAGCTTTCTGAGAAACTTCTTTGTGTTCTGTGAAATCATCTCACAGAGTTACAGCTTTCCCCTCAAGAAACCTTTCGCTAAGAAAGTTCTTGTGGAATTGGCAAAGTGATATTTGGAAGCCCATAGAGGGCTATGGTGAAAAAGGAAATATCCTCAGATGAAATCTGGAAAGAAGCTTTCTGAGAAACTGCTTATTGTTCTGTTAGTTCATCTCACAGAGTTACATCTATATTTCGTGGATCTCTTTGCTAGCCTTATTTCTGAAGAATCTGAGAACAGATATTTCGGATCCCTTTGAAGACTATAGGGCCAAAGGAAATATCCTCCGATAACAAAGAGAAAGAAGCTTTCTGAGAAACTTCTTTGTGTTCTGTGAAATCATCTCACAGAGTTACAGCTTTCCCCTCAAGAAGCCTTTCGCTAAGACAGTTCTTGTGGAATTGGCAAAGTGATATTTGGAAGCCCATAGAGGGCTATGGTGAAAAAGGAAATATCCTCAGATGAAATCTGGAAAGAAGCTTTCTGAGAAACTGCTCAGTGTTCTGTTAATTCATCTCACAGAGTTACATCTGTATTTCGTTGATCTCTTTGCTAGCCTTATTTCTGTGGAATCTGAGAACAGATATTTCGGATCCCTTTGAAGACTATAGGGCCAAAGGAAATATCCTCCGAAAACTTAGATAAAGAAGCTTTCTGAGAAACTTCTTTGTGTTCTGTGAAATGAGCTCACAGAGTTACAGCTTTCCCCTCAAGAAGCCTTTCGCTAAGACAGTTCTTGTGGAATTGGCAAAGTTATATTTGGAAGCCCATAGAGGGCTATGGTGTAAAAGGAAATATCCTCAGATGAAATCTGGAAAGAAGCTTTCTGAGAAACTGCTTAGTGTTCTGTTAATTCATCTCACAGAGTTACATCTGTATTTCGTGGATCTCTTTGGTAGCCTTATTTCTGTGGAATCTGAGAACAGATATTTCGGATCCCTTTGAAGACTATAGGGCCAAAGGAAATATCCTCCGATAACAAAGAGAAAGAAGCTTTGTGAGAAATTTCTTTCTGTTCTATGTAATCATCTCACAGAGTTACAGCTTTCCCCTCAAGAAGCCTTTCGCTAAGACAGTTCTTGTGGAATTGGCAAAGTGATATTTGGAAGCCCATAGAGGGCTATGGTGAAAAAGGAAATATCCTCAGATGAAATCTGGAAAGAATCTTTCTGAGAAACTGCTCTGTGATGTGTGACTTCCACTCACAGAGTTACATCTGTATTTCGTTGATCTTTTTGCTAGCCTTATTTCTGTGGAATCTGAGAATAGATATTTCGGATCCCTTTGAAGACTATAGGGCCAAAGGAAATATCCTCCGGTAACAAAGAGAAAGAAGCTTTCTGAGAAACTTCTTTGTGTTCTGTGAAATCATCTCACAGAGTTACAGCTTTCCCCTCAAGAAGCCTTTCACTAAGACAGTTCTTGTGGAATTGGCAAAGTGATATTTGGAAGCCCATAGAGGGCTACGGTGAAAAAGGAAATATCCTCAGATGAAATCTGGAAAGAAGCTTTCTGAGAAACTGCTTAGTGTTCTGTTAATTCATCTCACAGAGTTATATCTGTATTTCGTGGATCTCTTTGCTAGCCTTATTTCTGTGGAATCTGAGAACAGATATTTCGGATCCCTTTGAAGACTATAGGGCCAAAGGAAATATCCTCCGATGACTAAGAGAAAGAAGCTTTCTGAGAAACTTCTTTGTGTTCTGTGAAATCATCTCACAGAGTTACAGCTTTCCCCTCAAGAAGCCTTTCGCTAAGACAGTTCTTGTGGAATTGGCAAAGTGATATTTGGAAGCCCATAGAGGGCTATGGTGAAAAAGGAAATATCCTCAGATGAAATCTGGAAAGAAGCTTTCTGAGAAACTGCTCTGTGATGTGTGACTTCCACTCACAGAGTTACATCTGTATTTCGTTGATCTCTTTGCTAGCCTTATTTCTGTGGAATCTGAGAACAGATATTTCAGATCGCTTTGAAGACTATAGGGCCAAAGGAAATAGACTCCGATAACTAAGAGAAAGAAGCTTTCTGAGAAACCTCTTTGTGTTCTGTGAAATCATCTCACAGAGTTACAGCTTTCCCCTCAAGAAGCCTTTCGCTAAGACAGTTCTTTTGGAATTGGCAAAGTGATATTTGGAAGCCCATAGAGGGCTATGGTGAGAAAGGAAATATTCTCCGATGAAATCTGGAAAGAAGCTTTCTGAGAAACTGCTTAGTGTTCTGTTAATTCATCTCACAGAGTTATATCTGTATTTCGTGGATCTCTTTGCTAGCCTTATTTCTGTGGAATCTGAGATCAGATATTTCGGATCCCTTTGAAGACTATAGGGCCAAAGGAAATATCCTCCGAAAACTAAGATAAAGAAGCTTTCTGAGAAACTTCTTTGTGTTCTGTGAAATCATCTCACAGAGTTACAGCTTTCCCCTCAAGAAGCCTTTCGCTAAGACAGTTCTTGTGGAATTGGCAAAGTGATATTTGGAAGCCCATAGAGGGCTATGGTGAAAAAGGAAATATCCTCAGATGAAATCTGGAAAGAAGCTTTCTGAGAAACTGCTTAGTGTTCTGTTAATTCATCTCACAGAGTTACTTCTATATTTCATGGATCTCTTTGCTAGCCTTATTTCTGTGGAATCTGAGAACAGATATTTCAGATCCCTTTGAAGACTATAGGGCCAAAGGAAATATCCTCCGATAACAAAGAGAAAGAACCTTTCTGAGAAACTTCTTTGTGTTCTGTGAAATCATCTCACAGAGTTACAGCTTTCCCCTCAAGAAGCCTTTCGCTAAGACAGTTCTTGTGGAATTGGCAAAGTGATATGTGGAAGCCCATAGAGGGCTATGGTGAAAAAGGAAATATCCTCAGATGAAATCTGGAAAGAAGCTTTCTGAGAAACTGCTTAGTGTTCTGTTAATTCATCTCACAGAGTTACATCTATATTTCGTGGATCTCTTTGCTAGCCTTATTTCTGTGGAATCTGACAACAGATATTTCGGATCCCTTTGAAGACTATAGGGCCAAAGAAAATATCCTCCGATAACTAAGAGAAAGAAGCTTTCTGAGAAACTTCTTTGTGTTCTGTGAAATCATCTCACAGAGTGACAGCTTTCCCCTCAAGAAGCCTTTCGCTAAGACAGTTCTTGTGGAATTGGCAAAGTGATATTTGGAAGCCCATATAGGGCTATGGTGAAAAAGGAAATATCCTCCGTTGAAATCTGGAAAGAAGCTTTTTGAGAAACTGCTTAGTGTTCTGTTAATTCATCTCACAGAGTTACATCTATATTTCGTGGATCTCTTTGCTAGCCTTATTTCTGTGGAATCTGAGAACAGATATTTCGGATCCCTTTGAAGACTATAGGGCCAAAGGAAATATCCTCCGATAACTAAGAGAAAGAAGCTTTCTGAGAAACTTCTTTGTGTTCTGTGAAATCATCTCACAGAGTTACAGCTTTCCCCTCAAGAAGCCTTTCGCTAAGACAGTTCTTGTGGAATTGGCCAAGTGATATTTGGAAGCCCATAGAGGGCTATGGTAAAAAAGGAAATATCCTCCGATGAAATCTGGAAAGAAGCTTTCTGAGAAACTGCTTAGTGTTCTGTTAATTCATCTCACAGAGTTACATCTGTATTTCATGGATCTCTTTGCTAGCCTTATTTCTGTGGAATCTGAGAACAGATATTTCGGATCCCTTTGAAGACTATAGGGCGAAAGGAAATATCCTCCGATAACTAAGAGAAAGAAGCTTTCTGAGAAACTTCTTTGTGTTCTGTGAAATCATCTCACAGAGTTACAGCTTTCCCCTCAAGAAGCCTTTCGCTAAGACAGATCTTATGGAATTGGCAAAGTGATATTTGGAAGCCCATAGAGGGCTATGGTGAAAAAGGAAATATCCTCATATGAAATCTGGAAAGAAGCTTTCTGAGAAACTGCTCTGTGATGTGTGACTTCCACTCACAGAGTTACATCTGTATTTCGTTGATCTCTTTGCTAGCCTTATTTCTGTGGAATCTGAGAACAGATATTTCGGATCGCTTTGAAGACTATAGGGCCAAAGGAAATATCCTCCGATAACTAAGAGAAAGAAGCTTTCTGAGAAACCTCTTTGTGTTCTGTGAAATCATCTCACAGAGTTACAGCTTTCCCCTCAAGAAGCCTTTCGCTAAGACAGTTCTTGTGGAATTGGCCAAGTGATATTTGGAAGCCCATAGAGGGCTATGGTGAAAAAGGAAATATCCTCAGATGAAATCTGGAAAGAAGCTTTCTGAGAAACTGCTTAGTGTTCTGTTAATTCATCTCACAGAGTTACTTCTATATTTCGTGGATCTCCTTGCTAGCCTTATTTCTGTGGAATCTGACAACAGATATTTCGGATCCCTTTGAAGACTATAGGGCCAAAGGAAATATCCTCCGATAACTAAGAGAAAGAAGCTTTCTGAGAAACTTCTTTGTGTCTGTGAAATCATCTCACAGAGTTACAGCTTTCCCCTCAAGAAGCCTTTCGCTAAGACAGTTCTTGTGGAATTGGCAAAGTGATATTTGGAAGCCCATAGAGGGCTATGGTGAAAAAGGAAATATCCTCAGATGAAATCTGGAAAGAAGATTTCTGAGAAACTGCTCTGTGATGTGTGACTTCCACTCACAGAGTTACATCTGTATTTCGTTGATCTCTTTGCTAGCCTTATTTCTGTGGAATCTGAGAACAGATATTTCGGATCGCTTTGAAGACTATAGGGCCAAAGGAAATATCCTCCGATAACTAAGAGAAAGAAGCTTTGTGAGAAACTTCTTTGTGTTATGTGAAATCATCTCACAGAGTTACAGCTTTCCCCTCAAGAAGCATTTCGCTAAGACAGTTCTTGTGGAATTGGCAAAGTGATATTTGGAAGCCCTTTGAGGGCTATGGTGAAAAAGGAAATATCCTCAGATGAAATCTGGAAAGAAGCTTTCTGAGAAACTGCTTAGTGTTCTGTTAATTCATCTCACAGAGTTACTTCTATATTTCATGGATCTCTTTGCTAGCCTTATTTCTGTGGGATCTGAGAATAGATATTTCGGATCCCTTTGAAGACTATAGGGCCAAAGGCAATATCCTCCGATAACAAAGAGAAAGAAGCTTTTGAGAAACTTCTTTGTGTTCTGTGAAATCATCTCACAGAGTTACAGCTTTCCCCTCAAGAAGCCTTTCGCAAAGACAGTTCTTGTGGAATTGGCAAAGTGATATTTGGAAGCCCATGGACGGCTAAGGTGAAAAAGGAAATATCCTCAGATGAAATCTGGAAAGAAGCTTTCTGAGAAACTGCTTAGTGTTCTGTTAATTCAACTCACAGGGTTACATCTGTATTTCGTGGATCACTTGGCTAGCCTTATTTCTGTGGAATCTAAGTACAGATATTTCGGATCCCTTTGAAGACTATAGGGCCAAAGGAAATATCCTCCGATAACTAAGAGAAAGAAGCTTTCTGAGAAACTTCTTTGTGTTCTGTGAAATCATCTCACAGAGTTACAGCTTTCCCCTCAAGAAGCCTTTCGCTAAGACAGTTCTTGTGGAATTGGCAAAGTGATATTTGGAAGCCCATAGAGGGCTAGGGTGAAAAAGGAAATATCCTGCGATGAAATCTGGAAAGAAGCTTTTTGAGAAACTGCTTAGTGTTCTGTTAATTCATCTCACAGAGTTACATCTATATTTCGTGGATCTCTTTGCTAGCCTTATTTCTGTGGAATCTGAGAACAGATATTTCGGATCCCTTTGAAGACTATAGGGCCAAAGGAAATATCCTCCGATAACAAAGAGAAAGAAGCTTTCTGAGAAACTTCTTTGTGTTCTGTGAAATGAGCTCACAGAGTTACAGCTATCCCCTCAAGAAGCCTTTCGCTAAGACAGTTCTTGTGGAATTGGCAAAGTGATATTTGGAAACCCATAGAGGGCTATGGTGAAAAAGGAAATATCCTCAGATGAAATCTGGAAAGAAGCTTTCTGAGAAACTGCTCTGTGATGTGTGACTTCCACTCACAGAGTTACATCTGTATTTCGTTGATCTCTTTGCTAGCCTTATTTCTGTGGAATCTGAGAACTGATATTTCGGATCGCTTTGAAGACTATAGGGCCAAAGGAAATATCCTCCGATAACTAAGAGAAAGAAGCTTTCTGAGAAACTTCTTTGTGTTCTGTGAAATCATCTCACAGAGTTACAGCTTTCCCCTCAAGAAGCATTTCGCTAAGACAGTTCTTGTGGAATTGGCAAAGTGATATTTGGAAGCCCGTTGAGGGATATGGTGAAAAAGGAAATATCCTCAGATGAAATCTGGAAAGAAGCTTTCTGAGAAACTGCTTAGTGTTCTGTTAATTCATCTCACAGAGTTACTTCTATATTTCATGGATCTCTTTGCTAGCCTTATTTCTGTGGAATCTGAGAATAGATATTTCGGATCCCTTTGAAGACTATAGGGCCAAAGGCAATATCCTCCGATAACAAAGAGAAAGAAGCTTTTGAGAAACTTCTTTGTGTTCTGTGAAATCATCTCACAGAGTTACAGCTTTCCCCTCAAGAAGCCTTTCGCTAAGACAGTTCTTGTGGAATTGGCAAAGTGATATTTGGAAGCCCATAGACGGCTATGGTGAAAAAGGAAATATCCTCAGATGAAATCTGGAAAGAAGCTTTCTGAGAAACTGCTTAGTGTTCTGTTAATTCAACTCACAGAGTTACATCTGTATTTCGTGGATCACTTGGCTAGCCTTATTTCTGTGGAATCTAAGTACAGATATTTCGGATCCCTTTGAAGACTATAGGGCCAAAGGAAATATCCTCCGATAACTAAGAGAAAGAAGCTTTCTGAGAAACTTCTTTGTGTTCTGTGAAATCATCTCACAGAGTTACAGCTTTCCCCTCAAGAAGCCTTTCGCTAAGACAGTTCTTGTGGAATTGGCAAAGTGATATTTGGAAGCCCATAGAGGGCTATGGTGAAAAAGGAAATATCCTCCGATGAAATCTGGAAAGAAGCTTTTTGAGAAACTGCTTAGTGTTCTGTTAATTCATCTCACAGAGTTACATCTATATTTCGTGGATCTCTTTGCTAGCCTTATTTCTGTGGATTCTGAGAACAGATATTTCGGATCCCTTTGAAGACTATAGGGCCAAAGGAAATATCCTCCGATAACAAAGAGAAAGAAGCTTTCTGAGAAACTTCTTTGTGTTCTGTGAAATGAGCTCACAGAGTTACAGCTATCCCCTCAAGAAGCCTTTCGCTAAGACAGTTCTTGTGGAATTGGCAAAGTGATATTTGGAAGCCCATAGAGGGCTATGGTGAAAAACGAATTATCCTCCGATGAAATCTGGAAAGAAGCTTTCTGAGAAACTGCTTAGTGTTCTGTTAATTCATCTCACAGAGTTACATCTATATTTCGTGGATCTCTTTGCTAGCCTTATTTCTGTGGAATCTGAGAACAGATATTTCGGATCCCTTTGAAGACTATAGGGCCAAAGGAAATATCCTCCGAAAACTAAGAGAAAGAAGCTTTCTGAGAAACTTCTTTGTCTTCTGTGAAATGAGCTCACAGAGTTACAGCTTTCCCCTCAAGAAGCCTTTCGCTAAGACAGTTCTTGTGGAATTGGCAAAGTGATATTTGGAAGCCCATAGAGGGCTATGGTGAAAAACGAATTATCCTCCGATGAAATCTGGAAAGAAGCTTTCTGAGAAACTGCTTAGTGTTCTGTTAATTCATCTCACAGAGTTACATCTATATTTCGTGGATCTCTTTGCTAGCCTTATTTCTGTGGAATCTGAGAACAGATATTTCGGATCCCTTTGAAGACTATAGGGCCAAAGGAAATATCCTCCGAAAACTAAGAGAAAGAAGCTTTCTGAGAAACTTCTTTGTGTTCTGTGAAATGAGCTCACAGAGTTACAGCTTTCCCCTCAAGAAGCCTTTCGCTAAGACAGTTCTTGTGGAATTGGCAAAGTGATATTTGGAAGCCCATAGAGGGCTATGGTGAAAAAGGAAATATCCTCAGATGAAATCTGGAAAGAAGCTTTCTGAGAAACTGCTCTGTGATGTGTGACTTCCACTCACAGAGTTACATCTGTATTTCGTTGATCTCTTTGCTAGCCTTATTTCTGTGGAATCTGAGAACTGATATTTCGGATCGCTTTGAAGACTATAGGGCCAAAGGAAATATCCTCCGATAACTAAGAGAAAGAAGCTTTCTGAGAAACTTCTTTGTGTTCTGTGAAATCATCTCACAGAGTTACAGCTTTCCCCTCAAGAAGCCTTTCGCTAAGACAGTTCTTGTGGAATTGGCAAAGTGATATTTGGAAGCCCATAGAGGGCTATGGTGAAAAAGGAATTATCCTCCGATGAAATCTGGAAAGAAGCTTTCTGAGAAACTGCTTAGTGTTCTGTTAATTCATCTCACAGAGTTACATGAGTAATTCGTGGATCTCTTTGCTAGCCTTATTTCTGTGGAATCTGAGAACAGATATTTCGGATCCCTTTGCAGACTATAGGGCCAAAGGAAATATCCTCCGATAACAAAGAGGAAGAAGCTTTGTGAGAAATTTCTTTGTGTTCTATGTAATCATCTAACAGAGTTACAGCTTTCCCCTCAAGAAGCCTTTCGCTAAGACAGTTCTTGTGGAATTGGCAAAGTGATATTTGGATGCCCATAGAGGGCTATGGTGAAAAAGGAAATGTCCTCAGATGAAATCTGGAAAGAAGCTTTCTGAGAAACTGCTCTGTGATGTGTGACTTCCACTCACAGAGTTACATCTGTATTTCGTTGATCTCTTTGCTAGCCTTATTTCTGTGGAATTTGAGAACAGATATTTCGGATCGCTTTGAAGGCTATAGGGCCAAAGGAAATATCCTCCGATAACTAGGAGAAGGAAGCTTTCTGAGAAACCTCTTTGTGTTCTGTGAAATCATCTCACAGAGTTACAGCATTCCCCTCAAGAAGCCTTTCGCTAAGACAGTTCTTGTGGAATTGGCAAAGTGATATTTGGAAGCCCATAGAGGGCTATGGTGAAAAAGGAAATATTCTCCGATGAAATCTGGAAAGAAGCTTTCTGAGAAACTGCTTAGTGTTCTGTTAATTCATCTCACAGAGTTACTTCTATATTTCATGGATCTCTTTGCTAGCCTTATTTCTGTGGAATCTGAGAACAGATATTTCGGATGCCTTTGAAGACTATAGGGCCAAAGGAAATATCCTCCGATAACAAAGAGAAAGAAGCTTTCTGAGAAACTTCTTTGAGTTCTGTGAAATCATCTCACAGAGTTACAGCTTTCCCCTCAAGAAGCCTTTCGCTAAGACAGTTCTTGTGGAATTGGCCAAGTGATATTTGGAAGCCCATAGAGGGCTATGGTAAAAAAGGAAATATCCTCCGATGAAATCTGGAAAGAAGCTTTCTGAGAAACTGCTTAGTGTTCTGTTAATTCATCTCACAGAGTCACATCTGTATTTCATGGATCTCTTTGCTAGCCTTATGTCCGTGGAATCTGAGAACAGATATTTCGGATCCCTTTGAAGACTATAGGGCCAAAGGAAATATCCTCCGATATCTAAGAGAAAGAAGCTTTCTGAGAAACTTCTTTGTGTTCTGTGAAATCATCTCACAGAGTTACAGTTTTCCCCTCAAGAAGCCTTTCGCTAAGACAGTTCTTGTGGAATTGGCAAAGTGATATTTGGAAGCCCATAGAGGGCTATGGTGAAAAACGAATTATCCTCCGATGAAATCTGGAAAGAAGCTTTCTGAGAAACTGCTTAGTGTTCTGTTAATTCATCTCACAGAGTTACATCTATATTTCGTGGATCTCTTTGCTAGCCTTATTTCTGTGGAATCTGAGAACAGATATTTCGGATCCCTTTGAAGACTATAGGGCCAAAGGAAATGTCCTCCGAAAACTAAGAGAAAGAAGCTTTCTGAGAAACTTCTTTGTGTTCTGTGAAATGAGCTCACAGAGTTACAGCTTTCCCCTCAAGAAGCCTTTCGCTAAGACAGTTCTTGTGGAATTGGCAAAGTGATATTTGGAAGCCCATAGAGGGCTATGGTGAAAAAGGAAATATCCTCAGATGAAATCTGGAAAGAAGCTTTCTGAGAAACTGCTCTGTGATGTGTGACTTCCACTCACAGAGTTACTTCTATATTTCATGGATCTCTTTGCTAGCCTTATTTCTGTGGGATCTGAGAATAGATATTTCGGATCCCTTTGAAGACTATAGGGCCAAAGGCAATATCCTCCGATAACAAAGAGAAAGAAGCTTTTGAGAAACTTCTTTGTGTTCTGTGAAATCATCTCACAGAGTTACAGCTTTCCCCTCAAGAAGCCTTTCGCAAAGACAGTTCTTGTGGAATTGGCAAAGTGATATTTGGAAGCCCATGGACGGCTAAGGTGAAAAAGGAAATATCCTCAGATGAAATCTGGAAAGAAGCTTTCTGAGAAACTGCTTAGTGTTCTGTTAATTCAACTCACAGGGTTACATCTGTATTTCGTGGATCACTTGGCTAGCCTTATTTCTGTGGAATCTAAGTACAGATATTTCGGATCCCTTTGAAGACTATAGGGCCAAAGGAAATATCCTCCGATAACTAAGAGAAAGAAGCTTTCTGAGAAACTTCTTTGTGTTCTGTGAAATCATCTCACAGAGTTACAGCTTTCCCCTCAAGAAGCCTTTCGCTAAGACAGTTCTTGTGGAATTGGCAAAGTGATATTTGGAAGCCCATAGAGGGCTAGGGTGAAAAAGGAAATATCCTGCGATGAAATCTGGAAAGAAGCTTTTTGAGAAACTGCTTAGTGTTCTGTTAATTCATCTCACAGAGTTACATCTATATTTCGTGGATCTCTTTGCTAGCCTTATTTCTGTGGAATCTGAGAACAGATATTTCGGATCCCTTTGAAGACTATAGGGCCAAAGGAAATATCCTCCGATAACAAAGAGAAAGAAGCTTTCTGAGAAACTTCTTTGTGTTCTGTGAAATGAGCTCACAGAGTTACAGCTATCCCCTCAAGAAGCCTTTCGCTAAGACAGTTCTTGTGGAATTGGCAAAGTGATATTTGGAAGCCCATAGAGGGCTATGGTGAAAAAGGAAATATCCTCAGATGAAATCTGGAAAGAAGCTTTCTGAGAAACTGCTCTGTGATGTGTGACTTCCACTCACAGAGTTACATCTGTATTTCGTTGATCTCTTTGCTAGCCTTATTTCTGTGGAATCTGAGAACTGATATTTCGGATCGCTTTGAAGACTATAGGGCCAAAGGAAATATCCTCCGATAACTAAGAGAAAGAAGCTTTCTGAGAAACTTCTTTGTGTTCTGTGAAATCATCTCACAGAGTTACAGCTTTCCCCTCAAGAAGCATTTCGCTAAGACAGTTCTTGTGGAATTGGCAAAGTGATATTTGGAAGCCCGTTGAGGGATATGGTGAAAAAGGAAATATCCTCAGATGAAATCTGGAAAGAAGCTTTCTGAGAAACTGCTTAGTGTTCTGTTAATTCATCTCACAGAGTTACTTCTATATTTCATGGATCTCTTTGCTAGCCTTATTTCTGTGGAATCTGAGAATAGATATTTCGGATCCCTTTGAAGACTATAGGGCCAAAGGCAATATCCTCCGATAACAAAGAGAAAGAAGCTTTTGAGAAACTTCTTTGTGTTCTGTGAAATCATCTCACAGAGTTACAGCTTTCCCCTCAAGAAGCCTTTCGCTAAGACAGTTCTTGTGGAATTGGCAAAGTGATATTTGGAAGCCCATAGACGGCTATGGTGAAAAAGGAAATATCCTCAGATGAAATCTGGAAAGAAGCTTTCTGAGAAACTGCTTAGTGTTCTGTTAATTCAACTCACAGAGTTACATCTGTATTTCGTGGATCACTTGGCTAGCCTTATTTCTGTGGAATCTAAGTACAGATATTTCGGATCCCTTTGAAGACTATAGGGCCAAAGGAAATATCCTCCGATAACTAAGAGAAAGAAGCTTTCTGAGAAACTTCTTTGTGTTCTGTGAAATCATCTCACAGAGTTACAGCTTTCCCCTCAAGAAGCCTTTCGCTAAGACAGTTCTTGTGGAATTGGCAAAGTGATATTTGGAAGCCCATAGAGGGCTATGGTGAAAAAGGAAATATCCTCCGATGAAATCTGGAAAGAAGCTTTTTGAGAAACTGCTTAGTGTTCTGTTAATTCATCTCACAGAGTTACATCTATATTTCGTGGATCTCTTTGCTAGCCTTATTTCTGTGGATTCTGAGAACAGATATTTCGGATCCCTTTGAAGACTATAGGGCCAAAGGAAATATCCTCCGATAACAAAGAGAAAGAAGCTTTCTGAGAAACTTCTTTGTGTTCTGTGAAATGAGCTCACAGAGTTACAGCTATCCCCTCAAGAAGCCTTTCGCTAAGACAGTTCTTGTGGAATTGGCAAAGTGATATTTGGAAGCCCATAGAGGGCTATGGTGAAAAACGAATTATCCTCCGATGAAATCTGGAAAGAAGCTTTCTGAGAAACTGCTTAGTGTTCTGTTAATTCATCTCACAGAGTTACATCTATATTTCGTGGATCTCTTTGCTAGCCTTATTTCTGTGGAATCTGAGAACAGATATTTCGGATCCCTTTGAAGACTATAGGGCCAAAGGAAATATCCTCCGAAAACTAAGAGAAAGAAGCTTTCTGAGAAACTTCTTTGTCTTCTGTGAAATGAGCTCACAGAGTTACAGCTTTCCCCTCAAGAAGCCTTTCGCTAAGACAGTTCTTGTGGAATTGGCAAAGTGATATTTGGAAGCCCATAGAGGGCTATGGTGAAAAACGAATTATCCTCCGATGAAATCTGGAAAGAAGCTTTCTGAGAAACTGCTTAGTGTTCTGTTAATTCATCTCACAGAGTTACATCTATATTTCGTGGATCTCTTTGCTAGCCTTATTTCTGTGGAATCTGAGAACAGATATTTCGGATCCCTTTGAAGACTATAGGGCCAAAGGAAATATCCTCCGAAAACTAAGAGAAAGAAGCTTTCTGAGAAACTTCTTTGTGTTCTGTGAAATGAGCTCACAGAGTTACAGCTTTCCCCTCAAGAAGCCTTTCGCTAAGACAGTTCTTGTGGAATTGGCAAAGTGATATTTGGAAGCCCATAGAGGGCTATGGTGAAAAAGGAAATATCCTCAGATGAAATCTGGAAAGAAGCTTTCTGAGAAACTGCTCTGTGATGTGTGACTTCCACTCACAGAGTTACATCTGTATTTCGTTGATCTCTTTGCTAGCCTTATTTCTGTGGAATCTGAGAACTGATATTTCGGATCGCTTTGAAGACTATAGGGCCAAAGGAAATATCCTCCGATAACTAAGAGAAAGAAGCTTTCTGAGAAACTTCTTTGTGTTCTGTGAAATCATCTCACAGAGTTACAGCTTTCCCCTCAAGAAGCCTTTCGCTAAGACAGTTCTTGTGGAATTGGCAAAGTGATATTTGGAAGCCCATAGAGGGCTATGGTGAAAAAGGAATTATCCTCCGATGAAATCTGGAAAGAAGCTTTCTGAGAAACTGCTTAGTGTTCTGTTAATTCATCTCACAGAGTTACATGAGTAATTCGTGGATCTCTTTGCTAGCCTTATTTCTGTGGAATCTGAGAACAGATATTTCGCATCCCTTTGCAGACTATAGGGCCAAAGGAAATATCCTCCGATAACAAAGAGGAAGAAGCTTTGTGAGAAATTTCTTTGTGTTCTATGTAATCATCTAACAGAGTTACAGCTTTCCCCTCAAGAAGCCTTTCGCTAAGACAGTTCTTGTGGAATTGGCAAAGTGATATTTGGATGCCCATAGAGGGCTATGGTGAAAAAGGAAATGTCCTCAGATGAAATCTGGAAAGAAGCTTTCTGAGAAACTGCTCTGTGATGTGTGACTTCCACTCACAGAGTTACATCTGTATTTCGTTGATCTCTTTGCTAGCCTTATTTCTGTGGAATTTGAGAACAGATATTTCGGATCGCTTTGAAGGCTATAGGGCCAAAGGAAATATCCTCCGATAACTAGGAGAAGGAAGCTTTCTGAGAAACCTCTTTGTGTTCTGTGAAATCATCTCACAGAGTTACAGCATTCCCCTCAAGAAGCCTTTCGCTAAGACAGTTCTTGTGGAATTGGCAAAGTGATATTTGGAAGCCCATAGAGGGCTATGGTGAAAAAGGAAATATTCTCCGATGAAATCTGGAAAGAAGCTTTCTGAGAAACTGCTTAGTGTTCTGTTAATTCATCTCACAGAGTTACTTCTATATTTCATGGATCTCTTTGCTAGCCTTATTTCTGTGGAATCTGAGAACAGATATTTCGGATGCCTTTGAAGACTATAGGGCCAAAGGAAATATCCTCCGATAACAAAGAGAAAGAAGCTTTCTGAGAAACTTCTTTGAGTTCTGTGAAATCATCTCACAGAGTTACAGCTTTCCCCTCAAGAAGCCTTTCGCTAAGACAGTTCTTGTGGAATTGGCCAAGTGATATTTGGAAGCCCATAGAGGGCTATGGTAAAAAAGGAAATATCCTCCGATGAAATCTGGAAAGAAGCTTTCTGAGAAACTGCTTAGTGTTCTGTTAATTCATCTCACAGAGTCACATCTGTATTTCATGGATCTCTTTGCTAGCCTTATTTCCGTGGAATCTGAGAACAGATATTTCGGATCCCTTTGAAGACTATAGGGCCAAAGGAAATATCCTCCGATATCTAAGAGAAAGAAGCTTTCTGAGAAACTTCTTTGTGTTCTGTGAAATCATCTCACAGAGTTACAGCTTTCCCCTCAAGAAGCCTTTCGCTAAGACAGTTCTTGTGGAATTGGCAAAGTGATATTTGGAAGCCCATAGAGGGCTATGGTGAAAAACGAATTATCCTCCGATGAAATCTGGAAAGAAGCTTTCTGAGAAACTGCTTAGTGTTCTGTTAATTCATCTCACAGAGTTACATCTATATTTCGTGGATCTCTTTGCTAGCCTTATTTCTGTGGAATCTGAGAACAGATATTTCGGATCCCTTTGAAGACTATAGGGCCAAAGGAAATGTCCTCCGAAAACTAAGAGAAAGAAGCTTTCTGAGAAACTTCTTTGTGTTCTGTGAAATGAGCTCACAGAGTTACAGCTTTCCCCTCAAGAAGCCTTTCGCTAAGACAGTTCTTGTGGAATTGGCAAAGTGATATTTGGAAGCCCATAGAGGGCTATGGTGAAAAAGGAAATATCCTCAGATGAAATCTGGAAAGAAGCTTTCTGAGAAACTGCTCTGTGATGTGTGACTTCCACTCACAGAGTTACATCTGTATTTCGTTGATCTCTTTGCTAGCCTTATTTCTGTGGAATCTGAGAACAGATATTTCGGATCGCTTTGAAGACTATAGGGCCAAAGGAAATATCCTCCGATAACTAAGAGAAAGAAGCTTTCTGAGAAACTTCTTTGTGTTCTGTGAAATCATCTCACAGAGTTACAGCTTTCCCCTCAAAAAGCATTTCGCTAAGACAGTTCTTGTGGAATTGGCAAAGTGATATTTGGAAGCCCTTTGAGGGCTATGGTGAAAAAGGAAATATCCTCAGATGAAATCTGGAAAGAAGCTTTCTGAGAAACTGCTTAGTGTTCTGTTAATTCATCTCACAGTGTTACTTCTATATTTCATGGATCTCTTTGCTAGCCTTATTTCTGTGGAATCTGAGAATAGATATTTCGGATCCCTTTGAAGACTATAGGGCCAAAAGCAATATCCTCCGATAACAAAGAGAAAGAAGCTTTCTGAGAAACTTCTTTGTGTTCTGTGAAATCATCTCACAGAGTTACAGCTTTCCCCTCAAGAAGCCTTTCGCTAAGACAGTTCTTGTGGAATTGGCAAAGTGATATTTGGAAGCCCATAGACGGCTACGGTGAAAAAGGAAATATCCTCAGATGAAATCTGGAAAGAAGCTTTCTGAGAAACTGCTTAGTGTTCTGTTAATTCAACTCACAGAGTTACATCTGTATTTCGTGGATCACTTGGCTAGCCTTATTTCTGTGGAATCTAAGAACAGATATTCGGATCCCTTTGAAGACTATAGGGCCAAAGGAAATATCCTCCGATAACTAAGAGAAAGAAGCTTTCTGAGAAACTTCTTTGTGTTCTGTGAAATCATCTCACAGAGTTACAGCTTTCCCCTCAAGAAGCCTTTCGCTAAGACAGTTCTTGTGGAATTGGCAAAGTGATATTTGGAAGCCCATAGAGGGCTAGGGTGAAAAAGGAAATATCCTCCGATGAAATCTGGAAAGAAGCTTTTTGAGAAACTGCTTAGTGTTCTGTTAATTCATCTCAGAGAGTTACATCTATATTTCGTGGATCTCTTTGCTGGCCTTATTTCTGTGGAATCTGAGAACAGATATTTCGGATCCCTTTGAAGACTATAGGGCCAAAGGAAATATTCTCCGATAACAAAGAGAAAGAAGCTTTCTGAGAAACTTCTTTTTGTTCTGTGAAATGAGCTCACAGAGTTACAGCTTTCCCCTCAAGAAGCCTTTCGCTAAGACAGTTCTTGTGGAATTGGCAAAGTGATATTTGGAAGCCCATAGAGGGCTATGGTGAAAAACGAATTATCCTCCGATGAAATATGGAAAGAAGCTTTCTGAGAAACTGCTTAGTGTTCTGTTAATTCATCTCACAGAGTTACATCTATATTTCGTGGATCTCTTTGCTAGCCTTATTTCTGTGGAATCTGAGAACAGATATTTCGGATCCCTTTGAAGACTATAGGGCCAAAGGAAATATCCTCCGATAACTAAGAGAAAGAAGCTTTCTGAGAAACTTCTTTGTGTTCTGTGAAATGAGCTCACAGAGTTACAGCTTTCCCCTCAAGAAGCCTTTCGCTAAGACAGTTCTTGTGGAATTGGCAAAGTGATATTTGGAAGCCCATAGAGGGCTCTGGTGAAAAAGGAAATATCCTCAGATGAAATCTGGAAAGAAGCTTTCTGAGAAACTGCTTAGTGTTCTGTTAATTCATCTCACAGAGTTACATGAGTATTTCGTGTATCTCTTTGCTAGCCTTATTTCTGTGGAATCTGAGAACAGATATTTCGGATCCCTTTGCAGACTATAGGGCCAAAGGAAATATCCTCCGATAACAAAGAGAAAGAAGCTTTGTGAGAAATTTCTTTGTGTTCTATGTAATCATCTAACAGAGTTACAGCTTTCCCCTCAAGAAGCCTTTCGGTAAGACAGTTCTTGTGGAATTGGCAAAGTGATATTTGGATGCCCATAGAGGGCTATGGTGAAAAAGGAAATGTCCTCAGATGAAATCTGGAAAGAAGCTTTCTGAGAAACTGCTCTGTGATGTGTGACTTCCACTCACAGAGTTACATCTGTATTTCGTTGATCTCTTCGCTAGCCTTATTTCTGTGGAATCTGAGAACAGATATTTCGGATCGCTTTGAAGACTATAGGGCCAAAGAAAATATCCTCCGATAACTAGGAGAAGGAAGCTTTCTGAGAAACCTCTTTGTGTTCTGTGAAATCATCTCACAGAGTTACAGCTTTCCCCTCAAGAAGCCTTTCGCTAAGACATTTCTTGTGGAAATGGCAAAGTGATATTTGGAAGCCCATAGAGGGCTATGGTGAAAAAGGAAATATTCTCCGATGAAATCTGCAAAGAAGCTTTCTGAGAAACTGCTTAGTGTTCTGTTAATTCATCTCACAGAGTTACTTCTATATTTCATGGATCTCTTTGCTAGCCTTATTTCTGTGGAATCTGAGAATAGATATTTCGGATCCCTTTGAAGACTATAGGGCCAAAGGAAATATCCTCCGATAACAAAGAGAAAGAAGCTTTCTGAGAAACTTCTTTGAGTTCTGTGAAATCATCTCACAGAGTTACAGCTTTCCCCTCAAGAAGCCTTTCGCTAAGACAGTTCTTGTGGAATTGGCCAAGTGATATTTGGAAGCCCATAGAGGGCTATGGTAAAAAAGGAAATATCCTCCGATGAAATCTGGAAAGAAGCTTTCTGAGAAACTGCTTAGTGTTCTGTTAATTCATCTCACAGAGTTACATCTGTATTTCATGGATCTCTTTGCTAGCCTTATTTCCGTGGAATCTGAGAACAGATATTTCGGATCCCTTTGAAGACTATAGGGCCAAAGGAAATATCCTCCGATAACTAAGAGAAAGAAGCTTTCTGAGAAACTTCCTTGTGTTCTGTGAAATCATCTCACAGAGTTACAGCTTTCCCCTCAAGAAGCCTTTCGCTAAGACAGTTCTTGTGGAATTGGCCAAGTGATATTTGGAAGCCCATAGAGGGCTATGGTGAAAAAGGAAATATCCTCCGATGAAATCTGGAAAGAAGCTTTCTGAGAAACTGCTTAGTGTTCTGTTAATTCATCTCACAGAGTTACTTCTATATTTCATGGATCTCTTTGCCAGCCTTATTTCTGTGGAATCTGAGAACAGATATTTCGGATCCCTTTGAAGACGATAGGGCAAAAGGAAATATCCTCTGATAACAAAGGGAAAGAAGCTTTCTGAGAAACTTCTTTGTGTTCTGTGAAATCATCTCACAGAGTTACAGCTTTCCCCTCAAGAAGCCTTTCGCTAAGACAGTTCTTGTGGAATTGGCAAAGTGATATTTGGAAGCCCATAGAGGGCTATGGTGAAAAAGGAAATATCCTCAGATGAAATCTGTAAAGAAGCTTTCTGAGAAACTGCTTAGTGTTCTGTTAATTCATCTCACAGAGTAACATCTGTATTTCGTGGATCTCTTCGCTAGCCTTATTTCTGTGGAATCTGAGAACAGATATTTCGGATCCCTTTGAAGACTATAGGGCCAAAGGAAATATCCTCCGATAACTAAGAGAAAGAAGCTTTCTGAGAAACTTCTTTGTGTTTTGTGAAATCATCTCACAGAGTTACAGCTTTCCCCTCAAGAAGCCTTTCGCTAAGACAGTTCTTGTGGAATTGGCAAAGTGATATTTGGAAGCCCATAGAGGGCTATGGTAAAAAAGGAAATATCCTCCGATGAAATCTGGAAAGAAGCTTTCTGAGAAACTGCTTAGTGTTCTGTTAATTCATCTCACAGAATTACATCTGTATTTCGTGGATCTCTTTGCTAGCCTTATTTCTGTGGAATCTGAGAACAGATATTTCGGATCCCTTTGAAGACTATAGGGCCAAAGGAAATATCCTCCGATAACTAAGAGAAAGAAGCTTTCTGAGAAACTTCTTTGTGTTCTGTGAAATCATCTCACAGAGTTACAGCTTTCCCCTCAAGAAGCCTTACGCTAAGACAGTTCTTGTGGAATTGGCAAAGTGATATTTGGAAGCCCATAGAGGGCTATGGTGAAAAAGGAAATATCCTCAGATGAAATCTGGAAAGAAGCTTTCTGAGAAACTGCTTAGTGTTCTGTTAATTCATCTCACAGAGTTACATCTGTATTTCGTGGATCTCTTTGCTAGACTTATTTCTGTGGAATCTGAAAACAGATATTTCGGATCCCTTTGAAGACTGTATTGCCAAAGAAATATCCTCCGATAACTAAGAGAAAGAAGCTTTCTGATTAACTTCTTTGTGTTCTGTGAAATCATCTCACAGAGTTACAGCTTTCCCCTCAAGAAGCCTTTCGCTAAGACAGTTCTTGTGGAATTGGCAAAGTGATATTTGGAAGCCCATAGAGGGCTATGGTGAAAAAGGAAATATCCTCATATGAAATCTGGAAAGAAGCTTTGTGAGAAACTGCTCTGTGATGTGTGACTTCCACTCACAGAGTTACATCTGTATTTCGTTGATCTCTTTGCTAGCCTTATTTCTGTGGAATATGAGAACAGATATTTCGGATCGCTTTGAAGACTATAGGGCCAAAGGAAATATCCTCCGATAACTAAGAGAAAGAAGCTTTCTGAGAAACCTCTTTGTGTTCTGTGAAATCATCTCACAGAGTTACAGCTTTCCCCTCAAGAAGCCTTTCGCTAAGACAGTTCTTGTGGAATTGGCCAACTGATATTTGGAACCCCATAGAGGGCTATGGGGAAAAGGAAATATCCTCCGATGAAATCTGGAAAGAAGCTTTCTGAGAAACTGCTTAGTGTTCTGTTAATTCATCTCACAGAGTTACTTCTATATTTCGGGGATCTCTTTGCTAGACTTATTTCTGTGGAATCTGAGAACAGATATTTCGGATCCCTTTGAAGACTATAGGGCCAAAGGAAATATCCTCCGATAACAAAGAGAAAGAAGCTTTCTGAGAAACTTCTTTGGGTTCTGTGAAATCATCTCACAGATTTACAACTTTCCCCTCAAGAAGCCTTTCGCTAAGATAGTTCTTGAGGAATTGGCAAAGTGATATTTGGCAGCCCATAGAGGGCTATTGTGAAAAAGGAAATATCCTCAGATGAAATCTGGAAAGAAGCTTTCTTAGAAACTGCTTAGTGTTCTGTTAATTCATCTCACAGAGTTACATCTGTATTTCGTGGATCTCTTTGCTAGCCTTAATTCTGTGGAATCTGAAAACAGATATTTCGGATCCCTTTGAAGACTATAGGGCCAAAGGAAATATCCTCCGATAACTAAGAGAAAGAAGCTTTCTGAGAAACTTCTTTGTGTTCTGTGAAATCATCTCACAGAGTTACAGCTTTCCCCTCAAGAAGCCTTTCGCTAAGACAGTTCTTGTGGAATTGGCAAAGTGATATTTGGAAGCCCATAGACGGCTATGGTGAAAAAGGAAATATCCTCATATGAAATCTGGAAAGAAGCTTTCTGAGAAACTGCTCTGTGTTGTGTGACTTCCACTCACAGAGTTACATCTGTATTTCGTTGATCTCTTTGCTAGCCTTATTTCTGTGGAATATGAGAACAGATATTTCGGATCGCTTTGAAGACTATAGGGCCAAAGGAAATATCCTCCGATAACTAAGAGAAAGAAGCTTTCTGAGAAACCTCTTTGTGTTCTGTGAAATCATCTCACAGAGTTACAGCATTCCCCTCAAGAAGCCTTTCGCTAAGACAGTTCTTCTGGAATTGGCAAAGTGATAATTGGAAGCCCATAGAGGGCTATGGTGAGAAAGGCAATATCCTCAGATGAAATCTGGAAAGAAGCTTTCTGAGAAACTGCTTAGTGTTCTGTTAATTCATCTCACAGAGTTACTTCTATATTTCATGGATCTCTTTGCTAGCCTTATTTCTGTGGAATCTGACAACAGATATTTCGGATCCCTTTGAACACTATAGGGCCAAAGGAAATATCCTCCGATAACAAAGAGAAAGAAGCTTTCTGAGAAACTTCTTTGTGTTCTGTGAAATCATCTCACAGAGTTACAGCTTTCCCCTCAAGAAGCCTTTCGCTAAGACAGTTCTTGTGGAATTGGCAAAGTGATATTAGGAAGCCCCTAGAGGGCTATGGTGAAAAAGGAAATATCCTCAGATGAAATCTGGAAAGAAGCTTTCTGAGAAACTGCTTAGTGTTCTGTTAATTCATCTCACAGGGTTATATCTGTATTTCGTGGATCTCTTTGCTAGCCTTATTTCTGTGGAATCTGAGAACAGATATTTCGGATCCCTTTGAAGACTATAGGGCCAAAGGAAATATCCTCCGATAACTAAGAGAAAGAAGCATTCTGAGAAACTTCTTTGTGTTCTGTGAAATCATCTCACAGAGTTACAGCTTTCCCCTCAAGAAGCCTTTCGCTAAGACAGTTCTTGTGGAATTGGCAAAGTGATATTTGGAAGCCCATAGAGGGCTATGGTGAAAAAGGAAATATCCTCAGATGAAATCTGGAAAGAAACTTTCTGAGAAACTGCTTAGTGTTCTGTTAATTCATCTCACAGAGTTACTTCTATATTTCATGGATCTCTTTGCTAGCCTTATTTCTGTGGAATCTGACAACAGATATTTCGGATCCCTTTGAAGACTATAGGGCCAAAGGAAATATCCTCTGATAACAAAGAGAAAGAAGCTTTCTGAGAAACTTCTTTGTGTTCTGTGAAATCATCTCACAGAGTTACAGCTTTCCCCTCAGAAGCCTTTCGCTAAGACAGTTCTTGTGGAATTGGCAAAGTGATATTAGGAAGCCCCTAGAGGGCTATGGTGAAAAAGGAAATATCCTCAGATGAAATCTGGAAAGAAGCTTTCTGAGAAACTGCTTAGTGTTCTGTTAATTCATCTCACAGAGTTATATCTGTATTTCGTGGATCTCTTTGCTAGCCTTATTTCTGTGGAATCTGAGAACAGATATTTCGGATCCCTTTGAAGACTATAGGGCCAAAGGAAATATCCTCCGATAACTAAGAGAAAGAAGCTTTCTGAGAAACGTCTTCGTGTTCTGTGAAATCATCTCACAGAGTTACAGCTTTCCCCTCAAGAAGCCTTTCGCTAAGACAGTTCTTGTGGAATTGGCCAAGTGATATTTGGAAGCCCATAGTGGGCTATGGTGAAAAAGGAAATATCCTCAGATGAAATCTGGAAAGAAGCTTTCTGAGAAACTGCTCTGTGATGTGTGACTTCCACTCACAGAGTTACATCTGTATTTCGTTGATCTCTTTGCTAGCCTTATTTCTGTGGAATCTGAGAACAGATATTTCGGATCGCTTTGAAGACTATAGGGCCAAAGGAAATATCCTCCGATAACTAAGAGAAAGAAGCTTTCTGAGAAACCTCTTTGTGTTCTGTGAAATCATCTCACAGAGTTACAGCTTTCCCCTCAAGAAGCCTTACGCTAAGACAGTTCTTGTGGAATTGGCAAAGTGATATTTGGAAGCCCATAGAGGGCTCTGGTGAAAAAGGAAATATCCTCAGATGAAATCTGGAAAGAAGCTTTCTGAGAAAATGCTTAGTGTTCTGTTAATTCATCTCACAGAGTTACATCTGTATTTCGTAGATCTCTTTGCTAGACTTATTTCTGTGGAATCTGAAAACAGATATTTCGGATTCCTTTGAAGACTATATTGCCAAAGGAAATATCCTCCGATAACTAAGAGAAAGAAGCTTTCTGAGAAACTTCTTTGTGTTCTGTGAAATCATCTCACAGAGTTACAGCTTTCCCCTCAAGAAGCCTTTCGCTAAGACAGTTCTTGTGGAATTGGCAAAGTGATATTTGGAAGCCCATAGAGGGCTATGGTGAAAAAGGAAATATCCTCATATGAAATATGGAAAGAAGCTTTCTGAGAAACTGCTCTGTGATGTGTGACTTCCACTCACAGAGTTAAATCTGTATTTCGTTGATCTCTTTGCTAGCCTTATTTCTGTGGAATCTGAGAACAGATATTTCGGATCGCTTTGAAGACTATAGGGCCAAAGGAAACATCCTCCGATGACTAAGAGAAAGAAGCTTTCTGAGAAACCTCTTTGTGTTCTGTGAAATCATCTCACAGAGTTACAGCTTTCCCCTCAAGAAGCCTTTCGCTAAGACAGTTCTTGTGGAATTGGCAAAGTGATATTTGGAAGCCCATAGAGGGCTATGGTGATAAGGAAATATCCTCAGATGAAATCTGGAAAGAAGCTTTCTGAGAAACTGCTTAGTGTTCTGTTAATTCATCTCACAGAGTTACTTCTATATTTCATGGATCTCTTTGCTAGCCTTATTTCTTTGGAATCTGACAACAGATATTTCGGATCCCCTTGAAGACTATAGGGCCAAAGGAAATATCCTCCGATAACAAAGAGAAAGAAGCTTTCTGAGAAACTTCTTTGTGTTCTGTGAAATCATCTCACAGAGTTACAGCTTTCCCCTCAAGAAGCCTTTCGCTAAGACAGTTCTTGTGGAATTGGCAAAGTGATATTAGGAAGCCCCTAGAGGGCTATGGTGAAAAAGGAAATATCCTCAGATGAAATCTGGAAAGAAGCTTTCTGAGAAACTGCTTAGTGTTCTGTTAATTCATCTCACAGAGTTATATCTGTATTTCGTGGATCTCTTTGCTAGCCTTATTTCTGTGGAATCTGAGAACAGATATTTCGGATCCCTTTGAAGACTATAGGGCCAAAGGAAATATCCTCCGATAACTAAGAGAAAGAAGCTTTCTGAGAAACTTCTTTGTGTTCTGTGAAATCATCTCACAGAGTTACAGCTTTCCCCTCAAGAAGCCTTTCGCTAAGACAGTTCTTGTGGAATTGGCAAAGTGATATTTGGAAGCCCATAGTGGGCTATGGTGAAAAAGGAAATATCCTCAGATGAAATCTGGAAAGAAGCTTTCTGAGAAACTTCTCAGTTATGTGTGACTTCCACTCACAGAGTTACATCTGTATTTCGTTGATCTCTTTGCTAGCCTTATTTGTGTGGAATCTGAGAACAGATATTTCGGATCGCTTTAAAGACTATAGGGCCAAAGGAAATATCCTCCGATAACTAAGAGAAAGAAGCTTTCTGAGAAACCTCTTTGTGTTCTGTGAAATCATCTCACAGAGTTACAGCTTTCCCCTCAAGAAGCCTTACGCTAAGACAGTTCTTGTGGAATTGGCAAAGTGATATTTGGAAGCCCATAGAGGGCTCTCGTGAAAAAGGAAATATCCTCAGATGAAATCTGGAAAGAAGCTTTCTGAGAAACTGCTTAGTGTTCTGTTAATTCATCTCACAGAGTTACATCTGTATTTCGTAGATCTCTTTGCTAGACTTATTTCTGTGGAATCTGAAAACAGATATTTCGGATCGCTTTGTAGACTATAGGGCCAAAGGAAATATCCTCCGATAACAAAGAGAAAGAAGCTTTGTGAGAAATTTCTTTGTGTTCTATGTAATCATCTAACAGAGTTACAGCTTTCCCCTCAAGAAGCCTTTCGGTAAGACAGTTCTTGTGGAATTGGCAAAGTGATATTTGGATGCCCATAGAGGGCTATGGTGAAAAAGGAAATGTCCTCAGATGAAATCTGGAAAGAAGCTTTCTGAGAAACTGCTCTGTGATGTGTGACTTCCACTCACAGAGTTACATCTGTATTTCGTTGATCTCTTCGCTAGCCTTATTTCTGTGGAATCTGAGAACAGATATTTCGGATCGCTTTGAAGACTATAGGGCCAAAGAAAATATCCTCCGATAACTAGGAGAAGGAAGCTTTCTGAGAAACCTCTTTGTGTTCTGTGAAATCATCTCACAGAGTTACAGCTTTCCCCTCAAGAAGCCTTTCGCTAAGACAGTTCTTGTGGAATTGGCAAAGTGATATTTGGAAGCCCATAGAGGGCTATGGTGAAAAAGGAAATATTCTCCGATGAAATCTGGAAAGAAGCTTTCTGAGAAACTGCTTAGTGTTCTGTTAATTCATCTCACAGAGTTACTTCTATATTTCATGGATCTCTTTGCTAGCCTTATTTCTGTGGAATCTGAGAATAGATATTTCGGATCCCTTTGAAGACTATAGGGCCAAAGGAAATATCCTCCGATAACAAAGAAAAAGAAGCTTTCTGAGAAACTTCTTTGAGTTCTGTGAAATCATCTCACAGAGTTACAGCTTTCCCCTCAAGAAGCCTTTCGCTAAGACAGTTCTTGTGGAATTGGCCAAGTGATATTTGGAAGCCCATAGAGGGCTATGGTAAAAAAGGAAATATCCTCCGATGAAATCTGGAAAGAAGCTTTCTGAGAAACTGCTTAGTGTTCTGTTAATTCATCTCACAGAGTTACATCTGTATTTCATGGATCTCTTTGCTAGCCTTATTTCCGTGGAATCTGAGAACAGATATTTCGGATCCCTTTGAAGACTATAGGGCCAAAGGAAATATCCTCCGATAACTAAGAGAAAGAAGCTTTCTGAGAAACTTCCTTGTGTTCTGTGAAATCATCTCACAGAGTTACAGCTTTCCCCTCAAGAAGCCTTTCGCTAAGACAGTTCTTGTGGAATTGGCCAAGTGATATTTGGAAGCCCATAGAGGGCTATGGTGAAAAAGGAAATATCCTCCGATGAAATCTGGAAAGAAGCTTTCTGAGAAACTGCTTAGTGTTCTGTTAATTCATCTCACAGAGTTACTTCTATATTTCATGGATCTCTTTGCCAGCCTTATTTCTGTGGAATCTGAGAACAGATATTTCGGATCCCTTTGAAGACGATAGGGCAAAAGGAAATATCCTCTGATAACAAAGGGAAAGAAGCTTTCTGAGAAACTTCTTTGTGTTCTGTGAAATCATCTCACAGAGTTACAGCTTTCCCCTCAAGAAGCCTTTCGCTAAGACAGTTCTTGTGGAATTGGCAAAGTGATATTTGGAAGCCCATAGAGGGCTATGGTGAAAAAGGAAATATCCTCAGATGAAATCTGTAAAGAAGCTTTCTGAGAAACTGCTTAGTGTTCTGTTAATTCATCTCACAGAGTAACATCTGTATTTCGTGGATCTCTTCGCTAGCCTTATTTCTGTGGAATCTGAGAACAGATATTTCGGATCCCTTTGAAGACTATAGGGCCAAAGGAAATATCCTCCGATAACTAAGAGAAAGAAGCTTTCTGAGAAACTTCTTTGTGTTCTGTGAAATCATCTCACAGAGTTACAGCTTTCCCCTCAAGAAGCCTTTCGCTAAGACAGTTCTTGTGGAATTGGCAAAGTGATATTTGGAAGCCCATAGAGGGCTATGGTAAAAAAGGAAATATCCTCCGATGAAATCTGGAAAGAAGCTTTCTGAGAAACTGCTTAGTGTTCTGTTAATTCATCTCACAGAATTACATCTGTATTTCGTGGATCTCTTTGCCAGCCTTATTTCTGTGGAATCTGAGAACAGATATTTCGGATCCCTTTGAAGACTATAGGGCCAAAGGAAATATCCTCCGATAACTAAGAGAAAGAAGCTTTCTGAGAAACTTCTTTGTGTTCTGTGAAATCATCTCACAGAGTTACAGCTTTCCCCTCAAGAAGCCTTACGCTAAGACAGTTCTTGTGGAATTGGCAAAGTGATATTTGGAAGCCCATAGAGGGCTATGGTGAAAAAGGAAATATCCTCATATGAAATCTGGAAAGAAGCTTTCTGAGAAACTGCTCTGTGATGTGTGACTTCCACTCACAGAGTTACATCTGTATTTCGTTGATCTCTTTGCTAGCCTTATTTCTGTGGAATATGAGAACAGATATTTCGGATCGCTTTGAAGACTATAGGGCCAAAGGAAATATCCTCCGATAACTAAGAGAAAGAAGCTTTCTGAGAAACCTCTTTGTGTTCTGTGAAATCATCTCACAGAGTTACAGCTTTCCCCTCAAGAAGCCTTTCGCTAAGACAGTTCTTGTGGAATTGGCAAAGTGATATTTGGAAGCCCATAGAGGGCTATGGTAAAAAAGGAAATATCCTCCGATGAAATCTGGAAAGAAGCTTTCTGAGAAACTGCTTAGTGTTCTGTTAATTCATCTCACAGAATTACATCTGTATTTCGTGGATCTCTTTGCTAGCCTTATTTCTGTGGAATCTGAGAACAGATATTTCGGATCCCTTTGAAGACTATAGGGCCAAAGGAAATATCCTCCGATAACTAAGAGAAAGAAGCTTTCTGAGAAACTTCTTTGTGTTCTGTGAAATCATCTCACAGAGTTACAGCTTTCCCCTCAAGAAGCCTTACGCTAAGACAGTTCTTGTGGAATTGGCAAAGTGATATTTGGAAGCCCATAGAGGGCTATGGTGAAAAAGGAAATATCCTCAGATGAAATCTGGAAAGAAGCTTTCTGAGAAACTGCTTAGTGTTCTGTTAATTCATCTCACAGAGTTACATCTGTATTTCGTGGATCTCTTTGCTAGACTTATTTCTGTGGAATCTGAAAACAGATATTTCGGATCCCTTTGAAGACTGTATTGCCAAAGAAATATCCTCCGATAACTAAGAGAAAGAAGCTTTCTGATTAACTTCTTTGTGTTCTGTGAAATCATCTCACAGAGTTACAGCTTTCCCCTCAAGAAGCCTTTCGCTAAGACAGTTCTTGTGGAATTGGCAAAGTGATATTTGGAAGCCCATAGAGGGCTATGGTGAAAAAGGAAATATCCTCATATGAAATCTGGAAAGAAGCTTTGTGAGAAACTGCTCTGTGATGTGTGACTTCCACTCACAGAGTTACATCTGTATTTCGTTGATCTCTTTGCTAGCCTTATTTCTGTGGAATATGAGAACAGATATTTCGGATCGCTTTGAAGACTATAGGGCCAAAGGAAATATCCTCCGATAACTAAGAGAAAGAAGCTTTCTGAGAAACCTCTTTGTGTTCTGTGAAATCATCTCACAGAGTTACAGCTTTCCCCTCAAGAAGCCTTTCGCTAAGACAGTTCTTGTGGAATTGGCCAACTGATATTTGGAACCCCATAGAGGGCTATGGGGAAAAGGAAATATCCTCCGATGAAATCTGGAAAGAAGCTTTCTGAGAAACTGCTTAGTGTTCTGTTAATTCATCTCACAGAGTTACTTCTATATTTCGGGGATCTCTTTGCTAGACTTATTTCTGTGGAATCTGAGAACAGATATTTCGGATCCCTTTGAAGACTATAGGGCCAAAGGAAATATCCTCCGATAACAAAGAGAAAGAAGCTTTCTGAGAAACTTCTTTGGGTTCTGTGAAATCATCTCACAGATTTACAACTTTCCCCTCAAGAAGCCTTTCGCTAAGATAGTTCTTGAGGAATTGGCAAAGTGATATTTGGCAGCCCATAGAGGGCTATTGTGAAAAAGGAAATATCCTCAGATGAAATCTGGAAAGAAGCTTTCTTAGAAACTGCTTAGTGTTCTGTTAATTCATCTCACAGAGTTACATCTGTATTTCGTGGATCTCTTTGCTAGCCTTAATTCTGTGGAATCTGAAAACAGATATTTCGGATCCCTTTGAAGACTATAGGGCCAAAGGAAATATCCTCCGATAACTAAGAGAAAGAAGCTTTCTGAGAAACTTCTTTGTGTTCTGTGAAATCATCTCACAGAGTTACAGCTTTCCCCTCAAGAAGCCTTTCGCTAAGACAGTTCTTGTGGAATTGGCAAAGTGATATTTGGAAGCCCATAGACGGCTATGGTGAAAAAGGAAATATCCTCATATGAAATCTGGAAAGAAGCTTTCTGAGAAACTGCTCTGTGTTGTGTGACTTCCACTCACAGAGTTACATCTGTATTTCGTTGATCTCTTTGCTAGCCTTATTTCTGTGGAATATGAGAACAGATATTTCGGATCGCTTTGAAGACTATAGGGCCAAAGGAAATATCCTCCGATAACTAAGAGAAAGAAGCTTTCTGAGAAACCTCTTTGTGTTCTGTGAAATCATCTCACAGAGTTACAGCATTCCCCTCAAGAAGCCTTTCGCTAAGACAGTTCTTCTGGAATTGGCAAAGTGATAATTGGAAGCCCATAGAGGGCTATGGTGAGAAAGGCAATATCCTCAGATGAAATCTGGAAAGAAGCTTTCTGAGAAACTGCTTAGTGTTCTGTTAATTCATCTCACAGAGTTACTTCTATATTTCATGGATCTCTTTGCTAGCCTTATTTCTGTGGAATCTGACAACAGATATTTCGGATCCCTTTGAACACTATAGGGCCAAAGGAAATATCCTCCGATAACAAAGAGAAAGAAGCTTTCTGAGAAACTTCTTTGTGTTCTGTGAAATCATCTCACAGAGTTACAGCTTTCCCCTCAAGAAGCCTTTCGCTAAGACAGTTCTTGTGGAATTGGCAAAGTGATATTAGGAAGCCCCTAGAGGGCTATGGTGAAAAAGGAAATATCCTCAGATGAAATCTGGAAAGAAGCTTTCTGAGAAACTGCTTAGTGTTCTGTTAATTCATCTCACAGGGTTATATCTGTATTTCGTGGATCTCTTTGCTAGCCTTATTTCTGTGGAATCTGAGAACAGATATTTCGGATCCCTTTGAAGACTATAGGGCCAAAGGAAATATCCTCCGATAACTAAGAGAAAGAAGCATTCTGAGAAACTTCTTTGTGTTCTGTGAAATCATCTCACAGAGTTACAGCTTTCCCCTCAAGAAGCCTTTCGCTAAGACAGTTCTTGTGGAATTGGCAAAGTGATATTTGGAAGCCCATAGAGGGCTATGGTGAAAAAGGAAATATCCTCAGATGAAATCTGGAAAGAAACTTTCTGAGAAACTGCTTAGTGTTCTGTTAATTCATCTCACAGAGTTACTTCTATATTTCATGGATCTCTTTGCTAGCCTTATTTCTGTGGAATCTGACAACAGATATTTCGGATCCCTTTGAAGACTATAGGGCCAAAGGAAATATCCTCTGATAACAAAGAGAAAGAAGCTTTCTGAGAAACTTCTTTGTGTTCTGTGAAATCATCTCACAGAGTTACAGCTTTCCCCTCAGAAGCCTTTCGCTAAGACAGTTCTTGTGGAATTGGCAAAATGATATTAGGAAGCCCCTAGAGGGCTATGGTGAAAAAGGAAATATCCTCAGATGAAATCTGGAAAGAAGCTTTCTGAGAAACTGCTTAGTGTTCTGTTAATTCATCTCACAGAGTTATATCTGTATTTCGTGGATCTCTTTGCTAGCCTTATTTCTGTGGAATCTGAGAACAGATATTTCGGATCCCTTTGAAGACTATAGGGCCAAAGGAAATATCCTCCGATAACTAAGAGAAAGAAGCTTTCTGAGAAACGTCTTCGTGTTCTGTGAAATCATCTCACAGAGTTACAGCTTTCCCCTCAAGAAGCCTTTCGCTAAGACAGTTCTTGTGGAATTGGCCAAGTGATATTTGGAAGCCCATAGTGGGCTATGGTGAAAAAGGAAATATCCTCAGATGAAATCTGGAAAGAAGCTTTCTGAGAAACTGCTCTGTGATGTGTGACTTCCACTCACAGAGTTACATCTGTATTTCGTTGATCTCTTTGCTAGCCTTATTTCTGTGGAATCTGAGAACAGATATTTCGGATCGCTTTGAAGACTATAGGGCCAAAGGAAATATCCTCCGATAACTAAGAGAAAGAAGCTTTCTGAGAAACCTCTTTGTGTTCTGTGAAATCATCTCACAGAGTTACAGCTTTCCCCTCAAGAAGCCTTACGCTAAGACAGTTCTTGTGGAATTGGCAAAGTGATATTTGGAAGCCCATAGAGGGCTCTGGTGAAAAAGGAAATATCCTCAGATGAAATCTGGAAAGAAGCTTTCTGAGAAAATGCTTAGTGTTCTGTTAATTCATCTCACAGAGTTACATCTGTATTTCGTAGATCTCTTTGCTAGACTTATTTCTGTGGAATCTGAAAACAGATATTTCGGATTCCTTTGAAGACTATATTGCCAAAGGAAATATCCTCCGATAACTAAGAGAAAGAAGCTTTCTGAGAAACTTCTTTGTGTTCTGTGAAATCATCTCACAGAGTTACAGCTTTCCCCTCAAGAAGCCTTTCGCTAAGACAGTTCTTGTGGAATTGGCAAAGTGATATTTGGAAGCCCATAGAGGGCTATGGTGAAAAAGGAAATATCCTCATATGAAATATGGAAAGAAGCTTTCTGAGAAACTGCTCTGTGATGTGTGACTTCCACTCACAGAGTTAAATCTGTATTTCGTTGATCTCTTTGCTAGCCTTATTTCTGTGGAATCTGAGAACAGATATTTCGGATCGCTTTGAAGACTATAGGGCCAAAGGAAACATCCTCCGATGACTAAGAGAAAGAAGCTTTCTGAGAAACCTCTTTGTGTTCTGTGAAATCATCTCACAGAGTTACAGCTTTCCCCTCAAGAAGCCTTTCGCTAAGACAGTTCTTGTGGAATTGGCAAAGTGATATTTGGAAGCCCATAGAGGGCTATGGTGATAAGGAAATATCCTCAGATGAAATCTGGAAAGAAGCTTTCTGAGAAACTGCTTAGTGTTCTGTTAATTCATCTCACAGAGTTACTTCTATATTTCATGGATCTCTTTGCTAGCCTTATTTCTTTGGAATCTGACAACAGATATTTCGGATCCCCTTGAAGACTATAGGGCCAAAGGAAATATCCTCCGATAACAAAGAG
This sequence comes from Macaca nemestrina, assembly GCF_043159975.1. NCBI lineage: Eukaryota > Metazoa > Chordata > Mammalia > Primates > Cercopithecidae > Macaca > Macaca nemestrina. The sequence continues at coordinate 132,813,956 of NC_092130.1, read as the reverse complement.
AAAGAAGCTTTCTGAGAAACTTCTTTGTGTTCTGTGAAATCATCTCACAGAGTTACAGCTTTCCCCTCAAGAAGCCTTTCGCTAAGACAGTTCTTGTGGAATTGGCAAAGTGATATTAGGAAGCCCCTAGAGGGCTATGGTGAAAAAGGAAATATCCTCAGATGAAATCTGGAAAGAAGCTTTCTGAGAAACTGCTTAGTGTTCTGTTAATTCATCTCACAGAGTTATATCTGTATTTCGTGGATCTCTTTGCTAGCCTTATTTCTGTGGAATCTGAGAACAGATATTTCGGATCCCTTTGAAGACTATAGGGCCAAAGGAAATATCCTCCGATAACTAAGAGAAAGAAGCTTTCTGAGAAACTTCTTTGTGTTCTGTGAAATCATCTCACAGAGTTACAGCTTTCCCCTCAAGAAGCCTTTCGCTAAGACAGTTCTTGTGGAATTGGCAAAGTGATATTTGGAAGCCCATAGTGGGCTATGGTGAAAAAGGAAATATCCTCAGATGAAATCTGGAAAGAAGCTTTCTGAGAAACTTCTCAGTGATGTGTGACTTCCACTCACAGAGTTACATCTGTATTTCGTTGATCTCTTTGCTAGCCTTATTTGTGTGGAATCTGAGAACAGATATTTCGGATCGCTTTAAAGACTATAGGGCCAAAGGAAATATCCTCCGATAACTAAGAGAAAGAAGCTTTCTGAGAAACCTCTTTGTGTTCTGTGAAATCATCTCACAGAGTTACAGCTTTCCCCTCAAGAAGCCTTACGCTAAGACAGTTCTTGTGGAATTGGCAAAGTGATATTTGGAAGCCCATAGAGGGCTCTCGTGAAAAAGGAAATATCCTCAGATGAAATCTGGAAAGAAGCTTTCTGAGAAACTGCTTAGTGTTCTGTTAATTCATCTCACAGAGTTACATCTGTATTTCGTAGATCTCTTTGCTAGACTTATTTCTGTGGAATCTGAAAACAGATATTTCGGATCGCTTTGTAGACTATAGGGCCAAAGGAAATATCCTCCGATAACAAAGAGAAAGAAGCTTTGTGAGAAATTTCTTTGTGTTCTATGTAATCATCTAACAGAGTTACAGCTTTCCCCTCAAGAAGCCTTTCGGTAAGACAGTTCTTGTGGAATTGGCAAAGTGATATTTGGATGCCCATAGAGGGCTATGGTGAAAAAGGAAATGTCCTCAGATGAAATCTGGAAAGAAGCTTTCTGAGAAACTGCTCTGTGATGTGTGACTTCCACTCACAGAGTTACATCTGTATTTCGTTGATCTCTTCGCTAGCCTTATTTCTGTGGAATCTGAGAACAGATATTTCGGATCGCTTTGAAGACTATAGGGCCAAAGAAAATATCCTCCGATAACTAGGAGAAGGAAGCTTTCTGAGAAACCTCTTTGTGTTCTGTGAAATCATCTCACAGAGTTACAGCTTTCCCCTCAAGAAGCCTTTCGCTAAGACAGTTCTTGTGGAATTGGCAAAGTGATATTTGGAAGCCCATAGAGGGCTATGGTGAAAAAGGAAATATTCTCCGATGAAATCTGGAAAGAAGCTTTCTGAGAAACTGCTTAGTGTTGTGTTAATTCATCTCACAGAGTTACTTCTATATTTCATGGATCTCTTTGCTAGCCTTATTTCTGTGGAATCTGAGAATAGATATTTCGGATCCCTTTGAAGACTATAGGGCCAAAGGAAATATCCTCCGATAACAAAGAGAAAGAAGCTTTCTGAGAAACTTCTTTGAGTTCTGTGAAATCATCTCACAGAGTTACAGCTTTCCCCTCAAGAAGCCTTTCGCTAAGACAGTTCTTGTGGAATTGGCCAAGTGATATTTGGAAGCCCATAGAGGGCTATGGTAAAAAAGGAAATATCCTCCGATGAAATCTGGAAAGAAGCTTTCTGAGAAACTGCTTAGTGTTCTGTTAATTCATCTCACAGAGTTACATCTGTATTTCATGGATCTCTTTGCTAGCCTTATTTCCGTGGAATCTGAGAACAGATATTTCGGATCCCTTTGAAGACTATAGGGCCAAAGGAAATATCCTCCGATAACTAAGAGAAAGAAGCTTTCTGAGAAACTTCCTTGTGTTCTGTGAAATCATCTCACAGAGTTACAGCTTTCCCCTCAAGAAGCCTTTCGCTAAGACAGTTCTTGTGGAATTGGCCAAGTGATATTTGGAAGCCCATAGAGGGCTATGGTGAAAAAGGAAATATCCTCCGATGAAATCTGGAAAGAAGCTTTCTGAGAAACTGCTTAGTGTTCTGTTAATTCATCTCACAGAGTTACTTCTATATTTCATGGATCTCTTTGCCAGCCTTATTTCTGTGGAATCTGAGAACAGATATTTCGGATCCCTTTGAAGACGATAGGGCAAAAGGAAATATCCTCTGATAACAAAGGGAAAGAAGCTTTCTGAGAAACTTCTTTGTGTTCTGTGAAATCATCTCACAGAGTTACAGCTTTCCCCTCAAGAAGCCTTTCGCTAAGACAGTTCTTGTGGAATTGGCAAAGTGATATTTGGAAGCCCATAGAGGGCTATGGTGAAAAAGGAAATATCCTCAGATGAAATCTGTAAAGAAGCTTTCTGAGAAACTGCTTAGTGTTCTGTTAATTCATCTCACAGAGTAACATCTGTATTTCGTGGATTTCTTCGCTAGCCTTATTTCTGTGGAATCTGAGAACAGATATTTCGGATCCCTTTGAAGACTATAGGGCCAAAGGAAATATCCTCCGATAACTAAGAGAAAGAAGCTTTCTGAGAAACTTCTTTGTGTTCTGTGAAATCATCTCACAGAGTTACAGCTTTCCCCTCAAGAAGCCTTTCGCTAAGACAGTTCTTGTGGAATTGGCAAAGTGATATTTGGAAGCCCATAGAGGGCTATGGTAAAAAAGGAAATATCCTCCGATGAAATCTGGAAAGAAGCTTTCTGAGAAACTGCTTAGTGTTCTGTTAATTCATCTCACAGAATTACATCTGTATTTCGTGGATCTCTTTGCCAGCCTTATTTCTGTGGAATCTGAGAACAGATATTTCGGATCCCTTTGAAGACTATAGGGCCAAAGGAAATATCCTCCGATAACTAAGAGAAAGAAGCTTTCTGAGAAACTTCTTTGTGTTCTGTGAAATCATCTCACAGAGTTACAGCTTTCCCCTCAAGAAGCCTTACGCTAAGACAGTTCTTGTGGAATTGGCAAAGTGATATTTGGAAGCCCATAGAGGGCTATGGTGAAAAAGGAAATATCCTCAGATGAAATCTGGAAAGAAGCTTTCTGAGAAACTGCTTAGTGTTCTGTTAATTCATCTCACAGAGTTACATCTGTATTTCGTGGATCTCTTTGCTAGACTTATTTCTGTGGAATCTGAAAACAGATATTTCGGATCCCTTTGAAGACTGTATTGCCAAAGGAAATATCCTCCGATAACTAAGAGAAAGAAGCTTTCTGATTAACTTCTTTGTGTTCTGTGAAATCATCTCACAGAGTTACAGCTTTCCCCTCAAGAAGCCTTTCGCTAAGACAGTTCTTGTGGAATTGGCAAAGTGATATTTGGAAGCCCATAGAGGGCTATGGTGAAAAAGGAAATATCCTCATATGAAATCTGGAAAGAAGCTTTCTGAGAAACTGCTCTGTGATGTGTGACTTCCACTCACAGAGTTACATCTGTATTTCGTTGATCTCTTTGCTAGCCTTATTTCTGTGGAATATGAGAACAGATATTTCGGATCGCTTTGAAGACTATAGGGCCAAAGGAAATATCCTCCGATAACTAAGAGAAAGAAGCTTTCTGAGAAACCTCTTTGTGTTCTGTGAAATCATCTCACAGAGTTACAGCTTTCCCCTCAAGAAGCCTTTCGCTAATACAGTTCTTGTGGAATTGGCAAAGTGATATTTGGAAGCCCATAGAGGGCTATGGTGAAAAAGGAAATATCCTCAGATGAAATCTGGAAAGAAGATTTCTGAGAAACTGCTCTGTGATGTGTGACTTCCACTCACAGAGTTACATCTGTATTTCGTGGATCTCTTTGCTAGCCTTATTTCTGTGGAATCTGAGAACAGATATTTCGGATCCCTTTGAAGACTATAGGGCCAAAGGAAATATCCTCCGATAACTAAGAGAATGAAGCTTTCTGAGAAAACTCTTTGTGTTCTGTGAAATCATCTCACAGAGTTACAGCTTTCCCCTCAAGAAGCCTTTCGCTAAGACAGTTCTTGTGGAATTGGCCAACTGATATTTGGAACCCCATAGAGGGCTATGGGGAAAAGGAAATATCCTCCGATGAAATCTGGAAAGAAGCTTTCTGAGAAACTGCTTAGTGTTCTGTTAATTCATCTCACAGAGTTACTTCTATATTTCGTGGATCTCTTTGCTAGCCTTATTTCTGTGGAATCTGAGAACAGATATTTCGGATCCCTTTGAAGACTATAGGGCCAAAGGAAATATCCTCCGATAACAAAGAGAAAGAAGCTTTCTGAGAAACTTCTTTGGGTTCTGTGAAATCATCTCACAGAGTTACAACTTTCCCCTCAAGAAGCCTTTCGCTAAGATAGTTCTTGAGGAATTGGCAAAGTGATATTTGGCAGCCCATAGAGGGCTATCGTGAAAAAGGAAATATCCTCAGATGAAATCTGGAAAGAAGCTTTCTTAGAAACTGCTTAGTGTTCTGTTAATTCATCTCACAGAGTTACATCTGTATTTCGTGGATCTCTTTGCTAGCCTTAATTCTGTGGAACCTGAAAACAGATATTTCGGATCCCTTTGAAGACTATAGGGCCAAAGGAAATATCCTCCGTAAACTAAGAGAAAGAAGCTTTCTGAGAAAGTTCTTTGTGTTCTGTGAAATCATCTCACAGAGTTACAGTTTCCCCTCAAGAAGCCTTTCGCTAAGACGTTTCTTGTGGAATTCACAAAGTGATATTTGGAAACCCATAGAGGGCTATGGTCAAAAAGGAAATATCCTCAGATGAAATCTGGAAAGAAGCTTTCTGAGAAACTGCTTAGTGTTCTGTTAATTCATCTCACAGAGTTACATCTGTATTTCGTGGATCTCTTTGCTAGCCTTATTTCTGTGGAATCTGAGAACAGATATTTCGGATCCCTTTGAAGACTATAGGGCCAAAGGAAATATCCTCCGATAACTAAGAGAAAGAAGCTTACTGAGAAACTTCTTTGTGTTCTGTGAAATCATCTCACAGAGTTACAGCTTTCCCCTCAAGAAGCCTTTCGCTAAGACAGTTCTTGTGGAATTGGCCAAGTGATATTTGGAAGCCCATAGTGGGCTATGGTGAAAAAGGAAATATCCTCAGATGAAATCTGGAAAGAAGCTTTCTGAGAAACTGCTCTGTGATGTGTGACTTCCACTCACAGAGTTACATCTGTATTTCGTTGATCTCTTTGCTAGCCTTATTTCTGTGGAATCTGAGAATAGATATTTCGGATCGCTTTGAAGACTATAGGGCCAAAGGAAATATCCTCCGATAACTAAGAGAAAGAAGCTTTCTGAGAAACCTCTTTGTGTTCTGTGAAATCATCTCACAGAGTTACAGCTTTCCCCTCAAGAAGCCTTACGCTAAGACAGTTATTGTGGAATTGGCAAAGTGATATTTGGAAGCCCATAGAGGGCTCTGGTGAAAAAGGAAATATCCTCAGATGAAATCTGGAAAGAAGCTTTCTGAGAAACTGCTTAGTGTTCTGTTAATTCATCTCACAGAGTTACATCTGTATTTCGTGGATCTCTTTGCTAGACTTATTTCTGTGGAATCTGAAAACAGATATTTCGGATCCCTTTGAAGACTATATTGCCAAAGGAAATATCCTCCGATAACTAAGAGAAAGAAGCTTTCTGAGAAACTTCTTTGTGTTCTGTGAAATCATCTCACAGAGTTACAGCTTTCCCCTCAAGAAGCCTTTCGCTAAGACAGTTCTTGTGGAATTGGCAAAGTTATATTTGGAAGCCCATAGAGGGCTATGGTGAAAAAGGAAATATCCTCATATGAAATCTGGAAAGAAGCTTTCTGAGAAACTGCTCTGTGATGTGTGACTTCCACTCACAGAGTTACATCTGTATTTCGTTGATCTCTTTGCTAGCCTTATTTCTGTGGAATATGAGAACAGATATTTCGGATCGCTTTGAAGACTATAGGGCCAAAGGAAATATCCTCCGAAAACTAAGAGAAAGAAGCTTTCTGAGAAACCTCTTTGTGTTCTGTGAAATCATCTCACAGAGTTACAGCATTCCCCTCAAGAAGCCTTTCGCTAAGACAGTTCTTGTGGAATTGGCAAAGTGATATTTGGAAGCCCATAGAGGGCTATGGTGAGAAAGGCAATATCCTCAGATGAAATCTGGAAAGAAGCTTTCTGAGAAACTGCTTAGTGTTCTGTTAATTCATCTCACAGAGTTACTTCTATATTTCATGGATCTCTTTGCTAGCCTTATTTCTGTGGAATCTGACAACAGATATTTCGGATCACTTTGAAGACTATAGGGCCAAAGGAAATATCCTCCGATAACAAAGAGAAAGAAGCTTTCTGAGAAACTTCTTTGTGTTCTGTGAAATCATCTCACAGAGTTACAGCTTTCCCCTCAGAAGCCTTTCGCTAAGACAGTTCTTGTGGAATTGGCAAAGTGATATTAGGAAGCCCCTAGAGGGCTATGGTGAAAAAGGAAATATCCTCAGATGAAATCTGGAAAGAAGCTTTCTGAGAAACTGCTTAGTGTTCTGTTAATTCATCTCACAGAGTTATATCTGTATTTCGTGGATCTCTTTGCTAGCCTTATTTCTGTGGAATCTGAGAACAGATATTTCGGATCCCTTTGAAGACTATAGGGCCAAAGGAAATATCCTCCGATAACTAAGAGAAAGAAGCTTTCTGAGAAACGTCTTCGTGTTCTGTGAAATCATCTCACAGAGTTACAGCTTTCCCCTCAAGAAGCCTTTCGCTAAGACAGTTCTTGTGGAATTGGCAAAGTGATATTTGGAAGCCCATAGTGGGCTATGGTGAAAAAGGAAATATCCTTAGATGAAATCTGGAAAGAAGCTTTCTGAGAAACTTCTCAGTGATGTGTGACTTCCACTCACAGAGTTACATCTGTATTTCGTTGATCTCTTTGCTAGCCTTATTTGTGTGGAATCTGAGAACAGATATTTCGGATCGCTTTAAAGACTATAGGGCCAAAGGAAATATCCTCCGATAACTAAGAGAAAGAAGCTTTCTGAGAAACCTCTTTGTGTTCTGTGAAATCATCTCACAGAGTTACAGCTTTCCCCTCAAGAAGCCTTACGCTAAGACAGTTCTTGTGGAATTGGCAAAGTGATATTTGGAAGCCCATAGAGGGCTCTCGTGAAAAAGGAAATATCCTCAGATGAAATCTGGAAAGAAGCTTTCTGAGAAACTGCTTAGTGTTCTGTTAATTCATCTCACAGAGTTACATCTGTATTTCGTAGATCTCTTTGCTAGACTTATTTCTGTGGAATCTGAAAACAGATATTTCGGATTCCTTTGAAGACTATATTGCCAAAGGAAATATCCTCCGATAACTAAGAGAAAGAAGCTTTCTGAGAAACTTCTTTGTGTTCTGTGAAATCATCTCACAGAGTTACAGCTTTCCCCTCAAGAAGCCTTTCGCTAAGACAGTTCTTGTGGAATTGGCAAAGTGATATTTGGAAGCCCATAGAGGGCTATGGTGAAAAAGGAAATATCCTCATATGAAATATGGAAAGAAGCTTTCTGAGAAACTGCTCTGTGATGTGTGACTTCCACTCACAGAGTTAAATCTGTATTTCGTTGATCTCTTTGCTAGCCTTATTTCTGTGGAATCTGAGAACAGATATTTCGGATCGCTTTGAAGACTATAGGGCCAAAGGAAACATCCTCCGATAACTAAGAGAAAGAAGCTTTCTGAGAAACCTCTTTGTGTTCTGTGAAATCATCTCACAGAGTTACAGCTTTCCCCTCAAGAAGCCTTTCGCTAAGACAGTTCTTGTGGAATTGGCAAAGTGATATTTGGAAGCCCATAGAGGGCTATGGTGAAAAAGGAAATATCCTCAGATGAAATCTGGAAAGAAGCTTTCTGAGAAACTGCTCTGTGATGTGTGCCTTCCACTCACAGAGTTACATCTGTATTTCGTTGATCTCTTTGCTAGCCTTATTTCTGTGGAATATGAGAACAGATATTTCGCATCGCTTTGAAGACTATAGGGCCAAAGGAAATATCCTCCGATAACTAAGAGAAAGAAGCTTTCTGAGAAACCTCTTTGTGTTCTGTGAAATCATCTCACAGAGTTACAGCTTTCCCCTCAAGAAGCCTTTCGCTAAGACAGTTCTTGTGGAATTGGCAAAGTGATATTTGGAAGCCCATAGAGGGCTATGGTGAAAAAGGAAATATCCTCAGATGAAATCTGGAAAGAAGCTTTCTGAGAAACTGCTTAGTGTTCTGTTAATTCATCTCACAGATTTACTTCTATATTTCATGGATCTCTTTGCTAGCCTTATTTCTGTGGAATCTGACAACAGATATTTCGGATCCCTTTTAAGCCTATAGGGCCAAAGGAAATATCCTCCGATAACAAAGAGAAAGAAGCTTTCTGAGAAACTTCTTTGTGTTCTGTGAAATCATCTCACAGAGTTACAGCTTTCCCCTCAAGAAGCCTTTCGCTAAGACAGTTCTTGTGGAATTGGCAAAGTGATATTAGGAAGCCCCTAGAGGGCTATGGTGAAAAAGGAAATATCCTCAGATGAAATCTGGAAAGAAGCTTTCTGAGAAACTGCTTAGTGTTCTGTTAATTCATCTCACAGAGTTATATCTGTATTTCGTGGATCTCTTTGCTAGCCTTATTTCTGTGGAATCTGAGAACAGATATTTCGGATCCCTTTGAAGACTATAGGGCCAAAGGAAATATCCTCCGATAACTAAGAGAAAGAAGCATTCTGAGAAACTTCTTTGTGTTCTGTGAAATCATCTCACAGAGTTACAGCTTTCCCCTCAAGAAGCCTTTCGCTAAGACAGTTCTTGTGGAATTGGCAAAGTGATATTTGGAAGCCCATAGAGGGCTCTGGTGAAAAAGGAAATATCCTCAGATGAAATCTGGAAAGAAGCTTTCTGAGAAACTGCTTAGTGTACTGTTAATTCATCTCACAGAGTTACATCTGTATTTCGTAGATCTCTTTGCTAGACTTATTTCTGTGGAATCTGAAAACAGATATTTCGGATTCCTTTGAAGACTATATTGCCAAAGGAAATATCCTCCGATAACTAAGAGAAAGAAGCTTTCTGAGAAACTTCTTTGTGTTCTGTGAAATCATCTCACAGAGTTACAGCTTTCCCCTCAAGAAGCCTTTCGCTAAGACAGTTCTTGTGGAATTGGCAAAGTGATATTTAGAAGCCCATAGAGGGCTATGGTGAAAAAGGAAATATCCTCATATGAAATATGGAAAGAAGATTTCTGAGAAACTGCTCTGTGATGTGTGACTTCCACTCACAGAGTTAAATCTGTATTTCGTTGATCTCTTTGCTAGCCTTATTTCTGTGGAATCTGAGAACAGATATTTCGGATCGCTTTGAAGACTATAGGGCCAAAGGAAACATCCTCCGATAACTAAGAGAAAGAAGCTTTCTGAGAAACCTCTTTGTGTTCTGTGAAATCATCTCACAGAGTTACAGCTTTCCCCTCAAGAAGCCTTTCGCTAAGACAGTTCTTGTGGAATTGGCAAAGTGATATTTGGAAGCCCATAGAGGGCTATGGTGAAAAAGGAAATATCCTCAGATGAAATCTGGAAAGAAGCTTTCTGAGAAACTGCTCTGTGATGTGTGGCTTCCACTCACAGAGTTACATCTGTATTTCGTTGATCTCTTTGCTAGCCTTATTTCTGTGGAATACGAGAACAGATATTTCGGATCGCTTTGTAGACTATAGGGCCAAAGGAAATATCCTCCGATAACTAAGAGAAAGAAGCTTTCTGAGAAACCTCTTTGTGTTCTGTGAAATCATCTCACAGAGTTACAGCTTTCCCCTCAAGAAGCCTTTCGCTAAGACAGTTCTTGTGGAATTGGCAAAGTGATATTTGGAAGCCCATAGAGGGCTATGGTGAAAAAGGAAATATCCTCAGATGAAATCTGGAAAGAAGCTTTCTGAGAAACTGCTTAGTGTTCTGTTAATTCATCTCACAGATTTACTTCTATATTTCATGGATCTCTTTGCTAGCCTTATTTCTGTGGAATCTGACAACAGATATTTCGGATCCCATTGAAGCCTATAGGGCCAAAGGAAATATCCTCCGATAACAAAGAGAAAGAAGCTTTCTGAGAAACTTCTATGTGTTCTGTGAAATCATCTCACAGAGTTACAGCTTTCCCCTCAAGAAGCCTTTCGCTAAGACAGTTCTTGTGGAATTGGCAAAGTGATATTAGGAAGCCCCTAGAGGGCTATGGTGAAAAAGGAAATATCCTCAGATGAAATCTGGAAAGAAGCTTTCTGAGAAACTGCTTAGTGTTCTGTTAATTCATCTCACAGAGTTATAACTGTATTTCGTGGATCTCTTTGCTAGCCTTATTTCTGTGGAATCTGAGAACAGATATTTCGGATCCCTTTGAAGACTATAGGGCCAAAGGAAATATCCTCCGATAACTAAGAGAAAGAAGCATTCTGAGAAACTTCTTTGTGTTCTGTGAAATCATCTCACAGAGTTACAGCTTTCCCCTCAAGAAGCCTTTCGCTAAGACAGTTCTTGTGGAATTGGCAAAGTGATATTTGGAAGCCCATAGAGGGCTATGGTGAAAAAGGAAATATCCTCAGATGAAATCTGGAAAGAAACTTTCTGAGAAACTGCTTAGTGTTCTGTTAATTCATCTCACAGAGTTACTTCTATATTTCATGGATCTCTTTGCTAGCCTTATTTCTGTGGAATCTGACAACAGATATTTCGGATCCCTTTGAAGACTATAGGGCCAAAGGAAATATCCTCCGATAACAAAGAGAAAGAAGCTTTCTGAGAAACTTCTTTGTGTTCTGTGAAATCATCTCACAGAGTTACAGCTTTCCCCTCAAGAAGCCTTTCGCTAAGACAGTTCTTGTGGAATTGGCAAAGTGATATTAGGAAGCCCCTAGAGGGCTATGGTGAAAAAGGAAATATCCTCAGATGAAATCTGGAAAGAAGCTTTCTGAGAAACTGCTTAGTGTTCTGTTAATTCATCTCACAGAGTTATATCTATATTTCGTGGATCTCTTTGCTAGCCTTATTTCTGTGGAATCTGAGAACAGATATTTCGAATCCCTTTGAAGACTATAGGGCCAAAGGAAATATCCTCCGATAACTAAGAGAAAGAAGCTTTCTGAGAAACTTCTTTGTGTTCTGTGAAATCATCTCACAGAGTTACAGCTTTCCCCTCAAGAAGCCTTTCGCTAAGACAGTTCTTGTGGAATTGGCAAAGTGATATTTGGAAGCCCCTAGTGGGCTATGGTGAAAAAGGAAATATCCTCACATGAAATCTGGAAAGAAGCTTTCTGAGAAACTGCTCTGTGATGTGTGACTTCCACTCACAGAGTTACATCTGTATTTCGTTGATCTCTTTGCTAGCCTTATTTCTGTGGAATCTGAGAACAGATATTTCGGATCGCTTTGAAGACTATATGGCCAAAGGAAATATCCTCCGATAACTAAGAGAAAGAAGCTTTCTGAGAAACCTCTTTGTGTTCTGTGAAATCATCTCACAGAGTTACAGCTTTCCCCTCAAGAAGCCTTACGCTAAGACAGTTCTTGTGGAATTGGCAAAGTGATATTTGGAAGCCCATAGAGGGCTATGGTGAAAAAGGAAATATCCTCAGATGAAATCTGGAAAGAAGCTTTCTGAGAAACTGCTTAGTGTTCTGTTAATTCATCTCACAGAGTTACATCTGTATTTCGTAGATCTCTTTGCTAGACTTATTTCTGTGGAATCTGAAAACAGATATTTCGGATTCCTTTGAAGACTATATTGCCAAAGGAAATATCCTCCGATAACTAAGAGAAAGAAGCTTTCTGAGAAACTTCTTTGTGTTCTGTGAAATCATCTCACAGAGTTACAGCTTTCCCCTCAAGAAGCCTTTCGCTAAGACAGTTCTTGTGGAATTGGCAAAGTGATATTTGGAAGCCCATAGAGGGCTATGGTGAAAAAGGAAATATCCTCATATGAAATATGGAAAGAAGCTTTCTGAGAAACTGCTCTGTGATGTGTGACTTCCACTCACAGAGTTAAATCTGTATTTCGTTGATCTCTTTGCTAGCCTTATTTCTGTGGAATCTGAGAACAGATATTTCGGATCGCTTTGAAGACTATAGGGCCAAAGGAAACATCCTCCGATAACTAAGAGAAAGAAGCTTTCTGAGAAACCTCTTTGTGTTCTGTGAAATCATCTCACAGAGTTACAGCATTCCCCTCAAGAAGCCTTTCGCTAAGACAGTTCTTGTGGAATTGGCAAAGTGATATTTGGAAGCCCATAGAGGGCTATGGTGAAAAAGGAAATATCCTCAGATGAAATCTGGAAAGAAGCTTTCTGAGAAACTGCTCTGTGATGTGTGACTTCCACTCACAGAGTTACATCTGTATTTCGTTGATCTCTTTGCTAGCCTTATTTCTGTGGAATATGAGAACAGATATTTCGGATCGCTTTGAAGACTATAGGGCCAAAGGAAATATCCTCCGATAACTAAGAGAAAGAAGCTTTCTGAGAAACCTCTTTGTGTTCCGTGAAATCATCTCACAGAGTTACAGCTTTCCCCTCAAGAAGCCTTTCGCTAAGACAGTTCTTGTGGAATTGGCAAAGTGATATTTGGAAGCCCATAGAGGGCTATGGTGAAAAAGGAAATATCCTCAGATGAAATCTGGAAAGAAGCTTTCTGAGAAACTGCTTAGTGTTCTGTTAATTCATCTCACAGATTTACTTCTATATTTCATGGATCTCTTTGCTAGCCTTATTTCTGTGGAATCTGACAACAGATATTTCGGATCCCTTTGAAGCCTATAGGGCCAAAGGAAATATCCTCCGATAACAAAGAGAAAGAAGCTTTCTGAGAAACTTCTTTGTGTTCTGTGAAATCATCTCACAGAGTTACAGCTTTCCCCTCAAGAAGCCTTTCGCTAAGACAGTTCTTGTGGAATTGGCAAAGTGATATTAGGAAGCCCCTAGAGGGCTATGGTGAAAAAGGAAATATCCTCAGATGATATCTGGAAAGAAGCTTTCTGAGAAACTGCTTAGTGTTCTGTTAATTCATCTCACAGAGTTATATCTGTATTTCGTGGATCTCTTTGCTAGCCTTATTTCTGTGGAATCTGAGAACAGATATTTCGGATCCCTTTGAAGACTATAGGGCCCAAGGAAATATCCTCCGAAAACTAAGAGAAAGAAGCATTCTGAGAAACTTCTTTGTGTTCTGTGAAATCATCTCACAGAGTTACAGCTTTCCCCTCAAGAAGCCTTTCGCTAACACAGTTCTTGTGGAATTGGCAAGGTGATATTTGGAAGCCCATAGAGGGCTATGGTGAAAAAGGAAATATCCTCAGATGAAATCTGGAAAGAAACTTTCTGAGAGACTGCTTAGTGTTCTGTTAATTCATCTCACAGAGTTACTTCTATATTTCATGGATCTCTTTGCTAGCCTTATTTCTGTGGAATCTGACAACAGATATTTCGGATCCCTTTGAAGACTATAGGGCCAAAGGAAATATCCTCCGATAACAAAGAGAAAGAAGCTTTCTGAGAAACTTCTTTGTGTTCTGTGAAATCATCTCACAGAGTTACAGCTTTCCCCTCAAGAAGCCTTTCGCTAAGACAGTTCTTGTGGAATTGGCAAAGTGATATTTGGAAGCCCATAGAGGGCTCTGGTGAAAAAGGAAATATCCTCAGATGAAATCTGGAAAGAAGCTTTCTGAGAAACTGCTTAGTGTTCTGTTAATTCATCTCACAGAGTTACATCTGTATTTCGTAGATCTCTTTGCTAGACTTATTTCTGTGGAATCTGAAAACAGATATTTCGGATTCCTTTGAAGACTATATTGCCAAAGGAAATATCCTCCGATAACTAAGAGAAAGAAGCTTTCTGAGAAAATTCTTTGTGTTCTGTGAAATCATCTCACAGAGTTACAGCTTTCCCCTCAAGAAGCCTTTCGCTAAGACAGTTCTTGTGGAATTGGCAAAGTGATATTTGGAAGCCCATAGAGGGCTATGGTGAAAAAGGAAATATCCTCATATGAAATATGGAAAGAAGCTTTCTGAGAAACTGCTCTGTGATGTGTGACTTCCACTCACAGAGTTAAATCTGTATTTCGTTGATCTCTTTACTAGCCTTATTTCTGTGGAATCTGAGAACAGATATTTCGGATCGCTTTGAAGACTATAGGGCCAAAGGAAACATCCTCCGATAACTAAGAGAAAGAAGCTTTCTGAGAAACCTCTTTGTGTTCTGTGAAATCATCTCACAGAGTTACAGCTTTCCCCTCAAGAAGCCTTTCGCTAAGACAGTTCTTGTGGAATTGGCAAAGTGATATTTGGAAGCCCATAGAGGGCTATGGTGATAAGGAAATATCCTCAGATGAAATCTGGAAAGAAGCTTTCTGAGAAACTGCTTAGTGTTCTGTTAATTCATCTCACAGAGTTACTTCTATATTTCATGGATCTCTTTGCTAGCCTTATTTCTGTGGAATCTGAGAACAGATATTTCAGATCCCTTTGAAGACTATAGAGCCAAAGGAAATATCCTCCGATAACAAAGAGAAAGAAGCTTTCTGAGAAACTTCTTTGTGTTCTGTGAAATCATCTCACAGAGTTACAGCTTTCCCCTCAAGAAGCCTTTCGCTAAGACAGTTATTGTGGAATTGTCAAAGTGATATTAGGAAGCCCCTAGACGGCTATGGTGAAAAAGGAAATATCCTCAGATGAAATCTGGAAAGAAGCTTTCTGAGAAACTGCTTAGTGTTCTGTTAATTCATCTCACAGAGTTATATCTGTATTTCGTGGATCTCTTTGCTAGCCTTATTTCTGTGGAATCTGAGAACAGATATTTCGGATCCCTTTGAAGACTATAGGGCCAAAGGAAATATCCTCCGATAACTAAGAGAAAGAAGCTTTCTGAGAAACTTCTTTGTGTTCTGTGAAATCATCTCACAGAGTTACAGCTTTCCCCTCAAGAAGCCTTTCGCTAAGACAGTTCTTGTGGAATTGGCAAAGTGATATTTGGAAGCCCATAGAGGGCTATGGTGAAAAAGGAAATATACTCAGATGAAATCTGGAAAGAAGCTTTCTGAGAAACTTCTCAGTGATGTGTGACTTCCACTCACAGAGTTACATCTGTATTTCGTTGATCTCTTTGCTAGCCTTATTTGTGTGGAATCTGACAACAGATATTTCGGATCGCTTTAAAGACTATAGGGCCAAAGGAAATATCCTCCGATAACTAAGAGAAAGAAGCTTTCTGAGAAACCTCTTTGTGTTCTGTGAAATCATCTCACAGAGTTACAGCTTTCCCCTCAAGAAGCCTTACACTAAGACAGTTCTTGTGGAATTGGCAAAGTGATATTTGGAAGCCCATAGAGGGCTCTGGTGAAAAAGGAAATATCCTCAGATGAAATCTGGAAAGAAGCTTTCTGAGAAACTGCTTAGTGTTCTGTTAATTCATCTCACAGAGTTACATCTGTATTTCGTAGATCTCTTTGCTAGACTTATTTCTGTGGAATCTGAAAACAGATATTTCGGATTCCTTTGAAGACTATATTGCCAAAGGAAATATCCTCCGATAACTAAGAGAAAGAAGCTTTCTGAGAAACTTCTTTGTGTTCTGTGAAATCATCTCACAGAGTTACAGCTTTCCCCTCAAGAAGCCTTTCGCTAAGACAGTTCTTGTGGAATTGGCAAAGTGATATTTGGAAGCCCATAGAGGGCTATGGTGAAAAAGGAAATATCCTCATATGAAATATGGAAAGAAGCTTTCTGAGAAACTGCTCTGTGATGTGTGACTTCCACTCACAGAGTTAAATCTGTATTTCGTTGATCTCTTTGCTAGCCTTATTTCTGTGGAATCTGAGAACAGATATTTTGGATCGCTTTGAAGACTATAGGGCCAAAGGAAACATCCTCCTATAACTAAGAGAAAGAAGCTTTCTGAGAAACCTCTTTGTGTTCTGTGAAATCATCTCACAGAGTTACAGCTTTCCCCTCAAGAAGCCTTTCGCTAAGACAGTTCTTGTGGAATTGGCAAAGTGATATTTGGAAGCCCATAGAGGGCTGTGGTGAAAAAGGAAATATCCTCAGATGAAATCTGGAAAGAAGCTTTCTGAGAAACTGCTTAGTGTTCTGTTAATTCATCTCACAGAGTTACTTCTATATTTCATGGATCTCTTTGCTAGCCTTATTTCTGTAGAATCTGAAAACAGATATTTCGGATCCCCTTGAAGACTATAGGGCCAAAGGAAATATCCTCCGATAACAAAGAGAAAGAAGCTTTCTGAGAAACTTCTTTGTGTTCTGTGAAATCATCTCACAGAGTTACAGCTTTCCCCTCAAGAAGCCTTTCGCTAAGACAGTTCTTGTGGAATTGGCAAAGTGATATTAGGAAGCCCATAGAGGGCTATGGTGAAAAAGGAAATATCCTCAGATGAAATCTGGAAAGAAGCTTTCTGAGAAACTGCTTAGTGTTCTGTTAATTCATCTCACAGAGTTATATCTGTATTTCGTGGATCTCTTTGCTAGCCTTATTTCTGTGGAATCTGAGAACAGATATTTCAGATCCCTTTGAAGACTATAGGGCCAAAGGAAATATCCTCCGATAACTAAGAGAAAGAAGCTTTCTGAGAAACTTCTTTGTGTTCTATGAAATCATCTCACAGAGTTACAGCTTTCCCCTCAAGAAGCCTTTCGCTAAGACAGTTCTTGTGGAATTGGCAAAGTGATATTTGGAAGCCCATAGAGGGCTATGGTGAAAAAGGAAATATCCTCAGATGAAATCTGGAAAGAAGCTTTCTGAGAAACTGCTCTGTGATGTGTGACTTCCACTCACAGAGTTACATCTGTATTTCGTTGATCTCTTTGCTAGCCTTATTTCTGTGGAATCTGAGAACAGATATTTCGGATCCCTTTGAAGACTATAGGGCCAAAGGAAATATCCTCCGATAACTAAGAGAAGGAAGCTTTCTGAGAATCCTCTTTGTGTTCTGTGAAATCATCTCACAGAGTTACAGCTTTCCCCTCAAGAAGCCTTTCGCTAAGACAGTTCTTGTGGAATTGGCAAAGTGATATTTGGAAGCCCATAGAGGGCTATGGTGAAAAAGGAAATATCCTCAGATGAAATCTGGAAAGAAGCTTTCTGAGAAACTGCTTAGTGTTCTGTTAATTCATCTCACAGAGTTACTTCTATATTTCATGGATCTCTTTGCTAGCCTTATTTCTGTGGAATCTGAGAATAGATATTTCGGATCCCTTTGAAGACTATAGGGCCAAAGGAAATATCCTCCGATAACAAGAGAAAGAAGCTTTCTGAGAAACTTCTTTGTGTTCTGTGAAATCATCTCACAGAGTTACAGCTTTCCCCTCAGGAAGCCTTTTGCTAAGACAGTTCTTGTGGAATTGGCAAAGTGATATTTGGAAGCCCATAGAGGGCTATGGTGAAAAAGGAAATATCCTCAGATGAAATCTGGAAAGAAGATTTCTGAGAAACTGCTTAGTGTTCTGTTAATTCATCTCACAGAGTTACATCTGTATTTCGTGGATCTCTTTGCTAGCCTTATTTCTGTGGAATCTGAGAACAGATATTTCGGATCCCTTTGAAGACTATAGGGTAAAAGGAAATATCCTCCGATAACTAAGAGAAAGAAGCTTTCTGAGAAACTTCTTTGTGTTATGTGAAATCATCTCACAGAGTTACAGCATTCCCCTCAAGAAGCCTTTCGCTAAGACAGTTCTTGTGGAATTGGCAAAGTGATATTTGGAAGCCCATAGAGGGCTATGGTGAAAAAGGAAATATCCTCCGATGAAATCTGGAAAGAAGCTTTCTGAGAAACTGCTTAGTGTTCTGTTAATTCCTCTCACAGAGTTACATCTGTATTTCGTGGATCTCTTTGCTAGCCTTATTTCTGTGGAATCTGAGAACAGATATTTCGGATCCCTTTGAAGACTATAGGGCCAAAGGAAATATCCTCCGAAAACTAAGAGAAATTAGCTTTCTGAGAAACTTCTTTGTGTTCTGTGAAATCATCTCACAGAGTTACAGCTTTCCCCTCAGGAAGCCTTTCGCTAAGACAGTTCTTGTGGAATTGGCAAAGTGATATTTGGAAGCCCATAGAGGGCTATGGTGAAAAAGGAAATATCCTCCGATGAAATCTGGAAAGAAGCTTTCTGAGAAACTGCTTAGTGTTCTGTTAATTCATCTCACAGAGTTACATCTATATTTCGTGGATCTCTTTGATAGCCTTATTTCTGTGGAATCTGAGAACAGATATTTCGGATCCCTTTGAAGACTATAGGGCCAAAGGAAATATCCTCCGAAAACTAAGAGAAAGAAGCTTTCTGATAAACTTCTTTGTGTTCTGTGAAATCATCTCACAGAGTTACAGCTTTCCCCTCAAGGAGCCTTTCGCTAAGACAGTTCTTGTGGAATTGGCAAAGTGATATTTGGAAGCCCATAGAGGGCTATGGTGAAAAAGGAAATATCCTCCGATGAAATCTGGAAAGAAGCTTTCTGAGAAACTTCTTAGTGTTCTGTTAATTCATCTCACAGAGTTACATCTGTATTTCGTGGATCTCTTTGATAGCCTTATTTCTGTGGAATCTGAGAACAGATATTTCGGATCCCTTTGAAGACTATATGGCCAAAGGAAATGTCCTCCGATAACTAAGAGAAAGAAGCTTTCTGATAAACTTCTTTGTGTTCTGTGAAATCATCTCACAGAGTTACAGCTTTCCCCTCAAGAAGCCTTTCGCTAAGACAGTTCTTGTGGAATTGGCAAAGTGATATTTGGAAGCCCATAGAGGGCTATGGTGAAAAAGGAAATATCCTCCGATGAAATCTGGAAAGAAGCTTTCTGAGAAACTGCTTAGTGTTCTGTTAATTCATCTCACAGAGTTACATCTGTATTTCGTGGATGTCTTTGCTAGCCTTATTTCTGTGGAATCTGACAACAGATATTTCGGATCCCTTTGAAGACTATAGGGCCAAAGGAAATATCCTCCGATAACTAAGAGAAAGAAGCTTTCTGAGAAACTTCTTCGTGTTCTGTGAAATCATCTCACAGAGTTACAGCTTTCCCCTCAAGAAGCCTTTCGCTAAGACAGTTCTTGTGGAATTGGCAAAGTGATATTTGGAAGCCCATAGAGGGCTATGGTGAAAAAGGAAATATCCTCCGATGAAATCTGGAAAGAAGCTTTCTGAGAAACTGCTTAGTGTTCTGTTAATTCATCTCACAGAGTTACATCTGTATTTCGTGGATCTCTTTGCTAGGCTTATTTCTGGGGAATCTGAGAACAGATATTTCGGATCCCTTTGAAGACTATAGGGCCAAGGGAAATATCCTCCGAAAACTAAGAGAAAGAAGCTTTCTGAGAAACTTCTTTGTGTTCTGTAAAATCATCTCCCAGAGTTACATCTTTCCCCTCAAGAAGCCTTTCGCTAAGACATTTCTTCAGGAATTGGCAAAGTGATAATTGGAAACCCATAGAGGGCTATGGTGAAAAAGGAAATATCCTCAGATGAAATCTGGAAAGAAGCTTTCTGAGAAACTGCTTAGTGTTCTGTTAATTCATCTCACAGAGTTACATCTGTATTTCGTGGATCTCTTTGCTAGCCTTATTTCTGTGGAATCTGAAAACAGATATTTCGGATCCCTTTGAAGACTATAGGGCCAAAGGAAATATCCTCCGATAACTAAGAGAAAGAAGCTTTCTGAGAAACTTCTTTGTGTTCTGTGAAATGAGCTCACAGAGTTACAGCTTTCCCCTCAAGAAGCCTTTCGCTAAGACAGTTCTTGTGGAATTGGCAAAGTGATATTTGGAAGCCCATAGAGGGCTATGGTGAAAAAGGAAATATCCTCCGATGAAAACTGGAAAGAAGCTTTCTGAGAAACTGCTTAGTGTTCTGTTAATTCATCTCACAGAGTTACATCTGTATTTCGTGGATCTCTTTGCTAGCCTTATTTCTGTGGAATCTGAGAACAGATATTTCGGATCCCTTTGAAGACTATAGGGCCAAAGGAAATATCCTCCGATAACTAAGAGAAAGAAGCTTTCTGAGAAACTTCTTTGTGTTCTGTGAAATGAGCTCACAGAGTTACAGCTTTCCCCTCAAGAAGCCTTTCGCTAAGACAGTTCTTGTGGAATTGGCAAAGTGATATTTGGAAGCCCATAGAGGGCTATGGTGAAAAAGGAAATATCCTCCGATGAAAACTGGAAAGAAGCTTTCTGAGAAACTGCTTAGTGTTCTGTTAATTCATCTCACAGAGTTACATCTGTATTTCGTGGATCTCTCTGCTAGCCTTATTTCTGTGGAATCTGAGAACAGATATTTCGGATCCCTTTGAAGACTATAGGGCCAAAGGAAATATCCTCCGAAAACTAAGAGAAAGAAGCTTTTTGAGAAACTTCTTTGTGTTCTGTGAAATGAGCTCACAGAGTTACAGCTTTCCCCTCAAGAAGCCTTTCGCTAAGACAGTTCTTGTGGAATTGGCAAAGTGATATTTGGAAGCCCATAGAGGGCTACGGTGAAAAAGGAAATATCCTCCGATGAAATCTGGAAAGAGGCTTTCTGAGAAACTGCTTAGTGTTCTGTTAATTCATCTCACAGAGTTACATCTGTATTTCGTGGATCTTTTTGCTAGCCTTATTTCTGTGGAATCTGAGAACAGATATTTCGGATCCCTTTGAAGACTATAGGGCCAAAGGAAATATCCTCCGATAACAAAGAGAAAGAAGCTTTGTTAGAAATTTCTTTGTGTTGTATGTAATCATCTCACAGAGTTACAGCTTTCCCCTCAAGAAGCCTTTCGCTAAGACAGTTCTTGTGGAATTGGCAAAGTGATATTTGGCAGCCCATAGAGGGCTATGGTGAAAAAGGAAATATCCTCAGATGAAATCTGGAAAGAAGCTTTCTGAGAAACTGCTTAGTGTTCTGTTAATTCATCTCACAGAGTTACATCTGTATTTCGTGGATCACTTGGCTAGCCTTATTTCTGTGGAATCTGAGAACAGATATTTAGGATCCCTTTGAAGACTATAGGGCCAAAGGAAATATCCTCCGATAACTAAGAGAAAGAAGCTTTCTGAGAAACTTCTTTGTGTTCTGTGAAATCATCTCACGGAGTTACAGCTTTCCCCTCAAGAAGCCTTTCGCTAAGACAGTTCTTGTGGAATTGGCAAAGTGATATTTGGAAGCCCATAGAGGGCTATGATGAAAAAGGAAATATCCTCCGATGAAATCTGGAAAGAAGCTTTCTGAGAAACTGCTTAGTGTTCTGTTAATTCATCTCACAGAGTTACATCTATATTTCGTGGATCTCTTTGCTAGCCTTATTACTGTGGAATCGGAGAACAGATACTTCGGATCTCTTTGAAGACTATAGGGCCAAAGGAAATATCCTCCGAAAACTAAGAGAAAGAAGCTTTCTGAGAAACTTCTTTGTGTTCTGTGAAATGAGCTCACAGAGTTACACCTTTCCCCTCAAGAAGCCTTTCGCTAAGACAGTTCTTGTGGAATTGGCAAAGTGATATTTGGAAGCCCATAGAGGGCTATGGTGAAAAAGGAAATGTCCTCAGATGAAATCTGGAAAGAAGCTTTCATAGAAACTGCTTAGTGTTCTGTTAATTCATCTCACAGAGTTACATCTGTATTTCGTGGATCTCTTCACTAGCCTTATTTTTGTGTAATCTGAGAGCACATATTTCGGATCCCTTTGAAGACTATAGGGCCAAAGGAAATATCCTCCGATAACAAAGAGAAAGAAGCATTCTGAGAAACTTCTTTGTGTTCTGTGAAATCGTCTCACAGAGTTACAGCTTTCCCCTCAAGAAGCCTTTCGCTAAGACAGTTCTTGTGGAATTGGCAAAGTGATATTTGGAAGCCCATAGAGGGCTATGGTGAAAAAGGAAATATCCTCAGATGAAATCTGGAAAGAAGCTTTCTGAGAAACTGCTCTGTGATGTGTGACTTCCACTCACAGAGTTACATCTGTATTCCGTTGATCTCTTTGCTAGCCTTATTTCTGTGGAATATGAGAACAGATATTTCGGATCGCTTTGAAGACTATAGGGCCAAAGGAAATATCCTCCGATAACTAAGAGAAAGAAGCTTTCTGAGAAACCTCTTTGTGTTCTGTGAAATCATCTCACAGAGTTACAGCTTTCCCCTCAAAAAGCCTTTCGCTAAGACAGTTCTTGTGGAATTGGCAAAGTGATATTTGGAAGCCCATAGAGGGCTATGGTGAAAAAGGAAATATCCTCAGATGAAATCTGGAAAGAAGCTTTCTGAGAAACTGCTTAGTGTTCTGTTAATTCATCTCACAGAGTTACTTCTATATTTCATGGATCTCTTTGCTAGCCTTATTTCTGTGGCATCTGACAACAGATATTTCGGATCCCTTTGAAGCCTACAGGGCCAAAGGAAATATCCTCCGATAACAAAGAGAAAGAAGCTTTCTGAGAAACTTCTTTGTGTTCTGTGAAATCATCTCACAGAGTTACAGCTTTCCCCTCAAGAAGCCTTTCGCTAAGACAGTTCTTGTGGAATTGGCAAAGTGATATTAGGAAGCCCCTAGAGGGCTATGGTGAAAAAGGAAATATCCTCAGATGAAATCTGGAAAGAAGCTTTCTGAGAAACTGCTTAGTGTTCTGTTAATTCATCTCACAGAGTTATATCTGTATTTCGTGGATCTCTTTGCTAGCCTTATTTCTGTGGAATCTGAGAACAGATATTTCGGATCCCTTTGAAGACTATAGGGCCAACGGAAATATCCTCCGATAACTAAGAGAAGGAAGCATTCTGAGAAACTTCTTTGTGTTCTGTGAAATCATCTCACAGAGTTACAGCTTTCCCCTCAAGAAGCCTTTCGCTAAGACAGTTCTTGTGGAATTGGCAAAGTGATATTTGGAAGCCCATAGAGGGCTATGGTGAAAAAGGAAATATCCTCAGATGAAATCTGGAAAGAAACTTTCTGAGAAACTGCTTAGTGTTCTGTTAATTCATCTCACAGAGTTACTTCTATATTTCATGGATCTCTTTGCTAGCCTTATTTCTGTGGAATCTGACAACAGATATTTCGGATCCCTTTGAAGACTATAGGGCCAAAGGAAATATCCTCCGATAACAAAGAGAAAGAAGCTTTCTGAGAAACTTCTTTGTGTTCTGTGAAATCATCTCACAGAGTTACAGCTTTCCCCTCAAGAAGCCTTTCGCTAAGACAGTTCTTGTGGAATTGGCAAAGTGATAATAGGAAGCCCCTAGAGGGCTATGGTGAAAAAGGAAATATCCTCAGATGAAATCTGGAAAGAAGCTTTCTGAGAAACTGCTTAGTGTTCTGTTAATTCATCTCACAGAGTTATATCTGTATTTCGTGGATCTCTTTGCTAGCCTTATTTCTGTGGAATCTGAGAACAGATATTTCGGATCCCTTTGAAGACTATAGGGCCAAAGGAAATATCCTCCGATAACTAAGAGAAAGAAGCTTTCTGAGAAACTTCTTTGTGTTCTGTGAAATCATCTCACAGAGTTACAGCTTTCCCCTCAAGAAGCCTTTCGCTAAGACAGTTCTTGTGGAATTGGCAAAGTGATATTTGGAAGCCCATAGAGGGCTATGGTGAAAAAGGAAATATCCTCATATAAAATATGGAAAGAAGTTTTCTGAGAAACTGCTCTGTGATGTGTGACTTCCACTCACAGAGTTAAATCTGTATTTCGTTGATCTCTTTGCTAGCCTTATTTCTGTGGAATCTGAGAACAGATATTTCGGATCGCTTTGAAGACTATAGGGCCAAAGGAAACATCCTCCGATAACTAAGAGAAAGAAGCTTTCTGAGAAACCTCTTTGTGTTCTGTGAAATCATCTCACAGAGTTACAGCTTTCCCCTCAAGAAGCCTTTCGCTAAGACAGTTCTTGTGGAATTGGCAAAGTGATATTTGGAAGCCCATAGAGGGCTATGGTGAAAAAGGAAATATCCTCAGATGAAATCTGGAAAGAAGCTTTCTGAGAAACTGCTTAGTGTTCTGTTAATTCATCTCACAGAGTTACTTCTATATTTCATGGATCTCTTTGCTAGCCTTATTTCTGTGGAATCTGACAACAGATATTTCGGATCCCCTTGAAGACTATAGGGCCAAAGGAAATATCCTCCGATAACAAAGAGAAAGAAGCTTTCTGAGAAACTTCTTTGTGTTCTGTGAAATCATCTCACAGAGTTACAGCTTCCCCTCAAGAAGCCTTTCGCTAAGACAGTTCTTGTGGAATTGGCAAAGTGATATTAGGAAGCCCCTAGAGGGCTATGGTGAAAAAGGAAATATCCTCAGATGAAATCTGGAAAGAAGCTTTCTGAGAAACTGCTTAGTGTTCTGTTAATTCATCTCACAGAGTTATATCTGTATTTCGTGGATCTCTTTGCTAGCCTTATTTCTGTGGAATCTGAGAACAGATATTTCGGATCCCTTTGAAGACTATAGGGCCAAAGGAAATATCCTCCGATAACTAAGAGAAAGAAGCTTTCTGAGAAACTTCTTTGTGTTCTGTGAAATCATCTCACAGAGTTACAGCTTTCCCCTCAAGAAGCCTTTCGCTAAGACAGTTCTTGTGGAACTGGCAAAGTGATATTTGGAAGCCCATAGTGGGATATGGTGAAAAAGGAAATATCCTCAGATGAAATCTGGAAAGAAGCTTTCTGAGAAACTTCTCAGTGATGTGTGACTTCCACTCACAGAGTTACATCTGTATTTCGTTGATCTCTTTGCTAGCCTTATTTGTGTGGAATCTGAGAACAGATATTTCGGTTCGCTTTAAAGACTATAGGGACAAATGAAATATCCTCCGATAACTAAGAGAAAGAAGCTTTCTGAGAAACCTCTTTGTGTTCTGTGAAATCATCTCACAGAGTTACAGCTTTCCCCTCAAGAAGCCTTACGCTAAGACAGTTCTTGTGGAATTGGCAAAGTGATATTTGGAAGCCCATAGAGGGCTATGGTGAAAAAGGAAATATCCTCCGATGAAATCTGGAAAGAAGCTTTCTGAGAAACTGCTTAGTGTTCTGTTAATTCATCTCACAGAGTTACATCTGTATTTCGTAGATCTCTTTGCTAGACTTATTTCTGTGGAATCTGAAAACAGATATTTCGGATTCCTTTGAAGACTATATTGCCAAAGGAAATATCCTCCGATAACTAAGAGAAAGAAGCTTTCTGAGAAACTTCTTTGTGTTCTGTGAAATCATCTCACAGAGTTACAGCTTTCCCCTCAAGAAGCCTTTCGCTAAGACAGTTCTTGTGGAATTGGCAAAGTGATATTTGGAAGCCCATAGAGGGCTATGGTGAAAAAGGAAATATCCTCCGATGAAATCTGGAAAGAAGCTTTCTGAGAAACTGTTCTGTGATGTGTGACTTCCACTCACAGAGTTACATCTGTATTTCGTTGATCTCTTTGCTAGCCTTATTTCTGTAGAATCTGAGAACAGATATTTCGGATCGCTTTGAAGACTATAGGGCCAAAGGAAACATCCTCCGATAACTAAGAGAAAGAAGCTTTCTGAGAAACCTCTTTGTGTTCTGTGAAATCATCTCACAGAGTTACAGCTTTCCCCTCAAGAAGCCTTTCGCTAAGACAGTTCTTGTGGAATTGGCAAAGTGATATTTGGAAGCCCATAGAGGGCTATGGTGAAAAAGGAAATATCCTCAGATGAAATCTGGAAAGAAGCTTTCTGAGAAACTGCTTAGTGTTCTGTTAATTCATCTCACAGAGTTACTTCTATATTTCATGGATCGCTTTGCTAGCCTTATTTCTGTGGAATCTGACAACAGATATTTCGGATCCCCTTGAAGACTATAGGGCCAAAGGAAATATCCTCCGATAACAAAGAGAAAGAAGCTTTCTGAGAAACTTCTTTGTGTTCTGTGAAATCATCTCACAGAGTTACAGCTTTCCCCTCAAGAAGCCTTTCGCTAAGACAGTTCTTGTGGAATTGGCAAAGTGATATTAGGAAGCCCATAGAGGGCTATGGTGAAAAAGGAAATATCCTCAGATGAAATCTGGAAAGAAGCTTTCTGAGAAACTGCTTAGTGTTCTGTTAATTCATCTCACAGAGTTATATCTGTATTTCGTAGATCTCTTTGCTAGCCTTATTTCTGTGGAATCTGAGAACAGATATTTCGGATCCCTTTGAAGACTATAGGGCCAAAGGAAATATCCTCCGATAACTAAGAGACAGAAGCTTTCTGAGAAACTTCTTTGTGTTCTGTGAAATCATCTCACAGAGTTACAGCTTTCCCCTCAGGAAGCCTTTTGCTAAGACAGTTCTTGTGGAATTGGCAAAGTGATATTTGGAAGCCCATAGAGGGCTATGGTGAAAAAGGAAATATCCTCAGATGAAATCTGGAAAGAAGATTTCTGAGAAACTGCTTAGTGTTCTGTTAATTCATCTCACAGAGTTACATCTGTATTTCGTGGATCTCTTTGCTAGCCTTATTTCTGTGGAATCTGAGAACAGATATTTCGGATCCCTTTGAAGACTATAGGGTAAAAGGAAATATCCTCCGATAACAAAGAGAAAGAAGCTTTCTGAGAAACTTCTTTGTGTTATGTGAAATCATCTCACAGAGTTACAGCATTCCCCTCAAGAAGCCTTTCGCTAAGACAGTTCTTGTGGAATTGGCAAAGTGATATTTGGAAGCCCATAGAGGGCTATGGTGAAAAAGGAAATATCCTCCGATGAAATCTGGAAAGAAGCTTTCTGAGAAACTGCTTAGTGTTCTGTTAATTCCTCTCACAGAGTTACATCTGTATTTCGTGGATCTCTTTGCTAGCCTTATTTCTGGGGAATCTGAGAACAGATATTTCGGATCCCTTTGAAGACTATAGGGCCAAAGGAAATATCCTCCGAAAACTAAGAGAAAGAAGCTTTCTGAGAAACTTCTTTGTGTTCTGTGAAATCATCTCACAGAGTTACAGCTTTCCCCTCAGGAAGCCTTTCGCTAAGACAGTTCTTGTGGAATTGGCAAAGTGATATTTGGAAGCCCATAGAGGGCTATGGTGAAAAAGGAAATATCCTCCGATGAAATCTGGAAAGAAGCTTTCTGAGAAACTGCTTAGTGTTCTGTTAATTCATCTCACAGAGTTACATCTATATTTCGTGGATCTCTTTGCTAGCCTTATTTCTGTGGAATCTAAGAACAGATATTTCGGATCCCTTTGAAGAGTATAGGGCCAAAGGAAATATCCTCCGAAAACTAAGAGAAAGAAGCTTTCTGATAAACTTCTTTGTGTTCTGTAAAATCATCTCACAGAGTTACAGCTTTCCCCTCAAGAAGCCTTTCGCTAAGACAGTTCTTGTGGAATTGGAAAAGTGATATTTGGAAGCCCATAGAGGGCTATGGTGAAAAAGGAAATATCCTCCGATGAAATCTGGAAAGAAGCTTTCTGAGAAACTGCTTAGTGTTCTGTTAATTCATCTCACAGAGTTACATCTGTATTTCGTGGATCTCTTTGCTAGCCTTATTTCTGTGGAATCTGAGAACAGATATTTCGGATCCCTTTGAAGACTATATGGCCAAAGGAAATATCCTCCGATAACTAAGAGAAAGAAGCTTTCTGAGAAACTTCTTTGTGTTCTGTGAAATCATCTCACAGAGTTACAGCTTTCCCCTCAAGAAGCCTTTCGCTAAGACAGTTCTTGTGGAATTGGCAAAGTGATATTTGGAAGCCCATAGAGGGCTATGGTGAAAAAGGAAATATCCTCCGATGAAATTTGGAAAGAAGCTTTCTGAGAAACTGCTTAGTGTTCTGTTAATTCATCTCACAGAGTTACATCTGTATTTCGTGGATCTCTTTGCTAGCCTTATTTCTGTGGAATCTGAAAACAGATATTTCGGATCCCTTTGAAGACTATAGGGCCAAAGGAAATATCCTCCGATAACTAAGAGAAAGAAGCTTTCTGAGAAACTTCTTTGTGTTCTGTGAAATCATCTCACAGAGTTACAGCTTTCCCCTCAAGAAGCCTTTCGCTAAGACAGTTCTTCAGGAATTGGCAAAGTGATAATTGGAAACCCATAGAGGGCTAAGGTGAAAAAAGAAATATCCTCATATGAAATCTGGAAAGAAGCTTTCTGAGAAACTGCTTAGTGTTCTGTTAATTCATCTCACAGAGTTACATCTGTATTTCGTGGATCTCTTTGCTAGCCTTATTTCTGTGGAATATGAGAACAGATATTTCGGATCCCTTTGAAGACTATATGGCCAAAGGAAATATCCTCCGATAATTAAGAGAAAGAAGCTTTCTGAGAAACTTCTTTGTGTTCTGTGAAATCATCTCAGAGAGTTACAGCTTTCCCCTCAAGAAGCCTTTCGCTAAGACAGTTCTTGTGGAATTGGCAAAGTGATATTTGGAAGCCCATAGAGGGCTATGGTGAAAAAGGAAATATCCTCCGATGAAATCTGGAAAGAAGCTTTCTGAGAAACTGCTTAGTGTTCTGTTAATTCATCTCACAGAGTTACAACTGTATTTCGTGGATCTCTTTGCTAGCCTTATTTCTGTGGAATCTGAGAACAGATATTTCGGATCCCTTTGAAGACTATAGGGCCAAAGGAAATATCCTCCGAAAACTATGAGTAAGAAGCTTTCTGAGAAACATCTTTGTGTTCTGTGAAATCATCTCACAGAGTTACAGCTTTCCCCTCAAGAAGCCTTTCGCTAAGACAGTTCTTGTGGAATTGGCAAAGTGATATTTGGAAGCCCTTAGAGGGCTACGGTGAAAAAGGAAATATCCTCAGATGAAATCTGAAAAGAAGCTTTCTGAGAAACTGCTTAGTGTTCTTTAATTCATTTCACAGAGTTACATCTGTATTTCGTGGATCACTTGGCTAGCCTTATTTCTGTGGAATCTGAGAACAGATATTTCGGATCCCTTTGAAGACTATAGGGCCAAAGGAAATATCCTCCGATAACTAAGAGAAAGAAGCTTTCTGAGAAACTTCTTTGTGTTCTGTGAAATCATCTCACAGAGTTACAGCTTTCCCCTCAAGAAGCCTTTCGCTAAGACAGTTCTTGTGGAATTGGCAAAGTGATATTTGGAAGCCCATAGAGGGCAATGGTGAAAAAGGAAATATCCTGAGATGAAATCTGGAAAGCTTTCTGAGAAACTGCTTAGTGTTCTGTTAATTCGTCTCACGGAGTTACATCTGTATTTTGTGGATATCTTTGCTAGCCTTATTTCTGTGGAATCTGAGAACAGATATTTCGGATCCCTTTGAAGACTATAGGGCCAAAGGAAATATCCTCCGATAACTGAGAGAAAGAAGCTCTCTGAGAAACTTCTTTGTGTTCTGTGAAATCATCTCACAGAGTTACAGCTTTCCCCTCAAGAAGCCTTTCGCTAAGACAGTTCTTGTGGAATTGGCAAAGTGATATTTGGAAGCCCATAGAGGGCTATGGTGAAAAAGGAAATATCCTCAGATGAAATCTGGCAAGAAGATTTCTGAGAAACTGCTTAGTGTTCTGTTAATTCATCTCACAGAGTTACATCTCTATTTCGTGGATCTCTTTGCTAGCCTTATTTCTGTGGAATCTGAAAACAGATATTTCGGATCCCTTTGAAGACTATAGGGCCAAAGGAAATATCCTCCGATAACTAAGAGAAAGAAGCTTTCTGAGAAACTTCTTTGTGTTCTGTGAAATGAGCTCACAGAGTTACAGCTTTCCCCTCAAGAAGGCTTTCGCTAAGACAGTTCTTGTGGAATTGGCAAAGTGATATTTGGAAGCCCATAGAGGGCTATGGTGAAAAAGGAAATATCCTCAGATGAAAACTGGAAAGAAGCTTTCTGAGAAACTGCTTAGTGTTCTGTTAATTCATCTCACAGAGTTACATCTGTATTTCGTGGATCTCTTTGCTAGCCTTATTTCTGTGGAATCTGAGAACAGATATTTCGGATCCCTTTGAAGACTATAGGGCCAAAGGAAATATCCTCCGAAAACTAAGAGAAAGAAGCTTTCTGAGAAACTTCTTTGTGTTCTGTGAAATGAGCTCACAGAGTTACAGCTTTGCCCTCAAGAAGCCTTTCGCTAAGACAGTTCTTGTGGAATTGGCAAAGTGATATTTGGAAGCCCATAGAGGGCTATGGTGAAAAAGGAAATATCCTCCGATGAAATCTGGAAAGAGGCTTTCTGAGAAACTGCTTAGTGTTCTGTTAATTCATCTCACAGAGTTACATCTGTATTTCGTGGATCTCTTTGCTAGCCTTATTTCTGTGGAATCTGAGAACAGATATTTCGGATCCCTTTGAAGACTATAGGGCCAAAGGAAATATCCTCCGAAAACTAAGAGAAAGAAGCTTTGTTAGAAATTTCTTTGTGTTCTATGTAATCATCTCACAGAGTTACAGCTTTCCCCTCAAGAAGCCTTTCGCTAAGACAGTTCTTGTGGAATTGGCAAAGTGATATTTGGCAGCCCATAGAGGGCTATGGTGAAAAAGGAAATATCCTCAGATGAAATCTGGAAAGAAGCTTTCTGAGAAACTTCTTAGTGTTCTGTTAATTCATCTCACAGAGTTACATCTATATTTCGTGGATCTCTTTGCTAGCCTTATTACTGTGGAATCTGAGAACAGATATTTCGGATCCCTTTGAATACTATATGGCCAAAGGAAATATCCTCCGATAACTAAGAGAAAGAAGCTTTCTGAGAAACTTCTTTGTGTTCTGTGAAATCATCTCACAGAGTTACAGCTTTCCCCTCAAGAAGCCTTTCGCTAAGACAGTTCTTGTGGAATTGGCAAAGTGATATTTGGCAGCCCATAGAGAGCTATGGTGAAAAAGGAAATATCCTCCGATGAAATCTGGAAAGAAGCTTTCTGAGAAACTGCTTAGTGTTCTGTTAATTCATCTCACAGAGTTACATCTGTATTTCGTGGATCTCTTTGCTAGCCTTATTTCTGAGGAATCTGACACAGATATTTCGGATCCCTTTGAAGACTATAGGGCCAAAGGAAATATCCTCCGATAACTAAGAGAAAGAAGCTTTCTGAGAAACTTCTTTGTGTTCTGTGAAATCATCTCACAGAGTTACAGCTTTCCCCTCAAGAAGCCTTTCGCTAAGACATTTCTTCAGGAATTGGCAAGGTGATAATTGGAAACCCATAGAGGGCTATGGTGAAAAAAGAAATATCCTCAGATGAAACCTGGAAAGAAGCTTTCTGAGAAACTGCTTAGTGTTCTGTTAATTCATCTCACAGAGATACTTCTATATTTCGTGGATCTCTTTGCTAGCCTTATTTCTGTGGAATCTGAGAACAGATATTTCGGATCCCTTTGAAGACTATAGGGCCAAAGGAAATATCCTCCGATAACAAAGAGAAAGAAGCTTTCTGAGAAACTTCTTTGTGTTCTGTGAAATCATCTCACAGAGTTACACCTTTCCCCTCAGGAAGCCTTTTGCTAAGACAGTTCTTGTGGAATTGGCAAAGTGATATTTGGAAGCCCATAGAGGGCTATGGTGAAAAAGGAAATATCCTCAGATGAAATCTGGAAAGAAGATTTCTGAGAAACTGCTTAGTGTTCTGTTAATTCATCTCACCGAGTTACATCTGTATTTCGTGGATCTCTTTGCTAGCCTTATTTCTGTGGAATCTGAGAACAGATATTTCGGATCCCTTTGAAGACTATAGTGTAAAAGGAAATATCCTCCGATAACTAAGAGAAAGAAGCTTTCTGAGAAACTTCTTTGTGTTATGTGAAATCATCTCACAGAGTTACAGCATTCCCCTCAAGAAGCCTTTCGCTAAGACAGTTCTTGTGGAATTGGCAAAGTGATATTTGGAAGCCCATAGAGGGCTATGGTGAAAAAGGAAATATCCTCAGATGAAATCTGGAAAGAAGCTTTCTGAGAAACTGCTTAGTGTTCTGTTAATTCCTCTCACAGAGTTACATCTGTATTTCGTGGATCTCTTTGCTAGCCTTATTTCTGTGGAATATGAGAACAGATATTTCGGATCCCTTTGAAGACTACAGGGCCAAAGGAAATATCCTCCGAAAACTAAGAGAAAGAAGCTTTCTGAGAAACTTCTTTGTGTTCTGTGAAATCATCTCACAGAGTTACAGCTTTCCCCTCAGGAAGCCTTTCGCTAAGACAGTTCTTGTGGAATTGGCAAAGTGATATTTGGAAGCCCATAGAGGGCTATGATGAAAAAGGAAATATCCTCCGATGAAATCTGGAAAGAAGCTTTCTGAGAAACTGCTTAGTGTTCTGTTAATTCATCTCACAGAGTTACATCTATATTTCGTGGATCTCTTTGCTAGCCTTATTTCTGTGGAATCTGAGAACAGATATTTCGGATCCCTTTGAAGACTCTATGGCCAAAGGAAATATCCTCCGATAACTAAGAGAAAGAAGATTTCTGAGAAACTTCTTTGTGTTCTGTGAAATCATCTCACAGAGTTACAGCTTTGCCCTCAAGAAGCCTTTCGCTAAGACAGTTCTTGTGGAATTGGCAAAGTGATATTTGGAAGCCCATAGAGGGCTATGGTGAAAAAGGAAATATCCTCAGATGAAACCTGGAAAGAAGCTTTCTGAGAAGCTTCTTAGTGTTCTGTTAATTCATCTCACAGAGTTACATCTGTATTTCGTGGATCTCTTTGCTAGCCTTATTTCTGTGGAATCTGAGAACAGATATTTCGGATACCTTTGAAGACTATAGGGCCAAAGGAAATATCCTCCGATAACAAAGAGATAGAAGCTTTCTGAGAAACTTCTTTGTGTTCTGTGAAATCATCTCACAGAGTTACAGCTTTCCCCTCAGGAAGCCTTTCGCTAAGACAGTTCTTGTGGAATTGGCAAAGTGATATTTGGAAGCCCATAGAGGGCTATGTTGAAAGAGGAAATATCCTCAGATGAAATCTGGAAAGAAGCTTTCTGAGAAACTGCTTAGTGTTCTGTTAATTCATCTCACAGAGTTACATCTGTATTTCGTGGATCTCTTTGCTAGCCTTATTTCTTTCGAATCTGAAAGCAGATATTTCGGATCCCTTTGAAGACTATAGTGTAAAAGGAAATACCTTCCGATAACTAAGAGAAAGAAGCTTTCTGAGAAACTTCTTTGTGTTATGTGAAATCATCTCACAGAGTTACAGCATTCCCCTCAAGTAGCCTTTCGCTAAGACAGTTCTTGTGGAATTGGCAAAGTGATATTTGGAAGCCCATAGAGGGCTATGGTGAAAAAGGAAATATCCTCCGATGAAATCTGGAAAGAAGCTTTCTGAGAAACTGCTTAGTGTTCTGTTAATTCCTCTCACAGAGTTACATCTATACTTCGTGGATCTCTTTGCTAGAATTATTTCTGTGGAATCAGAGAACAGATATTTCGGATCCCTTTGAAGACTATAGGGCCAAAGGAAATATCCTCCGATAACTAAGAGAAAGAAGCTTTCTGAGAAACTTCTTTGTGTTCTGTGAAATCATCTCACAGAGTTACAGCTTTCCCCTCAAGAAGCCTTTCGCTAAGACAGTTCTTGTGAAATTGGAAAAGTGATATTTGGAAGCCCATAGAGGGCTATGGTGAAAAAGGAAATATCCTCCGATGAAATCTGGAAAGAAGCTTTCTGAGAAACTGCTTAGTGTTCTGTTAATTCATCTCACAGAGTTACATCTGTATTTCGTGGATCTCTTTGCCAGCCTTATTTCTGTGGAATCTGAGAACAGATATTTCGGATCCCTTTGAAGACTATAGGGCCAAAGGAAATATCCTCCGATAACTAAGAGAAAGAAGCTTTCTGAGAAACTTCTTTGTGTTCTGTGAAATCATCTCACAGAGTTACAGCTTTCCCCTCAAGAAGCCTTTTGCTAAGACAGTTCTTGTGGAATTGGCAAAGTGATATTTGGAAGCCCATAGAGGGCTATGGTGAAAAAGGAAATATCCTCAGATGAAATCTGGAAAGATGCTTTCTGAGAAACTGCTTAGTGTTCTGTTAATTCATCTAAAAGAGTTACTTCTATATTTCATGGATCTCTTTGCTAGCCTTATTTCTGTGGAATCTGAGAACAGATATTTCGGATCCCTTTGAAGACTATAGGGCCAAAGGAAATATCCACCGATAACAAAGAGAAAGAAGCTTTCTGAGAAACTTTATGTGTTCTGTGAAAGCATCTCAGAGAGTTACAGCTTTCCCCTCAAGAAGCCTTTCGCTAAGACAGTTCTTGTGGAATTGGCAAAGTGATATTTGGAAGCCCATAGAGGGCTATGGTGAAAAAGGAAATATCCTCCGATGAAATCTGGAAAGAAGCTTTCTGAGAAACTGCTTAGTGTTCTGTTAATTCATCTCACAGAGTTACAACTGTATTTCGTGGATCTCTTTGCTAGCCTTATTTCTGTGGAATCTGAGAACAGATATTTCGGATCCCTTTGAAGACTATAGGGCCAAAGGAAATATCCTCCGATAACTAAGAGAAAGAAGCTTTCTGAGAAACATCTTTGTGTTCTGTGAAATCATCTCACAGAGTTACAGCTTTCCCCTCAAGAAGCCTTTCGCTAAGACAGTTCTTGTGGAATTGGCAAAGTGATATTTGGAAGCCCTTAGAGGGCTACGGTGAAAAAGGAAATATCCTCAGATGAAATCTGAAAAGAAGCTTTCTGAAAAACTGCTTAGTGTTCTTTAATTCATCTCACAGAGTTACATCTGTATTTCGTGGATCACTTGGCTAGCCTTATTTCTGTGGAATCTGAGAACAGATATTTCGGATCCCTTTGAAGACTATAGGGCCAAAGGAAATATCCTCCGATAACTAAGAGAAAGAAGCTTTCTGAGAAACTTCTTTGTGTTCTGTGAAATGAGCTCACAGAGTTACAGCTTTCCCCTCAAGAAGCCTTTCGCTAAGACAGTTCTTGTGGAATTGGCAAAGTGATATTTGGAAGCCCATATAGGGCTATGGTGAAAAAGGAAATATCCTCAGATGAAATCTGGAAAGAAGCTTTCTGAGAAACTGCTCTGTGATGTGTGACTTCCACTCACAGAGTTACATCTGTATTTCGTTGATCTCTTTGCTAGCCTTATTTCTGTGGAATCTGAGAACAGATATTTCGGATCGCTTTGAAGATTATAGGGCCAAAGGAAATATCCTCCGAAAACTAAGAGAAAGAAGCTTTCTGATAAACTTCTTTGTGTTCTGTGAAATCATCTCACAGAGTTACAGCTTTCCCCTCAAGAAGCCTTTCGCTAAGACAGTTCTTGTGGAATTGGCAAAGTGATATTTGGAAGCCCATAGAGGGCTATGGTGAAAAAGGAAATATCCTCCGATGCAATCTGGAAAGAAGCTTTCTGAGAAACTTCTTAGTGTTCTGTTAATTCATCTCACAGAGTTACATCTGTATTTCGTGGATCTCTTTGCTAGCCTTATTTCTGTGGAATCTGAGAACAGATATTTCGGATCCCTTTGAAGACTATATGGCCAAAGGAAATATCCTCCGATAACTAAGAGAAAGAAGCTTTCTGAGAAACTTCTTTGTGTTCTGTGAAATCATCTCACAGAGTTACAGCTTTCCCCTCAAGAAGCCTTTCGCTAAGACAGTTCTAGTGGAATTGGCAAAGTGATATTTGGAAGCCCATATAGGGCTATGGTGAAAAAGGAAATATCCTCCGATGAAATCTGGAAAGAAGCTTTCTGAGAAACTGCTTAGTGTTCTGTTAATTCATCTCACAGAGTTACATCTGTATTTCGTGGATCTCTTTGCTAGCCTTATTTCTGTGGAATCTGACAACAGATATTTCGGATCCCTTTGAAGATTATAGGGCCAAAGGAAATATCCTCCGATAACTAAGAGAAAGAAGCTTTCTGAGAAAATTCTTTGTGTTCTGTGAAATCATCTCACAGAGTTACAGCTTTCCCCTCAAGAAGCCTTTCGCTAAGACAGTTCTTGTGGAATTGGCAAAGTGATATTTGGAAGCCCATAGAGGGCTATGGTGAAAAAGGAAATATCCTCCGATGAAATCTGGAAAGAAGCTTTCTGAGAAACTGCTTAGTGTTCTGTTAATTCATCTCACAGAGTTACATCTGTATTTCGTGGATCTCTTTGCTAGGCTTATTTCTGGGGAATCTGAGAACAGATATTTCGGATCCCTTTGAAGACTATAGGGCCAAGGGAAATATCCTCCGAAAACTAAGAGAAAGAAGCTTTCTGAGAAACTTCTTTGTGTTCTGTAAAATCATCTACCAGAGTTACATCTTTCCCCTCAAGAAGCCTTTCGCTAAGACATTTCTTCAGGAATTGGCAAAGTGATAATTGGAAACCCATAGAGGGCTATGGTGAAAAAGGAAATATCCTAAGATGAAATCTGGAAAGAAGCTTTCTGAGAAACTGCTTAGTGTTCTGTTAATTCATCTCACAGAGTTACATCTGTATTTCGTGGATCTCTTTGCTAGCCTTATTTCTGTGGAATCTGAGAACAGATATTTCGGATCCCTTTGAAGACTATATGGCCAAAGGAAATATCCTCCGATAATTAAGAGAAAGAAGCTTTCTGAGAAACTTCTTTGTGTTCTGTGAAATCATCTCAGAGAGTTACAGCTTTCCCCTCAATTAGCCTTTCGCTAAGACAGTTCTTGTGGAATTGGCAAAGTGATATTTGGAAGCCCCTAGAGGGCTATGGTGAAAAAGGAAATATCCTCCGATGAAATCTGGAAAGAAGCTTTCTGAGAAACTGCTTAGTGTTCTGTTAATTCATCTCACAGAGTTACAACTGTATTTCGTGGATCTCTTTGCTAGCCTTATTTCTGTGGAATCTGAGAACAGATATTTCGGATCCCTTTGAAGACTATAGGGCCAAAGGAAATATCCTCCGATAACTAAGAGAAAGAAGCTTTCTGAGAAACATCTTTGTGTTCTGTGAAATCATCTCACAGAGTTACAGCTTTCCCCTCAAGAAGCCTTTCGCTAAGACAGTTCTTGTGGAATTGGCAAAGTGATATTTGGAAGCCCTTGGAGGGCTACGGTGAAAAAGGAAATATCCTCAGATGAAATCTGAAAAGAAGCTTTCTGAGAAACTGCTTAGTGTTCTTTAATTCATCTCACAGAGTTACATGTGTATTTCGTGGATCACTTGGCTAGCCTTATTTCTGTGGAATCTGAGAACAGATATTTCGGATCCCTTTGAAGACTATAGGGCCAAAGGAAATATCCTCCGATAACTAAGAGAAAGAAGCTTTCTGAGAAACTTCTTTGTGTTCTGTGAAATCATCTCACAGAGTTACAGCTTTCCCCTCAAGAAGCCTTTCGCTAAGACAGTTCTTGTGGAATTGGCAAAGTGATATTTGGAAGTCCATAGAGGGCTATGGTGAAAAAGGAAATATCCTCCGATGAAATCTGGAAAGAAGCTTTTTGAGAAACTGCTTAGTGTTCTGTTAATTCATCTCACAGAGTTACATCTGTATTTCGTGGATCTCTTTGCTAGCCTTATTTCTGTGGAATCTGAGAACAGATATTTCGGATCCCTTTGAAGACTATAGGGCCAAAGGAAATATCCTCCGATAACTTAGAGAAAGAAGTTTTCTGAGAAACTTCTTTGTGTTCTGTGAAATCACCTCACAGAGTTACAGCTTTCCCCTCAAGAAGCCTTTCGCTAAGACAGTTCTTGTGGAATTGGCAAAGTGATATTTGGCAGCCCATAGAGGGCTATGGTGAAAAAGGAAATATCCTCCGATGAAATCTGGAAAGAAGCTTTCTGAGAAACTGCTTAGTGTTCTGTTAATTCATCTCACAGAGTTACATCTGTATTTCGTGGATCTCTTTGCTAGCCTTATTTCTGTGGAATCTGAGAACAGATATTTCGGATCCCTTTGAAGACTATAGGGCCAAGGGAAATATCCTCCGAAAACTAAGAGAAAGAAGCTTTCTGAGAAACTTCTTTGTGTTCTGTAAAATCATCTACCAGAGTTACATCTTTCCCCTCAAGAAGCCTTTCGCTAAGACATTTCTTCAGGAATTGGCAAAGTGATAATTGGAAACCCATAGAGGGCTATGGTGAAAAAGGAAATATCCTAAGATGAAATCTGGAAAGAAGCTTTCTGAGAAACTGCTTAGTGTTCTGTTAATTCATCTCACAGAGTTACATCTGTATTTCGTGGATCTCTTTGCTAGCCTTATTTCTGTGGAATCTGAGAACAGATATTTCGGATCCCTTTGAAGACTATATGGCCAAAGGAAATATCCTCCGATAATTAAGAGAAAGAAGCTTTCTGAGAAACTTCTTTGTGTTCTGTGAAATCATCTCAGAGAGTTACAGCTTTCCCCTCAATTAGCCTTTCGCTAAGACAGTTCTTGTGGAATTGGCAAAGTGATATTTGGAAGCCCCTAGAGGGCTATGGTGAAAAAGGAAATATCCTCCGATGAAATCTGGAAAGAAGCTTTCTGAGAAACTGCTTAGTGTTCTGTTAATTCATCTCACAGAGTTACAACTGTATTTCGTGGATCTCTTTGCTAGCCTTATTTCTGTGGAATCTGAGAACAGATATTTCGGATCCCTTTGAAGACTATAGGGCCAAAGGAAATATCCTCCGATAACTAAGAGAAAGAAGCTTTCTGAGAAACATCTTTGTGTTCTGTGAAATCATCTCACAGAGTTACAGCTTTCCCCTCAAGAAGCCTTTCGCTAAGACAGTTCTTGTGGAATTGGCAAAGTGATATTTGGAAGCCCTTGGAGGGCTACGGTGAAAAAGGAAATATCCTCAGATGAAATCTGAAAAGAAGCTTTCTGAGAAACTGCTTAGTGTTCTTTAATTCATCTCACAGAGTTACATGTGTATTTCGTGGATCACTTGGCTAGCCTTATTTCTGTGGAATCTGAGAACAGATATTTCGGATCCCTTTGAAGACTATAGGGCCAAAGGAAATATCCTCCGATAACTAAGAGAAAGAAGCTTTCTGAGAAACTTCTTTGTGTTCTGTGAAATCATCTCACAGAGTTACAGCTTTCCCCTCAAGAAGCCTTTCGCTAAGACAGTTCTTGTGGAATTGGCAAAGTGATATTTGGAAGTCCATAGAGGGCTATGGTGAAAAAGGAAATATCCTCCGATGAAATCTGGAAAGAAGCTTTTTGAGAAACTGCTTAGTGTTCTGTTAATTCATCTCACAGAGTTACATCTGTATTTCGTGGATCTCTTTGCTAGCCTTATTTCTGTGGAATCTGAGAACAGATATTTCGGATCCCTTTGAAGACTATAGGGCCAAAGGAAATATCCTCCGATAACTTAGAGAAAGAAGTTTTCTGAGAAACTTCTTTGTGTTCTGTGAAATCACCTCACAGAGTTACAGCTTTCCCCTCAAGAAGCCTTTCGCTAAGACAGTTCTTGTGGAATTGGCAAAGTGATATTTGGCAGCCCATAGAGGGCTATGGTGAAAAAGGAAATATCCTCCGATGAAATCTGGAAAGAAGCTTTCTGAGAAACTGCTTAGTGTTCTGTTAATTCATCTCACAGAGTTACATCTGTATTTCGTGGATCTCTTTGCTAGCCTTATTTCTGTGGAATCTGAGAACAGATATTTCGGATCCCTTTGAAGACTATAGGGCCAAAGGAAATATCCTCCGAAAACTAAGAGAAAGAAGCTTTCTGAGAAACTTCTTTGTGTTCTGTGAACTGAGCTCACAGAGTTACAGCTTTCCCCTCAAGAAGCCTTTCGCTAAGACAGTTCTTGTGGAATTGGCAAAGTGATATTTGGAAGCCCATATAGGGCTATGGTGAAAAAGGAAATATCCTCAGATGAAATCTGGAAAGAAGCTTTCTGAGAAACTGCTCTGTGATGTGTGACTTCCACTCACAGAGTTACATCTGTATTTCGTTGATCTCTTTGCTAGCCTTATTTCTGTGGAATCTGAGAAGAGATATTTCGGATCGCTTTGAAGATTATAGGGCCAAAGGAAATATCCTCCGAAAACTAAGAGAAAGAAGCTTTCTGATAAACTTCTTTGTGTTCTGTGAAATCATCTCACAGAGTTACAGCTTTCCCCTCAAGAAGCCTTTCGCTAAGACAGTTCTTGTGGAATTGGCAAAGTGATATTTGGAAGCCCATAGAGGGCTATGGTGAAAAAGGAAATATCCTCCGATGAAATCTGGAAAGAAGCTTTCTGAGAAACTTCTTAGTGTTCTGTTAATTCATCTCACAGAGTTACATCTGTATTTCGTGGATCTCTTTGCTAGCCTTATTTCTGTGGAATCTGACAACAGATATTTCGGATCCCTTTGAAGACTATATGGCCAAAGGAAATATCCTCCGATAACTAAGAGAAAGAAGCTTTCTGATAAACTTCTTTGTGTTCTGTGAAATCATCTCACAGAGTTACAGCTTTCCCCTCAAGAAGCCTTTCGCTAAGACAGTTCTTGTGGAATTGGCA
The DNA here is from genome assembly GCF_043159975.1 of Macaca nemestrina. Taxonomy (NCBI): domain Eukaryota; kingdom Metazoa; phylum Chordata; class Mammalia; order Primates; family Cercopithecidae; genus Macaca; species Macaca nemestrina. The sequence continues at coordinate 132,773,390 of NC_092130.1, read as the reverse complement.
AAGTGATATTTGGAAGCCCATAGAGGGCTATGGTGAAAAAGGAAATATCCTCCGATGAAATCTGGAAAGAAGCTTTCTGAGAAACTGCTTAGTGTTCTGTTAATTCATCTCACAGAGTTACATCTGTATTTCGTGGATCTCTTTGCTAGCCTTATTTCTGTGGAATCTGACAACAGATATTTCGGATCCCTTTGAAGACTATAGGGCCAAAGGAAATATCCTCCGATAACTAAGAGAAAGAAGCTTTCTGAGAAACTTCTTTGTGTTCTGTGAAATCATCTCACAGAGTTACAGCTTTCCCCTCAAGAAGCCTTTCGCTAAGACAGTTCTTGTGGAATTGGCAAAGTGATATTTGGAAGCCCATAGAGGGCTATGGTGAAAAAGGAAATATCCTCCGATGAAATCTGGAAAGAAGCTTTCTGAGAAACTGCTTAGTGTTCTGTTAATTCATCTCACAGAGTTACATCTGTATTTCGTGGATCTCTTTGCTAGGCTTATTTCTGTGGAATCTGAGAACAGATATTTCGGATCCCTTTGAAGACTATAGGGCCAAAGGAAATATCCTCCGAAAACTAAGAGAAAGAAGCTTTCTGAGAAACTTCTTTGTGTTCTGTAAAATCATCTCACAGAGTTACATCTTTCCCCTCAAGAAGCCTTTCGCTAAGACATTTCTTCAGGAATTGGCAAAGTGATAATTGGAAACCCATAGAGGGCTACGGTGAAAAAGGAAATATCCTAAGATGAAATCTGGAAAGAAGCTTTCTGAGAAACTGCTTAGTGTTCTGTTAATTCATCTCACAGAGTTACATCTGTATTTCGTGGATCTCTTTGCTAGCCTTATTTCTGTGGAATCTGAGAACAGATATTTCGGATCCCTTTGAAGACTATATGGCCAAAGGAAATATCCTCCGATAATTAAGAGAAAGAAGCTTTCTGAGAAACTTCTTTGTGTTCTGTGAAATCATCTCAGAGAGTTACAGCTTTCCCCTCAAGAAGCCTTTCGCTAAGACAGTTCTTGTGGAATTGGCAAAGTGATATTTGGAAGCCCATAGAGGGCTATGGTGAAAAAGGAAATATCCTCCGATGAAATCTGGAAAGAAGCTTTCTGAGAAACTGCTTAGTGTTCTGTTAATTCATCTCACAGTGTTACAACTGTATTTCGTGGATCTCTTTGCTAGCCTTATTTCTGTGGAATCTGAGAACAGATATTTCGGATCCCTTTGAAGACTATAGGGCCAAAGGAAATATCCTCCGATAACTAAGAGAAAGAAGCTTTCTGAGAAACATCTTTGTGTTCTGTGAAATCATCTCACAGAGTTACAGCTTTCCCCTCAAGAAGCCTTTCGCTAAGACAGTTCTTGTGGAATTGGCAAAGTGATATTTGGAAGCCCTTAGAGGGCTACGGTGAAAAAGGAAATATCCTCAGATGAAATCTGAAAAGAAGCTTTCTGAGAAACTGCTTAGTGTTCTTTAATTCATCTCACAGAGTTACATCTGTATTTCGTGGATCACTTGGCTAGCCTTATTTCTGTGGAATCTGAGAACAGATATTTCGGATCCCTTTGAAGACTATAGGGCCAAAGGAAATATCCTCCGATAACTAAGAGAAAGAAGCTTTCTGAGAAACTTCTTTGTGTTCTGTGAAATCATCTCACAGAGTTACAGCTTTCCCCTCAAGAAGCCTTTCGCTAAGACAGTTCTTGTGGAATTGGCAAAGTGATATTTGGAAGCCCATAGAGGGCTATGGTGAAAAAGGAAATATCCTGAGATGAAATCTGGAAAGCTTTCTGAGAAACTGCTTAGTGTTCTGTTAATTCGTCTCACAGAGTTACATCTGTATTTCGTGGATATCTTTGCTAGCCTTATTTCTGTGGAATCTGAGAACAGATATTTCGGATCCCTTTGAAGACTATAGGGCCAAAGGAAATATCCTCCGAAAACTGAGAGAAAGAAGCTTTCTGAGAAACTTCTTTGTGTTCTGTGAAATTATCTCACAGAGTTACAGCTTTCCCCTCAAGAAGCCTTTCGCTAAGACAGTTCTTGTGGAATTGGCAAAGTGATATTTGGAAGCCCATAGAGGGCTATGGTGAAAAAGGAAATATCCTCAGATGAAATCTGGAAAGAAGATTTCTGAGAAACTGCTTAGTGTTCTGTTAATTCATCTCACAGAGTTACATCTCTATTTCGTGGATCTCTTTGCTAGCCTTATTTCTGTGGAATCTGAAAACAGATATTTCGGATCCCTTTGAAGACTGTAGGGCCAAAGGAAATATCCTCCGATAACTAAGAGAAAGAAGCTTTCTGAGAAACTTCTTTGTGTTCTGTGAAATGAGCTCACAGAGTTACAGCTTTCCCCTCAAGAAGCCTTTCGCTAAGACAGTTCTTGTGGAATTGGCAAAGTGATATTTGGAAGCCCATAGAGGGCTATGGTGAAAAAGGAATTATCCTCAGATGAAATCTGGAAAGAAGCTTTCTGAGAAACTGCTTAGTGTTCTGTTAATTCATCTCACAGAGTTACATCTGTATTTCGTGGATCTCTTTGCTAGCCTTATTTCTGTGGAATCTGAGAACAGATATTTCGGATCCCTTTGAAGACTATAGGGCCAAAGGAAATATCCTCCGAAAACTAAGAGAAAGAAGCTTTCTGAGAAACTTCTTTGTGTTCTGTGAAATGAGCTCACAGAGTTACAGCTTTGCCCTCAAGAAGCCTTTCGCTAAGACAGTTCTTGTGGAATTGGCAAAGTGATATTTGGAAGCCCATAGAGGGCTATGGTGAAAAAGGAAATATCCTCCGATGAAATCTGGAAAGAGGCTTTCTGAGAAACTGCTTAGTGTTCTGTTAATTCATCTCACAGAGTTACATCTGTATTTCGTGGATCTCTTTGCTAGCCTTATTTCTGTGGAATCTGAGAACAGATATTTCGGATCCCTTTGAAGACTATAGGGCCAAAGGAAATATCCTCCGAAAACTAAGAGAAAGAAGCTTTGTTAGAAATTTCTTTGTGTTCTATGTAATCATCTCTCAGAGTTACAGCTTTCCCCTCAAGAAGCCTTTCGCTAAGACAGTTCTTGTGGAATTGGCAAAGTGATATTTGGAAGCCCATAGAGGGCTATGGTGAAAAAGGAATTATCCTCAGATGAAATCTGGAAAGAAGCTTTCTGAAAAACTGCTTAGTGTTCTGTTAATTCATCTCACAGAGTTACATCTGTATTTCGTGGATCTCTTTGCTAGCCTTATTTCTGTGGAATCTGAGAACAGATATTTCGGATCCCTTTGAAGACTATAGGGCCAAAGGAAATATCCTCCGAAAACTAAGAGAAAGAAGCTTTCTGAGAAACTTCTTTGTGTTCTGTGAAATGAGCTCACAGAGTTACAGCTTTCCCCTCAAGAAGCCTTTCGCTAAGACAGTTCTTGTGGAATTGGCAAAGTGATATTTGGAAGCCCATATAGGGCTATGGTGAAAAAGGAAATATCCTCAGATGAAATCTGGAAAGAAGCTTTCTGAGAAACTGCTCTGTGATGTGTGACTTCCACTCACAGAGTTACATCTGTATTTCGTTGATCTCTTTGCTAGCCTTATTTCTGTGGAATCTGAGAAGAGATATTTCGGATCGCTTTGAAGATTATAGGGCCAAAGGAAATATCCTCCGAAAACTAAGAGAAAGAAGCTTTCTGATAAACTTCTTTGTGTTCTGTGAAATCATCTCACAGAGTTACAGCTTTCCCCTCAAGAAGCCTTTCGCTAAGACAGTTCTTGTGGAATTGGCAAAGTGATATTTGGAAGCCCATAGAGGGCTATGGTGAAAAAGGAAATATCCTCCGATGAAATCTGGAAAGAAGCTTTCTGAGAAACTTCTTAGTGTTCTGTTAATTCATCTCACAGAGTTACATCTGTATTTCGTGGATCTCTTTGCTAGCCTTATTTCTGTGGAATCTGACAACAGATATTTCGGATCCCTTTGAAGACTATATGGCCAAAGGAAATATCCTCCGATAACTAAGAGAAAGAAGCTTTCTGATAAACTTCTTTGTGTTCTGTGAAATCATCTCACAGAGTTACAGCTTTCCCCTCAAGAAGCCTTTCGCTAAGACAGTTCTTGTGGAATTGGCAAAGTGATATTTGGAAGCCCATAGAGGGCTATGGTGAAAAAGGAAATATCCTCCGATGAAATCTGGAAAGAAGCTTTCTGAGAAACTGCTTAGTGTTCTGTTAATTCATCTCACAGAGTTACATCTGTATTTCGTGGATCTCTTTGCTAGCCTTATTTCTGTGGAATCTGACAACAGATATTTCGGATCCCTTTGAAGACTATAGGGCCAAAGGAAATATCCTCCGATAACTAAGAGAAAGAAGCTTTCTGAGAAACTTCTTTGTGTTCTGTGAAATCATCTCACAGAGTTACAGCTTTCCCCTCAAGAAGCCTTTCGCTAAGACAGTTCTTGTGGAATTGGCAAAGTGATATTTGGAAGCCCATAGAGGGCTATGGTGAAAAAGGAAATATCCTCCGATGAAATCTGGAAAGAAGCTTTCTGAGAAACTGCTTAGTGTTCTGTTAATTCATCTCACAGAGTTACATCTGTATTTCGTGGATCTCTTTGCTAGGCTTATTTCTGTGGAATCTGAGAACAGATATTTCGGATCCCTTTGAAGACTATAGGGCCAAAGGAAATATCCTCCGAAAACTAAGAGAAAGAAGCTTTCTGAGAAACTTCTTTGTGTTCTGTAAAATCATCTCACAGAGTTACATCTTTCCCCTCAAGAAGCCTTTCGCTAAGACATTTCTTCAGGAATTGGCAAAGTGATAATTGGAAACCCATAGAGGGCTACGGTGAAAAAGGAAATATCCTAAGATGAAATCTGGAAAGAAGCTTTCTGAGAAACTGCTTAGTGTTCTGTTAATTCATCTCACAGAGTTACATCTGTATTTCGTGGATCTCTTTGCTAGCCTTATTTCTGTGGAATCTGAGAACAGATATTTCGGATCCCTTTGAAGACTATATGGCCAAAGGAAATATCCTCCGATAATTAAGAGAAAGAAGCTTTCTGAGAAACTTCTTTGTGTTCTGTGAAATCATCTCAGAGAGTTACAGCTTTCCCCTCAAGAAGCCTTTCGCTAAGACAGTTCTTGTGGAATTGGCAAAGTGATATTTGGAAGCCCATAGAGGGCTATGGTGAAAAAGGAAATATCCTCCGATGAAATCTGGAAAGAAGCTTTCTGAGAAACTGCTTAGTGTTCTGTTAATTCATCTCACAGTGTTACAACTGTATTTCGTGGATCTCTTTGCTAGCCTTATTTCTGTGGAATCTGAAAACAGATATTTCGGATCCCTTTGAAGACTATAGGGCCAAAGGAAATATCCTCCGATAACTAAGAGAAAGAAGCTTTCTGAGAAACTTCTTTGTGTTCTGTGAAATGAGCTCACAGAGTTACAGCTTTCCCCTCAAGAAGCCTTTCGCTAAGACAGTTCTTGTGGAATTGGCAAAGTGATATTTGGAAGCCCATAGAGGGCTATGGTGAAAAAGGAATTATCCTCAGATGAAATCTGGAAAGAAGCTTTCTGAGAAACTGCTTAGTGTTCTGTTAATTCATCTCACAGAGTTACATCTGTATTTCGTGGATCTCTTTGCTAGCCTTATTTCTGTGGAATCTGAGAACAGATATTTCGGATCCCTTTGAAGACTATAGGGCCAAAGGAAATATCCTCCGAAAACTAAGAGAAAGAAGCTTTCTGAGAAACTTCTTTGTGTTCTGTGAAATGAGCTCACAGAGTTACAGCTTTGCCCTCAAGAAGCCTTTCGCTAAGACAGTTCTTGTGGAATTGGCAAAGTGATATTTGGAAGCCCATAGAGGGCTATGGTGAAAAAGGAAATATCCTCCGATGAAATCTGGAAAGAGGCTTTCTGAGAAACTGCTTAGTGTTCTGTTAATTCATCTCACAGAGTTACATCTGTATTTCGTGGATCTCTTTGCTAGCCTTATTTCTGTGGAATCTGAGAACAGATATTTCGGATCCCTTTGAAGACTATAGGGCCAAAGGAAATATCCTCCGAAAACTAAGAGAAAGAAGCTTTGTTAGAAATTTCTTTGTGTTCTATGTAATCATCTCTCAGAGTTACAGCTTTCCCCTCAAGAAGCCTTTCGCTAAGACAGTTCTTGTGGAATTGGCAAAGTGATATTTGGCAGCCCATAGAGGGCTATGGTGAAAAAGGAAATATCCTCAGATGAAATCTGGAAAGAAGCTTTCTGAGAAACTGCTTAGTGTTCTGTTAATTCATCTCACAGAGTTACATCTGTATTTCGTGGATCACTTGGCTAGCCTTATTTCTGTGGAATCTGAGAACAGATATTTAGGATCCCTTTGAAGACTATAGGGCCAAAGGAAATATCCTCCGATAACTAAGAGAAAGAAGCTTTCTGAGAAACTTCTTTGTGTTCTGTGAAATCATCTCACGGAGTTACAGCTTTCCCCTCAAGAAGCCTTTCGCTAAGACAGTTCTTGTGGAATTGGCAAAGTGATATTTGGAAGCCCATAGAGGGCTATGATGAAAAAGGAAATATCCTCCGATGAAATCTGGAAAGAAGCTTTCTGAGAAACTGCTTAGTGTTCTGTTAATTCATCTCACAGTGTTACATCTATATTTCGTGGATCTCTTTGCTAGCCTTATTACTGTGGAATCTGAGAACAGATACTTCGGATCCCTTTGAAGACTATAGGGCCAAAGGAAATATCCTCCGAAAACTAAGAGAAAGAAGCTTTCTGAGAAACTTCTTTGTGTTCTGTGAAATGAGCTCACTGAGTTACACCTTTCCCCTCAAGAAGCCTTTCGCTAAGACAGTTCTTGTGGAATTGGCAAAGTGATATTTGGAAGCCCATAGAGGGCTATGGTGAAAAAGGAAATATCCTCAGATGAAATCTGGAAAGAAGCTTTCTGAGAAACTGCTTAGTGTTCTGTTAATTCATCTCACAGAGTTACATCTGTATTTCGTGGATCTCTTCAGTAGCCTTATTTTTGTGTAATCTGAGAGCACATATTTCGGATCCCTTTGAAGACTATAGGGCCAAAGGAAATATCCTCCGATAACAAAGAGAAAGAAGCTTTGTGAGAAATTTCTTTGTGTTCTATGTAATCATCTCACAGAGTTACAGCTTTCCCCTCAAGAAGCCTTTCGCTAAGACAGTTCTTGTGGAATTGGCAAAGTGATATTTGGAAGCCCATAGAGGGCTATGGTGAAAAAGGAAATATCCTCAGATGAAATCTGGAAAGAAGCTTTCTGAGAAACTGCTTAGTGTTCTGTTAATTCATCTCACAGAGTTACATCTGTATTTCGTGGATCTCTTTGCTAGCCTTATTTCTGTGGAATCTGAGAACAGATATTTCGGATCCCTTTGAATACTATATGGCCAAAGGAAATATCCTCCGATAACTAAGAGAAAGAAGCTTTCTGAGAAACTTCTTTGTGTTCTGTGAAATCATCTCACAGAGTTACAGCTTTCCCCTCAAGAAGCCTTTCGCTAAGACAGTTCTTGTGGAATTGGCAAAGTGATATTTGGCAGCCCATAGAGGGCTATGGTGAAAAAGGAAATATCCTCCGATGAAATCTGGAAAGAAGCTTTCTGAGAAACTGCTTAGTGTTCTGTTAATTCATCTCACAGAGTTACATCTGTATTTCGTGGATCTCTTTGCTAGCCTTATTTCTGAGGAATCTGAGAACAGATATTTCGGATCCCTTTGAAGACTATAGGGCCAAAGGAAATATCCTCCGATAACTAAGAGAAAGAAGCTTTCTGAGAAACTTCTTTGTGTTCTGTGAAATCATCTCACAGAGTTACAGCTTTCCCCTCAAGAAGCCTTTCGCTAAGACAGTTCTTGTGGAATTTGCAATGTGATATTTGGAAGCCCATAGAGGGCTATGGTGAAAAAGGAAATATCCTCCGATGAAATCTGGAAAGAAGCTTTCTGAGAAACTGCTTAGTGTTCTGTTAATTCATCTCACAGAGTTACATCTGTATTTCGTGGATCTCTTAGCTAGGCTTATTTCTGGGGAATCTGAGAACAGATATTTCGGATCCCTTTGAAGACTATAGGGCCAAGGGAAATATCCTCCGAAAACTAAGAGAAAGAAGCTTTCTGAGAAACTTCTTTGTGTCCTGTGAAATCATCTCCCAGAGTTACAGCTTTCCCCTCAAGAAGCCTTTCGCTAAGACATTTCTTCAGGAATTGGCAAAGTGATAATTGGAAACCCATAGAGGGCTATGGTGAAAAAAGAAATATCCTCTGATGAAACATGGAAAGAAGCTTTCTGAGAAACTGCTTAGTGTTCTGTTAATTCATCTCACAGAGATACTTCTATATTTCGTGGATCTCTTTGCTAGCCTTATTTCTGTGGAATCTGAGAACAGATATTTCGGATCCCTTTGAAGACTATAGGGCCAAAGGAAATATCCTCCGATAACAAAGAGAAAGAAGCTTTCTGAGAAACTTCTTTGTGTTCTGTGAAATCATCTCACAGAGTTACACCTTTCCCCTCAGGAAGCCTTTTGCTAAGACAGTTCTTGTGGAATTGGCAAAGTGATATTTGGAAGCCCATAGAGGGCTATGGTGAAAAAGGAAATATCCTCCGATGAAATCTGGAAAGAAGATTTCTGAGAAACTGCTTAGTGTTCTGTTAATTCATCTCACAGAGTTACATCTGTATTTCGTGGATGTCTTTCCTAGCCTTATTTCTGTGGAATCTGAGAACAGATATTTCGGATCCCTTTGAAGACTATAGTGTAAAAGGAAATATCCTCCGATAACTAAGAGAAAGAAGCTTTCTGAGAAACTTCTTTGTGTTATGTGAAATCATCTCACAGAGTTACAGCATTCCCCTCAAGAAGCCTTTCGCTAAGACAGTTCTTGTGGAATTGGCAAAGTGATATTTGGAAGCCCATAGAGGGCTGTGGTGAAAAAGGAAATATCCTCCGATGAAATCTGGAAAGAAGCTTTCTGAGAAACTGCTTAGTGTTCTGTTAATTCCTCTCACAGAGTTACATCTGTATTTCGTGGATCTCTTTGCTAGCCTTATTTCTGTGGAATCTGAGAACAGATATTTCGGATCCCTTTGAAGACTACAGGGCCAAAGGAAATATCCTCCGAAAACTAAGAGAAAGAAGCTTTCTTAGAAACTTCTTTGTGTTCTGTGAAATCATCTCACAGAGTTACAGCTTTCCCCTCAGGAAGCCTTTCGCTAAGACAGTTCTTGTGGAATTGGCAAAGTGATATTTGGAAGCCCATAGAGGGCTATGGTGAAAAAGGAAATATCCTCCGATGAAATCTGGAAAGAAGCTTTCTGAGAAACTGCTTAGTGTTCTGTTAATTCATCTCACAGAGTTACATCTATATTTCGTGGATCTCTTTGCTAGCCTTATTTCTCTGGAATCTGAGAACAGATATTTCGGATCCCTGTGAAGACTATATGGCCAAAGGAAATATCCTCCGATAACTAAGAGAAAGAAGCTTTCTGAGAAACTTCTTTGTGTTCTGTGAAATCATCTCACAGAGTTACAGCTTTGCCCTCAAGAAGCCTTTCGCTAAGACAGTTCTTGTGGAATTGGCAAAGTGATATTTGGAAGCCCATAGAGGGCTATGGTGAAAAAGGAAATATCCTCAGATGAAACCTGGAAAGAAGCTTTCTGAGAAACTTCTTAGTGTTCTGTTAATTCATCTCACAGAGTTACATCTGTATTTCATGGATCTCTTTGCTAGTCTTATTTCTGTGGAATCTGAGAACAGATATTTCGGATCCCTTTGAAGACTATAGGGCCAAAGGAAATATCCTCCGATAACAAAGAGATAGAAGCTTTCTGAGAAACTTCTTTGTGTTCTGTGAAATCATGTCACAGAGTTACAGCTTTCCCCTCAGGAAGCCTTTCGCTAAGACAGTTCTTGTGGAATTGGCAAAGTGATATTTGGAAGCCCATAGAGGGCTATGGTGAAAAAGGAAATATCCTCAGATGAAATCTGGAAAGAAGCTTTCTGAGAAACTGCTTAGTGTTCTGTTAATTCATCTCACAGAGTTACATCTGTATTTCGTGGATCTCTTTGCTAGCCTTATTTCTGTCGAATCTGAAAACAGATATTTCGGATCCCTTTGAAAACTATAGTGTAAAAGGAAATACCTTCCGATAACTAAGAGAAAGAAGCTTTCTGAGAAACTTCTTTGTGTTATGTGAAATCATCTCACAGAGTTACAGCATTCCCCTCAAGAAGCCTTTCGCTAAGACAGTTCTTGTGGAATTGGCAAAGTGATATTTGGAAGCCCATAGAGGGCTATGGTGAAAAAGGAAATATCCTCCGATGAAATCTGGAAAGAAGCTTTCTGAGAAACTGCTTAGTGTTCTGTTAATTCCTCTCACAGAGTTACATCTATACTTCGTGGATCTCTTTGCTAGAATTATTTCTGTGGAATCAGAGAACAGATATTTCGGATCCCTTTGAAGACTATAGGGCCAAAGGAAATATCCTCCGAAAACTAAGAGAAAGAAGCTTTCTGAGAAACTTCTTTGTGTTCTGTGAAATGAGCTCACAGAGTTACAGCTTTCCCCTCAAGAAGCCTTTCGCTAAGACAGTTCTTGTGGAATTGGCAAAGTGATATTTGGAAGCCCATAGAGGGCTATGTTGAAAAAGGAAATATCCTCCGATGAAATTTGGAAAGAAGCTTTCTGAGAAACTGCTTAGTGTTCTGTTAATTCATCTCACAGAGTTACAACTGTATTTCGTGGATCTCTTTGCTAGCCTTATTTCTGTGGAATCTGAGAACAGATATTTCGGATCGCTTTGAAGACTATAGGGCCAAAGGAAACATCCTCCGATAACTAAGAGAAAGAAGCTTTCTGAGAAACCTCTTTGTGTTCTGTGAAATCACCTCACAGACTTACAGCTTTCCCCTCAAGAAACCTTTCGCTAAGACAGTTCTTGTGGAATTGGCAAAGTGATATTTGGAAGCCCATAGAGGGCTATGGTGAAAAAGGAAATATCCTCAGATGAAATCTGGAAAGATGCTTTCTGAGAAACTGCTTAGTGTTCTGTTAATTCATCTAAAAGAGTTACTTCTATATTTCATGGATCTCTTTGCTAGCCTTATTTCTGTGGAATCTGAGAACAGATATTTCGGATCCCTTTGAAGACTATAGGGCCAAAGGAAATATCCTCCGATAACTAAGAGAAAGAAGCTTTCTGAGAAACTTCTTTGTGTTCTGTGAAATCATGTCACAGAGTTACAGCTTTGCCCTCAAGAAGCCTTTCGCTAAGACAGTTCTTGTGGAATTGGCAAAGTGATATTTGGAAGCCCATAGAGGGCTATGGTGAAAAAGGAAATATCCTCAGATGAAACCTGGAAAGAAGCTTTCTGAGAAACTTCTTAGTGTTCTGTTAATTCATCTCACAGAGTTACATCTGTATTTCGTGGATCTCTTTGGTAGCCTTATTTCTGTGGAATCTGAGAACAGATATTTCGGATCCCTTTGAAGACTATAGGGCCAAAGGAAATATCCTCCGATAACAAAGAGATAGAAGCTTTCTGAGAAACTTCTTTGTGTTCTGTGAAATCATCTCACAGAGTTACAGCTTTCCCCTCAGGAAGCCTTTCGCTAAGACAGTTCTTGTGGAATTGGCAAAGTGATATTTGGAAGCCCATAGAGGGCTATGGTGAAAAAGGAAATATCCTCAGATGAAATCTGGAAAGAAGCTTTCTGAGAAACTGCTTAGTGTTCTGTTAATTCATCTCACAGAGTTACATCTGTATTTCGTGGATCTCTTTGCTAGCCTTATTTCTGTGGAATCTGAGAACAGATATTTCGGATCCCTTTGAAGACTATAGGGCCAAAGGAAATATCCTCCGAAAACTAAGAGAAAGAAGCTTTCTGAGAAACTTCTTTGTGTTCTGTGAAATGAGCTCACAGAGTTACAGCTTTCCCCTCAAGAAGCCTTTCGCTAAGACAGTTCTTGTGGAATTGGCAAAGTGATATTTGGAAGCCCATATAGGGCTATGGTGAAAAAGGAAATATCCTCAGATGAAATCTGGAAAGAAGCTTTCTGAGAAACTGCTCTGTGATGTGTGACTTCCACTCACAGAGTTACATCTGTATTTCGTTGATCTCTTTGCTAGCCTTATTTCTGTGGAATCTGAGAACAGATATTTCGGATCGCTTTGAAGATTATAGGGCCAAAGGAAATATCCTCCGATAACTAAGAGAAAGAAGCTTTTGAGAAACCTCTTTGTGTTCTGTGAAATCATCCCACAGAGTTACAGCTTTCCCCTCAAGAAGCCTTTCGCCAAGACAGTTCTTGTGGAATTGGCAAAGTGATATTTGGAAGCCCATAGAGGGCTATGGTGAAAAAGGAAATATCCTCCGATGAAATCTGGAAAGAAGCTTTCTGAGAAACTGCTTAGTGTTCTGTTAATTCATCTCACAGAGTTACATCTGTATTTCGTGGATCACTTTGCTAGCCTTATTTCAGTGGAATCTGAGAACAGATATTTCGGATCCCTTTGAAGACTATAGGGCCAAAGGAAATATCCTCCAATAACTAAGAAAAAGAAGCTTTCTGAGAAACTTCTTTGTGTTCTTTGAAATCATCTCACAGAGTTACAGCTTTCCCCTCAAGAAGCCTTTCGCTAAGACAGTTCTTGTGGAATTGGAAAAGTGATATTTGGAAGCCCATAGAGGGCTATGGTGAAAAAGGAAATATCCTCCGATGAAATCTGGAAAGAAGCTTTCTGAGAAACTGCTTAGTGTTCTGTTAATTCATCTCACAGAGTTACATCTATATTTCGTGGATCTCTTTGCTGGCCTTATTTCTGTGGAATCTGACAACAGATATTTCGGATCCCTTTGAAGACTATAGGGCCAAAGGAAATATCCTCCGATAACAAAGAGAAAGAAGCTTTCTGAGAAACTTCTTTGAGTTCTGTGAAATCATCTCACAGAGTTACAGCTTTCCCCTCAAGAAGCCTTTCGCTAAGACAGTTCTTGTTGAATTGGCCAAGTGATATTTGGAAGCCAATAGAGGGCTATGGTGAAAAAGGAAATATCCTCCGATGAAATCTGGAAAGAAGCTTTCTGAGAAACTGCTTAGTGTTCTGTTAATTCATCTCACAGAGTTACATCTGTATTTCGTGGATCTCTTTGCTAGCCTTATTTCTGTGGAATCTGACAACCGATATTTCGGATCCCTTTGAAGACTATAGGGCCAAAGGAAATATCCTCCGATAACTAAGAGAAAGAAGCTTTCTGAGAAACTTCTTTGTGTTCTGTGAAATCATCTCACAGAGTTACAGCTTTCCCCTCAAGAAGCCTTTCGCTAAGACAGTTCTTGTGGAATTGGCAAAGTGATATTTGGAAGCCCATAGAGGGCTATGTTGAAAAAGGAAATATCCTCCGATGAAATCTGGAAAGAAGCTTTTTGAGAAACTGCTTAGTGTTCTGTTAATTCATCTCACAGAGTTACATCTATATTTCGTGGATCTCTTTGCTAGCCTTATTTCTGTGGAATCTGAGAACAGATATTTCGGATCCCTTTGAAGACTATAGGGCCAAAGGAAATATCCTCCGATAACAAAGAGAAAGAAGCTTTCTGAGAAACTTCTTTGTGTTCTGTGAAATCATCTCACAGAGTTACAGTTTTCTCCTCAAGAAGCCTTTCGCTAAGACAGTTCTTGTGGAATTGGCAAAGTGATATTTGGAAGCCCATAGAGGGCTATGTTGAAAGAGGAAATATCCTCCGATGAAATCTGGAAAGAAGCTTTCTGAGAAACTACTTAGTGTTCTGTTAATTCATCTCACAGAGTTACATCTGTATTTCGTGGATCTCTTTGCTAGCCTTATTTCTGTGGAATCTGAGAACAGATATTTCGGATCCATTTGAAGAATATAGGGCCAAAGGAAATATCCTCCGATAACTAAGAGAAAGAAGCTTTCTGAGAAACTTCTTTGTGTTCTGTGAAATCATCTCACAGAGTTAGAGCTTTCCCATCAAGAAGCCTTTCGCTAAGACAGTTCTTGTGGAATTGGCAAAGTGATATTTGGAAGCCCATAGAGGGCTATGGTGAAAAAGGAAATATCCTCAGATGAAATCTGGAAAGAAGCTTTCTGAGAAACTGCTTAGTGTTCTGTTAATTCATCTCACAGAGTTACATCTGTATTTCGTGGATCTCTTTGCTAGCCTTATTTCTGTGGAATCTGAGAACAGATATTTCGGATCCCTTTGAAGACTATAGGGCCAAAGGAAATATCCTCCGAAAACTAAGAGAAAGAAGCTTTCTGAGAAACTTCTTTGTGTTCTGTGAAATGAGCTCACAGAGTTACAGCTTTCCCCTCAAGAAGCCTTTCGCTAAGACAGTTCTTGTGGAATTGGCAAAGTGATATTTGGAAGCCTATATAGGGCTACGGTGAAAAAGGAAATATCTTCAGATGAAATCTGGAAAGAAGCATTCTGAGAAATTTCTTAGTGTTCTGTTAATTCATCTCACAGAGTTACATCTGTATTTCGTGGATCTCTTTGCTAGCCTTATTTCTGTGGAATCTGAGAACAGATATTTCGGATCCCTTTGAAGACTATAGGGTCAAAGGAAATATCCTCCGAAAACTAAGAGAAAGAAGCTTTCTGAGAAACTTCTTTGTGTTCTGTGAAATGAGCTTACAGAGTTACAGCTTTCCCCTCAAGAAGCCTTTCGCTAAGACAGTTCTTGTGGAATTGGCAAAGTGATATTTGGAAGCCCATAGAGGGCTATGGTGAAAAAGGAAATATCCTCCGATGAAATTTGGAAAGAAGCTTTCTGAGAAACTGCTCTGTGATGTGTGACTTCCACTCACAGAGTTACATCTGTATTTCGTTGATCTCTTTGCTAGCCTTATTTCTGTGGAATCTGAGAACAGATATTTCGGATCGCTTTAAAGACTATAAGGCCAAAGGAAATATCCTCCGATAACTAAGAGAAAGAAGCTTTCTGAGAAACCTCTTTGTGTTCTGTGAAATCATCTCACAGAGTTACAGCTTTCCCCTCAAGAAGCCTTTCGCTAAGACAGTTCTTGTGGAATTGGCAAAGTGATATTTGGAAGCCCATAGAGTGCTATGGTGAAAAAGGAAATATCCTCAGATGAAATCTGGAAAGATGCTTTCTGAGAAACTGCTTAGTGTTCTGTTAATTCATCTCACAGAGTTACTTCTATATTTCATGGATCTCTTTGCTAGCCTTATTTCTGTGGAATCTGAGAACAGATATTTCGGATCTCTTTGAAGACTATAGGGCCAAAGGAAATATCCTCCGAAAACTAAGAGAAAGAAGCTTTCTGAGAAACTTCTTTGTGTTCTGTGAAATGAGCTCACAGAGTTACAGCTTTCCCCTCAAGAAGCCTTTCGCTAAGACAGTTCTTGTGGAATTGGCAAAGTGATATTTGGAAGCCTATATAGGGCTACGGTGAAAAAGGAAATAACTTCAGATGAAATCTGGAAAGAAGCTTTCTGAGAAACTTCTTAGTGTTCTGTTAATTCATCTCACAGAGTTACATCAGTATTTCGTGGATCTCTTTGCTAGCCTTATTTCTGTGGAATCTGAGAACAGATATTTCGGATCCCTTTGAAGACTATAGGGCCAAAGGAAATATCCTCCGAAAACTAAGAGAAAGAAGCTTTCTGAGAAACTTCTTTGTGTTCTGTGAAATGAGCTTATAGAGTTACAGCTTTCCCCTCAAGAAGCCTTTCGCTAAGACAGTTCTTGTGGAATTGGCAAAGTGATATTTGGAAGCCCATAGAGGGCTATGGTGAAAAAGGAAATATCCTCCGATGAAATTTGGAAAGAAGCTTTCTGAGAAACTACTCTGTGATGTGTGACTTCCACTCACAGAGTTACATCTGTATTTCGTTGATCTCTTTGCTAGCCTTATTTCTGTGGAATCTGAGAACAGATATTTCGGATCGCTTTAAAGACTATAAGGCCAAAGGAAATATCCTCCGATAACTAAGAGAAAGAAGCTTTCTGAGAAACCTCTTTGTGTTCTGTGAAATCATCTCACAGAGTTACAGCTTTCCCCTCAAGAAGCCTTTCGCTAAGACAGTTCTTGTGGAATTGGCAAAGTGATATTTGGAAGCCCATAGAGGGCTATGGTGAAAAAGGAAATATCCTCAGAAGAAATCTGGAAAGATGCTTTCTGAGAAACTGCTTAGTGTTCTGTTAATTCATCTCACAGAGTTACTTCTATATTTCATGGATCTCTTTGCTAGCCTTATTTATGTGGAATCTGAGAACAGATATTTCGGATCCCTTTGAAGACTATAGGGCCAAAGGAAATATCCTCCGATAACAAAGAGAAAGAAGATTTCTGAGAATCTTCTTTGCGTTCTGTGAAATCATCTCACAGAGTTACAGCTTTCCCCTCAAGAAGCCTTTCGCTAAGACAGTTCTTGTGGAATTGGCAAAGTGATATTTGGAAGACCATATAGGGCTATGGTGAAAAGGGAAATATCCTCCGATGAAATCTGGAAAGAAGATTTTTGAGAAACTGCTTAGTGTTCTGTTATTTCATCTCACAGAGCTACATCTATATTTCGTGGATCTCTTTGGTAGCCTTATTTCTGTGCAATCTGACAACATATATTTCGGATCCCTTTGAAGACTATAGGGCCAAAGGAAATATCCTCCGATAACTAAGAAAAAGAAGCTTTCTGAGAAACTTCTTTGTGTTCTGTGAAATCATCTCATAGAGTTACAGCTTTCCCCTCAAGAAGCCTTTCGCTAAGACAGTTCTTGTGGAATTGGCAAAGTGATATTTGGAAGCCCATAGAGGGCTATGGTGAAAAAGGAAATATCCTCAGATGAAATCTGGAAAGAAGCTTTCTGAGAAACTGCTTAGTGTTCTGTTAATTCATCTCACAGAGTTACATCTATATTTCGTGGATCTCTTTGCTAGCCTTATTTCTGTGGAATCTGACAACAGATATTTCGGATCCCTTTGAAGACTATAGGGCCAAAGGAAATATCCTCCGAAAACTAAGAGAAAGAAGCTTTCTGAGAAACTTCTTTGTGTTCTGTGAAATGAGCTCACAGAGTTACAGGTTTCCCCTCATGAAGCCTTTCGCTAAGACAGTTCTTGTGGAATTGGCAAAGTGATATTTGGAAGCCCATACAGGGCTATGGTGAAAAAGGAAATATCCTCAGATGAAATCTGGAAAGAAGCTTTCTGAGAAACTGCTTCGTGTTCTGTTAATTCATCTCACAGAGTTACATCTGTATTTCGTGGATCTCTTTGCTAGCCTTATTTCTGTGGAATCTGACAACAGATATTTCGGATCCCTTTGAAGACTATAGGGCCAAAGGAAATATCCTCCGATAACAAAGAGAAAAAAGCTTTGTGAGAAATTACTTTGTGTTCTATGTAATCATCTAACAGAGTTACAGCTTTCCCCTCAAGAAGCCTTTCGCTAAGACAGTTCTTGTGGAATTGGCAAAGTGATATTTGGAAGCCCATAGAGGGCTATGGTGAAAAAGGAAATATCCTCCGATGAAATTTGGAAAGAAGCTTTTTGAGAAACTGCTCTGTGATGTCTGACTTCCACTCACAGAGTTACATCTGTATTTCGTTGATCTCTTTGCTAGCCTTATTTCTGTGGAATCTGAGAACAGATATTTCGGATCGCTTTAAAGACTATAAGGCCAAAGGAAATATCCTCCGATAACTAAGAGAAAGAAGCTTTCTGAGAAACCTCTTTGTGTTCTGTGAAATCATCTCACAGAGTTACAGCTTTCCCCTCAAGAAGCCTTTCGCCAAGACAGTTCTTGTGGAATTGGCAAAGTGATATTTGGAAGCCCATAGAGGGCTATGGTGAAAAAGGAAATATCCTCAGATGAAATCTGGAAAGATGCTTTCTGAGAAACTGCTTAGTGTTCTGTTAATTCATCTCACAGAGTTACTTCTATATTTCATGCATCTCTTTGCTAGCCTTATTTCTGTGGAATCTGAGAACAGATATTTCGGATCCCTTTGAAGACTATAGGGCCAAAGGAAATATCCTCCGATAACAAAGAGAAAGAAGCTTTGTGAGAAATTACTTTGTGTTCTATGTAATCATCTAACAGAGTTACAGCTTTCCCCTCAAGAAGCCTTTCTCTAAGACAGTTCTTGTGGAATTGGCAAAGTGATATTTGGAAGCCCGTAGAGGGCTATGGTGAAAAAGGAAATATCCTCAGATGAAATCTGGAAAGAAGATTTCTGAGAAACTGCTTAGTGTTCTGTTAATTCATCTCACAGAGTTACATCTGTATTTCGTGGATCTCTTTGCTAGCCTTATTTCTGTGGAATCTGAGAACAGATATTTCGGATCCCTTTGAAGACTATAGGGCCAAAGGAAATATCCTCCGATAACTAAGAGAAAGAAGCTTTCTGAGAAACTTCTTTGTGTTCTGTGAAATCATCTCACAGAGTTACAGCTTTCCCCTCAAGAAGCCTTTCGCTAAGACAGTTCTTGTGGAATTGGCAAAGTGATATTTGGAAGCCCATAGAGGGCTATGTTGAAAAAGGAAATATCCTCCGATGAAATCTGGAAAGAAGCTTTCTGAGAAACTGCTTAGTGTTCTCTTAATTCATCTCACAGAGTTACATCTATATTTCGTGGATCTCTTTGCTAGCCTTATTTCTGTGGAATCTGACAACAGATATTTCGGATCCCTTTGAAGACTATAGGGCCAAAGGAAATATCCTCCGAAAACTAAGAGAAAGAAGCTTTCTGAGAAACTTCTTTGTGTTCTGTGAACTGAGCTCACAGAGTTACAGCTTTCCCCTCAAGAAGCCTTTCGCTAAGACAGTTCTTGTGGAATTGGCAAAGTGATATTTGGAAGCCCATAGAGGGCTATGATGAAAAAGCAAATATCCTCAGATGAAATCTGGAAAGAAGCTTTCTGAGAAACTGCTTAGTGTTCTGTTAATTCATCTCACAGAGTTACATCTGTATTTCGTGGATCTCTTTGCTAGCCTTATTTCTGTGGAATCTGACAACAGATATTTCGGATCCCTTTGAAGACTATAGGGCCAAAGGAAATATCCTCCGATAACTAAGAGAAAGAAGCTTTCTGAGAAACTTCTTTGTGTTCTGTGAAATCATCTCACAGAGTTACAGCTTTCCCCTCAAGAAGCCTTTCGCTAAGACAGTTCTTGTGGAATTGGCAAAGTGATATTTGGAAGCCCATAGAGGGCTATGGTGAAAAAGGAAATATCCTCCGATGAAATCTGGAAAGAAGCTTTCTGAGAAACTGCTTAGTGTTCTGTTAATTCATCTCACAGAGTTACATCTGTATTTCGTGGATCTCTTTGCTAGCCTTATTTCTGTGGAATCTGAGAACAGATATTTCGGATCCCTTTGAAGACTATAGGGCCAAAGGAAATATCCTCCGAAAACTAAGAGAAAGAAGCTTTCTGAGAAACTTCTTTGTGTTCTGTGAAATGAGCTCACAGAGTTACAGCTTTCCCCTCAAGAAGCCTTTCGCTAAGACAGTTCTTGTGGAATTGGCAAGTTGATATTTGGAAGCCCATAGAGGGCTATGGTGAAAAAGGAAATATCCTCAGATGAAATCTGGAAAGAAGCTTTCTGAGAAACTGCTTAGTGTTCTGTTAATTCATCTCACAGAGTTACATCTGTATTTCGTGGATCTCTTTGCTAGCCTTATTTCTGTGGAATCTGACAACAGATATTTCGGATCCCTTTGAAGACGATAGGGCCAAAGGAAATATCCTCCGATTACTAAGAGAAAGAAGCTTTCTGAGAACTTCTTTGTGTTCTGTGAAATCATCTCACAGATTTACAGCTTTCCCCTCAAGAAGCCTTTCGCTAAGACAGTTCTTGTGGAATTGGCAAAGTGATATTTGGAAGCCCATAGAGGGCTATGGTGAAAAAGGAAATATCCTCCGATGAAATCTGGAAAGAGCTTTCTGAGAAACTGCTTAGTGTTCTCTTAATTCATCTCACAGAGTTACATCTGTATTTCGTGGATCTCTTTGCTAGACTTATTTCTGTGGAATCTGAAAACAGATATTCCGGATCCCTTTGAAGACTATAGGCCAAAGGAAATATCCTCCGATAACTAAGAGAAAGATGCTTTGTGAGAAACTTCTTTGTGTTCTGTGAAATCATCTCACAGAGTTACAGCTTTCCCCTCAAGAAGCCTTTCGCTAAGACAGTTCTTGTGGAATTGGCAAAGTGATATTTGGAAGCCCATAGAGGGCTATGGTGAAAAAGGAAATATCCTCCGATGAAATCTGGAAAGAAGCTTTCTGAGAAACTGCTTAGTGATCTGTTAATTCATCTCACAGAGTTACATCTGTATTTCGTGGATCTCTTTGCTAGCCTTATTTCTGTGGAATCTGAGAACAGATATTTCGGATCCCTTTGAAGACTATAGGGCCATAGGAAATATGCTCCGATAACAAAGAGAAAGAAGCTTTGTGAGAAATTTCTTTGTGTTCTATGTAATCATCTAACAGAGTTACAGCTTTCCCCTTAAGAAGCCTTTCGCTAAGACAGTTCTTGTGGAATTGGCAAAGTGATATTTGGAAGCCCATAGAGGGCTATGGTGAAAAAGGAAATATCCTCAGATGAAATCTGGAAAGAAGCTTTCTGAGAAACTGCTTAGTGTTCTGTTAATTCATCTCACAGAGTAACATCTGTATTTCGTGGATCACTTGGCTAGCCTTATTTCTGTGGAATCTGAGAACAGATATTTCGGATCCCTTTGAAGACTATAGGGCCAAAGGAAATATCCTCCGATTACTAAGAGAAAGAAGCTTTCTGAGAACTTCTTTGTGTTCTGTGAAATCCTCTCACAGATTTACAGCTTTCCCCTCAAGAAGCCTTTCGCTAATACAGTCCTTGTGGAATTGGCAAAGTGATATTTGGAAGCCCATAGAGGGCTATGGTGAAAAAGGAAATATCCTCCGATGAAATCTGGAAAGAAGCTTTCTGAGAAACTGCTTAGTGTTCTCTTAATTCATCTCACAGAGTTACATCTGTATTTCGTGGATCTCTTTGCTACCCTTATTTCTGTGGAATCTGACAACAGATATTTCGTATCGCTTTGAAGACTATAGGGCCAAAGGAAATATCCTCCGATAACTAAGAGAAAGAAGCTTTCTGAGAAACCTCTTTGTGTTCTGTGAAATCATCTCACAGAGTTACAGCTTTCCCCTCAAGAAGCCTTTCGCTAAGACAGTTCTTGTGGAATTGGCAAAGTGATATTTGGAAGCCCATATAGGGCTATGGTGAAAAAGGAAATATCCTCAGATGAAATCTGGAAAGAAGCTTTTTGAGAAACTGCTTAGTGTTCTGTTAATTCATCTCACAGAGTTACATCTATATTTCGTGGATCTCTTTGCTAGCCTTATTTCTGTGGAATCTGAGAACAGATATTTCGGATCCCTTTGAAGACTATAGGGCCAAAGGAAATATCCTCCGATAAAAAAGAGAAAGAAGCTTTCTGAGAAACTTATCTGTGTTCTGTGAAATCATCTCACAGAGTTACAGCTTTCCCCTCAAGAAGTCTTTCGCTAAGACAGTTCTTGTGGAATTGGCAAAGTGATATTTGGAAGCCCATAGAGGGCTATGGTGAAAAAGGAAATATCCTCCGATGAAATGTGGAAAGAAGCTTTCTGAGAAACTGCTTAGTGTTCTGTTAATTCATCTCACAGAGTTACATCTGTATTTCGTGGATCTCTTTGCTAGCCTTATTTCTGTGGAATCTGAGAACAGATATTTCGGATCCCTTTGAAGACTATAGGGCCAAAGGAAATATCCTCCGATAACTAAGAAAAAGAAGCTTTCTGAGAAACTTCTTTGTGTTCTGTGAAATCATCTCACAGAGTTACAGCTTTCCCCTCAAGAAGCCTTTCGCTAAGACAGTTCTTGTGGAATTGGCAAAGTGATATTTGGAAGCCCATAGAGGGCTATGGTGAAAAAGGAAATATCCTCCGATGAAATCTGGAAAGAAGCTTTCTGAGAAACTGCTTAGTGTTCTGTTAATTCATCTCACAGAGTTACATCTATATTTAGTGGATCTCTTTGCTAGCCTTATTTCTGTGGAATCTGAGAACAGATATTTCGGATCCCTTTGAAGACTATAGGGCCAAAGGAAATATCCTCCGAAAACTAAGAGAAAGAAGCTTTCTGAGAAACTTCTTTGTGTTCTGTGAAATGAGCTCACAGAGTTACAGGTTTCCCCTCAAGAAGCCTTTCGCTAAGACAGTTCTTGTGGAATTGGCAAAGTGATATTTGGAAGCCCATAGAGGGCTATGGTGAAAAAGGAAATATCTTCAGATGAAATCTGGAAAGAAGCTTTCTGAGAAACTGCTTAGTGTTTAGTTAATTCAACTCACAGAGTTACATCTGTATTTCGTGGATCTCTTTGCTAGCCTTATTTCTGTGGAATCTGAAAACAGATATTTCGGATCCCTTTGAAGACTATAGGGCCAAAGGAAATATCCTCCGATAACAAAGAGAAAGAAGCTTTGTGAGAAATTACTTTGTGTTCTATGTAATCATCTAACAGAGTTACAGCTTTCCCCTCAAGAAGCCTTTCGCTAAGACAGTTCTTGTGGAATTGGCAAAGTGGTATTTGGAAGCCCATAGAGGGCTATGTTGAAAAAGGAAATATCCTCCGATGAAATGTGGAAAGAAGCTTTCTGAGAAACTGCTCTGTGATGTGTGACTTCCACTCAGAGAGTTACATCTGTATTTCGTTGATCTCTTTGCTAGCCTTATTTCTGTGGAATCTGACAACAGATATTTCGTATCGCTTTGAAGACTATAGGGCCAAAGGAAATATCCTCCGATAACTAAGAGAAAGAAGCTTTCTGAGAAACCTCTTTGTGTTCTGTGAAATCATCTCACAGAGTTACAGCTTTCCCCTCAAGAAGTCTTTCGCTAAGACAGTTCTTGTGGAATTGGCCAAGTGATATTTGGAAGCCCATAGAGGGCTATGGTGAAAAAGGAAATATCCTCCGATGAAATGTGGAAAGAAGCTTTCTGAGAAACTGCTTAGTGTTCTGTTAATTCATCTCACAGAGTTACATCTGTATTTCGTGGATCTCTTTGCTAGCCTTATTTCTGTGGAATCTGAGAACAGATATTTCGGATCCCTTTGAATACTATAGGTCCAAAGGAAATATCCTCCGATAACTAAGAAAAAGAAGCTTTCTGAGAAACTTCTTTGTGTTCTGTGAAATCATCTCACAGAGTTACAGCTTTCCCCTCAAGAAGCCTTTCGCTAAGACAGTTCTTCTGGAATTGGCAAAGTGATATTTGGAAGCCCATAGAGGGCTATGGTGAAAAAGGAAATATCCTCCGATGAAATCTGGAAAGAAGCTTTCTGAGAAACTGCTTAGTGTTCTGTTAATTCATCTCACAGAGTTACATCTATATTTCGCGGATCTCTTTGCTAGCCTTATTTCTGTGGAATCTGAGAACAGATATTTCGGATCCCTTTGAAGACTATAGTGCCAAAGGAAATATCCTCCGAAAACTAAGAGAAAGAAGCTTTCTGAGAAACTTCTTTGTGTTCTGTGAAATGAGCTCACAGAGTTACAGGTTTCCCCTCAAGAAGCCTTTCGCTAAGACAGTTCTTGTGGAATTGGCAAAGTGATATTTGGAAGCCCATAGAGGGCTATGGAGAAAAAGGAAATATCTTCAGATGAAATCTGGAAAGAAGCTTTCTGAGAAACTGCTTAGTGTTCTGTTAATTCATCTCACAGAGTTACATCTGTATTTCGTGGATCTCTTTGCTAGCCTTATTTCTGTGGAATCTGACAACAGATATTTCGGATCCCTTTGAAGACTACAGGGCCAAAGGAAATATCCTCCGATAACAAAGAGAAAGAAGCTTTGTGAGAAATTACTTTGTGTTCTATGTAATCATCTAACAGAGTTACAGCTTTCCCCTCAAGAAGCCTTTCGCTAAGACAGTTCTTGTGGAATTGGCAAAGTGATATTTGGAAGCCCATAGAGGGCTATGGTGAAAAAGGAAATATCCTCCGATGAAATCTGGAAAGAAGCTTTCTGAGAAACTGCTTAGTGTTCTGTTAATTCATCTCACAGAGTTACATCTGTATTTCGTGGATCTCTTTGCTAGCCTTATTTCTGTGGAATCTGAGAACAGATATTTCGGATCCCTTTGAAGACTATAGGGCCAAAGGAAATATCCTCCGATAACTAAGAGAAAGAAGCTTTCTGAGAAACTTCTTTGTGTTTTGTGAAATCATCTCACAGAGTTACAGCTTTCCCCTCAAGAAGCCTTTCGCTAAGACAGTTCTTGTGGAATTGGCAAAGTGTTATTTGGAAGTCCATAGAGGGCTATGGTGAAAAAGGAATTATCCTCCGATGAAATCTGGAAAGAAGCTTTCTGAGAAACTGCTTAGGGTTCTGTTAATTCATCTCACAGAGTTACATCTATATTTCGTGGATCTCTTTGCTAGCCTTATTTCTGTGGAATCTGAGAACAGATATTTCGGATCCCTTTGAAGACTATAGGGCCAAAGGAAATATCCTCCGATAACAAAGAGAAAGAAGCTTTCTGAGAAACTTCTTTGTGTTCTGTTAAATCATCTCACAGAGTTACAGCTTTCCCCTCAAGAAGCATTTCGCTAAGACAGTTCTTGTTGAATTGGCAAAGTGATATTTGGAAGCCCATAGAGGGCTATGTTGAAAGAGGAAATATCCTCCGATGAAATCTGGAAAGAAGCTTTCTGAGAAACTGCTTAGTGTTCTGTTAATTCATCTCACAGAGTTACATCTGTATTTCGTGGATCTCTTTGCTAGCCTTATTTCTGTGGAATCTGAGAACAGATATTTCGGATCCCTTTGAAGACTATAGGGCCAAAGGAAATATCCTCCGATAACTAAGAGAAAGAAGCTTTCTGAGAAACTTCTTTGTGTTCTGTGAAATCCTCTCACAGAGTTACAGCTTTCCCCTCAAGAAGCCTTTCGCTAAGACAGTTCTTGTGGAATTGGCAAAGTGATATTTGGAAGCCCATAGAGGGCTATGGTGAAAAAGGAAATATTCTCCGATGAAATCTGGAAAGAAGCTTTCTGAGAAACTGCTTAGTGTTCTGTTAATTCATCTCACAGAGTTACATCTATATTTCGTGGACATCTTTGCTAGCCTTATTTCTGTGGAATCTGAGAACAGATATTTCGGATCCCTTTGAAGACTATAGGGCCAAAGGAAATATCCTCCGAAAACTAAGAGAAAGAAGCTTTCTGAGAAACTTCTTTGTGTTCTGTGAAATGAGCTCACAGAGTTACAGCTTTCCCCTCAAGAAGCCTTTCACCAAGACAGTTCTTGTGGAATTGGCAAAGTGATATTTGGAAGCCCATAGAGGGCTATGGTGAAAAAGGAAATATCCTCCGATGAAATCTGGAAAGAAGCTTTCTGAGAAACTGCTTAGTGTTCTGTAAATTCATCTCACAGAGTTACATCTGTATTTCGTGGATCACTTGGCTAGCCTTATTTCTGTGGAATCTGAGAACAGATATTTCGGATCCCTTTGATGACTATAGGGCCAAAAGAAATATCCTCCGATAACTAAGAGAAAGAAGCTTTCTTAGAAACTTCTTTGTGTTCTGTGAAATCATCTCACAGAGTTACAGCTTTCCCCTCAAGAAGCCTTTCGCTAAGACAGTTCTTGTGGAATTGGCAAAGTGATATTTGGAAGCCCATAGAGGGCTATGTTGAAAAAGGAAATATCCTCCGATGAAATGTGGAAAGAAGCTTTCTGAGAAACTGCTTAGTGTTCTGTTAATTCATCTCACAGAGTTACATCTGCATTTCGTGGATCTCTTTGCTAGACTTATTTCGGTGGAATCTGGAAACAGATATTTCGGATCCCTTTGAAGACTATAGGGCCAAAGGAAATATCCTCCGATAACTAAGAGAAAGAATCTTTCTGAGAAACTTCTTTGTGTTCTGTGAAATCATCTCACAGAGTTACAGCTTCCCCCTCAAGAAGCCTTTCGCTAAGACAGTTCTTGTGGAATTGGCAAAGTGATATTTGGAAGCCCATAGAGGGCTATGGTGAAAAAGGAAATATCCTCCGATGAAATCTGGAAAGAAGCTTTCTGAGAAACTGCTTAGTGTTCTGTTAATTCATCTCACAGAGTTACATCTATATTTCGTGGATCTCTTTGCTAGCCTTATTTCTGTGGAATCTGAGAACAGATATTTCGGATCCCTTTGAAGACTATAGGGCCAAAGGAATTATCCTCCGAAAACTAAGAGAAAGAAGCTTTCTGAGAAACTTCTTTGTGTTCTGTGAAATGAGCTCACAGAGTTACAGCTTTCCCCTCAAGAAGCCTTTCGCTAAGACAGTTCTTGTGGAATTGGCAAAGTGATATTTGGAAGCCCATAGAGGGCTACGGTGAAAAAGGAAATATCCTCAGATGAAATCTGGAAAGAAGCTTTCTGAGAAACTGCTTAGTGTTCTGTTAATTCATCTCACAGAGTTACATCTGTATTTTGTGGATCTCTTTGCTAGCCTTATTTCTGTGGAATCTGACAAAAGATATTTCGGATCCCTTTGAAGACTATAGGGCCAAAGGAAATATCCTCCGATAACAAAGAGAAAGAAGCTTTGTGAGAAATTACTTTGTGTTCTATGTAATCATCTAACATAGTTATAGCTTTCCCCTCAAGAAGCCTTTCGCTAAGACAGTTCTTGTGGAATTGGCAAAGTGATATTTGGAAGCCCATAGAGGGCTATGGTGAAAAAGGAAATATCCTCAGATGAAATCTGGAAAGAAGCTTTCTGAGAAACTGCTTAGTGTTCTGTTAATTCATCTCACAGAGTTACATCTGTATTTCGTGGATCACTTGGCTAGCCTTATTTCTGTGGAATCTGAGAACAGATATTTCGGATCCCGTTGAAGACTATAGGGCCAAAGGAAATATCCTCCGATAACTAAGAGAAAGAAGCTTTCTGAGAAACTTCTTTGTGTTCTGTGAAATCATCTCACAGAGTTACAGCTTTCCCCTCAAGAAGCCTTTCGCTAAGACAGTTCTTGTGGAATTGGCAAAGTGATATTTGGAAGTCCATAGAGGGCTATGGTGAAAAAGGAAATATCCTCCGATGAAATCTGGAAAGAAGCTTTCTGAGAAACTGCTTAATGTTCTGTTAATTCATCTCACAGAGTTACATCTATATTTCGTGGATCTCTTTGCTAGCCTTATTTCTGTGGAATCTGAGAACAGATATTTCGGATC
The DNA here is from genome assembly GCF_043159975.1 of Macaca nemestrina. Taxonomy (NCBI): domain Eukaryota; kingdom Metazoa; phylum Chordata; class Mammalia; order Primates; family Cercopithecidae; genus Macaca; species Macaca nemestrina. The sequence continues at coordinate 132,746,114 of NC_092130.1, read as the reverse complement.
CCTTTGAAGACTATAGGGCCAAAGGAAACATCCTCCGATAACAAAGAGAAAGAAGCTTTCTGAGAAACTTCTTTGTGTTCTGTGAAATCATCTCACAGAGTTACAGCTTCCCCCTCAAGAAGCCTTTCGCTAAGACAGTTCTTGTGGAATTGGCAAAGTGATATTTGGAAGCCCATAGAGGGCTATGGTGAAAAAGGAAATATCCTCCGATGAAATCTGGAAAGAAGCTTTCTGAGAAACTGCTTAGTGTTCTGTTAATTCATCTCACAGAGTTACATCTATATTTCGTGGATCTCTTTGCTAGCCTTATTTCTGTGGAATCTGAGAACAGATATTTCGGATCCCTTTGAAGACTATAGGGCCAAAGGAATTATCCTCCGAAAACTAAGAGAAAGAAGCTTTCTGAGAAACTTATTTGTGTTCTGTGAAATGAGCTCACAGAGTTACAGCTTTCCCCTCAAGAAGCCTTTCGCTAAGACACTTCTTGTGGAATTGGCAAAGTGATATTTGGAAGCCCATAGAGGGCTACGGTGAAAAAGGAAATATCCTCAGATGAAATCTGGAAAGAAGCTTTCTGAGAAACTGCTTAGTGTTCTGTTAATTCATCTCACAGAGTTACATCTGTATTTTGTGGATCTCTTTGCTAGCCTTATTTCTGTGGAATCTGACAAAAGATATTTCGGATCCCTTTGAAGACTATAGGGCCAAAGGAAATATCCTCCGATAACAAAGAGAAAGAAGCTTTGTGAGAAATTACTTTGTGTTCTATGTAATCATCTAACATAGTTATAGCTTTCCCCTCAAGAAGCCTTTCGCTAAGACAGTTCTTGTGGAATTGGCAAAGTGATATTTGGAAGCCCATAGAGGGCTATGGTGAAAAAGGAAATATCCTCCGATGAAATCTGGAAAGAAGCTTTCTGAGAAACTGCTTACTGTTCTGTTAATTCATCTCACAGAGTTACATCTGTATTTCGTGGATCTCTTTGCTAGCCTTATTTCTGTGGAATCTGAGAACAGATATTTCGGATCCCTTTGAAGACTATAGGGCCAAAGGAAATATCCTCCGATAACAAAGAGAAAGAAGCTTTCTGAGAAACTTCTTTGTGTTCTGTGAAATCATCTCACAGAGATACAGCTTTCCCCTCAAGAATCCTTTCGCTAAGACGGTTCCTGTGGAATTGGCAAAGGGATATTTGGAAGCCCTTAGAGAGCTATGGTGGAAAAGGAAATATCCTCCGATGAAATGTGGAAAGAAGCTTTCTGAGAAACTGCTCTGTGATGTGTGACTTCCACTCAGAGAGTTACATCTGTATTTCGTTGATCTCTTTGCTAGCCTTATTTCTGTGGAATCTGACAACAGATATTTCGTATCGCTTTGAAGACTATAGGGCCAAAGGAAATATCCTCCGATAACTAAGAGAAAGAAGCTTTCTGAGAAACCTCTTTGTGTTCTGTGAAATCATCTCACAGAGTTACAGCTTTCCCCTCAAGAAGCCTTTCGCTAAGACAGTTCTTGTGGAATTGGCAAAGTGATATTTGGAAGCCCATATAGGGCTATGGTGAAAAAGGAAATATCCTCCGATGAAATCTGGAAAGAAGCTTTTTGAGAAACTGCTTAGTGTTCTGTTAATTCATCTCACAGAGTTACCTCTATATTTCGTGGATCTCTTTGCTAGCCTTATTTCTGTGGAATCTGAGAACAGATATTTCGGATCCCTTTGAAGACTATAGGGCCAAAGTAAATATCCTCCGATAACAAAGAGAAAGAAGCTTTCTGAGAAACTTCTTTGTGTTCTGTGAAATCATCTCACAGAGTTACAGCTTTCCCCTCAAGAAGTCTTTCGCTAAGACAGTTCTTGTGGAATTGGCCAAGTGATATTTGGAAGCCCATAGAGGGCTATGGTGAAAAAGGAAATATCCTCCGATGAAATGTGGAAAGAAGCTTTCTGAGAAACTGCTTAGTGTTCTGTTAATTCATCTCACAGAGTTACATCTGTATTTCGTGGATCTCTTTGCTAGCCTTATTTCTGTGGAATCTGAGAACAGATATTTCGGATCCCTTTGAAGACTATAGGGCCAAAGGAAATATCCTCCGATAACTAAGAGAAAGAAGCTTTCTGAGAAACTTCTTTGTGTTTTGTGAAATCATCTCACAGAGTTACAGCTTTCCCCTCAAGAAGCCTTTCGCTAAGACAGTTCTTGTGGAATTGGCAAAGTGTTATTTGGAAGTCCATAGAGGGCTACGGTGAAAAAGGAATTATCCTCCGACGAAATCTGGAAAGAAGCTTTCTGAGAAACTGCTTAGGGTTCTGTTAATTCATCTCACAGAGTTACATCTATATTTCGTGGATCTCTTTGCTAGCCTTATTTCTGTGGAATCTGAGAACAGATATTTCGGATCCCTTTGAAGACTATAGGGCCAAAGGAAATATCCTCCGATAACAAAGAGAAAGAAGCTTTCTGAGAAACTTCTTTGTGTTCTGTTAAATCATCTCACAGAGTTACAGCTTTCCCCTCAAGAAGCATTTCGCTAAGACAGTTCTTGTTGAATTGGCAAAGTGATATTTGGAAGCCCATAGAGGGCTATGTTGAAAGAGGAAATATCCTCCGATGAAATCTGGAAAGAAGCTTTCTGAGAAACTGCTTAGTGTTCTGTTAATTCATCTCACAGAGTTACATCTGTATTTCGTGGATCTCTTTGCTAGCCTTATTTCTGTGGAATCTGAGAACAGATATTTCGGATCCCTTTGAAGACTATAGGGCCAAAGGAAATATCCTCCGATAACTAAGAGAAAGAAGCTTTCTGAGAAACTTCTTTGTGTTCTGTGAAATCATCTCACAGAGTTACAGCTTTCCCCTCAAGAACCCTTTCGCTAAGACAGTTCTTGTGGAATTGGCAAAGTGATATTTGGAAGCCCATAGAGGGCTATGGTGAAAAAGGAAATATCCTCACATGAAATCTGGAAAGAAGCTTTCTGAGAAACTGCTCTGTGATGTGTGACTTCCACTCACAGAGTTACATCTGTATTTCGTGGATATCTTTGCTAGCCTTATTTCTGTGGAATCTGAGAACAGATATTTCGGATCCCTTTGAAGACTATAGGGCCAAAGGAAATATCCTCCGATAACTGAGAGAAAGAAGTTTTCTGAGAAACTTCTTTGTGTTCTGTGAAATCATCTCACAGAGTTACAGCTTTCCCCTCAAGAAGCCTTTCGCTAAGACAGTTCTTGTGGAATTGGCAAAGTGATATTTGGAAGCCCATAGAGGGCTATGGTGAGAAAGGAAATATCCTCCGATGAAATCTGGAAAGAAGCTTTCTGAGAAACTGCTTAGTGTTCTGTTAATTCATCTCACAGAGTTACATCTGTATTTCGTGGATCTCTTTGCTAGCCTTATTTCTGTGGAATCTGAGAACAGATATTTCGGATCCCTTTGAAGACTATAGGGCCAAAGGAAATATCCTTCGATAACTAAGAGAAAGAAGCTTTCTGAGAAACTTCTTTGTGTTCTGTGAAATCATCTAACAGAGTTACAGCTTTCCCCTCAAGAAGCCTTTCGCTAAGACAGTTCTTGTGGAATTGGCAAAGTGATATTTGGAAGCCCATAGAGGGCTATGGTGAAAAAGGAAATATCTTCCGATGAAATCTGGAAAGAAGCTTTCTGAGAAACTGCTTAGTGTTCTGTTAATTCAACTCACAGAGTTACATCTGTATTTCGTGGATCTCTTTGCTAGCCTTATTTCTGTGGAATCTGACAACAGATATTTCGGATCCCTTTGAAGACTATAGGGCCAAAGGAAATATCCTCTGATAACAAAGAGAAAGAAGCTTTGTGAGAAATTACTTTGTGTTCTATGTAATCATCTAACAGAGTTACAGCTTTCCCCTCAAGAAGCCTTTCGCTAAGACAGTTCTTGTGGAATTGGCAAAGTGATATTTGGAAGCCCATAGAGGGCTATGTTGAAAAAGGAAATATCCTCCGATGAAATGTGGAAAGAAGCTTTCTGAGAAACTGCTCTGTGATGTGTGACTTCCACTCAGAGAGTTACATCTGTATTTCGTTGATCTCTTTGCTAGCCTTATTTCTGTGGAATCTGACAACAGATATTTCGTATCGCTTTGAAGACTATAGGGCCAAAGGAAATATCCTCCGATAACTAAGAGAAAGAAGCTTTCTGAGAAACCTCTTTGTGTTCTGTGAAATCATCTCACAGAGTTACAGCTTTCCCCTCAAGAAGCCTTTCGCTAAGACAGTTCTTGTGGAATTGGCAAAGTGATATTTGGAAGCCCATATAGGGCTATGGTGAAAAAGGAAATATCCTCCGATGAAATCTGGAAAGAAGCTTTTTGAGAAACTGCTTAGTGTTCTGTTAATTCATCTCACAGAGTTACATCTATATTTCGTGGATCTCTTTGCTAGCCTTATTTCTGTGGAATCTGAGAACAGATATTTCGGATCCCTTTGAAGACTATAGGGCCAAAGTAAATATCCTCCGATAACAAAGAGAAAGAAGCTTTCTGAGAAACTTCTTTGTGTTCTGTGAAATCATCTCACAGAGTTACAGCTTTCCCCTCAAGAAGTCTTTCGCTAAGACAGTTCTTGTGGAATTGGCCAAGTGATATTTGGAAGCCCATAGAGGGCTATGGTGAAAAAGGAAATATCCTCCGATGAAATGTGGAAAGAAGCTTTCTGAGAAACTGCTTAGTGTTCTGTTAATTCATCTCACAGAGTTACATCTGTATTTCGTGGATCTCTTTGCTAGCCTTATTTCTGTGGAATCTGAGAACAGATATTTCGGATCCCTTTGAAGACTATAGGGCCAAAGGAAATATCCTCCGATAACTAAGAAAAAGAAGCTTTCTGAGAAACTTCTTTGTGTTCTGTGAAATCATCTCACAGAGTTACAGCTTTCCCCTCAAGAAGCCTTTCGCTAAGACAGTTCTTGTGGAATTGGCAAAGTGATATTTGGAAGCCCATAGAGGGCTATGGTGAAAAAGGAAATATCCTCCGATGAAATCTGGAAAGAAGCTTTCTGAGAAACTGCTTAGTGTTCTGTTAATTCATCTCACAGAGTTACATCTATATTTCGTGGATCTCTTTGCTAGCCTTATTTCTGTGGAATCTGAGAACAGATATTTCGGATCCCTTTGAAGACTATAGTGCCAAAGGAAATATCCTCCGAAAACTAAGAGAAAGATGCTTTCTGAGAAACTTCTTTGTGTTCTGTGAAATGAGCTCACAGAGTTACAGGTTTCCCCTCAAGAAGCCTTTCGCTAAGACAGTTCTTGTGGAATTGGCAAAGTGATATTTGGAAGCCCATAGAGGGCTATGGTGAAAAAGGAAATATCTTCAGATGAAATCTGGAAAGAAGCTTTCTGAGAAACTGCTTAGTGTTCTGTTAATTCATCTCACAGAGTTACATCTGTATTTCGTGGATCTCTTTGCTAGCCTTATTTCTGTGGAATCTGACAACAGATATTTCGGATCCCTTTGAAGACTATAGGGCCAAAGGAAATATCCTCCGATAACAAAGAGAAAGAAGCTTTGTGAGAAATTACTTTGTGTTCTATGTAATCATCTAACAGAGTTACAGCTTTCCCCTCAAGAAGCCTTTCGCTAAGACAGTTCTTGTGGAATTGGCAAAGTGATATTTGGAAGCCCATAGAGGGCTATGGTGAAAAAGGAAATATCCTCAGATGAAATCTGGAAAGAAGCTTTCTGAGAAACTGCTTAGTGTTCTGTTAATTCATGTCACAGAGTTACATCTGTATTTCGTGGATCACTTGGCTAGCCTTATTTTTGTGGAATCTGAGAACAGATATTTCGGATCCCTTTGAAGACTATAGGGCCAAAGGAAATATCCTCCGATAACTAAGAGAAAGAAGCTTTCTGAGAAACTTCTTTGTGTTCTGTGAAATCATCTCACAGAGTTACAGCTTTCCCCTCAAGAAGCCTTTCGCTAAGACAGTTCTTGTGGAATTGGCAAAGTGTTATTTGGAAGTCCATAGAGGGCTACGGTGAGAAAGGAAATATCCTCCGATGAAATCTGGAAAGAAGCTTTCTGAGAAACTGCTTAGGGTTCTGTTAATTCATCTCACAGAGTTACATCTGTATTTCGTGGATCTCTTTGCTAGCCTTATTTCTGTGGAATCTGAGAACAGATATTTCGGATCCCTTTGAAGACTATAGGGCCAAAGGAAATATCCTTCGATAACTAAGAGAAAGAAGCTTTCTGAGAAACTTCTTTGTGTTCTGTGAAATCATCTAACAGAGTTACAGCTTTCCCCTCAAGAAGCCTTTCGCTAAGACAGTTCTTGTGGAATTGGCAAAGTGATATTTGGAAGCCCATAGAGGGCTATGGTGAAAAAGGAAATATCCTCCGATGAAATCTGGAAAGAAGCTTTCTGAGAAACTGCTCAGTGTTCTGTTAATTCATCTCACAGAGTTACATCTGTATTTCGTGGATCTCTTTGCTAGGCATATTTCTGTGGAATCTGAGAACAGATATTTCGGATCCCTTTGAAGACTATAGGGCCAAAGGAAATATCCTCCGATAACAAAGAAAAAGAAGCTTTCTGAGAAACTTCTTTGTGTTCTGTGAAATTAGCTCACAGAGTTACAGCTTTCCCCTCAAGAAGCCTTTCGCTAAGACAGTTCTTGTGGAATTGGCAAAGTGATATTTGGAAGCCCATAGAGGGCTATGGTGAAAAAGGAAATATCTTCCGATGAAATCTGGAAAGAACCTTTCTGAGAAACTGCTTAGTGTTCTGTTAATTCATCTCACAGAGTTACATCTATATTTCGTGGATCTCTTTGCTAGCCTTATTTCTGTGGAATCTTAGAACAGATATTTCGGATCCCTTTGAAGACTATAGGGCCAAAGGAAATGTCCTCCGAAAACTAAGAGAAAGAAGCTTTCTAAGAAACTTCTTTGTGTTCTGTGAAACGAGCTCACAGAGTTACAGCTTTCCCCTCAAGAAGCCTTTCGCTAAGACAGTTCTTGTGGAATTGGCAAAGTGATATTTGGAAGCCCATAGAGGGCTATGGTGAAATAGGAAATATCCTCAGATGAAATCTGGAAAGAAGCTTTCTGAGAAACTGCTTAGTGTTCTGTTAATTCATCTCACAGAGTTACATCTGTATTTCGTGGATCTCTTTGCTAGCCTTATTTCTGTGGAATCTGAGAACATATATTTCAGATCCCTTTGAAGACTATAGGGCCAAAGGAAATATTCTCCGATAACAAAGAGTAAGAAGCTTTGTGAGAAATTTCTTTGTGTTCTATGTAATTATCTCACAGAGTTACAGCTTTCTCCTCAAGAAGCCTTTCGCTAAGACAGTTCTTGTGGAATTGGCAAAGTGATATTTGGAAGCCCATAGAGGGCTATGTTGAAAAAGGAAATATCCTCCGATGAAATCTGGAAAGAAGCTTTCTGAGAAACTGCTTAGTGTTCTGTTAATTCATCTCACAGAGTTACTTCTATATTTCGTGGATCTCTTTGCTATCGTTATTTCTGTGGAATCTGAAACAGATATTTCGGATCCCTTTGAAGACTATAGGGCCAAAGGAAATATCCTCCGATAACAAAGAGAAAGAAGCTTTCTGAGAAACTTCTTTGTGTTCTGTGAAATTATCTCACAGAGTTACAGCTTTCCCCTCAAGAAGCCTTTCGCTAAGACAGTTCTTGTGGAATTGGCAAAGTGATATTTGGAAGCCCATAGACGGCTATGGTGAAAAAGGAAATATCCTCAGATGATATCTGGAAAGAAGCTTTCTGAGAAACTGCTCTGTGATGTGTCACTTCCACTCACAGAGTTACATCTGTATTTCATGGATCTCTTTGCTAGCCTTATTTCTGTGGAATCTGAGAACAGATATTTCGGATCCCTTTGAAGACTATAGGGCCAAAGGAAATATCCTCCGATAACTAAGAGAAAGAAGCTTTCTGAGAAACTTCTTTGTGTTCTGTGAAATCATCTCACAGAGTTACAGCTTTCCCCTCAAGAAGACTTTCGCTAAGACAGTTCTTGTGGAATTGGCAAAGTGATATTTGGAAGCTCATAGAGCGCTATGGTGAAAAAGGAAATATCCTCAGATGAATTCTGGAAAGAAGCTTTCTGAGAAACTGCTCAGTGTTCTGTTAATTCATCTCACAGAGTTATATCTGTATTTCGTGGATCTCTTTGCTAGCCTTATTTCTGTGAAATCTGAGAACAGATATTTCGGATCCCTTTGAAGACTATAGGGCCAAAGAAAATATCCTCCGATAACAAAGAAAAAGAAGCTTTCTGAGAAACTTCTTTGTGTTCTGTGAAATCATCTCACAGAGTTACAGCCTTCCCCTCAAGAAGCCTTTCACTAAGACAGTTCTTGTGGAATTGGCAAAGTGATATTTGGAAGCCCATAGAGGGCTATGGTGAAAAAGGAAATATCCCAGATGAAATCTGGAAAGAAGCTTTCTGAGAAACTGCTTAGTGTTCTGTTAATTCATCTCACAGAGTTACATCTGTATTTCGTGGATCTCTTTGCTAGCCTTATTTCTGTGGAATCGGAGAACAGATATTTCGGATCCCTTTGAAGGCTATAGGGCCAAAGGAAATATCCTCCGATAACTAAGAGAAAGAAGCTTTCTGAGAAACTTCTTTGTGTTCTGTGAAATCATCTCACAGAGTTACAGCTTTCCCCTCAAGAAGCCTTTCGCTAAGACAGTTCTTGTGGAATTGGCAAAGTGATATTTGGAAGCCCATAGAGGGCTATTATGAAAAAGGAAATATCCTCAGATGAAATCTGGAAAGAAGCTTTCTGAGAAACTGCTTAGTGTTCTGTTAATTCATCACACAGAGTTACATCTGTATTTTGTGGATATCTTTGCTAGCCTTATTTCTGTGGAATCTTAGAACAGATATTTCGGATCCCTTTGAAGACTATAGGGCCAAAGGAAATATCCTCCGAAAACTAAGAGAAAGAAGCTTTCTAAGAAACTTCTTTGTGTTCTGTGAAACGAGCTCACAGAGTTACAGCTTTCCCCTCAAGAAGCCTTTCGCTAAGACAGTTCTTGTGGAATTGGCAAAGTTGTATGTGGAAGCCCATAGAGGGCTACGGTGAAAAAGGAAATATCCTCAGATGAAATCTGGAAAGAAGCTTTCTGAGGAACTTCTTAGTTGTCTGTTAATTCATCTCACAGAGTTACATCTGTTTTTCGTGGATCACTTGGCTACCCTTATTTCTGTGGAATCTGAGAACTGATATTTCGGATCCCTTTGAAGACTATAGGGCCAAAGGAAATATCCTCCGATAACTAAGAGAAAGAAGCTTTCTGAGAAACTTCTTTGTGTTCTGTGAAATCATCTCACAGATTACAGCTTTCCCCTCCAGAAGCCTTTCGCTAAGACAGTTCTTGTGGAATTGGCAAAGTGATATTTGGAAGCCCATAGAGGGCTATGGTGAAAAAGGAAATATCCTCTGATGAAATCTGGAAAGAAGCTTTCTGAGAAACTGCTCAGTGTTCTGTTAATTCATCTCACAGATTACCTCTGTATTTCGTGGATCTCTTTGCTAGGCTTATTTCTGTGGAATCTGAGAACAGATATTTCGGATCCCTTTGAAGACTATAGGGCCAAAGGAAATATCCTCCGATAACAAAGAGAAAGAAGCTTTCTGAGAAACTTCTTTGTGTTCTGTGAAATCATCTCACAGAGTTACAGCTTTCCCCTCAAGAAGCCTTTCGGTAAGACAGTTCTTGTGGAATTGGCAAAGTGATATTTGGAAGCCCATAGAGGGCTATGGTGAAAAAGGAAATATCCTCAGATGAAATCTGGAAAGAAGCTTTCTGAGAAACTGCTTAGTGTTCTGTTAATTCATCTCACAGAGTTACATCTGTATTTCGTGGATCTCTTTGCTAGCCTTATTTCTGTGGAATCTGAGAACAGATATTTCGGATCCCTTTGAAGACTATAGGGCCAAAGGAAATATCCTCCGATAACTAAGAGAAAGAAGCTTTCTGAGAAACTTCTTTGTGTTCTGTGAAATCATCTCACAGAGTTACAGCTTTCCCCTCAAGAAGCCTTTCGCTAAGACAGTTCTTGTGGAATTGGCAAAGTGATATTTGGAAGCCCATAGAGGGCTATGGTGAAAAAGGAAATATCCTCCGATGAAATCTGGAAAGAAGCTTTCTGAGAAACTGCTCAGTGTTCTGTTAATTCATCTCACAGAGTTACATCTGTATTTCGTGGATCTCTTTGCTAGGCATATTTCTGTGGAATCTGAGAACAGATATTTCGGATCCCTTTGAAGACTATAGGGCCAAAGGAAATATCCTCCGATAACAAAGAAAAAGAAGCTTTCTGAGAAACTTCTTTGTGTTCTGTGAAATTAGCTCACAGAGTTACAGCTTTCCCCTCAAGAAGCCTTTCGCTAAGACAGTTCTTGTGGAATTGGCAAAGTGATATTTGGAAGCCCATAGAGGGCTATGGTGAAAAAGGAAATATCTTCCGATGAAATCTGGAAAGAACCTTTCTGAGAAACTGCTTAGTGTTCTGTTAATTCATCTCACAGAGTTACATCTATATTTCGTGGATCTCTTTGCTAGCCTTATTTCTGTGGAATCTTAGAACAGATATTTCGGATCCCTTTGAAGACTATAGGGCCAAAGGAAATGTCCTCCGAAAACTAAGAGAAAGAAGCTTTCTAAGAAACTTCTTTGTGTTCTGTGAAACGAGCTCACAGAGTTACAGCTTTCCCCTCAAGAAGCCTTTCGCTAAGACAGTTCTTGTGGAATTGGCAAAGTGATATTTGGAAGCCCATAGAGGGCTATGGTGAAATAGGAAATATCCTCAGATGAAATCTGGAAAGAAGCTTTCTGAGAAACTGCTTAGTGTTCTGTTAATTCATCTCACAGAGTTACATCTGTATTTCGTGGATCTCTTTGCTAGCCTTATTTCTGTGGAATCTGAGAACATATATTTCGGATCCCTTTTAAGACTATAGGGCCAAAGGAAATATTCTCCGATAACAAAGAGTAAGAAGCTTTGTGAGAAATTTCTTTGTGTTCTATGTAATTATCTCACAGAGTTACAGCTTTCTCCTCAAGAAGCCTTTCGCTAAGACAGTTCTTGTGGAATTGGCAAAGTGATATTTGGAAGCCCATAGAGGTCTATGTTGAAAAAGGAAATATCCTCCGATGAAATCTGGAAAGAAGCTTTCTGAGAAACTGCTTAGTGTTCTGTTAATTCATCTCACAGAGTTACTTCTATATTTCGTGGATCTCTTTGCTATCGTTATTTCTGTGGAATCTGAAACAGATATTTCGGATCCCTTTGAAGACTATAGGGCCAAAGGAAATATCCTCCGATAACAAAGAGAAAGAAGCTTTCTGAGAAACTTCTTTGTGTTCTGTGAAATTATCTCACAGAGTTACAGCTTTCCCCTCAAGAAGCCTTTCGCTAAGACAGTTCTTGTGGAATTGGCAAAGTGATATTTGGAAGCCCATAGAGGGCTATGGTGAAAAAGGAAATATCCTCAGATGATATCTGGAAAGAAGCTTTCTGAGAAACTGCTCTGTGATGTGTCACTTCCACTCACCGAGTTACATCTGTATTTCATGGATCTCTTTGCTAGCCTTATTTCTGTGGAATCTGAGAACAGATATTTCGGATCCCTTTGAAGACTATAGGGCCAAAGGAAATATCCTCCGATAACTAAGAGAAAGAAGCTTTCTGAGAAACTTCTTTGTGTTCTGTGAAATCATCTCACAGAGTTACAGCTTTCCCCTCAAGAAGACTTTCGCTAAGACAGTTCTTGTGGAATTGGCAAAGTGATATTTGGAAGCTCATAGAGCGCTATGGTGAAAAAGGAAATATCCTCAGATGAAATCTGGAAAGAAGCTTTCTGAGAAACTGCTCAGTGTTCTGTTAATTCATCTCACAGAGTTATATCTGTATTTCGTGGATCTCTTTGCTAGCCTTATTTCTGTGAAATCTGAGAACAGATATTTCGGATCCCTTTGAAGACTATAGGGCCAAAGAAAATATCCTCCGATAACAAAGAAAAAGAAGCTTTCTGAGAAACTTCTTTGTGTTCTGTGAAATCATCTCACAGAGTTACAGCCTTCCCCTCAAGAAGCCTTTCACTAAGACAGTTCTTGTGGAATTGGCAAAGTGATATTTGGAAGCCCATAGAGGGCTATGGTGAAAAAGGAAATATCCCAGATGAAATCTGGAAAGAAGCTTTCTGAGAAACTGCTTAGTGTTCTGTTAATTCATCTCACAGAGTTACATCTGTATTTCGTGGATCTCTTTGCTAGCCTTATTTCTGTGGAATCGGAGAACAGATATTTCGGATCCCTTTGAAGGCTATAGGGCCAAAGGAAATATCCTCCGATAACTAAGAGAAAGAAGCTTTCTGAGAAACTTCTTTGTGTTCTGTGAAATCATCTCACAGAGTTACAGCTTTCCCCTCAAGAAGCCTTTCGCTAAGACAGTTCTTGTGGAATTGGCAAAGTGATATTTGGAAGCCCATAGAGGGCTATGGTGAAAAAGGAAATATCCTCAGATGAAATCTGGAAAGAAGCTTTCTGAGAAACTGCTTAGTGTTCTGTTAATTCATCTCACAGAGTTACATCTGTATTTCGTGGATCACTTGGCTAGCCTTATTTCTGTGGAATCTGAGAACAGATATTTCGGATCCCTTTGAAGACTCTAGGGCCAAAGGAAATATCCTCCGATAACAAAGAGAAAGAAGCTTTCTGAGAAACTTCTTTGTGTTCTGTGAAATCATCTCACAGAGTTACAGCTTTCCCCTCAAGAAGCCTTTCGCTAAGACAGTTCTTGTGGAATTGGCAAAGTGATATTTGGAAGCCCATAGAGGGCTATTATGAAAAAGGAAATATCCTCAGATGAAATCTGGAAAGAAGCTTTCTGAGAAACTGCTTAGTGTTCTGTTAATTCATCACACAGAGTTACATCTGTATTTTGTGGATATCTTTGCTAGCCTTATTTCTGTGGAATCTTAGAACAGATATTTCGGATCCCTTTGAAGACTATAGGGCCAAAGGAAATATCCTCCGAAAACTAAGAGAAAGAAGCTTTCTAAGAAACTTCTTTGTGTTCTGTGAAACGAGCTCACAGAGTTACAGCTTTCCCCTCAAGAAGCCTTTCGCTAAGACAGTTCTTGTGGAATTGGCAAAGTTGTATGTGGAAGCCCATAGAGGGCTATGGTGAAAAAGGAAATATCTTCAGATGAAATCTGGTAAGAAGCTTTCTGAGAAACTGCTTAGTGTTCTGTTAATTCATCTCACAGAGTTACATCTGTATTTCGTGGATCTCTTTGCTAGCCTTATTTCTGTGGAATCTGAGAACAGATATGTCGGATCCCTTTGAAGACTATAGGGCCAAAGGAAATATCCACCGTTAACAAAGAGAAAGAAGTTTTGTGAGAAATTTCTTTGTGTTCTATGTAATCATCTCACAGAGATACAGCTTTCCCCTCAAGAAGCCTTTCGCTAAGACAGTTTTTGTGGAATTGGCAAAGTGATATTTGGAAGCCCATAGAAGGCTACGGTGAAAAAGGAAATATCCTCAGATGAAATCTGGAAAGAAGCTTTCTGAGGAACTTCTTAGTTGTCTGTTAATTCATCTCACAGAGTTACATCTGTTTTTCGTGGATCACTTGGCTACCCTTATTTCTGTGGAATCTGAGAACTGATATTTCGGATCCCTTTGAAGACTATAGGGCCAAAGGAAATATCCTCCGATAACTAAGAGAAAGAAGCTTTCTGAGAAACTTCTTTGTGTTCTGTGAAATCATCTCACAGGTTACAGCTTTCCCCTCCAGAAGCCTTTCGCTAAGACAGTTCTTGTGGAATTGGCAAAGTGATATTTGGAAGCCCATAGAGGGCTATGGTGAAAAAGGAAATATCCTCTGATGAAATCTGGAAAGAAGCTTTCTGAGAAACTGCTCAGTGTTCTGTTAATTCATCTCACAGATTACCTCTGTATTTCGTGGATCTCTTTGCTAGGCTTATTTCTGTGGAATCTGAGAACAGATATTTCGGATCCCTTTGAAGACTATAGGGCCAAAGGAAATATCCTCCGATAACAAAGAGAAAGAAGCTTTCTGAGAAACTTCTTTGTGTTCTGTGAAATCATCTCACAGAGTTACAGCTTTCCCCTCAAGAAGCCTTTCGGTAAGACAGTTCTTGTGGAATTGGCAAAGTGATATTTGGAAGCCCATAGAGGGCTATGGTGAAAAAGGAAATATCCTCAGATGAAATCTGGAAAGAAGCTTTCTGAGAAACTGCTTAGTGTTCTGTTAATTCATCTCACAGAGTTACATCTGTATTTCGTGGATCTCTTTGCTAGCCTTATTTCTGTGGAATCTGAAAACAGATATTTCGGATCCCTTTGAAGACTATAGGGCCAAAGGAAATATCCTCCGATAACTAAGAGAAAGAAGCTTTCTGAGAAACTTCTTTGTGTTCTGTGAAATCATCTCACAGAGTTACAGCTTTCCCCTCAAGAAGCCTTTCGCTAAGACAGTTCTTGTGGAATTGGCAAAGTGATATTTGGAAGCCCATAGAGGGCTATGGTGAAAAAGGAAATATCCTCCGATGAAATCTGGAAAGAAGCTTTCTGAGAAACTGCTCAGTGTTCTGTTAATTCATCTCACAGAGTTACATCTGTATTTCGTGGATCTCTTTGCTAGGCATATTTCTGTGGAATCTGAGAACAGATATTTCGGATCCCTTTGAAGACTATAGGGCCAAAGGAAATATCCTCCGATAACAAAGAAAAAGAAGCTTTCTGAGAAACTTCTTTGTGTTCTGTGAAATTAGCTCACAGAGTTACAGCTTTCCCCTCAAGAAGCCTTTCGCTAAGACAGTTCTTGTGGAATTGGCAAAGTGATATTTGGAAGCCCATAGAGGGCTATGGTGAAAAAGGAAATATCTTCCGATGAAATCTGGAAAGAACCTTTCTGAGAAACTGCTTAGTGTTCTGTTAATTCATCTCACAGAGTTACATCTATATTTCGTGGATCTCTTTGCTAGCCTTATTTCTGTGGAATCTTAGAACAGATATTTCGGATCCCTTTGAAGACTATAGGGCCAAAGGAAATGTCCTCCGAAAACTAAGAGAAAGAAGCTTTCTAAGAAACTTCTTTGTGTTCTGTGAAACGAGCTCACAGAGTTACAGCTTTCCCCTCAAGAAGCCTTTCGCTAAGACAGTTCTTGTGGAATTGGCAAAGTGATATTTGGAAGCCCATAGAGGGCTATGGTGAAATAGGAAATATCCTCAGATGAAATCTGGAAAGAAGCTTTCTGAGAAACTGCTTAGTGTTCTGTTAATTCATCTCACAGAGTTACATCTGTATTTCGTGGATCTCTTTGCTAGCCTTATTTCTGTGGAATCTGAGAACATATATTTCGGATACCTTTTAAGACTATAGGGCCAATGGAAATATTCTCCGATAACAAAGAGTAAGAAGCTTTGTGAGAAATTTCTTTGTGTTCTATGTAATTATCTCACAGAGTTACAGCTTTCTCCTCAAGAAGCCTTTCGCTAAGACAGTTCTTGTGGAATTGGCAAAGTGATATTTGGAAGCCCATAGAGGGCTATGTTGATAAAGGAAATATCCTCCGATGAAATCTGGAAAGAAGCTTTCTGAGAAACTGCTTAGTGTTCTGTTAATTCATCTCACAGAGTTACTTCTATATTTCGTGGATCTCTTTGCTATCGTTATTTCTGTGGAATCTGAAACAGATATTTCGGATCCCTTTGAAGACTATAGGGCCAAAGGAAATATCCTCCGATAACAAAGATAAAGAAGCTTTCTGAGAAACTTCTTTGTGTTCTGTGAAATTATCTCACAGAGTTACAGCTTTCCCCTCAAGAAGCCTTTCGCTAAGACAGTTCTTGTGGAATTGGCAAAGTGATATTTGGAAGCCCATAGAGGGCTATGGTGAAAAAGGAAATATCCTCAGATGATATCTGGAAAGAAGCTTTCTGAGAAACTGCTCTGTGATGTGTCACTTCCACTCACAGAGTTACATCTGTATTTCATGGATCTCTTTGCTAGCCTTATTTCTGTGGAATCTGAGAACAGATATTTCGGATCCCTTTGAAGACTATAGGGCCAAAGGAAATATCCTCCGATAACTAAGAGAAAGAAGCTTTCTGAGAAACTTCTTTGTGTTCTGTGAAATCATCTCACAGAGTTACAGCTTTCCCCTCAAGAAGACTTTCGCTAAGACAGTTCTTGTGGAATTGGCAAAGTGATATTTGGAAGCTCATAGAGCGCTATGGTGAAAAAGGAAATATCCTCAGATGAAATCTGGAAAGAAGCTTTCTGAGAAACTGCTCAGTGTTCTGTTAATTCATCTCACAGAGTTATATCTGTATTTCGTGGATCTCTTTGCTAGCCTTATTTCTGTGAAATCTGAGAACAGATATTTCGGATCCCTTTGAAGACTATAGGGCCAAAGAAAATATCCTCCGATAACAAAGAAAAAGAAGCTTTCTAAGAAACTTCTTTGTGTTCTGTGAAATCATCTCACAGAGTTACAGCCTTCCCCTCAAGATGCCTTTCACTAAGACAGTTCTTGTGGAATTGGCAAAGTGATATTTGGAAGCCCATAGAGGGCTATGGTGAAAAAGGAAATATCCCAGATGAAATCTGGAAAGAAGCTTTCTGAGAAACTGCTTAGTGTTCTGTTAATTCATCTCACAGAGTTACATCTGTATTTCGTGGATCTCTTTGCTAGCCTTATTTCTGTGGAATCGGAGAACAGATATTTCGGATCCCTTTGAAGGCTATAGGGCCAAAGGAAATATCCTCCGATAACTAAGAGAAAGAAGCTTTCTGAGAAACTTCTTTGTGTTCTGTGAAATCATCTCACAGAGTTACAGCTTTCCCCTCAAGAAGCCTTTCGCTAAGACAGTTCTTGTGGAATTGGCAAAGTGATATTTGGAAGCCCATAGAGGGCTATTATGAAAAAGGAAATATCCTCAGATGAAATCTGGAAAGAAGCTTTCTGAGAAACTGCTTAGTGTTCTGTTAATTCATCACACAGAGTTACATCTGTATTTTGTGGATATCTTTGCTAGCCTTATTTCTGTGGAATCTTAGAACAGATATTTCGGATCCCTTTGAAGACTATAGGGCCAAAGGAAATATCCTCCGAAAACTAAGAGAAAGAAGCTTTCTAAGAAACTTCTTTGTGTTCTGTGAAACGAGCTCACAGAGTTACAGCTTTCCCCTCAAGAAGCCTTTCGCTAAGACAGTTCTTGTGGAATTGGCAAAGTTGTATGTGGAAGCCCATAGAGGGCTACGGTGAAAAAGGAAATATCCTCAGATGAAATCTGGAAAGAAGCTTTCTGAGAAACTGCTTAGTGTTCTGTTAATTCATCACACAGAGTTACATCTGTATTTTGTGGATATCTTTGCTAGCCTTATTTCTGTGGAATCTTAGAACAGATATTTCGGATCCCTTTGAAGACTATAGGGCCAACGGAAATATCCTCCGAAAACTAAGAGAAAGAAGCTTTCTAAGAAACTTCTTTGTGTTCTGTGAAACGAGCTCACAGAGTTACAGCTTTCCCCTCAAGAAGCCTTTCGCTAAGACAGTTCTTGTGGAATTGGCAAAGTTGTATGTGGAAGCCCATAGAGGGCTATGGTGAAAAAGGAAATATCTTCAGATGAAATCTGGTAAGAAGCTTTCTGAGAAACTGCTTAGTGTTCTGTTAATTCATCTCACAGAGTTACATCTGTATTTCGTGGATCTCTTTGCTAGCCTTATTTCTGTGGAATCTGAGAACAGATATGTTGGATCCCTTTGAAGACTATAGGGCCAAAGGAAATATCCACCGTTAACAAAGAGAAAGAAGTTTTGTGAGAAATTTCTTTGTGTTCTATGTAATCATCTCACAGAGATACAGCTTTCCCCTCAAGAAGCCTTTCGCTAAGACAGTTTTTGTGGAATTGGCAAAGTGATATTTGGAAGCCCATAGAAGGCTACGGTGAAAAAGGAAATATCCTCAGATGAAATCTGGAAAGAAGCTTTCTGAGGAACTTCTTAGTTGTCTGTTAATTCATCTCACAGAGTTACATCTGTTTTTCGTGGATCACTTGGCTACCCTTATTTCTGTGGAATCTGAGAACTGATATTTCGGATCCCTTTGAAGACTATAGGGCCAAAGGAAATATCCTCCGATAACTAAGAGAAAGAAGCTTTCTGAGAAACTTCTTTGTGTTCTGTGAAATCATCTCACAGGTTACAGCTTTCCCCTCCAGAAGCCTTTCGCTAAGACAGTTCTTGTGGAATTGGCAAAGTGATATTTGGAAGCCCATAGAGGGCTATGGTGAAAAAGGAAATATCCTCTGATGAAATCTGGAAAGAAGCTTTCTGAGAAACTGCTCAGTGTTCTGTTAATTCATCTCACAGATTACCTCTGTATTTCGTGGGTCTCTTTGCTAGGCTTATTTCTGTGGAATCTGAGAACAGATATTTCGGATCCCTTTGAAGACTATAGGGCCAAAGGAAATATCCTCCGATAACAAAGAGAAAGAAGCTTTCTGAGAAACTTCTTTGTGTTCTGTGAAATCATCTCACAGAGTTACAGCTTTCCCCTCAAGAAGCCTTTCGGTAAGACAGTTCTTGTGGAATTGGCAAAGTGATATTTGGAAGCCCATAGAGGGCTATGGTGAAAAAGGAAATATCCTCAGATGAAATCTGGAAAGAAGCTTTCTGAGAAACTGCTTAGTGTTCTGTTAATTCATCTCACAGAGTTACATCTGTATTTCGTGGATCTCTTTGCTAGCCTTATTTCTGTGGAATCTGAAAACAGATATTTCGGATCCCTTTGAAGACTATAGGGCCAAAGGAAATATCCTCCGATAACTAAGAGAAAGAAGCTTTCTGAGAAACTTCTTTGTGTTCTGTGAAATCATCTCACAGAGTTACAGCTTTCCCCTCAAGAAGCCTTTCGCTAAGACAGTTCTTGTGGAATTGGCAAAGTGATATTTGGAAGCCCATAGAGGGCTATGGTGAAAAAGGAAATATCCTCCGATGAAATCTGGAAAGAAGCTTTCTGAGAAACTGCTTAGTGTTCTGTTAATTCATCTCACAGAGTTACTTCTATATTTCGTGGATCTCTTTGCTAGCCTTATTTCTGTGGAATCTGAGAACAGATATTTCGGATCCCTTTGAAGACTATAGGGCCAAAGGAAATATCCTCCGATAACAAAGAGAAAGAAGCTTTCTGAGAAACTTCTTTGTGTTCTGTGAAATCATCTCACAGAGTTACAGCTTTCCCCTCAAGAAGCCTTTCGCTAAGACAGTTCTTGTGGAATTGGCAAAGTGATATTTGGAAGCCCATAGAGGGCTATGGTGAAAAAGGAAATATCCTCAGATGAAATCTGGAACGAAGCTTTCTGAGAAACTGCTTAGTGTTCTGTTAATTCATCTCACAGAGTTACATCTGTATTTCGTGGATCTCTTTGCTAGCCTTATTTCTGTGGAATCTGAAAACAGATATTTCGGATCCCTTTGAAGACTATAGGGCCAAAGGAAATATCCTCCGAAAACTAAGAGAAAGAAGCTTTCTGAGAAACTTCTTTGTGTTCTGTGAAATCATCTCACAGAGTTACAGCTTTCCCCTCAAGAAGACTTTCGCTAAGACAGTTCTTGTGGAATTGGCAAAGTGATATTTGGAAGCTCATAGAGCGCTATGGTGAAAAAGGAAATATCCTCAGATGAAATCTGGAAAGAAGCTTTCTGAGAAACTGCTCAGTGTTCTGTTAATTCATCTCACAGAGTTATATCTGTATTTCGTGGATCTCTTTGCTAGCCTTATTTCTGTGGAATCTGAGAACAGATATTTCGGATCCCTTTGAAGACTATAGGGCCAAAGAAAATATCCTCCGATAACAAAGAAAAAGAAGCTTTCTGAGAAACTTCTTTGTGTTCTGTGAAATCATCTCACAGAGTTACAGCCTTCCCCTCAAGAAGCCTTTCACTAAGACAGTTCTTGTGGAATTGGCAAAGTGATATTTGGAAGCCCATAGAGGGCTATGGTGAAAAAGGAAATATCCCAGATGAAATCTGGAAAGAAGCTTTCTGAGAAACTGCTTAGTGTTCTGTTAATTCATCTCACAGAGTTACATCTGTATTTCGTGGATCTCTTTGCTAGCCTTGTTTCTGTGGAATCTGAGAACAGATATTTCGGATCCCTTTGAAGGCTATAGGGCCAAAGGAAATATCCTCCGATAACTAAGAGAAAGAAGCTTTCTGAGAAACTTCTTTGTGTTCTGTGAAATCATCTCACAGAGTTACAGCTTTCCCCTCAAGAAGCCTTTCGCTAAGACAGTTCTTGTGGAATTGGCAAAGTGATATTTGGAAGCCCATAGAGGGCTATGGTGAAAAAGGAAATATCCTCCGATGAAATCTGGAAAGAAGCTTTCTGAGAAACTGCTTAGTGTTCTGTTAATTCATCTCACAGAGTTACATCTGTATTTCGTGGATCTCTTTGCTAGCCTTATTTCTGTGGAATCTGAGAAGAGATATTTCGGATCCCTTTGAAGACTATAGGGCCAAAGGAAATATCCTCCGATGACTAAGAGAAAGAAGCTTTCTGAGAAACTTCTTTGTGTTCTGTGAAATCATCTCACAGAGTTACAGCTTTCCCCTCAAGAAGCCTTTCGCTAAGACAGTTCTTGTGGAATTGGCAAAGTGATATTTGGAAGCCCATAGAGGGCTACGGTGAAAAAGGAAATATCCTCTGATGAAATCTGGAAAGAAGCTTTCTGAGAAACTGCTTAGTGTTCTGTTAATTCATCTCACAGAGTTACATCTGTATTTCGTGGATCTCTTTGCTAGCCTTATTTCTGTGGAATCTGAGAAGAGATATTTCGGATCCCTTTGAAGACTATAGGGCCAAAGGAAATATCCTCCGATGACTAAGAGAAAGAAGCTTTCTGAGAAACTTCTTTGTGTTCTGTGAAATCATCTCACAGAGTTACAGCTTTCCCCTCAAGAAGCCTTTCGCTAAGACAGTTCTTGTGGAATTGGCAAAGTGATATTTGGAAGCCCATAGAGGGCTATGGTGAAAAAGGAAATATCCTCCGATGAAATCTGGAAAGAAGCTTTCTGAGAAACTGCATAGTGTTCTGTTAATTCATCTCACAGAGTTACTTCTATATTTCGTGGATCTCTTTGCTAGCCTTATTTCTGTGGAATCTGAGAACAGATATTTCGGATCCCTTTGAAGACTATAGGGCCAAAGGAAATATCCTCCGATAACTAAGAGAAAGAAGCTTTCTGAGAAACTTCTTTGTGTTCTGTGAAATCATCTCACAGAGTTACAGCTTTCCCCTCAAGAAGCCTTTCGCTAAGACAGTTCTTGTGGAATTGGCAAAGTGATATTTGGAAGCCCATAGAGGGCTATGGTGAAAAAGGAAATATCCTCCGATGAAATCTGGAAAGAAGCTTTCTGAGAAACTGCTTAGTGTTCAGTTAATTCATCTCACAGAGTTACATCTGTATTTCGTGGATCTCTTTGCTAGCCTTATTTCTGTGGAATCTGAGAACAGATATTTCGGATCCCTTTGAAGACTATAGGGCCAAAGGAAATATCCTCCGATAACTAAGAGAAAGAAGCTTTCTGAGAAACTTCTTTGTGTTCTGTGAAATCATCTCACAGAGTTACAGCTTTCCCCTCAAGAAGCCTTTCGCTAAGACAGGTCTTGTGGAATTGGCAAAGTGATATTTGGAAGCCCATAGAGGGCTATGGTGAAAAAGGAAATATCCTCAGATGAAATCTGGAAAGAAGCTTTCTGAGAAACTGCTTAGTGTTCTGTTAATTCATCTCACAGAGTTACATCTATATTTCGTGGATCTCTTTGCTAGCCTTATTTCTGTGGAATCTGAGAACAGATATTTCGGAACCCTTTGAAGACTATAGGGCCAAAGGAAATATCCTCCGAAAACTAAGAGAAAGAAGCTTTCTGAGAAACTTCTTTGTGTTCTGTGAAATGAGCTCACAGAGTTACAGCTTTCCCCTCAAGAAGCCTTTCGCTAAGACAGTTCTTGTGGAATTGGCAAAGTGATATTTGGAAGCCCATAGAGAGCTATGGTAAAAAAGGAAATATCCTCCGATGAAATCTGGAAAGAAGCTTTCTGAGAAACTGCTTAGTGTTCTGTTAATTCATCTCACAGAGTTACATCTGTATTTCGTGGATCTCTTTGCTAGCCTTATTTCTGTGGAATCTGAGAACAGATATTTCGGATCCCTTTGAAGACAATAGGGCCAAAGGAAATATCCTCCGATAACTAAGAGAAAGAAGCTTTCTGAGAAACTTCTTTGTGTTCTGTGAAATCATCTCACAGAGTTACAGCTTTCCCCTCAAGAAGCCTTTCGCTAAGACAGTTCTTGTGGATTGGGCAAAGTGATATTTGGAAGCCCATAGAGGGTTATGGTGAAAAAGGAAATATCCTCCGGTGAAAAGTGGAAAGAAGCTTTCTGAGAAACTGCTTAGTGTTCTGTTAATTCATCTCCCAGAGATACTTCTATATTTCGTGGATCTCTTTGCTAGCCTTATTTCTGTGGAATCTGAGAACAGATATTTCGGATCCCTTTGAAGACTAGAGGGCCAAAGGAAATATCCTCCGATAACAAAGAGAAAGAAGCTTTCTGAGAAACTTCTGTGTGTTCTGTGAAATCATCTCACAGAGTTACAGCTTTCCCCTCAAGAAGCCTTTCGGTAAGACAGTTCTTGTGGAATTGGCAAAGTGATATTTGGAAGCCCATAGAAGGCTATGGTGAAAAAGGAAATATCCTCAGATGAAATCTGGAAAGAAGCTTTCTGAGAAACTGCTTAGTGTTCTGTTAATTCATCTCACAGAGTTACATCTGTATTTCGTGGATCTCTTTGCTAGCCTTATTTCTGTGGAATCTGAAAACAGATATTTCGGATCCCTTTGAAGACTATAGGGCCAAAGGAAATATCCTCCGATAACTAAGAGAAAGAAGCTTTCTGAGAAACTTCTTTGTGTTCTGTGAAATCATCTCACAGAGTTACAGCTTTCCCCTCAAGAAGCCTTTCGCTAAGACAGTTCTTGTGGAATTGGCAAAGTGATATTTGGAAGCCCATAGAGGGCTATGGTGAAAAAGGAAATATCCTCCGATGAAATCTGGAAAGAAGCTTTCTGAGAAACTGCTTAGTGTTCTGTTAATTCATCTCACAGAGTTACTTCTATATTTCGTGGATCTCTTTGCTAGCCTTATTTCTGTGGAATCTGAGAACAGATATTTCGGATCCCTTTGAAGACTATAGGGCCAAAGGAAATATCCTCCGATAACAAAGAGAAAGAAGCTTTCTGAGAAACTTCTTTGTGTTCTGTGAAATCATCTCACAGAGTTACAGCTTTCCCCTCAAGAAGCCTTTCGCTAAGACAGTTCTTGTGGAATTGGCAAAGTGATATTTGGAAGCCCATAGAGGGCTATGGTGAAAAAGGAAATATCCTCAGATGAAATCTGGAACGAAGCTTTCTGAGAAACTGCTTAGTGTTCTGTTAATTCATCTCACAGAGTTACATCTGTATTTCGTGGATCTCTTTGCTAGCCTTATTTCTGTGGAATCTGAAAACAGATATTTCGGATCCCTTTGAAGACTATAGGGCCAAAGGAAATATCCTCCGAAAACTAAGAGAAAGAAGCTTTCTGAGAAACTTCTTTGTGTTCTGTGAAATCATCTCACAGAGTTACAGCTTTCCCCTCAAGAAGACTTTCGCTAAGACAGTTCTTGTGGAATTGGCAAAGTGATATTTGGAAGCTCATAGAGCGCTATGGTGAAAAAGGAAATATCCTCAGATGAAATCTGGAAAGAAGCTTTCTGAGAAACTGCTCAGTGTTCTGTTAATTCATCTCACAGAGTTATATCTGTATTTCGTGGATCTCTTTGCTAGCCTTATTTCTGTGAAATCTGAGAACAGATATTTCGGATCCCTTTGAAGACTATAGGGCCAAAGAAAATATCCTCCGATAACAAAGAAAAAGAAGCTTTCTGAGAAACTTCTTTGTGTTCTGTGAAATCATCTCACAGAGTTACAACCTTCCCCTCAAGAAGCCTTTCACTAAGACAGTTCTTGTGGAATTGGCAAAGTGATATTTGGAAGCCCATAGAGGGCTATGGTGAAAAAGGAAATATCCCAGATGAAATCTGGAAAGAAGCTTTCTGAGAAACTGCTTAGTGTTCTGTTAATTCATCTCACAGAGTTACATCTGTATTTCGTGGATCTCTTTGCTAGCCTTGTTTCTGTGGAATCTGAGAACAGATATTTCGGATCCCTTTGAAGGCTATAGGGCCAAAGGAAATATCCTCCGATAACTAAGAGAAAGAAGCTTTCTGAGAAACTTCTTTGTGTTCTGTGAAATCATCTCACAGAGTTACAGCTTTCCCCTCAAGAAGCCTTTCGCTAAGACAGTTCTTGTGGAATTGGCAAAGTGATATTTGGAAGCCCATAGAGGGCTATGGTGAAAAAGGAAATATCCTCCGATGAAATCTGGAAAGAAGCTTTCTGAGAAACTGCTTAGTGTTCTGTTAATTCATCTCACAGAGTTACATCTGTATTTCGTGGATCTCTTTGCTAGCCTTATTTCTGTGGAATCTGAGAACAGATATTTCGGATCCCTTTGAAGACTATAGGGCCAAAGGAAATATCCTCCGATGACTAAGAGAAAGAAGCTTTCTGAGAAACTTCTTTGTGTTCTGTGAAATCATCTCACAGAGTTACAGCTTTCCCCTCAAGAAGCCTTTCGCTAAGACAGTTCTTGTGGAATTGGCAAAGTGATATTTGGAAGCCCATAGAGGGCTATGGTGAAAAAGGAAATATCCTCCGATGAAATCTGGAAAGAAGCTTTCTGAGAAACTGCTTAGTGTTCTGTTAATTCATCTCACAGAGTTACATCTGTATTTCGTGGATCTCTTTGCTAGCCTTATTTCTGTGGAATCTGAGAAGAGATATTTCGGATCCCTTTGAAGACTATAGGGCCAAAGGAAATATCCTCCGATGACTAAGAGAAAGAAGCTTTCTGAGAAACTTCTTTGTGTTCTGTGAAATCATCTCACAGAGTTACAGCTTTCCCCTCAAGAAGCCTTTCGCTAAGACAGTTCTTGTGGAATTGGCAAAGTGATATTTGGAAGCCCATAGAGGGCTATGGTGAAAAAGGAAATATCCTCCGATGAAATCTGGAAAGAAGCTTTCTGAGAAACTGCATAGTGTTCTGTTAATTCATCTCACAGAGTTACTTCTATATTTCGTGGATCTCTTTGCTAGCCTTATTTCTGTGGAATCTGAGAACAGATATTTCGGATCCCTTTGAAGACTATAGGGCCAAAGGAAATATCCTCCGATAACTAAGAGAAAGAAGCTTTCTGAGAAACTTCTTTGTGTTCTGTGAAATCATCTCACAGAGTTACAGCTTTCCCCTCAAGAAGCCTTTCGCTAAGACAGTTCTTGTGGAATTGGCAAAGTGATATTTGGAAGCCCATAGAGGGCTATGGTGAAAAAGGAAATATCCTCCGATGAAATCTGGAAAGAAGCTTTCTGAGAAACTGCTTAGTGTTCAGTTAATTCATCTCACAGAGTTACATCTGTATTTCGTGGATCTCTTTGCTAGCCTTATTTCTGTGGAATCTGAGAACAGATATTTCGGATCCCTTTGAAGACTATAGGGCCAAAGGAAATATCCTCCGATAACAAAGAGAAAGAAGCTTTCTGAGAAACTTCTTTGTGTTCTGTGAAATCATCTCACAGAGTTACAGCTTTCCCCTCAAGAAGCCTTTCGCTAAGACAGGTCTTGTGGAATTGGCAAAGTGATATTTGGAAGCCCATAGAGGGCTATGGTGAAAAAGGAAATATCCTCAGATGAAATCTGGAAAGAAGCTTTCTGAGAAACTGCTTAGTGTTCTGTTAATTCATCTCACAGAGTTACATCTATATTTCGTGGATCTCTTTGCTAGCCTTATTTCTGTGGAATCTGAGAACAGATATTTCGGAACCCTTTGAAGACTATAGGGCCAAAGGAAATATCCTCCGAAAACTAAGAGAAAGAAGCTTTCTGAGAAACTTCTTTGTGTTCTGTGAAATGAGCTCACAGAGTTACAGCTTTCCCCTCAAGAAGCCTTTCGCTAAGACAGTTCTTGTGGAATTGGCAAAGTGATATTTGGAAGCCCATAGAGAGCTATGGTAAAAAAGGAAATATCCTCCGATGAAATCTGGAAAGAAGCTTTCTGAGAAACTGCTTAGTGTTCTGTTAATTCATCTCACAGAGTTACATCTGTATTTCGTGGATCTCTTTGCTAGCCTTATTTCTGTGGAATCTGAGAACAGATATTTCGGATCCCTTTGAAGACAATAGGGCCAAAGGAAATATCCTCCGATAACTAAGAGAAAGAAGCTTTCTGAGAAACTTCTTTGTGTTCTGTGAAATCATCTCACAGAGTTACAGCTTTCCCCTCGAGAAGCCTTTCGCTAAGACAGTTCTTGTGGATTGGGCAAAGTGATATTTGGAAGCCCATAGAGGGTTATGGTGAAAAAGGAAATATCCTCCGATGAAAAGTGGAAAGAAGCTTTCTGAGAAACTGCTTAGTGTTCTGTTAATTCATCTCACAGAGTTACTTCTATATTTCGTTGATCTCTTTGCTAGCCTTATTTCTGTGGAATCTGAGAACAGATATTTCGGATCCCTTTGAAGACTAGAGGGCCAAAGGAAATATCCTCCGATAACAAAGAGAAAGAAGCTTTCTGAGAAACTTCTGTGTGGTCTGTGAAATCATCTCACAGAGTTACAGCTTTCCCCTCAAGAAGCCTTTCGGTAAGACAGTTCTTGTGGAATTGGCAAAGTGATATTTGGAAGCCCATAGAGGGCTATGGTGAAAAAGGAAATATCCTCAGATGACATCTGGAAAGAAGCTTTCTGAGAAACTGCTTAGTGTTCTGTTAATTCATCTCACAGAGTTACATCGGTATTTCGTGGATCTCTTTGCTAGCCTTATTTCTGTGGAATCTGAAAACAGATATTTCGGATCCCTTTGAAGACTATAGGGCCAAAGGAAATATCCTCCGATAACTAAGAGAAAGAAGCTTTCTGAGAAACTTCTTTGTGTTCTGTGAAATGAGCTCACAGAGTTACAGCTTTCCCCTCAAGAAGCCTTTCGCCAAGACAGTTCTTGTGGAAATGGCAAAGTGATATTTGGAAGCCTATAGAGGGCTATGGTGAAAAAGGAAGTATCCTCAGATGAAATCTGGAAAGAAGCTTTCTGAGAAACTGCTTAGTGTTCTGTTAATTCATCTCACAGAGTTACATCTGTATTTCGTGGATCTCTTTGCTAGCCTTATTTCTGTGGAATCTGAAAACAGATATTTCGGATCCCTTTGAAGATTATAGGGCCAAAGGAAATATCCTCCGATAACTAAGAGAAAGAAGCTTTCTGAGAAACTTCTTTGTGTTCTGTGAAATCATCTCACAGAGTTACAGCTTTCCCCTCAAGAAGCCTTTCGCTAAGACAGTTCTTGTGGAATTGGCAAAGTGATATGTGGAAGCCCATAGAGGGCTATGGTGAAAAAGGAAATATCCTCAGATGAAATCTGGAAAGAAGCTTTCTGAGAAACTGCTTAGTGTTCTGTTAATTCATCTCACAGAGTTACATCTGTATTTCGTGGATCACTTGGCTAGCCTTATTTCTGTGGAATCTGAGAACAGATATTTCGGATCCCTTTGAAGACTCTAGGGCCAAAGGAAATATCCTCCGATAACAAAGAGAAAGAAGCTTTCTGAGAAACTTCTTTGTGTTCTGTGAAATCATCTCACAGAGTTACAGCTTTCCCCTCAAGAAGCCTTTCGCTAAGACAGTTCTTGTGGAATTTGCAAAGTGATATTTGGAAGCCCATAGAGGGCTATTATGAAAAAGGAAATATCCTCAGATGAAATCTGGAAAGAAGCTTTCTGAGAAACTGCTTAGTGTTCTGTTAATTCATCACACAGAGTTACATCTGTATTTTGTGGATATCTTTGCTAGCCTTATTTCTGTGGAATCTTAGAACAGATATTTCGGATCCCTTTGAAGACTATAGGGCCAAAGGAAATATCCTCCGAAAACTAAGAGAAAGAAGCTTTCTAAGAAACTTCTTTGTGTTCTGTGAAACGAGCTCACAGAGTTACAGCTTTCCCCTCAAGAAGCCTTTCGCTAAGACAGTTCTTGTGGAATTGGCAAAGTTATATGTGGAAGCCCATAGAGGGCTATGGTGAAAAAGGAAATATCTTCAGATGAAATCTGGTAAGAAGCTTTCTGAGAAACTGCTTAGTGTTCTGTTAATTCATCTCACAGAGTTACATCTGTATTTCGTGGATCTCTTTGCTAGCCTTATTTCTGTGGAATCTGAGAACAGATATGTCGGATCCCTTTGAAGACTATAGGGCCAAAGGAAATATCCTCCGATAACAAAGAGAAAGAAGTTTTGTGAGAAATTTCTTTGTGTTCTATGTAATCATCTCACAGAGATACAGCTTTCCCCTCAAGAAGCCTTTCGCTAAGACAGTTCTTGTGGAATTGGCAAAGTGATATTTGGAAGCCCATAGAAGGCTACGGTGAAAAAGGAAATATCCTCAGATGAAATCTGGAAAGAAGCTTTCTGAGGAACTTCTTAGTTGTCTGTTAATTCATCTCACAGAGTTACATCTGTTTTTCGTGGATCACTTGGCTACCCTTATTTCTGTGGAATCTGAGAACTGATATTTCGGATCCCTTTGAAGACTATAGGGCCAAAGGAAATATCCTCCGATAACTAAGAGAAAGAAGCTTTCTGAGAAACTTCTTTGTGTTCTGTGAAATCATCTCACAGGTTACAGCTTTCCCCTCCAGAAGCCTTTCGCTAAGACAGTTCTTGTGGAATTGGCAAAGTGATATTTGGAAGCCCATAGAGGGCTATGGTGAAAAAGGAAATATCCTCCGATGAAACCTGGAAAGAAGCTTTCTGAGAAACTGCTTAGTGTTCTGTTAATTCATCTCACAGAGTTACATCTGTATTTCGTGGATCTCTTTGCTAGCCTTATTTCTGTGGAATCTGAGAACAGATATTTCGGATCCCTTTGAAGACTATAGGGCCAAAGGAAATATCCTCCGATAACTAAGAGAAAGAAGCTTTCTGAGAAACTTCTTTGTGTTCTGTGAAATCATCTCACAGAGTTACAGCTTTGCCCTCAAGAAGCCTTTCGCTAAGACAGTTCTTGTGGAATTGGCAAAGTGATATTTGGAAGCCCATAGAGGGCTATGGTGAAAAAGGAAATATCCTCCGATGAAATCTGGAAAGAAGCTTTTTGAGAAACTGCTTAGTGTTCTGTTAATTCATCTCATAGAGTTACATCTGTATTTCGTGGATCTCTTTGCTAGCCTTATTTCTGTGGAATCTGAGAACAGATATTTCGGATCCCTTTGAAGACTATAGGGCCAAAGGAAATATCCTCCGATAACAAAGAGAAAGAAGCTTTCTGAGAAACTTCTTTGTGTTTTGTGAAATCATCTCACAGAGTTACAGCTTTCCCCTCAAGAAGCCTTTCGCTAAGACAGTTCTTGTGGAATTGGCCAAGTGATATTTGGAATCCCATAGAGGGCTATGGTGAAAAAGGAAATATCCTCCGATGAAATCTGGAAAGAAACTTTCTGAGAAACTGCTTAGTGTTCTGTTAATTCATCTCACAGAGTTACATCTGTATTTCGTGGATCTCTTTGCTAGCCTTATTTCTGTGGAATCTGAGAACAGATATTTCGGATCCCTTTGAAGACTATAGGGCCAAAGGAAATATCCTCCGATAACTAAGAGAAAGAAGCTTTCTGAGAAACTTCTTTGTGTTCTGTGAAATCATCTCACAGAGTTAGAGCTTTCCCCTCAAGAAGCCTTTCGCTAAGACAGTTCTTGTGGAATTGGCCAAGTGATATTTGGAAGCCCTTAGAGGGCTATGTTGAAAAAGGAAATATCCTCCGATGAAATCTGGAAAGAAGCTTTCTGAGAAACTGCTTAGTGTTCTGTTAATTCATCTCACAGAGTTACATCTATATTTCGTGGATCTCTTTGCTAGCCTTATTTCTGTGGAATCTGAGAACAGATATTTCGGATCCCTTTGAAGACTATAGGGCCAAAGGAAATATCCTCCTAAAACTAAGAGAAAGAAGCTTTCTGAGAAACTTCTTTGTGTTCTGTGAAATGAGCTCACAGAGTTACAGCTTTGCCCTCAAGAAGCCTTTCGCTAAGACAGTTCTTGTGGAATTGGCAAAGTGATATTTGGAAGCCCATAGAGGGCTATGGTGAAAAAGGAAATATCCTCAGATGAAATCTGGAAAGAAGCTTTCTGAGAAACTGCTTAGTGTTCTGTTAATTCATCTCACAGAGTTACATCTGTATTTCGTGGATCTCTTTGCTAGCCTTATTTCTGTGGAATCTGAGAACAGATATTTCGGATCCCTTTGAAGACTATAGGGCCAAAGGAAATATCCTCCGATAACAAAGAGAAAGAAGCTTTGTGAGAAATTACTTTGTGTTCTCTGTAATCATCTAACAGAGTTACAGCTTTCCCCTCAAGAAGCCTTTCGCTAAGACAGTTCTTCTGGAATTGGCAAAGTGATATTTGGAAGCCCATAGAGGGCTATGGTGAAAAAGGGAATATCCTCCGATTAAATCTGGAAAGAAGCTTTCTGAGAAACTGCTTAGTGTTCTGTTAATTCATCTCACAGAGTTACATCTGTATTTCGGGGATCACTTGGCTAGCCTTATTTCTGTGGGATCAGAACAGATATTTCGGATCCCTTTGAAGACTATAGGGCCAAAGGAAATATCCTCCGATAACTAAGAGAAAGAAGCTTTCTGAGAAACCTTTTTCTGTTCTGTGAAATCATCTCACAGAGTTACAGCTTTCCCGTCAAGAAGCCTTTCGCTAAGACAGTTCTTGTGGAATTGGCAAAGTGATATTTGGAAGCCCGTAGAGGGCTATGGTGAAAAAGGAAATATCCTCAGATGAAATCTGGAAAGAAGCTTCCTGAGAAACTACTCAGTGTTCTGTTAATTCATCTCACAGAGTTACATCTGTATTTCGTGGATCTCTTTGCTAGTCTTATTTCTGTGGAATCTGAGAACAGATATTTCGTATCCCTTTGAAGACTATAGGGCCAAAGGAAATATCCTCCGATAACAAAGAGAAAGAAGCTTTCTGAGAAACTTCTTTGTGTTCTGTGAAATGAGCTCACAGAGTTACAGCTTTCCCCTCAAGAAGCCTTTCGCTAAGACAGTTCTTGTGGAATTGGCAAAGTGATATTTGGAAGCCCATAGAGGGCTATGGTGAAAAAGGAAATATCCTCAGATGAAATCTGGAAAGAAGCTTTCTGAGAAACTGCTTAGTGTTCTGTTAATTCATCTCACAGAGTTACATCTGTGTTTCGTGGATCTCTTTGCTGGGCTTATTTCTGTGGAATCTGAGAACAGATATTTCGGATCCCTTTGAAGACTATAGGGCCAAAGGAAATATCCTCCGATAACTAAGAGAAAGAAGCTTTCTGAGAAACTTCTTTGTGTTCTGTGAAATCATCTCTCAGAGTTACAGCTTTCCCCTCAAGAAGCCTTTCGCTAAGACAGTTCTTGTGGAATTGGCAAAGTGATATTTGGAAGCCCATAGAGGGCTGTGGTGAAAAAGGAAATATCTCAGATGAAATCTGGAAAGAAGCTTTCTGAGAAACTGCTTAGTGTTCTGTTAATTCATCTCAAAGAGTTACATCTGTATTTCTTGGATCTCTTTGCTAGCCTTATTTCTGTGGAATCTGAAAACAGATATTTCGGATCCCTTTGAAGACTATAGGGCCAAAGGAAATATCCTCCGATAATTAAGAGAAAGAAGCTTTCTGAGAAACTTCTCTGTGTTCTGTGAAATCATCTCACAGAGTTACAGCTTTCCCCTCAAGAAGCCTTTCGCTAAGACAGTTGTTGTGGAATTGGCAAAGTGATATTTGGAAGCCCATAGAGGGCTATGGTGAAAAAGGAAATATCCTCACATGAAATCTGGAAAGAAGCTTTCTGAGAAACTGCTCTGTGATGTGTGACTTCCACTCACAGAGTTACATCTGTATTTCGTGGATATCTTTGCTAGCCTTATTTCTGTGGAATCTGACAACAGATATTTCGGATCCCTTTGAAGACTATAGGGCCAAAGGAAATATCCTCCGATAACTGAGAGAAAGAAGCTTTCTGAGAAACTTCTTTGTGTTCTGTGAAATCATCTCACAGAGTTACAGCTTTCCCCTCAAGAAGCCTTTCGCTAAGACAGTTCTTGTGGAATTGGCAAAGTGATATTTGGAAGCCCATAGAGGGCTATGGTGAGAAAGGAAATATCCTCCGATGAAATCTGGAAAGAAGCTTTCTGAGAAACTGCTTAGTGTTCTGTTAATTCATCTCACAGAGTTACATCTGTATTTCGTGGATCTCTTTGCTAGCCTTATTTCTGTGGAATCTGAGAACAGATATTTCGGATCCCTTTGAAGACTATAGGGCCAAAGGAAATATCCTCCGATAACTAAGAGAAAGAAGCTTTCTGAGAAACTTATTTGTTTTCTGTGAAATCATCTCACAGAGTTACAGCTTTCCCCTCAAGAAGCCTTTCGCTAAGACAGTTCTTGTGGAGTAGGCCAAGTGATATTTGGAACCCCCTAGAGGGCTATGGTGAAAAAGGAAATATCCTCAGATGAAATCCTAAAAGAAGCTTTCTGAGAAACTGCTTAGTGTTCTGTTAATTCATCTCACAGAGTTACATCTGTATTTCGTGGATCTCTTTGCTAGCCTTATTTCTGTGGAATATGAGAACAGATATTTCGGATCCCTTTGAAGACTATAGGGCCAAAGGAAATATCCTCTGATAACAAAGAGAAAGAAGCTTTCTGAGAAACTTCTTTGTCTTCTGTGAAATCATCTCACAGAGTTACAGCTTTCCTCTCAAGACGCCTTTCGCTTAGACAGTTCTTGTGGAATTGGCAAAGTGATATTTGGAAGCCCATAGAGGGCTATGGTGAAAAAGGAAATATCTCAGATGAAATCTGGAAAGAAGCTTTCTGAGAAACTGCTTAGTGTTCTGTTAATTCATATCACAGAGTTACATCTGTATTTCGTGGATCTCTTTGCTGGGCTTATTTCTGTGGAATCTGAGAACAGATATTTCGGATCCCTTTGAAGACTATAGGGCCAAAGGAAATATCCTCCGATAACAAAGAGAAAGAAGCTTTGTGAGAAATTACTTTGTGTTCTATGTAATCATCTAACAGAGTTACAGCTTTCCCCTCAAGAAGCCTTTCGCTAAGACAGTTCTTGTGGAATTGGCAAAGTGATATTTGGAAGCCCATAGAGGGCTATGGTGAAAAAGGAAATATCCTCAGATGAAATCTGGAAAGAAGCTTTCTGAGAAACTGCTTAGTGTTCTGTTAATTCATCTCACAGAGTTACATCTGTATTTCGGGGATCACTTGGCTAGCCTTATTTCTGTGGGATCAGAACAGATATTTCGGATCCCTTTGAAGACTATAGGGCCAAAGGAAATATCCTCCGATAACTAAGAGAAAGAAGCTTTCTGAGAAACCTCTTTCTGTTCTGTGAAATCATCTGACAGAGTTACAGCTTTCCCGTCAAGAAGCCTTTCGCTAAGACAGTTCTTGTGGAATTGGCAAAGTGATATTTGGAAGCCCGTAGAGGGCTATGGTGAAAAAGGAAATATCCTCAGATGAAATCTGGAAAGAAGCTTTCTGAGAAACTACTCAGTGTTCTGTTAATTCATCTCACAGAGTTACATCTGTATTTCGTGGATCTCTTTGCTAGTCTTATTTCTGTGGAATCTGAGAACAGATATTTCGGATCCCTTTGAAGACTATAGGGCCAAAGGAAATATCCTCCGATAACAAAGAGAAAGAAGCTTTCTGAGAAACTTCTTTGTGTTCTGTGAAATCATCTCACAGAGTTACAGCTTTCTCCTCAAGAAGCCTGTCGCTAAGACAGTTCTTGTGGAATTGGCAAAGTGATATTTGGAAGCCCATAGAGGGCTATGGTGAAAAAGGAAATATCCTCCGATGAAATCTGGAAAGAAGCTTTCTGAGAAACTTCTTTGTGTTCTGTTAATTCATCTCACAGAGTTACATCTATATTTCGTGGATCTCTTTGCTAGCCTTATTTCTGTGGAATCTGAGAACACATACTTCGGATCCCTTTGAAGTCTACAGGGCCAAAGGAAATATCCTCCGAAAACTAAGAGAAAGAAGCTTTCTGAGAAACTTCTTTGTGTTCTGTGAAATCATCTCTCAGAGTTACAGCTTTCCCCTCAAGAAGCCTTTCGCTAAGACAGTTCTTGTGGAATTGGCAAAGTGATATTTGGAAGCCCATAGAGGGCTATGGTGAAAAAGGAAATATCCTCCGATGAAATCTGGAAAGAAGCTTTCTGAGAAACTGCTTAGTATTCTGTTAATTCATCTCACAGAGTTACATCAATATTTCGTGGATCTCCTTGCTAGCCTTATTTCTGTGGAATCTGAGAACAGATATTTCGGATCCCTTGGAAGACTATAGGGCAAAAGGAAATATCCTCCGAAAACTAAGAGAAAGAAGCTTTCTGAGAAACTTCTTTGTGTTCTGTGAAATGAGCTCACAGAGTTACAGCTTTCCCCTCAAGAAGCCTTTCGCTAAGACAGTTCTTGTGGAATTGGCAAAGTGATATTTGGAAGCCCATAGAGGGCTATGGTGAAAAAGGAAATATCTCAGATGAAATCTGGAAAGAAGCTTTCTGAGAAACTGCTTAGTGTTCTGTTAATTCATCTCAAAGAGTTACATCTGTATTTCGTGGATCTCTTTGCTAGCCTTATTTCTGTGGAATCTGAAAACAGATATTTCGGATCCCTTTAAAGACTATAGTGCCAAAGGAAATATCCTCCGATAACTAAGAGAAAGAAGCTTTCTGAGAAACTTCTTTGTGTTCTGTGAAATCATCTCACAGAGTTACAGCTTTCCCCTCAAGAAGCCTTTCGCTAAGACAGTTCTTGTGGAATTGGCAAAGTGATATTTGGAAGCCCATAGAGGGCTATGGTGAAAAAGGAAATATCCTCACATGAAATCTGGAAAGAAGCTTTCTGAGAAACTTTTCTGTGATGTGTGACTTCCACTCACAGAGTTACATTTGTATTTCGTGGATATCTTTGCTAGCCTTATTTCTGTGGAATCTGAGAACAGATATTTCGGATCCCTTTGAAGACTATAGGGCCAAAGGAAATATCCTCCGATAACTGAGAGAAAGAAGTTTTCTGAGAAACTTCTTTGTCTTCTGTGAAATCATCTCACAGAGTTACAGCTTTCCCCTCAAGAAGCCTTTCGCTAAGACAGTTCTTGTGGAATTGGCAAAGTGATATTTGGAAGCCCATAGAGGGCTATGGTGAGAAAGGAAATATCCTCCGATGAAATCTGGAAAGAAGCTTTCTGAGAAACTGCTTAGTGTTCTGTTAATTCATCTCACAGAGTTACATCTGTATTTCGTGGATCTCTTTGCTAGCCTTATTTCTGTGGAATCTGAGAACAGATATTTCGGATCCCTTTGAAGACTATAGGGCCAAAGGAAATATCCTCCGATAACTAAGAGAAAGAAGCTTTCTGAGAAACTTCTTTGTGTTCTGTGAAATCATCTCACAGAGTTACAGCTTTCCCCTCAAGAAGCCTTTCGCTAAGACAGTTCTTGTGGAGTAGGCCAAGTGATATTTGGAACCCCCTAGAGGGCTATGGTGAAAAAGGAAATATCCTCAGATGAAATCTGGAAAGAAGCTTTCTGAGAAACTGCTTAGTGTTCTGTTAATTCATCTCACAGAGTTACATCTGTATTTCGTGGATCTCTTTGCTAGCCTTATTTCTGTGGAATCTGAGAACAGATATTTCGGATCTCTTTGAAGACTATAGGGCCAAAGGAAATATCCTCCGATAACAAAGAGAAAGAAGCTTTCTGAGAAACTTCTTTGTGTTCTGTGAAATCATCTCACAGAGTTACAGCTTTCCCCTCAAGAAGCCTTTCGCTAAGACAGTTCTTGTGGAATTGGCAAAGTGATATTTGGAAGCCCATAGAGGGCTATGGTGAAAAAGGAAATATCCTCCGATGAAATCTGGAAAGAAGCTTTCTGAGAAACTTCTTAGTGTTCTGTTAATTCATCTCACAGAGTTACATCTATATTTCGTGGATCTCTTTGCTAGCCTTATTTCTGTGGAATCTGAGAACACATACTTCGGATCCCTTTGAAGTCTATAGGGCCAAAGGAAATATCCTCCGAAAACTAAGAGAAAGAGGCTTTCTGAGAAACTTCTTTGTGTTCTGTGAAATGAGCTCACAGAGGTACAGCTTTCCCCTCAAGAAGCCTTTCGCTAAGACAGTTCTTGTGGAATTGGCAAAGTGATATTTGGAAGCCCATAGAGGGCTATGGTGAAAAAGGAAATATCTCAGATGAAATCTGGAAAGAAGCTTTCTGAGAAACTGCTTAGTGTTCTGTTAATTCATCTCAAAGAGTTACATCTGTATTTCGTGGATCTCTTTGCTAGCCTTATTTCTGTGGAATCTGAAAACAGATATTTCGGATCCCTTTAAAGACTATAGTGCCAAAGGAAATATCCTCCGATAATTAAGAGAAAGAAGCTTTCTGAGAAACTTCTTTGTGTTCTGTGAAATCATCTCACAGAGTTACAGCTTTCCCCTCAAGAAGCCTTTCGCTAAGACAGTTCTTGTGGAATTGGCAAAGTGATATTTGGAAGCCCATAGAGGGCTATGGTGAAAAAGGAAATATCCTCACACGAAATCTGGAAAGAAGCTTTCTGAGAAACTGCTCTGTGATGTGTGACTTCCACTCACAGAGTTACATCTGTATTTCGTGGATATCTTTGCTAGCCTTATTTCTGTGGAATCTGACAACAGATATTTCGGATCCCTTTGAAGACTATAGGGCCAAAGGAAATATCCTCCGATAACTGAGAGAAAGAAGCTTTCTGAGAAACTTCTTTGTGTTCTGTGAAATCATCTCACAGAGTTACAGCTTTCCCCTCAAGAAGCCTTTCGCTAAGACAGTTCTTGTGGAATTGGCAAAGTGATATTTGGAAGCCCATAGAGGGCTATGGTGAGAAAGGAAATATCCTCCGATGAAATCTGGAAAGAAGCTTTCTGAGAAACTGCTTAGTGTTCTGTTAATTCATCTCACAGAGTTACATCTGTATTTCGTGGATCTCTTTGCTATCCTTATTTCTGTGGAATCTGAGAACAGATATTTCGGATCCCTTTGAAGACTATAGGGCCAAAGGAAATATCCTCCGATAACTAAGAGAAAGAAGCTTTCTGAGAAACTTCTTTGTGTTCTGTGAAATCATCTCACAGAGTTTCAGCTTTCCCCTCAAGAAGCCTTTCGCTAAGACAGTTCTTGTGGAGTAGGCCAAGTGATATTTGGAACCCCCTAGAGGGCTATGGTGAAAAAGGAAATATCCTCAGATGAAATCTGGAAAGAAGCTTTCTGAGAAACTGCTTAGTGTTCTGTTAATTCATCTCACAGAGTTACATCTGTATTTCGTGGATCTCTTTGCTAGCCTTATTTCTGTGGAATCTGAGAACAGATATTTCGGATCCCTTTGAAGACTATAGGGCCAAAGGAAATATCCTCCGATAACAAAGAGAAAGAAGCTTTCTGAGAAACTTCTTTGTGTTCTGTGAAATCATCTCACAGAGTTACAGCTTTCCTCTCAAGACGCCTTTCGCTAAGACAGTTCTTGTGGAATTGGCAAAGTGATATTTGGAAGCCCATAGAGGGCTATGGTGAAAAAGGAAATATCCTCAGATGAAATCTGGAAAGAAGCTTTCTGAGAAACTGCTTAGTGTTCTGTTAATTCATCTCACAGAGTTACATCTGTATTTCGTGGATCTCTTTGCTAGCCTTATTTCTGTGGAATCTGAGAACGGATATTTCGGATCTCTTTGAAGACTATAGGGCCAAAGGAAATATCCTCCGATAACAAAGAGAAAGAAGCTTTCTGAGAAACTTCTTTGTGTTCTGTGAAATGAGCTCACAGAGTTACAGCTTTCTCCTCAAGAAGCCTTTCGCTAAGACAGTTCTTGTGGAATTGGCAAAGTGATATTTGGAAGCCCATAGAGGGCTATGGTGAAAAAGGAAGTATCCTCAGATGAAATCTGGAAAGAAGCTTTCTGAGAAACTGCTCAGTGTTCTGTTAATTCATCTCACAGAGTTACATCTGTATTTCGTGGATCTCTTTGCTAGTCTTATTTCTGTGGAATCTGAGAACAGATATTTCGGATCCCTTTGAAGACTATAGGGCCAAAGGAAATATCCTCCGATAACAAACAGAAAGAAGCTTTCTGAGAAACTTCTTTGTGTTCTGTGAAATCATCTCACAGAGTTACAGCTTTCCCCTCAAGAAGCCTTTCGCTAAGACAGTTCTTGTGGAATTGGCAAAGTGATATTTGGAAGCCCATAGAGGCCTATGGTGAAAAAGGAAATATCCTCAGATGAAATCTGGAAAGAAGCTTTGTGAGAAACTGCTTAGTGTTCTGGTAATTCATCTCACAGAGTTACATCTATATTTCGTGGATCTCTTTGCTAGCCTTATTTCTGTGGAATCTGAGAACAGATATTTCGGATCCCTTTGAAGACTATAGGGCCAAAGGAAATATCCTCCGAAAACTATGAGAAAGAAGGTTTCTGAGAAACTTCTTTGTGTTCTGTGAAATGAGCTTACAGAGTTACAGCTTTCCCCTCAAGAAGCCTTTCGCTAAGACAGTTCTTGTGGAATTGGCAAAGTGATATTTGGAAGCCCTTAGAGGGCTATGGTGAAAAAGGAAATATCCTCCGATGAAATCTGGAAAGAAGCTTTCTGAGAAACTGCTCTGTGATGTGTGACTTCCACTCACAGAGTTACATCTGTATTTCGTTGATCTCTTTGCTAGCCTTATTTCTGTGGAATCTGAGAACAGATATTTCGGATCGCTTTGAAGACTATAGGGCCAAAGGAAATATCCTCCGATAACTAAGAGAAAGAAGCTTTCTGAGAAACCTCTTTGTGTTCTGTGAAATCATCTCACAGAGTTACAACTTTCCCCTCAAGAAGCCTTTCGCTAAGACAGTTCTTGTGGAATTGGCAAAGTGTTATTTGGAAGCCCATAGAGGGCTATGGTGAAAAAGGAAATATCCTCTGATGAAATCTGGAAAGAAGCTTTCTGAGAAACTGCTTAGTGTTCTGTTAATTCATCTCACAGAGTTATATCTGTATTTCGTGGATCTCTTTGCTAGCCTTATTTCTGTGGAATCTGAGAACAGATATTTCGGATCCCTTTGAAGACTATAGGGCCAAAGGAAATATCCTCCGATAACTAAGAGAAAGAAGCTTTCTGAGAAACTTCTTTGTGTTCTGTGAAATCATCTCACAGAGTTACAGCTTTCACCTCAAGAAGCCTTTCGCTAAGACAGTTCTTGTGGAATTGGCAAAGTGATATTTGGAAGCCCATAGAGGGCTATGGTGAAAAAGGAAATATCCTCCGATGAAATCTGGAAAGAAGCTTTCTGAGAAACTGCTTAGTGTTCTGTTAATTCATCTCACAGATTTACTACTATATTTCATGGATCTCTTTCCCAGCCTTATTTCTGTGGAATCTGAGAACAGATATTTCGAATCCCTTTGAAGACTATAGGGCCAAAGGAAATATCCTCCGATAACTAAGAGAAAGAAGCTTTCTGAGAAACCTCTTTGTGTTCTGTGAAATCATCTCACAGAGTTACAGCTTTCCCCTCAAGAAGCCTTTCGCTAAGACAGTTCTTGTGGAATTGGCAAAGTGATATTTGGAAGCACATAGAGGGCTATGGTGAAAAAGGAATTATCCTCCGATAAAATCTGGAAAGAAGCTTTCTGAGAAACTGCTCTGTGATGTGTGACTTCCACTCACAGAGTTACATCTGTATTTCGTGGATCTCTTTGCTAGCCTTATTTCTGTGGAATCTGAGAACAGATATTTCGGATCCCTTTGAAGACTATAGGGCCAAAGGAAATATCCTCCGATAACTAAGAGAAAGAAGCTTTCTGAGAAACTTCTTTGTGTTCTGTGAAATCATCTCACAGAGTTACAGCTTTCCCCTCAAGAAGCCTTTCGCTAAGACAGTTCTTGTGGAGTAGGCCAAGTGATATTTGGAACCCCCTAGAGGGCTATGGTGAAAAAGGAAATATCCTCAGATGAAATCCTAAAAGAAGCTTTCTGAGAAACTGCTTAGTGTTCTGTTAATTCATCTCACAGAGTTACATCTGTATTTCGTGGATCTCTTTGCTAGCCTTATTTCTGTGGAATATGAGAACAGATATTTCGGATCCCTTTGAAGACTATAGGGCCAAAGGAAATATCCTCTGATAACAAAGAGAAAGAAGCTTTCTGAGAAACTTCTTTGTCTTCTGTGAAATCATCTCACAGAGTTACAGCTTTCCTCTCAAGACGCCTTTCGCTTAGACAGTTCTTGTGGAATTGGCAAAGTGATATTTGGAAGCCCATAGAGGGCTATGGTGAAAAAGGAAATATCTCAGATGAAATCTGGAAAGAAGCTTTCTGAGAAACTGCTTAGTGTTCTGTTAATTCATATCACAGAGTTACATCTGTATTTCGTGGATCTCTTTGCTGGGCTTATTTCTGTGGAATCTGAGAACAGATATTTCGGATCCCTTTGAAGACTATAGGGCCAAAGGAAATATCCTCCGATAACAAAGAGAAAGAAGCTTTGTGAGAAATTACTTTGTGTTCTATGTAATCATCTAACAGAGTTACAGCTTTCCCCTCAAGAAGCCTTTCGCTAAGACAGTTCTTGTGGAATTGGCAAAGTGATATTTGGAAGCCCATAGAGGGCTATGGTGAAAAAGGAAATATCCTCAGATGAAATCTGGAAAGAAGCTTTCTGAGAAACTGCTTAGTGTTCTGTTAATTCATCTCACAGAGTTACATCTGTATTTCGGGGATCACTTGGCTAGCCTTATTTCTGTGGGATCAGAACAGATATTTCGGATCCCTTTGAAGACTATAGGGCCAAAGGAAATATCCTCCGATAACTAAGAGAAAGAAGCTTTCTGAGAAACCTCTTTCTGTTCTGTGAAATCATCTCACAGAGTTACAGCTTTCCCGTCAAGAAGCCTTTCGCTAAGACAGTTCTTGTGGAATTGGCAAAGTGATATTTGGAAGCCCGTAGAGGGCTATGGTGAAAAAGGAAATATCCTCAGATGAAATCTGGAAAGAAGCTTTCTGAGAAACTACTCAGTGTTCTGTTAATTCATCTCACAGAGTTACATCTGTATTTCGTGGATCTCTTTGCTAGTCTTATTTCTGTGGAATCTGAGAACAGATATTTCGGATCCCTTTGAAGACTATAGGGCCAAAGGAAATATCCTCCGATAACAAAGAGAAAGAAGCTTTCTGAGAAACTTCTTTGTGTTCTGTGAAATCATCTCACAGAGTTACAGCTTTCCCCTCAAGAAGCCTGTCGCTAAGACAGTTCTTGTGGAATTGGCAAAGTGATATTTGGAAGCCCATAGAGGGCTATGGTGAAAAAGGAAATATCCTCCGATGAAATCTGGAAAGAAGCTTTCTGAGAAATTTCTTTGTGTTCTGTTAATTCATCTCACAGAGTTACATCTATATTTCGTGGATCTCTTTGCTAGCCTTATTTCTGTGGAATCTGAGAACACATACTTCGGATCCCTTTGAAGTCTATAGGGCCAAAGGAAATATCCTCCGAAAACTAAGAGAAAGAAGCTTTCTGAGAAACTTCTTTGTGTTCTGTGAAATCATCTCTCAGAGTTACAGCTTTCCCCTCAAGAAGCCTTTCGCTAAGACAGTTCTTGTGGAATTGGCAAAGTGATATTTGGAAGCCCATAGAGGGCTATGGTGAAAAAGGAAATATCCTCCGATGAAATCTGGAAAGAAGCTTTCTGAGAAACTGCTTAGTATTCTGTTAATTCATCTCACAGAGTTACATCAATATTTCGTGGATCTCCTTGCTAGCCTTATTTCTGTGGAATCTGAGAACAGATATTTCAGATCCTTTGGAAGACTATAGGGCAAAAGGAAATATCCTCCGAAAACTAAGAGAAAGAAGCTTTCTGAGAAACTTCTTTGTGTTCTGTGAAATGAGCTCACAGAGTTACAGCTTTCCCCTCAAGAAGCCTTTCGCTAAGACAGTTCTTGTGGAATTGGCAAAGTGATATTTGGAAGCCCATAGAGGGCTATGGTGAAAAAGGAAATATCTCAGATGAAATCTGGAAAGAAGCTTTCTGAGAAACTGCTTAGTGTTCTGTTAATTCATCTCAAAGAGTTACATCTGTATTTCGTGGATCTCTTTGCTAGCCTTATTTCTGTGGAATCTGAAAACAGATATTTCGGATCCCTTTAAAGACTATAGTGCCAAAGGAAATATCCTCCGATAACTAAGAGAAAGAAGCTTTCTGAGAAACTTCTTTGTGTTCTGTGAAATCATCTCACAGAGTTACAGCTTTCCCCTCAAGAAGCCTTTCGCTAAGACAGTTCTTGTGGAATTGGCAAAGTGATATTTGGAAGCCCATAGAGGGCTATGGTGAAAAAGGAAATATCCTCACATGAAATCTGGAAAGAAGCTTTCTGAGAAACTTTTCTGTGATGTGTGACTTCCACTCACAGAGTTACATCTGTATTTCGTGGATATCTTTGCTAGTCTTATTTCTGTGGAATCTGAGAACAGATATTTCGGATCCCTTTGAAGACTATAGGGCCAAAGGAAATATCCTCCGATAACTGAGAGAAAGAAGTTTTCTGAGAAACTTCTTTGTCTTCTGTGAAATCATCTCACAGAGTTACAGCTTTCCCCTCAAGAAGCCTTTCGCTAAGACAGTTCTTGTGGAATTGGCAAAGTGATATTTGGAAGCCCATAGAGGGCTATGGTGAGAAAGGAAATATCCTCCGATGAAATCTGGAAAGAAGCTTTCTGAGAAACTGCTTAGTGTTCTGTTAATTCATCTCACAGAGTTACATCTGTATTTCGTGGATCTCTTTGCTAGCCTTATTTCTGTGGACTCTGAGAACAGATATTTCGGATCCCTTTGAAGACTATAGGGCCAAAGGAAATATCCTCCGATAACTAAGAGAAAGAAGCTTTCTGAGAAACTTCTTTGTGTTCTGTGAAATCATCTCACAGAGTTACAGCTTTCCCCTCAAGAAGCCTTTCGCTAAGACAGTTCTTGTGGAGTAGGCCAAGTGATATTTGGAACCCCATAGAGGGCTATGGTGAAAAAGGAAATATCCTCAGATGAAATCTGGAAAGAAGCTTTCTGAGAAACTGCTTAGTGTTCTGTTAATTCATCTCACAGAGTTACATCTGTATTTCGTGGATCTCTTTGCTAGCCTTATTTCTGTGGAATCTGAGAACAGATATTTCGGATCTCTTTGAAGACTATAGGGCCAAAGGAAATATCCTCCGATAACAAAGAGAAAGAAGCTTTCTGAGAAACTTCTTTGTGTTCTGTGAAATCATCTCA
This sequence comes from Macaca nemestrina, assembly GCF_043159975.1. Lineage (NCBI taxonomy): Eukaryota > Metazoa > Chordata > Mammalia > Primates > Cercopithecidae > Macaca > Macaca nemestrina. The sequence goes on along the minus strand of NC_092130.1, from coordinate 132,702,485 downwards.
CAGAGTTACAGCTTTCCCCTCAAGAAGCCTTTCGCTAAGACAGTTCTTGTGGAATTGGCAAAGTGATATTTGGAAGCCCATAGAGGGCTATGGTGAAAAAGGAAATATCCTCCGATGAAATCTGGAAAGAAGCTTTCTGAGAAACTTCTTAGTGTTCTGTTAATTCATCTCACAGAGTTACATCTATATTTCGTGGATCTCTTTGCTAGCCTTATTTCTGTGGAATCTGAGAACACATACTTCGGATCCCTTTGAAGTCTATAGGGCCAAAGGAAATATCCTCCGAAACCTAAGAGAAAGAGGCTTTCTGAGAAACTTCTTTGTGTTCTGTGAAATGAGCTCACAGAGGTACAGCTTTCCCCTCAAGAAGCCTTTCGCTAAGACAGTTCTTGTGGAATTGGCAAAGTGATATTTGGAAGCCCATAGAGGGCTATGGTGAAAAAGGAAATATCTCAGATGAAATCTGGAAAGAAGCTTTCTGAGAAACTGCTTAGTGTTCTGTTAATTCATCTCAAAGAGTTACATCTGTATTTCGTGGATCTCTTTGCTAGCCTTATTTCTGTGGAATCTGAAAACAGATATTTCGGATCCCTTTAAAGACTATAGTGCCAAAGGAAATATCCTCCGATAATTAAGAGAAAGAAGCTTTCTGAGAAACTTCTTTGTGTTCTGTGAAATCATCTCACAGAGTTACAGCTTTCCCCTCAAGAAGCCTTTCGCTAAGACAGTTCTTGTGGAATTGGCAAAGTGATATTTGGAAGCCCATAGAGGGCTATGGTGAAAAAGGAAATATCCTCACACGAAATCTGGAAAGAAGCTTTCTGAGAAACTGCTCTGTGATGTGTGACTTCCACTCACAGAGTTACATCTGTATTTCGTGGATATCTTTGCTAGCCTTATTTCTGTGGAATCTGACAACAGATATTTCGGATCCCTTTGAAGACTATAGGGCCAAAGGAAATATCCTCCGATAACTGAGAGAAAGAAGCTTTCTGAGAAACTTCTTTGTGTTCTGTGAAATCATCTCACAGAGTTACAGCTTTCCCCTCAAGAAGCCTTTCGCTAAGACAGTTCTTGTGGAATTGGCAAAGTGATATTTGGAAGCCCATAGAGGTCTATGGTGAGAAAGGAAATATCCTCCGATGAAATCTGGAAAGAAGCTTTCTGAGAAACTGCTTAGTGTTCTGTTAATTCATCTCACAGAGTTACATCTGTATTTCGTGGATCTCTTTGCTATCCTTATTTCTGTGGAATCTGAGAACAGATATTTCGGATCCCTTTGAAGACTATAGGGCCAAAGGAAATATCCTCCGATAACTAAGAGAAAGAAGCTTTCTGAGAAACTTCTTTGTGTTCTGTGAAATCATCTCACAGAGTTTCAGCTTTCCCCTCAAGAAGCCTTTCGCTAAGACAGTTCTTGTGGAGTAGGCCAAGTGATATTTGGAACCCCCTAGAGGGCTCTGGTGAAAAAGGAAATATCCTCAGATGAAATCTGGAAAGAAGCTTTCTGAGAAACTGCTTAGTGTTCTGTTAATTCATCTCACAGAGTTACATCTGTATTTCGTGGATCTCTTTGCTAGCCTTATTTCTGTGGAATCTGAGAACAGATATTTCGGATCCCTTTGAAGACTATAGGGCCAAAGGAAATATCCTCCGATAACAAAGAGAAAGAAGCTTTCTGAGAAACTTCTTTGTGTTCTGTGAAATCATCTCACAGAGTTACAGCTTTCCTCTCAAGACGCCTTTCGCTAAGACAGTTCTTGTGGAATTGGCAAAGTGATATTTGGAAGCCCATAGAGGGCTATGGTGAAAAAGGAAATATCCTCAGATGAAATCTGGAAAGAAGCTTTCTGAGAAACTGCTTAGTGTTCTGTTAATTCATCTCACAGAGTTACATCTGTATTTCGTGGATCTCTTTGCTAGCCTTATTTCTGTGGAATCTGAGAACGGATATTTCGGATCTCTTTGAAGACTATAGGGCCAAAGGAAATATCCTCCGATAACAAAGAGAAAGAAGCTTTCTGAGAAACTTCTTTGTGTTCTGTGAAATGAGCTCACAGAGTTACAGCTTTCTCCTCAAGAAGCCTTTCGCTAAGACAGTTCTTGTGGAATTGGCAAAGTGATATTTGGAAGCCCATAGAGGGCTATGGTGAAAAAGGAAGTATCCTCAGATGAAATCTGGAAAGAAGCTTTCTGAGAAACTGCTCAGTGTTCTGTTAATTCATCTCACAGAGTTACATCTGTATTTCGTGGATCTCTTTGCTAGTCTTATTTCTGTGGAATCTGAGAACAGATATTTCGGATCCCTTTGAAGACTATAGGGCCAAAGGAAATATCCTCCGATAACAAACAGAAAGAAGCTTTCTGAGAAACTTCTTTGTGTTCTGTGAAATCATCTCACAGAGTTACAGCTTTCCCCTCAAGAAGCCTTTCGCTAAGACAGTTCTTGTGGAATTGGCAAAGTGATATTTGGAAACCCATAGAGGGCTATGGTGAAAAAGGAAATATCCTCCGATGAAATCTGGAAAGAAGCTTTCTGAGAAACTGCTTAGTGTTCTGTTAATTCATCTCACAGAGTTACTTCTATATTTCGTGGATCTCTTTGCTAGCCTTATTTCTGTGGAATCTGAGAACAGATATTTCGGATCCCTTTGAAGACTATAGGGCCAAAGGAAATATCCTCCGATAACAAAGAGAAAGAAGCTTTCTGAGAAACTTCTTTGTGTTCTGTGAAATCATCTCACAGAGTTACAGCTTTCCCCTCAAGAAGCCTTTCGCTAAGACAGTTCTTGTGGAATTGGCAAAGTGATATTTGGAAGCCCATAGAGGGCTATGGTGAAAAAGGAAATATCCTCCGATGAAATCTGGAAAGAAGCTTTCTGAGAAACTGCTTAGTGTTCTGTTAATTCATCTCACAGAGTTACATCTGTATTTCGTGGATCTCTTTGCTAGCCTTATTTCTGTGGAATCTGAAAACAGATATTTCGGATCCCTTTGAAGACTATTGGGCGAAAGGAACTATCCTCCGATAACTAAGAGAAAGAAGCTTTCTGAGAAACTTCTTTGTGTTCTGTGAAATCATCTCACAGAGTTACAGCTTTCCCCTCAAGAAGCCTTTCGCTAAGACAGTTCTTGTGGAATTGGCAAAGTGATATTTGGAAGCTCATAGAGTACTATGGTGAAAAAGGAAATATCCTCCGATGAAATCTGGAAAGAAGCTTTGTGAGAAACTGCTTAGTGTTCTGGTAATTCATCTCACAGAGTTACATCTATATTTCGTGGATCTCTTTGCTAGCCTTATTTCTGTGGAATCTGAGAACAGATATTTCGGATCCCTTTGAAGACTATAGGGCCAAAGGAAATATCCTCCGAAAACTATGAGAAAGAAGGTTTCTGAGAAACTTCTTTGTGTTCTGTGAAATGAGCTTACAGAGTTACAGCTTTCCCCTCAAGAAGCCTTTCGCTAAGACAGTTCTTGTGGAATTGTCAAAGTGATATTTGGAAGCCCTTAAAGGGCTATGGTGAAAAAGGAAATATCCTCCGATGAAATCTGGAAAGAAGCTTTCTGAGAAACTGCTCTGTGATGTGTGACTTCCACTCACAGAGTTACATCTGTATTTCGTTGATCTCTTTGCTAGCCTTATTTCTGTGGAATCTGAGAACAGATATTTCGGATCGCTTTGAAGACTATAGGGCCAAAGGAAATATCCTCCGATAACTAAGAGAAAGAAGCTTTCTGAGAAACCTCTTTGTGTTCTGTGAAATCATCTCACAGAGTTACAACTTTCCCCTCAAGAAGCCTTTCGCTAAGACAGTTCTTGTGGAATTGGCAAAGTGATATTTGGAAGCCCATAGAGGGCTCTGGTGAAAAAGGAAATATCCTCTGATGAAATCTGGAGAGAAGCTTTCTGAGAAACTGCTTAGTGTTCTGTTAATTCATCTCACAGAGTTATATCTGTATTTCGTGGATCTCTTTGCTAGCCTTATTTCTGTGGAATCTGAGAACAGATATTTCGGATCCCTTTGAAGACTATTGGGCGAAAGGAACTATCCTCCGATAACTAAGAGAAAGAAGCTTTCTGAGAAACTTCTTTGTGTTCTGTGAAATCATCTCACAGAGTTACAGCTTTCACCTCAAGAAGCCTTTCGCTAAGACAGTTCTTGTGGAATTGGCAAAGTGATATTTGGAAGCCCATAGAGGGCTATGGTGAAAAAGGAAATATCCTCCGATGAAATCTGGAAAGAAGCTTTGTGAGAAACTGCTTAGTGTTCTGGTAATTCATCTCACAGAGTTACATCTATATTTCGTGGATCTCTTTGCTAGCCTTATTTCTGTGGAATCTGAGAACAGATATTTCGGATCCCTTTGAAGACTATAGGGCCAAAGGAAATATCCTCCGAAAACTATGAGAAAGAAGGTTTCTGAGAAACTTCTTTGTGTTCTGTGAAATGAGCTTACAGAGTTACAGCTTTCCCCTCAAGAAGCCTTTCGCTAAGACAGTTCTTGTGGAATTGTCAAAGTGATATTTGGAAGCCCTTAAAGGGCTATGGTGAAAAAGGAAATATCCTCCGATGAAATCTGGAAAGAAGCTTTCTGAGAAACTGCTCTGTGATGTGTGACTTCCACTCACAGAGTTACATCTGTATTTCGTTGATCTCTTTGCTAGCCTTATTTCTGTGGAATCTGAGAACAGATATTTCGGATCGCTTTGAAGACTATAGGGCCAAAGGAAATATCCTCCGATAACTAAGAGAAAGAAGCTTTCTGAGAAACCTCTTTGTGTTCTGTGAAATCATCTCACAGAGTTACAACTTTCCCCTCAAGAAGCCTTTCGCTAAGACAGTTCTTGTGGAATTGGCAAAGTGATATTTGGAAGCCCATAGAGGGCTCTGGTGAAAAAGGAAATATCCTCTGATGAAATCTGGAGAGAAGCTTTCTGAGAAACTGCTTAGTGTTCTGTTAATTCATCTCACAGAGTTATATCTGTATTTCGTGGATCTCTTTGCTAGCCTTATTTCTGTGGAATCTGAGAACAGATATTTCGGATCCCTTTGAAGACTATAGGGCCAAAGGAAATATCCTCCGATAACTAAGAGAAAGAAGCTTTCTGAGAAACTTCTTTGTGTTCTGTGAAATCATCTCACAGAGTTACAGCTTTCACCTCAAGAAGCCTTTCGCTAAGACAGTTCTTGTGGAATTGGCAAAGTGATATTTGGAAGCCCATAGAGGGCTATGGTGAAAAAGGAAATATCCTCCGATGAAATCTGGAAAGAAGCTTTCTGAGAAACTGCTTAGTGTTCTGTTAATTCATCTCACAGATTTACTACTATATTTCATGGATCTCTTTCCTAGCCTTATTTCTGTGGAATCTGAGAACAGATATTTCGAATCCCTTTGAAGACTATAGGGCCAAAGGAAATATCCTCCGATAACTAAGAGAAAGAAGCTTTCTGAGAAACCTCTTTGTGTTCTGTGAAATCATCTCACAGAGTTACAGCTTTCCCCTCAAGAAGCCTTTCGCTAAGACAGTTCTTGTGGAATTGGCAAAGTGATATTTGGAAGCACATAGAGGGCTATGGTGAAAAAGGAAATATCCTCAGATGAAATCTGGAAAGAAGATTTCTGAGAAACTGCTCTGTGATGTGTGACTTCCACTCACAGAGTTACATCTGTATTTCGTGGATCTCTTTGCTAGCCTTATTTCTGTGGAATCTGAGAACAGATATTTCGGATCCCTTTGAAGACTATAGGGCCAAAGGAAATATCCTCCGATAACAAAGAGAAAGAAGCTTTCTGAGAAACTTCTTTGTGTTCTGTTAATTCATCTCACAGAGTTACTTCTATATTTCATGGATCTCTTTGCTAGCCTTATTTCTGTGGAATCTGAGAACAGATATTTCGGATCCCTTTGAAGACTATAGGGCCAAAGGAAATATCCTCCGATAACAAAGAGAAAGAAGCTTTCTGAGAAACTTCTTTGTGTTCTGTGAAATCATGTCACAGAGTTACAGCTTTCCCCTCAAGAAGCCTTTCGGTACGACAGTTCTTGTGGAATTGGCAAAGTGATATTTGGAAGCCCATAGAGGGCTATGGTGAAAAAGGAAATATCCTCAGATGAAATCTGGAAAGAAGCTTTCTGAGAAACTGCTTAGTGTTCTGTTAATTCATCTCACAGAGTTACATCTGTATTTCGTGGATCTCTTTGCTAGCCTTATTTCTGTGGAATCTGACAACAGATATTTTGGATCCCTTTGAAGACTATAGGGCCAAAGGAAATATCCTCCGATAACTAAGAGAAAGAAGCTTTCTGAGAAACTTCTTTGTGTTCTGTGAAATCATCACCCAGAGTTACAGCTTTCCCCTCAAGAAGCCTTTCGCTAAGACAGTTCTTGTGGAATTGGCAAAGTGATATTTGGAAGCCCAAAGAGGGTTATGGTGAAAAAGGAAATATCCTCCGATGAAATCTGGAAAGAAGCTTTCTGAGAAACTGCTTAGTGTTCTGTTAATTCATCTCACAGAGTTACATCTGTATTTCGTGGATCTCTTTGCTAGCCTTATTTCTGTGGAATCTGAAAACAGATATTTCGGATCCCTTTGAAGACTATAGGGCCAAAGGAAATATCCTCCGATAACAAAGAGAAAGAAGCTTTGTGAGAAATTACTTTGTGTTCTATGTAATCATCTAACAGAGTTACAGCTTTCCCCTCAAGAAGCCTTTCGCTAAGACAGTTCTTGTGGAATTGGCAAAGTGATATTTGGAAGCCCATAGAGGGCTATGGTGAAAAAGGAAATATCCTCAGATGAAATCTGGAAAGAAGCTTTCTGAGAAACTGCTTAGTGTTCTGTTAATTCATCTCACAGAGTTACATCTGTATTTCGGGGATCACTTGGCTAGCCTTATTTCTGTGGAATCAGAACAGATATTTCGGATCCCTTTGAAGACTATAGGGCCAAAGGAAATATCCTCCGATAACTAAGAGAAAGAAGCTTTCTGAGAAACCTCTTTCTGTTCTGTGAAATCATCTCACAGAGTTACAGCTTTCCCGTCAAGAAGCCTTTCGCTAAGACAGTTCTTGTGGAATTGGCAAAGTGATATTTGGAAGCCCGTAGAGGGCTATGGTGAAAAAGGAAATATCCTCAGATGAAACCTGGAAAGAAGCTTTCTGAGAAACTGCTCAGTGTTCTGTTAATTCATCTCACAGAGTTACATCTGTATTTCGTGGATCTCTTTGCTAGTCTTATTTCTGTGGAATCTGAGAACAGATATTTCGGATCCCTCTGAAGACTATAGGGCCAAAGGAAATATCCTCCGATAACAAAGAGAAAGAAGCTTTCTGAGAAACTTCTTTGTGTTCTGTGAAATCATCTCACAGAGTTACAGCTTTCCCCTCAAGAAGCCTTTCGCTAAGACAGTTCTTGTGGAATTGGCCAAGTGATATTTGGAAGCCCATAGAGGGCTATGGTGAAAAAGGAAATATCCTCGGATGAAATCTGGAAAGAGGCTTTCTGAGAAACTTCTTAGTGTTCTGTTAATTCATCTCACAGAGTTACATCTATATTTCGTGTATCTCTTTGCTAGCCTTATTTCTGTGGAATCTGAGAACACATACTTCGGATCCCTTTGAAGTCTATAGGGCCAAAGGAAATATCCTCCGAAAACTAAGAGAAAGAAGCTTTCTGAGAAACTTCTTTGTGTTCTGTGAAATCATCTCACAGAGGTACAGCTTTCCCCTCAAGAAGCCTTTCGCTAAGACAGTTCTTGTGGAATTGGGAAAGTGATATTTGGAAGCCCATAGAGGGCTATGGTGGAAAAGGAAATGTCCTGAGATGAAATCTGGAAAGCTTTCTGAGAAACTGCTTAGTGTTCTGTTAATTCATCTCACAGAGTTACATCTGTATTTCGTGGATATCTTTGCTAGCCTTATTTCTGTGGAATCTGACAACAGATATTTCGGATCCCTTTGAAGACTATAGGGCCAAAGGAAATATCCTCCGATAACTGAGAGAAAGAAGCTTTCTGAGAAACTTCTTTGTGTTCTGTGAAATCATCTCACAGAGTTACAGCTTTCCCCTCAAGAAGCCTTTCGCTAAGACAGTTCTTGTGGAATTGGCAAAGTGATATTTGGAAGCCCATAGAGGGCTATGGTGAAAAAGGAAATATCCTCCGATGAAATCTGGAAAGAAGCTTTCTGAGAAACTGCTTAGTGTTCTGTTAATTCATCTCACAGAGTTACATCTATATTTCGTGGATCTCTTTGCTAGCCTTATTTCTGTGGAATCTGAGAACAGATATTTCGGATCCCTTTGAAGACTATAGGGCCAAAGGAAATATCCTCCGAAAACTAAGAGAAAGAAGCTTTCTGAGAAACTTCTTTGTGTTCTGTGAAATGAGCTCACAGAGTTACAGCTTTCCCCTCAAGAAGCCTTTCGCTAAGACAGTTCTTGTGGAATTGGCAAAGTGATATTTGGAAGCCCATAGAGGGCTATGTTGAAAAAGGAAATATCCTCAGATGAAATCTGGAAAGAAGCTTTCTGAGAAACTGCTTAGTGTTCTGTTAATTCATCTCACAGAGTTACATCTGTATTTCGTGGATCACTTGGCTAGCCTTATTTCTGTGGAATCTGAGAACAGATATTTCGGATCCCTTTGAAGACTATAGGGCCAAAGGAAATAACCTCCGATAACTAAGAGAAAGAAGCTTTCTGAGAAAATTCTTTGTGTTCTGTGAAATGAGCTCACAGAGTTACAGCTTTCCCCTCAAGAAGCCTTTCGCTAAGACAGTTCTTGTGGAATTGGCAAAGTGATATTTGGAAGCCCATAGAGGGCTATGGTGAAAAAGGAAATATCCTCAGATGAAATCTGGAAAGAAGGTTTCTGAGAAACTGCTTAGTGTTCTGTTAATTCATCTCACAGAGTTACATCTGTATTTCGTGGATCTCTTTGCTAGCCTTATTTCTGTGGAATCTGAAAACAGATATTTCGGATCCTTTTAAAGACTATAGGGCCAATGGAAATATCCTCCGATAATTAAGAGAAAGAAGCTTTCTGAGAAACTTCTTTGTGTTCTTTGAAATCATCTCACAGAGTTACAGCTTTCCCCTCAAGAAGCCTTTCGCTAAGACAGTTCTTGGGGAATTGGCAAAGTGATATTTGGAAGCCCATAGAGGGCTATGGTGAAAAAGGAAATATCCTCAGATGAAATCTGGAAAGAAGCTTTCTGAGAAACTGCTCTGTGATGTGTGACATCCACTCACAGAGTTAGATCTGTATTTCGTTGATCTCTTTGCTAGCCTTATTTCTGTGGAATCTGAAAACAGATATTTCGGATCCCTTTGAAGACTATAGGGCCAAAGGAAATATCCTCCGATAACTAAGAGAAAGAAGCTTTCTGAGAAACTTCTTTGTGTTCTGTGAAATCATCTCACAGAGTTACCGCTTTCCCCTCAAGAAGCTTTTCGTTAAGACAGTTCTTGTGGAATAGGCAAAGTGATATTTGGAAGCCCATAGAGGGCTATGGTGAAAAAGGAAATATCCTCAGATGAAATCTGGAAAGAAGCTTTCTGAGAAACTGCTTAGTGATCTGTTAATTCATCTCACAGAGTTACATCTATATTTCGTGGATCTCTTTGCTAGCCTTATTTCTGTGGAATCTGAGAACAGATATTTCGGATCCCTTTGAAGACTATAGGGCCAAAGGAAATATCCTCCGAAAACAAAGAGAAAGAAGCTTTCTGAGAAACTTCTTTGTGTTCTGTGAAATCATCTCACAGAGTTACCGCTTTCCCCTCAAGAAGCCTTTCGCTAAGACAGTTCTTGAGGAATTCGTAAAGTGATATTTGGAAGCCCATAGAAGGCTATGGTGAAAAAGGAAATATCCCAGATGAAATCTGGAAAGAAGCTTTCTGAGAAACTGCTTAGTGTTCTGTTAATTCATCTCACACAGTTACATCTCTATTTCGTGGATCTCTATGCTAGCCTTATTTCTGTGGAATCTGAGAACAGATATTTCGGATCCCTTTGAAGACTATAGGGCCAAGGGAATATCCTCCGATAACTAAGAGAAAGAAGCTTTCCGAGAAACTTCTTTGTGTTCTGTGAAATCATCTCACAGAGATACAGCTTTCCCCTCAAGAAGCCTTTCGCTAAGACAGTTCTTGTGGAATTGGCAAAGTGATATTTGGAAGCCCATAGAGGGCTATGGTGAAAAAGGAAATATCCTCCGAAGAAATCTGGAAAGAAGCTTTCTGAGAAACTGCTTAGTGTTCTGTTAATTCATCTCACAGAGTTACATCTGTATTTCGTGGATCTCTTTGCTAGCCTTATTTCTGTGGAATCTGAAAAGAGATATTTCGGATCCCTTTGAAGACTATAGGGCCAAGGAAATATCCTCCGATAACTAAGAGAAAGAAGCTTTCTGAGAAACTTCTTTGTGTTCTGTGAAATCATCTCACAGAGTTACAGCTTTCCCCTCAAGAAGCCTTTCGCTAAGACAGTTCTTGTGGAATTGGCAAAGAGATATTTGGAAGCCCATAGAGGGCTACGGTCAAAAAGGAAATATCCTCCGATGAAATCTGGAAAGAAGCTTTCTGAGAAACTGCTTAGAGTTCTGTTAATTCATCTCACAGAGTTACTTCTATATTTCTTGGATCTCTTTGCTAGCCTTATTTCTGTGGAATCTGAGAACAGATATTTCGGATCCCTTTGAAGACTATAGGGCCAAAGGAAATATCCTCCGATAACTAAGAGAAAGAAGCTTTCTGAGAAACTTCTTTGTGTTCTGTGAAATCATCTAACAGAGTTACAGCTTTCCCCTCAAGAAGCCTTTCGCTAAGACAGTTCTTGTGGAATTGGCCAAGTGATATTTGGAAGCCCTTAGAGGGCTATGTTGAAAAAGGAAATATCCTCCGATGAAATCTGGAAAGAAGCTTCCTGAGAAACTGCTTAGTGTTCTGTTAATTCATCTCACACAGTTACATCTATATTTCGTGGATCTCTTTGATAGCCTTATTTCTGTGGAATCTCAGAACAGATATTTCGGATCCATTTGAAGACTATAGGGCCAAAGGAAATATCCTCCGAAAACTAAGAGAAAGAAGCTTTCTGAGAAACTTCTTTGTGTTCTGTGAAATCAGCTCACAGAGTTACAGCTTTCTCCTCAAGAAGCCTTTCGCTAAGACAGTTCTTGTGGAATTGGCAAAGTGATATTTGGAAGCCCATAGAGGGCTGTGGTGAAAAAGGAAATATCCTCAGATGAAATCTGGAAAGAAGCTTTCTGAGAAACTGCTTAGTGTTCTGTTAATTCATCTCACAGAGTTACATCTGTATTTCGTGGATCTCTTTGCTAGGCTTATTTCTGTGGAATCTGAGAACAGATATTTCGGATCCCTTTGAAGACTATAGGGCCAAAGGAAATATCCTCCGATAACTAAGAGAAAGAAGCTTTCTGAGAAACTTCTTTGTGTTCTGTGAAATCATCTCACAGAGTTACAGCTTTCCCCTCAAGAAGCCTTTCGCTAAGACAGTTCTTGTGGAATTGGCATAGTGATATTTGGAAGCCCATAGAGGGTTATGGTGAAAAAGGAAATATCCTCCGATGAAATCTGGAAAGAAGCTTTGTGAGAAACTGCTTAGTGTTCTGTTAATTCATCTCACAGAGTTACTTCTATATTTCGTGGATCTCTTTGCTAGCCTTATTTCTGTGGAATCTGAGAACAGATATTTCGGATCCCTTTGAAGACTATATGGCCAAAGGAAATATCCTCCGATAACAAAGAGAAAGAAGCTTTCTGAGAAACTTCTTTGTGTTCTGTGAAATCATCTCACAGAGTTACAGCTTTCCCCTCAAGAAGCCTTTCGGTAAGACAGTTCTTGTGGAATTGGCAAAGTGATATTTGGAAGCCCATAGAGGGCTATGGTGAAAAAGGAAATATCCTCAGATGAAATCTGGAAAGAAGGTTTCTGAGAAACTGCTTAGTGTTCTCTTAATTCATCTCACAGAGTTACATCTGTATTTCGTGGATCTCTTTGGTAGCCTTATTTCTGTGGAATCTGAGAACAGATATTTCGGATCCCTTTGAAGACTATAGTGCCAAAGTAAATATCCTCCGATAACTAGGAGGAAGAAGCTTTCTGAGAAACTTCTTTGTGTTCTGTGAAATCATCTCACAGAGTTACAGCTTTCCTCTCAAGAAGCCTTTCGCTAAGACAGTTCTTGTGGAATTGGCAAAGTGATATTTGGAAGCCCATAGAGGGCTATGGTGAAAAAGGAAATATCCCAGATGAAATCTAGAAAGAAGCTTTCTGAGAAACTGCTTAGTGTTCTGTTAATTCATCTCACAGTTACATCTGTATTTCGTGGATCTCTTTGCTAGGCTTATTTCTGTGGAATCTGAGAACAGATATTTCGGATCCCTTTGAAGACTAGAGGGCCAAAGGAAATATCCTCCGATAACAAAGAGAAAGAAGCTTTCTGAGAAACTTCTTTGTGTTCTGTGAAATCATCTCACAGAGTTACAGCTTTCCCCTCAAGAAGCCTTTCGGTAAGACAGTTCTTGTGGAATTGGAAAAGTGATATTTGGAAGCCCATAGAGGGCTATGGTGAAAAAGGAAATATCCTCAGATGAAATCTGGAAAGAAGGTTTCTGAGAAACTGCTTAGTGTTCTGTTAATTCATCTCACAGAGTTACATCTGTATTTCGTGGATCTCTTTGGTAGCCTTATTTCTGTGGAATCTGAGAACAGATATTTCGGATCCCTTTGAAGACTATAGTGCCAAAGTAAATATCCTCCGATAACTAGGAGAAAGAAGCTTTCTGAGAAACTTCTTTGTGTTCTGTGAAATCATCTCACAGAGTTACAGCTTTCCCCTCAAGAAGCCTTTCGCTAAGACAGTTCTTGTGGAATTGGCAAAGTGATATTTGGAAGCCCATAGAGGGCTATGGTGAAAAAGGAAATATCCCAGATGAAATCTAGAAAGAAGCTTTCTGAGAAACTGCTTAGTGTTCTGTTAATTCATCTCACAGAGTTACATCTGTATTTCGTGGATCTCTTTGCTAACCTTATTTCTGTGGAATCTGAGAACAGATATTTCGGATCCCTTTGAAGACTATAGGGCCAAAGGAAATATCCTCCGATAACTAAGAGAAAGAAGCTTTCTGAGAAACTTCTTTGTGTTCTGTGAAATCATCTCACAGAGTTACAGCTTTCCCCTCAAGAAGCCTTTCGCTAAGACATTTCTTGTGGAATTGGCAAAGAGATATTTGGAAGCCCATAGAGGGCTACGGTCAAAAAGGAAATATCCTCCGATGAAATCTGGAAAGAAGCTTTCTGAGAAACTGCTTAGTGTTCTGTTAATTCATCTCACAGAGTTACTTCTATATTTCGTGGATCTCTTTGCTAGCCTTATTTCTGTGGAATCTGAGAACAGATATTTCGGATCCCTTTGAAGACTATAGGGCCAAAGGAAATATCCTCCGATAACTAAGAGAAAGAAGCTTTCTGAGAAACTTCTTTGTGTTCTGTGAAATCATGTCACAGAGTTACAGCTTTCCCCTCAAGAAGCCTTTCGCTAAGACAGGTCTTGTGGAATTGGCAAAGTGATATTTGGAAGCCCATAGAGGGCTATGGTGAAAAAGGAAATATCCTCCGATGAAATCTGGAAAGAAGCTATCTGAGAAACTGCTTAGTGTTCTGTTAATTCATCTCACAGAGTTACATCTATATTTCGTGGATCTCTTTGCTAGCCTTATTTCTGTGGAATCTGAGAACAGATATTTCGGAACCCTTTGAAGACTATAGGGCCAAAGGAAATATCCTCCGAAAACTAAGAGAAAGAAGCTTTCTGAGAAACATCTTTGTGTTCTGTGAAATCAGCTCACAGAGTTACAGCTTTCCCCTCAAGAAGCCTTTCGCTAAGACAGTTCTTGTGGATTGGCAAAGTGATATTTGGAAACCCATAGAGGGCTATGGTGAAAAAGGAAATATCCTCAGATGAAATCTGGAAAGAAGCTTTCTGAGAAACTGCTTAGTGTTCTGTTAATTCATCTCACAGAGTTACATCTGTATTTCGTGGATCTCTTTGCTAGCCTTATTTCTGTGGAATCTGAGAACAGATATTTCGGATCCCTTTGAAGACTATAGGGCCAAAGGAAATATCCTCCGAAAACTAAGAGAAAGAAGCTTTCTGAGAAACTTCTTTGTGTTCTGTGAAATCAGCTCACAGAGTTACAGCTTTCCCCTCAAGAAGCCTTTCGCTAAGACAGTTCTTGTGGAATTGGCAAAGTGATATTTGGAAGCCCATAGAGGGCTATGGTGAAAAAGGAAATACCCTCAGATGAAATCTGGAAAGAAGCTTTCTGAGAAACTGCTTAGTGTTCTCTTAATTCATCTCACAGAGTTACATCTGTATTTCGTGGATCTCTTTGCTAGGCTTATTTCTGTGGAATCTGAGAACAGATATTTCGGATCCCTTTGAAGACTATAGGGCCAAAGGAAATATCCTCCGATAACTAAGAGAAAAAAGCTTTCTGAGAAACTTCTTTGTGTTCTGTGAAATCATCTCACAGAGTTACAGCTTTCCCCTCAAGAAGCCTTTCGCTAAGACAGTTCTTGTGGAATTGGCATAGTGATATTTGGAAGCCCATAGAGGGCTATGGTGAAAAAGGAAATATCCTCAGATGAAATCTGGAAAGAAGGTTTCTGAGAAACTGCTTAGTGTTCTGTTAATTCATCTCACAGAGTTACATCTGTATTTCGTGGATCTCTTTGGTAGCCTTATTTCTGTGGAATCTGAGAACAGATATTTCGGATCCCTTTGAAGACTATAGTGCCAAAGTAAATATCCTCCGATAACTAGGAGAAAGAAGCTTTCTGAGAAATTTCTTTGTGTTCTGTGAAATCATCTCACAGAGTTACAGCTTTCCCCTCAAGAAGCCTTTCGCTAAGACAGTTCTTGTGGAATTGGCAAAGTGATATTTGGAAGCCCATAGAGGGCTATGGTGAAAAAGGAAATATCCCAGATGAAATCTAGAAAGAAGCTTTCTGAGAAACTGCTTAGTGTTCTGTTAATTCATCTCACAGTTACATCTGTATTTCGTGGATCTCTTTGCTAACCTTATTTCTGTGGAATCTGAGAACAGATATTTCGGATCCCTTTGAAGACTATAGGGCCAAAGGAAATATCCTCCGATAACAAAGAGAAAGAAGCTTTCTGAGAAACTTCTTTGTGTTCTGTGAAATCATCTCACAGAGTTACAGCTTTCCCTTCAAGAAGCCTTTCGCTAAGACAGTTCTTGTGGAATTGGAAAAGTGATATTTGGAAGCCCATAGAGGGCTATGGTGAAAAAGGAAATATCCTCAGATGAAATCTGGAAAGAAGGTTTCTGAGAAACTGCTTAGTGTTCTGTTAATTCATCTCACAGAGTTACATCTGTATTTCGTGGATCTATTTGGTAGCCTTATTTCTGTGGAATCTGAGAACAGATATTTCGGATCCCTTTGAAGACTATAGTGCCAAAGTAAATATCCTCCGATAACTAGGAGAAAGAAGCTTTCTGAGAAACTTCTTTGTGTTCTGTGAAATCATCTCACAGAGTTACAGCTTTCCCCTCAAGAAGCCTTTCGCCAAGACAGTTCTTGTGGAATTGGCAAAGTGATATTTGGAAGCCCATAGAGGGCTATGGTGAAAAAGGAAATATCCTCCGATGAAATCTGGAAAGAAGCTTTCTGAGAAACTGCTTAGTGTTCTGTTAATTCATCTCACAGAGTTACATCTCTATTTCGTGGATCTCTTTGCTAGCCTTATTTCTGTGGAATCTGAGAACAGATATTTCGGATCCCTTTGAAGACTATAGGGCCAAAGGAAATATCCTCCGATAACTAAGAGAAAGAAGCTTTCTGAGAAACTTCTTTGTGTTCTGTGAAATCATCTCACAGAGTTACAGCTTTCCCCTCAAGAAGCCTTTCGCTAAGACAGTTCTTGTGGAATTGGCAAAGTGATATTTGGAAGCCCATAGAGGGCTATGGTGAAAAAGGAAATATCCTCAGATGACATCTGAAAAGAAGCTTTCTGAGAAACTGCTTAGTGTTCTGTTAATTCATCACACAGAGTTACATCTGTATTTCGTGGATCTCTTTGCTAGCCTTATTTCTGTGGAATCTGAAAAGAGATATTTCGGATCCCTTTGAAGACTATAGGGCCAAGGAAATATCCTCCGATAACTAAGAGAAAGAAGCTTTCTGAGAAACTTCTTTGTGTTCTGTGAAATCATCTCACAGAGTTACAGCTTTCCCCTCAAGAAGCCTTTCGCTAAGACATTTCTTGTGGAATTGGCAAAGAGATATTTGGAAGCCCATAGAGGGCTACGGTCAAAAAGGAAATATCCTCCGATGAAATCTGGAAAGAAGCTTTCTGAGAAACTGCTTAGTGTTCTGTTAATTCATCTCACAGAGTTACTTCTATATTTCTTGGATCTCTTTGCTAGCCTTATTTCTGTGGAATCTGAGAACAGATATTTCTGATCCCTTTGAAGACTATAGTGCCAAAGGAAATATCCTCCGATAACTAAGAGAAAGAAGCTTTCTGAGAAACTTCTTTGTGTTCTGTGAAATCATCTAACAGAGTTACAGCTTTCCCCTCAAGAAGCCTTTCGCTAAGACAGTTCTTGTGGAATTGGCCAAGTGATATTTGGAAGCCCTTAGAGGGCTATGTTGAAAAAGGAAATATCCTCCGATGAAATCTGGAAAGAAGCTTCCTGAGAAACTGCTTAGTGTTCTGTTAATTCATCTCACACAGTTACATCTATATTTCGTGGATCTCTTTGATAGCCTTATTTCTGTGGAATCTGAGAACAGATATTTCAGATCCATTTGAAGACTATAGGGCCAAAGGAAATATCCTCCGAAAACTAAGAGAAAGAAGCTTTCTGAGAAACTTCTTTGTGTTCTGTGAAATCAGCTCACAGAGTTACAGCTTTCCCCTCAAGAAGCCTTTCGCTAAGACAGTTCTTGTGGAATTGGCAAAGTGATATTTGGAAGCCCATAGAGGGCTATGGTGAAAAAGGAAATATCCTCAGATGAAATCTGGAAAGAAGCTTTCTGAGAAACTGCTTAGTGTTCTGTTAATTCATCTCACAGAGTTACATCTGTATTTCGTGGATCTCTTTGCTAGGCTTATTTCTGTGGAATCTGAGAACAGATATTTGGGATCCCTTTGAAGACTATAGGGCCAAAGGAAATATCCTCCGATAACTAAGAGAAAGAAGCTTTCTGAGAAACTTCTTTGTGTTCTGTGAAATCATCTCACAGAGTTACAGCTTTCCCCTCAAGAAGCCTTTCGCTAAGACAGTTCTTGTGGAATTGGCATAGTGATATTTGGAAGCCCATAGAGGGCTATGGTGAAAAAGGAAATATCCTCAGATGAAATCTGGAAAGAAGGTTTCTGAGAAACTGCTTAGTGTTCTGTTAATTCATCTCACAGAGTTACATCTGTATTTCGTGGATCTCTTTGGTAGCCTTATTTCTGTGGAATCTGAGAACAGATATTTCGGATCCCTTTGAAGACTATAGTGCCAAAGGAAATATCCTCCGATAACTAGGAGAAAGAAGCTTTCTGAGAAACTTCTTTGTGTTCTGTGAAATCATCTCACAGAGTTACAGCTTTCCCCTCAAGAAGCCTTTCGCTAAGACAGTTCTTGTGGAATTGGCAAAGTGATATTTGGAAGCCCATAGAGGGCTATGGTGAAAAAGGAAATATCCCAGATGAAATCTAGAAAGAAGCTTTCTGAGAAACTGCTTAGTGTTCTGTTAATTCATCTCACAGTTACATCTGTATTTCGTGGATCTCTTTGCTAACCTTATTTCTGTGGAATCTGAGAACAGATATTTCGGATCCCTTTGAAGACTATAGGGCCAAAGGAAATATCCTCCAATAACAAAGAGAAATAAGCTTTCTGAGAAACTTCTTTGTGTTCTGTGAAATCATCTCACAGAGTTACAGCTTCCCCTCAAGAAGCCTTTCGCTAAGACAGTTCTTGTGGAATTGGAAAAGTGATATTTGGAAGCCCATAGAGGGCTATGGTGAAAAAGGAAATATCCTCAGATGAAATCTGAAAAGAAGGTTTCTGAGAAACTGCTTAGTGTTCTGTTAATTCATCTCACAGAGTTACATCTGTATTTCGTGGATCTCTTTGGTAGCCTTATTTCTGTGGAATCTGAGAACAGATATTTCGGATCCCTTTGAAGACTATAGTGCCAAAGTAAATATCCTCCGATAACTAAGAGAAAGAAGCTTTCTGAGAAACTTCTTTGTGTTCTGTGAAATCATCTCACAGAGTTACAGCTTTCACCTCAAGAAGCCTTTCGCTAAGACAGTTCTTGTGGAATTGGCAAAGTGATATTTGGAAGCCCATAGAGGGCCATGGTGAAAAAGGAAATATCCTCCGATGAAATCTGGAAAGAAGCTTTCTGAGAAACTGCTTAGTATTTTGTTAATTCATCTCACAGAGTTACATCTCTATTTCGTGGATCTCTTTGCTAGCCTTATTTCTGTGGAATCTGAGAACAGATATTTCGGATCCCTTTGAAGACTATAGGGCCAAAGGAAATATCCTCCGATAACTAAGAGAAAGAAGCTTTCTGAGAAACTTCTTTGTGTTCTGTGAAATCATCTCACAGAGTTACAGCTTTCCCCTCAAGAAGCCTTTCGCTAAGACATTTCTTGAGGAATTGGCAAAGTGATATTTGGAAGCCCATAGAGGGCTATGGTGAAAAAGGAAATATCCTCAGATGACATCTGAAAAGAAGCTTTCTGAGAAACTGCTTAGTGTTCTGTTAATTCATCTCACAGAGTTACATCTGTATTTCGTGGATCTCTTTGCTAGCCTTATTTCTGTGGAATCTGAAAAGAGATATTTCGGATCCCTTTGAAGACTATAGGGCCAAGGAAATATCCTCCGATAACTAAGAGAAAGAAGCTTTCTGAGAAACTTCTTTGTGTTCTGTGAAATCATCTCAGAGAGTTACAGCTTTCCCCTCAAGAAGCCTTTCGCTAAGACATTTCTTGTGGAATTGGCAAAGAGATATTTGGAAGCCCATAGAGGGCTACGGTCAAAAAGGAAATATCCTCCGATGAAATCTGGAAAGAAGCTTTCTGAGAAACTGCTTAGTGTTCTGTTAATTCATCTCACAGAGTTACTTCTATATTTCTTGGATCTCTTTGCTAGCCTTATTTCTGTGGAATCTGAGAACAGATATTTCGGATCCATTTGAAGACTATAGGGCCAAAGGAAATATCCTCCGATAACTAAGAGAAAGAAGCTTTCTAAGAAACTACTTTGTGTTCTGTGAAATCATCTAACAGAGTTACAGCTTTCCCCTCAAGAAGCCTTTCGCTAAGACAGTTCTTGTGGAATTGGCCAAGTGATATTTGGAAGCCCTTAGAGGGCTATGTTGAAAAAGGAAATATCCTCCGATGAAATCTGGAAAGAAGCTTCCTGAGAAACTGCTTAGTGTTCTGTTAATTCATCTCACACAGTTACATCTATATTTCGTGGATCTCTTTGATAGCCTTATTTCTGTGGAATCTGAGAACAGATATTTCGGATCCCTTTGAAGACTATAGGGCCAAAGGAAATATCCTCCGAAAACTAAGAGAAAGAAGCTTTCTGAGAAACTTCTTTGTGTTCTGTGAAATCAGCTCACAGAGTTACAGCTTTCCCCTCAAGAAGCCTTTCGCTAAGACAGTTCTTGTGGAATTGGCAAAGTGATATTTGGAAGCCCATAGAGGGCTATGGTGAAAAAGGAAATATCCTCAGATGAAATCTGGAAAGAAGCTTTCTGAGAAACTGCTTAGTGTTCTGTTAATTCATCTCACAGAGTTACATCTGTATTTCATGGATCTCTTTGCTAGGCTTATTTCTGTGGAATCTGAGAACAGATATTTCGGATCCCTTTGAAGACTATAGGGCCAAAGGAAATATCCTCCGATAACTAAGAGAAAGAAGCTTTCTGAGAAACTTCTTTGTATTCTGTGAAATCATCTCACAGAGTTACAGCTTTCCCCTCAAGAAGCCTTTCGCTAAGACAGTTCTTGTGGAATTGGCATAGTGATATTTGGAAGCCCATAGAGGGTTATGGTGAAAAAGGAAATATCCTCCGATGAAATCTGGAAAGAAGCTTTCTGAGAAACTGCTTAGTGTTCTGTTAATTCATCTCACAGAGTTACTTCTATATTTCGTGGATCTCTTTGCTAGCCTTATTTCTGTGGAATCTGAGTACAGATATTTCGGATCCCTTTGAAGACTATAGGGCCAAAGGAAATATCCTCCGATAACAAAGAGAAAGAAGCTTTCTGAGAAACTTCTTTGTGTTCTGTGAAATCATCTCACAGAGTTACAGCTTTCCCCTCAAGAAGCCTTTCGGTAAGACAGTTCTTGTGGAATTGGAAAAGTGATATTTGGAAGCCCATAGAGGGCTATGGTGAAAAAGGAAATATCCTCACATGAAATCTGGAAAGAAGGTTTCTGAGAAACTGCTTAGTGTTCTGTTAATTCATCTCACAGAGTTACATCGGTATTTCGTGGATCTCTTTGGTAGCCTTATTTCTGTGGAATCTGAGAACAGATATTTCGGATCCCTTTGAAGACTATAGTGCCAAAGTAAATATCCTCCGATAACTAGGAGAGAGAAGCTTTCTGAGAAACTTCTTTGTGTTCTGTGAAATCATCTCACAGAGTTACAGCTTTCCTCTCCAGAAGCCTTTCGCTAAGACAGTTCTTGTGGAATAGGCAAAGTGATATTTGGAAGCCCATAGAGGGCTATGGTGAAAAAGGAAATATCCCAGATGAAATCTAGAAAGAAGCTTTCTGAGAAACTGCTTAGTGTTCTGTTAATTCATCTCACAGTTACATCTGTATTTCGTGGATCTCTTTGCTAACCTTATTTCTGTGGAATCTGAGAACAGATATTTCGGATCCCTTTGAAGACTATAGGGCCAAAGGAAATATCCTCCGATAACTAAGAGAAAGAAGCTTTCTGAGAAACTTCTTTGTGTTCTGTGAAATCATCTAACAGAGTTACAGCTTTCCCCTCAAGAAGCCTTTCGCTAAGACAGTTCTTGTGGAATTGTCCAAGTGATATTTGGAAGCCCTTAGAGGGCTATGTTGAAAAAGGAAATATCCTCCGATGAAATCTGGAAAGAAGCTTCCTGAGAAACTGCTTAGTGTTCTGTTAATTCATCTCACACAGTTACATCTATATTTCGTGGATCTCTTTGCTAGCCTTATTTCTGTGGAATCTGACAACAGATATTTCGGATCCCTTTGAAGACTATAGGGCCAAAGGAAATATCCTCCGATAACTAAGAGAAAGAAACTTTCTGAGAAACTTCTTTGTGTTCTGTGAAATCATCTCACAGAGTTACAGCTTTCCCCTCAAGAAGCCTTTCGCTAAGACAGGTCTTGTGGAATTGGCAAAGTGATATTTGGAAGCCCATAGAGGGCTATGGTGAAAAAGGAAATATCCTCCGATGAAATCTGGAAAGAAGCTTTCTGAGAAACTGCTTAGTGTTCTGTTAATTCATCTCACAGAGTTACATCTATATTTCGTGGATCTCTTTGCTAGCCTTATTTCTGTGGAATCTAAGAACAGATATTTCGGAACCCTTTGAAGACTATAGGGCCAAAGGAAATATCCTCCGATAACTAAGAGAAAGAAGCTTTCTGAGAAACTTCTTTGTGTTCTGTGAAATCAGCTCACAGAGTTACAGCTTTCCCCTCAAGAAGCCTTTCGCTAAGACAGTTCTTGTGGAATTGGCAAAGTGATATTTGGAAGCCCATAGAGGGCTATGGTGAAAAAGGAAATATCCTCAGATGAAATCTGGAAAGAAGCTTTCTGAGAAACTGCTTAGTGTTCTGTTAATTCATCTCACAGAGTTACATCTGTATTTCGTGGATCTCTTTGCTAGGCTTATTTCTGTGGAATCTGAGAACAGATATTTCGGATCCCTTTGAAGACTATAGGGCCAAAGGAAATATCCTCCGATAACTAAGAGAAAGAAGCTTTCTGAGAAACTTCTTTGTGTTCTGTGAAATCATCTCACAGAGTTACAGCTTTCCCCTCAAGAAGCCTTTCGCTAAGACAGTTCTTGTGGAATTGGCAAAGTGATATTTGGAAGCCCATAGAGGGCTATGGTGAAAAAGGAAATATCCTCCGATGAAATCTGGAAAGAAGCTTTCTGAGAAACTGCTTAGTGTTCTGTTAATTCATCTCACAGAGTTACATCTGTATTTCGTGGATCTCTTTGCTAGCCTTATTTCTGTGGAATCTGAGAACAGATATTTCGGATCCCTTTGAAGACTATAGGGCCAAAGGAAATATCCTCCGATAACTAAGAGAAAGAAGCTTTCTGAGAAACTTCTTTGTGTTCTGTGAAATCATCTCACAGAGTTACAGCTTTCCCCTCAAGAAGCCTTTCGCTAAGACAGTTCTTGTGGAATTGGCATAGTGATATTTGGAAGCCCATAGAGGGTTATGGTGAAAAAGGAAATATCCTCCGATGAAATCTGGAAAGAAGCTTTCTGAGAAACTGCTTAGTGTTCTGTTAATTCATCTCACAGAGTTACTTCTATATTTCGTGGATCTCTTTGCTAGCCTTATTTCTGTGGAATCTGAGAACAGATATTTCGGATCCCTTTGAAGACTAGAGGGCCAAAGGAAATATCCTCCGATAACAAAGAGAAAGAAGCTTTCTGAGAAACTTCTTTGTGTTCTGTGAAATCATCTAACAGAGTTACAGCTTTCCCCTCAAGAAGCCTTTCGCTAAGACAGTTCTTGTGGAATTGGCCAAGTGATATTTGGAAGCCCTTAGAGGGCTATGTTGAAAAAGGAAATATCCTCCGATGAAATCTGGAAAGAAGCTTCCTGAGTAACTGCTTAGTGTTCTGTTAATTCATCTCACAGAGTTACATCTATATTTCGTGGATCTCTTTGATAGCCTTATTTCTGTGGAATCTGAGAACAGATATTTCGGATCCATTTGAAGACTATAGGGCCAAAGGAAATATCCTCCGAAAACTAAGAGAAAGAAGCTTTCTGAGAAACTTCTTTGTGTTCTGTGATATCAGCTCACAGAGTTACAGCTTTCCCCTCAAGAAGCCTTTCGCTAAGACAGTTCTTGTGGAATTGGCAAAGTGATATTTGGAAGCCCATAGAGGGCTATGGTGAAAAAGGAAATATCCTCAGATGAAATCTGGAAAGAAGCTTTCTGAGAAACTGCTTAGTGTTCTGTTAATTCATCTCACAGAGTTACATCTGTATTTCGTGGATCTCTTTGCTAGCCTTATTTCTGTGGAATCTGAGAACAGATATTTCGGATCCCTTTGAAGACTATAGGGCCAAAGGAAATATCCTCCGATAACTAAGAGAAAGAAGCTTTCTGAGAAACTTCTTTGTGTTCTGTGAAATCATCTCACAGAGTTACAGCTTTCCCCTCAAGAAGCCTTTCGCTAAGACAGTTCTTGTGGAATTGGCATAGTGATATTTGGAAGCCCACAGAGGGCTATGGTGAAAAAGGAAATATCCTCAGATGAAATCTGGAAAGAAGGTTTCTGAGAAACTGCTTAGTGTTCTGTTAATTCATCTCACAGAGTTACATCTGTATTTCGTGGATCTCTTTGGTAGCCTTATTTCTGTGGAATCTGAGAACAGATATTTCGGATCCCTTTGAAGACTATAGTGCCAAAGTAAATATCCTCCGATAACTAGGAGAAAGAAGCTTTCTGAGAAACTTCTTTGTGTTCTGTGAAATCATCTCACAGAGTTACAGCTTTCCCCTCAAGAAGCCTTTCGCTAAGACAGTTCTTGTGGAATTGGCAAAGTGATATTTGGAAGCCCATAGAGGGCTATGGTGAAAAAGGAAATATCCTCCGATGAAATCTGGAAAGAAGCTTTCTGAGAAACTGCTTAGTGTTCTGTTAATTCATCTCACAGAGTTACATCTCTATTTCGTGGATCTCTTTGCTAGCCTTATTTCTGTGGAATCTGAGAACAGATATTTCGGATCCCTTTGAAGACTATAGGGCCAAAGGAAATATCCTCCGATAACTAAGAGAAAGAAGCTTTCTGAGAAACTTCTTTGTGTTCTGTGAAATCATCTCACAGAGTTACAGCTTTCCCCTCAAGAAGCCTTTCGCTAAGACAGTTCTTGTGGAATTGGCAAAGTGATATTTGGAAGCCCATAGAGGGCTATGGTGAAAAAGGAAATATCCTCAGATGACATCTGAAAAGAAGCTTTCTGAGAAACTGCTTAGTGTTCTGTTAATTCATCTCACAGAGTTACATCTGTATTTCGTGGATCTCTTTGCTAGCCTTATTTCTGTGGAATCTGAAAAGAGATATTTCGGATCCCTTTGAAGACTATAGGGCCAAGGAAATATCCTCCGATAACTAAGAGAAAGAAGCTTTCTGAGAAACTTCTTTGTGTTCTGTGAAATCATCTCCCAGAGTTAGAGCTTTCCCCTCAAGAAGCCTTTCGCTAAGACATTTCTTGTGGAATTGGCAAAGAGATATTTGGAAGCCCATAGAGGGCTACGGTCAAAAAGGAAATATCCTCCGATGAAATCTGGAAAGAAGCTTTCTGAGAAACTGCTTAGTGTTCTGTTAATTCATCTCACAGAGTTACTTCTATATTTCTTGGATCTCTTTGGTAGCCTTATTTCTGTGGAATCTGGGAACAGATATTTCGGATCCCTTTGAAGACTATAGGGCCAAAGGAAATATCCTCCGATAACTAAGAGAAAGAAGCTTTCTGAGAAACTTCTTTGTGTTCTGTGAAATCATCTCACAGAGTTACAGCTTTCCCCTCAAGAAGCCTTTCGCTAAGACAGTTCTTGTGGAATTGGCCAAGTAATATTTGGAAGCCCTTAGAGGGCTATGTTGAAAAAGGAAATATCCTCCGATGAAATCTGGAAAGAAGCTTCCTGAGAAACTGCTTAGTGTTCTGTTAATTCATCTCACACAGTTACATCTATATTTCGTGGATCTCTTTGATAGCCTTATTTCTGTGGAATCTGAGAACAGATATTTCGGATCCATTTGAAGACTATAGGGCCAAAGGAAATATCCTCCGAAAACTAAGAGAAAGAAGCTTTCTGAGAAACTTCTTTGTGTTCTGTGAAATCAGCTCACAGAGTTACAGCTTTCCCCTCAAGAAGCCTTTCGCTAAGACAGTTCTTGTGGAATTGGCAAAGTGATATTTGGAAGCCCATAGAGGGCTGTGGTGAAAAAGGAAATATCCTCAGATGAAATCTGGAAAGAAGCTTTCTGAGAAACTTCTTAGTGTTCTGTTAATTCATCTCACAGAGTTACATCTGTATTTCGTGGATCTCTTTGCTAGGCTTATTTCTGTGGAATCTGAGAACAGATATTTCGGATCCCTTTGAAGA
This sequence comes from Macaca nemestrina, assembly GCF_043159975.1. Lineage (NCBI taxonomy): Eukaryota > Metazoa > Chordata > Mammalia > Primates > Cercopithecidae > Macaca > Macaca nemestrina. The sequence goes on along the minus strand of NC_092130.1, from coordinate 132,677,044 downwards.
CTATAGGGCCAAAGGAAATATCCTCCGATAACTAAGAGAAAGAAGCTTTCTGAGAAACTTCTTTGTGTTCTGTGAAATCATCTCACAGAGTTACAGCTTTCCCCTCAAGAAGCCTTTCGCTAAGACAGTTCTTGTGGAATTGGCATAGTGATATTTGGAAGCCCATAGAGGGTTATGGTGAAAAAGGAAATATCCTCCGATGAAATCTGGAAAGAAGCTTTCTGAGAAACTGCTTAGTGTTCTGTTAATTCATCTCACAGAGTTACTTCTATATTTCGTGGATCTCTTTGCTAGCCTTATTTCTGTGGAATCTGAGAACAGATATTTCGGATCCCTTTGAAGACTATATGGCCAAAGGAAATATCCTCCGATAACAAAGAGAAAGAAGCTTTCTGAGAAACTTCTTTGTGTTCTGTGAAATCATCTCACAGAGTTACAGCTTTCCCCTCAAGAAGCCTTTCGCTAAGACAGTTCTTGTGGAATTGGAAAAGTGATATTTGGAAGCCCATAGAGGGCTATGGTGAAAAAGGAAATATCCTCCGATGAAATCTGGAAAGAAGCTTTCTGAGAAACTGCTTAGTGTTCTGTTAATTCATCTCACAGAGTTACATCTATATTTCGTGGATCTCTTTGCTAGCCTTATTTCTGTGAAATCTGAGAACAGATATTTCGGATCCCTTTGAAGACTAGAGGGCCAAAGGAAATATCCTCCGATAACAAAGAGAAAGAAGCTTTCTGAGAAACTTCTTTGTGTTCTGTGAAATCATCTCACAGAGTTACAGCTTTCCCCTCAAGAAGCCTTTCGGTAAGACAGTTCTTGTGGAATTGGAAAAGTGATATTTGGAAGCCCATAGAGGGCTATGGTGAAAAAGGAAATATCCTCAGATGAAATCTGGAAAGAAGGTTTCTGAGAAACTGCTTAGTGTTCTGTTAATTCATCTCACAGAGTTACATCTGTATTTCGTGGATCTCTTTGGTAGCCTTATTTCTGTGGAATCTGAGAACAGATATTTCGGATCCCTTTGAAGACTATAGTGCCAAAGTAAATATCCTCCGATAACTAGGAGAAAGAAGCTTTCTGAGAAACTTCTTTGTGTTCTGTGAAATCATCTCACAGAGTTACAGCTTTCCCCTCAAGAAGCCTTTCGCTAAGACAGTTCTTGTGGAATTGGCAAAGTGATATTTGGAAGCCCATAGAGGGCTATGGTGAAAAAGGAAATATCCCAGATGAAATCTAGAAAGAAGCTTTCTGAGAAACTGCTTAGTGTTCTGTTAATTCATCTCACAGAGTTACATCTGTATTTCGTGGATCTCTTTGCTAACCTTATTTCTGTGGAATCTGAGAACAGATATTTCGGATCCCTTTGAAGACTATAGGGCCTAAGGAAATATCCTCCGATAACTAAGAGAAAGAAGCTTTCTGAGAAACTTCTTTGTGTTCTGTGAAATCATCTCACAGAGTTACACCTTTCCCCTCAAGAAGCCTTTCGCTAAGACATTTCTTGTGGAATTGGCAAAGAGATATTTGGAAGCCCATAGAGGGCTACGGTCAAAAAGGAAATATCCTCCGATGAAATCTGGAAAGAAGCTTTCTGAGAAACTGCTTAGTGTTCTGTTAATTCATCTCACAGAGTTACTTCTATATTTCGTGGATCTCTTTGCTAGCCTTATTTCTGTGGAATCTGAGAACAGATATTTCGGATCCCTTTGAAGACTATAGGGCCAAAGGAAATATCCTCCGATAACTAAGAGAAAGAAGCTTTCTGAGAAACTTCTTTGTGTTCTGTGAAATCATCTCACAGAGTTACAGCTTTCCCCTCAAGAAGCCTTTCGCTAAGACAGGTCTTGTGGAATTGGCTAAGTGATATTTGGAAGCCCATAGAGGGCTATGGTGAAAAAGGAAATATCCTCCGATGATATCTGGAAAGAAGCTTTCTGAGAAACTGCTTAGTGTTCTGTTAATTCATCTCACAGAGTTACATCTATATTTCGTGGATCTCTTTGCTAGCCTTATTTCTGTGGAATCTGAGAACAGATATTTCGGAACCCTTTGAAGACTATAGGGCCAAAGGAAATATCCTCCGAAAACTAAGAGAAAGAAGCTTTCTGAGAAACTTCTTTGTGTTCTGTGAAATCAGCTCACAGAGTTACAGCTTTCCCCTCAAGAAGCCTTTCGCTAAGACAGTTCTTGTGGAATTGGCAAAGTGATATTTGGAAGCCCATAGAGGGCTATGGTGAAAAAGGAAATATCCTCAGATGAAATCTGGAAAGAAGCTTTCTGAGAAACTGCTTAGTGTTCTGTTAATTCATCTCACAGAGTTACATCTGTATTTCGTGGATCTCTTTGCTAGCCTTATTTCTGTGGAATCTGAGAACATATATTTCGGATCCCTTTGAAGACTATAGGGCCAAAGGAAATATCCTCCGATAACTAAGAGAAAGAAGCTTTCTGAGAAACTTCTTTGTGTTCTGTGAAATCATCTCACAGAGTTACAGCTTTCCCCTCAAGAAGCCTTTCGCTAAGACAGTTCTTGTGGAATTGGCAAAGTGATATTTGGAAGCCCATAGAGGGCTATGGTGAAAAAGGAAATATCCTCAGATGACATCTGAAAAGAAGCTTTCTGAGAAACTGCTTAGTGTTCTGTTAATTCATCACACAGAGTTACATCTGTATTTCGTGGATCTCTTTGCTAGCCTTATTTCTGTGGAATCTGAAAAGAGATATTTCGGATCCCTTTGAAGACTATAGGGCCAAGGAAATATCCTCCGATAACTAAGAGAAAGAAGCTTTCTGAGAAACTTCTTTGTGTTCTGTGAAATCATCTCACAGAGTTACAGCTTTCCCCTCAAGAAGCCTTTCGCTAAGACATTTCTTGTGGAATTGGCAAAGAGATATTTGGAAGCCCATAGAGGGCTACGGTCAAAAAGGAAATATCCTCCGATGAAATCTGGAAAGAAGCTTTCTGAGAAACTGCTTAGTGTTCTGTTAATTCATCTCACAGAGTTACTTCTATATTTCTTGGATCTCTTTGCTAGCCTTATTTCTGTGGAATCTGAGAACAGATATTTCTGATCCCTTTGAAGACTATAGTGCCAAAGGAAATATCCTCCGATAACTAAGAGAAAGAAGCTTTCTGAGAAACTTCTTTGTGTTCTGTGAAATCATCTAACAGAGTTACAGCTTTCCCCTCAAGAAGCCTTTCGCTAAGACAGTTCTTGTGGAATTGGCCAAGTGATATTTGGAAGCCCTTAGAGGGCTATGTTGAAAAAGGAAATATCCTCCGATGAAATCTGGAAAGAAGCTTCCTGAGAAACTGCTTAGTGTTCTGTTAATTCATCTCACACAGTTACATCTATATTTCGTGGATCTCTTTGATAGCCTTATTTCTGTGGAATCTGAGAACAGATATTTCAGATCCATTTGAAGACTATAGGGCCAAAGGAAATATCCTCCGAAAACTAAGAGAAAGAAGCTTTCTGAGAAACTTCTTTGTGTTCTGTGAAATCATCTCACAGAGTTACAGCTTTCCCCTCAAGAAGCCTTTCGCTAAGACAGTTCTTGTGGAATTGGCAAAGTGATATTTGGAAGCCCATAGAGGGCTATGGTGAAAAAGGAAATATCCTCAGATGAAATCTGGAAAGAAGCTTTCTGAGAAACTGCTTAGTGTTCTGTTAATTCATCTCACAGAGTTACATCTGTATTTCGTGGATCTCTTTGCTAGGCTTATTTCTGTGGAATCTGAGAACAGATATTTGGGATCCCTTTGAAGACTATAGGGCCAAAGGAAATATCCTCCGATAACTAAGAGAAAGAAGCTTTCTGAGAAACTTCTTTGTGTTCTGTGAAATCATCTCACAGAGTTACAGCTTTCCCCTCAAGAAGCCTTTCGCTAAGACAGTTCTTGTGGAATTGGCATAGTGATATTTGGAAGCCCATAGAGGGCTATGGTGAAAAAGGAAATATCCTCAGATGAAATCTGGAAAGAAGGTTTCTGAGAAACTGCTTAGTGTTCTGTTAATTCATCTCACAGAGTTACATCTGTATTTCGTGGATCTCTTTGGTAGCCTTATTTCTGTGGAATCTGAGAACAGATATTTCGGATCCCTTTGAAGACTATAGTGCCAAAGGAAATATCCTCCGATAACTAGGAGAAAGAAGCTTTCTGAGAAACTTCTTTGTGTTCTGTGAAATCATCTCACAGAGTTACAGCTTTCCCCTCAAGAAGCCTTTCGCTAAGACAGTTCTTGTGGAATTGGCAAAGTGATATTTGGAAGCCCATAGAGGGCTATGGTGAAAAAGGAAATATCCCAGATGAAATCTAGAAAGAAGCTTTCTGAGAAACTGCTTAGTGTTCTGTTAATTCATCTCACAGTTACATCTGTATTTCGTGGATCTCTTTGCTAACCTTATTTCTGTGGAATCTGAGAACAGATATTTCGGATCCCTTTGAAGACTATAGGGCCAAAGGAAATATCCTCCAATAACAAAGAGAAATAAGCTTTCTGAGAAACTTCTTTGTGTTCTGTGAAATCATCTCACAGAGTTACAGCTTCCCCTCAAGAAGCCTTTCGCTAAGACAGTTCTTGTGGAATTGGAAAAGTGATATTTGGAAGCCCATAGAGGGCTATGGTGAAAAAGGAAATATCCTCAGATGAAATCTGAAAAGAAGGTTTCTGAGAAACTGCTTAGTGTTCTGTTAATTCATCTCACAGAGTTACATCTGTATTTCGTGGATCTCTTTGGTAGCCTTATTTCTGTGGAATCTGAGAACAGATATTTCGGATCCCTTTGAAGACTATAGTGCCAAAGTAAATATCCTCCGATAACTAAGAGAAAGAAGCTTTCTGAGAAACTTCTTTGTGTTCTGTGAAATCATCTCACAGAGTTACAGCTTTCACCTCAAGAAGCCTTTCGCTAAGACAGTTCTTGTGGAATTGGCAAAGTGATATTTGGAAGCCCATAGAGGGCCATGGTGAAAAAGGAAATATCCTCCGATGAAATCTGGAAAGAAGCTTTCTGAGAAACTGCTTAGTATTTTGTTAATTCATCTCACAGAGTTACATCTCTATTTCGTGGATCTCTTTGCTAGCCTTATTTCTGTGGAATCTGAGAACAGATATTTCGGATCCCTTTGAAGACTATAGGGCCAAAGGAAATATCCTCCGATAACTAAGAGAAAGAAGCTTTCTGAGAAACTTCTTTGTGTTCTGTGAAATCATCTCACAGAGTTACAGCTTTCCCCTCAAGAAGCCTTTCGCTAAGACATTTCTTGAGGAATTGGCAAAGTGATATTTGGAAGCCCATAGAGGGCTATGGTGAAAAAGGAAATATCCTCAGATGAAATCTGGAAAGAAGCTTTCTGAGAAACTGCTTAGTGTTCTGTTAATTCATCTCACAGAGTTACATCTGTATTTCGTGGATCTCTTTGCTAGGCTTATTTCTGTGGAATCTGAGAACAGATATTTCGGATCCCTTTGAAGACTATAGGGCCAAAGGAAATATCCTCCGATAACTAAGAGAAAGAAGCTTTCTGAGAAACTTCTTTGTGTTCTGTGAAATCATCTCACAGAGTTACAGCTTTCCCCTCAAGAAGCCTTTCGCTAAGACAGTTCTTGTGGAATTGGCAAAGTGATATTTGGAAGCCCATAGAGGGCTATGGTGAAAAAGGAAATATCCTCCGATGAAATCTGGAAAGAAGCTTTCTGAGAAACTGCTTAGTGTTCTGTTAATTCATCTCACAGAGTTACATCTGTATTTCGTGGATCTCTTTGCTAGCCTTATTTCTGTGGAATCTGAGAACAGATATTTCGGATCCCTTTGAAGACTATAGGGCCAAAGGAAATATCCTCCGATAACTAAGAGAAAGAAGCTTTCTGAGAAACTTCTTTGTGTTCTGTGAAATCATCTCACAGAGTTACAGCTTTCCCCTCAAGAAGCCTTTCGCTAAGACAGTTCTTGTGGAATTGGCATAGTGATATTTGGAAGCCCATAGAGGGTTATGGTGAAAAAGGAAATATCCTCCGATGAAATCTGGAAAGAAGCTTTCTGAGAAACTGCTTAGTGTTCTGTTAATTCATCTCACAGAGTTACTTCTATATTTCGTGGATCTCTTTGCTAGCCTTATTTCTGTGGAATCTGAGAACAGATATTTCGGATCCCTTTGAAGACTAGAGGGCCAAAGGAAATATCCTCCGATAACAAAGAGAAAGAAGCTTTCTGAGAAACTTCTTTGTGTTCTGTGAAATCATCTAACAGAGTTACAGCTTTCCCCTCAAGAAGCCTTTCGCTAAGACAGTTCTTGTGGAATTGGCCAAGTGATATTTGGAAGCCCTTAGAGGGCTATGTTGAAAAAGGAAATATCCTCCGATGAAATCTGGAAAGAAGCTTCCTGAGTAACTGCTTAGTGTTCTGTTAATTCATCTCACAGAGTTACATCTATATTTCGTGGATCTCTTTGATAGCCTTATTTCTGTGGAATCTGAGAACAGATATTTCGGATCCATTTGAAGACTATAGGGCCAAAGGAAATATCCTCCGAAAACTAAGAGAAAGAAGCTTTCTGAGAAACTTCTTTGTGTTCTGTGATATCAGCTCACAGAGTTACAGCTTTCCCCTCAAGAAGCCTTTCGCTAAGACAGTTCTTGTGGAATTGGCAAAGTGATATTTGGAAGCCCATAGAGGGCTATGGTGAAAAAGGAAATATCCTCAGATGAAATCTGGAAAGAAGCTTTCTGAGAAACTGCTTAGTGTTCTGTTAATTCATCTCACAGAGTTACATCTGTATTTCGTGGATCTCTTTGCTAGCCTTATTTCTGTGGAATCTGAGAACAGATATTTCGGATCCCTTTGAAGACTATAGGGCCAAAGGAAATATCCTCCGATAACTAAGAGAAAGAAGCTTTCTGAGAAACTTCTTTGTGTTCTGTGAAATCATCTCACAGAGTTACAGCTTTCCCCTCAAGAAGCCTTTCGCTAAGACAGTTCTTGTGGAATTGGCATAGTGATATTTGGAAGCCCACAGAGGGCTATGGTGAAAAAGGAAATATCCTCAGATGAAATCTGGAAAGAAGGTTTCTGAGAAACTGCTTAGTGTTCTGTTAATTCATCTCACAGAGTTACATCTGTATTTCGTGGATCTCTTTGGTAGCCTTATTTCTGTGGAATCTGAGAACAGATATTTCGGATCCCTTTGAAGACTATAGTGCCAAAGTAAATATCCTCCGATAACTAGGAGAAAGAAGCTTTCTGAGAAACTTCTTTGTGTTCTGTGAAATCATCTCACAGAGTTACAGCTTTCCCCTCAAGAAGCCTTTCGCTAAGACAGTTCTTGTGGAATTGGCAAAGTGATATTTGGAAGCCCATAGAGGGCTATGGTGAAAAAGGAAATATCCTCCGATGAAATCTGGAAAGAAGCTTTCTGAGAAACTGCTTAGTGTTCTGTTAATTCATCTCACAGAGTTACATCTCTATTTCGTGGATCTCTTTGCTAGCCTTATTTCTGTGGAATCTGAGAACAGATATTTCGGATCCCTTTGAAGACTATAGGGCCAAAGGAAATATCCTCCGATAACTAAGAGAAAGAAGCTTTCTGAGAAACTTCTTTGTGTTCTGTGAAATCATCTCACAGAGTTACAGCTTTCCCCTCAAGAAGCCTTTCGCTAAGACAGTTCTTGTGGAATTGGCAAAGTGATATTTGGAAGCCCATAGAGGGCTATGGTGAAAAAGGAAATATCCTCAGATGACATCTGAAAAGAAGCTTTCTGAGAAACTGCTTAGTGTTCTGTTAATTCATCTCACAGAGTTACATCTGTATTTCGTGGATCTCTTTGCTAGCCTTATTTCTGTGGAATCTGAAAAGAGATATTTCGGATCCCTTTGAAGACTATAGGGCCAAGGAAATATCCTCCGATAACTAAGAGAAAGAAGCTTTCTGAGAAACTTCTTTGTGTTCTGTGAAATCATCTCACAGAGTTACAGCTTTCCCCTCAAGAAGCCTTTCGCTAAGACATTTCTTGTGGAATTGGCAAAGAGATATTTGGAAGCCCATAGAGGGCTACGGTCAAAAAGGAAATATCCTCCGATGAAATCTGGAAAGAAGCTTTCTGAGAAACTGCTTAGTGTTCTGTTAATTCATCTCACAGAGTTACTTCTATATTTCTTGGATCTCTTTGGTAGCCTTATTTCTGTGGAATCTGAGAACAGATATTTCGGATCCCTTTGAAGACTATAGGGCCAAAGGAAATATCCTCCGATAACTAAGAGAAAGAAGCTTTCTGAGAAACTTCTTTGTGTTCTGTGAAATCATCTAACAGAGTTACAGCTTTCCCCTCAAGAAGCCTTTCGCTAAGACAGTTCTTGTGGAATTGGCCAAGTAATATTTGGAAGCCCTTAGAGGGCTATGTTGAAAAAGGAAATATCCTCCGATGAAATCTGGAAAGAAGCTTCCTGAGAAACTGCTTAGTGTTCTGTTAATTCATCTCACACAGTTACATCTATATTTCGTGGATCTCTTTGATAGCCTTATTTCTGTGGAATCTGAGAACAGATATTTCGGATCCATTTGAAGACTATAGGGCCAAAGGAAATATCCTCCGAAAACTAAGAGAAAGAAGCTTTCTGAGAAACTTCTTTGTGTTCTGTGAAATCAGCTCACAGAGTTACAGCTTTCCCCTCAAGAAGCCTTTCGCTAAGACAGTTCTTGTGGAATTGGCAAAGTGATATTTGGAAGCCCATAGAGGGCTGTGGTGAAAAAGGAAATATCCTCAGATGAAATCTGGAAAGAAGCTTTCTGAGAAACTTCTTAGTGTTCTGTTAATTCATCTCACAGAGTTACATCTGTATTTCGTGGATCTCTTTGCTAGGCTTATTTCTGTGGAATCTGAGAACAGATATTTCGGATCCCTTTGAAGACTATAGGGCCAAAGGAAATATCCTCCGATAACTAAGAGAAAGAAGCTTTCTGAGAAACTTCTTTGTGTTCTGTGAAATCATCTCACAGAGTTACAGCTTTCCCCTCAAGAAGCCTTTCGCTAAGACAGTTCTTGTGGAATTGGCATAGTGATATTTGGAAGCCCATAGAGGGTTATGGTGAAAAAGGAAATATCCTCCGATGAAATCTGGAAAGAAGCTTTCTGAGAAACTGCTTAGTGTTCTGTTAATTCATCTCACAGAGTTACTTCTATATTTCGTGGATCTCTTTGCTAGCCTTATTTCTGTGGAATCTGAGAACAGATATTTCGGATCCCTTTGAAGACTATATGGCCAAAGGAAATATCCTCCGATAACAAAGAGAAAGAAGCTTTCTGAGAAACTTCTTTGTGTTCTGTGAAATCATCTCACAGAGTTACAGCTTTCCCCTCAAGAAGCCTTTCGCTAAGACAGTTCTTGTGGAATTGGAAAAGTGATATTTGGAAGCCCATAGAGGGCTATGGTGAAAAAGGAAATATCCTCCGATGAAATCTGGAAAGAAGCTTTCTGAGAAACTGCTTAGTGTTCTGTTAATTCATCTCACAGAGTTACATCTATATTTCGTGGATCTCTTTGCTAGCCTTATTTCTGTGAAATCTGAGAACAGATATTTCGGATCCCTTTGAAGACTAGAGGGCCAAAGGAAATATCCTCCGATAACAAAGAGAAAGAAGCTTTCTGAGAAACTTCTTTGTGTTCTGTGAAATCATCTCACAGAGTTACAGCTTTCCCCTCAAGAAGCCTTTCGGTAAGACAGTTCTTGTGGAATTGGAAAAGTGATATTTGGAAGCCCATAGAGGGCTATGGTGAAAAAGGAAATATCCTCAGATGAAATCTGGAAAGAAGGTTTCTGAGAAACTGCTTAGTGTTCTGTTAATTCATCTCACAGAGTTACATCTGTATTTCGTGGATCTCTTTGGTAGCCTTTTTTCTGTGGAATCTGAGAACAGATATTTCGGATCCCTTTGAAGACTATAGTGCCAAAGTAAATATCCTCCGATAACTAGGAGAAAGAAGCTTTCTGAGAAACTTCTTTGTGTTCTGTGAAATCATCTCACAGAGTTACAGCTTTCCCCTCAAGAAGCCTTTCGCTAAGACAGTTCTTGTGGAATTGGCAAAGTGATATTTGGAAGCCCATAGAGGGCTATGGTGAAAAAGGAAATATCCCAGATGAAATCTAGAAAGAAGCTTTCTGAGAAACTGCTTAGTGTTCTGTTAATTCATCTCACAGAGTTACATCTGTATTTCGTGGATCTCTTTGCTAACCTTATTTCTGTGGAATCTGAGAACAGATATTTCGGATCCCTTTGAAGACTATAGGGCCAAAGGAAATATCCTCCGATAACTAAGAGAAAGAAGCTTTCTGAGAAACTTCTTTGTGTTCTGTGAAATCATCTCACAGAGTTACACCTTTCCCCTCAAGAAGCCTTTCGCTAAGACATTTCTTGTGGAATTGGCAAAGAGATATTTGGAAGCCCATAGAGGGCTACGGTCAAAAAGGAAATATCCTCCGATGAAATCTGGAAAGAAGCTTTCTGAGAAACTGCTTAGTGTTCTGTTAATTCATCTCACAGAGTTACTTCTATATTTCGTGGATCTCTTTGCTAGCCTTATTTCTGTGGAATCTGAGAACAGATATTTCGGATCCCTTTGAAGACTATAGGGCCAAAGGAAATATCCTCCGATAACTAAGAGAAAGAAGCTTTCTGAGAAACTTCTTTGTGTTCTGTGAAATCATCTCACAGAGTTACAGCTTTCCCCTCAAGAAGCCTTTCGCTAAGACAGGTCTTGTGGAATTGGCTAAGTGATATTTGGAAGCCCATAGAGGGCTATGGTGAAAAAGGAAATATCCTCCGATGATATCTGGAAAGAAGCTTTCTGAGAAACTGCTTAGTGTTCTGTTAATTCATCTCACAGAGTTACATCTATATTTCGTGGATCTCTTTGCTAGCCTTATTTCTGTGGAATCTGAGAACAGATATTTCGGAACCCTTTGAAGACTATAGGGCCAAAGGAAATATCCTCCGAAAACTAAGAGAAAGAAGCTTTCTGAGAAACTTCTTTGTGTTCTGTGAAATCAGCTCACAGAGTTACAGCTTTCCCCTCAAGAAGCCTTTCGCTAAGACAGTTCTTGTGGAATTGGCAAAGTGATATTTGGAAGCCCATAGAGGGCTATGGTGAAAAAGGAAATATCCTCAGATGAAATCTGGAAAGAAGCTTTCTGAGAAACTGCTTAGTGTTCTGTTAATTCATCTCACAGAGTTACATCTGTATTTCGTGGATCTCTTTGCTAGCCTTATTTCTGTGGAATCTGAGAACATATATTTCGGATCCCTTTGAAGACTATAGGGCCAAAGGAAATATCCTCCGAAAACTAAGAGAAAGAAGCTTTCTGAGAAACTTCTTTGTGTTCTGTGAAATCAGCTCACAGAGTTACAGCTTTCCCCTCAAGAAGCCTTTCGCTAAGACAGTTCTTGTGGAATTGGCAAAGTGATATTTGGAAGCCCATAGAGGGCTATGGTGAAAAAGGAAATACCCTCAGATGAAATCTGGAAAGAAGCTTTCTGAGAAACTGCTTAGTGTTCTGTTAATTCATCTCACAGAGTTACATCTGTATTTCGTGGATCTCTTTGCTAGGCTTATTTCTGTGGAATCTGAGAACAGATATTTCGGATCCCTTTGAAGACTATAGGGCCAAAGGAAATATCCTCCGATAACTAAGAGAAAAAAGCTTTCTGAGAAACTTCTTTGTGTTCTGTGAAATCATCTCACAGAGTTACAGCTTTCCCCTCAAGAAGCCTTTCGCTAAGACAGTTCTTGTGGAATTGGCATAGTGATATTTGGAAGCCCATAGAGGGCTATGGTGAAAAAGGAAATATCCTCAGATGAAATCTGGAAAGAAGGTTTCTGAGAAACTGCTTAGTGTTCTGTTAATTCATCTCACAGAGTTACATCTGTATTTCGTGGATCTCTTTGGTAGCCTTATTTCTGTGGAATCTGAGAACAGATATTTCGGATCCCTTTGAAGACTATAGTGCCAAAGTAAATATCCTCCGATAACTAGGAGAAAGAAGCTTTCTGAGAAACTTCTTTGTGTTCTGTGAAATCATCTCACAGAGTTACAGCTTTCCCCTCAAGAAGCCTTTCGGTAAGACAGTTCTTGTGGAATTGGCAAAGTGATATTTGGAAGCCCATAGAGGGCTATGGTGAAAAAGGAAATATCCCAGATGAAATCTAGAAAGAAGCTTTCTGAGAAACTGCTTAGTGTTCTGTTAATTCATCTCACAGTTACATCTGTATTTCGTGGATCTCTTTGCTAACCTTATTTCTGTGGAATCTGAGAACAGATATTTCGGATCCCTTTGAAGACTATAGGGCCAAAGGAAATATCCTCCGATAACAAAGAGAAAGAAGCTTTCTGAGAAACTTCTTTGTGTTCTGTGAAATCATCTCACAGAGTTACAGCTTTCCCTTCAAGAAGCCTTTCGCTAAGACAGTTCTTGTGGAATTGGAAAAGTGATATTTGGAAGCCCATAGAGGGCTATGGTGAAAAAGGAAATATCCTCAGTTGAAATCTGGAAAGAAGGTTTCTGAGAAACTGCTTAGTGTTCTGTTAATTCATCTCACAGAGTTACATCTGTATTTCGTGGATCTCTTTGGTAGCCTTATTTCTGTGGAATCTGAGAACAGATATTTCGGATCCCTTTGAAGACTATAGTGCCAAAATAAATATCCTCCGATAACTAGGAGAAAGAAGCTTTCTGAGAAACTTCTTTGTGTTCTGTGAAATCATCTCACAGAGTTACAGCTTTCCCCTCAAGAAGCCTTTCGCTAAGACAGTTCTTGTGGAATTGGCAAAGTGATATTTGGAAGCCCATAGAGGGCTATGGTGAAAAAGGAAATATCCTCAGATGAAATCTGGAAAGAAGCTTTCTGAGAAACTGCTTAGTGTTCTGTTGATTCATCTCACAGAGTTACATCTCTATTTCGTGGATCTCTTTGCTAGCCTTATTTCTGTGGAATCTGAGAACAGATATTTCGGATCCCTTTGAAGACTATAGGGCCAAAGGAAATATCCTCCGATAACTAACAGAAAGAAGCTTTCTGAGAAACTTCTTTGTGTTCTGTGAAATCATCTCACAGAGTTACAGCTTTCCCCTCAAGAAGCCTTTCGCTAAGACAATTCTTGTGGAATTGGCAAAGTGATATTTGGAAGCCCATAGAGGGCTATGGTGAAAAAGGAAATATCCTCAGATGACATCTGAAAAGAAGCTTTCTGAGAAACTGCTTAGTGTTCTGTTAATTCATCTCACAGAGTTACTTCTATATTTCGTGGATCTCTTTGCTAGCCTTATTTCTGTGGAATCTGAGAACAGATATTTCGGATCCCTTTGAAGACTAGAGGGCCAAAGGAAATATCCTCCGATAACAAAGAGAAAGAAGCTTTCTGAGAAACTTCTTTGTGTTCTGTGAAATCATCTAACAGAGTTACAGCTTTCCCCTCAAGAAGCCTTTCGCTAAGACAGTTCTTGTGGAATTGGCCAAGTGATATTTGGAAGCCCTTAGAGGGCTATGTTGAAAAAGGAAATATCCTCCGATGAAATCTGGAAAGAAGCTTCCTGAGAAACTGCTTAGTGTTCTGTTAATTCATCTCACACAGTTACATCTATATTTCGTGGATCTCTTTGATAGCCTTATTTCTGTGGAATCTGAGAACAGATATTTCGGATCCATATGAAGACTATAGGGCCAAAGGAAATATCCTCCGAAAACTAAGAGAAAGAAGCTTTCTGAGAAACTTCTTTGTGTTTTGTGAAATCAGCTCACAGAGTTACAGCTTTCCCCTCAAGAAGCCTTTCGCTAAGACAGTTCTTGTGGAATTGGCAAAGTGATATTTGGAAGCCCATAGAGGGCTGTGGTGAAAAAGGAAATATCCTCCGATGAAATCTGGAAAGAAGCTTTCTGAGAAACTGCTTAGTGTTCTGTTAATTCATCTCACAGAGTTACATCTGTATTTCGTGGATCTCTTTGCTAGGCTTATTTCTGTGGAATCTGAGAACAGATATTTCGGATCCCTTTGAAGACTATAGGGCCAAAGGAAATATCCTCCGATAACTAAGAGAAAGAAGCTTTCTGAGAAACTTCTTTGTGTTCTGTGAAATCATCTCACAGAGTTACAGCTTTCCCCTCAAGAAGCCTTTCGCTAAGACAGTTCTTGTGGAATTGGCAAAGTGATATTTGGAAGCCCATAGAGGGTTATGGTGAAAAAGGAAATATCCTCCGATGAAATCTGGAAAGAAGCTTTCTGAGAAACTGCTTAGTGTTCTGTTAATTCATCTCACAGAGTTACTTCTATATTTCGTGGATCTCTTTGCTAGCCTTATTTCTGTGGAATCTGAGAACAGATATTTCGGATCCCTTTGAAGACTATATGGCCAAAGGAAATATCCTCCGATAACAAAGAGAAAGAAGCTTTATGAGAAACTTCTTTGTGTTCTGTGAAATCATCTCACAGAGTTACAGCTTTCCCCTCAAGAAGCCTTTCGGTAAGACAGTTCTTGTGGAATTGGAAAAGAGATATTTGGAAGCCCATAGAGGGCTATGGTGAAAAAGGAAATATCCTCAGATGAAATCTGGAAAGAAGGTTTCTGAGAAACTGCTTAGTGTTCTGTTAATTCATCTCACAGAGTTACATCTGTATTTCGTGGATCTCTTTGGTAGCCTTATTTCTGTGGAATCTGAGAACAGATATTTCGGATCCCTTTGAAGACTATAGTGCCAAAGTAAATATCCTCCGATAACTAGGAGAAAGAAGCTTTCTGAGAAACTTCTTTGTGTTCTGTGAAATCATCTCACAGAGTTACAGCTTTCCTCTCAAGAAGCCTTTCGCTAAGACAGTTCTTGTGGTATTGGCAAAGTGATATTTGGAAGCCCATAGAGGGCTATAGTGAAAAAGGAAATATCCCAGATGAAATCTAGAAAGAAGCTTTCTGAGAAACTGCTTAGTGTTCTGTTAATTCATCTCACAGTTACATCTGTATTTCGTGGATCTCTTTGCTAACCTTATTTCTGTGGAATCTAAGAACAGATATTTCGGAAACCTTTGAAGACTATAGGGCCAAAGGAAATATCCTCCGATAACTAAGAGAAAGAAGCTTTCTGAGAAACTTCTTTGTGTTCTGTGAAATCAGCTCACAGAGTTACAGCTTTCCCCTCAAGAAGCCTTTCGCTAAGACAGTTCTTGTGGAATTGGCAAAGTGATATTTGGAAGCCCATAGAGGGCTATGGTGAAAAAGGAAATATCCCAGATGAAATCTAGAAAGAAGCTTTCTGAGAAACTGCTTAGTGTTCTGTTAATTCATCTCACAGAGTTACATCTGTATTTCGTGGATCTCTTTGCTAACCTTATTTCTGTGGAATCTGAGAACAGATATTTCGGATCCCTTTGAAGACTACAGGGCCAAAGGAAATATCCTCCGATAACTAAGAGAAAGAAGCTTTCTGAGAAACTTCTTTGTGTTCTGTGAAATCATCTCACAGAGTTACAGCTTTCCCCTCAAGAAGCCTTTCGCTAAGACATTTCTTGTGGAATTGGCATAGAGATATTTGGAAGCCCATAGAGGGCTACGGTCAAAAAGGAAATATCCTCCGATGAAATCTGGAAATAAGCTTTCTGAGAAACTGCTTAGTGTTCTGTTAATTCATCTCACAGAGTTACTTCTATATTTCGTGGATCTCTTTGCTAGCCTTATTTCTGTGGAATCTGAGAACAGATATTTCGGATCCCTTTGAAGACTATAGGGCCAAAGGAAATATCCTCCGATAACAAAGAGAAAGAAGCTTTCTGAGAAACTTCTTTGCGTTCTGTGAAATCATCTCACAGAGTTACAGCTTTCCCCTCAAGAAGCCTTTCGGTAAGACAGTTCTTGTGGAATTGGCAAAGTGATATTTGGAAGCCCATAGAGGGCTATGGTGAAAAAGGAAATATCCTCAGATGAAATCTGGAAAGAAGCTTTCTGAGAAACTACTTAGTGTTCTGTTAATTCATCTCACAGAGTTACATCTGTATTTCGTGGATCTCTTTGGTAGCCTTATTTCTGTGGAATCTGAGAACAAATATTTCGGATCCCTTTGAAGACTATAGGGCCAAAGGAAATATCCTCCGATAACTAAGAGAAAGAAGCTTTCTGAGAAACTTCTTTGTGTTCTGTGAAATCATCTCACAGAGTTACAGCTTTCCCCTCAAGAAGCCTTTCGCTAAGACAGTTCTTGTGGAATTGGCAAAGTGATATTTGGAAGCCCATAGAGGGCTATGGTGAAAAAGGAAACATCCCAGATGAAATCTGGAAAGAAGCTTTCTGAGAAACTGCTTAGTGTTCTGTTAATTCATCTCACAGAGTTACATCTGTATTTCGTGGATCTCTTTGCTAGCCTTATTTCTGTGGAATCTGAGAACAGATATTTCGGATCCCTTTGAAGACTATAGGGCCAAAGGAAATATCCTCCGATAACTAAGAGAAAGAAGTTTTCTGAGAAACTTCTTTGTGTACTGAGAAATCAGCTCACAGAGTTACAGCTTTCCCCTCAAGAAGCCTTTCGCTAAGACAGTTCTTGTGGAATTGGCAAAGTGATATATGGAAGCCCATAGAGGGCTATGTTGAAAAAGGAAATATCCTCAGATGAAATCTTGAAAGAAGCTTTCTGAGAAACTGCTTAGTGTTCTGTTAATTCATCTCACAGCGTTACATCTGTATTTCGTGGATCTCTTTGGTAGCCTTATTTCTGTGGAATCTGAAAACAGATATTTCGGATCCTTTGAAGACTATAGGGCCAAAGGAAATATCCTCCGATAACTAAGAGAAAGAAACTTTCTGAGAAACGTCTTTGTGTTCTGTGAAATCATCTCACAGAGTTACAGCTTTCCCCTCAAGAAGCCTTTCGCTAAGACAGGTCTTGTGGAATTGGCAAAGTGATATTTGGAAGCCCATAGAGGGCTATGGTGAAAAAGGAAATATCCTCCGATGAAATCTGGAAAGAAGCTTTCTGAGAAACAACTTAGTGTTCTGTTAATTCATCTCACAGAGTTACATCTATATTTCGTGGATCTCTTTGCTAGCCTTATTTCTTTGGAATCTGAGAACAGATATTTCGGAACCCTTTGAAGACTATAGGGCCAAAGGAAATATCCTCCGAAAACTAAGAGAAAGAAGCTTTCTGAGAAACTTCTTTGTGTTCTGTGAAATCATCTCACAGAGTTACAGCTTTCCCCTCAAGAAGCCTTTCGCTAAGACATTTCTTGTGGAATTGGCAAAGTGATATTTGGAAGCCCATAGAGGGCTACGGTCAAGAACTAAATATCCTCCGATGAAATCTGGAAAGAAGCTTTCTGAGAAACTGCTTAGTGTTCTGTTAATTCATCTCACAGAGTTACTTCTATATTTCGTGGATCTCTTTGCTAGCCTTATTTCTGTGGAATCTGAGAACAGATATTTCGGATCCCTTTGAAGACTATTGGGCCAAAGGAAATATCCTCCGAAAACTAAGAGAAAGAAGCTTTCTGAGAAACTTCTTTGTGTTCTGTGAAATCAGCTCACAGAGTTACAGCTTTCCCCTCAAGAAGCCTTTCGCTAAGACAGTTCTTGTGGAATTGGCAAAGTGATATTTGGAATCCCATAGAGGGCTATGGTGAAAAAGGAAATACCCTCAGATGAAATCTGGAAAGAAGCTTTCTGAGAAACTGCTTAGTGTTCTGTTAATTCATCTCACAGAGTTACATCTGTATTTCGTGGATCTCTTTGCTAGGCTTATTTCTGTGGAATCTGAGAACAGATATTTCGGATCCCTTTGAAGACTATAGGGCCAAAGGAAATATCCTCCGATAACTAAGAGAAAGAAGCTTTCTGAGAAACTTCTTTGTGTTCTGTGAAATCATCTCACAGAGTTACAGCTTTCCCCTCAAGAAGCCTTTCGCTAAGACAGTTCTTGTGGAATTGGCAAAGTGATATTTGGAAGCCCATAGAGGGTTATGGTGAAAAAGGAAATATCCTCCAATGAAATCTGGAAAGAAGCTTTCTGAGAAACTGCTTAGTGTTCTGTTAATTCATCTCACAGAGTTACTTCTATATTTCGTGGATCTCTTTGTTAGCCTTATTTCTGTGGAATCTGAGAACAGATATTTCGGATCCCTTTGAAGACTATAGGGCCAAAGGAAATATCCTCCGATAACAAAGAGAAAGAAGCTTTCTGAGAAACTTCTTTGTGTTCTGTGAAATCATCTCACAGAGTTACAGCTTTCCCCTCAAGAAGCCTTTCGGTAAGACAGTTCTTGTGGAATTGGCAAAGTGATATTTGGAAGCCCATAGAGGGCTATGGTGAAAAAGGAAATATCCTCAGATGAAATCTGGAAAGAAGCTTTCTGAGAAACTACTTAGTGTTCTGTTAATTCATCTCACAGAGTTACATCTGTATTTCGTGGATCTCTTTGGTAGCCTTATTTCTGTGGAATCTGAGAACAAATATTTCGGATCCCTTTGAAGACTATAGGGCCAAAGGAAATATCCTCCGATAACTAAGAGAAAGAAGCTTTCTGAGAAACTTCTTTGTGTTCTGTGAAATCATCTCACAGAGTTACAGCTTTCCCCTCAAGAAGCCTTTCGCTAAGACAGTTCTTGTGGAATTGGCAAAGTGATATTTGGAAGCCCATAGAGGGCTATGGTGAAAAAGGAAACATCCCAGATGAAATCTGGAAAGAAGCTTTCTGAGAAACTGCTTAGTGTTCTGTTAATTCATCTCACAGAGTTACATCTGTATTTCGTGGATCTCTTTGCTAGCCTTATTTCTGTGGAATCTGAGAACAGATATTTCGGATCCCTTTGAAGACTATAGGGCCAAAGGAAATATCCTCCGATAACTAAGAGAAAGAAGTTTTCTGAGAAACTTCTTTGTGTACTGAGAAATCAGCTCACAGAGTTACAGCTTTCCCCTAAAGAAGCCTTTCGCTAAGACAGTTCTTGTGGAATTGGCAAAGTGATATTTGGAAGCCCATAGAGGGCTATGGTGAAAAAGGAAATATCCTCAGATGAAATCTTGAAAGAAGCTTTCTGAGAAACTGCTTAGTGTTCTGTTAATTCATCTCACAGAGTTACATCTCTATTTCGTGGATCTCGTTGCTAGCCTTATTTCTGCGGAATCTGAAAACAGATATTTCGGATCCTTTGAAGACTATAGGGCCAAAGGAAATATCCTCCGATAACTAAGAGAAAGAAACTTTCTGAGAAACTTCTTTGTGTTCTGTGAAATCATCTCACAGAGTTACAGCTTTCCCCTCAAGAATCCTTTCGCTAAGACAGGTCTTGTGGAATTGGCAAAGTGATATTTGGAAGCCCATAGAGGGCTATGGTGAAAAAGGAAATATCCTCCGAAGAAATCTGGAAAGAAGCTTTCTGAGAAACTGCTTAGTGTTCTGTTAATTCATCTCACAGAGTTACATCTATATTTCGTGGATCTCTTTGCTAGCCTTATTTCTGTGGAATCTGAGAACAGATATTTCGGAACCCTTTGAAGACTATAGGGCCAAAGGAAATATCCTCCGAAAACTAAGAGAAAGAAGCTTTCTGAGAAACTTCTTTGTGTTCTGTGAAATCATCTCACAGAGTTACAGCTTTCCCCTCAAGAAGCCTTTCGCTAAGACATTTCTTGTGGAATTGGCAAAGTGATATTTGGAAGCCCATAGAGGGCTACGGTCAAGAACTAAATATCCTCCGATGAAATCTGGAAAGAAGCTTTCTGAGAAACTGCTTAGTGTTCTGTTAATTCATCTCACAGAGTTACTTCTATATTTCGTGGATCTCTTTGCTAGCCTTATTTCTGTGGAATCTGAGAACAGATATTTCGGATCCCTTTGAAGACTATAGGGCCAAAGGAAATATCCTCCGATAACTAAGAGAAAGAAGCTTTCTGAGAAACTTCTTTGTGTTCTGTGAAATCAGCTCACAGAGTTACAGCTTTCCCCTCAAGAAGCCTTTCGCTAAGACAGTTCTTGTGGAATTGGCAAAGTGATATTTGGAAGCCCATAGAGGGCTATGGTGAAAAGGGAAATATCCTCAGATGAAATCTTGAAAGAAGCTTTCTGGGAAAATGCTTAGTGTTCTGTTAATTCATCTCACAGAGTTACATCTGTATTTCGTGGATCTCTTTGCTAGGCTTATTTCTGTGGAATCTGACAACAGATATTTCGGATCCCTTTGAAGACTATAGGGCCAAAGGAAATATCCTCCGATAACTAAGAGAAAGAAGCTTTCTGAGAAACTTCTTTGTGTTCTGTGAAATCATCTCACAGAGTTACAGCTTTCCCCTCAAGAAGCCTTTCACTAAGACAGTTCTTGTGGAATTGGCAAAGGGATATTTGGAAGCCCATAGAGGGTTATGGTGAAAAAGGTAATATCCTCCGATGAAATCTGGAAAGAAGCTTTCTGAGAAACTGCTTAGTGTTCTGTTAATTCATCTCACAGAGTTACTTCTATATTTCGTGGATCTCTTTGCTAGCCTTATATCTGTGGAATCTGAGAACAGATATTTCGGATCCCTTTGAAGATTTTAGGGCCAAAGGAAATATCCTCCGATAACAAAGAGAAAGAAGCTTTCTGAGAAACTTCTTTGTGTTCTGTGAAATCATCTCACAGAGTTACAGCTTTCCCCTCAAGAAGCCTTTCGGTAAGACAGTTCTTGTGGAATTGGCAAAGTGATATTTGGAAGCCCATAGAGGGCTATGGTGAAAAAGGAAATATCCTCAGATGAAATCTGGAAAGAAGCTTTCTGAGAAACTGCTTAGTGTTCTGTTAATTCATCTCACAGAGTTACATCTGTATTTCGTGGATCTCTTTGGTAGCCTTGTTTCTGTGGAATCTGAGAACAGATAATTCGGATCCCTTTGAAGACTATAGGGCCAAAGGAAATATCCTCCGATAACTAAGAGAAAGAAGCTTTCTGAGAAACTTCTTTGTGTTCTGTGAAATCATCTCACAGAGTTACAGCTTTCCCCTCAAGAAGCCTTTCGCTAAGACAGTTCTTGTGGAATTGGCAAAGTGATATTTGGAAGCCCATAGAGGGCTATGGTGAAAAAGGAAATATCCTCCGATGAAATCTGGAAAGAAGCTTTCTGAGAAACTGCTTAGTGTTCTGTTAATTCATCTCACAGAGTTACATCTGTATTTCGTGGATCTCTTTGGTAGCCTTATTTCTGTGGAATCTGAGAACAGATATTTTGGATCCCTTTGAAGACTATAGGGCCAAAGGAAATATCCTCCGATAACTAAGAGAAAGAAGCTTTCTGAGAAACTTCTTTGTGTTCTGTGAAATCATCTCACAGAGTTACAGCTTTCCCCTCAAGAAGCCTTTCGCTAAGACAGTTCTTGTGGAATTGGCAAAGTGATATTTGGAAGCCCATAGAGGGCTATGGTGAAAAAGGAAATATCCTCAGATGATATCTGGAAAGAAGCTTTCTGAGAAACTGCTTAGTGTTCTGTTAATTCATCTCACAGAGTTACATCTGTATTTCGTGGATCTCTTTGCTAGCCTTATATCTGTGGAATCTGAAAAGAGATATTTCGGATCCCTTTGAAGACTATAGGGCCAAGGAAATATCCTCCGATAACTAAGAGAAAGAAGCTTTCTGAGAAACTTCTTTGTGTTCTGTGAAATCATCTCACAGAGTTACAGCTTTCCCCTCAAGAAGCCTTTCGCTAAGACATTTCTTGTGGAATTGGCAAAGAGATATTTGGAAGCCCATAGAGGGCTACGGTCAAAAAGGAAATATCCTCCGATGAAATCTGGAAAGAAGCTTTCTGAGAAACTGCTTAGTGTTCTGTTAATTCATCTCACAGAGTTACTTCTGTATTTCGTGGATCTCTTTGCTAGCCTTATTTCTGTGGAATCTGAGAACAGATATTTCGGATCCCTGTGAAGACTATAGGGCCAAAGGAAATATCCTCCGATAACTAAGAGAAAGAAGCTTTCTGAGAAACTTCTTTGTGTTCTGTGAAATCATCTCACAGAGTTACAGCTTTCCCCTCAAGAAGCCTTTCGCTAAGACAGGTCTTGTGGAATTGGCCAAGTGATATTTGGAAGCCCTTAGAGGGCTATGTTGAAAAAGGAAATATCCTCCGATGAAATCTGGAAAGAAGCTTCCTGAGAAACTGCTTAGTGTTCTGTTAATTCATCTCACAGAGTTACATCTATATTTCGTGGATCTCTTTGCTAGCCTTATTTCTGTGGAATCTGAGAACAGATATTTCGGATCCATTTGAAGACTATAGGGCCAAAGGAAATATCCTCCGAAAACTAAGAGAAAGAAGCTTTCTGAGAAACTTCTTTGTGTTCTGTGAAATCAGCTCACAGAGTTACAGCTTTCCCCTCAAGAAGCCTTTCGCTAAGACAGTTCTTGTGTAATTGGCAAAGTGATATTTGGAAGCCCATAGAGGGCTATGGTGAAAAAGGAAATATCCTCCGATGAAATCTGGAAAGAAGCTTTCTGAGAAACTGCTTAGTGTTCTGTTAATTCATCTCACAGAGTTACATCTGTATTTCGTGGATCTCTTTGCTAGGCTTATTTCTGTGGAATCTGAGAACAGATATTTCGGATCCCTTTGAAGACTATAGTGCCAAAGGAAATATCCTCCGATAACTAGGAGAAAGAAGCTTTCTGAGAAACTTCTTTGTGTTCTGTGAAATCATCTCACAGAGTTATAGCTTTCCCCTCAAGAAGCCTTTCGCTAAGACAGTTCTTGTGGAATTGGCAATGTGATATTTGGAAGCCCATAGAGGGCTATGGTGAAAAAGGAAATATCCCAGATGAAATCTGGAAAGAAGCTTTCTGAGAAACTGCTTAGTGTTCTGTTAATTCATCTCACAGTTACATCTGTATTTCGTGGATCTCTTTGCTAACCTTATTTCTGTGGAATCTGAGAACAGATGTTTCGGATCCCTTTGAAGACTATAGGGCCAAAGGAAATATCCTCCGATAACTAAGAGAAAGAAGCTTTCTGAGAAACTTCTTTGTGTTCTGTGAAATCATCTCACAGAGTTACAGCTTTCCCCTCAAGAAGCCTTTCGCTGAATCAGTTCTTGTGGAATTGGCAAAGTGATATTTGGAAGCTCATAGAGGGCTATGGTGAAAAAGGAAATATCCTCCGATGAAATCTGGAAAGAAGCTTTCTGAGAAACTGCTTAGTGTTCTGTTAATTCATGTCACAGAGTTACATCTGTATTTCGTGGATCTCTTTGCTAGCCTTATTTCTGTGGAATCTGAGAACAGATATTTCGGATCCCTTTGAAGACTATAGGGCCAAAGGAAATATCCTCCGATAACAAAGAGAAAGAAGCTTTCTGAGAAACTTCTTTGTGTTCTGTGAAATCAGCTCACAGAGTTACAGCTTTCCCCTCAAGAAGCCTTTCGCTAAGACAGTTCTTGTGGAATTGGCAAAGTGATATTTGGAAGCCCATAGAGGGCTATGGTGAAAAAGGAAATATACTCAGATGAAATCTGGAAAGAGGCTTTCTGAGAAACTGCTTAGTGTTCTGTTAATTCATCTCACAGAGTTACATCTGTATTTCGTGGATCTCTTTGCTAGCCTTATTTCTGTGGAATCTGACAACAGATATTTCGGATCCCTTTGAAGACTATAGGGCCAAAGGAAATATCCTCCGACAACTAAGAGAAAGAAGCTTTCTGAGAAACTTCTTTGTGTTCTGTGAAATCATCTCACAGAGTTACAGCTTTCCCCTCAAGAAGCCTTTCGCTAAGACAGTTCTTGTGGAATTGGCAAAGTGATATTTGGAAGCCCATAGAGGGTTATGGTGAAAAAGGAAATATCCTCCGATGAAATCTGGAAAGAAGCTTTCTGAGAAACTGCTTAGTGTTCTGTTAATTCATCTCACAGAGTTACTTCTATATTTCGTGGATCTCTTTGCTAGCCTTATTTCTGTGGAATCTGAGAACAGATATTTCGGATCCCTTTGAAGACTATAGGGCCAAAGGAAATATCCTCCGATAACAAAGAGAAAGAAGCTTTCTGAGAAACTTCTTTGTGTTCTGTGAAATCATCTCACAGAGTTACAGCTTTCCCCTCAAGAAGCCTTTCGCTAAGACAGTTCTTGTGGAATTGGCAAAGTGATATTTGGAAGCCCATAGAGGGCTATGGTGAAAAAGGAAATATCCTCAGATGAAATCTGGAAAGAAGCTTTCTGAGAAACTGCTTAGTGTTCTGTTAATTCATCTCACAGAGTTACATCTGTATTTCGTGGATCTCTTTGGTAGCCTTATTTCTGTGGAATCTGAGAACAGATATTTCGGATCCCTTTGAAGACTATAGGGCCAAAGGAAATATCCTCCGATAACTAAGAGAAAGAAGCCTTCTGAGAAACTTCTTTGTGTTCTGTGAAATCATCTCACAGAGTTACAGCTTTCCCCTCAAGAAGCCTTTCGCTAAGACAGTTCTTGTGGAATTGGCAAAGTGATATTTGGAAGCCCATAGAGGGCTACGGTCAAGAACTAAATATCCTCCGATGAAATCTGGAAAGAAGCTTTCTGAGAAACTGCTTAGTGTTCTGTTAATTCATCTCACAGAGTTACTTCTATATTTCGTGGATCTCTTTGCTAGCCTTATTTCTGTGGAATCTGAGAACAGATATTTCGGATCCCTTTGAAGACTATAGGGCCAAAGGAAATATCCTCCGATAACAAAGAGAAAGAAGCTTTCTGAGAAACTTCTTTGTGTTCTGTGAAATCAGCTCACAGAGTTACAGCTTTCCCCTCAAGAAGCCTTTCGCTAAGACAGTTCTTGTGGAATTGGCAAAGTGACATTTGGAAGCCCATAGAGGTCTATGGTGAAAAAGGAAATATCCTCCGATGAAATCTGGAAAGAAGCTTTCTGAGAAACTGCTTAGTGTTCTGTTAATTCATCTCACAGAGTTACATCTGTATTTCGTGGATCTCTTTGCTAGGCTTATTTCTGTGGAATCTGAGAACAGATATTTCGGATCCCTTTGAAGACTATAGGGCCAAAGGAAATATCCTCCGATAACTAAGAGAAAGAAGCTTTCTGAGAAACTTCTTTGTGTTCTGTGAAATCATCTCACAGAGTTACAGCTTTCCCCTCAAGAAGCCTTTCGCTAAGACATTTCTTGTGGAATTGGAAAAGTGATATTTGGAAGCCCATAGAGGGCTACGGTCAAAAAGGAAATATCCTCAGATGAAATCTGGAAAGAAGCTTTCTGAGAAACTGCTTAGTGTTCTGTTAATTCATCTCACAGAGTTACTTCTATATTTCTTGGATCTCTTTGCTAGCCTTATTTCTGTGGAATCTGAGAACAGATATTTCGGATCCCTTTGAAGACTATAGGGCCAAAGGAAATATCCTTCGAAAACTAAGAGGAAGAAGCTTTCTGAGAAACTACTTTGTGTTCTGTGAAATCATCTCACAGAGTTACAGCTTTCCCCTCAAGAAGCCTTTCGCTAAGACAGTTCTTGTGGAATTGGCAAAGTGATATTTGGAAGCCCATAGAGGGCTATGGTGAAAAAAGAAATATTCTCCGATGAATTCTGGAAAGAAGCTTTCTGAGAAACTGCTTAGTGTTCTGTTAATTCATCTCACAGAGTTACATCTGTATTTCGTGGATCTCTTTGCTAGCCTTATTTCTGTGGAATCTGACAACAGATATTTCGGATCCCTTTGAAGACTATAGGGCCAAAGGAAATATCCTCCGATAACTAAGAGAAAGAAGCTTTCTGAGAAACTTCTTTGTGTTCTGTGAAATCATCACACAGAGTTACAGCTTTCCCCTCAAGAAGCCTTTCGCTAAGACAGTTCTTGTGGAATTGGCAAAGTGATATTTGGAAGCCCATAGGGGGCTATGGTGAAAAAGGAAATATACTCAGATGAAATCTGGAAAGAGGCTTTCTGAGAAACTGCTTAGTGTTCTGTTAATTCATCTCACAGAGTTACATCTGTATTTCGTGGATCTCTTTGCTAGCCTTATTTCTGTGGAATCTGACAACAGATATTTCGGATCCCTTTGAAGACTATAGGGCCAAAGGAAATATCCTCCGATAACTAAGAGAAAGAAGCTTTCTGAGAAACTTCTTTGTGTTCTGTGAAATCATCTCACAGAGTTACAGCTTTCCCCTCAAGAAGCCTTTCGCTAAGACAGTTCTTGTGGAATTGGCAAAGTGATATTTGGAAGCCCATAGAGGGTTATGGTGAAAAAGGAAATATCCTCCGATGAAATCTGGAAAGAAGCTTTCTGAGAAACTGCTTAGTGTTCTGTTAATTCATCTCACAGAGTTACTTCTATATTTCGTGGATCTCTATGCTAGCCTTATTTCTGTGGAATCTGAGAACAGATATTTCGGATCCCTTTGAAGACTATAGGGCCAAAGGAAATATCCTCCGATAACAAAGAGAAAGAAGCTTTCTGAGAAACTTCTTTGTGTTCTGTGAAATCATCTCACAGAGTTAAAGCTTTCCCCTCAAGAAGCCTTTCGGTAAGACAGTTCTTGTGGAATTGGCAAAGTGATATTTGGAAGCCCATAGAGGGCTATGGTGAAAAAGGAAATATCCTCAGATGAAATCTGGAAAGAAGCTTTCTGAGAAACTGCTTAGTGTTCTGTTAATTCATCTCACAGAGTTACATCTGTATTTCGTGGATCTCTTTGGTAGCCTTATTTCTGTGGAATCTGAGAACAGATATTTCGGATCCCTTTGAAGACTATAGGGCCAAAGGAAATATCCTCCGATAACTAAGAGAAAGAAGCTTTCTGAGAAACTTCTTTGTGTTCTGTGAAATCATCTCACAGAGTTACAGCTTTCCCCTCAAGAAGCCTTTCGCTAAGACAGTTCTTGTGGAATTGGCAAAGTGATATTTGGAAGCCCATAGAGGGCTACGGTCAAGAACTAAATATCCTCCGATGAAATCTGGAAAGAAGCTTTCTGAGAAACTGCTTAGTGTTCTGTTAATTCATCTCACAGAGTTACTTCTATATTTCGTGGATCTCTTTGCTAGCCTTATTTCTGTGGAATCTGAGAACAGATATTTCGGATCCCTTTGAAGACTATAGGGCCAAAGGAAATATCCTCCGATAACAAAGAGAAAGAAGCTTTCTGAGAAACTTCTTTGTGTTCTGTGAAATCAGCTCACAGAGTTACAGCTTTCCCCTCAAGAAGCCTTTCGCTAAGACAGTTCTTGTGGAATTGGCAAAGTGACATTTGGAAGCCCATAGAGGTCTATGGTGAAAAAGGAAATATCCTCCGATGAAATCTGGAAAGAAGCTTTCTGAGAAACTGCTTAGTGTTCTGTTAATTCATCTCACAGAGTTACATCTGTATTTCGTGGATCTCTTTGCTAGGCTTATTTCTGTGGAATCTGAGAACAGATATTTCGGATCCCTTTGAAGACTATAGGGCCAAAGGAAATATCCTCCGATAACTAAGAGAAAGAAGCTTTCTGAGAAACTTCTTTGTGTTCTGTGAAATCATCTCACAGAGTTACAGCTTTCCCCTCAAGAAGCCTTTCGCTAAGACATTTCTTGTGGAATTGGAAAAGTGATATTTGGAAGCCCATAGAGGGCTACGGTCAAAAAGGAAATATCCTCAGATGAAATCTGGAAAGAAGCTTTCTGAGAAACTGCTTAGTGTTCTGTTAATTCATCTCACAGAGTTACTTCTATATTTCTTGGGTCTCTTTGCTAGCCTTATTTCTGTGGAATCTGAGAACAGATATTTCGGATCCCTTTGAAGACTATAGGGCCAAAGGAAATATCCTTCGAAAACTAAGAGAAAGAAGCTTTCTGAGAAACTACTTTGTGTTCTGTGAAATCATCTCACAGAGTTACAGCTTTCCCCTCAAGAAGCCTTTCGCTAAGACAGTTCTTGTGGAATTGGCAAAGTGATATTTGGAAGCCCATAGAGGGCTATGGTGAAAAAGGAAATATCCTCAGATGAAATCTGGAAAGAAGCTTTCTGAGAAACTGCTTAGTGTTCTGTTAATTCATCTCACAGAGTTACATCTGTATTTCGTGGATCTCTTTGCTAGCCTTATTTCTGTGGAATCTGACAACAGATATTTCGGATCCCTTTGAAGACTATAGGGCCAAAGGAAATATCCTCCGATAACTAAGAGAAAGAAGCTTTCTGAGAAAGTTCTTTGTGTTCTGTGAAATCATCTCACAGAGTTACAGCTTTCCCCTCAAGAAGCCTTTCGCTAAGACAGTTCTTGTGGAATTGGCAAAGTGATATTTGGAAGCCCATAGAGGGTTATGGTGAAAAAGGAAATATCCTCCGATGAAATCTGGAAAGAAGCTTTCTGAGAAACCGCTTAGTGTTCTGTTAATTCATCTCACAGAGTTACTTCTATATTTCGTGGATCTCTTTGCTAGCCTTATTTCTGTGGAATCTGAGAACAGATATTTCGGATCCCTTTGAAGACTATAGGGCCAAAGTAAATATCCTCCGATAACAAAGAGAAAGAAGCTTTCTGAGAAACTTCTTTGTGTTCTGTGAAATCATCTCACAGAGTTACAGCTTTCCCCTCAAGAAGCCTTTCGGTAAGACAGTTCTTGTGGAATTGGCAAAGTGATATTTGGAAGCCCATAGAGGGCTATGGTGAAAAAGGAAATATCCTCAGATGAAATCTGGAAAGAAGCTTTCTGAGAAACTGCTTAGTGTTCTGTTAATTCATCTCACAGAGTTACATCTGTATTTCGTGGATCTCTTTGGTAGCCTTATTTCTGTGGAATCTGAGAACAGATATTTCGGATCCCTTTGAAGACTATAGGGCCAAAGGAAATATCCTCCGATAACTAAGAGAAAGAAGCTTTCTGAGAAACTTCTTTGTGTTCTGTGAAATCATCTCACAGAGTTACAGCTTTCCCCTCAAGAAGCCTTTCGCTAAGACAGTTCTTGTGGAATTGGCAAAGTGATATTTGGAAGCCCATAGAGGGCTACGGTCAAGAACTAAATATCCTCCGATGAAATCTGGAAAGAAGCTTTCTGAGAAACTGCTTAGTGTTCTGTTAATTCATCTCACAGAGTTACTTCTATATTTCGTGGATCTCTTTGCTAGCCTTATTTCTGTGGAATCTGAGAACAGATATTTCGGATCCCTTTGAAGACTATAGGGCCAAAGGAAATATCCTCCGATAACAAAGAGAAAGAAGCTTTCTGAGAAACTTCTTTGTGTTCTGTGAAATCAGCTCACAGAGTTACAGCTTTCCCCTCAAGAAGCCTTTCGCTAAGACAGTTCATGTGGAATTGGCAAAGTGACATTTGGAAGCCCATAGAGGTCTATGGTGAAAAAGGAAATATCCTCCGATGAAATCTGGAAAGAAGCTTTCTGAGAAACTGCTTAGTGTTCTGTTAATTCATCTCACAGAGTTACATCTGTATTTCGTGGATCTCTTTGCTAGGCTTATTTCTTTGGAATCTGAGAACAGATATTTCGGATCCCTTTGAAGACTATAGGGCCAAAGGAAATATCCTCCGATAACTAAGAGAAAGAAGCTTTCTGAGAAGCTTCTTTGTGTTCTGTGAAATCATCTCACAGAGTTACAGCTTTCCCCTCAAGAAGCCTTTCGCTAAGACATTTCTTGTGGAATTGGAAAAGTGATATTTGGAAGCCCATAAAGGGCTACGGTCAAAAAGGAAATATCCTCAGATGAAATCTGGAAAGAAGCTTTCTGAGAAACTGCTTAGTGTTCTGTTAATTCATCTCACAGAGTTACTTCTATATTTCGTGGATCTCTTTGCTAGCCTTATTTCTGTGGAATCTGAGAACAGATATTTCGGATCCCTTTGAAGACTATAGGGCCAAAGGAAATATCCTTCGAAAACTAAGAGAAAGAAGCTTTCTGAGAAACTACTTTGTGTTCTGTGAAATCAGCTCACAGAGTTACGGCTTTCCCCTCAAGAAGCCTTTCGCTAAGACAGTTCTTGTGGAATTGGCAAAGTGATATTTGGAAGCCCATAGAGGGCTATGGTGAAAAAGGAAATATCCTCAGATGAAATCTGGAAAGAAGCTTTCTGAGAAACTGCTTAGTGTTCTGTTAATTCATCTCACAGAGTTACATCTGTATTTCGTGGATCTCCTTGCTAGCCTTATTTCTGTGGAATCTGACAACAGATATTTCGGATCCCTTTGAAGACTATAGGGCCAAAGGAAATATCCTCCGATAACTAAGAGAAAGAAGCTTTCTGAGAAATTTCTTTGTGTTCTGTGAAATCATCTCACAGAGTTACAGCTTTCCCCTCAAGAAGCCTTTCGCTAAGACAGTTCTTGTGGAATTGGCAAAGTGATATTTGGAAGCCCATAGAGGGTTATGGTGAAAAAGGAAATATCCTCCGATGAAATCTGGAAAGAAGCTTTCTGAGAAACTGCTTAGTGTTCTGTTAATTCATCTCACAGAGTTACTTCTATATTTCGCGTATCTCATTGCTAGCCTTATTTCTGTGGAATCTGAGAACAGATATTTCGGATCCCTTTGAAGAGTATAGGGCCAAAGGAAATATCCTCCGATAACTAAGAGAAAGAAGCTTTCTGAGAAACTTCTTTGTGTTCTGTGAAATCATCTCACAGAGTTACAGCTTTCCCCTCAAGAAGCCTTTCGCTAAGACAGTTCTTGTGGAATTGGCAAAGTGATATTTGGAAGCCCATAGAGGGCTATGGTGAAAAAGGAAATATCCTCAGATGAAATCTGGAAAGAAGCTTTCTGAGAAACTGCTTAGTGTTCTGTTAATTCATCTCACAGAGTTACATCTGTTTTTCGTGGATCTCTTTGGTAGCCTTATTTCTGTGGAATCTGAGAACAGATATTTCGGATCCCTTTGAAGACTATAGGGCCAAAGGAAATATCCTCCGATAACTAAGAGAAAGAAGCTTTCTGAGAAACTTCTTTGTGTTCTGTGAAATCATCTCACAGAGTTACAGCTTTCCCCTCAAGAAGCCTTTCGCTAAGACAGTTCTTGTGGAATTGGCAAAGTGATATTTGGAAGCCCATAGAGGGCTACGGTCAAGAACTAAATATCCTCCGATGAAATCTGGAAAGAAGCTTTCTGAGAAACTGCTTAGTGTTCTGTTAATTCATCTCACAGAGTTACTTCTATATTTCGTGGATCTCTTTGCTAGCCTTATTTCTGTGGAATCTGAGAACAGATATTTCGGATCCCTTTGAAGACTATAGGGCCAAAGGAAATATCCTCCGATAACAAAGAGAAAGAAGCTTTCTGAGAAACTTCTTTGTGTTCTGTGAAATCAGCTCACAGAGTTACAGCTTTCCCCTCAAGAAGCCTTTCGCTAAGACAGTTCTTGTGGAATTGGCAAAGTGACATTTGGAAGCCCATAGAGGTCTATGGTGAAAAAGGAAATATCATCCGATGAAATCTGGAAAGAAGCTTTCTGAGAAACTGCTTAGTGTTCTGTTAATTCATCTCACAGAGTTACATCTGTATTTCGTGGATCTCTTTGCTAGGCTTATTTCTGTGGAATCTGAGAACAGATATTTCGGATCCCTTTGAAGACTATAGGGCCAAAGGAAATATCCTCCGATAACTAAGAGAAAGAAGCTTTCTGAGAAACTTCTTTGTGTTCTGTGAAATCATCTCACAGAGTTACAGCTTTCCCCTCAAGAAGCCTTTCGCTAAGACATTTCTTGTGGAATTGGAAAAGTGATATTTGGAAGCCCATAGAGGGCTACGGTCAAAAAGGAAATATCCTCAGATGAAATCTGGAAAGAAGCTTTCTGAGAAACTGCTTAGTGTTCTGTTAATTCATCTCACAGAGTTACTTCTATATTTCTTGGGTCTCTTTGCTAGCCTTATTTCTGTGGAATCTGAGAACAGATATTTCGGATCCCTTTGAAGACTATAGGGCCAAAGGAAATATCCTTCGAAAACTAAGAGAAAGAAGCTTTCTGAGAAACTACTTTGTGTTCTGTGAAATCATCTCACAGAGTTACAGCTTTCCCCTCAAGAAGCCTTTCGCTAAGACAGTTCTTGTGGAATTGGCAAAGTGATATTTGGAAGCCCATAGAGGGCTATGGTGAAAAAGGAAATATCCTCAGATGAAATCTGGAAAGAAGCTTTCTGAGAAACTGCTTAGTGTTCTGTTAATTCATCTCACAGAGTTACATCTGTATTTCGTGGATCTCTTTGCTAGCCTTATTTCTGTGGAATCTGACAACAGATATTTCGGATCCCTTTGAAGACTATAGGGCCAAAGGAAATATCCTCCGATAACTAAGAGAAAGAAGCTTTCTGAGAAACTTCTTTGTGTTCTGTGAAATCATCTCACAGAGTTACAGCTTTCCCCTCAAGAAGCCTTTCGCTAAGACAGTTCTTGTGGAATTGGCAAAGTGATATTTGGAAGCCCATAGAGGGTTATGGTGAAAAAGGAAATATCCTCCGATGAAATCTGGAAAGAAGCTTTCTGAGAAACTGCTTAGTGTTCTGTTAATTCATCTCACAGAGTTACTTCTATATTTCGTGGATCTCTTTGCTAGCCTTATTTCTGTGGAATCTGAGAACAGATATTTCGGATCCCTTTGAAGACTATAGGGCCAAAGGAAATATCCTCCGATAACAAAGAGAAAGAAGCTTTCTGAGAAACTTCTTTGTGTTCTGTGAAATCATCTCACAGAGTTACAGCTTTCCCCTCAAGAAGCCTTTCGGTAAGACAGTTCTTGTGGAATTGGCAAAGTGATATTTGGAAGCCCATAGAGGGCTATGGTGAAAAAGGAAATATCCTCAGATGAAATCTGGAAAGAAGCTTTTTGAGAAACTGCTTAGTGTTCTGTTAATTCATCTCACAGAGTTACATCTGTATTTCGTGGATCTCTTTGGTAGCCTTATTTCTGTGGAATCTGAGAACAGATATTTCGGATCCCTTTGAAGACTATAGGGCCAAAGGAAATATCCTCCGATAACTAAGAGAAAGAAGCTTTCTGAGAAACTTCTTTGTGTTCTGTGAAATCATCTCACAGAGTTACAGCTTTCCCCTCAAGAAGCCTTTCGCTAAGACAGTTCTTGTGGAATTGGCAAAGTGATATTTGGAAGCCCATAGAGGGCTACGGTCAAGAACTAAATATCCTCCGATGAAATCTGGAAAGAAGCTTTCTGAGAAACTGCTTAGTGTTCTGTTAATTCATCTCACAGAGTTACTTCTATATTTCGTGGATCTCTTTGCTAGCCTTATTTCTGTGGAATCTGAGAACAGATATTTCGGATCCCTTTGAAGACTATAGGGCCAAAGGAAATATCCTCCGATAACAAAGAGAAAGAAGCTTTCTGAGAAACTTCTTTGTGTTCTGTGAAATCAGCTCACAGAGTTACAGCTTTCCCCTCAAGAAGCCTTTCGCTAAGACAGTTCTTGTGGAATTGGCAAAGTGACATTTGGAAGCCCATAGAGGTCTATGGTGAAAAAGGAAATATCCTCCGATGAAATCTGGAAAGAAGCTTTCTGAGAAACTGCTTAGTGTTCTGTTAATTCATCTCACAGAGTTACATCTGTATTTCGTGGATCTCTTTGCTAGGCTTATTTCTGTGGAATCTGAGAACAGATATTTCGGATCCCTTTGAAGACTATAGGGCCAAAGGAAATATCCTCCGATAACTA
Organism: Macaca nemestrina; assembly: GCF_043159975.1. Classification (NCBI taxonomy): domain Eukaryota; kingdom Metazoa; phylum Chordata; class Mammalia; order Primates; family Cercopithecidae; genus Macaca; species Macaca nemestrina. Next base: position 132,643,419 of record NC_092130.1, on the reverse strand, counting down.
AGAGAAAGAAGCTTTCTGAGAAACTTCTTTGTGTTCTGTGAAATCATCTCACAGAGTTAAAGCTTTCCCCTCAAGAAGCCTTTCGCTAAGACATTTCTTGTGGAATTGGAAAAGTGATATTTGGAAGCCCATAAAGGGCTACGGTCAAAAAGGAAATATCCTCAGATGAAATCTGGAAAGAAGCTTTCTGAGAAACTGCTTAGTGTTCTGTTAATTCATCTCACAGAGTTACTTCTATATTTCGTGGATCTCTTTGCTAGCCTTATTTCTGTGGAATCTGAGAACAGATATTTCGGATCCCTTTGAAGACTATAGGGCCAAAGGAAATATCCTTCGAAAACTAAGAGAAAGAAGCTTTCTGAGAAACTACTTTGTGTTCTGTGAAATCAGCTCACAGAGTTACAGCTTTCCCCTCAGGAAGCCTTTCGCTAAGACAGTTCTTGTGGAATTGGCAAAGTGATATTTGGAAGCCCATAGAGGGCTATGGTGAAAAAGGAAATATCCTCAGATGAAATCTGGAAAGAAGCTTTCTGAGAAACTGCTTAGTGTTCTGTTAATTCATCTCACAGAGTTACATCTGTATTTCGTGGATCTCTTTGCTAGCCTTATTTCTGTGGAATCTGACAACAGATTTTTCGGATCCCTTTGAAGACTATAGGGCCAAAGGAAATATCCTCCGATAACTAAGAGAAAGAAGCTTTCTGAGAAACTTCTTTGTGTTCTGTGAAATCATCTCACAGAGTTACAGCTTTCCCCTCAAGAAGCCTTTCGCTAAGACAGTTCTTGTGGAATTGGCAAAGTGATATTTGGAAGCCCATAGAGGGTTATGGTGAAAAAGGAAATATCCTCCGATGAAATCTGGAAAGAAGCTTTCTGAGAAACTGCTTAGTGTTCTGTTAATTCATCTCACAGAGTTACTTCTATATTTCGCGTATCTCCTTGCTAGCCTTATTTCTGTGGAATCTGAGAACAGATATTTCGGATCCCTTTGAAGACTATAGGGCCAAAGGAAATATCCTCCGATAACTAAGAGAAAGAAGCTTTCTGAGAAACTTCTTTGTGTTCTGTGAAATCATCTCACAGAGTTACAGCTTTCCCCTCAAGAAGCCTTTCGCTAAGACATTTCTTGTGGAATTGGCAAAGAGATATTTGGAAGCCCATAGAGGACTACGGTCAAAAAGGAAATATCCTCCGATGAAATCTGGAAAGAAGCTTTATGAGAAACTGCTTAGTGTTCTGTCAATTCATCTCCCAGAGTTACTTCTATATTTCGTGGATCTCTTTGCTAGCCTTATTTCTGTGGAATCTGAGAACAGATATTTCGGATCCCTTTGAAGACTATAGGGCCAAAGGAAATATCCTCCGATAACTAAGAGAAAGAAGCTTTCTGAGAAACTTCTTTGTGTTCTGTGAAATCATCTCACAGAGTTACAGCTTTCCCCTCAAGAAGCCTTTCGCTGAATCAGTTCTTGTGGAATTGGCAAAGTGATATTTGGAAGCTCATAGAGGGCTATGGTGAAAAAGGAAATATCCTCCGATGAAATCTGGAAAGAAGCTTTCTGAGAAACTGCTTAGTGTTCTGTTAATTCATCTCACAGAGTTACATCTGTATTTCGTGGATCTCTTTGCTAGCCTTATTTCTGTGGAATCTGAGAACAGATATTTCGGATCCCTTTGAAGACTATAGGGCCAAAGGAAATATCCTCCGATAACAAAGAGAAAGAAGCTTTCTGAGAAACTTCTTTGTGTTCTGTGAAATCATCTCACAGAGTTACAGCTTTCCCCTCAAGAAGCCTTTCGGTAAGACAGTTCTTGTGGAATTGGCAAAGTGATATTTGGAAGCCCATAGAGGGCTATGGTGAAAAAGGAAATATCCTCAGATGAAATCTGGAAAGAAGCTTTCTGAGAAACTGCTTAGTGTTCTGTTAATTCATCTCACAGAGTTACATCTGTATTTCGTGGATCTCTTTGCTAGCCTTATTTCTGTGGAATCTGAAAACAGATATTTCGGATCCCTTTGAAGACTATAGGGCCAAAGGAAATATCCTCCGATAACTAAGAGAAAGAAGCTTTCTGAGAATCTTCTTTGTGTTCTGTGAAATCATCTCACAGAGTTACAGCTTTCCCCTCAAGAAGCCTTTCGCTAAGACAGTTCTTGTGGAATTGGCAAAGTGATATTTGGAAGCCCATAGAGGGTTATGGTGAAAAAGGAAATATCCTCCGATGAAATCTGGAAAGAAGCTTTCTGAGAAACTGCTTAGTGTTCTGTTAATTCATCTCACAGAGTTACTTCTATATTTCGTGGATCTCTTTGCTAGCCTTATTTCTGTGGAATCTGAGAACAGATATTTCGGATCCCTTTGAAGACTATAGGGCCAAAGGAAATATCCTCCGATAACAAAGAGAAAGAAGCTTTCTGAGAAACTTCTTTGTGTTCTGTGAAATCATCTCACAGAGTTACAGCTTTCCCCTCAAGAAGCCTTTCGGTAAGACAGTTCTTGTGGAATTGGCAAAGTGATATTTGGAAGCCCATAGAGGGCTATGGTGAAAAAGGAAATATCCTCAGATGAAATCTGGAAAGAAGCTTTCTGAGAAACTGCTTAGTGTTCTGTTAATTCATCTCACAGAGTTACATCTGTATTTCGTGGATCTCTTTGGTAGCCTTATTTCTGTGGAATCTGAGAACAGATATTTCGGATCCCTTTGAAGACTATAGGGCCAAAGGAAATATCCTCCGATAACTAAGAGAAAGAAGCTTTCTGAGAAACTTCTTTGTGTTCTGTGAAATCATCTCACAGAGTTACAGCTTTCCCCTCAAGAAGCCTTTCGCTAAGACAGTTCTTGTGGAATTGGCAAAGTGATATTTGGAAGCCCATAGAGGGCTACGGTCAAGAACTAAATATCCTCCGATGAAATCTGGAAAGAAGCTTTCTGAGAAACTGCTTAGTGTTCTGTTAATTCGTCTCACAGAGTTACTTCTATATTTCGTGGATCTCTTTGCTAGCCTTATTTCTGTGGAATCTGAGAACAGATATTTCGGATCCCTTTGAAGACTATAGGGCCAAAGGAAATATCCTCCGATAACAAAGAGAAAGAAGCTTTCTGAGAAACTTCTTTGTGTTCTGTGAAATCAGCTCACAGAGTTACAGCTTTCCCCTCAAGAAGCCTTTCGCTAAGACAGTTCTTGTGGAATTGGCAAAGTGACATTTGGAAGCCCATAGAGGTCTATGGTGAAAAAGGAAATATCCTCCGATGAAATCTGGAAAGAAGCTTTCTGAGAAACTGCTTAGTGTTCTGTTAATTCATCTCACAGAGTTACATCTGTATTTCGTGGATCTCTTTGCTAGGCTTATTTCTGTGGAATCTGAGAACAGATATTTCGGATCCCTTTGAAGACTATAGGGCCAAAGGAAATATCCTCCGATAACTAAGAGAAAGAAGCTTTCTGAGAAACTTCTTTGTGTTCTGTGAAATCATCTCACAGAGTTACAGCTTTCCCCTCAAGAAGCCTTTCGCTAAGACATTTCTTGTGGAATTGGAAAAGTGATATTTGGAAGCCCATAGAGGGCTACGGTCAAAAAGGAAATATCCTCAGATGAAATCTGGAAAGAAGCTTTCTGAGAAACTGCTTAGTGTTCTGTTAATTCATCTCACAGAGTTACTTCTATATTTCTTGGGTCTCTTTGCTAGCCTTATTTCTGTGGAATCTGAGAACAGATATTTCGGATCCCTTTGAAGACTATAGGGCCAAAGGAAATATCCTTCGAAAACTAAGAGAAAGAAGCTTTCTGAGAAACTACTTTGTGTTTTGTGAAATCAGCTCACAGAGTTACAGCTTTCCCCTCAAGAAGCCTTTCGCTAAGACAGTTCTTGTGGAATTGGCAAAGTGATATTTGGAAGCCCATAGAGGGCTATGGTGAAAAAGGAAATATCCTCCGATGAAATCTGGAAAGAAGCTTTCTGAGAAACTGCTTAGTGTTCTGTTAATTCATCTCACAGAGTTACATCTGTATTTCGTGGATCTCTTTGCTAGCCTTATTTCTGTGGAATCTGACAACAGATATTTCGGATCCCTTTGAAGACTATAGGGCCAAAGGAAATATCCTCCGATAACTAAGAGAAAGAAGCTTTCTGAGAAACTTCTTTGTGTTCTGTGAAATCATCTCACAGAGTTACAGCTTTCCCCTCAAGAAGCCTTTCGCTAAGACAGTTCTTGTGGAATTGGCAAAGTGATATTTGGAAGCCCATAGAGGGTTATGGTGAAAAAGGAAATATCCTCCGATGAAATCTGGAAAGAAGCTTTCTGAGAAACTGCTTAGTGTTCTGTTAATTCATCTCACAGAGTTACTTCTATATTTCGTGGATCTCTTTGCTAGCCTTATTTCTGTGGAATCTGAGAACAGATATTTCGGATCCCTTTGAAGACTATAGGGCCAAAGGAAATATCCTCCGATAACAAAGAGAAAGAAGCTTTCTGAGAAACTTCTTTGTGTTCTGTGAAATCATCTCACAGAGTTACAGCTTTCCCCTCAAGAAGCCTTTCGCTAAGACAGTTCTTGTGGAATTGGCAAAGTGATATTTGGAAGCCCATAGAGGGCTACGGTCAAGAACTAAATATCCTCCGATGAAATCTGGAAAGAAGCTTTCTGAGAAACTGCTTAGTGTTCTGTTAATTCATCTCACAGAGTTACTTCTATATTTCGTGGATCTCTTTGCTAGCCTTATTTCTGTGGAATCTGAGAACAGATATTTCGGATCCCTTTGAAGACTATAGGGCCAAAGGAAATATCCTCCGATAACAAAGAGAAAGAAGCTTTCTGAGAAACTTCTTTGTGTTCTGTGAAATCATCTCACAGAGTTACAGCTTTCCCCTCAAGAAGCCTTTCGCTAAGACAGTTCTTGTGGAATTTGCAAAGTGATATTTGGAAGCCCATAGAGGGCTACGGTCAAGAACTAAATATCCTCCGATGAAATCTGGAAAGAAGCTTTCTGAGAAAATGCTTAGTGTTCTGTTAATTCATCTCACAGAGTTACTTCTATATTTCGTGGATCTCTTTGCTAGCCTTATTTCTGTGGAATCTGAGAACAGATATTTCGGATCCCTTTGAAGACTATAGGGCCAAAGGAAATATCCTCCGATAACTAAGAGAAAGAAGCTTTCTGAGAAACTTCTTTGTGTTCTGTGAAATCATCTCACAGAGTTACAGCTTTCCCCTCAAGAAGCCTTTCGCTGAATCAGTTCTTGTGGAATTGGCAAAGTGATATTTGGAAGCTCATAGAGGGCTATGGTGAAAAAGGAAATATCCTCCGATGAAATCTGGAAAGAAGCTTTCTGAGAAACTGCTTAGTGTTCTGTTAATTCATCTCACAGAGTTACATCTGTATTTCGTGGATCTCTTTGCTAGCCTTATTTCTGTGGAATCTGAGAACAGATATTTCGGATCCCTTTGAAGACTATAGGGCCAAAGGAAATATCCTCCGATAACAAAGAGAAAGAAGCTTTCTGAGAAACTTCTTTGTGTTCTGTGAAATCATCTCACAGAGTTACAGCTTTCCCCTCAAGAAGCCTTTCGGTAAGACAGTTCTTGTGGAATTGGCAAAGTGATATTTGGAAGCCCATAGAGGGCTATGGTGAAAAAGGAAATATCCTCAGATGAAATCTGGAAAGAAGCTTTCTGAGAAACTGCTTAGTGTTCTGTTAATTCATCTCACAGAGTTACATCTGTATTTCGTGGATCTCTTTGCTAGCCTTATTTCTGTGGAATCTGAAAACAGATATTTCGGATCCCTTTGAAGACTATAGGGCCAAAGGAAATATCCTCCGATAACTAAGAGAAAGAAGCTTTCTGAGAATCTTCTTTGTGTTCTGTGAAATCATCTCACAGAGTTACAGCTTTCCCCTCAAGAAGCCTTTCGCTAAGACAGTTCTTGTGGAATTGGCAAAGTGATATTTGGAAGCCCATAGAGGGTTATGGTGAAAAAGGAAATATCCTCCGATGAAATCTGGAAAGAAGCTTTCTGAGAAACTGCTTAGTGTTCTGTTAATTCATCTCAAAGAGTTACTTCTATATTTCGTGGATCTCTTTGCTAGCCTTATTTCTGTGGAATCTGAGAACAGATATTTCGGATCCCTTTGAAGACTATAGGGCCAAAGGAAATATCCTCCGATAACAAAGAGAAAGAAGCTTTCTGAGAAACTTCTTTGTGTTCTGTGAAATCATCTCACAGAGTTACAGCTTTCCCCTCAAGAAGCCTTTCGGTAAGACAGTTCTTGTGGAATTGGCAAAGTGATATTTGGAAGCCCATAGAGGGCTATGGTGAAAAAGGAAATATCCTCAGATGAAATCTGGAAAGAAGCTTTCTGAGAAACTGCTTAGTGTTCTGTTAATTCATCTCACAGAGTTACATCTGTATTTCGTGGATCTCTTTGGTAGCCTTATTTCTGTGGAATCTGAGAACAGATATTTCGGATCCCTTTGAAGACTATAGGGCCAAAGGAAATATCCTCCGATAACTAAGAGAAAGAAGCTTTCTGAGAAACTTCTTTGTGTTCTGTGAAATCATCTCACAGAGTTACAGCTTTCCCCTCAAGAAGCCTTTCGCTAAGACAGTTCTTGTGGAATTGGCAAAGTGATATTTGGAAGCCCATAGAGGGCTACGGTCAAGAACTAAATATCCTCCGATGAAATCTGGAAAGAAGCTTTCTGAGAAACTGCTTAGTGTTCTGTTAATTCGTCTCACAGAGTTACTTCTATATTTCGTGGATCTCTTTGCTAGCCTTATTTCTGTGGAATCTGAGAACAGATATTTCGGATCCCTTTGAAGACTATAGGGCCAAAGGAAATATCCTCCGATAACAAAGAGAAAGAAGCTTTCTGAGAAACTTCTTTGTGTTCTGTGAAATCAGCTCACAGAGTTACAGCTTTCCCCTCAAGAAGCCTTTCGCTAAGACAGTTCTTGTGGAATTGGCAAAGTGACATTTGGAAGCCCATAGAGGTCTATGGTGAAAAAGGAAATATCCTCCGATGAAATCTGGAAAGAAGCTTTCTGAGAAACTGCTTAGTGTTCTGTTAATTCATCTCACAGAGTTACATCTGTATTTCGTGGATCTCTTTGCTAGGCTTATTTCTGTGGAATCTGAGAACAGATATTTCGGATCCCTTTGAAGACTATAGGGCCAAAGGAAATATCCTCCGATAACTAAGAGAAAGAAGCTTTCTGAGAAACTTCTTTGTGTTCTGTGAAATCATCTCACAGAGTTACAGCTTTCCCCTCAAGAAGCCTTTCGCTAAGACATTTCTTGTGGAATTGGAAAAGTGATATTTGGAAGCCCATAGAGGGCTACGGTCAAAAAGGAAATATCCTCAGATGAAATCTGGAAAGAAGCTTTCTGAGAAACTGCTTAGTGTTCTGTTAATTCATCTCACAGAGTTACTTCTATATTTCTTGGGTCTCTTTGCTAGCCTTATTTCTGTGGAATCTGAGAACAGATATTTCGGATCCCTTTGAAGACTATAGGGCCAAAGGAAATATCCTTCGAAAACTAAGAGAAAGAAGCTTTCTGAGAAACTACTTTGTGTTTTGTGAAATCAGCTCACAGAGTTACAGCTTTCCCCTCAAGAAGCCTTTCGCTAAGACAGTTCTTGTGGAATTGGCAAAGTGATATTTGGAAGCCCATAGAGGGCTATGGTGAAAAAGGAAATATCCTCCGATGAAATCTGGAAAGAAGCTTTCTGAGAAACTGCTTAGTGTTCTGTTAATTCATCTCACAGAGTTACATCTGTATTTCGTGGATCTCTTTGCTAGCCTTATTTCTGTGGAATCTGACAACAGATATTTCGGATCCCTTTGAAGACTATAGGGCCAAAGGAAATATCCTCCGATAACTAAGAGAAAGAAGCTTTCTGAGAAACTTCTTTGTGTTCTGTGAAATCATCTCACAGAGTTACAGCTTTCCCCTCAAGAAGCCTTTCGCTAAGACAGTTCTTGTGGAATTGGCAAAGTGATATTTGGAAGCCCATAGAGGGTTATGGTGAAAAAGGAAATATCCTCCGATGAAATCTGGAAAGAAGCTTTCTGAGAAACTGCTTAGTGTTCTGTTAATTCATCTCACAGAGTTACTTCTATATTTCGTGGATCTCTTTGCTAGCCTTATTTCTGTGGAATCTGAGAACAGATATTTCGGATCCCTTTGAAGACTATAGGGCCAAAGGAAATATCCTCCGATAACAAAGAGAAAGAAGCTTTCTGAGAAACTTCTTTGTGTTCTGTGAAATCATCTCACAGAGTTACAGCTTTCCCCTCAAGAAGCCTTTCGCTAAGACAGTTCTTGTGGAATTGGCAAAGTGATATTTGGAAGCCCATAGAGGGCTACGGTCAAGAACTAAATATCCTCCGATGAAATCTGGAAAGAAGCTTTCTGAGAAACTGCTTAGTGTTCTGTTAATTCATCTCACAGAGTTACTTCTATATTTCGTGGATCTCTTTGCTAGCCTTATTTCTGTGGAATCTGAGAACAGATATTTCGGATCCCTTTGAAGACTATAGGGCCAAAGGAAATATCCTCCGATAACAAAGAGAAAGAAGCTTTCTGAGAAACTTCTTTGTGTTCTGTGAAATCATCTCACAGAGTTACAGCTTTCCCCTCAAGAAGCCTTTCGCTAAGACAGTTCTTGTGGAATTTGCAAAGTGATATTTGGAAGCCCATAGAGGGCTACGGTCAAGAACTAAATATCCTCCGATGAAATCTGGAAAGAAGCTTTCTGAGAAAATGCTTAGTGTTCTGTTAATTCATCTCACAGAGTTACTTCTATATTTCGTGGATCTCTTTGCTAGCCTTATTTCTGTGGAATCTGAGAACAGATATTTCGGATCCCTTTGAAGACTATAGGGCCAAAGGAAATATCCTCCGATAACAAAGAGAAAGAAGCTTTCTGAGAAACTTCTTTGTGTTCTGTGAAATCAGCTCACAGAGTTACAGCTTTCCCCTCAAGAAGCCTTTCGCTAAGACAGTTCTTGTGGAATTGGCAAAGTGACATTTGGAAGCCCATAGAGGTCTATGGTGAAAAAGGAAATATCCTCCGATGAAATCTGGAAAGAAGCTTTCTGAGAAACTGCTTAGTGTTCTGTTAATTCATCTCACAGAGTTACATCTGTATTTCGTGGATCTCTTTGCTAGGCTTATTTCTGTGGAATCTGAGAACAGATATTTCGGATCCCTTTGAAGACTATAGGGCCAAAGGAAATATCCTCCGATAACTAAGAGAAAGAAGCTTTCTGAGAAACTTCTTTGTGTTCTGTGAAATCATCTCACAGAGTTACAGCTTTCCCCTCAAGAAGCCTTTCGGTAAGACATTTCTTGTGGAATTGGAAAAGTGATATTTGGAAGCCCATAGAGGGCTACGGTCAAAAAGGAAATATCCTCAGATGAAATCTGGAAAGAAGCTTTCTGAGAAACTGCTTAGTGTTCTGTTAATTCATCTCACAGAGTTACTTCTATATTTCGTGGATCTCTTTGCTAGCCTTATTTCTGTGGAATCTGAGAACAGATATTTCGGATCCCTTTGAAGACTACAGGGCCAAAGGAAATATCCTCCGATAACAAAGAGAAAGAAGCTTTCTGAGAAACTTCTTTGTGTTCTGTGAAATGAGCTCACAGAGTTACAGCTTTCCCCTCAAGAAGCCTTTCGCTAAGACAGTTCTTGTGGAATTGGCAAAGTGACATTTGGAAGCCCAAAGAGGTCTATGGTGAAAAAGGAAATATCCTCCGATGAAATCTGGAAAGAAGCTTTCTGAGAAACTGCTTAGTGTTCTGTTAATTCATCTCACAGAGTTACATCTGTATTTCGTGGATCTCTTTGCTAGGCTTATTTCTGTGGAATCTGAGAACAGATATTTCGGATCCCTTTGAAGACTATAGGGCCAAAGGAAATATCCTCCGATAACTAAGAGAAAGAAGCTTTCTGAGAAACTTCTTTGTGTTCTGTGAAATCATCTCACAGAGTTACAGCTTTCCCCTCAAGAAGCCTTTCGCTAAGACATTTCTTGTGGAATTGGAAAAGTGATATTTGGAAGCCCATAGAGGGCTACGGTCAAAAAGGAAATATCCTCAGATGAAATCTGGAAAGAAGCTTTCTGAGAAACTGCTTAGTGTTCTGTTAATTCATCTCACAGAGTTACTTCTATATTTCGTGGATCTCTTTGCTAGCCTTATTTCTGTGGAATCTGAGAACAGATATTTCGGATCCCTTTGAAGACTATAGGGCCAAAGGAAATATCCTTCGAAAACTAAGAGAAAGAAGCTTTCTGAGAAACTACTTTGTGTTCTGTGAAATCAGCTCACAGAGTTACAGCTTTCCCCTCAAGAAGCCTTTCGCTAAGACAGTTCTTGTGGAATTGGCAAAGTGATATTTGGAAGCCCATAGAGGCCTATGGTGAAAAAGGAAATATCCTCAGATGAAATCTGGAAAGAAGCTTTCTGAGAAACTGCTTAGTGTTCTGTTAATTCATCTCACAGAGTTACATCTGTATTTCGTGGATCTCTTTGCTAGCCTTATTTCTGTGGAATCTGACAACAGATATTTCGGATCCCTTTGAAGACTATAGGGCCAAAGGAAATATCCTCCGATAACTAAGAGAAAGAAGCTTTCTGAGAAACTTCTTTGTGTTCTGTGAAATCATCTCACAGAGTTACAGCTTTCCCCTCAAGAAGCCTTTCGCTAAGACAGTTCTTGTGGAATTGGCAAAGTGATATTTGGAAGCCCATAGAGGGTTATGGTGAAAAAGGAAATATCCTCCGATGAAATCTGGAAAGAAGCTTTCTGAGAAACTGCTTAGTGTTCTGTTAATTCATCTCACAGTGTTACTTCTATATTTCGTGTATCTCCTTGCTAGCCTTATTTCTGTGGAATCTGAGAACAGATATTTCGGATCCCTTTGAAGAGTATAGGGCCAAAGGAAATATCCTCCGATAACTAAGAGAAAGAAGCTTTCTGAGAAACTTCTTTGTGTTCTGTGAAATCATCTCACAGAGTTACAGCTTTCCCCTCAAGAAGCCTTTCGCTAAGACAGTTCTTGTGGAATTGGCAAAGTGATATTTGGAAGCTCATAGAGCGCTATGGTGAAAAAGGAAATATCCTCAGATGAAATCTGGAAAGAAGCTTTCTGAGAAACTGCTCAGTGTTCTGTTAATTCATCTCACAGAGTTACATCTGTATTTCGTGGATCTCTTTGCTAGCCTTATTTCTGTGGAATCTGAAAACAGATATTTCGGATCCCTTTGAAGACTATAGGGCCAAAGGAAATATCCTCCGATAACTAAGAGAAAGAAGCTTTCTGAGAAACTTCTTTGTGTTCTGTGAAATCATCTCACAGAGTTACAGCTTTCCCCTCAAGAAGCCTTTCGCTAAGACAGTTCTTGTGGAATTGGCAAAGTGATATTTGGAAGCCCATAGAGGGCTATGGTCAAAAAGGAAATATCCTCCGATGAAATCTGGAAAGAAGCTTTCTGAGAAACTGCTTAGTGTTCTGTTAATTCATCTCACAGAGTTATATCTGTATTTCGTGGATCTCTTTGCTAGGCTTATTTCTGTGGAATCTGAGAACAGATATTTCGGATCCCTTTGAAGACTATAGGGCCAAAGGAAATATCCTCCGATAAATAAGAGAAAGAAGCTTTCTGAGAAACTTCTTTGTGTTCTGTGAAATCATCTCACAGAGTTACAGCTTTCCCCTCAAGAAGCCTTTCGCTAAGACAGTTCTTGTGGAATTGGCAAAGTGATATTTGGAAGCCCATATAGGGCTATGGTGAAAAAGGAAATATCCATCGATGAAATCTGGAAAGAAGCTTTCTGAGAAACTGCTTAGTGTTCTGTTAATTCATCTGACAGAGTTACATCTGTATTTCGTGGATCTCTTTGCTAGCCTTATTTCTGTGGAATCTGAAAACAGATATTTCGGATCCTTTGAAGACTATAGGGCCAAAGGAAATATCCTCCGATAACTAAGAGAAAGAAACTTTCTGAGAAACTTCTTTGTGTTCTGTGAAATCATCTCACAGAGTTACAGCTTTCCCCTCAAGAAGCCTTTCGCTAAGACAGGTCTTGTGGAATTGGCAAAGTGATATTTGGAAGCCCATAGAGGGCTATGTTGAAAAAGGAAATATCCTCCGATGTAATCTGGAAAGAAGCTTTCTGAGAAACTGCTTAGTGTTCTGTTAATTCATCTCACAGAGTTACATTTATATTTCGTGGATCTCTTTGCTAGCCTTATTTCTGTGGAATCTGAGAACAGATATTTCGGATCCCTTTGAAGACTATAGGGCCAAAGGAAATATCCTCCGAAAACTAAGAGAAAGAAGCTTTCTGAGAAACTTCTTTGTGTTCTGTGAAATCATCTCACAGAGTTACAGCTTTCCCCTCAAGAAGCCTTTCGCTATGACATTTCTTGTGGAATTGGCAAAGTGATCTTTGGAAGCCCATAGAGGGCTACGGTCAAGAACTAAATATCCTCCGATGAAATCTGGAAAGAAGCTTTCTGAGAAACTGCTTAGTGTTCTGTTAATTCATCTCACAGAGTTACTTCTATATTTCATGGATCTCTTTGCTAGCCTTATTTCTGTGGAATCTGAGAACAGATATTTCGGATCCCTTTGAAGACTATAGGGCCAAAGGAAATATCCTCCGATAACTAAGAGAAAGAAGCTTTCTGAGAAACTTCTTTGTGTTCTGTGAAATCATCTCACAGAGTTACAGCTTTCCCCTCAAGAAGCCTTTCGCTAAGACAGTTCTTGTGGAATTGGCAAAGTGATATTTGGAAGCCCATAGAGGGCTATGGTGAAAAAGGAAATATCCTCAGATGAAATCTGGAAAGAAGCTTTCTGAGAAACTGCTGAGTGTTCTGTTAATTCATCTCACAGAGTTACATCTATATTTCGTGGATCTCTTTGCTAGCCTTATTTCTGTGGAATCTGAGAACAGATATTTCGTATCCCTTTGAAGACTATAGGGCCAAAGGAAATATCCTCCGAAAACTAAGAGAAAGAAGCTTTCTGAGAAACTTCTTTGTGTTCTGTGAAATCAGCTCACAGTTACAGCTTTCCCCTCAAGAAGCCTTTCGCTAAGACAGTTCTGGTGGAATTGGCAAAGTGATATTTGGAAGCCCATAGAGGGCTATGGTGAAAAAGTAAATACCCTCAGATGAAATCTGGAAAGAAGCTTTCTGAGAAACTGCTTAGTGTTCTGTTAATTCATCTCACAGAGTTACATCTGTATTTCGTGGATCTCTTTGCTAGGCTTATTTCTGTGGAATCTGACAGCAGATATTTCGGATCCCTTTGAAGACTATAGGGCCAAAGGAAATATCCTCCGATAACTAAGAGAAAGAAGCTTTCTGAGAAACTTCTTTGTGTTCTGTGAAATCATCTCACAGAGTTACAGCTTTCCCCTCAAGAAGCATTTCGCTAAGACAGTTCTTGTGGAATTGGCAAAGTGATATTTGGAAGCCCATAGAGGGCTATGGTGAAAAAGGAAATATCCTCCGATGAAATCTGGAAAGAAGCTTTCTGAGAAACTGCTTAGTGTTCTGTTAATTCATCTCACAGAGTTACATCTGTATTTCGTGGATCTCTTTGCTAGCCTTATTTCTGTGGAATCTGAAAACAGATATTTCGGATCCTTTGAAGACTATAGGGCCAAAGGAAATATCCTCCGATAACTAAGAGAAAGAAACTTTCTGAGAAACTTCTTTGTGTTCTGTGAAATCATCTCACAGAGTTACAGCTTTCCCCTCAAGAAGCCTTTCGCTAAGACAGGTCTTGTGGAATTGGCAAAGTGATATTTGGAAGCCCATAGAGGGCTATGGTGAAAAAGGAAATAACCTCCGATGAAATCTGGAAAGAAGCTTTCTGAGAAACTGCTTAGTGTTCTGTTAATTCATCTCACAGAGTTACATCTATATTTCGTGGATCTCTTTGCTAGCCTTATTTCTGTGGAATCTGAGAACAGATATTTCGGAACCCTTTGAAGACTATAGGGCCAAAGGAAATATCCTCCGAAAACTAAGAGAAAGAAGCTTTCTGAGAAACTTCTTTGTGTTCTGTGAAATCATCTCACAGAATTACAGCTTTCCCCTCAAGAAGCCTTTCGCTAAGACAGTTCTTGTGGAATTGGCAAAGTGATATTTGGAAGCTCATAGAGGGCTACGGTCAAGAACTAAATATCCTCCGATGAAATCTGGAAAGAAGCTTTCTGAGAAACTGCTTAGTGTTCTGTTAATTCATCTCACAGAGTTACTTCTATATTTCGTGGATCTCTTTGCTAGCCTTATTTCTGTGGAATCTGAGAACAGATATTTCGGATACCTTTGAAGACTATAGGGCCAAAGGAAATATCCTCCGATAACTAAGAGAAAGAAGCTTTCTGAGAAACTTCTTTGTGTTCTGTGAAATCATCTCACAGAGTTACAGCTTTCCCCTCAAGAAGCCTTTCGCTAAGACAGTTCTTGTGGAATTGGCAAAGTGATATTTGGAAGCCCATAGAGGGCTATGGTGAAAAAGGAAATATCCTCAGATGAAATCTGGAAAGAAGCTTTCTGAGAAACTGCTGAGTGTTCTGTTAATTCATCCCACAGAGTTACATCTATATTTCGTGGATCTCTTTGCTAGCCTTATTTCTGTGGAATCTGAGAACAGATATTTCGTATCCCTTTGAAGACTATAGGGCCAAAGGAAATATCCTCCGAAAACTAAGAGAAAGAAGCTTTCTGAAAAACTTCTTTGTGTTCTGTGAAATCAGCTCACAGAGTTACAGCTTTCCCCTCAAGAAGCCTTTCGCTAAGACAGTTCTTGTGGAATTGGCAAAGTGATATTTGGAAGCCCATAGAGGGCTATGGTGAAAAAGGAAATATCCTCAGATGAAATCTGGAAAGAAACTTTCTGAGAAACTGCTTAGTGTTCTGTTAATTCATCTCACAGAGTTACATCTGTATTTCGTGGATCTCTTTGCTAGCCTTATTTCTGTGGAATCTGAGAACAGATATTTCGGATCCCTTTGAAGACTATAGGGCCAAAGGAAATATCCTCCGGTAACTAAGAGAAAGAAGCTTTCTGAGAAACTTCTTTGTGTTCTGTGAAATCATCTCACAGAGTTACAGCTTTCCCCTCAAGAAGCCTTTCGCTAAGACAGTTCTTGTGGAATTGGCAAAGTGATATTTGGAAGCCCATAGAGGGTTATGGTGAAAAAGGAAATATCCTCAGATGAAATCTGGAAAGAAGCTTTCTGAGAAACTGCTGAGTGTTCTGTTAATTCATCTCACAGAGTTACTTCTATATTTCGTGGATCTCTTTGCTAGCCTTATTTCTGTGGAATCTGAGAACAGATATTTCGGATCCCTTTGAAGACTATAGGGCCAAAGGAAATATCCTCCGATAACAAAGAGAAAGAAGCTTTCTGAGAAACTTCTTTGTGTTCTGTGAAATCATCTCACAGAGTTACAGCTTTCCCCTCAAGAAGTCTTTCGGTAAGACAGTTCTTGTGGAATTGGCAAAGTGATATTTGGAAGCCCATAGAGGGCTATGGTGAAAAAGGAAATATCCTCAGATGAAATCTGGAAAGAAGCTTTCTGAGAAACTGCTTAGTGTTCTCTTAATTCATCTCACAGAGTTACATCTGTATTTCGTGGATCTCTTTGGTAGCCTTATTTCTGTGGAATCCGAGAACAGATAATTCGGATCCCTTTGAAGACTATAGGGCCAAAGGAAATATCCTCCGATAACTAAGAGAAAGAAGCTTTCTGAGAAACTTCTTTGTGTTCTGTGAAATCATCTCACAGAGTTACAGGTTTCCCCTCAAGAAGCGTTTCGCTAAGACAGTTCTTGTGGAATTGGCAAAGTGATATTTGGAAGCTCATAGAGCGCTATAGTGAAAAAGGAAATATCCTCAGATAAAATCTGGAAAGAAGCTTTCTGAGAAACTGCTAAGTGTTCTGTTAATTCATCTCACAGAGTTACATCTGTATTTCGTGGATCTCTTTGCTAGGCTTATTTCTGTGGAATCTGAGAACAGATATTTCGGATCCCTTTGAAGACTATAGGGCCAAAGAAAATATCCTCCGATAACAAAGAAAAAGAAGCTTTCTGAGAAACTTCTTTGTGTTCTGTGAAATCATCTCACAGAGTTACAGCTTTCCCCTCAAGAAGCCGTTCGCTAAGACAGTTCTTGTGGAATTGGCAAAGTGATATTTGGAAGCCCATAGAGGGTTATGGTGAAAAAGGAAATATCCTCCGATGAAATCTGGAAAGAAGCTTTCTGAGAAACTGCTTAGTGTTCTGTTAATTCATCTCACAGAGTTACTTCTATATTTCGTGGATCTCTTTGCTAGCCTTATTTCTGTGGAATCTGAGAACAGATATTTCGGATCCCTTTGAAGACTATAGGGCCAAAGGAAATATCCTCCGATAACAAAGAGAAAGAAGCTTTCTGAGAAACTTCTTTGTGTTCTGTGTAATCATCTCACAGAGTTACAGCTTTCCCCTCAAGAAGCCTTTCGCTAAGACAGTTCTTGAGGAATTCGCAAAGTGATATTTGGAAGCCCATAGAGGGCTATGGTGAAAAAGGAAATATCCCAGATGAAATCTGGAAAGAAGCTTTCTGAGAAACTGCTTAGTGTTCTGTTAATTCATCTCACAGAGTTACATCTGTATTTCGTGGATCTCTTTGCTAGGCTTATTTCTGTGGAATCTGACAACAGATATTTCGGATCCCTTTGAAGACTATAGGGCCAAAGGAAATATCCTCCGATAACTAAGAGAAAGAAGCTTTCTGAGAAACTTCTTTGTGTTCTGTGAAATCATCTCACAGAGTTACAGCTTTCCCCTCAAGAAGCCTTTCACCAAGACAGTTCTTGTGGAATTGGCAAAGTGATATTTGGAAGCCCATAGAGGGTTATGTTGAAAAAGGAAATATCCTCCGATGAAATCTGGAAAGAAGCTTTCTGAGAAACTGCTTAGTGTTCTGTTAATTCATCTCACAGAGTTACTTCTATATTTCGTGGATCTCTTTGCTAGCCTTATTTCTGTGGAATCTGAGAACAGATATTTCGGATCCCTTTGAAGACTATAGGGCCAAAGGAAATATCCTCCGATAAGAAAGAGAAAGAAGCTTTCTGAGAAACTTCTTTGTGTTCTGTGAAATCATCTCACAGAGTTACAGCTTTCCCCTCAAGAAGCCTTTCGGTAAGACAGTTCTTGTGGATTTGGCAAAGTGATATTTGGAAGCCCATAGAGGGCTATGGTGAAAAAGGAAATATCCTCAGATGAAATCTGGAAAGAAGCTTTCTGAGAAACTGCTTAGTGTTCTGTTAATTCATCTCACAGAGTTACTTCTATATTTCGTGGATCTCTTTGCTAGCCTTATTTCTGTGGAATCTGAGAACAGATATTTCGGAACCCTTTGAAGACTATAGGGCCAAAGGAAATATCCTCCGAAAACTAAGAGAAAGAAGCTTTCTGAGAAACTTCTTTGTGTTCTGTGAAATCATCTCACAGAGTTACAGCTTTCCCCTCAAGAAGCCTTTCGCTAGGACAGTTCTTGTGGAATTGGCAAAGTGATATTAGGAAGCCCATAGAGGGCTACGGTCAAGAACTAAATATCCTCCGATGAAATCTGGAAAGAAGCTTTCTGAGAAACTGCTTAGTGTTCTGTTAATTCATCTCACAGAGTTACTTCTATATTTCGTGGATCTCTTTGCTAGCCTTATTTCTGTGGAAACTGAGAACAGATATTTCGGATACCTTTGAAGACTATAGGGCCAAAGGAAATATCCTCCGATAACTAAGAGAAAGAAGCTTTCTGAGAAACTTCTTTGTGTTCTGTGAAATCATCTCACAGAGTTACAGCTTTCCCCTCAAGAAGCCTTTCGCTAAGACAGTTCTTGTGGAATTGGCAAAGTGATATTTGGAAGCCCATAGAGGGCTATGGTGAAAAAGGAAATATCCTCAGATGAAATCTGGAAAGAAGCTTTCTGAGAAACTGCTTAGTGTTCTGTTAATTCATCTCACAGAGTTACATCTATATTTCGTGGATCTCTTTGCTAGCCTTATTTCTGTGGAATCTGAGAACAGATATTTCGTATCCCTTTGAAGACTATAGGGCCAAAGGAAATATCCTCCGAAAACTAAGAGAAAGAAGCTTTCTGAGAAACTTCTTTGTGTTCTGTGAAATCATCTCACAGAGTTACAGCTTTCCCCTCAAGAAGCCTTTCGCTAAGACAGTTCTTGTGGAATTGGCAAAGTGATATTTGGAAGCCCATAGAGGGCTATGGTGAAAAAGGAAATATCCTCAGATGAAATCTGGGAAGAAGCTTTCTGAGAAACTGCTTAGTGTTCTGTTAATTCATCTCACAGAGTTACATCTGTGTTTCGTGGATCTCTTTGGTAGCCTTATTTCTGTGGAATCTGAGAACAGATAATTCGGATCCCTTTGAAGACTATAGGGCCAAAGGAAATATCCTCCGATAACTAAGAGAAAGAAGCTTTCTGAGAAACTTCTTTGTGTTCTGTGAAATCATCGCACAGAGTTACAGGTTTCCCCTCAAGAAGCGTTTCGCTAAGACAGTTCTTGTGGAATTGGCAAAGTGATATTTGGAAGCTCATAGAGCGCAATGGTGAAAAAGGAAATATCCTCAGATGAATTCTGGAAAGAAGCTTTCTGAGAAACTGCTAAGTGTTCTGTTAATTCATCTCACAGAGTTACATCTGTATTTCGTGGATCTCTTTGCTAGCCTTATTTCTGTGGAATCTGAGAACAGATATTTCGGATCCCTTTGAAGACTATAGGGCCAAAGAAAATATCCTCCGATAACAAAGAAAATGAAGCTTTCTGAGAAACTTCTTTGTGTTCTGTGAAATCATCTCACAGAGTTACAGCTTTCCCCTGAAGAAGCCTTTCGCTAAGACAGTTCTTGTGGAATTGGCAAAGTGATATTTGGAAGCCCATAGAGGGCTATGGTGAAAAAGGAAATATCCCAGATGAAATCTTGAAAGAAGCTTTCTGAGAAACTGCTTAGTGTTCTGTTAATTCATCTCACAGAGTTACATCTATATATCGTGGATCTCTTTGCTAGCCTTATTTCTGTGGAATCTGAGAACAGATATTTCGGATCCCTTTGAAGACTATAGGGCCAAAGGATATATCCTCCGATAACTAAGAGAAAGAAGCTTTCTGAGAAACTTCTTTGTGTTCTGTGAAATCATCTCACAGAGTTACAGCTTTCCCCTCAAGAAGCCTTTCGCTAAGACAGTTCTTGTGGAATTGGCAAAGTGATATTTGGAAGCCCATAGAGGGTTATGTTGAAAAAGGAAATATCCTCCGATGAAATCTGGAAAGAAGCTTTCTGAGAAACTGCTTAGTGTTCTGTTAATTCATCTCACAGAGTTACTTCTATATTTCGTGGATCTCTTTGCTAGCCTTATTTCTGTGGAATCTGAGAACAGATATTTCGGATCCCTTTGAAGACTATAGGGCCAAAGGAAATATCCTCCGATAACAAAGAGAAAGAAGCTTTCTGAGAAACTTCTTTGTGTTCTGTGAAATCATCTCACAGAGTTACAGCTTTCCCCTCAAGAAGCCTTTCGCTAAGACAGTTCTTGTGGAATTGGCAAAGTGATATTTGGAAGCTCATAGAGGGTTATGGTGAAAAAGGAAATATCCTCCGATGAAATCTGGAAAGAAGCTTTCTGAGAAACTGCTTAGTGTTCTGTTAATTCATCTCACAGAGTTACTTCTATATTTCGTGGATCTCTTTGCTAGCCTTATTTCTGTGGAATCTGAGAACAGATATTTCGGATCCCTTTGAAGACTATAGGGCCAAAGGAAATATCCTCCGATAACAAAGAGAAAGAAGCTTTCTGAGAAACTTCTTTGTGTTCTGTGAAATCATCTCACAGAGTTACAGCTTTCCCCTCAAGAAGCCTTTCGGTAAGACAGTTCTTGTGGAATTGGCAAAGTGATATTTGGAACCCCATAGAGGGCTATGGTGAAAAAGGAAATATCCTCAGATGAAATCTGGAAAGAAGCTTTCTGAGAAACTGCTTAGTGTTCTGTTAATTCATCTCACAGAGTTACATCTGTATTTCGTGGATCTCTTTGGTAGCCTTATTTCTGTGGAATCTGAGAACAGATAATTCGGATCCCTTTGAAGACTATAGGGCCAAAGGAAATATCCTCCGATAACTAAGAGAAAGAAGCTTTCTGAGAAACTTCTTTGTGTTCTGTGAATTCATCTCACAGAGTTACAGGTTTCCCCTCAAGAAGCGTTTCGCTAAGACAGTTCTTGTGGAATTGGCAAAGTGATATTTGGAAGCTCATAGAGCGCTATGGTGAAAAAGGAAATATCCTCAGATGAAATCTGGAAAGAAGCTTTCTGAGAAACTGCTAAGTGTTCTGTTAATTCATCTCACAGAGTTACATCTGTATTTCGTGGATCTCTTTGCTAGCCTTATTTCTGTGGAATCTGAGAACAGATATTTCGGATCCCTTTGAAGACTATAGGGCCAAAGAAAATATCCTCCGATAACAAAGAAAAAGAAGCTTTCTGAGAAACTTCTTTGTGTTCTGTGAAATCATCTCACAGAGTTACAGCTTTCCCCTCAAGAAGCCTTTCGCTAAGACAGTTCTTGTGGAATTGGCAAAGTGATATTTGGAAGCCCATAGAGGGCTATGGTGAAAAAGGAAATATCCCAGATGAACTCTGGAAAGAAGCTTTCTGAGAAACTGCTTAGTGTTCTGTTAATTCATCTCACAGAGTTACATCTATATTTCGTGGATCTCTTTGCTAGCCTTATTTCTGTGGAATCTGAGAACAGATATTTCGGATCCCTTTGAAGACTATAGGGCCAAAGGAAATATCCTCCGATAACTAAGAGAAAAAAACTTTCTGAGAAACTTCTTTGTGTTCTGTGAAATCATCTCACAGAGTTACAGCTTTCCCCTCAAGAAGCCTTTCGCTAAGACAGTTCTTGTGGAATTGGCAAAGTGATATTTGGAAGCCCATTGAGGGTTATGGTGAAAAAGGAAATATCCTCCGATGAAATCTGGAAAGAAGCTTTCTGAGAAACTGCTTAGTGTTCTGTTAATTCATCTCACAGAGTTACTTCTATATTTCGTGGATCTCTTTGCTAGCCTTATTTCTGTGGAATCTGAGAACAGATATTTCGGATCCCTTTGAAGACTATAGGGCCAAAGGAAATATCCTCCGATAACAAAGAGAAAGAAGCTTTCTGAGAAACTTCTTTGTGTTCTGTGAAATCATTTCACAGAGTTACAGCTTTCCCCTCAAGAAGCCTTTCGCTAAGACAGTTCTTGAGGAATTCGCAAAGTGATATTTGGAAGCCCATAGAGGGCTATGGTGAAAAAGGAAATATCCCAGATGAAATCTGGAAAGAAGCTTTCTGAGAAACTGCTTAGTGTTCTGTTAATTCATCTCACAGAGTTACATCTGTGTTTCGTGGATCTCTATGCTAGCCTTATTTCTGTGGAATCTGAGAACAGATATTTCGGATCCCTTTGAAGACTATAGGGCCAAGGGAATATCCTCCGATAACTAAGAGAAAGAAGCTTTCCGAGAAACTTCTTTGTGTTCTGTGAAATCATCTCACAGAGTTACAGCTTTCCCCTCAAGAAGCCTTTCGCTAAGACAGTTCTTGTGGAATTGGCAAAGTGATATTTGGAAGCCCATAGAGGGCTATGGTGAAAAAGGAAATATCCTCCGATGAAATCTGGAAAGAAGCTTTCTGAGAAACTGCTTAGTGTTCTGTTAATTCATCTCACAGAGTTACATCTCTATTTCGTGGATCTCTTTGCTAGCCTTATTTCTGTGGGATCTGAGAACAGATATTTCGGATCCCTTTGAAGACTATAGGGCCAAAGGAAATATCCTCCGATAACTAAGAGAAAGAAGCTTTCTGAGAAACTTCTTTGTGTTCTGTGAAATCATCTCACAGAGTTACAGCTTTCCCCTCAAGAAGACTTTCGCTAAGACAGTTCTTGTGGAATTGGCAAAGTGATATTTGGAAGCCCATAGAGGGCTATGGTGAAAAAGGAAATATCCTCAGATGACATCTGGAAAGAAGCTTTCTGAGAAACTGCTTAGTGTTCTTTTAATTCATCTCACAGAGTTACATCTGTATTTCGTGGATCTCTTTGCTAGCCTTATTTCTGTGGAATCTGAAAAGAGATATTTCGGATCCCTTTGAAGACTATAGGGCCAAGGAAATATCCTCCGATAACTAAGAGAAAGAAGCTTTCTGAGAAACTTCTTTGTGTTCTGTGTAATCATCTCACAGAGTTACAACTTTCCCCTCAAGAAGCCTTTCGCTAAGACATTTCTTGTGGAATTGGCAAAGAGATATTTGGAAGCCCATAGAGGGCTACGGTCAAAAAGGAAATATCCTCCGATGAAATCTGGAAAGAAGCTTTCTGAGAAACTGCTTAGTGTTCTGTTAATTCATCTCACAGAGTTACATCTGTATTTCGTCGATCTCTTTGCTAGGCTTATTTCTGTGGAATATGAGAACAGATATTTCGGATCCCTTTGAAGACTATAGGGCCAAAGGAAATATCCTCCGATAACTAAGAGAAAGAAGCTTTCTGAGAAACTTCTTTGTGTTCTGTGAAATCATCTCACAGAGTTACAGCTTTCCCCTCAAGAAGCCTTTCGCTAAGACAGTTCTTGTGGAATTGGCATAGTGATATTTGGAAGCCCATAGAGGGTTATGTTGAAAAAGGAAATATCCTCCGATGAAATCTGGAAAGAAGCTTTCTGAGAAACTGCTTAGTGTTCTGTTAATTCATCTCACAGAGTTACTTCTATATTTCGTGGATCTCTTTGCTAGCCTTATTTCTGTGGAATCTGAGAACAGATATTTCGGATCCCTTTGAAGACTATACGGCCAAAGGAAATATCCTCCGATAACAAAGAGAAAGAAGATTTCTGAGAAACTTCTTTGTGTTCTGTGAAATCATCTCACAGAGTTACAGCTTTCCCCTCAAGAAGCCTTTCGGTAAGACAGTTCTTGTGGAATTGGCAAAGTGATATTTGGAAGCCCATAGAGGGCTATGGTGAAAAAGGAAATATCCTCAGATGAAATCTGGAAAGAAGCTTTCTGAGAAACTGCTTAGTGTTCTGTTAATTCATCTCACAGAGTTACATCTGTATTTCGTGGATCTCTTTGCTAGCCTTATTTCTGTGGAATCTGAGAACAGATATTTCGGATCCCTTTGAAGACTATAGTGCCAAAGTAAATATCCTCCGATAACTAAGAGAAAGAAGCTTTCTGAGAAACTTCTTTGTGTTCTGTGAAATCATCTCACAGAGTTAGAGCTTTCCCCTCAAGAAGCCTTTCGCTGAGACAGTTCTCGTGGAATTGGCAAAGTGATATTTGGAAGCTCATAGAGGGCTATGGTGAAAAAGGAAATATCCTCCGATGAAATCTGGAAAGAAGCTTTCTGAGAAACTGCTTAGTGTTCTGTTAATTCATCTCACAGAGTTACATCTGTATTTCGTGGATCTCTTTGGTAGCCTTATTTCTGTGGAATCTGAGAACAGATATTTCGGATCCCTTTGAAGACTATAGGGCCAAAGGAAATATCCTCCGATAACAAAGAGAAAGAAGCTTTCTGAGAAACTTCTTTGTGTTCTGTGAAATCATCTCACAGAGTTACAGCTTTCCCCTCAAGAAGCCTTTCGGTAAGACAGTTCTTGTGGAATTGGCAAAGTGATATTTTGAAGCCCATAGAGGGCTATGGTGAAAAAGGAAATATCCTCACATGAAATCTGGAAAGAAGCTTTCTGAGAAACTGCTTAGTGTTCTGTTAATTCATCTCACAGAGTTACATCTGTATTTCCTGGATCTCTTTGCTAGCCTTATTTCTGTGGAATCTGAGAACAGATATTTCGGATCCCTTTGAAGACTATAGGGCCAACGGAAATATCCTCCGATAACTAAGAGAAAGAAGCTTTCTGAGAAACTTCTTTGTGTTCTGTGAAATCATCTCACAGAGTTACAGCTTTCCCCTCAAGAAGCCTATCGCTAAGACAGTTCTTGTGGAATTGGCATAGTGATATTTGGAAGCCCATAGAGGGTTATGTTGAAAAAGGAAATATCCTCCGATGAAATCTGGAAAGAAGCTTTCTGAGAAACTGCTTAGTGTTCTGTTAATTCATCTCACAGAGTTACTTCTATATTTCGTGGATCTCTTTGCTAGCCTTATTTCTGTGGAATCTGAGAACAGATATTTCGGATCCCTTTGAAGACTATAGGGCCAAAGGAAATATCCTCCGATAACAAAGAGAAAGAAGCTTTCTGAGAAACTTCTTTGTGTTCTGTGAAATCATCTCACAGAGTTACAGCTTTCCCCTCAAGAAGCCTTTCGCTAAGACAGTTCTTGTGGAATTGGCAAAGTGATATTTGGAAGCCCATAGAGGGTTATTGTGTAAAAGGAAATATCCTCAGATGAAATCTGGAAAGAAGCTTTCTGAGAAACTGCTTAGTGTTCTGTTAATTCATCTCACAGAGTTACATCTGTATTTCGTGGATCTCTTTGGTAGCCTTATTTCTGTGGAATCTGAGAACTGATATTTCGGATCCCTTTGAAGACTATAGGGCCAAAGGAAATATCCTCCGATAACTAAGAGAAAGAAGTTTTCTGAGAAACTTCTTTGTGTTCTGTGAAATCATCTCACAGAGTTACAGCTTTCCCCTCAAGAAGCCTTTCGCTAAGACAGTTCTTGTGGAATTGGCAAAGTGATATTTGGAAGCCCATAGAGGGCTATGGTGAAAAAGGAAATATCCTCAGATGAAATCTGGAAAGAAGCTTTCTGAGAAACTGCTTAGTGTTCTGTTAATTCATCTCACAGTTACATCTGTATTTCGTGGATCTCTTTGCTAGCCTTATTTCTGTGGAATCTGAGAACAGATATTTCGGATCCCTTTGAAGACTATAGGGCCAAAGGAAATATCCTCCGATAACTAAGAGAAAGAAGATTTCTGAGAAACTTCTTTGTGTTCTGTGAAATCATCTCACAGAGTTACAGCTTTCCCCTCAAGAAGCCTTTCGCTAAGACAGTTCTTGTGGAATTGGAATAGTGATATTTGGAAGCCCATAGAGGGTTATGTTGAAAAAGGAAATATCCTCCGATGAAATCTGGAAAGAAGCTTTCTGAGAAACTGCTTAGTGTTCTGTTAATTCATCTCACAGAGTTACTTCTATATTTCGTGGATCTCTTTGCTAGCCTTATTTCTGTGGAATCTGAGAACAGATATTTCGGATCCCTTTGAAGACTATAGGGCCAAAGGAAATATCCTCCGATAACAAAGAGAAAGAAGCTTTCTGAGAAACTTCTTTGTGTTCTGTGAAATCATCTCACAGAGTTACAGCTTTCCCCTCAAGAAGCCTTTCGGTAAGACAGTTCTTGTGGAATTGGCAAAGTGATATTTGGAAGCCCATAGAAGGCTATGGTGAAAAAGGAAATATCCTCAGATGAAATCTGGAAAGAAGCTTTCTGAGAAACTGCTTAGTGTTCTGTTAATTCATCTCACAGAGTTACATCTGTATTTCGTGGATCTCTTTGGTAGCCTTATTTCTGTGGAATCTGAGAACAGATATGTCGGATCCCTTTGAAGACTATAGGGCCAAAGGAAATATCCTCCGATAACTAAGAGAAAGAAGCTTTCTGAGAAACTTCTTTGTGTTCTGTGAAATCATCTCACAGAGTTACAGCTTTCCCCTCAAGAAGCCTTTCGCTAAGACAGTTCTTGTGGAATTTGCAAAGTGATATTTGGAAGCCCATAGAGGGCTATGGTGAAAAAGGAAATCTCCCAGATGAAATCTGGAAAGAAGCTTTCTGAGAAACTGCTTAGTGTTCTGTTAATTCATCTCACAGTTACATCTGTATTTCGTGGATCTCTTTGCTAGCCTTATTTCTGTGGAATCTGAGAACAGATATTTCGGATCCCTTTGAAGACTATAGGGCCAAAGGAAATATCCTCCGATAACTAAGAGAAAGAAGCTTTCTGAGAAACTTCTTTGTGTTCTGTGAAATCATCTCACAGAGTTACAGCTTTCCCCTCAAGAAGCCTTTCGCTAAGACAGTTCTTGTGGAATTGGCATAGTGATATTTGGAAGCCCATAGAGGGTTATGTTGAAAAAGGAAATATCCTCCGATGAAATCTGGAAAGAAGCTTTCTGAGAAACTGCTTAGTGTTCTGTTAATTCATCTCACAGAGTTACATCTGTATTTCGTGGATCTCTTTGCTAGCCTTATTTCTGTGGAATCTGAGAACAGATATTTCGGATCCCTTTGAAGACTATAGGGCCAAAGGAAATATCCTCCGATAACAAAGAGAAAGAAGCTTTCTGAGAAACTTCTTTGTGTTCTGTGAAATCATCTCACAGAGTTACAGCTTTCCCCTCAAGAAGCCTTTCGCTAAGACAGTTCTTGTGGAATTGGCAAAGTGATATTTGGAAGCCCATAGAGGGCTATGGTGAAAAAGGAAATATCCTCAGATGAAATCTGGAAAGAAGCTTTCTGAGAAACTGCTTAGTGTTCTGTTAATTCATCTCACAGAGTTACATCTGTATTTCGTGGATCTCTTTGCTAGCCTTATTTCTGTGGAATCTGAGAACAGATATTTCGGATCCCTTTGAAGACTATAGTGCCAAAGTAAATATCCTCCGATAACTAAGAGAAAGAAGCTTTCTGAGAAACTTCTTTGTGTTCTGTGAAATCATCTCACAGAGTTACAGCTTTCCCCTCAAGAAGCCTTTCGCTAAGACAGTTCTTGTGGAATTGGCAAAGTGATATTTGGAAGCCCTTAGAGGGCTATGGTGAAAAAGGAAATATCCCAGATGAAATCTGGAAAGAAGCTTTCTGAGAAACTGCTTAGTGTTCTGTTAATTCATTTCACAGTTACATCTGTATTTCGTGGATCTCTTTGCTAGCCTTATTTCTGTGGAATCTGAGAACAGATATTTCGGATCCCTTTGAAGACTATAGGGCCAAAGGAAATATCCTCCGATAACTAAGAGAAAGAAGCTTTCTGAGAAACTTCTTTGTGTTCTGTGAAATCATCTCACAGAGTTACACCTTTCCCCTCAAGAATCCTTTCGCTGAGACAGTTCTTGTGGAATTGGCAAAGTGATATTTGGAAGCTCATAGAGGGCTATGGTGAAAAAGGAAATATCCTCCGATGAAATCTGGAAAGAAGCTTTCTGAGAAACTGCTTAGTGTTCTGTTAATTCATCTCACAGAGTTACATCTGTATTTCGTGGATCTCTTTGCTAGCCTTATTTCTGTGGAATCTGAGAACAGATATTTCGGATCCCTTTGAAGACTATAGGGCCAAAGGAAATATCCTCCGATAACAAAGAGAAAGAAGCTTTCTGAGAAACTTCTTTGTGTTCTGTGAAATCATCTCACAGAGTTACAGCTTTCCCCTCAGGAAGCCTTTCGGTAAGACAGTTCTTGTGGAATTGGCAAAGTGATATTTGGAAGCCCATAGAGGGTTATGGTGAAAAAGGAAATATCCTCAGATGAAATCTGGAAAGAAGCTTTCTGAGAAACTGCTTAGTGTTCTGTTAATTCATCTCACAGAGTTACATCTGTATTTCGTGGATCTCTTTGCTAGCCTTATTTCTGTGGAATCTGAGAACAGATATTTCGGATCCCTTTGAAGACTATATGGCCAAAGTAAATATCCTCCGATAACTAAGAGAAAGAAGCTTTCTGAGAAACTTCTTTGTGTTCTGTGAAATCATCTCACAGAGTTACAGCTTTCCCCTCAAGAAGCCTTTCGCTAAGACAGTTCTTGTGGAATTGGCAAAGTGATATTTGGAAGCCCTTAGAGGGCTATGGTGAAAAAGGAAATATCCCAGATGAAATCTGGAAAGAAGCTTTCTGAGAAACTGCTTAGTGTTCTGTTAATTCATCTCACAGTTACATCTGTATTTCGTGGATCTCTTTGCTAGCCTTATTTCTGTGGAATCTGAGAACAGATATTTCGGATACCTTTGAAGACTATAGGGCCAAAGGAAATATCCTCCGATAACTAAGAGAAAGAAGCTTTCTGAGAAACTTCTTTGTGTTCTGTGAAATCATCTCACAGAGTTACACCTTTCCCCTCAAGAAGCCTTTCGCTGAGACAGTTCTTGTGGAATTGGCAAAGTGATATTTGGAAGCTCATAGAGGGCTATGGTGAAAAAGGAAATATCCTCCGATGAAATCTGGAAAGAAGCTTTCTGAGAAACTGCTTAGTGTTCTGTTAATTCATCTCACAGAGTTACATCTGTATTTCGTGGATCTCTTTGCTAGCCTTATTTCTGTGGAATCTGAGAACAGATATTTCGGATCCCTTTGAAGACTATAGGGCCAAAGGAAATATCCTCCGATAACAAAGAGAAAGAAGCTTTCTGAGAAACTTCTTTGTGTTCTGTGAAATCATCTCACAGAGTTACAGCTTTCCCCTCAGGAAGCCTTTCGGTAAGACAGTTCTTGTGGAATTGGCAAAGTGATATTTGGAAGCCCATAGAGGGTTATGGTGAAAAAGGAAATATCCTCAGATGAAATCTGGAAAGAAGCTTTCTGAGAAACTGCTTAGTGTTCTGTTAATTCATCTCACAGAGTTACATCTGTATTTCGTGGATCTCTTTGCTAGCCTTATTTCTGTGGAATCTGACAATAGATATTTCGGATCCCTTTGAAGACTATAGGGCCAAAGGAAATATCCTCCGATAACTAAGAGAAAGAAACTTTCTGAGAAACTTCTTTGTGTTCTGTGAAATCATCTCACAGAGTTACAGCTTTCCCCTCAAGAAGCCTTTCGCTAAGACAGGTCTTGTGGAATTGGCAAAGTGATATTTGGAAGCCCATAGAGGGCTATGGTGAAAAAGGAAATATCCTCCGATGAAATCTGGAAAGAAGCTTTCTGAGAAACTGCTTAGTGTTCTGTTAATTCATCTCACAGAGTTACTTCTATATTTCGTGGATCTCTTTGCTAGCCTTATTTCTGTGGAATCTGAGAACAGATATTTCGGATCCCTTTGAAGACTATAGGGCCAAAGGAAATATACTCCGATAACAAAGAGAAAGAAGCTTTCTGAGAAACTTCTTTGTGTTCTGTGAAATCATCTCACAGAGTTACAGCTTTCCCCTCAAGAAGCCTTTCGGTAAGACAGTTCTTGTGGAATTGGCAAAGTGATATTTGGAAGACCATAGAAGGCTATGGTGAAAAAGGAAATATCCTCAGATGAAATCTGGAAAGAAGCTTTCTGAGAAACTGCTTAGTGTTCTGTTAATTCATCTCACAGAGTTACATCTGTATTTCGTGGATCTCTTTGGTAGCCTTATTTCTGTGGAATCTGAGAACAGATATGTCGGATCCCTTTGAAGACTATAGGGCCAAAGGGAATATCCTCCGATAACTAAGAGAAAGAAGCTTTCTGAGAAACTTCTTTGTGTTCTGTGAAATCATCTCACAGAGTTACAGCTTTCCCCTCAAGAAGCCTTTCGCTAAGACAGTTCTTGTGGAATTTGCAAAGTGATATTTGGAAGCCCATAGAGGGCTATGGTGAAAAAGGAAATCTCCCAGATGAAATCTGGAAAGAAGCTTTCTGAGAAACTGCTTAGTGTTCTGTTAATTCATCTCACAGTTACATCTGTATTTCGTGGATCTCTTTGCTAGCCTTATTTCTGTGGAATCTGAGAACAGATATTTCGGATCCCTTTGAAGACTATAGGGCCAAAGGAAATATCCTCCGATAACTAAGAGAAAGAAGCTTTCTGAGAAACTTCTTTGTGTTCTGTGAAATCATCTCACAGAGTTACAGCTTTCCCCTCAAGAAGCCTTTCGCTAAGACAGTTCTTGTGGAATTGGCATAGTGATATTTGGAAGCCCATAGAGGGTTATGTTGAAAAAGGAAATATCCTCCGATGAAATCTGGAAAGAAGCTTTCTGAGAAACTGCTTAGTGTTCTGTTAATTCATCTCACAGAGTTACTTCTATATTTCGTGGATCTCTTTCCTAGCCTTATTTCTGTGGAATCTGAGAACAGATATTTCGGATCCCTTTGAAGACTATAGGGCCAAAGGAAATATCCTCCGATAACAAAGAGAAAGAAGCTTTCTGAGAAACTTCTTTGTGTTCTGTGAAATCATCTCACAGAGTTACAGCTTTCCCCTCAAGAAGCCTTTCGCTAAGACAGTTCTTGTGGAATTGGCAAAGTGATATTTGGAAGCCCATAGAGGGCTATTGTGTAAAAGGAAATATCCTCAGATGAAATCTGGAAAGAAGCTTTCTGAGAAACTGCTTAGTGTTCTGTTAATTCATCTCACAGAGTTACATCTGTATTTCGTGGATCTCTTTGGTAGCCTTATTTCTGTGGAATCTGAGAACTGATATTTCGGATCCCTTTGAAGAGTATAGGGCCAAAGGAAATATCCTCCGATAACTAAGAGAAAGAAGCTTTCTGAGAAACTTCTTTGTGTTCTGTGAAATCATCTCACAGAGTTACAGCTTTCCCCTCAAGAAGCCTTTCGCTAAGACAGTTCTTGTGGAATTGGCAAAGTGATATTTGGAAGCCCATAGAGGGCTATGGTGAAAAAGGAAATATCCTCAGATGAAATCTGGAAAGAAGCTTTCTGAGAAACTGCTTAGTGTTCTGTTAATTCATCTCACAGAATTACATCTGTATTTCGTGGATCTCTTTTCTAGCCTTATTTCTGTGGAATCTGAGAACAGATATTTCGGATCCCTTTGAAGACTATAGGGCCAAAGGAAATATCCTCCGATAACTAAGAGAAAGAAGATTTCTGAGAAACTTCTTTGTGTTCTGTGAAATCATCTCACAGAGTTACAGCTTTCCCCTCAAGAAGCCTTTCGCTGAGACAGTTCTTGTGGAATTGGCAAAGTGATATTTGGAAGCTCATAGAGGGCTATGGTGAAAAAGGAAATATCCTCCGATGAAATCTGGAAAGAAGCTTTCTGAGAAACTGCTTAGTGTTCTGTTAATTCATCTCACAGAGTTACATCTGTATTTCGTGGATCTCTTTGCTAGCCTTATTTCTGTGGAATCTGAGAACAGATATTTCGGATCCCTTTGAAGACTATAGGGCCAAAGGAAATATCCTCCGATAACTAAGAAAAAGAAGCTTTCTGAGAAACTTCTTTGTGTTCTGTGAAATCATCTCACAGAGTTACAGCTTTCCCCTCAAGAAGCCTTTCGCTAAGACAGTTCTTGTGGAATTGGCAAAGTGATATTTGGAAGCCCATAGAGGGCTATGATGAAAAAGCAAATATCCTCCGATGAAATCTGGAAAGAAGCTTTCTGAGAAACTGCTTAGTGTTCTGTTAATTCATCTCACAGAGTTACATCTGTATTTCGTGGATCTCTTTGCTAGCCTTATTTCTGTGGAATCTGAGAACAGATATTTCGGATCCCTTTGAAGACTATAGTGCCAAAGTAAATATCCTCCGATAACTAAGAGAAAGAAGCTTTCTGAGAAACTTCTTTGTGTTCTGTGAAATCATCTCACAGAGTTACAGCTTTCCCCTCAAGAAGCCTTTCGCTAAGACAGTTCTTGTGGAATTGGCAAAGTGATATTTGGAAGCCCATAGAGGGCTATGGTGAAAAAGGAAATATCCCAGATGAAATCTGGAAAGAAGCTTTCTGAGAAACTGCTTAGTGTTCTGTTAATTCATCTCACAGTTACATCTGTATTTCGTGGATCTCTTTGCTAGCCTTATTTCTGTGGAATCTGAGAACAGATATTTCGGATCCCTTTGAAGACTATAGGGCCAAAGGAAATATCCTCCGATAACTAAGAGAAAGAAGCTTTCTGAGAAACTTCTTTGTGTTCTGTGAAATCATCTCACAGAGTTACACCTTTCCCCTCAAGAAGCCTTTCGCTGAGACAGTTCTTGTGGAATTGGCAAAGTGATATTTGGAAGCTCATAGAGGGCTATGGTGAAAAAGGAAATATCCTCCGATGAAATCTGGAAAGAAGCTTTCTGAGAAACTGCTTAGTGTTCTGTTAATTCATCTCACAGAGTTACATCTGTATTTCGTGGATCTCTTTGCTAGCCTTATTTCTGTGGAATCTGAGAACAGATATTTCGGATCCCTTTGAAGACTATAGGGTCAAAGGAAATATCCTCCGATAACAAAGAGAAAGAAGCTTTCTGAGAAACTTCTTTGTGTTCTGTGAAATCATCTCACAGAGTTACAGCTTTCCCCTCAGGAAGCCTTTCGGTAAGACAGTTCTTGTGGAATTGGCAAAGTGATATTTGGAAGCCCATAGAGGGTTATGGTGAAAAAGGAAATATCCTCAGATGAAATCTGGAAAGAAGCTTTCTGAGAAACTGCTTAGTGTTCTGTTAATTCATCTCACAGAGTTACATCTGTATTTCGTGGATCTCTTTGCTAGCCTTATTTCTGTGGAATCTGACAATAGATATTTCGGATCCCTTTGAAGACTATAGGGCCAAAGGAAATATCCTCCGATAACTAAGAGAAAGAAACTTTCTGAGAAACTTCTTTGTGTTCTGTGAAATCATCTCACAGAGTTACAGCTTTCCCCTCAAGAAGCCTTTCGCTAAGACAGGTCTTGTGGAATTGGCAAAGTGATATTTGGAAGCCCATAGAGGGCTATGGTGAAAAAGGAAATATCCTCCGATGAAATCTGGAAAGAAGCTTTCTGAGAAACTGCTTAGTGTTCTGTTAATTCATCTCACAGAGTTACTTCTATATTTCGTGGATCTCTTTGCTAGCCTTATTTCTGTGGAATCTGAGAACAGATATTTCGGATCCCTTTGAAGACTATAGGGCCAAAGGAAATATACTCCGATAACAAAGAGAAAGAAGCTTTCTGAGAAACTTCTTTGTGTTCTGTGAAATCATCTCACAGAGTTACAGCTTTCCCCTCAAGAAGCCTTTCGGTAAGACAGTTCTTGTGGAATTGGCAAAGTGATATTTGGAAGACCATAGAAGGCTATGGTGAAAAAGGAAATATCCTCAGATGAAATCTGGAAAGAAGCTTTCTGAGAAACTGCTTAGTGTTCTGTTAATTCATCTCACAGAGTTACATCTGTATTTCGTGGATCTCTTTGGTAGCCTTATTTCTGTGGAATCTGAGAACAGATATGTCGGATCCCTTTGAAGACTATAGGGCCAAAGGAAATATCCTCCGATAACTAAGAGAAAGAAGCTTTCTGAGAAACTTCTTTGTGTTCTGTGAAATCATCTCACAGAGTTACAGCTTTCCCCTCAAGAAGCCTTTCGCTAAGACAGTTCTTGTGGAATTTGCAAAGTGATATTTGGAAGCCCATAGAGGGCTATGGTGAAAAAGGAAATCTCCCAGATGAAATCTGGAAAGAAGCTTTCTGAGAAACTGCTTAGTGTTCTGTTAATTCATCTCACAGTTACATCTGTATTTCGTGGATCTCGTTGCTAGCCTTATTTCTGTGGAATCTGAGAACAGATATTTCGGATCCCTTTGAAGACTATAGGGCCAAAGGAAATATCCTCCGATAACTAAGAGAAAGAAGCTTTCTGAGAAACTTCTTTGTGTTCTGTGAAATCATCTCACAGAGTTACAGCTTTCCCCTCAAGAAGCCTTTCGCTAAGACAGTTCTTGTGGAATTGGCATAGTGATATTTGGAAGCCCATAGAGGGCTATGGTGAAAAAGGAAATATCCTCAGATGAAATCTGGAAAGAAGCTTTCTGAGAAACTGCTTAGTGTTCTGTTAATTCATCTCACAGAGTTACATCTGTATTTCGTGGATCTCTTTGGTAGCCTTATTTCTGTGGAATCTGAGAACAGATATTTCGGATGCCTTTGAAGACTATAGTGCCAAAGTAAATATCCTCCGATAACTAAGAGAAAGAAGCTTTCTGAGAAACTTCTTTGTGTTCTGTGAAATCATCTCACAGAGTTACAGCTTTCCCCTCAAGAAGCCTTTCTCTAAGACAGTTCTTGTGGAATTGGCAAAGTTATATTTGGAAGCCCATAGAGGGCTATGGTGAAAAAGGAAATATCCCAGATGAAATCTGGAAAGAAGCTTTCTGAGAAACTGCTTAGTGTTCTGTTAATTCATCTCACAGTTACATCTGTATTTCGTGGATCTCTTTGCTAGACTTATTTCTGTGGAATCTGAGAACAGATATTTCGGATCGCTTTGAAGACTATAGGGCCAAAGGAAATATCCTCCGATAACAAAGAGAAAGAAGCTTTCTGAGAAACTTCTTTGTGTTCTGTGAAATCATCTCACAGAGTTACAGCTTTCCCCTCAGGAAGCCTTTCGGTAAGACAGTTCTTGTGGAATTGGCAAAGTGATATTTGGAAGCCCATAGAGGGTTATGGTGAAAAAGGAAATATCCTCAGATGAAATCTGGAAAGAAGCTTTCTGAGAAACTGCTTAGTGTTCTGTTAATTCATCTCACAGAGTTACATCTGTATTTCGTGGATCTCTTTGCTAGCCTTATTTCTGTGGAATCTGACAATAGATATTTCGGATCCCTTTGAAGACTATAGGGCCAAAGGAAATATCCTCCGATAACTAAGAGAAAGAAACTTTCTGAGAAACTTCTTTGTGTTCTGTGAAATCATCTCACAGAGTTACAGCTTTCCCCTCAAGAAGCCTTTCGCTAAGACAGTTCTTGTGGAATTGGCAAAGTGATATTTGGAAGCCCATAGAGGGCTATGGTGAAAAAGGAAATATCCTCCGATGAAATCTGGAAAGAAGCCTTCTGAGAAACTGCTTAGTGTTCTGTTAATTCATCTCACAGAGTTACATCTATAGTTCGTGGATCTCTTTGCTAGCCTTATTTCTGTGGAATCTGACAACAGATATTTCGGATCCCTTTGAAGACTATAGGGCCAAAGGAAATATTCTCCGAAAACTAAGAGAAAGAAGCTTTCTGAGAAACTTCTTTGTGTTCTGTGAAATCAGCTCACAGAGTTACAGCTTTCCCCTCAAGAAGCCTTTCGCTAAGACAGTTCTTGTGGAATTGGCAAAGTGATATTTGGAAGCCCATAGAGGGCTATGGTGAAAAAGGAAATATCCTCAGATGAAATCTGGAAAGAAGCTTTCTGAGAAACTGCTTAGTGTTCTGTTAATTCATCTCACAGAGTTACATCGGTATTTCGTGGATCTCTTTGCTAGCCTTATTTCTGTGGAATCTGAGAACAGATATTTCGGATCCCTTTGAAGACTATAGGGCCAAAGGAAATATCCTCCGATAACAAAGAGAAAGAAGCTTTGTGTGAAATTTCTTTGTGTTCTATGTAATCATCTCACAGAGTTACAGCTTTGCCCTCAAGAAGCCTTTCGCTAAGACAGTTCTTGTGGAATTGGCAAAGTGATATTTGGAAGCCCTTAGAGGGCTTTGGTGAAAAAGGAAATATCCTCAAATGAAATCTGGAAAGAAGCTTTCTGAGAAACTGCTTAGTGTTCTGTTAATTCATCTCACAGAGTTACATCTGTATTTCGTGGATCACTTGGCTAGCCTTATTTCTGTGGAATCTTAGAACAGATATTTCGGATCCCTTTGAAGACTATAGGGCCAAAGGAAATATCCTCCGATAACTAAGAGAAAGAAGCTTTCTGAGAAACTTCTTTGTGTTCTGTGAAATCATCTCACACAGTTACAGCTTTCCCCACAAGAAGCCTTTCGCTAAGACAGTTCTTGTGGAATTGGCAAAGTGATATTTGGAAGCCCATAGAGGGCTATGGTGAAAAAGGAAATATCCTCAGATGAAATCTGGAAAGAATCTTTCTGAGAAACTGCTTAGTGTTCTGTTAATTCATCTCACAGAGTTACATCTGTATTTCGTGGATCTCTTTGGTAGCCTTATTTCTGTAGAATCTCAGAACAGATATTTCGGATCCCTTTGAAGACTATAGGGCCAAAGGAAATATCCTCCGATAACTAAGAGAAAGAAGCTTTCTGAGAAACTTCTTTGTGTTCTGTGAAATCCTCTCACAGAGTTACAGCTTTCCCCTCAAGAAGCCTTTCGCTAAGACAGTTCTTGTGGAATTGGCAAAGTGATATTTGGAAGCCCATAGAGGGCTATGGTGAAAAAGGAAATATCCCCCGATGAAATCTGGAAAGAAGCTTTCTGAGAAACTGCTTAGTGTTCTGTTAATTCATCTCACAGAGTTACATCTGTATTTCGTGGATCACTTGGCTAGCCTTATTTCTGTGGAATCTGAGAACAGATATTTCGGATCCCTTTGAAGACTATAGGGCCAAGGGAAATATCCTCCGATAACTAAGAGAAAGAAGCTTTCTGAGAAACTTCTTTGTGTTCTGTGAAATCATCTCACAGAGTTACAGCTTTCCCCTCAAGAAGCCTTTCGCTAAGACAGTTCTTGTGGAATTGGCAAAGTGATATTTGGAAGCCCATAGAGGGCTATGGTGAAAAAGGAAATATCCTCCGATGAAATCTGGAAAGAAACTTTCTGAGAAACTGCTTAGTGT
The DNA here is from genome assembly GCF_043159975.1 of Macaca nemestrina. Classification (NCBI taxonomy): domain Eukaryota; kingdom Metazoa; phylum Chordata; class Mammalia; order Primates; family Cercopithecidae; genus Macaca; species Macaca nemestrina. The sequence continues at coordinate 132,606,888 of NC_092130.1, read as the reverse complement.
TCTGTTAATTCATCTCACAGAGTTACATCTATATTTCGTGGATCTCTTTGCTAGCCTTATTTCTGTGGAATCTGAGAACAGATATTTCGGATCCCTTTGAAGACTATAGGGCCAAAGGAAATATTCTCCGAAAACTAAGAGAAAGAAGCTTTCTGAGAAACTTCTTTGTGTTCTGTGAAATCAGCTCACAGAGTTACAGCTTTCCCCTCAAGAAGCCTTTTGCTAAGACAGTTCTTGTGGAATTGGCAAAGTGATATTTGGAAGCCCATAGAGGGCTATGGTGAAAAAGGAAATACCCTCAGATGAAATCTGGAAAGAAGCTTTCTGAGAAACTGCTTAGTGTTCTGTTAATTCATCTCACAGAGTTACATCTGTATTTCGTGGATCTCTTTGCTAGGCTTATTTCTGTGGAATCTGAGAACAGATATGTCGGATCCCTTTGAAGACTATAGGGCCAAAGGAAATATCCTCCGATAACAAAGAGAAAGAAGCTTTGTGAGAAATTTCTTTGTGTTCTATGTAATCATCTCACAGAGTTACAGCTTTCCCCTCAAGAAGCCTTTCGCTAAGACAGTTCTTGTGGAATTGGCAAAGTGATATTTGGAAGCCCTTAGAGGGCTATGGTGAAAAAGGAAATATCCTCAGATGAAATCTGGAAAGAAGCTTTCTGAGAAACTGCTTAGTGTTCTGTTAATTCATCTCACAGAGTTACATCTGTATTTCGTGGATCACTTGGCTAGCCTTATTTCTGTGGAATCTGAGAACAGATATTTCGGATCCCTTCGAAGACTATAGGGCCAAAGGAAATATCCTCCGATAACTAAGAGAAAGAAGCTTTCTGAGAAACTTCTTTGTGTTCTGTGAAATCATCTCACAGAGTTACAGCTTTCCCCTCAAGAAGCCTTTCGCTAAGACAGTTCTTGTGGAATTGGCAAAGTGATATTTGGATGCCCATAGAGGGCTATGGTGAAAAAGGAAATATCCTCAGATGAAATCTGGAAAGAACCTTTCTGAGAAACTGCTTAGTGTTCTGTTAATTCATCTCACAGAGTTACATCTGTATTTCGTGGATCTCTTTGGTAACCTTATTTCTGTGGAATCTGAGAACAGATATTTCGGATCCCTTTGAAGACTATAGGGCCAAAGGAAATATCCTCCGATAACTAAGAGAAAGAAGATTTCTGAGAAACTTCTTTGTGTTCTGTGAAATCCTCTCACAGAGTTACAGGTTTCCCCTCAAGAAGCCTTTCGCTAAGACAGTTCTTGTGGAATTGGCAAAGTGATATTTGGAAGCTCATAGAGCGCTATGGCGAAAAAGGAAATATCCTCAGATGAAATCTGGAAAGAAGCTTTCTGAGAAACTGCTTAGTGTTCTGTTAATTCATCTCACAGAGTTACTTCTATATTTCGTGGATCTCTTTGCTAGCCTTATTTCTGTGGAATCTGAGAACAGATATTTCGGATCCCTTTGAAGACTATAGGGCCAAAGGAAATATCCTCCGATAACTAAGAGAAAGAAGCTTTCTGAGAAACTTCTTTGTGTTCTGTGAAATCAGCTCACAGAGTTACAGCTTTCCCCTCAAGAAGCCTTTCGCTAAGACAGTTCTTGTGGAATTGGCAAAGTGATATTTGGAAGCCCATAGAGGGCTATGGTGAAAAAGGAAATATCCTCAGATGAAATCTGGAAAGAAGCTTTCTGAGAAACTGCTTAGTGTTCTGTTAATTCATCTCACAGAGTTACATCTGTATTTCGTGGATCTCTTTGCTAGGCTTATTTCTGTGGAATCTGACAACAGATATTTCGGATCCCTTTGAAGACTACAGGGCCAAAGGAAATATCCTCCGATAACTAAGAGAAAGAAGCTTTCTGAGAAACTTCTTTGTGTTCTGTGAAATCATCTCACAGAGTTACAGCTTTCCCCGTCAAGAAGCCTTTCGCTAAGACAGTTCTTATGGAATTGGCAAAGTGATATTTGGAAGCCCATAGAGGGTTATGGTGAAAAAGGAAATATCCTCCGATGAAATCTGGAAAGAAGCTTTCTGAGAAACTGCTTAGTGTTCTGTTAATTCATCTCACAGAGTTACTTCTATATTTCGTGGATCTCTTTGCTAGCCTTATTTCTGTGGAATCTGAGAACAGATATTTCGGATCCCTTTGAAGACTATAGGGCCAAAGGAAATATCCTCCGATAACAAAGAGAAAGAAGCTTTCTGAGAAACTTCTTTGTGTTCTGTGAAATCATCTCACAGAGTTACAGCTTTCCCCTCAAGAAGCCTTTCGCTAAGACAGTTCTTGTGGAATTGGCAAAGTGATATTTGGAAGCCCATAGAGGGCTATGGTGAAAAAGGAAATATCCTCAGATGAAATCTGGAAAGAAGCTTTCTGAGAAACTGCTTAGTGTTCTGTTAATTCATCTCACAGAGTTACATCTGTATTTCGTGGATCTCTTTGGTAGCCTTATTTCTGTGGAATCTGAGAACAGATCTTTCGGATCCCTTTGAAGACTATAGGGCCAAAGGAAATATCCTCCGATAACTAAGAGAAAGAAGCTTTCTGAGAAACTTCTTGGTGTTCTGTGAAATCATCTCACAGAGTTACAGGTTTCCCCTCAAGAAGCCTTTCGCTAAGACAGTTCTTGTGGAATTGGCAAAGTGATATTTGGAAGCTCATAGAGCGCTATGGTGAAAAAGGAAATATCCTCCGATGAAATCTGGAAAGAAGCTTTCTGAGAAACTGCTCAGTGTTCTGTTAATTCATCTCAGAGAGTTACACCTGTATTTCGTAGATCTCCTTGCTAGCCTCATTTCTGTGGAATCTGAGAACAGATATTTCTGATCACTTTGAAGACTATAAGGCCAAAGAAAATATCCTCCGATAACAAAGAAAAAGAAGCTTTCTGAGAAACTTCTTTGTGTTCTGTGAAATCATCTCACAGAGTTACAGCTTTCCCCTCAAGAAGCCTTTCGCTAAGACAGTTCTTGTGGAATTGGCAAAGTGATATTTGGAAGCCCATAGAGGGCTATGGTGAAAAAGGAATTATCCCAGAAGAAATCTGGAAAGAAGCTTTCTGAGAAACTGCTTAGTGTTCTGTTAATTCATCTCACAGAGTTACATCTATATTTCGTGGATCTCTTTGCTAGCCTTATTTCTGTGGAATCTGAGAACAGATATTTCGGATCCCTTTGAAGACTATAGGGCCAAAGGAAATATCCTCCGATAACTAAGAGAAAGAAGCTTTCTGAGAAACTTCTTTGTGTTCTGTGAAATCATCTCACAGAGTTACAGCTTTCCCCTGAAGAAGCCTTTCGCTAAGACAGTTCTTGTGGAATTGGCAAAGTGATATTTGGAAGCCCATAGAGGGCTATGGTGAAAAAGGAAATATCCTCCGATGAAATCTGGAAAGAAGCTTTCTGAGAAACTGCTTAGTGTTCTGTTAATTCATCTCACAGAGTTACTTCTATATTTCGTGGATCTCTTTTCTAGCCTTATTTCTGTGGAATCTGAGAACAGATATTTCGGATCCCTTTGAAGACTATAGGGCCAAAGGAAATATCCTCCGATAACTAAGAGAAAGAAGCTTTCTGAGAAACTTCTTTGTGTTCTGTGAAATCATCTCACAGAGTTACACCTTTCCCCTCAAGAAGCCTTTCGCTGAGACAGTTCTTGTGGAATTGGCAAAGTGATATTTGGAAGCTCATAGAGGGCTATGGTGAAAAAGGAAATATCCTCCGATGAAATCTGGAAAGAAGCTTTCTGAGAAACTGCTTAGTGTTCTGTTAATTCATCTCACAGAGTTACATCTGTATTTCGTGGATCTCTTTGCTAGCCTTATTTCTGTGGAATCTGAGAACAGATATTTCGGATCCCTTTGAAGACTATAGGGCCAAAGGAAATATCCTCCGATAACAAAGAGAAAGAAGCTTTCTGAGAAACTTCTTTGTGTTCTGTGAAATCAGCTCACAGAGTTACAGCTTTCCCCTCAGGAAGCCTTTCGGTAAGACAGTTCTTGTGTAATTGGCAAAGTGATATTTGGAAGCCCATAGAGGGCTATGGTGAAAAAGGAAATATCCTCAGATGAAATCTGGAAAGAAGCTTTCTGAGAAACTGCTTAGTGTTCTGTTAATTCATCTCACAGAGTTACATCTGTATTTCGTGGATCTCTTTGCTAGCCTTATTTCTGTGGAATCTGAAAATAGATATTTCGGATCCCTTTGAAGACTATAGTGCCAAAGTAAATATCCTCCGATAACAAAGAGAAAGAAGCTTTCTGAGAAACTTCTTTGTGTTCTGTGAAATCATCTCACAGAGTTACAGCTTTCCCCTCAAGAAGCCTTTCGCTAAGACAGTTCTTTTGGAATTGGCAAAGTGATATTTGGAAGCCCATAGAGCTCATTGGTGAAAAAGGAAATATCCTCAGATGAAATCTGGAAAGAAGCTTTCTGAGAAACTGCTCAGTGTTCTGTTAATTCATCTCACAGAGTTACATCGGTATTTCGTGGATCTCTTTGCTAGCCTTATTTCTGTGGAATCTGAGAACAGATATTTCGGATCCCTTTGAAGACTATAGGGCCAAAGGAAATATCCTCCGATAACAAAGAGAAAGAAGCTTTGTGTGAAATTTCTTTGTGTTCTATGTAATCATCTCACACAGTTACAGCTTTGCCCTCAAGAAGCCTTTCGCTAAGACAGTTCTTGTGGAATTGGCAAAGTGATATTTGGAAGCCCTTAGAGGGCTTAGGTGAAAAAGGAAATATCCTCAAATGAAATCTGGAAAGAAGCTTTCTGAGAAACTGCTTAGTGTTCTGTTAATTCATCTCACAGAGTTACATCTGTATTTCGTGGATCACTTGGCTAGCCTTATTTCTGTGGAATCTTAGAACAGATATTTCGGATCCCTTTGAAGACTATAGGGCCAAAGGAAATATCCTCCGATAACTAAGAGAAAGAAGCTTTCTGAGAAACTTCTTTGTGTTCTGTGAAATCATCTCACACAGTTACAAATTTCCCCACAAGAAGCCTTTCGCTAAGACAGTTCTTGTGGAATTGGCAAAGTGATATTTGGAAGCCCATAGAGGGCTATGGTGAAAAAGGAAATATCCTCAGATGAAATCTGGAAAGAATCTTTCTGAGAAACTGCTTAGTGTTCTGTTAATTCATCTCACAGAGTTACATCTGTATTTCGTGGATCTCTTTGGTAGCCTTATTTCTGTAGAATCTGAGAACAGATATTTCGGATCCCTTTGAAGACTATAGGGCCAAAGGAAATATCCTCCGATAACTAAGAGAAAGAAGCTTTCTGAGAAACTTCTTTGTGTTCTGTGAAATCCTCTCACAGAGTTACAGCTTTCCCCTCAAGAAGCCTTTCGCTAAGACAGTTCTTGTGGAATTGGCAAAGTGATATTTGGAAGCCCATAGAGGGCTATGGTGAAAAAGGAAATATCCCCCGATGAAATCTGGAAAGAAGCTTTCTGAGAAACTGCTTAGTGTTCTGTTAATTCATCTCACAGAGTTACATCTGTATTTCGTGGATCAATTGGCTAGCCTTATTTCTGTGGAATCTGAGAACAGATATTTCGGATCCCTTTGAAGACTATAGGGCCAAGGGAAATATCCTCCGATAACTAAGAGAAAGAAGCTTTCTGAGAAACTTCTTTGTGTTCTGTGAAATCATCTCACAGATTTACAGCTTTCCCCTCAAGAAGCCTTTCGCTAAGACAGTTCTTGTGGAATTGGCAAAGTGATATTTGGAAGCCCATAGAGGGCTATGGTGAAAAAGGAAATATCCTCAGATGAAATCTGGAAAGAAGCTTTCTGAGAAACTGCTTAGTGTTCTGTTAATTCATCTCACAGAGTTACTTCTATATTTCGTGGATCTCTTTGCTAGCCTTATTTCTGTGGAATCTGAGAACAGATATTTCGGATCCCTTTGAAGACTATAGGGCCAAAGGAAATATCCTCCGATAACTAAGAGAAAGAATCTTTCTGAGAAACTTCTTTGTGTTCTGTGAAATCATCTCACCGAGTTACAGCTTTCCCCTCAAGAAGCCTTTCGCTAAGACAGTTCTTGTGGAATTGGCAAAGTGATATTTGGAAGCCCATAGAGGGCTATGGAGAAAAAGGAAATATCCTCAGATGAAATCTGGAAAGAAGCTTTCTGAGAAACTGCTTAGTGTTCTGTTAATTCATCTCACAGAGTTACATCTATATTTCGTGGATCTCTTTGCTAGCCTTATTTCTGTGGAATCTGAGAACAGATATTTCGTATCCCTTTGAAGACTATAGGGCCAAAGGAAATATCCTCCGAAAAGTAAGAGAAAGAAGGTTTCTGAGAAACTTCTTTGTGTTCTGTGAAATCAGCTCACAGAGTTACAGCTTTCCCCTCAAGAAGCCTTTCGCTAAGACAGTTCTTGTGGAATTGGCAAAGTGATATTTGGAAGCCCATAGAGGGCTATGGTGAAAAAGGAAATATCCTCAGATGAAATCTGGAAAGAAGCTTTCTGAGAAACTGCTTAGTGTTCTCTTAATTCATCTCACAGAGTTACATCTGTATTTCGTGGATCTCTTTGGTAGCCTTATTCCTGTGGAATCTGAGAACAGATCTTTCGGATCCCTTTGAAGACTATAGGGCCAAAGGAAATAACCTCCGATAACTAAGAGAAAGAAGCTTTCTGAGAAACTTCTTTGTGTTCTGTGAAATCATCTCACAGAGTTACAGCTTTCGCCTCAAGAAGCCTTTCGCTAAGACAGTTCTTGTGGAATTGGCAAAGTGATATTTGGAAGCCCATAGAGGTCTATGATGAAAAAGGAAATATCCTCCGATGAAATCTGGAAAGAAGCTTTCTGAGAAACTGCTTAGTGTTCTGTTAATTCATCTCACAGAGTTACTTCTATATTTCGTGGATCTCTTTGCTAGCCTTATTTCTGTGGAATCTGAGAACAGATATTTCGGATCCCTTTGAAGACTATAGGGCCAAAGGAAATATCCTCCGATAACAAAGAGAAAGAAGCTTTCTGAGAAACTTCTTTGTGTTCTGTGAAATCATCTCACAGAGTTACAGCTTTCCCCTCAAGAAGCCTTTCGCTAAGACAGTTCTTGTGGAATTGGCAAAGTGATATTTGGAAGCCCATAGAGGGCTATGGTGAAAAAGGAAATATCCTCAGATGAAATCTGGAAAGAAGCTTTCTGAGAAACTGCTTAGTGTTCTGTTAATTCATCTCACAGAGTTACATCTGTATTTCGTGGATCTCTTTGCTAGCCTTATTTCTGTGGAATCTGAAAACAGATATTTCGGATCCCTTTGAAGACTATAGGGACAAAGGAAATATCCTCCGATAACTAAGAGAAAGAAGCTTTCTGAGAAACTTCTTTGTGTTCTGTGAAATCATCTCACAGAGTTACAGCTTTCCCCTGAAGAAGCCTTTCGCTAAGAGAGTTCTTGTGGAATTGGCAAAGTGATATTTGGAAGCCCATAGAGCGCTATGGTGAAAATGGAAATATCCTCAGATGAAATCTGGAAAGAAGCTTTCTGAGAAACTGCTCTGTGTTCTGTTAATTCATCTCACAGAGTTACATCTGTATTTCGTGGATCTCTTTGCTAGCCTTATTTCTGTGGAATCTGAAAACAGATATTTCGGATCCATTTGAAGACTATAGGGCCAAAGGAAATATCCTCCGATAACTAAGAGAAAGAAGCTTTCTGAGAAACTTCTTTGTGTTCTGTGAAATCATCTCACAGAGTTACAGCTTTCCCCTCAAGAAGCCTTTCGCTAAGACAGTTCTTGTGGAATTGGCAAAGTGATATTTGGAAGCCCATAGAGGGCTATGGTGAAAAAGGAAATATCCTCCGATGAAATCTGGAAAGAAGCTTTCTGAGAAACTGCTTAGTGTTCTGTTAATTCATCTCACAGAGTTACATCTATATTTCGTGGATCTCTTTGCTAGCCTTATTTCTGTGGAATCTGAGAACAGATATTTCGGATCCCTTTGAAGACTATAGGGCCAAAGGAAATATTCTCCGAAAACTAAGAGAAAGAAGCTTTCTGAGAAACTTCTTTGTGTTCTGTGAAATCAGCTCACAGAGTTACAGCTTTCCCCTCAAGAAGCCTTTCGCTAAGACAGTTCTTGTGGAATTGGCAAAGTGATATTTGGAAGCCCATAGAGGGCTATGGTGAAAAAGGAAATACCCTCAGATGAAATCTGGAAAGAAGCTTTCTGAGAAACTGCTTAGTGTTCTGTTAATTCATCTGACAGAGTTACATCTGTATTTCGTGGATCTCTTTGCTAGGCTTATTTCTGTGGAATCTGAGAACAGATATGTCGGATCCCTTTGAAGACTATAGGGCCAAAGGAAATATCCTCCGATAACAAAGAGAAAGAAGCTTTGTGAGAAATTTCTTTGTGTTCTATGTAATCATCTCACAGAGTTACAGCTTTCCCCTCAAGAAGCCTTTCGCTAAGACAGTTCTTGTGGAATTGGCAAAGTGATATTTGGATGCCCATAGAGGGCTATGGTGAAAAAGGAAATATCCTCAGATGAAATCTGGAAAGAAGCTTTCTGAGAAACTGCTTAGTGTTCTGTTAATTCATCTCACAGAGTTACATCTGTATTTCGTGGATCTCTTTGGTAACCTTATTTCTGTGGAATCTGAGAACAGATATTTCGGATCCCTTTGAAGACTATAGGGCCAAAGGAAATATCCTCCGATAACTAAGAGAAAGAAGATTTCTGAGAAACTTCTTTGTGTTCTGTGAAATCCTCTCACAGAGTTACAGGTTTCCCCTCAAGAAGCCTTTCGCTAAGACAGTTCTTGTGGAATTGGCAAAGTGATATTTGGAAGCTCATAGAGCGCTATGGTGAAAAAGGAAATATCCTCAGATGAAATCTGGAAAGAAGCTTTCTGAGAAACTGCTTAGTGTTCTGTTAATTCATCTCACAGAGTTACTTCTATATTTCGTGGATCTCTTTGCTAGCCTTATTTCTGTGGAATCTGAGAACAGATATTTCGGATCCCTTTGAAGACTATAGGGCCAAAGGAAATATCCTCCGATAACTAAGAGAAAGAAGCTTTCTGAGAAACTTCTTTGTGTTCTGTGAAATCAGCTCACAGAGTTTCAGCTTTCCCCTCAAGAAGCCTTTCGCTAAGACAGTTCTTGTGGAATTGGCAAAGTGATATTTGGAAGCCCATAGAGGGCTATGGTGAAAAAGGAAATATCCTCAGATGAAATCTGGAAAGAAGCTTTCTGAGAAACTGCTTAGTGTTCTGTTAATTCATCTCACAGAGTTACATCTGTATTTCGTGGATCTCTTTGCTAGGCTTATTTCTGTGGAATCTGACAACAGATATTTCGGATCCCTTTGAAGACTATAGGGCCAAAGGAAATATCCTCCGATAACTAAGAGAAAGAAGCTTTCTGAGAAACTTCTTTGTGTTCTGTGAAATCATCTCACAGAGTTACAGCTTTCCCCGTCAAGAAGCCTTTCGCTAAGACAGTTCTTATGGAATTGGCAAAGTGATATTTGGAAGCCCATAGAGGGTTATGGTGAAAAAGGAAGTATCCTCCGATGAAATCTGGAAAGAAGCTTTCTGAGAAACTGCTTAGTGTTCTGTTAATTCATCTTACAGAGTTACTTCTATATTTCGTGGATCTCTTTGGTAACCTTATTTCTGTGGAATCTGAGAACAGATATTTCGGATCCCTTTGAAGACTATAGGGCCAAAGGAAATATCCTCCGATAACAAAGAGAAAGAAGCTTTCTGAGAAACTTCTTTGTGTTCTGTGAAATCATCTCACAGAGTTACAGCTTTCCCCTCAAGAAGCCTTTCGCTAAGACAGTTCTTGTGGAATTGGCAAAGTGATATTTGGAAGCCCATAGAGGGCTATGGTGAAAAAGGAAATATCCTCCGATGAAATCTGGAAAGAAGCTTTCTGAGAAACTGCTTAGTGTTCTGTTAATTCATCTCACAGGGTTACATCTGTATTTCGTGGATCTCTTTGGTAGCCTTATTTCTGTGGAATCTGAGAACAGATCTTTCGGATCCCTTTGAAGACTATAGGGCCAAAGGAAATATCCTCCGATAACTAAGAGAAAGAAGCTTTCTGAGAAACTTCTTTGTGTTCTGTGAAATCATCTCACAGAGTTACAGGTTTCCCCTCATGAAGCCTTTCGCTAAGACAGTTCTTGTGGAATTGGCAAAGTGATATTTGGAAGCTCATAGAGCGCTATGGTGAAAAAGGAAATATCCTCCGATGAAATCTGGAAAGAAGCTTTCTGAGAAACTGCTCAGTGTTCTGTTAATTCATCTCACAGAGTTACACCTGTATTTCGTGGATCACTTGGCTAGCCTCATTTCTGTGGAATCTGAGAACAGATATTTCTGATCACTTTGAAGACTATAAGGCCAAAGAAAATATCCTCCGATAACAAAGAAAAAGAAGCTTTCTGAGAAACTTCTTTGTGTTCTGTGAAATCCTCTCACAGAGTTACAGCTTTCCCCTCAAGAAGCCTTTCGCTAAGACAGTTCTTGTGGAATTGGCAAAGTGATATTTGGAAGCCCATAGAGGGCTATGGTGAAAAAGGAATTATCCCAGATGAAATCTGGAAAGAAGCTTTCTGAGAAACTGCTTAGTGTTCTGTTAATTCATCTCGCAGAGTTACATCTGTATTTCGTGGATCTCTTTGCTAGCCTTATTTCTGTGGAATCTGAGAACAGATATTTCGGATCCCTTTGAAGACTATAGGGCCAAAGGAAATATCCTCCGATAACTAAGAGAAAGAAGCTTTCTGAGAAACTTCTTTGTGTTCTGTGAAATCATCGCACAGAGCTACAGCTTTCCCCTCAAGAAGCCTTTCGCTAAGACAGTTCTTGTGGAATTGGCAAAGTGATATTTGGAAGCCCATAGAGCGCTATGGCGAAAATGGAAATATCCTCAGATGAAATCTGGAAAGAAGCTTTCTGAGAAACTGCTCAGTGTTCTGTTAATTCATCTCACAGAGTTACATCTGTATTTCGTGGATCTCTTTGCTAGCCTTTTTTCTGTGGAATCTGAAAACAGATATTTCGCATCCCTTTGAAGACTATAGGGCCAAAGGAAATATCCTCCGATAACTAAGAGAAAGAAGCTTTCTGAGAAACTTCTTTGTGTTCTGTGAAATCATCTCACAGAGTTACAGCTTTCCCCTCAAGAAGCCTTTCGCTAAGACAGTTCTTGTGGAATTGGCAAAGTGATATTTGGAAGCCCATAGAGGGCTATGGTGAAAAAGGAAATATCCTCCGATGAAATCTGCAAAGAAGCTTTCTGAGAAACTGCTTAGTGTTCTGTTAATTCATCTCACAGAGTTACATCTATATTTCGTGGATCTCTTTGCTAGCCTTATTTCTGTGGAATCTGACAACAGATATTTCGGATCCCTTTGAAGACTATAGGGCCAAAGGAAATATTCTCCGAAAACTAAGAGAAAGAAGCTTTCTGAGAAACTTCTTTGTGTTCTGTGAAATCAGCTCACAGAGTTACAGCTTTCCCCTCAAGAAGCCTTTCGCTAAGACAGTTCTTGTGGAATTGGCAAAGTGATATTTGGCAGCCCATAGAGGGCTATGGTGAAAAAGGAAATATCCTCAGATGAAATCTGGAAAGAAGCTTTCTGAGAAACTGCTTAGTGTTCTGTTAATTCATCTCACAGAGTTACATCTGTATTTCGTGGATCTCTTTGCTAGGCTTATTTCTGTGGAATCTGAGAACAGATATGTCGGATCCCTTTGAAGACTATAGGGCCAAAGGAAATATCCTCCGATAACTAAGAAAAAGAAGCTTTCTGAGAAACTTCTTTGTGTTCTGTGAAATCATCTCACAGAGTTACACCTTTCCCCACAAGAAGCCTTTCCCTAAGACAGTTCTTGTGGAATTGGCAAAGTGATATTTGGATGCCCATAGAGGGCTATGGTGAAAAAGGAAATATCCTCAGATGAAATGTGGAAAGAAGCTTTCTGAGAAACTGCTTAGTGTTCTGTTAATTCATCTCACAGAGTTACATCTGTATTTCGTGGATCTCTTTGGTAACCTTATTTCTGTGGAATCTGAGAACAGATATTTCGGATCCCTTTGAAGACTATAGGACCAAAGGAAATATCCTCCGATAACTAAGAGAAAGAAGCTTTCTGAGAAACTTCTTTGTGTTCTGTGAAATCATCTCACAGAGTTACAGCTTTCCCCTCAAGAAGCCTTTCGCTAAGACAGTTCTTGTGGAATTGGCAAAGTGATATTTGGAAGCCCATAGAGGGCTATGGTGAAAAAGGAAATATCCTCCGATGAAATCTGGAAAGAAGCTTTCTGAGAAACTGCTTAGTGTTCTGTTAATTCATCTCACAGGGTTACATCTGTATTTCGGGGATCTCTTTGCTAGCCTTATTTCTGTGGAATCTGAGAACAGATATGTCGGATCCCTTTGAAGACTATAGGGCCAAAGGAAATATCCTCCGATAACAAAGAGAAAGAAGCTTTGTGAGAAATTTCTTTGTGTTCTATGTAATCATCTCACAGAGTTACAGCTTTCCCTCAAGAAGCCTTTCGCTAAGACAGTTCTTGTGGAATTGGCAAAGTGATATTTGGAAGCCCTTAGAGGGCTATGGTGAAAAAGGAAATATCCTCAGATGAAATCTGGAAAGAAGCTTTCTGAGAAACTGCTTAGTGTTCTGTTAATTCATCTCACAGAGTTACATCTGTATTTCGTGGATCACTTGGCTAGCCTTATTTCTGTGGAATCTGAGAACAGATATTTCGGATCCCTTTGAAGACTATAGGGCCAAAGGAAATATCCTCCGATTACTAAGAGAAAGAAGCTTTCTGAGTAACTTCTTTGTGTTCTGTGAAATCATCTCACAGAGTAACAGCTTTCCCCTCAAGAAGCCTTTCGCTAAGACTGTTCTTGTGGAATTGGCAAAGTGATATTTGGAAGCCCATAGAGGGCTATGGTGAAAAAGGAAATATCCTCAGATCAAATCTGGAAAGAAGCTTTCTGAGAAACTGCTTAGTGTTCTGTTAATTCATCTCGCAGAGTTACATCTGTATTTCGTGGATCTCTTTGCTAGCCTTATTTCTGTGGAATCTGAGAACAGATATTTCGGATCCCTTTGAAGACTATAGGGCCAAAGGAAATATCCTCCGATAACTAAGAGAAAGAAGCTTTCTGAGAAACTTCTTTGTGTTCTGTGAAATCATCGCACAGAGCTACAGCTTTCCCCTCAAGAAGCCTTTCGCTAAGACAGTTCTTGTGGAATTGGCAAAGTGATATTTGGAAGCCCATAGAGCTCATTGGTGAAAAAGGAAATATCCTCAGATGAAATCTGGAAAGAAGCTTTCTGAGAAACTGCTCAGTGTTCTGTTAATTCATCTCACAGAGTTACATCTGTATTTCGTGGATCTCTTTGCTAGCCTTATTTCTGTGGAATCTGAAAACAGATATTTCGGATCCCTTTGAAGACTATAGGGCCAAAGGAAATATCCTCCGATAACTAAGAGAAAGAAGCTTTCTGAGAAACTTCTTTGTGTTCTGTGAAATCATCTCACAGAGTTACAGCTTTCCCCTCAAGAAGCCTTTCGCTAAGACAGTTCTTGTGGAATTGGCAAAGTGATATTTGGAAGCCCATAGAGGGCTATGGTGAAAAAGGAAATATCCTCCGATGAAATCTGGAAAGAAGCCTTCTGAGAAACTGCTTAGTGTTCTGTTAATTCATCTCACAGAGTTACATCTATATTTCGTGGATCTCTTTGCTAGCCTTATTTCTGTGGAATCTGACAACAGATATTTCGGATCCCTTTGAAGACTATAGGGCAAAGGAAATATTCTCCGAAAACTAAGAGAAAGAAGCTTTCTGAGAAACTTCCTTGTGTTCTGTGAAATCAGCTCACAGAGTTACAGCTTTCCCCTCAAGAAGCCTTTCGCTAAGACAGTTCTTGTGGAATTGGCAAAGTGATATTTGGAAGCCCATAGAGGGCTATGGTGAAAAAGGAAATATCCTCAGATGAAATCTGGAAAGAAGCTTTCTGAGAAACTGCTTAGTGTTCTGTTAATTCATCTCACAGAGTTACATCGGTATTTCGTGGATCTCTTTGCTAGCCTTATTTCTGTGGAATCTGAGAACAGATATTTCGGATCCCTTTGAAGACTATAGGGCCAAAGGAAATATCCTCCGATAAAAAAGAGAAAGAAGCTTTGTGTCAAATTTCTTTGTGTTCTATGTAATCATCTCACAGAGTTACAGCTTTGCCCTCAAGAAGCCTTTCGCTAAGACAGTTCTTGTGGAATTGGCAAAGTGATATTTGGAAGCCCTTAGAGGGCTTTGGTGAAAAAGGAAATATCCTCAAATGAAATCTGGAAAGAAGCTTTCTGAGAAACTGCTTAGTGTTCTGTTAATTCATCTCACAGAGTTACATCTGTATTTCGTGGATCACTTGGCTAGCCTTATTTCTGTGGAATCTTAGAACAGATATTTCGGATCCCTTTGAAGACTATAGGGCCAAAGGAAATATCCTCCGATAACTAAGAGAAAGAAGCTTTCTGAGAAACTTCTTTGTGTTCTGTGAAATCATCTCACACAGTTACAGCTTTCCCCACAAGAAGCCTTTCGCTAAGACAGTTCTTGTGGAATTGGCAAAGTGATATTTGGAAGCCCATAGAGGGCTATGGTGAAAAAGGAAATATCCTCAGATGAAATCTGGAAAGAATCTTTCTGAGAAACTGCTTAGTGTTCTGTTAATTCATCTCACAGAGTTACATCTGTATTTCGTGGATCTCTTTGGTAGCCTTATTTCTGTGGAATCTGAGAACAGATATTTCGGATCCCTTTGACGACTATAGGGCCAAAGGAAATATCCTCCGATAACTAAGAGAAAGAAGCTTTCTGAGAAACTTCTTTGTGTTCTGTGAAATCCTCTCACAGAGTTACAGCTTTCCCCTCAAGAAGCCTTTCGCTAAGACAGTTCTTGTGGAACTGGCAAAGTGATATTTGGAAGCCCGTAGAGGGCTATGGTGAAAAAGGAAATATCCCCCGATGAAATCTGGAAAGAAGCTTTCTGAGAAACTGCTTAGTGTTCTGTTAATTCATCTCACAGAGTTACATCTGTATTTCGTGGATCACTTGGCTAGCCTTATTTCTGTGGAATCTGAGAACAGATATTTCGGATCCCTTTGAAGACTATAGGGCCAAGGGAAATATCCTCCGATAACTAAGAGAAAGAAGCTTTCTGAGAAACTTCTTTGTGTTCTGTGAAATCATCTCACAGAGTTACAGCTTTCCCCTCAAGAAGCCTTTCGCTAAGACAGTTCTTGTGGAATTGGCAAAGTGATATTTGGAAGCCCATAGAGGGCTATGGTGAAAAAGGAAATATCCTCAGATGAAATCTGGAAAGAAGCTTTCTGAGAAACTGCTTAGTGTTCTGTTAATTCATCTCACAGAGTTACTTCTATATTTCGTGGATCTCTTTGCTAGCCTTATTTCTGTGGAATCTGAGAACAGATATTTCGGATCCCTTTGAAGACTATAGGGCCAAAGGAAATATCCTCCGATAACTAAGAGAAAGAATCTTTCTGAGAAACTTCTTTGTGTTCTGTGAAATCATCTCACCGAGTTACAGCTTTCCCCTCAAGAAGCCTTTCGCTAAGACAGTTCTTGTGGAATTGGCAAAGCGATATTTGGAAGCCCATAGAGGGCTATGGAGAAAAAGGAAATATCCTCAGATGAAATCTGGAAAGAAGCTTTCTGAGAAACTGCTTAGTGTTCTGTTAATTCATCTCACAGAGTTACATCTATATTTCGTGGATCTCTTTGCTAGCCTTATTTCTGTGGAATCTGAGAACAGATATTTCGTATACCTTTGAAGACTATAGGGCCAAAGGAAATATCCTCCGAAAAGTAAGAGAAAGAAGGTTTCTGAGAAACTTCTTTGTGTTCTGTGAAATCAGCTCACAGAGTTACAGCTTTCCCCTCAAGAAGCCTTTCGCTAAGACAGTTCTTGTGGAATTGGCAAAGTGATATTTGGAAGCCCATAGAGGGCTATGGTGAAAAAGGAAATATCCTCAGATGAAATCTGGAAAGAAGCTTTCTGAGAAACTGCTTAGTGTTCTCTTAATTCATCTCACAGAGTTACATCTGTATTTCGTGGATCTCTTTGGTAGCCTTATTCCTGTGGAATCTGAGAACAGATATTTCGGATCCCTTTGAAGACTATAGGGCCAAAGGAAATATCCTCCGATAACTAAGAGAAAGAAGCTTTCTGAGAAACTTCTTTGTGTTCTGTGAAATCATCTCACAGAGTTACAGCTTTCCCCTAAAGAAGCCTTTCGCTAAGACAGTTCTTGTGGAATTGGCAAAGTGATATTTGGAAGCCCATAGAGGTCTATGATGAAAAAGGAAATATCCTCCGATGAAATCTGGAAAGAAGCTTTCTGAGAAACTGCTTAGTGTTCTGTTAATTCATCTCACAGAGTTACTTCTATATTTCGTGGATCTCTTTGCTAGCCTTATTTCTGTGGAATCTGAGAACAGATATTTCTGATCCCTTTGAAGACTATAGGGCCAAAGGAAATATCCTCCGATAACAAAGAGAAAGAAGCTTTCTGAGAAACTTCTTTGTGTTCTGTTAAATCATCTCACAGAGTTACAGCTTTCCCCTCAAGAAGCCTTTCGCTAAGACAGTTCTTGTGGAATTGGCAAAGTGATATTTGGAAGCCCATAGAGGGCTATGGTGAAAAAGGAAATATCCTCAGATGAAATCTGGAAAGAAGCTTTCTGAGAAACTGCTTAGTGTTCTGTTAATTCATCTCACAGAGTTACATCTGTATTTCGTGGATCTCTTTGCTAGCCTTATTTCTGTGGAATCTGAGAACAGATATTTCGGATCCCTTTGAAGACTATAGGGCCAAAGGAAATATCCTCCGATAACTAAGAGAAAGAAGCTTTCTGAGAAACTTCTTTGTGTTCTGTGAAATCAGCTCACAGAGTTACAGCTTTCCCCTCAAGAAGCCTTTCGCTAAGAGAGTTCTTGTGGAATTGGCAAAGTGATATTTGGAAGCCCATAGAGCGCTATGGTGAAAATGGAAATATCCTCAGATGAAATCTGGAAAGAAGCTTTCTGAGAAACTGCTCAGTGTTCTGTTAATTCATCTCACAGAGTTACATCTGTATTTCGTGGATCTCTTTGCTAGCCTTATTTCTGTGGAATCTGAAAACAGATATTTCGGATCCATTTGAAGACTATAGGGCCAAAGGAAATATCCTCCGATAACTAAGAGAAAGAAGCTTTCTGAGAAACTTCTTTGTGTTCTGTGAAATCATCTCACAGAGTTACAGCTTTCCCCTCAAGAAGCCTTTCGCTAAGACAGTTCTTGTGGAATTGGCAAAGTGATATTTGGAAGCCCATAGAGGGCTATGGTGAAAAAGGAAATATCCTCCGATGAAATCTGGAAAGAAGCTTTCTGAGAAACTGCTTAGTGTTCTGTTAATTCATCTCACAGAGTTACATCTATATTTCGTGGATCTCTTTGCTAGCCTTATTTCTGAGGAATCTGAGAACAGATATTTCGGATCCCTTTGAAGACTATAGGGCCAAAGGAAATATTCTCCGAAAACTAAGAGAAAGAAGCTTTCTGAGAAACTTCTTTGTGTTCTGTGAAATCAGCTCACAGAGTTACAGCTTTCCCCTCAAGAAGCCTTTCGCTAAGACAGTTCTTGTGGAATTGGCAAAGTGATATTTGGAAGCCCATAGAGGGCTATGGTGAAAAAGGAAATACCCTCAGATTAAATCTGGAAAGAAGCTTTCTGAGAAACTGCTTAGTGTTCTGTTAATTCATCTCACAGAGTTACATCTGTATTTCGTGGATCTCTTTGCTAGGCTTATTTCTGTGGAATCTGAGAACAGATATGTCGGATCCCTTTGAAGACTATAGGGCCAAAGGAAATATCCTCCGATAACAAAGAGAAAGAAGCTTTGTGAGAAATTTCTTTGTGTTCTATGTAATCATCTCACAGAGTTACAGCTTTCCCCTCAAGAAGCCTTTCGCTAAGACAGTTCTTGTGGAATTGGCAAAGTGATATTTGGAAGCCCTTAGAGGGCTATGGTGAAAAAGGAAATATCCTCAGATGAAATCTGGAAAGAAGCTTTCTGAGAAACTGCTTAGTGTTCTGTTAATTCATCTCACAGAGTTACATCTGTATTTCGTGGATCACTTGGCTAGCCTTATTTCTGTGGAATCTGAGAACAGATATTTCGGATCCCTTCGAAGACTATAGGGCCAAAGGAAATATCCTCCGATAACTAAGAGAAAGAAGCTTTCTGAGAAACTTCTTTGTGTTCTGTGAAATCATCTCACAGAGTTACAGCTTTCCCCACAAGAAGCCTTTCGCTAAGACAGTTCTTGTGGAATTGGCAAAGTGATATTTGGATGCCCATAGAGGGCTATGGTGAAAAAGGAAATATCCTCAGATGAAATCTGGAAAGAAGCTTTCTGAGAAACTGCTTAGTGTTCTGTTAATTCATCTCACAGAGTAACATCTGTATTTCGTGGATCTCTTTGGTAACCTTATTTCTGTGGAATCTGAGAACAGATATTTCGGATCCCTTTGAAGACTATAGGGCCAAAGGAAATATCCTCCGATAACTAAGAGAAAGAAGATTTCTGAGAAACTTCTTTGTGTTCTGTGAAATCCTCTCACAGAGTTACAGGTTTCCCCTCAAGAAGCCTTTCGCTAAGACAGTTCTTGTGGAATTGGCAAAGTGATATTTGGAAGCCCATAGAGGGCTATGGTGAAAAAGGAAATATCCTCCGATGAAATCTGGAAAGAAGCCTTCTGAGAAACTGCTTAGTGTTCTGTTAATTCATCTCACAGAGTTACATCTATATTTCGTGGATCTCTTTGCTAGCCTTATTTCTGTGGAATCTGACAACAGATATTTCGGATCCCTTTGAAGACTATAGGGCAAAGGAAATATTCTCCGAAAACTAAGAGAAAGAAGCTTTCTGAGAAACTTCCTTGTGTTCTGTGAAATCAGCTCACAGAGTTACAGCTTTCCCCTCAAGAAGCCTTTCGCTAAGACAGTTCTTGTGGAATTGGCAAAGTGATATTTGGAAGCCCATAGAGGGCTATGGTGAAAAAGGAAATATCCTCAGATGAAATCTGGAAAGAAGCTTTCTGAGAAACTGCTTAGTGTTCTGTTAATTCATCTCACAGAGTTACATCGGTATTTCGTGGATCTCTTTGCTAGCCTTATTTCTGTGGAATCTGAGAACAGATATTTCGGATCCCTTTGAAGACTATAGGGCCAAAGGAAATATCCTCCGATAAAAAAGAGAAAGAAGCTTTGTGTCAAATTTCTTTGTGTTCTATGTAATCATCTCACAGAGTTACAGCTTTGCCCTCAAGAAGCCTTTCGCTAAGACAGTTCTTGTGGAATTGGCAAAGTGATATTTGGAAGCCCTTAGAGGGCTTTGGTGAAAAAGGAAATATCCTCAAATGAAATTTGGAAAGAAGCTTTCTGAGAAACTGCTTAGTGTTCTGTTAATTCATCTCACAGAGTTACATCTGTATTTCGTGGATCACTTGGCTAGCCTTATTTCTGTGGAATCTTAGAACAGATATTTCGGATCCCTTTGAAGACTATAGGGCCAAAGGAAATATCCTCCGATAACTAAGAGAAAGAAGCTTTCTGAGAAACTTCTTTGTGTTCTGTGAAATCATCTCACACAGTTACAGCTTTCCCCACAAGAAGCCTTTCGCTAAGACAGTTCTTGTGGAATTGGCAAAGTGATATTTGGAAGCCCATAGAGGGCTATGGTGAAAAAGGAAATATCCTCAGATGAAATCTGGAAAGAATCTTTCTGAGAAACTGCTTAGTGTTCTGTTAATTCATCTCACAGAGTTACATCTGTATTTCGTGGATCTCTTTGGTAGCCTTATTTCTGTGGAATCTGAGAACAGATATTTCGGATCCCTTTGACGACTATAGGGCCAAAGGAAATATCCTCCGATAACTAAGAGAAAGAAGCTTTCTGAGAAACTTCTTTGTGTTCTGTGAAATCCTCTCACAGAGTTACAGCTTTCCCCTCAAGAAGCCTTTCGCTAAGACAGTTCTTGTGGAACTGGCAAAGTGATATTTGGAAGCCCGTAGAGGGCTATGGTGAAAAAGGAAATATCCCCCGATGAAATCTGGAAAGAAGCTTTCTGAGAAACTGCTTAGTGTTCTGTTAATTCATCTCACAGAGTTACATCTGTATTTCGTGGATCACTTGGCTAGCCTTATTTCTGTGGAATCTGAGAACAGATATTTCGGATCCCTTTGAAGACTATAGGGCCAAGGGAAATATCCTCCGATAACTAAGAGAAAGAAGCTTTCTGAGAAACTTCTTTGTGTTCTGTGAAATCATCTCACAGAGTTACAGCTTTCCCCTCAAGAAGCCTTTCGCTAAGACAGTTCTTGTGGAATTGGCAAAGTGATATTTGGAAGCCCATAGAGGGCTATGGTGAAAAAGGAAATATCCTCAGATGAAATCTGGAAAGAAGCTTTCTGAGAAACTGCTTAGTGTTCTGTTAATTCATCTCACAGAGTTACTTCTATATTTCGTGGATCTCTTTGCTAGCCTTATTTCTGTGGAATCTGAGAACAGATATTTCGGATCCCTTTGAAGACTATAGGGCCAAAGGAAATATCCTCCGATAACTAAGAGAAAGAATCTTTCTGAGAAACTTCTTTGTGTTCTGTGAAATCATCTCACCGAGTTACAGCTTTCCCCTCAAGAAGCCTTTCGCTAAGACAGTTCTTGTGGAATTGGCAAAGCGATATTTGGAAGCCCATAGAGGGCTATGGAGAAAAAGGAAATATCCTCAGATGAAATCTGGAAAGAAGCTTTCTGAGAAACTGCTTAGTGTTCTGTTAATTCATCTCACAGAGTTACATCTATATTTCGTGGATCTCTTTGCTAGCCTTATTTCTGTGGAATCTGAGAACAGATATTTCGTATACCTTTGAAGACTATAGGGCCAAAGGAAATATCCTCCGAAAAGTAAGAGAAAGAAGGTTTCTGAGAAACTTCTTTGTGTTCTGTGAAATCAGCTCACAGAGTTACAGCTTTCCCCTCAAGAAGCCTTTCGCTAAGACAGTTCTTGTGGAATTGGCAAAGTGATATTTGGAAGCCCATAGAGGGCTATGGTGAAAAAGGAAATATCCTCAGATGAAATCTGGAAAGAAGCTTTCTGAGAAACTGCTTAGTGTTCTCTTAATTCATCTCACAGAGTTACATCTGTATTTCGTGGATCTCTTTGGTAGCCTTATTCCTGTGGAATCTGAGAACAGATATTTCGGATCCCTTTGAAGACTATAGGGCCAAAGGAAATATCCTCCGATAACTAAGAGAAAGAAGCTTTCTGAGAAACTTCTTTGTGTTCTGTGAAATCATCTCACAGAGTTACAGCTTTCCCCTAAAGAAGCCTTTCGCTAAGACAGTTCTTGTGGAATTGGCAAAGTGATATTTGGAAGCCCATAGAGGTCTATGATGAAAAAGGAAATATCCTCCGATGAAATCTGGAAAGAAGCTTTCTGAGAAACTGCTTAGTGTTCTGTTAATTCATCTCACAGAGTTACTTCTATATTTCGTGGATCTCTTTGCTAGCCTTATTTCTGTGGAATCTGAGAACAGATATTTCTGATCCCTTTGAAGACTATAGGGCCAAAGGAAATATCCTCCGATAACAAAGAGAAAGAAGCTTTCTGAGAAACTTCTTTGTGTTCTGTTAAATCATCTCACAGAGTTACAGCTTTCCCCTCAAGAAGCCTTTCGCTAAGACAGTTCTTGTGGAATTGGCAAAGTGATATTTGGAAGCCCATAGAGGGCTATGGTGAAAAAGGAAATATCCTCAGATGAAATCTGGAAAGAAGCTTTCTGAGAAACTGCTTAGTGTTCTGTTAATTCATCTCACAGAGTTACATCTGTATTTCGTGGATCTCTTTGCTAGCCTTATTTCTGTGGAATCTGAGAACAGATATTTCGGATCCCTTTGAAGACTATAGGGCCAAAGGAAATATCCTCCGATAACTAAGAGAAAGAAGCTTTCTGAGAAACTTCTTTGTGTTCTGTGAAATCAGCTCACAGAGTTACAGCTTTCCCCTCAAGAAGCCTTTCGCTAAGAGAGTTCTTGTGGAATTGGCAAAGTGATATTTGGAAGCCCATAGAGCGCTATGGTGAAAATGGAAATATCCTCAGATGAAATCTGGAAAGAAGCTTTCTGAGAAACTGCTCAGTGTTCTGTTAATTCATCTCACAGAGTTACATCTGTATTTCGTGGATCTCTTTGCTAGCCTTATTTCTGTGGAATCTGAAAACAGATATTTCGGATCCATTTGAAGACTATAGGGCCAAAGGAAATATCCTCCGATAACTAAGAGAAAGAAGCTTTCTGAGAAACTTCTTTGTGTTCTGTGAAATCATCTCACAGAGTTACAGCTTTCCCCTCAAGAAGCCTTTCGCTAAGACAGTTCTTGTGGAATTGGCAAAGTGATATTTGGAAGCCCATAGAGGGCTATGGTGAAAAAGGAAATATCCTCCGATGAAATCTGGAAAGAAGCTTTCTGAGAAACTGCTTAGTGTTCTGTTAATTCATCTCACAGAGTTACATCTATATTTCGTGGATCTCTTTGCTAGCCTTATTTCTGAGGAATCTGAGAACAGATATTTCGGATCCCTTTGAAGACTATAGGGCCAAAGGAAATATTCTCCGAAAACTAAGAGAAAGAAGCTTTCTGAGAAACTTCTTTGTGTTCTGTGAAATCAGCTCACAGAGTTACAGCTTTCCCCTCAAGAAGCCTTTCGCTAAGACAGTTCTTGTGGAATTGGCAAAGTGATATTTGGAAGCCCATAGAGGGCTATGGTGAAAAAGGAAATACCCTCAGATTAAATCTGGAAAGAAGCTTTCTGAGAAACTGCTTAGTGTTCTGTTAATTCATCTCACAGAGTTACATCTGTATTTCGTGGATCTCTTTGCTAGGCTTATTTCTGTGGAATCTGAGAACAGATATGTCGGATCCCTTTGAAGACTATAGGGCCAAAGGAAATATCCTCCGATAACAAAGAGAAAGAAGCTTTGTGAGAAATTTCTTTGTGTTCTATGTAATCATCTCACAGAGTTACAGCTTTCCCCTCAAGAAGCCTTTCGCTAAGACAGTTCTTGTGGAATTGGCAAAGTGATATTTGGAAGCCCTTAGAGGGCTATGGTGAAAAAGGAAATATCCTCAGATGAAATCTGGAAAGAAGCTTTCTGAGAAACTGCTTAGTGTTCTGTTAATTCATCTCACAGAGTTACATCTGTATTTCGTGGATCACTTGGCTAGCCTTATTTCTGTGGAATCTGAGAACAGATATTTCGGATCCCTTCGAAGACTATAGGGCCAAAGGAAATATCCTCCGATAACTAAGAGAAAGAAGCTTTCTGAGAAACTTCTTTGTGTTCTGTGAAATCATCTCACAGAGTTACAGCTTTCCCCACAAGAAGCCTTTCGCTAAGACAGTTCTTGTGGAATTGGCAAAGTGATATTTGGATGCCCATAGAGGGCTATGGTGAAAAAGGAAATATCCTCAGATGAAATCTGGAAAGAAGCTTTCTGAGAAACTGCTTAGTGTTCTGTTAATTCATCTCACAGAGTTACATCTGTATTTCGTGGATCTCTTTGGTAACCTTATTTCTGTGGAATCTGAGAACAGATATTTCGGATCCCTTTGAAGACTATAGGGCCAAAGGAAATATCCTCCGATAACTAAGAGAAAGAAGATTTCTGAGAAACTTCTTTGTGTTCTGTGAAATCCTCTCACAGAGTTACAGGTTTCCCCTCAAGAAGCCTTTCGCTAAGACAGTTCTTGTGGAATTGGCAAAGTGATATTTGGAAGCTCGTAGAGCGCTATGGTGAAAAAGGAAATATCCTCAGATGAAATCTGGAAAGAAGCTTTCTGAGAAACTGCTTAGTGTTCTGTTAATTCATCTCACAGAGTTACTTCTATATTTCGTGGATCTCTTTGCTAGCCTTATTTCTGTGGAATCTGAGAACAGATATTTCGGATCCCTTTGAAGACTATAGGGCCAAAGGAAATATCCTCCGATAACTAAGAGAAAGAAGCTTTCTGAGAAACTTCTTTGTGTTCTGTGAAATCAGCTCACAGAGTTACAGCTTTCCCCTCAAGAAGCCTTTCGCTAAGACAGTTCTTGTGGAATTGGCAAAGTGATATTTGGAAGCCCATAGAGGGCTATGGTGAAAAAGGAAATATCCTCAGATGAAATCTGGAAAGAAGCTTTCTGAGAAACTGCTTAGTGTTCTGTTAATTCATCTCACAGAGTTACATCTGTATTTCGTGGATCTCTTTGCTAGGCTTATTTCTGTGGAATCTGACAACAGATATTTCGGATCCCTTTGAAGACTATAGGGCCAAAGGAAATATCCTCCGATAACTAAGAGAAAGAAGCTTTCTGAGAAACTTCTTTGTGTTCTGTGAAATCATCTCACAGAGTTACAGCTTTCCCCGTCAAGAAGCCTTTCGCTAAGACAGTTCTTATGGAATTGGCAAAGTGATATTTGGAAGCCCATAGAGGGTTATGGTGAAAAAGGAAATATCCTCCGATGAAATCTGGAAAGAAGCTTTCTGAGAAACTGCTTAGTGTTCTGTTAATTCATCTCACAGAGTTACTTCTATATTTCGTGGATCTCTTTGCTAGCCTTATTTCTGTGGAATCTGAGAACAGATATTTCGGATCCCTTTGAAGACTATAGGGCCAAAGGAAATATCCTCCGATAACAAAGAGAAAGAAGCTTTCTGAGAAACTTCTTTGTGTTCTGTGAAATCATCTCACAGAGTTACAGCTTTCCCCTCAAGAAGCCTTTCGCTAAGACAGTTCTTGTGGAATTGGCAAAGTGATATTTGGAAGCCCATAGAGGGCTATGGTGAAAAAGGAAATATCCTCAGATGAAATCTGGAAAGAAGCTTTCTGAGAAACTGCTTAGTGTTCTGTTAATTCATCTCACAGAGTTACATCTGTATTTCGTGGATCTCTTTGGTAGCCTTATTTCTGTGGAATCTGAGAACAGATATTTCGGATCCCTTTGAAGACTATAGGGCCAAAGGAAATATCCTCCGATAACTAAGAGAAAGAAGCTTTCTGAGAAACTTCTTTGTGTTCTGTGAAATCATCTCACAGAGTTACACCTTTCCCCTCAAGAAGCCTTTCGCTAAGACAGTTCTTGTGGAATTGGCAAAGTGATATTTGGAAGCTCATAGAGCGCTATGGTGAAAAAGGAAATATCCTCCGATGAAATCTGGAAAGAAGCTTTCTGAGAAACTGCTTAGTGTTCTGTTAATTCATCTCACAGAGTTACATCTGTATTTCGTGGATCTCTTTGCTAGCCTTATTTCTGTGGAATCTGAGAACAGATATTTCGGATCCCTTTGAAGACTATAGGGCCAAAGGAAATATCCTCCGATAACAAAGAGAAAGAAGCTTTCTGAGAAACTTCTTTGTGTTCTGTGAAATCAGCTCACAGAGTTACAGCTTTCCCCTCAGGAAGCCTTTCGGTAAGACAGTTCTTGTGTAATTGGCAAAGTGATATTTGGAAGCCCATAGAGGGCTATGGTGAAAAAGGAAATATCCTCAGATGAAATCTGGAAAGAAGCTTTCTGAGAAACTGCTTAGTGTTCTGTTAATTCATCTCACAGAGTTACATCTGTATTTCGTGGATCTCTTTGCTAGCCTTATTTCTGTGGAATCTGAAAATAGATATTTCGGATCCCTTTGAAGACTATAGTGCCAAAGTAAATATCCTCCGATAACAAAGAGAAAGAAGCTTTCTGAGAAACTTCTTTGTGTTCTGTGAAATCATCTCACAGAGTTACAGCTTTCCCCTCAAGAAGCCTTTCGCTAAGACAGTTCTTTTGGAATTGGCAAAGTGATATTTGGAAGCCCATAGAGCTCATTGGTGAAAAAGGAAATATCCTCAGATGAAATCTGGAAAGAAGCTTTCTGAGAAACTGCTCAGTGTTCTGTTAATTCATCTCACAGAGTTACATCGGTATTTCGTGGATCTCTTTGCTAGCCTTATTTCTGTGGAATCTGAGAACAGATATTTCGGATCCCTTTGAAGACTATAGGGCCAAAGGAAATATCCTCCGATAACAAAGAGAAAGAAGCTTTGTGTGAAATTTCTTTGTGTTCTATGTAATCATCTCACAGAGTTACAGCTTTGCCCTCAAGAAGCCTTTCGCTAAGACAGTTCTTGTGGAATTGGCAAAGTGATATTTGGAAGCCCTTAGAGGGCTTTGGTGAAAAAGGAAATATCCTCAAATGAAATCTGGAAAGAAGCTTTCTGAGAAACTGCTTAGTGTTCTGTTAATTCATCTCACAGAGTTACATCTGTATTTCGTGGATCACTTGGCTAGCCTTATTTCTGTGGAATCTTAGAACAGATATTTCGGATCCCTTTGAAGACTATAGGGCCAAAGGAAATATCCTCCGATAACTAAGAGAAAGAAGCTTTCTGAGAAACTTCTTTGTGTTCTGTGAAATCATCTCACACAGTTACAAATTTCCCCACAAGAAGCCTTTCGCTAAGACAGTTCTTGTGGAATTGGCAAAGTGATATTTGGAAGCCCATAGAGGGCTATGGTGAAAAAGGAAATATCCTCAGATGAAATCTGGAAAGAATCTTTCTGAGAAACTGCTTAGTGTTCTGTTAATTCATCTCACAGAGTTACATCTGTATTTCGTGGATCTCTTTGGTAGCCTTATTTCTGTAGAATCTGAGAACAGATATTTCGGATCCCTTTGAAGACTATAGGGCCAAAGGAAATATCCTCCGATAACTAAGAGAAAGAAGCTTTCTGAGAAACTTCTTTGTGTTCTGTGAAATCCTCTCACAGAGTTACAGCTTTCCCCTCAAGAAGCCTTTCGCTAAGACAGTTCTTGTGGAATTGGCAAAGTGATATTTGGAAGCCCATAGAGGGCTATGGTGAAAAAGGAAATATCCCCCGATGAAATCTGGAAAGAAGCTTTCTGAGAAACTGCTTAGTGTTCTGTTAATTCATCTCACAGAGTTACATCTGTATTTCGTGGATCACTTGGCTAGCCTTATTTCTGTGGAATCTGAGAACAGATATTTCGGATCCCTTTGAAGACTATAGGGCCAAGGGAAATATCCTCCGATAACTAAGAGAAAGAAGCTTTCTGAGAAACTTCTTTGTGTTCTGTGAAATCATCTCACAGATTTACAGCTTTCCCCTCAAGAAGCCTTTCGCTAAGACAGTTCTTGTGGAATTGGCAAAGTGATATTTGGAAGCCCATAGAGGGCTATGGTGAAAAAGGAAATATCCTCAGATGAAATCTGGAAAGAAGCTTTCTGAGAAACTGCTTAGTGTTCTGTTAATTCATCTCACAGAGTTACTTCTATATTTCGTGGATCTCTTTGCTAGCCTTATTTCTGTGGAATCTGAGAACAGATATTTCGGATCCCTTTGAAGACTATAGGGCCAAAGGAAATATCCTCCGATAACTAAGAGAAAGAATCTTTCTGAGAAACTTCTTTGTGTTCTGTGAAATCATCTCACCGAGTTACAGCTTTCCCCTCAAGAAGCCTTTCGCTAAGACAGTTCTTGTGGAATTGGCAAAGTGATATTTGGAAGCCCATAGAGGGCTATGGAGAAAAAGGAAATATCCTCAGATGAAATCTGGAAAGAAGCTTTCTGAGAAACTGCTTAGTGTTCTGTTAATTCATCTCACAGAGTTACATCTATATTTCGTGGATCTCTTTGCTAGCCTTATTTCTGTGGAATCTGAGAACAGATATTTCGTATCCCTTTGAAGACTATAGGGCCAAAGGAAATATCCTCCGAAAAGTAAGAGAAAGAAGGTTTCTGAGAAACTTCTTTGTGTTCTGTGAAATCAGCTCACAGAGTTACAGCTTTCCCCTCAAGAAGCCTTTCGCTAAGACAGTTCTTGTGGAATTGGCAAAGTGATATTTGGAAGCCCATAGAGGGCTATGGTGAAAAAGGAAATATCCTCAGATGAAATCTGGAAAGAAGCTTTCTGAGAAACTGCTTAGTGTTCTGTTAATTCATCTCACAGAGTTACATCTGTATTTCGTGGATCTCTTTGGTAGCCTTATTCCTGTGGAATCTGAGAACAGATCTTTCGGATCCCTTTGAAGACTATAGGGCCAAAGGAAATAACCTCCGATAACTAAGAGAAAGAAGCTTTCTGAGAAACTTCTTTGTGTTCTGTGAAATCATCTCACAGAGTTACAGCTTTCGCCTCAAGAAGCCTTTCGCTAAGACAGTTCTTGTGGAATTGGCAAAGTGATATTTGGAAGCCCATAGAGGTCTATGATGAAAAAGGAAATATCCTCCGATGAAATCTGGAAAGAAGCTTTCTGAGAAACTGCTTAGTGTTCTGTTAATTCATCTCACAGAGTTACTTCTATATTTCGTGGATCTCTTTGCTAGCCTTATTTCTGTGGAATCTGAGAACAGATATTTCGGATCCCTTTGAAGACTATAGGGCCAAAGGAAATATCCTCCGATAACAAAGAGAAAGAAGCTTTCTGAGAAACTTCTTTGTGTTCTGTGAAATCATCTCACAGAGTTACAGCTTTCCCCTCAAGAAGCCTTTCGCTAAGACAGTTCTTGTGGAATTGGCAAAGTGATATTTGGAAGCCCATAGAGGGCTATGGTGAAAAAGGAAATATCCTCAGATGAAATCTGGAAAGAAGCTTTCTGAGAAACTGCTTAGTGTTCTGTTAATTCATCTCACAGAGTTACATCTGTATTTCGTGGATCTCTTTGCTAGCCTTATTTCTGTGGAATCTGAAAACAGATATTTCGGATCCCTTTGAAGACTATAGGGACAAAGGAAATATCCTCCGATAACTAAGAGAAAGAAGCTTTCTGAGAAACTTCTTTGTGTTCTGTGAAATCATCTCACAGAGTTACAGCTTTCCCCTGAAGAAGCCTTTCGCTAAGAGAGTTCTTGTGGAATTGGCAAAGTGATATTTGGAAGCCCATAGAGCGCTATGGTGAAAATGGAAATATCCTCAGATGAAATCTGGAAAGAAGCTTTCTGAGAAACTGCTCTGTGTTCTGTTAATTCATCTCACAGAGTTACATCTGTATTTCGTGGATCTCTTTGCTAGCCTTATTTCTGTGGAATCTGAAAACAGATATTTCGGATCCCTTTGAAGACTATAGGGCCAAAGGAAATATCCTCCGATAACTAAGAAAAAGAAGCTTTCTGAGAAACTTCTTTGTGTTCTGTGAAATCATCTCACAGAGTTACACCTTTCCCCACAAGAAGCCTTTCCCTAAGACAGTTCTTGTGGAATTGGCAAAGTGATATTTGGATGCCCATAGAGGGCTATGGTGAAAAAGGAAATATCCTCAGATGAAATGTGGAAAGAAGCTTTCTGAGAAACTGCTTAGTGTTCTGTTAATTCATCTCACAGAGTTACATCTGTATTTCGTGGATCTCTTTGGTAACCTTATTTCTGTGGAATCTGAGAACAGATATTTCGGATCCCTTTGAAGACTATAGGACCAAAGGAAATATCCTCCGATAACTAAGAGAAAGAAGCTTTCTGAGAAACTTCTTTGTGTTCTGTGAAATCATCTCACAGAGTTACAGCTTTCCCCTCAAGAAGCCTTTCGCTAAGACAGTTCTTGTGGAATTGGCAAAGTGATATTTGGAAGCCCATAGAGGGCTATGGTGAAAAAGGAAATATCCTCCGATGAAATCTGGAAAGAAGCTTTCTGAGAAACTGCTTAGTGTTCTGTTAATTCATCTCACAGGGTTACATCTGTATTTCGGGGATCTCTTTGCTAGCCTTATTTCTGTGGAATCTGAGAACAGATATGTCGGATCCCTTTGAAGACTATAGGGCCAAAGGAAATATCCTCCGATA
Source organism: Macaca nemestrina (assembly GCF_043159975.1). NCBI lineage: Eukaryota > Metazoa > Chordata > Mammalia > Primates > Cercopithecidae > Macaca > Macaca nemestrina. The sequence goes on along the minus strand of NC_092130.1, from coordinate 132,576,916 downwards.
ACAAAGAGAAAGAAGCTTTGTGAGAAATTTCTTTGTGTTCTATGTAATCATCTCACAGAGTTACAGCTTTCCCTCAAGAAGCCTTTCGCTAAGACAGTTCTTGTGGAATTGGCAAAGTGATATTTGGAAGCCCTTAGAGGGCTATGGTGAAAAAGGAAATATCCTCAGATGAAATCTGGAAAGAAGCTTTCTGAGAAACTGCTTAGTGTTCTGTTAATTCATCTCACAGAGTTACATCTGTATTTCGTGGATCACTTGGCTAGCCTTATTTCTGTGGAATCTGAGAACAGATATTTCGGATCCCTTTGAAGACTATAGGGCCAAAGGAAATATCCTCCGATTACTAAGAGAAAGAAGCTTTCTGAGTAACTTCTTTGTGTTCTGTGAAATCATCTCACAGAGTAACAGCTTTCCCCTCAAGAAGCCTTTCGCTAAGACTGTTCTTGTGGAATTGGCAAAGTGATATTTGGAAGCCCATAGAGGGCTATGGTGAAAAAGGAAATATCCTCAGATCAAATCTGGAAAGAAGCTTTCTGAGAAACTGCTTAGTGTTCTGTTAATTCATCTCGCAGAGTTACATCTGTATTTCGTGGATCTCTTTGCTAGCCTTATTTCTGTGGAATCTGAGAACAGATATTTCGGATCCCTTTGAAGACTATAGGGCCAAAGGAAATATCCTCCGATAACTAAGAGAAAGAAGCTTTCTGAGAAACTTCTTTGTGTTCTGTGAAATCATCGCACAGAGCTACAGCTTTCCCCTCAAGAAGCCTTTCGCTAAGACAGTTCTTGTGGAATTGGCAAAGTGATATTTGGAAGCCCATAGAGCTCATTGGTGAAAAAGGAAATATCCTCAGATGAAATCTGGAAAGAAGCTTTCTGAGAAACTGCTCAGTGTTCTGTTAATTCATCTCACAGAGTTACATCTGTATTTCGTGGATCTCTTTGCTAGCCTTATTTCTGTGGAATCTGAAAACAGATATTTCGGATCCCTTTGAAGACTATAGGGCCAAAGGAAATATCCTCCGATAACTAAGAGAAAGAAGCTTTCTGAGAAACTTCTTTGTGTTCTGTGAAATCATCTCACAGAGTTACAGCTTTCCCCTCAAGAAGCCTTTCGCTAAGACAGTTCTTGTGGAATTGGCAAAGTGATATTTGGAAGCCCATAGAGGGCTATGGTGAAAAAGGAAATATCCTCCGATGAAATCTGGAAAGAAGCCTTCTGAGAAACTGCTTAGTGTTCTGTTAATTCATCTCACAGAGTTACATCTATATTTCGTGGATCTCTTTGCTAGCCTTATTTCTGTGGAATCTGACAACAGATATTTCGGATCCCTTTGAAGACTATAGGGCAAAGGAAATATTCTCCGAAAACTAAGAGAAAGAAGCTTTCTGAGAAACTTCTTTGTGTTCTGTGAAATCAGCTCACAGAGTTACAGCTTTCCCCTCAAGAAGCCTTTCGCTAAGACAGTTCTTGTGGAATTGGCAAAGTGATATTTGGAAGCCCATAGAGGGCTATGGTGAAAAAGGAAATATCCTCAGATGAAATCTGGAAAGAAGCTTTCTGAGAAACTGCTTAGTGTTCTGTTAATTCATCTCACAGAGTTACATCGGTATTTCGTGGATCTCTTTGCTAGCCTTATTTCTGTGGAATCTGAGAACAGATATTTCGGATCCCTTTGAAGACTATAGGGCCAAAGGAAATATCCTCCGATAAAAAAGAGAAAGAAGCTTTGTGTCAAATTTCTTTGTGTTCTATGTAATCATCTCACAGAGTTACAGCTTTGCCCTCAAGAAGCCTTTCGCTAAGACAGTTCTTGTGGAATTGGCAAAGTGATATTTGGAAGCCCTTAGAGGGCTTTGGTGAAAAAGGAAATATCCTCAAATGAAATCTGGAAAGAAGCTTTCTGAGAAACTGCTTAGTGTTCTGTTAATTCATCTCACAGAGTTACATCTGTATTTCGTGGATCACTTGGCTAGCCTTATTTCTGTGGAATCTTAGAACAGATATTTCGGATCCCTTTGAAGACTATAGGGCCAAAGGAAATATCCTCCGATAACTAAGAGAAAGAAGCTTTCTGAGAAACTTCTTTGTGTTCTGTGAAATCATCTCACACAGTTACAGCTTTCCCCACAAGAAGCCTTTCGCTAAGACAGTTCTTGTGGAATTGGCAAAGTGATATTTGGAAGCCCATAGAGGGCTATGGTGAAAAAGGAAATATCCTCAGATGAAATCTGGAAAGAATCTTTCTGAGAAACTGCTTAGTGTTCTGTTAATTCATCTCACAGAGTTACATCTGTATTTCGTGGATCTCTTTGGTAGCCTTATTTCTGTGGAATCTGAGAACAGATATTTCGGATCCCTTTGACGACTATAGGGCCAAAGGAAATATCCTCCGATAACTAAGAGAAAGAAGCTTTCTGAGAAACTTATTTGTGTTCTGTGAAATCCTCTCACAGAGTTACAGCTTTCCCCTCAAGAAGCCTTTCGCTAAGACAGTTCTTGTGGAACTGGCAAAGTGATATTTGGAAGCCCGTAGAGGGCTATGGTGAAAAAGGAAATATCCCCCGATGAAATCTGGAAAGAAGCTTTCTGAGAAACTGCTTAGTGTTCTGTTAATTCATCTCACAGAGTTACATCTGTATTTCGTGGATCACTTGGCTAGCCTTATTTCTGTGGAATCTGAGAACAGATATTTCGGATCCCTTTGAAGACTATAGGGCCAAGGGAAATATCCTCCGATAACTAAGAGAAAGAAGCTTTCTGAGAAACTTCTTTGTGTTCTGTGAAATCATCTCACAGAGTTACAGCTTTCCCCTCAAGAAGCCTTTCGCTAAGACAGTTCTTGTGGAATTGGCAAAGTGATATTTGGAAGCCCATAGAGGGCTATGGTGAAAAAGGAAATATCCTCAGATGAAATCTGGAAAGAAGCTTTCTGAGAAACTGCTTAGTGTTCTGTTAATTCATCTCACAGAGTTACTTCTATATTTCGTGGATCTCTTTGCTAGCCTTATTTCTGTGGAATCTGAGAACAGATATTTCGGATCCCTTTGAAGACTATAGGGCCAAAGGAAATATCCTCCGATAACTAAGAGAAAGAATCTTTCTGAGAAACTTCTTTGTGTTCTGTGAAATCATCTCACCGAGTTACAGCTTTCCCCTCAAGAAGCCTTTCGCTAAGACAGTTCTTGTGGAATTGGCAAAGCGATATTTGGAAGCCCATAGAGGGCTATGGAGAAAAAGGAAATATCCTCAGATGAAATCTGGAAAGAAGCTTTCTGAGAAACTGCTTAGTGTTCTGTTAATTCATCTCACAGAGTTACATCTATATTTCGTGGATCTCTTTGCTAGCCTTATTTCTGTGGAATCTGAGAACAGATATTTCGTATACCTTTGAAGACTATAGGGCCAAAGGAAATATCCTCCGAAAAGTAAGAGAAAGAAGGTTTCTGAGAAACTTCTTTGTGTTCTGTGAAATCAGCTCACAGAGTTACAGCTTTCCCCTCAAGAAGCCTTTCGCTAAGACAGTTCTTGTGGAATTGGCAAAGTGATATTTGGAAGCCCATAGAGGGCTATGGTGAAAAAGGAAATATCCTCAGATGAAATCTGGAAAGAAGCTTTCTGAGAAACTGCTTAGTGTTCTCTTAATTCATCTCACAGAGTTACATCTGTATTTCGTGGATCTCTTTGGTAGCCTTATTCCTGTGGAATCTGAGAACAGATATTTCGGATCCCTTTGAAGACTATAGGGCCAAAGGAAATATCCTCCGATAACTAAGAGAAAGAAGCTTTCTGAGAAACTTCTTTGTGTTCTGTGAAATCATCTCACACAGTTACAGCTTTCCCCACAAGAAGCCTTTCGCTAAGACAGTTCTTGTGGAATTGGCAAAGTGATATTTGGAAGCCCATAGAGGGCTATGGTGAAAAAGGAAATATCCTCAGATGAAATCTGGAAAGAATCTTTCTGAGAAACTGCTTAGTGTTCTGTTAATTCATCTCACAGAGTTACATCTGTATTTCGTGGATCTCTTTGGTAGCCTTATTTCTGTGGAATCTGAGAACAGATATTTCGGATCCCTTTGACGACTATAGGGCCAAAGGAAATATCCTCCGATAACTAAGAGAAAGAAGCTTTCTGAGAAACTTCTTTGTGTTCTGTGAAATCCTCTCACAGAGTTACAGCTTTCCCCTCAAGAAGCCTTTCGCTAAGACAGTTCTTGTGGAACTGGCAAAGTGATATTTGGAAGCCCGTAGAGGGCTATGGTGAAAAAGGAAATATCCCCCGATGAAATCTGGAAAGAAGCTTTCTGAGAAACTGCTTAGTGTTCTGTTAATTCATCTCACAGAGTTACATCTGTATTTCGTGGATCACTTGGCTAGCCTTATTTCTGTGGAATCTGAGAACAGATATTTCGGATCCCTTTGAAGACTATAGGGCCAAGGGAAATATCCTCCGATAACTAAGAGAAAGAAGCTTTTTGAGAAACTTCTTTGTGTTCTGTGAAATCATCTCACAGAGTTACAGCTTTCCCCTCAAGAAGCCTTTCGCTAAGACAGTTCTTGTGGAATTGGCAAAGTGATATTTGGAAGCCCATAGAGGGCTATGGTGAAAAAGGAAATATCCTCAGATGAAATCTGGAAAGAAGCTTTCTGAGAAACTGCTTAGTGTTCTGTTAATTCATCTCACAGAGTTACTTCTATATTTCGTGGATCTCTTTGCTAGCCTTATTTCTGTGGAATCTGAGAACAGATATTTCGGATCCCTTTGAAGACTATAGGGCCAAAGGAAATATCCTCCGATAACTAAGAGAAAGAATCTTTCTGAGAAACTTCTTTGTGTTCTGTGAAATCATCTCACCGAGTTACAGCTTTCCCCTCAAGAAGCCTTTCGCTAAGACAGTTCTTGTGGAATTGGCAAAGCGATATTTGGAAGCCCATAGAGGGCTATGGAGAAAAAGGAAATATCCTCAGATGAAATCTGGAAAGAAGCTTTCTGAGAAACTGCTTAGTGTTCTGTTAATTCATCTCACAGAGTTACATCTATATTTCGTGGATCTCTTTGCTAGCCTTATTTCTGTGGAATCTGAGAACAGATATTTCGTATACCTTTGAAGACTATAGGGCCAAAGGAAATATCCTCCGAAAAGTAAGAGAAAGAAGGTTTCTGAGAAACTTCTTTGTGTTCTGTGAAATCAGCTCACAGAGTTACAGCTTTCCCCTCAAGAAGCCTTTCGCTAAGACAGTTCTTGTGGAATTGGCAAAGTGATATTTGGAAGCCCATAGAGGGCTATGGTGAAAAAGGAAATATCCTCAGATGAAATCTGGAAAGAAGCTTTCTGAGAAACTGCTTAGTGTTCTCTTAATTCATCTCACAGAGTTACATCTGTATTTCGTGGATCTCTTTGGTAGCCTTATTCCTGTGGAATCTGAGAACAGATATTTCGGATCCCTTTGAAGACTATAGGGCCAAAGGAAATATCCTCCGATAACTAAGAGAAAGAAGCTTTCTGAGAAACTTCTTTGTGTTCTGTGAAATCATCTCACAGAGTTACAGCTTTCCCCTAAAGAAGCCTTTCGCTAAGACAGTTCTTGTGGAATTGGCAAAGTGATATTTGGAAGCCCATAGAGGTCTATGATGAAAAAGGAAATATCCTCCGATGAAATCTGGAAAGAAGCTTTCTGAGAAACTGCTTAGTGTTCTGTTAATTCATCTCACAGAGTTACTTCTATATTTCGTGGATCTCTTTGCTAGCCTTATTTCTGTGGAATCTGAGAACAGATATTTCTGATCCCTTTGAAGACTATAGGGCCAAAGGAAATATCCTCCGATAACAAAGAGAAAGAAGCTTTCTGAGAAACTTCTTTGTGTTCTGTTAAATCATCTCACAGAGTTACAGCTTTCCCCTCAAGAAGCCTTTCGCTAAGACAGTTCTTGTGGAATTGGCAAAGTGATATTTGGAAGCCCATAGAGGGCTATGGTGAAAAAGGAAATATCCTCAGATGAAATCTGGAAAGAAGCTTTCTGAGAAACTGCTTAGTGTTCTGTTAATTCATCTCACAGAGTTACATCTGTATTTCGTGGATCTCTTTGCTAGCCTTATTTCTGTGGAATCTGAGAACAGATATTTCGGATCCCTTTGAAGACTATAGGGCCAAAGGAAATATCCTCCGATAACTAAGAGAAAGAAGCTTTCTGAGAAACTTCTTTGTGTTCTGTGAAATCAGCTCACAGAGTTACAGCTTTCCCCTCAAGAAGCCTTTCGCTAAGAGAGTTCTTGTGGAATTGGCAAAGTGATATTTGGAAGCCCATAGAGCGCTATGGTGAAAATGGAAATATCCTCAGATGAAATCTGGAAAGAAGCTTTCTGAGAAACTGCTCAGTGTTCTGTTAATTCATCTCACAGAGTTACATCTGTATTTCGTGGATCTCTTTGCTAGCCTTATTTCTGTGGAATCTGAAAACAGATATTTCGGATCCATTTGAAGACTATAGGGCCAAAGGAAATATCCTCCGATAACTAAGAGAAAGAAGCTTTCTGAGAAACTTCTTTGTGTTCTGTGAAATCATCTCACAGAGTTACAGCTTTCCCCTCAAGAAGCCTTTCGCTAAGACAGTTCTTGTGGAATTGGCAAAGTGATATTTGGAAGCCCATAGAGGGCTATGGTGAAAAAGGAAATATCCTCCGATGAAATCTGGAAAGAAGCTTTCTGAGAAACTGCTTAGTGTTCTGTTAATTCATCTCACAGAGTTACATCTATATTTCGTGGATCTCTTTGCTAGCCTTATTTCTGAGGAATCTGAGAACAGATATTTCGGATCCCTTTGAAGACTATAGGGCCAAAGGAAATATTCTCCGAAAACTAAGAGAAAGAAGCTTTCTGAGAAACTTCTTTGTGTTCTGTGAAATCAGCTCACAGAGTTACAGCTTTCCCCTCAAGAAGCCTTTCGCTAAGACAGTTCTTGTGGAATTGGCAAAGTGATATTTGGAAGCCCATAGAGGGCTATGGTGAAAAAGGAAGTACCCTCAGATTAAATCTGGAAAGAAGCTTTCTGAGAAACTGCTTAGTGTTCTGTTAATTCATCTCACAGAGTTACATCTGTATTTCGTGGATCTCTTTGCTAGGCTTATTTCTGTGGAATCTGAGAACAGATATGTCGGATCCCTTTGAAGACTATAGGGCCAAAGGAAATATCCTCCGATAACAAAGAGAAAGAAGCTTTGTGAGAAATTTCTTTGTGTTCTATGTAATCATCTCACAGAGTTACAGCTTTCCCCTCAAGAAGCCTTTCGCTAAGACAGTTCTTGTGGAATTGGCAAAGTGATATTTGGAAGCCCTTAGAGGGCTATGGTGAAAAAGGAAATATCCTCAGATGAAATCTGGAAAGAAGCTTTCTGAGAAACTGCTTAGTGTTCTGTTAATTCATCTCACAGAGTTACATCTGTATTTCGTGGATCACTTGGCTAGCCTTATTTCTGTGGAATCTGAGAACAGATATTTCGGATCCCTTCGAAGACTATAGGGCCAAAGGAAATATCCTCCGATAACTAAGAGAAAGAAGCTTTCTGAGAAACTTCTTTGTGTTCTGTGAAATCATCTCACAGAGTTACAGCTTTCCCCACAAGAAGCCTTTCGCTAAGACAGTTCTTGTGGAATTGGCAAAGTGATATTTGGATGCCCATAGAGGGCTATGGTGAAAAAGGAAATATCCTCAGATGAAATCTGGAAAGAAGCTTTCTGAGAAACTGCTTAGTGTTCTGTTAATTCATCTCACAGAGTTACATCTGTATTTCGTGGATCTCTTTGGTAACCTTATTTCTGTGGAATCTGAGAACAGATATTTCGGATCCCTTTGAAGACTATAGGGCCAAAGGAAATATCCTCCGATAACTAAGAGAAAGAAGATTTCTGAGAAACTTCTTTGTGTTCTGTGAAATCCTCTCACAGAGTTACAGGTTTCCCCTCAAGAAGCCTTTCGCTAAGACAGTTCTTGTGGAATTGGCAAAGTGATATTTGGAAGCTCGTAGAGCGCTATGGTGAAAAAGGAAATATCCTCAGATGAAATCTGGAAAGAAGCTTTCTGAGAAACTGCTTAGTGTTCTGTTAATTCATCTCACAGAGTTACTTCTATATTTCGTGGATCTCTTTGCTAGCCTTATTTCTGTGGAATCTGAGAACAGATATTTCGGATCCCTTTGAAGACTATAGGGCCAAAGGAAATATCCTCCGATAACTAAGAGAAAGAAGCTTTCTGAGAAACTTCTTTGTGTTCTGTGAAATCAGCTCACAGAGTTACAGCTTTCCCCTCAAGAAGCCTTTCGCTAAGACAGTTCTTGTGGAATTGGCAAAGTGATATTTGGAAGCCCATAGAGGGCTATGGTGAAAAAGGAAATATCCTCAGATGAAATCTGGAAAGAAGCTTTCTGAGAAACTGCTTAGTGTTCTGTTAATTCATCTCACAGAGTTACATCTGTATTTCGTGGATCTCTTTGCTAGGCTTATTTCTGTGGAATCTGACAACAGATATTTCGGATCCCTTTGAAGACTATAGGGCCAAAGGAAATATCCTCCGATAACTAAGAGAAAGAAGCTTTCTGAGAAACTTCTTTGTGTTCTGTGAAATCATCTCACAGAGTTACAGCTTTCCCCGTCAAGAAGCCTTTCGCTAAGACAGTTCTTATGGAATTGGCAAAGTGATATTTGGAAGCCCATAGAGGGTTATGGTGAAAAAGGAAATATCCTCCGATGAAATCTGGAAAGAAGCTTTCTGAGAAACTGCTTAGTGTTCTGTTAATTCATCTCACAGAGTTACTTCTATATTTCGTGGATCTCTTTGCTAGCCTTATTTCTGTGGAATCTGAGAACAGATATTTCGGATCCCTTTGAAGACTATAGGGCCAAAGGAAATATCCTCCGATAACAAAGAGAAAGAAGCTTTCTGAGAAACTTCTTTGTGTTCTGTGAAATCATCTCACAGAGTTACAGCTTTCCCCTCAAGAAGCCTTTCGCTAAGACAGTTCTTGTGGAATTGGCAAAGTGATATTTGGAAGCCCATAGAGGGCTATGGTGAAAAAGGAAATATCCTCAGATGAAATCTGGAAAGAAGCTTTCTGAGAAACTGCTTAGTGTTCTGTTAATTCATCTCACAGAGTTACATCTGTATTTCGTGGATCTCTTTGGTAGCCTTATTTCTGTGGAATCTGAGAACAGATCTTTCGGATCCCTTTGAAGACTATAGGGCCAAAGGAAATATCCTCCGATAACTAAGAGAAAGAAGCTTTCTGAGAAACTTCTTTGTGTTCTGTGAAATCATCTCACAGAGTTACAGGTTTCCCCTCAAGAAGCCTTTCGCTAAGACAGTTCTTGTGGAATTGGCAAAGTGATATTTGGAAGCTCATAGAGCGCTATGGTGAAAAAGGAAATATCCTCCGATGAAATCTGGAAAGAAGCTTTCTGAGAAACTGCTCAGTGTTCTGTTAATTCATCTCAGAGAGTTACATCTGTATTTCGTGGATCTCCTTGCTAGCCTCAATTCTGTGGAATCTGAGAACAGATATTTCTGATCCCTTTGAAGACTATAAGGCCAAAGAAAATATCCTCCGATAACAAAGAAAAAGAAGCTTTCTGAGAAACTTCTTTGTGTTCTGTGAAATCATCTCACAGAGTTACAGCTTTCCCCTCAAGAAGCCTTTCGCTAAGACAGTTCTTGTGGAATTGGCAAAGTGATATTTGGAAGCCCATAGAGGGCTATGGTGAAAAAGGAAGTATCCCAGATGAAATCTGGAAAGAAGCTTTCTGAGAAACTGCTTAGTGTTCTGTTAATTCATCTCACAGAGTTACATCTATATTTCGTGGATCTCTTTGCTAGCCTTATTTCTGTGGAATCTGAGAACAGATATTTCGGATCCCTTTGAAGACTATAGGGCCAAAGGAAATATCCTCCGATAACTAAGAGAAAGAAGCTTTCTGAGAAACTTCTTTGTGTTCTGTGAAATCATCTCACAGAGTTACAGCTTTCCCCTGAAGAAGCCTTTCGCTAAGACAGTTCTTGTGGAATTGGCAAAGTGATATTTGGAAGCCCATAGAGGGCTATGGTGAAAAAGGAAATATCCTCCGATGAAATCTGGAAAGAAGCTTTCTGAGAAACTGCTTAGTGTTCTGTTAATTCATCTCACAGAGTTACTTCTATATTTCGTGGATCTCTTTTCTAGCCTTATTTCTGTGGAATCTGAGAACAAATATTTCGGATCCCTTTGAAGACTATAGGGCCAAAGGAAATATCCTCCGATAACAAAGAGAAAGAAGCTTTCTGAGAAACTTCTTTGTGTTCTGTGAAATCATCTCACAGAGTTACAGCTTTCCCCTCAAGAAGCCTTTCGCTAAGACAGTTCTTGTGGAATTGGCAATGTGATATTTGGAAGCCCATAGAGGGCTATGGTGAAAAAGGAAATATCCTCAGATGAAATCTGGAAAGAAGCTTTCTGAGAAACTGCTTAGTGTTCTGTTAATTCATCTCACAGAGTTACATCGGTATTTCGTGGATCTCTTTGCTAGCCTTATTTCTGTGGAATCTGAGAACAGATATTTCGGATCCCTTTGAAGACTATAGGGCCAAAGGAAATATCCTCCGATAAAAAAGAGAAAGAAGCTTTGTGTCAAATTTCTTTGTGTTCTATGTAATCATCTCACAGAGTTACAGCTTTGCCCTCAAGAAGCCTTTCGCTAAGACAGTTCTTGTGGAATTGGCAAAGTGATATTTGGAAGCCCTTAGAGGGCTTTGGTGAAAAAGGAAATATCCTCAAATGAAATCTGGAAAGAAGCTTTCTGAGAAACTGCTTAGTGTTCTGTTAATTCATCTCACAGAGTTACATCTGTATTTCGTGGATCACTTGGCTAGCCTTATTTCTGTGGAATCTTAGAACAGATATTTCGGATCCCTTTGAAGACTATAGGGCCAAAGGAAATATCCTCCGATAACTAAGAGAAAGAAGCTTTCTGAGAAACTTCTTTGTGTTCTGTGAAATCATCTCACACAGTTACAGCTTTCCCCACAAGAAGCCTTTCGCTAAGACAGTTCTTGTGGAATTGGCAAAGTGATATTTGGAAGCCCATAGAGGGCTATGGTGAAAAAGGAAATATCCTCAGATGAAATCTGGAAAGAATCTTTCTGAGAAACTGCTTAGTGTTCTGTTAATTCATCTCACAGAGTTACATCTGTATTTCGTGGATCTCTTTGGTAGCCTTATTTCTGTGGAATCTGAGAACAGATATTTCGGATCCCTTTGACGACTATAGGGCCAAAGGAAATATCCAACGATAACTAAGAGAAAGAAGCTTTCTGAGAAACTTCTTTGTGTTCTGTGAAATCCTCTCACAGAGTTACAGCTTTCCCCTCAAGAAGCCTTTCGCTAAGACAGTTCTTGTGGAACTGGCAAAGTGATATTTGGAAGCCCATAGAGGGCTATGGTGAAAAAGGAAATATCCCCCGATGAAATCTGGAAAGAAGCTTTCTGAGAAACTGCTTAGTGTTCTGTTAATTCATCTCACAGAGTTACATCTGTATTTCGTGGATCACTTGGCTAGCCTTATTTCTGTGGAATCTGAGAACAGATATTTCGGATCCCTTTGAAGACTATAGGGCCAAGGGAAATATCCTCCGATAACTAAGAGAAAGAAGCTTTCTGAGAAACTTCTTTGTGTTCTGTGAAATCATCTCACAGAGTTACAGCTTTCCCCTCAAGAAGCCTTTCGCTAAGACAGTTCTTGTGGAATTGGCAAAGTGATATTTGGAAGCCCATAGAGGGCTATGGTGAAAAAGGAAATATCCTCAGATGAAATCTGGAAAGAAGCTTTCTGAGAAACTGCTTAGTGTTCTGTTAATTCATCTCACAGAGTTACATCTGTATTTCGTGGATCTCTTTGCTAGGCTTATTTCTGTGGAATCTGACAACAGATATTTCGGATCCCTTTGAAGACTATAGGGCCAAAGGAAATATCCTCCGATAACTAAGAGAAAGAAGCTTTCTGAGAAACTTCTTTGTGTTCTGTGAAATCATCTCACAGAGTTACAGCTTTCCCCGTCAAGAAGCCTTTCGCTAAGACAGTTCTTATGGAATTGGCAAAGTGATATTTGGAAGCCCATAGAGGGTTATGGTGAAAAAGGAAATATCCTCCGATGAAATCTGGAAAGAAGCTTTCTGAGAAACTGCTTAGTGTTCTGTTAATTCATCTCACAGAGTTACTTCTATATTTCGTGGATCTCTTTGCTAGCCTTATTTCTGTGGAATCTGAGAACAGATATTTCGGATCCCTTTGAAGACTATAGGGCCAAAGGAAATATCCTCCGATAACAAAGAGAAAGAAGCTTTCTGAGAAACTTCTTTGTGTTCTGTGAAATCATCTCACAGAGTTACAGCTTTCCCCTCAAGAAGCCTTTCGCTAAGACAGTTCTTGTGGAATTGGCAAAGTGATATTTGGAAGCCCATAGAGCGCTATGGTGAAAAAGGAAATATCCTCCGATGAAATCTGGAAAGAAGCTTTCTGAGAAACTGCTCAGTGTTCTGTTAATTCATCTCAGAGAGTTACATCTGTATTTCGTGGATCTCCTTGCTAGCCTCAATTCTGTGGAATCTGAGAACAGATATTTCTGATCCCTTTGAAGACTATAAGGCCAAAGAAAATATCCTCCGATAACAAAGAAAAAGAAGCTTTCTGAGAAACTTCTTTGTGTTCTGTGAAATCATCTCACAGAGTTACAGCTTTCCCCTCAAGAAGCCTTTCGCTAAGACAGTTCTTGTGGAATTGGCAAAGTGATATTTGGAAGCCCATAGAGGGCTATGGTGAAAAAGGAAGTATCCCAGATGAAATCTGGAAAGAAGCTTTCTGAGAAACTGCTTAGTGTTCTGTTAATTCATCTCACAGAGTTACATCTATATTTCGTGGATCTCTTTGCTAGCCTTATTTCTGTGGAATCTGAGAACAGATATTTCGGATCCCTTTGAAGACTATAGGGCCAAAGGAAATATCCTCCGATAACTAAGAGAAAGAAGCTTTCTGAGAAACTTCTTTGTGTTCTGTGAAATCATCTCACAGAGTTACAGCTTTCCCCTGAAGAAGCCTTTCGCTAAGACAGTTCTTGTGGAATTGGCAAAGTGATATTTGGAAGCCCATAGAGGGCTATGGTGAAAAAGGAAATATCCTCCGATGAAATCTGGAAAGAAGCTTTCTGAGAAACTGCTTAGTGTTCTGTTAATTCATCTCACAGAGTTACTTCTATATTTCGTGGATCTCTTTTCTAGCCTTATTTCTGTGGAATCTGAGAACAAATATTTCGGATCCCTTTGAAGACTATAGGGCCAAAGGAAATATCCTCCGATAACAAAGAGAAAGAAGCTTTCTGAGAAACTTCTTTGTGTTCTGTGAAATCATCTCACAGAGTTACAGCTTTCCCCTCAAGAAGCCTTTCGCTAAGACAGTTCTTGTGGAATTGGCAATGTGATATTTGGAAGCCCATAGAGGGCTATGGTGAAAAAGGAAATATCCTCAGATGAAATCTGGAAAGAAGCTTTCTGAGAAACTGCTTAGTGTTCTGTTAATTCATCTCACAGAGTTACATCGGTATTTCGTGGATCTCTTTGCTAGCCTTATTTCTGTGGAATCTGAGAACAGATATTTCGGATCCCTTTGAAGACTATAGGGCCAAAGGAAATATCCTCCGATAAAAAAGAGAAAGAAGCTTTGTGTCAAATTTCTTTGTGTTCTATGTAATCATCTCACAGAGTTACAGCTTTGCCCTCAAGAAGCCTTTCGCTAAGACAGTTCTTGTGGAATTGGCAAAGTGATATTTGGAAGCCCTTAGAGGGCTTTGGTGAAAAAGGAAATATCCTCAAATGAAATCTGGAAAGAAGCTTTCTGAGAAACTGCTTAGTGTTCTGTTAATTCATCTCACAGAGTTACATCTGTATTTCGTGGATCACTTGGCTAGCCTTATTTCTGTGGAATCTTAGAACAGATATTTCGGATCCCTTTGAAGACTATAGGGCCAAAGGAAATATCCTCCGATAACTAAGAGAAAGAAGCTTTCTGAGAAACTTCTTTGTGTTCTGTGAAATCATCTCACACAGTTACAGCTTTCCCCACAAGAAGCCTTTCGCTAAGACAGTTCTTGTGGAATTGGCAAAGTGATATTTGGAAGCCCATAGAGGGCTATGGTGAAAAAGGAAATATCCTCAGATGAAATCTGGAAAGAATCTTTCTGAGAAACTGCTTAGTGTTCTGTTAATTCATCTCACAGAGTTACATCTGTATTTCGTGGATCTCTTTGGTAGCCTTATTTCTGTGGAATCTGAGAACAGATATTTCGGATCCCTTTGACGACTATAGGGCCAAAGGAAATATCCAACGATAACTAAGAGAAAGAAGCTTTCTGAGAAACTTCTTTGTGTTCTGTGAAATCCTCTCACAGAGTTACAGCTTTCCCCTCAAGAAGCCTTTCGCTAAGACAGTTCTTGTGGAACTGGCAAAGTGATATTTGGAAGCCCATAGAGGGCTATGGTGAAAAAGGAAATATCCCCCGATGAAATCTGGAAAGAAGCTTTCTGAGAAACTGCTTAGTGTTCTGTTAATTCATCTCACAGAGTTACATCTGTATTTCGTGGATCACTTGGCTAGCCTTATTTCTGTGGAATCTGAGAACAGATATTTCGGATCCCTTTGAAGACTATAGGGCCAAGGGAAATATCCTCCGATAACTAAGAGAAAGAAGCTTTCTGAGAAACTTCTTTGTGTTCTGTGAAATCATCTCACAGAGTTACAGCTTTCCCCTCAAGAAGCCTTTCGCTAAGACAGTTCTTGTGGAATTGGCAAAGTGATATTTGGAAGCCCATAGAGGGCTATGGTGAAAAAGGAAATATCCTCAGATGAAATCTGGAAAGAAGCTTTCTGAGAAACTGCTTAGTGTTCTGTTAATTCATCTCACAGAGTTACATCTGTATTTCGTGGATCTCTTTGCTAGGCTTATTTCTGTGGAATCTGACAACAGATATTTCGGATCCCTTTGAAGACTATAGGGCCAAAGGAAATATCCTCCGATAACTAAGAGAAAGAAGCTTTCTGAGAAACTTCTTTGTGTTCTGTGAAATCATCTCACAGAGTTACAGCTTTCCCCGTCAAGAAGCCTTTCGCTAAGACAGTTCTTATGGAATTGGCAAAGTGATATTTGGAAGCCCATAGAGGGTTATGGTGAAAAAGGAAATATCCTCCGATGAAATCTGGAAAGAAGCTTTCTGAGAAACTGCTTAGTGTTCTGTTAATTCATCTCACAGAGTTACTTCTATATTTCGTGGATCTCTTTGCTAGCCTTATTTCTGTGGAATCTGAGAACAGATATTTCGGATCCCTTTGAAGACTATAGGGCCAAAGGAAATATCCTCCGATAACAAAGAGAAAGAAGCTTTCTGAGAAACTTCTTTGTGTTCTGTGAAATCATCTCACAGAGTTACAGCTTTCCCCTCAAGAAGCCTTTCGCTAAGACAGTTCTTGTGGAATTGGCAAAGTGATATTTGGAAGCCCATAGAGGGCTATGGTGAAAAAGGAAATATCCTCAGATGAAATCTGGAAAGAAGCTTTCTGAGAAACTGCTTAGTGTTCTGTTAATTCATCTCACAGAGTTACATCTGTATTTCGTGGATCTCTTTGGTAGCCTTATTTCTGTGGAATCTGAGAACAGATCTTTCGGATCCCTTTGAAGACTATAGGGCCAAAGGAAATATCCTCCGATAACTAAGAGAAAGAAGCTTTCTGAGAAACTTCTTTGTGTTCTGTGAAATCATCTCACAGAGTTACAGGTTTCCCCTCAAGAAGCCTTTCGCTAAGACAGTTCTTGTGGAATTGGCAAAGTGATATTTGGAAGCTCATAGAGCGCTATGGTGAAAAAGGAAATATCCTCCGATGAAATCTGGAAAGAAGCTTTCTGAGAAACTGCTCAGTGTTCTGTTAATTCATCTCAGAGAGTTACATCTGTATTTCGTGGATCTCCTTGCTAGCCTCAATTCTGTGGAATCTGAGAACAGATATTTCTGATCCCTTTGAAGACTATAAGGCCAAAGAAAATATCCTCCGATAACAAAGAAAAAGAAGCTTTCTGAGAAACTTCTTTGTGTTCTGTGAAATCATCTCACAGAGTTACAGCTTTCCCCTCAAGAAGCCTTTCGCTAAGACAGTTCTTGTGGAATTGGCAAAGTGATATTTGGAAGCCCATAGAGGGCTATGGTGAAAAAGGAAGTATCCCAGATGAAATCTGGAAAGAAGCTTTCTGAGAAACTGCTTAGTGTTCTGTTAATTCATCTCACAGAGTTACATCTATATTTCGTGGATCTCTTTGCTAGCCTTATTTCTGTGGAATCTGAGAACAGATATTTCGGATCCCTTTGAAGACTATAGGGCCAAAGGAAATATCCTCCGATAACTAAGAGAAAGAAGCTTTCTGAGAAACTTCTTTGTGTTCTGTGAAATCATCTCACAGAGTTACAGCTTTCCCCTGAAGAAGCCTTTCGCTAAGACAGTTCTTGTGGAATTGGCAAAGTGATATTTGGAAGCCCATAGAGGGCTATGGTGAAAAAGGAAATATCCTCCGATGAAATCTGGAAAGAAGGTTTCTGAGAAACTGCTTAGTGTTCTGTTAATTCATCTCACAGAGTTACTTCTATATTTCGTGGATCTCTTTTCTAGCCTTATTTCTGTGGAATCTGAGAACAAATATTTCGGATCCCTTTGAAGACTATAGGGCCAAAGGAAATATCCTCCGATAACAAAGAGAAAGAAGCTTTCTGAGAAACTTCTTTGTGTTCTGTGAAATCATCTCACAGAGTTACAGCTTTCCCCTCAAGAAGCCTTTCGCTAAGACAGTTCTTGTGGAATTGGCAATGTGATATTTGGAAGCCCATAGAGGGCTATGGTGAAAAAGGAAATATCCTCAGATGAAATCTGGAAAGAAGCTTTCTGAGAAACTGCTTAGTGTTCTGTTAATTCATCTCACAGAGTTACATCGGTATTTCGTGGATCTCTTTGCTAGCCTTATTTCTGTGGAATCTGAGAACAGATATTTCGGATCCCTTTGAAGACTATAGGGCCAAAGGAAATATCCTCCGATAAAAAAGAAAAAGAAGCTTTGTGTCAAATTTCTTTGTGTTCTATGTAATCATCTCACAGAGTTACAGCTTTGCCCTCAAGAAGCCTTTCGCTAAGACAGTTCTTGTGGAATTGGCAAAGTGATATTTGGAAGCCCTTAGAGGGCTTTGGTGAAAAAGGAAATATCCTCAAATGAAATCTGGAAAGAAGCTTTCTGAGAAACTGCTTAGTGTTCTGTTAATTCATCTCACAGAGTTACATCTGTATTTCGTGGATCACTTGGCTAGCCTTATTTCTGTGGAATCTTAGAACAGATATTTCGGATCCCTTTGAAGACTATAGGGCCAAAGGAAATATCCTCCGATAACTAAGAGAAAGAAGCTTTCTGAGAAACTTCTTTGTGTTCTGTGAAATCATCTCACACAGTTACAGCTTTCCCCACAAGAAGCCTTTCGCTAAGACAGTTCTTGTGGAATTGGCAAAGTGATATTTGGAAGCCCATAGAGGGCTATGGTGAAAAAGGAAATATCCTCAGATGAAATCTGGAAAGAATCTTTCTGAGAAACTGCTTAGTGTTCTGTTAATTCATCTCACAGAGTTACATCTGTATTTCGTGGATCTCTTTGGTAGCCTTATTTCTGTGGAATCTGAGAACAGATATTTCGGATCCCTTTGACGACTATAGGGCCAAAGGAAATATCCAACGATAACTAAGAGAAAGAAGCTTTCTGAGAAACTTCTTTGTGTTCTGTGAAATCCTCTCACAGAGTTACAGCTTTCCCCTCAAGAAGCCTTTCGCTAAGACAGTTCTTGTGGAACTGGCAAAGTGATATTTGGAAGCCCATAGAGGGCTATGGTGAAAAAGGAAATATCCCCCGATGAAATCTGGAAAGAAGCTTTCTGAGAAACTGCTTAGTGTTCTGTTAATTCATCTCACAGAGTTACATCTGTATTTCGTGGATCACTTGGCTAGCCTTATTTCTGTGGAATCTGAGAACAGATATTTCGGATCCCTTTGAAGACTATAGGGCCAAGGGAAATATCCTCCGATAACTAAGAGAAAGAAGCTTTCTGAGAAACTTCTTTGTGTTCTGTGAAATCATCTCACAGAGTTACAGCTTTCCCCTCAAGAAGCCTTTCGCTAAGACAGTTCTTGTGGAATTGGCAAAGTGATATTTGGAAGCCCATAGAGGGCTATGGTGAAAAAGGAAATATCCTCAGATGAAATCTGGAAAGAAGCTTTCTGAGAAACTGCTTAGTGTTCTGTTAATTCATCTCACAGAGTTACTTCTATATTTCGTGGATCTCTTTGCTAGCCTTATTTCTGTGGAATCTGAGAACAGATATTTCGGATCCCTTTGAAGACTATAGGGCCAAAGGAAATATCCTCCGATAACTAAGAGAAAGAATCTTTCTGAGAAACTTCTTTGTGTTCTGTGAAATCATCTCACCGAGTTACAGCTTTCCCCTCAAGAAGCCTTTCGCTAAGACAGTTCTTGTGGAATTGGCAAAGCGATATTTGGAAGCCCATAGAGGGCTATGGAGAAAAAGGAAATATCCTCAGATGAAATCTGGAAAGAAGCTTTCTGAGAAACTGCTTAGTGTTCTGTTAATTCATCTCACAGAGTTACATCTATATTTCGTGGATCTCTTTGCTAGCCTTATTTCTGTGGAATCTGAGAACAGATATTTCGTATACCTTTGAAGACTATAGGGCCAAAGGAAATATCCTCCGAAAAGTAAGAGAAAGAAGGTTTCTGAGAAACTTCTTTGTGTTCTGTGAAATCAGCTCACAGAGTTACAGCTTTCCCCTCAAGAAGCCTTTCGCTAAGACAGTTCTTGTGGAATTGGCAAAGTGATATTTGGAAGGCCATAGAGGGCTATGGTGAAAAAGGAAATATCCTCAGATGAAATCTGGAAAGAAGCTTTCTGAGAAACTGCTTAGTGTTCTCTTAATTCATCTCACAGAGTTACATCTGTATTTCGTGGATCTCTTTGGTAGCCTTATTCCTGTGGAATCTGAGAACAGATATTTCGGATCCCTTTGAAGACTATAGGGCCAAAGGAAATATCCTCCGATAACTAAGAGAAAGAAGCTTTCTGAGAAACTTCTTTGTGTTCTGTGAAATCATCTCACAGAGTTACAGCTTTCCCCTAAAGAAGCCTTTCGCTAAGACAGTTCTTGTGGAATTGGCAAAGTGATATTTGGAAGCCCATAGAGGTCTATGATGAAAAAGGAAATATCCTCCGATGAAATCTGGAAAGAAGCTTTCTGAGAAACTGCTTAGTGTTCTGTTAATTCATCTCACAGAGTTACTTCTATATTTCGTGGATCTCTTTGCTAGCCTTATTTCTGTGGAATCTGAGAACAGATATTTCTGATCCCTTTGAAGACTATAGGGCCAAAGGAAATAACCTCCGATAACAAAGAGAAAGAAGCTTTCTGAGAAACTTCTTTGTGTTCTGTTAAATCATCTCACAGAGTTACAGCTTTCCCCTCAAGAAGCCTTTCGCTAAGACAGTTCTTGTGGAATTGGCAAAGTGATATTTGGAAGCCCATAGAGGGCTATGGTGAAAAAGGAAATATCCTCAGATGAAATCTGGAAAGAAGCTTTCTGAGAAACTGCTTAGTGTTCTGTTAATTCATCTCACAGAGTTACATCTGTATTTCGTGGATCTCTTTGCTAGCCTTATTTCTGTGGAATCTGAGAACAGATATTTCGGATCCCTTTGAAGACTATAGGGCCAAAGGAAATATCCTCCGATAACTAAGAGAAAGAAGCTTTCTGAGAAACTTCTTTGTGTTCTGTGAAATCATCTCCCAGAGTTACAGCTTTCCCCTCAAGAAGCCTTTCGCTAAGAGAGTTCTTGTGGAATTGGCAAAGTGATATTTGGAAGCCCATAGAGCGCTATGGTGAAAATGGAAATATCCTCAGATGAAATCTGGAAAGAAGCTTTCTGAGAAACTGCTCAGTGTTCTGTTAATTCATCTCACAGAGTTACATCTGTATTTCGTGGATCTCTTTGCTAGCCTTATTTCTGTGGAATCTGAAAACAGATATTTCGGATCCATTTGAAGACTATAGGGCCAAAGGAAATATCCTCCGATAACTAAGAGAAAGAAGCTTTCTGAGAAACTTCTTTGTGTTCTGTGAAATCATCTCACAGAGTTACAGCTTTCCCCTCAAGAAGCCTTTCGCTAAGACAGTTCTTGTGGAATTGGCAAAGTGATATTTGGAAGCCCATAGAGGGCTATGGTGAAAAAGGAAATATCCTCCGATGAAATCTGGAAAGAAGCTTTCTGAGAAACTGCTTAGTGTTCTGTTAATTCATCTCACAGAGTTACATCTATATTTCGTGGATCTCTTTGCTAGCCTTATTTCTGAGGAATCTGAGAACAGATATTTCGGATCCCTTTGAAGACTATAGGGCCAAAGGAAATATTCTCCGAAAACTAAGAGAAAGAAGCTTTCTGAGAAACTTCTTTGTGTTCTGTGAAATCAGCTCACAGAGTTACAGCTTTCCCCTCAAGAAGCCTTTCGCTAAGACAGTTCTTGTGGAATTGGCAAAGTGATATTTGGAAGCCCATAGAGGGCTATGGTGAAAAAGGAAATACCCTCAGATTAAATCTGGAAAGAAGCTTTCTGAGAAACTGCTTAGTGTTCTGTTAATTCATCTCACAGAGTTACATCTGTATTTCGTGGATCTCTTTGGTAACCTTATTTCTGTGGAATCTGAGAACAGATATTTCGGATCCCTTTGAAGACTATAGGGCCAAAGGAAATATCCTCCGATAACTAAGAGAAAGAAGATTTCTGAGAAACTTCTTTGTGTTCTGTGAAATCCTCTCACAGAGTTACAGGTTTCCCCTCAAGAAGCCTTTCGCTAAGACAGTTCTTGTGGAATTGGCAAAGTGATATTTGGAAGCTCGTAGAGCGCTATGGTGAAAAAGGAAATATCCTCAGATGAAATCTGGAAAGAAGCTTTCTGAGAAACTGCTTAGTGTTCTGTTAATTCATCTCACAGAGTTACTTCTATATTTCGTGGATCTCTTTGCTAGCCTTATTTCTGTGGAATCTGAGAACAGATATTTCGGATCCCTTTGAAGACTATAGGGCCAAAGGAAATATCCTCCGATAACTAAGAGAAAGAAGCTTTCTGAGAAACTTCTTTGTGTTCTGTGAAATCAGCTCACAGAGTTACAGCTTTCCCCTCAAGAAGCCTTTCGCTAAGACAGTTCTTGTGGAATTGGCAAAGTGATATTTGGAAGCCCATAGAGGGCTATGGTGAAAAAGGAAATATCCTCAGATGAAATCTGGAAAGAAGCTTTCTGAGAAACTGCTTAGTGTTCTGTTAATTCATCTCACAGAGTTACATCTGTATTTCGTGGATCTCTTTGCTAGGCTTATTTCTGTGGAATCTGACAACAGATATTTCGGATCCCTTTGAAGACTATAGGGCCAAAGGAAATATCCTCCGATAACTAAGAGAAAGAAGCTTTCTGAGAAACTTCTTTGTGTTCTGTGAAATCATCTCACAGAGTTACAGCTTTCCCCGTCAAGAAGCCTTTCGCTAAGACAGTTCTTATGGAATTGGCAAAGTGATATTTGGAAGCCCATAGAGGGTTATGGTGAAAAAGGAAATATCCTCCGATGAAATCTGGAAAGAAGCTTTCTGAGAAACTGCTTAGTGTTCTGTTAATTCATCTCACAGAGTTACTTCTATATTTCGTGGATCTCTTTGCTAGCCTTATTTCTGTGGAATCTGAGAACAGATATTTCGGATCCCTTTGAAGACTATAGGGCCAAAGGAAATATCCTCCGATAACAAAGAGAAAGAAGCTTTCTGAGAAACTTCTTTGTGTTCTGTGAAATCATCTCACAGAGTTACAGCTTTCCCCTCAAGAAGCCTTTCGCTAAGACAGTTCTTGTGGAATTGGCAAAGTGATATTTGGAAGCCCATAGAGGGCTATGGTGAAAAAGGAAATATCCTCAGATGAAATCTGGAAAGAAGCTTTCTGAGAAACTGCTTAGTGTTCTGTTAATTCATCTCACAGAGTTACATCTGTATTTCGTGGATCTCTTTGGTAGCCTTATTTCTGTGGAATCTGAGAACAGATCTTTCGGATCCCTTTGAAGACTATAGGGCCAAAGAAAATATCCTCCGATAACTAAGAGAAAGAAGCTTTCTGAGAAACTTCTTTGTGTTCTGTGAAATCATCTCACAGAGTTACAGGTTTCCCCTCAAGAAGCCTTTCGCTAAGACAGTTCTTGTGGAATTGGCAAAGTGATATTTGGAAGCTCATAGAGCGCTATGGTGAAAAAGGAAATATCCTCCGATGAAATCTGGAAAGAAGCTTTCTGAGAAACTGCTCAGTGTTCTGTTAATTCATCTCAGAGAGTTACATCTGTATTTCGTGGATCTCCTTGCTAGCCTCAATTCTGTGGAATCTGAGAACAGATATTTCTGATCCCTTTGAAGACTATAAGGCCAAAGAAAATATCCTCCGATAACAAAGAAAAAGAAGCTTTCTGAGAAACTTCTTTGTGTTCTGTGAAATCATCTCACAGAGTTACAGCTTTCCCCTCAAGAAGCCTTTCGCTAAGACAGTTCTTGTGGAATTGGCAAAGTGATATTTGGAAGCCCATAGAGGGCTATGGTGAAAAAGGAAGTATCCCAGATGAAATCTGGAAAGAAGCTTTCTGAGAAACTGCTTAGTGTTCTGTTAATTCATCTCACAGAGTTACATCTATATTTCGTGGATCTCTTTGCTAGCCTTATTTCTGTGGAATCTGAGAACAGATATTTCGGATCCCTTTGAAGACTATAGGGCCAAAGGAAATATCCTCCGATAACTAAGAGAAAGAAGCTTTCTGAGAAACTTCTTTGTGTTCTGTGAAATCATCTCACAGAGTTACAGCTTTCCCCTGAAGAAGCCTTTCGCTAAGACAGTTCTTGTGGAATTGGCAAAGTGATATTTGGAAGCCCATAGAGGGCTATGGTGAAAAAGGAAATATCCTCCGATGAAATCTGGAAAGAAGCTTTCTGAGAAACTGCTTAGTGTTCTGTTAATTCATCTCACAGAGTTACTTCTATATTTCGTGGATCTCTTTTCTAGCCTTATTTCTGTGGAATCTGAGAACAAATATTTCGGATCCCTTTGAAGACTATAGGGCCA
This sequence comes from Macaca nemestrina, assembly GCF_043159975.1. Classification (NCBI taxonomy): domain Eukaryota; kingdom Metazoa; phylum Chordata; class Mammalia; order Primates; family Cercopithecidae; genus Macaca; species Macaca nemestrina. The sequence continues at coordinate 132,553,613 of NC_092130.1, read as the reverse complement.
AAGGAAATATCCTCCGATAACAAAGAGAAAGAAGCTTTCTGAGAAACTTCTTTGTGTTCTGTGAAATCATCTCACAGAGTTACAGCTTTCCCCTCAAGAAGCCTTTCGCTAAGACAGTTCTTGTGGAATTGGCAATGTGATATTTGGAAGCCCATAGAGGGCTATGGTGAAAAAGGAAGTATCCTCAGATGAAATCTGGAAAGAAGCTTTCTGAGAAACTGCTTAGTGTTCTGTTAATTCATCTCACAGAGTTACATCTGTATTTCGTGGATCTCTTTGCTAGCCTTATTTCTGTGGAATCTGAAAACAGATATTTTGGATCCCTTTGAAGACTATAGGGACAAAGGAAATATCCTCCGATAACTAAGAGAAAGAAGCTTTCTGAGAAACTTCTTTGTGTTCTGTGAAATCATCTCACAGAGTTACAGCTTTCCCCTCAAGAAGCCTTTCGCTAAGACAGTTCTTGTGGAATTGGCAAAGTGATATTTGGAAGCCCATAGAGCGCTATGGCGAAAATGGAAATATCCTCAGATGAAATCTGGAAAGAAGCTTTCTGAGAAACTGCTCAGTGTTCTGTTAATTCATCTCACAGAGTTACATCTGTATTTCGTGGATCTCTTTGCTAGCCTTTTTTCTGTGGAATCTGAGAACAGATATTTCGGATCCCTTTGAAGACTATAGGGCCAAAGGAAATATCCTCCGATAACTAAGAGAAAGAAGCTTTCTGAGAAACTTCTTTGTGTTCTGTGAAATCATCTCACAGAGTTACAGCTTTCCCCTCAAGAAGCCTTTCGCTAAGACAGTTCTTGTGGAATTGGCAAAGTGATATTTGGAAGCCCATAGAGGGCTATGGTGAAAAAGGAAATATCCTCCGATGAAATCTGCAAAGAAGCTTTCTGAGAAACTGCTTAGTGTTCTGTTAATTCATCTCACAGAGTTACATCTGTATTTCGTGGATCTCTTTGCTAGCCTTATTTCTGTGGAATCTGACAACAGATATTTCGGATCCCTTTGAAGACTATAGGGCCAAAGGAAATATCCTCCGATAACTAAGAGAAAGAAGCTTTCTGAGAAACTTCTTTGTGTTCTGTGAAATCATATCACAGAGTTACAACTTTCCCCTCAAGAAGCCTTTCGCTAAGACAGTTCTTGTGGAATTGGCAAAGTGATATTTTGAAGCCCATAGAGGGCTATGGTGAAAAAGGAAATATCCTCCGATGAAATCTGGAAAGAAGCTTTCTGAGAAACTGCTTAGTGTTCTGTTAATTCATCTCACAGAGTTACATCTATATTTCGTGGATCTCTTTGCTAGCCTTATTTCTGTGGAATCTGAGAACAGATATTTCGGATCCCTTTGAAGACTATAGGGCCAGAGGAAATATCCTCCGAAAACTAAGAGAAAGAAGCTTTCTGAGAAACTTCTTTGTGTTCTGTGAAATGAGCTCACAGAGTTACAGCTTTCCCCTCAAGAAGCCTTTCGCTAAGACAGTTCTTGTGGAATTGGCAAAGTGATATTTGGAAGCCCATAGAGGGCTATGGTGAAAAAGGAAATATCCTCCGATGAAATCTGGAAAGAAGCTTTCTGAGAAACTGCTTAGTGTTCTGTTAATTCATCTGACAGAGTTACATCTGTATTTCGTGGATCTCTTTGCTAGCGTTATTTCTGTGGAATCTGACAACAGATATTTCGGATCCCTTTGAAAACTACAGGGCCAAAGGAAATATCCTCCGATAACAAAGAGAAAGAAACTTTCTGAGAAACTTCTTTGTGTTCTGTGAAATCATCTCACAGAGTTACAGCTTTCCCCTCAAGAAGACTTTCGCTAAGACAGTTCTTGTGTAATTGGCCAAGTGATATTTGGAAGCCCATAGAGGGCTATGGTGAAAAAGGAAATATCCTCAGATGAAATCTGGAAAGAAGCTTTCTGAGAAACTGCTTAGTGTTCTGTTAATTCATCTCACAGAGTTACATCTCTATTTCGTGGATCTCTTTGCTAGCCTTATTTCTGTGGAATCTGAAAACAGATATTTCGGATCCCTTTGAAGACTTCAGGGCCAAAGGAAATATCCTCCGATAACTAAGAGAAAAAAGCTTTCTGAGAAACTTCTTTGTGTTCTGTGAAATCATCTCACAGAGTTACAGCTTTCCCTTCAAGAAGCCTTTCGCTAAGACAGTTCTTGTGGAATTGGCAAAGTGATATTTGGAAGCCCATAGAGGGCTATGGTGAAAAAGGAAATATCCTCCGATGAAATCTGGAAAGAAGCTTTCTGAGAAACTGCTTAGTGTTCTGTTAATTCATCTCACAGAGTTACATCTTTATTTCCTGGATCTCTTTGCTAGCCTTATTTCTGTGGAATCTGAGAACAGATATTTCGGATCCCTTTGAAGACTATAGGGCCAAAGGAAATATCCTCCGATAACAAAGAGAAAGAAGCTTTCTGAGAAACTTCTTTGTGTTCTGTGAAATCATCTCACAGAGTTACAGCTTTCCCCTCAAGAAGGCTTTCGCTAAGACAGTTCTTGTGGATTTGGCCAAGTGATATTTGGAAGCCTATAGAGGGCTATGGTGAAATAGGAAATATCCTCAGATGAAATCTGGAAAGAAGCTTTCTGAGAAACTGCTTAGTGTTCTGTTAATTCATCTCACAGAGTTACATCTGTATTTCCTGGATCTCTTTGCTAGCCTTATTTCTGTGGAATCTGAGAACAGATATTTCGGATCCCTTTGAAGACAATAGGGCCAAAGGAAATATCCTCCGATAACAAAGAGAAAGAAGCTTTCTGAGAAACTTCTTTGTGTTCTGTGAAATCATCTCACAGAGTTACAGCTTTCCCCTCAAGAAGCCTTTCGCTAAGACAGTTCTTGTGGAATTGGCAAAGTGATATTTGGAAGCCCATAGAGCGCTAAGGTGAAAATGGAAATATCCTCAGATGAAATCTGGAAAGAAGCTTTCTGAGAAACTGCTCAGTGTTCTGTTAATTCATCTCACAGAGTTACATCTGTATTTCGTGGATCTCTTTGCTAGCCTTATTTCTGTGGAATCTGACAACAGATATTTCGGATCCCTTTGAAGACTATAGGGCCAAAGGAAATATCCTCCGATAACTAAGAGAAAGAAGCTTTCTGAGAAACTTCTTTGTGTTCTGTGAAATCAACTCACAGAGTTACAGCTTTCCCCTCAAGAAGCCTTTCGCTAAGACAGTTCTTGTGGAATTGGCAAAGTGATATTTGGAAGCCCATAGAGGGCTATGGTGAAAAAGGAAATATCCTCCGTTGAAATCTGGAAAGAAGCTTTCTGAGAAACTGCTTAGTGTTCTGTTAATTCATCTCACAGAGTTACATCTATATTTCGTGGATCTCTTTGCCAGCCTTATTTCTGTGGAATCTGAGAACAGATATTTCGGATCCCTTTGAAGACTATAGGGCCAGAGGAAATATCCTCCGAAAACTAAGAGAAAGAAGCTTTCTGAGAATCTTCTTTGTGTTCTGTGAAATCATCTCACAGAGTTACAGCTTTCCCTTCAAGAAGCCTCTCGCTAAGACAGTTCTTGAGGAATTGGCAAAGTGATATTTGGAAGCCCATAGAGGGCTATGCTGAAAAATTAAATATCCTCCGATGAAATCTGGAAGGAAGCTTTCTGAGAAACTGCTTAGTGTTCTGTTAATTCATCTCACAGAGTTACATCTATATTTCGTGGATCTCTTTGCTAGCCTTATTTCTGTGGAATCTGAGAACAGATATTTCGGATCCCTTTGAAGACTATAGGGCCAAAGGAAATATTCTCCGAAAACTAAGAGAAAGAAGCTTTCCGAGAAACTTCTTTGTGTTCTGTGAAATCAGCTCACAGAGGTACAGCTTTCCCCTCAAGAAGCCTTTCGCTAAGACAGTTCTTGTGGAATTGGCAAAGTGATATTTGGAAGCCCATAGAGGGCTATGGTGAAAAAGGAAATATCCTCAGATGAAATCTGGAAAGAAGCTTTCTGAGAAACTGCTTAGTTTTCTGTTAATTCATCTCACAGAGTTACATCTGTATTTCGTGGATCTCTTTGCTAGCCTTATTTCTGTGGAATCTGAGAACAGATATGTCGGATCCCTTTGAAGACTATAGGGCCAAAGGAAATATCCTCCGATAACAAAGAGAAAGAAGCTTTGTGAGAAATTTCTTTGTGTTCTATGTAATCATCTCACAGAGTTACAGCTTTCCCCTCAAGAAGCCTTTCGCTAAGACAGTTCTTGTGGAATTGGCAAAGTGATATTTGGAAGCCCATAGAGGGCTATGGTGAAAAAGGAAATATCCTCCGATGAAATCTGGAAAGAAGCTTTCTGAGAAACTGCTTAGTGTTCTGTTAATTCATCTCACAGAGTTACATCTGTATTTCGTGGATCTCTTTGCTAGCCTTATTTCTGTGGAATCTGACAACAGATATTTCGGATCCCTTTGAAGACTCTAGGGCCAGAGGAAATATCCTCCGAAAACTAAGAGAAAGAAGCTTTCTGAGAAACTTCTTTGTGTTCTGTGAAATGAGCTCACAGAGTTACAGCTTTCCCCTCAAGAAGCCTTTCGCTAAGACAGTTCTTGTGGAATTGGCAAAGTGATATTTGGAAGCCCATAGAGGGCTACGGTGAAAAAGGAAATATCCTCCGATGAAATCTGGAAAGAAGCTTTCTGAGAAACTGCTTAGTGTTCTGTTAATTCATCTCACAGAGTTACATCTGTATTTCGTGGATCTCTTTGCTAGCCTTTTTTCTGTGGAATCTGAAAACAGATATTTCGGATCCCTTAGAAGACTTTAGGGCCAAAGGAAATATCCTCCGATAACTACGAGAAAGAAGCTCTCTGAGAAACTTCTTTGTGTTCTGTGAAATCATCTCACAGAGTTACAACTTTCGGTTCAAGAAGCCTTTCACTAAGACAGTTCTTGTGGAATTGGCAAAGTGATATTTGGAAGCCCATAGAGGGCTATGGTGAAAAAGGAAGTATCCTCAGATGAAACCTGGAAAGAAGCTTTCTGAGAAACTGCTTAGTGTTCTGTTAATTCATCTCACAGAGTTACATCTGTATTTCGTGGATCTCTTTGCTAGCCTTATTTCTGTGGAATATGAGAACAGATATTTCGGGTCCCTTTGAAGACAATAGGGCCAAAGGAAATATCCTCCGATAACTAAAGAAAGAAGCTTTCTGAGAAACTTCTTTGTGTTCTGTGAAATCATCTCACAGAGTTACAGCTTTCCCCTCAAGAAGCCTTTCGCTAAGACATTTCTTGTGGAATTGGCAAAGTGATATTTGGAAGCCCATAGAGGGCTATGGTGAAAAAGGAAATATCCTCCGATGAAATCTGGAAAGAAGCTTTCTGAGAAACTGCTTAGTGTTCTTTAATTCATCTCACAGAGTTACTTCTATATTTCGTGGATCTCTTTGCTAGCCTTATTTCTGTGGAATCTGAGAACAGATATTTCGGATCCCTTTGAAGACTATAGGGCCAAAGGAAATATCCTCCGATAACAAAGAAAAAGAAGCTTTCTGAGAAACTTCTTTGTGTTCTTTGAAATCATCTCACAGAGTTACAGCTTTCCCCTCAAGAAGCCTTTCGCTAAGACAGTTCTTGTGGAATTGGCAAAGTGATATTTGGAAGCCCATAGAAGGCTATGGTGAAAAAGGAAATATCCTCAGATGAAATCTGGAAAGAAGCTTTCTGAGAAACTGCTTAGTGTTCTGTTAATTCATCTCACAGAGTTACATCTGTATTTCGTGGATCTCTTTGCAAGCCTTATTTCTGTGGAATCTGAAAACAGATATTTCGGATCCCTTTGAAGACTTTAGGGCCAAAGGAAATATCCTCCGATAACTAAGAGAAAGAAGCTTTCTGAGAAATTTCTTTGTGTTCTGTGAAATCATCTCACAGAGTTACAGCTTTCCCTTCAAGAAGCCTTTCGCTAAGACAGTTCTTGTGGAATTGGCAAAGTGATATTTGGAAGCCCATAGAGGGCTATGGTGAAAAAGGAAATATCCTCAGATGAAATCTGGAAAGAAGCTTTCTGAGAAACTGCTTAGAGTTCTGTTAATTCATCTCACAGAGTTACATCTATATTTCCTGAATCTCTTTGCTAGCCTTATTTCTGTGGAATCTGAGAACAGATATTTCGGATCCCTTTGAAGACTATAGGGCCAAAGGAAATATCCTCCGATAACTAAGAGAAAGAAGCTTTCTGAGAAACTTCTTTGTGTTCTGTGAAATCAGCTCACAGAGTTACAGCTTTCCCCTCAAGAAGCCTTTCGCTAAGACAGTTCTGGTGGAATTGGCCAAGTGATATTTGGAAGCCCATAGAGGGCTATGGTGAAAAAGGAAAATCCTCAGATGAAATCTGGAAAGAAGCTTTCTGAGAAACTGCTCAGTGTTCTGTTAATTCATCTCACAGAGTTACATCTGTATTTCGTGGATCTCTTTGCTAGCCTTATTTCTGTGGAATCTGAGAACAGATATTTCGGATCCCTTTGAAGACAATAGGGCCAAAGGAAATATCCTCCGATAACTAAGAGAAAGAAGCTTTCTGAGAAACTTCTTTGTGTTCTGTGAAATCATCTCACAGAGTTACAGCTTTCCCCTCAAGAAGCCTTTCGCTAAGACATTTCTTGTGGAATTGGCAAAGTGATATTTGGAAGCCCATAGAGGTCTATGGTGAAAAAGGAAATATCCTCCGATGAAATCTGGAAAGAAGCTTTCTGAGAAAGTGCTTAGTGTTCTGCTAATTCATCTCACAGAGTTACATCTATATTTCGTGGATCTCTTTGCTAGCCTTATTTCTGTGGAATCTGAGAACAGATATTTCGGATCCCTTTGAAGACTATAGGGCCAAAGGAAATATCCTCCGAAAACTAAGAGAAAGAAGCTTTCTGAGAAACTTCTTTGTGTTCTGTGAAATGAGCTCACAGAGTTACAGCTTTCCCCTCAAGAAGCCTTTCGCTGAGACAGTTCTTGTGGAATTGGCAAAGTGATATTTGGAAGCCCATAGAGGGCTATGGTGAAAAAGGAAATATCCTCAGATGAAATCTGGAAAGAAGCTTTCTGAGAAACTGCTTAGTGTTCTGTTAATTCATCTCACAGAGTTACATCTGTATTTCGTGGATCTCTTTGCTAGCCTTATTTCTGTGGAATCTGAGAACAGATATTTCGGATCCCTTTGAAGACTATAGGGCCAAAGGAAATATCCTCCGATAACAAAGAGAAAGAAGCTTTGTGAGAAATTTCTTTGTGTTCTATGTAATCATCTCACAGAGTTACAGCTTTCCCCTCAAGAAGCCTTTCGCTAAGACAGTTCTTGTGGAATTGGCAAAGTGATATTTGGAAGCCCATAGAGGGCTATGGTGAAAAAGGAAGTATCCTCAAATGAAACCTGGAAAGAAGCTTTCTGAGAAACTGCTTAGTGTTCTGTTAATTCATCTCACAGAAGTACATCTGTATTTCGTGGATCTGTTTGCTAGCCTTATTTCTGTGTAATCTGAGAACAGATATTTCGGATCCCTTTGAAGACTATAGGGCCAAAGGAAATATTCTAAGATAACAAAGAGAAAGAAGCTTTGTGAGAAATTTCTTTGTGTTCTATGTAATCATCTCACAGAGTTACAGCTTTCCCCTTAAGAAGCCTTTCGCTAAGACAGTTCTTGTGGAATTGGCAAAGTGATATTTGGAAGCCCATAGAGGGCTATGGTGAAAAAGGAAATATCCTCAATGAAATCTGGAAAGAAGCTTTCTGAGAAACTGCTCAGTGTTCTGTTAATTCATCTCACGGAGTTACATCTGTATTTCGTGGATCTCTTTGCTAGGCTTATTTCTGTGGAATCTGAGAACACATATTTGGGATCCCTTTGAAGACTACAGGGCAAAGGAAATATCCTCCGATAACAAAGAAAAAGAAGCTTTCTGAGAAACTTCTTTGTGTTCTGTGAAATCATGTCACAGAGTTACAGCTTTCCCCTCAAGAAGCCTTTCGCTAAGACAGTTCTTGTGGAATTGGCAAAGTGATATTTGGAAGCCCATAGACGGCTATGGTGAAAAAGGAAATATCCTCAGATGAAATCTGGAAAGAAGTTTTCTGAGAAACTGCTTTGTGTTCTGTTAGTTCATCTCACAGAGTTACATCTGTATTTCGTGGATCTCTTTGCTAGCCTTATTTCTGTGGAATCTGACAACAGATATTTCGGATCCCATGGAAGACTATAGGGCCAAAGGAAATATCCTCCGATAACTAAGAGAAAGAAGCTTTCTGAGAAACTTCCTTGTGTTCTGTGAAATCATCTCACAGAGTTACAGCTTTCCCCTCAAGAAGCCTTTCGCTAAGACAGTTCTTGTGGAATTGGCAAAGTGATATTTGGAAGCCCTTAGAGGGCTATGGTGAAAAAGGAAATATCCTCCGATGAAATCTGGAAAGAAGCTTTCTGAGAAACTGCTTAGTGTTCTGTTAATTCATCTCACAAAGTTACATCTATATTTCGTGGATCTCTTTGCTAGCCTTATTTCTGTGGAATCTGAGAACAGATATTTCGGATCCCTTTGAAGACTATAGGGCCAAAGGAAATATCCTCCGATAACAAAGAGAAAGAAGCTTTCTGAGAAACTTCTTTGTGTTCTGTGAAATCATCTCACAGAGTTACAGCTTTCCCCTCAAGAAGCCTTTCGCTAAGACAGTTCTTGTGGAATTGGCCAAATGATATTTGGAAGCCCATAGAGGGCTATGGTGAAAAAGGTAATATCCTCAGATGAAATCTGGAAAGAAGCTTTCTGAGAAACTGCTTAGTGTTCTGTTAATTCATCTCACAGAGTTACATCTGTATTTCGTGGATCTCTTTGCTAGCCTTATTTCTGTGGAATCTGAGAACAGATATTTCGGATCCCTTTGAAGACTATAGGGCCAAAGGAAATATCCTCCGATAACTAAGAGAAAGAAGCTTTCTGAGAAACTCCTTTGTGTTCTGTGAAATCATCTCACAGAGTTACAGCTTTCCCCTCAAGAAGCCTTTCGGTAAGACAGTTCTTGTGGAATTGGCAAAGTGATATTTGGAAGCCCATAGAGGGCTATGGTGAAAAAGGAAATATCCTCAGATGAAATCTGGAAAGAAGCTTTCTGAGAAACTGCTTAGTGTTCTGTTAATTCATCTCACAGAGTTACTTCTATATTTCGTGGATCTCTTTGCTAGCCTTATTTCTGTGGAATCTGAGAACAGATATTTCGGATCCCTTTGAAGACTATAGGGCCAAAGGAAATATCCTCCGATAACTAAGAGAAAGAAGCTTTCTGAGAAACTTCTTTGTGTTCTGTGAAATCATCTCACAGAGTTACAGCTTTCCCCTCAAGAAGCCGTTCGCTAAGACAGTTCTTGTGGAGTTGGCAAAGTGATATTTGGAAGCCCATAGAAGGCTATGGTGAAAAAGGAAATATCCTCAGATGAAATCTGCAAAGAAGCTTTCTGAGAAACTGCTTAGTGTTCTGTTAATTCATCTCACAGAGTTACATCTGTATTTCGTGGATCTCTTTGCTAGCCTTATTTCTGTGGAATCTGAAAACAGATATTTCGGATCCCTTTGAAGAATTTAGGGCCAAAGGAAATATCCTCCGATAACTAAGAGAAAGAAGTTTTCTGAGAAACTTCTTTGTGTTCTGTGAAATCATCACACAGAGTTACAGCTTTCCCCTCAAGAAGCCTTTCGCTAAGACAGTTCTTGTGGAATTGGCAAAGTGATATTTGGAAGCCCATAGAGGGCTATGGTGAAAAAGGAAATATCCTCCGATGAAATGTGGAAAGAAGCTTTCTGAGAAACTGCTTAGTGTTCTGTTAATTCATCTCACAGAGTTACATCTATATTTCCTGTATCTCTTTGCTAGCCTTATTTCTGTGGAATCGGAGAACAGATATTTCGGATCCCTTTGAAGACTATAGGGCCAAAGGAAATATCCTCCGATAACAAAGAGAAAGAAGCTTTCTGAGAAACTTCTTTGTGTTCTGTGAAATCATCTCACAGAGTTACAGCTTTCCCCTCAAGAAGCCTTTCGCTAAGACAGTTCTTGTGGATTTGGCCAAGTGATATTTGGAAGCCCATAGAGTGCTATGGTGAAAAAGGAAATATCCTCAGATGAAATCTGGAAAGAAGCTTTCTGAGAAACTGCTTAGTGTTCTGTTAATTCATCTCACAGAGTTACATCTGTATTTCGTGGATCTCTTTGCTAGCCTTATTTCTGTGGAATCTGAAAACAGATATTTCGGATCCCTTTGAAGACTTTAGGGCCAAAGGAAATATCCTCCGATAACTAAGAGATAGAAGCTTTCTGAGAAACTTCTTTGTGTTATATGAAATCATCTCACAGAGTTACAGCTTTCCCTTCAAGAAGCCTTTCGCTAAGACAGTTCTTGTGGAATTGGCAAAGTGATATTTGGAACCCCTAGAGGGCTATGGTGAAAAAGGAAATATCCTCAGATGAAATCTGGAAAGAAGCTTTCTGAGAAACTGCTTAGTGTTCTGTTAATTCATCTCACAGAGTTACATCTATATTTCGTGGATCTCTTTGCTAGCCTTATTTCTGTGGAATCTGAGAACAGATATTTCGGATCCCTTTGAAGACTATAGGGCCAAAGGAAATATCCTCCGATAACAAAGAGAAAGAAGTTTTCTGAGAAACTTCTTTGTGTTCTGTGAAATCATCTCACAGAGTTACAGCTTTCCCCTCAAGAAGCCTTTCGCTAAGACAGTTCTTGTGGAATTGGCAAAGTGATATTTGGAAGCCCATAGAAGGCTATGGTGAAAAAGGAAATATCCTCAGATGAAATCTGCAAAGAAGCTTTCTGAGAAACTGCTTAGTGTTCTGTTAATTCATCTCACAGAGTTACATCTGTATTTCGTGGATCTCTTTGCTAGCCTTATTTCTGTGGAATCTGAAAACAGATATTTCGGATCCCTTTGAGGACTTTAGGGCCAAAGGAAATATGCTCCGATAACTAAGAGAAAGAAGCTTTCTGAGAAACTTCTTTGTGTTCTGTGAAATCATCTCGCAGAGTTACAGCTTTCCCTTCAAGAAGCCTTTCGCTAAGACAGTTCTTGTGGAATTGGCAAAGTGATATTTGGAAGCCCATAGAGGGCTACGGTGAAAAAGGAAATATCCTCCGATGAAATGTGGAAAGAAGCTTTCTGAGAAACTGCTTAGTGTTCTGTTAATTCATCTCACAGAGTTACATCTATATTTCCTGGATCTCTTTTCTAGCCTTATTTCTGTGGAATCGGAGAACAGATATTTCGGATCCCTTTGAAGACTATAGGGCCAAAGGAAATATCCTCCGATAACAAAGAGAAAGAAGCTTTCTGAGAAACTTCTTTGTGTTCTGTGAAATCATCTCACAGAGTTACAGCTTTCCCCTCAAGAAGCCTTTCGCTAAGACAGTTCTTGTGGAATTGGCAAAGTGATATTTGGAAGCCCATAGAGGGCTATGGTGAAAAAGGAAATATCCTCAAATGAAATCTGGAAAGAAGCTTTCTGAGAAACTGCTTAGTGTTATGTTAATTCATCTCACAGAGTTACATCTATATTTCCTGGATCTCTTTGCTAGCCTTATTTCTGTGGAATCTGAGAACAGATATTTCGGATCCCTTTGAAGACTATAGGGCCAAAGGAAATATCCTCCGATAACAAAGAGAAAGAAGCTTTCTGAGAAACTTCTTTGTGTTCTGTGAAATCAACTCACAGAGTTACAGCTTTCCCCAAAAGAAGCCTTTCGCTAAGACAGTTCTTGTGGAATTGGCCAAATGATATTTGGAAGCCCATAGAGGGCTATGGTGAAAAAGGAAATATCCTCAGATGAAATCTGGAAAGAAGCTTTCTGAGAAACTGCTTAGTGTTCTGTTAATTCATCTCACAGAGTTTCATCTGTATTTCGTGGATCTCTTTGCTAGCCTTATTTCTGTGGAATCTGAGAACAGATATTTCGGATCCCTTTGAAGACTATAGGGCCAAAGGAAATATCCTCCGATAACTAAGAGAAAGAAGCTTTCTGAGAAACTTCTTTGTGTTCTGTGAAATCATCTCACAGAGTTACAGCTTTCCGCTCAAGAAGCCTTTCGGTAAGACAGTTCTTGTGGAATGGGCAAAGTGATATTTGGAAGCCCATAGAGGGCTATGGTGAAAAAGGAAATATCCTCAGATGAAATCTGGAAAGAAGCTTTCTGAGAAACTGCTTAGTGTTCTCTTAATTCATCTCACGGAGTTACTTCTATATTTCGTGGATCTCTTTGCTAGCCTTATTTCTGTGGAATCTGAGAACAGATATTTCGGATCCCTTTGAAGACTATAGGGCCAAAGGAAATATCCTCCGATAACTAAGAGAAAGAAGCTTTCTGAGAAACTTCTTTGTGTTCTGTGAAATCATCTCACAGAGTTACAGCTTTCCCCTCAAGAAGCCTTTCGGTAAGACAGTTCTTGTCGAATTGGCAAAGTGATATTTGGAAGCCCATAGAGGGCTATGGTGAAAAAGGAAATATCCTCCGATGAAATCTGGAAAGAAGCTTTCTGAGAAACTGCTTAGTGTTCTGTTAATTCATCTCACAGAGTTACTTCTATATTTCGTGGATCTCTTTGCTAGCCTTATTTCTGTGGAATCTGAGAACAGATATTTCGGATCCCTTTGAAGACTATAGGGCCAAAGGAAATATCCTCCAATAACTAAGAGAAAGAAGCTTTCTGAGAAACTTCTTTGTGTTCTGTGAAATCATCTCACAGAGTTACAGCTTTCCCCTCAAGAAGCCTTTCGCTAAGACAGTTCTTGTGGAGTTGGCAAAGTGATATTTGGAAGCCCATAGAAGGCTATGGTGAAAAAGGAAATATCCTCAGATGAAATCTGCAAAGAAGCTTTCTGAGAAACTGCTTAGTGTTCTGTTAATTCATCTCACAGAGTTACATCTGTATTTCGTGGATCTCTTTGCTAGCCTTATTTCTGTGGAATCTGAAAACAGATATTTCGGATCCCTTTGAAGAATTTAGGGCCAAAGGAAATATCCTCCGATAACTAAGAGAAAGAAGCTTTCTGAGAAACTTCTTTGTGTTCTGTGAAATCATCTCACAGAGTTACAGCTTTCCCCTCAAGAAGCCTTTCGCTAAGACAGTTCTTGTGGAATTGGCAAAGTGATATTTGGAAGCCCATAGAGGGCTATGGTGAAAAAGGAAATATCCTCCGATGAAATGTGGAAAGAAGCTTTCTGAGAAACTGCTTAGTGTTCTGTTAATTCATCTCAGAGAGTTACATCTATATTTCCTGTATCTCTTTGCTAGCCTTATTTCTGTGGAATCGGAGAACAGATATTTCGGATCCCTTTGAAGACTATAGGGCCAAAGGAAATATCCTCCGATAACAAAGAGAAAGAAGCTTTCTGAGAAACTTCTTTGTGTTCTGTGAAATCATCTCACAGAGTTACAGCTTTCCCCTCAAGAAGCCTTTCGCTAAGACAGTTCTTGTGGATTTGGCCAAGTGATATTTGGAAGCCCATAGAGTGCTATGGTGAAAAAGGAAATATCCTCAGATGAAATCTGGAAAGAAGCTTTCTGAGAAACTGCTTAGTGTTCTGTTAATTCATCTCACAGAGTTACATCTGTATTTCGTGGATCTCTTTGCTAGCCTTATTTCTGTGGAATCTGAGAACAGATATTTCGGATCCCTTTGAAGACTTTAGGGCCAAAGGAAATATCCTCCGATAACTAAGAGATAGAAGCTTTCTGAGAAACTTCTTTGTGTTATGTGAAATCATCTCACAGAGTTACAGCTTTCCCTTCAAGAAGCCTTTCGCTAAGACAGTTCTTGTGGAATTGGCAAAGTGATATTTGGAAGCCCATAGAGGGCTATGGTGAAAAAGGAAATATCCTCAGATGAAATCTGGAAAGAAGCTTTCTGAGAAACTGCTTAGTGTTCTGTTAATTCATCTCACAGTGTTACATCTATATTTCGTGGATCTCTTTGCTAGCCTTATTTCTGTGGAATCTGAGAACAGATATTTCGGATCCCTTTGAAGACTATAGGGCCAAAGGAAATATCCTCCGATAACAAAGAGAAAGAAGCTTTCTGAGAAACTTCTTGGTGTTCTGTGAAATCATCTCACAGAGTTACAGCTTTCCCCTCAAGAAGCCTTTCGCTAAGACAGTTCTTGTGGAATTGGCAAAGTGATATTTGGAAGCCCATAGAAGGCTATGGTGAAAAAGGAAATATCCTCAGATGAAATCTGCAAAGAAGCTTTCTGAGAAACTGCTTAGTGTTCTGTTAATTCATCTCACAGAGTTACATCTGTATTTCGTGGTTCTCTTTGCTAGCCTTATTTCTGTGGAATCTGAAAACAGATATTTCGGATCCCTTTGAGGACTTTAGGGCCAAAGGAAATATGCTCCGATAACTAAGAGAAAGAAGCTTTCTGAGAAACTTCTTTGTGTTCTGTGAAATCATCTCGCAGAGTTACAGCTTTCCCTTCAAGAAGCCTTTCGCTAAGACAGTTCTTGTGGAATTGGCAAAGTGATATTTGGAAGCCCATAGAGGGCTAGGGTGAAAAAGGAAATATCCTCCGATGAAATGTGGAAAGAAGCTTTCTGAGAAACTGCTTAGTGTTCTGTTAATTCATCTCACAGAGTTACATCTATATTTCCTGGATCTCTTTTCTAGCCTTATTTCTGTGGAATCGGAGAACAGATATTTCGGATCCCTTTGAAGACTATAGGGCCAAAGGAAATATCCTCCGATAACAAAGAGAAAGAAGCTTTCTGAGAAACTTCTTTGTGTTCTGTGAAATCATCTCACAGAGTTACAGCTTTCCCCTCAAGAAGCCTTTCGCTAAGACAGTTCTTGTGGAATTGGCAAAGTGATATTTGGAAGCCCATAGAGGGCTATGGTGAAAAAGGAAATATCCTCAAATGAAATCTGGAAAGAAGCTTTCTGAGAAACTGCTTAGTGTTCTGTTAATTCATCTCACAGAGTTACATCTATATTTCCTGGATCTCTTTGCTAGCCTTATTTCTGTGGAATCTGAGAACAGATATTTCGGATCCCTTTGAAGACTATAGGGCCAAAGGAAATATCCTCCGATAACAAAGAGAAAGAAGCTTTCTGAGAAACTTCTTTGTGTTCTGTGAAATCAACTCACAGAGTTACAGCTTTCCCCAAAAGAAGCCTTTCGCTAAGACAGTTCTTGTGGAATTGGCCAAATGATATTTGGAAGCCCATAGAGGGCTATGGTGAAAAAGGAAATATCCTCAGATGAAATCTGGAAAGAAGCTTTCTGAGAAACTGCTTAGTGTTCTGTTAATTCATCTCACAGAGTTACATCTGTATTTCGTGGATCTCTTTGCTAGCCTTATTTCTGTGGAATCTGAGAACAGATATTTCGGATCCCTTTGAAGACTATAGGGCCAAAGGAAATATCCTCCGATAACTAAGAGAAAGAAGCTTTCTGAGAAACTTCTTTGTGTTCTGTGAAATCATCTCACAGAGTTACAGCTTTCCGCTCAAGAAGCCTTTCGGTAAGAGAGTTCTTGTGGAATGGGCAAAGTGATATTTGGAAGCCCATAGAGGGCTATGGTGAAAAAGGAAATATCCTCAGATGAAATCTGGAAAGAAGCTTTCTGAGAAACTGCTTAGTGTTCTCTTAATTCATCTCACGGAGTTACTTCTATATTTCGTGGATCTCTTTGCTAGCCTTATTTCTGTGGAATCTGAGAACAGATATTTCGGATCCATTTGAAGACTATAGGGCCAAAGGAAATATCCTCCGATAACAAAGAAAAAGAAGCTTTCTGAGAAACTTCTTTGTGTTCTGTGAAATCATCTCACAGAGTTACAGCTTTCCCTCAAGAAGCCTTTCGCTAAGACAGTTCTTGTGGAATTGGCAAAGTGATATTTGGAAGCCCAAAGAAGGCTATGGTGAAAAAGGAAATATCCTCAAATGAAATCTGCAAAGAAGCTTTCTGAGAAACGGCTTAGTGTTCTGTTAATTCATCTCACAGAGTTACATCTGTATTTCGTGGATCTCCTTGCTAGCCTTATTTCTGTGGAATCTGAAAACAGATATTTCGGATCCCTTTGAAGACTAGAGGGCCAAAGGAAATATCCTCCGATAACTAAGAGAAAGAAGCTTTCTGAGAAACTTCTTTGTGTTCTGTGAAATCATCTCACAGAGTTACAGCTTTCCCTTCAAGAAGCCTTTCGCTAAGACAGTTCTTGTGGAATTGGCAAAGTGATATTTGGAAGCCCATAGAGGGCTATGGTGAAAAAGGAAATATCCTCAGATGAAATCTGGAAAGAAGCTTTCTGAGAAACTGCTTAGTGTTCTGTTAATTCATCTCACAGAGTTACATCTATATTTCGTGGATCTCTTTGCTAGCCTTATTTCTGTGGAATCTGAGAACAGATATGTCGCATCCCTTTGAAGACTATAGGGCCAAAGGAAATATCCTCCGATAACAAAGAGAAAGAAGCTATCTGAGAAACTTCTTTGTGTTCTGTGAAATCATCTCACAGAGTTACAGCTTTCCCCTCAAGAAGCCTTTCGCTAAGACAGTTCTTGTGGAATTGGCAAAGTGATATTTGGAAGCCCATAGAGGGCTATGGTGAAAAAGGAAATAACCTCAGATGAAATCTGGAAAGAAGCTTTCTGAGAAACTGCTTAGTGTTCTGTTAATTCATCTCACAGAGTTACATCTGTATTTCCTGGATCTCTTTGCTAGCCTTATTTCTGTGGAATCTGAGAACAGATATTTCGGATCCCTTTGAAGACAATAGGGCCAAAGGAAATATCCTTCGATAACTAAGAGAAAGAAGCTTTCTGAGAAACTTCTTTGTGTTCTGTGAAATCATCTCACAGAGTTACAGCTTCCCCTCAAGAAGCCTTTCGCTAAGACATTTCTTGTGGAATTGGCAAAGTGATATTTGGAAGCCCATAGAGGTCTATGGTGAAAAAGGAAATATCCTCCGATGAAATCTGGAAAGAAGCTTTCTGAGAAACTGCTTAGTGTTCTGTTAATTCATCTCACAGAGTTACATCTATATTTCGTGGATCTCTTTGCTAGCCTTATTTCTGTGGAATCTGAGAACAGATATTTCGGATCCCTTTGAAGACTATAAGGCCAAAGGAAATATCCTCCGAAAACTAAGAGAAAGAAGCTTTCTGAGAAACTTCTTTGTGTTCTGTGAAATGAGCTCACAGAGTTACAGCTTTCCCCTCAAGAAGCCTTTCGCTAAGACAGTTCTTGTTTAATTGGCAAAGTGATATTTGGAAGCCCATAGAGGGCTATGGTGAAAAAGGAAATATCCTCCGATGAAATCTGGAAAGAAGCTTTCTGAGAAACTGCTTAGTGTTCTGTTAATTCATCTCACAGAGTTACATCTGTATTTCGTGGATCTCTTTGCTAGCCTTATTTCTGTGGAATCTGAGAACAGATATTTCGGATCCCTTTGAAGACTATAGGGCCAAAGGAAATATCCTCCGATAACAAAGAGAAAGAAGCTTTGTGAGAAATTTCTTTGTGTTCTATGTAATCATCTCACAGAGTTACAGCTTTCCCCTCAAGAAGCCTTCCGCTAGGACAGTTCTTGTGGAATTGGCAAAGTGATATTTGGAAGCCCATAGAGGGCTATGGTGAAAACGGAAATATCCTCCGATGAAATCTGGAAAGAAGCTTTCTGAGAAACTGCTTAGTGTTCTGTTAATTCATCTCACAGAGTTTCATCTATATTTCGTGGATCTCTTTGCTAGCCTTATTTCTGTGGAATCTGAGAACAGATATTTCGGATCCCTTTGAAGACTATAGGGCCAAAGGAAATATCCTCCGAAAACTAAGAGAAAGAAGCTTTCTGAGAAACTTCTTTCTGTTCTGTGAAATGAGCTCACAGAGTTACAGCTTTCCCCTCAAGAAGCCTTTCGCTAAGACAGTTCTTGTGGAATTGGCAAAGTGATATTTGGAAGCCCATAGAGGGCTATGGTGAAAAAGGAAATATCCTCCGATGAAATCTGGAAAGAAGCTTTCTGAGAAACTGCTTAGTGTTCTGTTAATTCATCTCACAGAGATACATCTATATTTCGTGGATCTCCTTGCTAGCCTTATTTCTGTGGAATCTGAGAACAGATATTTCGGATCCCTTTGAGGACTATAGGGCCAAAGGAAATATCCTCCGAAAACTAAGAGAAAGAAGCTTTCTGAGAAACTTCTTTGTGTTCTGTGAAATGAGCTCACAGAGTTACAGCTTTCCCCTCAAGAAGCCTTTCGCTAAGACAGTTCTTGTGGAATTGGCAAAGTGATATTTGGAAGCCCATAGAGGGCTATGGTGAAAAAGGAAGTATCCTCAGATGAAACCTGGAAGGAAGCTTTCTGAGAAACTGCTTAGTGTTCTGTTAATTCATCTCACAGAAGTACATCTGTATTTCGTGGATCTGTTTGCTAGCCTTATTTCTGTGGAATCTGAGAACAGATATTTCGGATCCCTTTGAAGACTATAGGGCCAAAGGAAATATTCTAAGATAACAAAGAGAAAGAAGCTTTGTGAGAAATTTCTTTGTGTTCTATGTAATCATCTCACAGAGTTACAGCTTTCCCCTCAAGAAGCCTTTCGCTAAGACAGTTCTTGTGGAATTGGCAAAGTGATATTTCGAAGCCCATAGAGGGCTATGGTGAAAAAGGAAATATCCTCAGATGAAATATGGAAAGAAGCTTTCTGAGAAACTGCTCAGTGTTCTGTTAATTCATCTCACAGAGCTACATCTGTATTTCGTGGATCTCTTTGCTAGGCTTATTTCTGTGGAATCTGAGAACACATATTTCGGATCCCTTTGAAGACTATAGGGCAAAAGGAAATATCCTCCGATAACAAAGAAAAAGAAGCTTTCTGAGAAACTTCTTTGTGTTCTGTGAAATCATGTCACAGAGTTACAGCTTTCCCCTCAAGAAGCCTTTCGCTAAGACAGTTCTTGTGGAATTGGCAAAGTGATATTTGGAAGCCCATAGAAGGCTATGGTGAAAAAGGAAATATCCTCAGATGAAATCTGCAAAGAAGCTTTCTGAGAAACTGCTTAGTGTTCTGTTAATTCATCTCACAGAGTTACATCTGTATTTCGTGGATCTCTTTGCTAGCCTTATTTCTGTGGAATCTGAAAACAGATATTTCGGAACCCTTTGAAGACTTTAGGGCCAAAGGAAATATCCTCCGATAACTAAGAGAAAGAAGCTTTCTGAGAAACTTCTTTGTGTTCTGTGAAATCATCTCACAGAGTTACAGCTTTCCCTTCAAGAAGCCTTTCGCTAAGACAGTTCTTGTGGAATTGGCAAAGTGATATTTGGAAGCCCATAGAGGGCTATGGTGAAAAAGGAAATATCCTCCGATGAAATGTGGAAAGAAGCTTTCTGAGAAACTGCTTAGTGTTCTGTTAATTCATCTCACAGTGTTACATCTATATTTCCTGGATCTCTTTTCTAGCCTTATTTCTGTGGAATCGGAGAACAGATATTTCGGATCCCTTTGAAGACTATAGGGCCAAAGGAAATATCCTCCGATAACAAAGAGAAAGAAGCTTTCTGAGAAACTTCTTTGTGTTCTGTGAAATCAACTCACAGAGTTACAGCTTTCCCCTCAAGAAGCCTTTCGCTAATACAGTTCTTGTGGAATTGGCCAAATGATATTTGGAAGCCCATAGAGGGCTATGGTGAAAAAGGAAATATCCTCAGATGAAATCTGGAAAGAAGCTTTCTGAGAAACTGCTTAGTGTTCGGTTAATTCATCTCACAGAGTTACATCTGTATTTCGTGGATCTCTTTGCTAGCCTTATTTCTGTGGAATCTGAGAACAGATATTTCGGATCCCTTTGAAGACTATAGGGCCAAAGGAAATATCCTCCGATAACTAAGAGAAAGAAGCTTTCTGAGAAACTTCTTTGTGTTCTGTGAAATCATCTCACAGAGTTACAGCTTTCCCCTCAAGAAGCCTTTCGGTAAGACAGTTCTTGTGGAATGGGCAAAGTGATATTTGGAAGCCCATAGAGGGCTATGGTGAAAAAGGAAATATCCTCAGATGAAATCTGGAAAGAAGCTTTCTGAGAAACTGCTTAGTGTTCTCTTAATTCATCTCACGGAGTTACTTCTATATTTCGTGGATCTCTTTGCTAGCCTTATTTCTGTGGAATCTGAGAACAGATATTTCGGATCCCTTTGAAGACTATAGGGCCAAAGGAAATATCCTCCGATAACAAAGAGAAAGAAGCTATCTGAGAAACTCCTTTGTGTTCTGTGAAATCATCTCACAGAGTTACAGCTTTCCCCTCAAGAAGCCTTTCGCTAAGACAGTTCTTGTGGAATTGGCAAAGTGATATTTGGAAGCCCATAGAAGGCTATGGTGAAAAAGGAAATATCCTCAGATGAAATCTGCAAAGAAGCTTTCTGAGAAACTGCTTAGTGTTCTGTTAATTCATCTCACAGAGTTACATCTGTATTTCGTGGATCTCCTTGCTAGCCTTATTTCTGTGGAATCTGAAAACAGATATTTCGGATCCCTTTGAAGACTTTAGGGCCAAAGGAAATATCCTCCGATAACTAAGAGAAAGAAACTTTCTGAGAAACTTCTTTGTGTTCTGTGAAATCATCTCACAGAGTTACAGCTTTCCCTTCAAGAAGCCTTTCGCTAAGACAGTTCTTGTGGAATTGGCAAAGTGATATTTGGAAGCCCATAGAGGGCTATGGTGAAAAAGGAAATATCCTCAAATGAAATCTGGAAAGAAGCTTTCTGAGAAACTGCTTAGTGTTCTGTTAATTCATCTCACAGAGTTACATCTATATTTCCTGTATCTCTTTGCTAGCCTTATTTCTGTGGAATCTGAGAACAGATATTTCGGATCCCTTTGAAGACTATAGGGCCAAAGGAAATATCCTCCGATAACAAAGAGAAAGAAGCTTTCTGAGAAACTTCTTCGTGTTCTGTGAAATCATCTCACAGAGTTACAGCTTTCCCCTCAAGAAGCCTTTCGCTAAGACAGTTCCTGTGGAATTGGCCAAATGATATTTGGAAGCCCATAGAGGGCTATGGTGAAAACGGAAATATCCTCCGATGAAATCTGGAAAGAAGCTTTCTGAGAAACTGCTTAGTGTTCTGTTAATTCATCTCACAGAGTTTCATCTATATTTCGTGGATCTCTTTGCTAGCCTTATTTCTGTGGAATCTGAGAACAGATATTTCGGATCCCTTTGAAGACTATAGGGCCAAAGGAAATATCCTCCGAAAACTAAGAGAAAGAAGCTTTCTGAGAAACTTCTTTGTGTTCTGTGAAATCATCTCACAGAGTTACAGCTTTCCCCTCAAGAAGCCTTTCGCTAAGACAGTTCTTGTGGAATTGGCAAAGTGATATTTGGAAGCCCATAGAGGGCTATGGTGAAAAAGGAAAT
Source organism: Macaca nemestrina (assembly GCF_043159975.1). Classification (NCBI taxonomy): domain Eukaryota; kingdom Metazoa; phylum Chordata; class Mammalia; order Primates; family Cercopithecidae; genus Macaca; species Macaca nemestrina. Next base: position 132,532,175 of record NC_092130.1, on the reverse strand, counting down.
ATCCTCCGATGAAATCTGGAAAGAAGCTTTCTGAGAAACTGCTTAGTGTTCTGTTAATTCATCTCACAGAGATACATCTATATTTCGTGGATCTCCTTGCTAGCCTTATTTCTGTGGAATCTGAGAACAGATATTTCGGATCCCTTTGAGGACTATAGGGCCATAGGAAATATCCTCCGAAAACTAAGATAAAGAAGCTTTCTGAGAAACTTCTTTGTGTTCTGTGAAATGAGCTCACAGAGTTACAGCTTTCCCCTCAAGAAGCCTTTCGCTAAGACAGTTCTTGTGGAATTGGCAAAGTGATATTTGGAAGCCCATAGAGGGCTATGGTGAAAAAGGAAGTATCCTCAGATGAAACCTGGAAAGAAGCTTTCTGAGAAACTGCTTAGTGTTCTGTTAATTCATCTCACAGAAGTACATATGTATTTCGTGGATCACTTTGCTAGCCTTATTTCTGTGGAATCTGAGAACAGATATTTCGGATCCCTTTGAAGACTATAGGGCCAAAGGAAATATTCTAAGATAACAAAGAGAAAGAAGCTTTGTGAGAAATTTCTTTGTGTTCTATGTAATCATCTCACAGAGTTACAGCTTTCCCCTCAAGAAACCTTTCGCTAAGACAGTTCTTGTGGAATTGGCAAAGTGATATTTCGAAGCCCATAGAGGGCTATGGTGAAAAAGGAAATATCCTCAGATGAAATTTGGAAAGAAGCTTTCTGAGAAACTGCTCAGTGTTCTGTTAATTCATCTCACAGAGCTACATCTGTATTTCGTGGATCTCTTTGCTAGGCTTATTTCTGTGGAATCTGAGAACACATATTTCTGATCCCTTTGAAGACTATAGGGCAAAAGAAAATATCCTCCGATAACAAAGAAAAAGAAGCTTTCTGAGAAACTTCTTTGTGTTCTGTGAAATCATGTCACAGAGTTACAGCTTTCCCCTCAAGAAGCCTTTCGCTAAGACAGTTCTTGTGGAATTGGCAAAGTGATATTTGGAAGCCCATAGACGGCTATGGTGAAAAAGGAAATATCCTCAGATGAAATCTGGAAAGAAGCTTTCTGAGAAACTGCTTAGTGTTCTGTTAATTCATCTCACAGAGTTACATCTGTATTTCGTGGATCTCTTTGCTAGCCTTATTTCTGTGGAATCTGAGAACAGATATTTCGGATCCCTTTGAAGACTATAGGGCCAAAGGAAATATCCTCCGATAACAAAGAGAAAGAAGCTTTGTGAGAAATTTCTTTGTGTTCTATGTAATCATCTCACAGAGTTACAGCTTTCCCCTCAAGAAGCCTTTCGCTAAGACAGTTCTTGTGGAATTGGCAAAGTGATATTTGGAAGCCCATAGAAGGCTATGGTGAAAAAGGAAATATCCTCAGATGAAATCTGCAAAGAAGCTTTCTGAGAAACTGCTTAGTGTTCTGTTAATTCATCTCACAGAGTTACATCTGTATTTCGTGGATCTCTTTGCTAGCCTTATTTCTGTGGAATCTGAAAACAGATATTTCGGATCCCTTTGAAGACTTTAGGGCCAAAGGAAATATCCTCCGATAACTAAGAGAAAGAAACTTTCTGAGAAACTTCTTTGTGTTCTGTGAAATCATCTCACAGAGTTACAGCTTTCCCTTCAAGAAGCCTTTCGCTAAGACAGTTCTTGTGGAATTGGCAAAGTGATATTTGGAAGCCCATAGAGGGCTATGGTGAAAAAGGAAATATCCTCAAATGAAATCTGGAAAGAAGCTTTCTGAGAAACTGCTTAGTGTTCTGTTAATTCATCTCACAGAGTTACATCTATATTTCCTGTATCTCTTTGCTAGCCTTATTTCTGTGGAATCTGAGAACAGATATTTCGGATCCCTTTGAAGACTATAGGGCCAAAGGAAATATCCTCCGATAACAAAGAGAAAGAAGCTTTCTGAGAAACTTCTTTGTGTTCTGTGAAATCATCTCACAGAGTTACAGCTTTCCCCTCAAGAAGCCTTTCGCTAAGACAGTTCCTGTGGAATTGGCCAAATGATATTTGGAAGCCCATAGAGGGCTATGGTGAAAACGGAAATATCCTCCGATGAAATCTGGAAAGAAGCTTTCTGAGAAACTGCTTAGTGTTCTGTTAATTCATCTCACAGAGTTTCATCTATATTTCGTGGATCTCTTTGCTAGCCTTATTTCTGTGGAATCTGAGAACAGATATTTCGGATCCCTTTGAAGACTATAGGGCCAAAGGAAATATCCTCCGAAAACTAAGAGAAAGAAGCTTTCTGAGAAACTTCTTTGTGTTCTGTGAAATCATCTCACAGAGTTACAGCTTTCCCCTCAAGAAGCCTTTCGCTAAGACAGTTCTTGTGGAATTGGCAAAGTGATATTTGGAAGCCCATAGAGGGCTATGGTGAAAAAGGAAATATCCTCCGATGAAATCTGGAAAGAAGCTTTCTGAGAAACTGCTTAGTGTTCTGTTAATTCATCTCACAGAGATACATCTATATTTCGTGGATCTCCTTGCTAGCCTTATTTCTGTGGAATCTGAGAACAGATATTTCGGATCCCTTTGAGGACAATAGGGCCATAGGAAATATCCTCCGAAAACTAAGATAAAGAAGCTTTCTGAGAAACTTCTTTGTGTTCTGTGAAATGAGCTCACAGAGTTACAGCTTTCCCCTCAAGAAGCCTTTCGCTAAGACAGTTCTTGTGGAATTGGCAAAGTGATATTTGGAAGCCCATAGAGGGCTATGGTGAAAAAGGAAGTATCCTCAGATGAAACCTGGAAAGAAGCTTTCTGAGAAACTGCTTAGTGTTCTGTTAATTCATCTCACAGAAGTACATATGTATTTCGTGGATCTGTTTGCTAGCCTTATTTCTGTGGAATCTGAGAACAGATATTTCGGATCCCTTTGAAGACTATAGGGCCAAAGGAAATATTCTAAGATAACAAAGAGAAAGAAGCTTTGTGAGAAATTTCTTTGTGTTCTATGTAATCATCTCACAGAGTTACAGCTTTCCCCTCAAGAAACCTTTCGCTAAGACAGTTCTTGTGGAATTGGCAAAGTGATATTTCGAAGCCCATAGAGGGCTATGGTGAAAAAGGAAATATCCTCAGATGAAATATGGAAAGAAGCTTTCTGAGAAACTGCTCAGTGTTCTGTTAATTCATCTCACAGAGCTACATCTGTATTTCGTGGATCTCTTTGCTAGGCTTATTTCTGTGGAATCTGAGAACACATATTTCGGATCCCTTTGAAGACTATAGGGCAAAAGAAAATATCCTCCGATAACAAAGAAAAAGAAGCTTTCTGAGAAACTTCTTTGTGTTCTGTGAAATCATGTCACAGAGTTACAGCTTTCCCCTCAAGAAGCCTTTCGCTAAGACAGTTCTTGTGGAATTGGCAAAGTGATATTTGGAAGCCCATAGACGGCTATGGGGAAAAAGGAAATATCCTCAGATGAAATCTGGAAAGAAGCTTTCTGAGAAACTGCTTAGTGTTCTGTTAATTCATCTCACAGAGTTACATCTGTATTTCGTGGATCTCTTTGCTAGCCTTATTTCTGTGGAATCTGAGAACAGATATTTCGGATCCCTTTGAAGACTATAGGGCCAAAGGAAATATCCTCCGATAACAAAGAGAAAGAAGCTTTGTGAGAAATTTCTTTGTGTTCTATGTAATCATCTCACAGAGTTACAGCTTTCCCCTCAAGAAGCCTTTCGCTAAGACAGTTCTTGTGGAATTGGCAAAGTGATATTTGGAAGCCCATAGAAGGCTATGGTGAAAAAGGAAATATCCTCAGATGAAATCTGCAAAGAAGCTTTCTGAGAAACTGCTTAGTGTTCTGTTAATTCATCTCACAGAGTTACATCTGTATTTCGTGGATCTCTTTGCTAGCCTTATTTCTGTGGAATCTGAAAACAGATATTTCGGATCCCTTTGAAGACTTTAGGGCCAAAGGAAATATCCTCCGATAACAAAGAGAAAGAAGCTTTCTGAGAAACTTCTTTGTGTTCTGTGAAATCAGCTCACAGAGTTACAGCTTTCCCCTCAAGAAGCCTTTCGCTAAGACAGTTCTTGTGGATTTGGCCAAGTGATATTTGGAAGCCCATAGAGGGCTATGGTGAAAAAGGAAATATCCTCAGATGAAATCTGGAAAGAAGCTTTCTGAGAAACTGCTTAGTGTTCTGTTAATTCATCTCACAGAGTTACATCTGTATTTCGTGGAACTCTTTGCTAGCCTTATTTCTGTGGAATCTGAGAACAGATATTTCGGATCCCTTTGAAGACAATAGGGCCAAAGGAAATATCCTCCGATAACTAAAGAAAGAAGCTTTCTGAGAAACTTCTTTGTGTTCTGTGAAATCATCTCACAGAGTTACAGCTTTCCCCTCAAGAATCCTTTCGCTAAGACAGTTCTTGTGGAATTGGCAAAGTGATATTTGGAAGCCCATAGAGGGCTATGGTGAAAAAGGAAATATCCTCCGATGAAATCTGGAAAGGAGCTTTCTGAGAAACTGCTTAGTGTTCTGTTAATTCATCTCACAGAGTTACTTCTATATTTCGTTGATCTCTTTGCTAGCCTTATTTCTGTGGAATCTGAGAACAGATATTTCGGATCCCTTTGAAGACTATAGGGCCAAAGGAAATATCCTCCGATAACAAAGAAAAAGAAGCTTTCTGAGAAACTTCTTTGTGTTCTGTGAAATCATCTCACAGAGTTACAGCTTTCCCCTCAAGAAGCCTTTCGCTAAGACATTTCTTGTGGATTTGGCAAAGTGATATTTGGAAGCCCATAGAAGGCTATGGTGAAAAAGGAAATATCCTCAGATGAAATCTGCAAAGAAGCTTTCTGAGAAACTGCTTAGTGTTCTGTTAATTCATCTCACAGAGTTACATCTGTATTTCGTGGATCTCTTTGCTAGCCTTATTTCTGTGGAATCTGAAAACAGATATTTCGGATCCCTTTGAAGACTTTAGGGCCAAAGGAAATATCCTCCGATAACTAAGAGAAAGAAGCTTTCTGAGAAACTTCTTTGTGTTCTGTGAAATCATCTAACAGAGTTACAGCTTTCCCTTCAAGAAGCCTTTCGCTAAGACAGTTCTTGTGGAATTGGCAAAGTGATATTTGGAAGCCCATAGAGGGCTATGGTGAAAAAGGAAATATCCTCAGATGAAATCTGGAAAGAAGCTTTCTGAGAAACTGCTTAGTGTTCTGTTAATTCATCTCACAGAGTTACATCTATATTTCGTGGATCTCTTTGCTAGCCTTATTTCTGTGGAATCTGAGAACAGATATTTCGGATCCCTTTGAAGACTATAGGGCCAAAGGAAATATCCTCCGATAACACAGAGAAAGAAGCTTTCTGAGAAACTTCTTTGTGTTCTGTGAAATCATCTCACAGAGTTACAGCTTTCCCCTCAAGAAGCCTTTCGCTAAGACAGTTCTTGTGGAATTGGCCAAGTGATATTTGGAAGCCCATAGAGGGCTATGCTGAAAAAGGAAATATCCTCAGATGAAATCTGGAAAGAAGCTTTCTGAGAAACTGCTTAGTGTTCTGTTAATTCATCTCACAGAATTACATCTGTATTTCGTGGATCTCTTTGCTAGCCTTATTTCTGTGGAATCTGAGAACAGATATTTCGGATCCCTTTGAAGACAATAGGGCCAAAGGAAATATCCTTCGATAACTAAGAGAAAGAAGCTTTCTGAGAACCTTCTTTGTGTTCTGTGAAATCATCTCACAGAGTTACAGCTTTCCCCTCAAGAAGCCTTTCGCTAAGACATTTCTTGTGGATTTGGCAAAGTGATATTTGGAAGCCCATAGAAGGCTATGGTGAAAAAGGAAATATCCTCAGATGAAATCTGCAAAGAAGCTTTCTGAGAAACTGCTTAGTGTTCTGTTAATTCATCTCACAGAGTTACATCTGTATTTCGTGGATCTCTTTGCTAGCCTTATTTCTGTGGAATCTGAAAACAGATATTTCGGATACCTTTGAAGACTTTAGGGCCAAAGGAAATATCCTCCGATAACTAAGAGAAAGAAGCTTTCTGAGAAACTTCTTTGTGTTCTGTGAAATCATCTCACAGAGTTACAGCTTTCCCTTCAAGAAGCCTTTCGCTAAGACAGTTCTTGTGGAATTGGCAAAGTGATATTTGGAAGCCCATAGAGGGCTATGGTGAAAAAGGAAATATCCTCAGATGAAATCTGGAAAGAAGCTTTCTGAGAAACTGCTTAGTGTTCTGTTAATTCATCTCACAGAGTTACATCTATATTTCGTGGATCTCTTTGCTAGCCTTATTTCTGTGGAATCTGAGAACAGATATTTCGGATCCCTTTGAAGACTATAGGGCCAAAGGAAATATCCTCCGATAACAAAGAGAAAGAAGCTTTCTGAGAAACTTCTTTGTGTTCTGTGAAATCATCTCACAGAGTTACAGCTTTCCCCTCAAGAAGCCTTTCGCTAAGACAGTTCTTGTGGAATTGGCAAAGTGATATTTGGAAGCCCATAGAGGGCTATGGTGAAAAAGGAAATATCCTCAGATGAAATCTGGAAAGAAGCTTTCTGAGAAACTGCTTAGTGTTCTGTTAATTCATCTCACAGAGTTACATCTGTATTTCCTGGATCTCTTTGCTAGCCTTATTTCTGTGGAATCTGAGAACAGATATTTCGGATCCCTTTGAAGACAATAGGGCCAAAGGAAATATCCTTCGATAACTAAGAGAAAGAAGCTTTCTGAGAAACTTCTTTGTGTTCTGTGAAATCATCTCACAGAGTTACAGCTTTCCCCTCAAGAAGCCTTTCGCTAAGACAGTTCTTGTGGAATTGGCAAAGTGATATTTGGAAGCCCATAGAGGTCTATGGTGAAAAAGGAAATATCCTCCGATGAAATCTGGAAAGAAGCTTTCTGAGAAACTGCTTAGTGTTCTGTTAATTCATCTCACAGAGTTACATCTATATTTCGTGGATCTCTTTGCTAGCCTTATTTCTGTGGAATCTGAGAACAGATATTTCGGATCCCTTTGAAGACTATAAGGCCAAAGGAAATATCCTCCGAAAACTAAGAGAAAGAAGCTTTCTGAGAAACTTCTTTGTGTTCTGTGAAACGAGCTCACAGAGTTACAGCTTTCCCCTCAAGAAGCCTTTCGCTAAGACAGTTCTTGTGGAATTGGCAAAGTGATATTTGGAAGCCCATAGAGGGCTATGGTGAAAAAGGAAATATCCTCAGATGAAATCTGTAAAGAAGATTTCTGAGAAACTGCTTAGTGTTCTGTTAATTCATCTCACAGAGTTACATCTGTATTTCGTGGATCTCTTTGCTAGCCTTATTTCTGTAGAATCTGAGAACAGATATTTCGGATCACTTTGAAGACTATAGGGCCAAAGGAAGTATCCTCCGATAACAAAGAGAAAGAAGCTTTTTGAGAAATTTCTTTGTGTTCTATGTAATCATCTCACAGAGTTACAGCTTTCCCCTCAAGAAGCCTTCCGCTAAGACAGTTCTTGTGGAATTGGCAAAGTGATATTTGGAAGCCCATAGAGGGCTATGGTGAAAACGGAAATATCCTCCGATGAAATCTGGAAAGAAGCTTTCTGAGAAACTGCTTAGTGTTCTGTTAATTCATCTCACAGAGTTTCATCTATATTTCATGGATCTCTTTGCTAGCCTTATTTCTGTGGAATCTGAGAACAGATATTTCGGATCCCTTTGAAGACTATAGGGCCAAAGGAAATATCCTCCGAAAACTGAGAGAAAGAAGCTTTCTGAGAAACTTCTTTCTGTTCTGTGAAATGAGCTCACAGAGTTACAGCTTTCCCCTCAAGAAGCCTTTCGCTAAGACAGTTCTTGTGGAATTGGCAAAGTGATATTTGGAAGCCCATAGAGGGCTATGGTGAAAAAGGAAATATCCTCCGATGAAATCTGGAAAGAAGCTTTCTGAGAAACTGCTTAGTGTTCTGTTAATTCATCTCACAGAGTTACATCTATATTTTGTGGATCTCTTTGCTAGCCTTATTTCTGTGGAATCTGAGAACAGATATTTCGGATCCCTTTGAGGACTATAGGGCCAAAGGAAATATCCTCCGAAAACTAAGAGAAAGAAGCTTTCTGAGAAACTTCTTTGTGTTCTGTGAAATCATCTCACAGAGTTACAGCTTTCCCCTCAAGAAGCCTTTCGCTAAGACAGTTCTTGTGGAATTGGCAAAGTGATATTTGGAAGCCCATAGAGGGCTATGGTGAAAAAGAAAGTATCCTCAGATGAAACCTGGAAAGAAGCTTTCTGAGAAACTGCTTAGTGTTCTGTTAATTCATCTCACAGAAGTACATCTGTATTTCGTGGATCGGTTTGCTAGCCTTATTTCTGTGGAATCTGAGAACAGATATTTCGGATCCCTTTGAAGACTATAGGGCCAAAGGAAATATTCTAAGATAACAAAGAGAAAGAAGCTTTGTGAGAAATTTCTTTGTGTTCTATGTAATCATCTCACAGAGTTACAGCTTTCCCCTCAAGAAGCCTTTCGCTAAGACAGTTCTTGTGGAATTGGCAAAGTGATATTTGGAAGCCCATAGAGGGCTATGGTGAAAAAGGAAATATCCTCAGATGAAATCTGGAAAGAAGCTTTCTGAGAAACTGCTCAGTGTTCTGTTAATTCATCTCACAGAGTTACATCTGTATTTGGTGGATCTCTTTGCTAGGCTTATTTCTGTGGAATCTGAGAACACATATTTCGGATCCCTTTGAAGACTATAGGGCAAAAGAAAATATCCTCCGATAACAAAGAAAAAGAAGCTTTCTGAGAAACTTCTTTGTGTTCTGTGAAATCATGTCACAGAGTTACAGCTTTCCCCTCAAGAAGCCTTTCGCTAAGACAGTTCTTGTGGAATTGGCAATGTGATATTTGGAAGCCCATAGACGGCTATGGTGAAAAAGGAAATATCCTCAGATGAAATCTGGAAAGAAGCTTTCTGAGAAACTGCTTAGTGTTCTGTTAGTTCATCTCACAGAGTTACATCTGTATTTCGTGGATCTCTTTGCTAGCCTTATTTCTGTGGAATCTGATAACAGATATTTCGGATCCCGTTGAAGACTATAGGGCCAAAGGAAATATCCTCCGATAACTAAGAGAAAGAAGCTTTCTGAGAAACTTCTTTGTGTTCTGTGAAATCATCTCACAGAGTTACAGCTTTCCCCTCAAGAAGCCTTTCGCTAAGACAGTTCTTGTGGAATTGGCAAAGTGATATTTGGAAGCCCATAGAGGGCTATGGTGAAAAAGGAAATATCCTCCGATGAAATCTGGAAAGAAGCTTTCTGAGAAACTGCTTAGTGTTCTGTTAATTCATCTCACAGAGTTACATCTATATTTCGTGGATCTCTTTGCTAGCCTTATTTCTGTGGAATCTGAGAACAGATATTTCGGATCCCTTTGAAGACTATAGGGCCAAAGGAAATATCCTCCGAAAACTAAGAGAAAGAAGCTTTCTGAGAAACTTCTTTGTGTTCTGTGAAATCATCTCACAGAGTTACAGCTTTCCCCTCAAGAAGCCTTTCACTAAGACAGTTCTTGTGGAATTGGCAAAGTGATATTTGGAAGCCCATAGAGGGCTATGGTGAAAAAGAAAGTATCCTCAGATGAAACCTGGAAAGAAGCTTTCTGAGAAACTGCTTAGTGTTCTGTTAATTCATCTCACAGAAGTACATCTGTATTTCGTGGATCGGTTTGCTAGCCTTATTTCTGTGGAATCTGAGAACAGATATTTCGGATCCCTTTGAAGACTATAGGGCCAAAGGAAATATTCTAAGATAACAAAGAGAAAGAAGCTTTGTGAGAAATTTCTTTGTGTTCTATGTAATCATCTCACAGAGTTACAGCTTTCCCCTCAAGAAGCCTTTCGCTAAGACAGTTCTTGTGGAATTGGCAAAGTGATATTTGGAAGCCCATAGAGGTCTATGGTGAAAAAGGAAATATCCTCAGATGAAATATGGAAAGAAGCTTTCTGAGAAACTGCTCAGTGTTCTGTTAATTCATCTCACAGAGTTACATCTGTATTTCGTGGATCTCTTTGCTAGGCTTATTTCTGTGGAATCTGAGAACACATATTTCGGATCCCTTTGAAGACTATAGGGCAAAAGAAAATATCCTCCGATAACAAAGAAAAAGAAGCTTTCTGAGAAACTTCTTTGTGTTCTGTGAAATCATGTCACAGAGTTACAGCTTTCCCCTCAAGAAGCCTTTCGCTAAGACAGTTCTTGTGGAATTGGCAAAGTGATATTTGGAAGCCCATAGACGGCTATGGTGAAAAAGGAAATATCCTCAGATGAAATCTGGAAAGAAGCTTTCTGAGAAACTGCTTAGTGTTCTGTTAGTTCATCTCACAGAGTTACATCTGTATTTCGTGGATCTCTTTGCTAGCCTTATTTCTGTGGAATCTGATAACAGATATTTCGGATCCCGTTGAAGACTATAGGGCCAAAGGAAATATCCTCCGATAACTAAGAGAAAGAAGCTTTCTGAGAAACTTCTTTGTGTTCTGTGAAATCATCTCACAGAGTTACAGCTTTCCCCTCAAGAAGCCTTTCGCTAAGACAGTTCTTGTGGAATTGGCAAAGTGATATTTGGAAGCCCATAGAGGGCTATGGTGAAAAAGGAAATATCCTCCGATGAAATCTGGAAAGAAGCTTTCTGAGAAACTGCTTAGTGTTCTGTTAATTCATCTCACAGAGTTACATGTGTATTTCGTGGATCTCTTTGCTAGCCTTATTTCTTTGGAATCTGAGAACAGATATTTCGGATCCCTTTGAAGACTATAGGGCCAAAGGAAATATCCTCCGATAACAAAGAAAAAGAAGCTTTCTGTGAATTTTTTTTTGTGTTCTGTGAAATCATCTCACAGAGTTACAGCTTTCCCCTCAAGAAGCCTTTCGCTAGGACAGTTCTTGTGGAATTGGCAAAGTGATATTTGGAAGCCCATAGAAGGCTATGGTGAAAAAGGAAATATCCTCAGATGAAATCTGCAAAGAAGCTTTCTGAGAAACTGCTTAGTGTTCTGTTAATTCATCTCACAGAATTACATCTGTATTTCGTGGATCTCTTTGCTAGCCTTATTTCTGTGGAATCTGAAAACAGATATTTCGGATCCCTTTGAAGACTTTAGGGCCAAAGGAAATATCCTCCGATAACTAAGAGAAAGAAGCTTTCTGAGAAACTTCTTTGTGTTCTGTGAAATCATCTCGCAGAGTTACAGCTTTCCCTTCAAGAAGCCTTTCGCTAAGACAGTTCTTGTGGAATTGGCAAAGTGATATTTGGAAGCCCATAGAGGGCTATGGTGAAAAAGGAAATATCCTCCGATGAATACTGGAAAGAAGCTTTCTGAGAAACTGCTTAGTGTTCTGTTAATTCACCTCACAGAGTTACATCTATATTTCCCGTATCTCTTTGCTAGCCTTATTTCTGTGGAATCTGAGAACAGATATTTCGGATCCCTTTGAAGACTATAGGGCCAAAGGAAATATCCTCCGATAACAAAGAGAAAGAAGCTTTCTGAGAAACTTCTTTGTGTTCTGTGAAATCACCTCACAGTGTTACAGCTTTCCCCTCAAGAAGCATTTCGCTAAGACAGTTCTTGTGGATTTGGCCAAGTGATATTTGGAAGCCCATAGAGGGCTATGTTGAAAAAGGAAATATCCTCAGATGAAATCTGGAAAGAAGCTTTCTGAGAAACTGCTTAGTGTTCTGTTAATTCATCTCACAGAGTTACATCTGTATTTCGTGGATCTCTTTGCTAGCCTTATTTCTGTGGAATCTGAGAACAGATATTTCGGATCCCTTTGAAGACAATAGGGCCAAAGGAAATATCCTCCGATAACTAAGAGAAAGAAGCTTTCTGAGAAACTTCTTTGTGTTCTGTGAAATCATCTCACAGAGTTACAGCTTTCCCCTCAAGAAGCCTTTCGCTAAGACATTTCTTGTGGAATTGGCAAAGTGATATTTGGAAGCCCATAGAGGGCTATGGTGAAAAAGGAAATATCCTCCGATGAAATCTGGAAAGAAGCTTTCTGAGAAACTGCTTAGTGTTCTGTTAATTCATCTCACAGAGTTACTTCTATATTTCGTGGATCTCTTTGCTAGCCTTATTTCTGTGGAATCTGACAACAGATATTTCGGATCCCTTTGAAGACTATAGGGACAAAGGAAATATCCTCCGATAACAAAGAAAAAGAAGCTTTCTGAGAAACTTCTTTGTGTTCTGTGAAATCATCTCACAGAGTTACAGCTTTCCCCTCAAGAAGCCTTTCGCTAAGACAGTTCTTGTGGAATTGGCAAAGTGATATTTGGAAGCCCATAGAAGGCTATGGTGAAAAAGGAAATATCCTCAGATGAAATCTGGAAAGAAGCTTTCTGAGAAACTGCTTAGTGTTCTGTTAATTCATCTCACAGAGTTACATCTGTATTTCGTGGATCTCTTTGCTAGACTTATTTCTGAGGAATCTGAAAACAGATATTTCTGATCCCTTTGAAGACTAAAGGGCCTAAGGAAATATCCTCCGATAACAAAGAGAAAGAAGCTTTCTGAGAAACTTCTTTGTGTTCTGTGAAATCATCTCACAGAGTTACAGCTTTCCCCTCAAGAAGCCTTTCGATAAGACAGTTCTTGTGGAATTGGCAAAGTGATATTTGGAAGCCCATAGAGGGCTATGGTGAAAAAGGAAATATCCTCCGATGAAATCTGGAAAGAAGCTTTCTGAGAAACTGCTTAGTGTTCTGTTAATTCATCTCACAGAGTTACTTCTATATTTCGTGGATCTCTTTGCTAGCCTTATTTCTGTGGAATCTGAGAACAGATATTTCGGATCCCTTTGAAGACTATAGGGCCAAAGGAAATATCCTCCGATAACAAAGAAAAAGAAGCTTTCTGAGAAACTTCTTTGTGTTCTGTGAAATCATCTCACAGAGTTACAGCTTTCCCCTCAAGAAGCCTTTCGCTAAGACAGTTCTTGTGGAATTGGCAAAGTGATATTTGGAAGCCCATAGAAGGCTATGGTGAAAAAGGAAATATCCTCAGATGAAATCTGCAAAGAAGCTATCTGAGAAACTGCTTAGTGTTCTGTTAATTCATCTCACAGAGTTACATCTGTATTTCGTGGATCTCTTTGCTAGCCTTATTTCTGTGGAATCTGAAAACAGACATTTCGGATCCCTTTGAAGACTTTAGGGTCAAAGGAAATATCCTCCGATAACTAAGAGAAAGAAGCTTTCTGAGAAACTTCTTTGTGTTCTGTGAAATCATCTCACAGAGTTACAGCTTTCCCTTCAAGAAGCCTTTCGCTAAGACAGTTCTTGTGGAATTGGCAAAGTGATATTTGGAAGCCCATAGAGGGCTATGGTGAAAAAGGAAATATCCTCAGATGAAATCTGGAAAGAAGCTTTCTGAGAAACTGCTTAGTGTTCTGTTAATTCATCTCACAGAGTTACATCTATATTTCGTGGATCTCTTTGCTAGCCTTATTTCTGTGGAATCTGAGAACAGATATTTCGGATCCCTTTGAAGACTATAGGGCCAAAGGAAATATCCTCCGATAACAAAGAGAAAGAAGCTTTCTGAGAAACTTTTTTGTGTTCTGTGAAATCATCTCACAGAGTTACAGCTTTCCCCTCAAGAAGCCTTTCGCTAAGACAGTTCTTGTGGATTTGGCCAAGTGATATTTGGAAGCCCATAGAGGGCTATGGTGAAAAAGGAAATATCCTCAGATGAAATCTGGAAAGAAGCTTTCTGAGAAACTGCTTAGTGTTCTGTTAATTCATCTCACAGAGTTACATCTGTATTTCGTGGATCTCTTTGCTAGCCTTATTTCTGTGGAATCTGAGAACAGATATTTCGGATCCCTTTGAAGACTATAGGGCCAAAGGAAATATCCTCCGATAACAAAGGAAAAGAAGCTTTCTGAGAAACTTCTTTGTGTTCTGTGAAATCATCTCACAGAGTTACAGTTTTCCCCTCAAGAAGCCTTTCGCTAAGACGGTTCTTGTGGAATTGTCAAAGTGATATTTGGAAGCCCATAGAAGGCTATGGTGAAAAAGGAAATATCCTCAGATGAAATCTGGAAAGAAGCTTTCTGAGAAACTGCTTAGTGTTCTGTTAATTCATCTCACAGAGATACTTCTATATTTCGTGGATCTCTTTGCTAGCCTTATTTCTGTGGAATCTGAGAACAGATATTTCGGATCGCTTTGAAGACTATAGGGACAAAGGAAATATCCTCCGATAACAAAGAAAAAGAAGCTTTCTGAGAAACTTTTTTGTGTTCTGTGAAATCATCTCACAGAGTTACAGCTTTCCCCTCAAGAAGCATTTCGCTAAGACAGTTCTTGTGGATTTGGCCAAGTGATATTTGGAAGCCCATAGAGGGCTATGTTGAAAAAGGAAATATCCTCAGATGAAATCTGGAAAGAAGCTTTCTGAGAAACTGCTTAGTGTTCTGTTAATTCATCTCACAGAGTTACATCTGTATTTCGTGGATCTCTTTGCTAGCCTTATTTCTGTGGAATCTGAGAACAGATATTTCGGATCCCTTTGAAGACAATAGGGCCAAAGGAAATATCCTCCGATAACTAAGAGAAAGAAGCTTTCTGAGAAACTTCTATGTGTTCTGTGAAATCATCTCACAGAGTTACAGCTTTCCCCTCAAGAAGCCTTTCGCTAAGACATTTCTTGTGGAACTGGCAAAGTGATATTTGGAAGTCCATAGAGGGCTATGGTGAAAAAGGAAATATCCTCCGATGAAATCTGGAAAGAAGCTTTCTGAGAAACTGCTTAGTGTTCTGTTAATTCATCTCACAGAGTTACTTCTATATTTCGTGGATCTCTTTGCTAGCCTTATTTCTGTGGAATCTGAGAACAGATATTTCGGATCCCTTTGAAGACTATAGGGACAAAGGAAATATCCTCCGATAACTAAGAGAAAGAAGCTTTCTGAGAAACTTCTTTGTGTTCTGTGAAATCATCTCACAGAGTTACAGCTTTCCCTTCAAGAAGCCTTTCGCTAAGACAGTTCTTGTGTAATTGGCAAAGTGATATTTGAAAGCCCTTAGAGGGCTATGGTGAAAAAGGAAATATCCTCCGATGAAATCTGGAAAGAAGCTTTCTGAGAAACTGCTTAGTGTTCTGTTAATTCATCTCACGGAGTTACATCTATATTTCCTGGATCTCTTTGCTAGCCTTATTTCTGTGGAATCTGAGAACAGATATTTCGGATCCCTTTGAAGACTATAGGGCCAAAGGAAATATCCTCCGATAACAAAGAGAAAGAAGCTTTCTGAGAAACTTTTTTGTGTTCTGTGAAATCATGTCACAGAGTTACAGCTTCCCCCTCAAGAAGCCTTTCGCTAAGACAGTTCTTGTGGATTTGGCCCAGTGATATTTGGAAGCCCATAGAGGGCTGTGGTGAAAAAGGAAATATCCTCAGATGAAATCTGGAAAGAAGCTTTCTGAGAAACTGCTTAGTGTTCTGTTAATTCATCTCACAGAGTTACATCTGTATTTCGTGGATCTCTTTGCTAGCCTTATTTCTGTGGAATCTGAGAACAGATATTTCGGATCCCTTTGAAGACAATAGGGCCAAAGGAAATATCCTCCGATAACTAAGAGAAAGAAGCTTTCTGAGAAACTTCTTTGTGTTCTGTGAAATCATCTCACAGAGTTACAGCTTTCCCCTCAAGAAGCCTTTCGCTAAGACAGTTCTTGTGGAATTGGCAAAGTGATATTTGGAAGCCCATAGAGGGCTATGGTGAAAAAGGAAATATCCTCCGATGAAATCTGGAAAGAAGCTTTCTGAGAAACTGCTTAGTGTTCTGTTAATTCATCTCACAGAGTTACTTCTATATTTCGTGGATCTCTTTGCTAGCCTTATTTCTGTGGAATCTGAGAACAGATATTTCGGATCCCTTTGAAGACTATAGGGACAAAGGAAATATCCTCCGATAACAAAGAAAAAGAAGCTTTCTGAGAAACTTCTTTGTGTTCTGTGAAATCATCTCACAGAGTTACAGCTTTCCCCTCAAGAAGCCTTTCGCTAAGACAGTTCTTGTGGAATAGGCAAAGTGATATTTGGAAGCCCTTAGAAGGCTATGGTGAAAAAGGAAATATCCTCAGATGAAATCTGGAAAGAAGCTTTCTGAGAAACTGCTTAGTGTTCTGTTAATTCATCTCACAGAGTTACATCTGTATTTCGTGGATCTCTTTGCTAGCCTTATTTCTGTGGAATCTGAAAACAGATATTTCGGATCCCTTTGAAGACTTTAGGGCCCAAGGAAATATCCTCCGATAACTAAGTGAAAGAAGCTTTCTGAGAAACTTCTTTGTGTTCTGTGAAATCATCTCACAGAGTTACAGCTTTCCCCAAAAGAAGCCTTTCGCTAAGACAGTTCGTGTGGAGTTGGAAAAGTGATATTTGGAAGCCCATAGAGGGCTATGGTGAAAAAGGAAATATCCTCCGATGAAATCTGGAAAGAAGCTTTCTGAGAAACTGCTTAGTGTTCTGTTAATTCATCTCAAAAAGTTACATCTATATTTCGTGGATCTCTTTGCTAACCTTATTTCTGTGGAATCTGAGAACAGATATTTCGGATCCCTTTGAAGACTTTAGGGCCAAAGGAAATATCCTCCGATAACAAAGAGAAAGAAGCTTTCTGAGAAACTTCTTTGTGTTCTGTGAAATCATCTCACAGAGTTACAGCTTTCCCCTCAAGAAGCCTTTCGCTAAGACAGTTCTTGTGGAATTGGCAAAGTGATATTTGGAAGCCCATAGAGGGCTATGGTGAAAAAGGAAATATCCTCAGATGAAATCTGGAAAGAAGCTTTCTGAGAAACTGCTTAGTGTTCTGTTAATTCATCTCACAGAGTTACTTCTATATTTCGTGGATCTCTTTGCTAGCCTTATTTCTGTGGAATCTGAGAACAGATATTTCGGATCGCTTTGAAGACTATAGGGCCAAAGGTAATATCCTCCGATAACAAAGAAAAAGAAGCTTTCTGAGAAACTTCTTTGTGTTCTGTGAAATCATCTCACAGAGTTACAGCTTTCCCTTCAAGAAGCCTTTCGCTAAGACAGTTCTTGTGGAATTGGCAAAGTGATATTTGGAAGCCCATAGAAGGCTATGGTGAAAAAGGAAATATCCTCAGATGAAATCTGCAATGAAGCTTTCTGAGAAACTGCTTAGTGTTCTGTTAATTCATCTCACAGAGTTACATCTGTATTTCGTGGATCTCTTTGCTAGCCTTATTTCTGTGGAATCTGAAAACAGATATTTCGGATCCCTTTGAAGACTTTAGGGCCAAAGGAAATATCCTCCGATAACTAAGAGAAAGAAGCTTTCTGAGAAACTTCTTTGTGTTCTGTGAAATCATCTCACAGAGTTACAGCTTTCCCTTCAAGAAGCCTTTCGCTAAGACAGTTCTTGTGTAATTGGCAAAGTGATATTTGGAAGCCCTTAGAGGGCTATGGTGAAAAAGGAAATATCCTCCGATGAAATCTGGAAAGAAGCTTTCTGAGAAACTGCTTAGTGTTCTGTTAATTCATCTCACGGAGTTACATCTATATTTCCTGGATCTCTTTGCTAGCCTTATTTCTGTGGAATCTGAGAACAGATATTTCGGATCCCTTTGAAGACTATAGGGCCAAAGGAAATATCCTCCGATAACAAAGAGAAAGAAGCTTTCTGAGAAACTTTTTTGTGTTCTGTGAAATCATGTCACAGAGTTACAGCTTTCCCCTCAAGAAGCCTTTCGCTAAGACAGATCTTGTGGATTTGGCCCAGTGATATTTGGAAGCCCATAGAGGGCTATGGTGAAAAAGGAAATATCCTCAGATGAAATCTGGAAAGAAGCTTTCTGAGAAACTGCTTAGTGTTCTGTTAATTCATCTCACAGAGTTACATCTGTATTTCGTGGATCTCTTTGCTAGCCTTATTTCTGTGGAATCTGAGAACAGATATTTCGGATCCCTTTGAAGACAATAGGGCCAAAGGAAATATCCTCCGATAACTAAGAGAAAGAAGCTTTCTGAGAAACTTCTTTGTGTTCTGTAAAATCATCTCACAGAGTTACAGCTTTCCCCTCAAGAAGCCTTTCGCTAAGACAGTTCTTGTGGAATAGGCAAAGTGATATTTGGAAGCCCTTAGAAGGCTATGGTGAAAAAGGAAATATCCTCAGATGAAATCTGGAAAGAAGCTTTCTGAGAAACTGCTTAGTGTTCTGTTAATTCATCTCACAGAGTTACATCTGTATTTCGTGGATCTCTTTGCTAGCCTTATTTCTGTGGAATCTGAAAACAGATATTTCGGATCCCTTTGAAGACTTTAGGGCCCAAGGAAATATCCTCCGATAACTAAGTGAAAGAAGCTTTCTGAGAAACTTCTTTGTGTTCTGTGAAATCATCTCACAGAGTTACAGCTTTCCCCTCAAGAAGCCTTTCGCTAAGACAGTTCGTGTGGAGTTGGAAAAGTGATATTTGGAAGCCCATAGAGGGCTATGGTGAAAAAGGAAATATCCTCCGATGAAATCTGGAAAGAAGCTTTCTGAGAAACTGCTTAGTGTTCTGTTAATTCATCTCACAAAGTTACATCTATATTTCGTGGATCTCTTTGCTAGCCTTATTTCTGTGGACTCTGAGAACAGATATTTCGGATCCCTTTGAAGACGTTAGGGCCAAAGGAAATATCCTCCGATAACAAAGAGAAAGAAGCTTTCTGAGAAACTTCTTTGTGTTCTGTGAAATCATCTCACAGAGTTACAGCTTTCCCCTCAAGAAGCCTTTCGCTAAGACAGTTCTTGTGGAATTGGCAAAGTGATATTTGGAAGCCCATAGAGGGCTATGGTGAAAAAGGAAATATCCTCCGATGAAATCTGGAAAGAAGCTTTCTGAGAAACTGCTTAGTGTTCTGTTAATTCATCTCACAGAGTTACTTCTATATTTCGTGGATCTCTTTGCTAGCCTTATTTCTGTGGAATCTGAGAACAGATATTTCGGATCCCTTTGAAGACTATAGGGCCAAAGGAAATATCCTCCGATAACAAAGAAAAAGAAGCTTTCTGAGAAACTTCTTTGTGTTCTGTGAAATCATCTCACAGAGTTACAGCTTTCCCCTCAAGAAGCCTTTCGCTAAGACAGTTCTTGTGGAATTGGCAAAGTGATATTTGGAAGCCCTTAGAAGGCTATGGTGAAAAAGGAAATATCCACAGATGAAATCTGCAAAGAAGCTTTCTGAGAAACTGCTTAGTGTTCTGTTAATTCATCTCACAGAGTTACATCTGTATTTCCTGGATCTCTTTGCTAGCCTTATTTCTGTGGAATCTGAAAACAGATATTTCGGATCCCTTTGAACACTTTAGGGCCAAAGGAAATATCCTCCGATAACTAAGAGAAAGAAGCTTTCTGAGAAACTTCTTTGTGTTCTGTGAAATCATCTCACAGAGTTACAGCTTTCCCCTCAAGGAGCCTTTGGCTAAGACAGTTCTTGTGGAATAGGCAAAGTGATATTTGGAAGCCCTTAGAAGGCTATGGTGAAAAAGGAAATATCCTCAGATGAAATCTGGAAAGAAGCTTTCTGAGAAACTGCTTAGTGTTCTGTTAATTCATCTCACAGAGTTACATCTGTATATCGTGGATCTCTTTGCTAGCCTTATTTCTGTGGAATCTGAAAACAGATATTTCGGATCCCTTTGAAGACTTAAGGGCCCAAGGAAATATCCTCCGATAACTAAGTGAAAGAAGCTTTCTGAGAAACTTCTTTGTGTTCTGTGAAATCATCTCACAGAGTTACAGCTTTCCCCTCAAGAAGCCTTTCGCTAAGGCAGTTCGTGTGGAGTTGGAAAAGTGATATTTGGAAGCCCATAGAGGGCTATGGTGAAAAAGGAAATATCCTCCGATGAAATCTGGAAAGAAGCTTTCTGAGAAACTGCTTAGTGTTCTGTTAATTCATCTCACAAAGTTACATCTATATTTCGTGGATCTCTTTGCTAGCCTTATTTCTGTGGAATCTGAGAACAGATATTTCGGATCCCTTTGAAGACTTTAGGGCCAAAGGAAATATCCTCCGATAACAAAGAGAAAGAAGCTTTCTGAGAAACTTCTTTGTGTTCTGTGAAATCATCTCACAGAGTTACAGCTTTCCCCTCAAGAAGCCTTTCGCTAAGACAGTTCTTGTGGAATTGGCAAAGTGATATTTGGAAGCCCATAGAGGGCTATGGTGAAAAAGGAAATATCCTCCGATGAAATCTGGAAAGAAGCTTTCTGAGAAACTGCTTAGTGTTCTGTTAATTCATCTCACAGAGTTACTTCTATATTTCGTGGATCTCTTTGCTAGCCTTATTTCTGTGGAATCTGAGAACAGATATTTCGGATCCCTTTGAAGACTATAGGGCCAAAGGAAATATCCTCCGATAACAAAGAAAAAGAAGCTTTCTGAGAAACTTCTTTGTGTTCTGTGAAATCATCTCACAGAGTTACAGCTTTCCCTTCAAGAAGCCTTTCGCTAAGACAGTTCTTGTGGAATTGGCAAAGTGATATTTGGAAGCCCATAGAGGGCTATGGTGAAAAAGGAAATATCCTCCGATGAAATCTGGAAAGAAGCTTTCTGAGAAACTGCTTAGTGTTCTGTTAATTCATCTCACAGAGTTACATCTATATTTCCTGGATCTCTTTGCTAGCCTTATTTCTGTGGAATCTGAGAACAGATATTTCGGATCCCTTTGAAGACTACAGGGCCAAAGGAAATATCCTCCGATAACAAAGAGAAAGAAGCTTTCTGAGAAACTTCTTTGTGTTCTGTGAAATCATCTCACAGAGTTACAGCTTTCCCCTCAAGAAGCCTTTCGCTAAGACAGTTCTTGTGGATTTGGCCAAGTGATATTTGGAAGCCCATAGAGGGCTATGGTGAAAAAGGAAATATCCTCAGATGAAATCTGGAAAGAAGCTTTCTGAGAAACTGCTTAGTGTTCGGTTAATTCATCTCACAGAGTTACATCTGTATTTCGTGTATCTCTTTGCTAGCCTTATTTCTGTGTAATCTGAGAACAGATATTTCGGATCCCTTTGAAGGCTATAGGGCCAAAGGAAATATCCTCCGATAACAAAGAAAAAGAAGCTTTCTGAGAAACTTCTTTGTGTTCTGTGAAATCATCTCACAGAGTTACAGCTTTCCCCTCAAGAAGCCTATCGCTAAGAGGGTTCTTGTGGAATTGTCAAAGTGATATTTGGAAGCCCATAGAAGGCTATGGTGAAAAAGGAAATATCCTCAGATGAAATCTGGAAAGAAGCTTTCTGAGAAACTGCTTAGTGTTCTGTTAATTCATCTCACAGAGATACTTCTATATTTCGTGGATCTCTTTGCTAGCCTTATTTCTGTGGAATCTGAGAACAGATATTTCGGATCCCTTTGAAGACTATAGGGACAAAGGAAATATCCTCCGATAACAAAGAAAAAGAAGCTTTCTGAGAAACTTCTTTGTGTTCTGTGAAATCATCTCACAGAGTTACAGCTTTCCCTTCAAGAAGCATTTCGCTAAGACAGTTCTTGTGGAATTGGCAAAGTGATATTTGGAAGCCCATAGAGGGCTATGGTAAAAAAGGAAATATCCTCCGATGAAATCTGGAAAGAAGCTTTCTGAGAAACTGCTTAGTGTTCTGTTAATTCATCTCACAGAGTTACATCTATATTTCCTGGATCTCTTTGCTAACCTTATTTCTGTGGAATCTGAGAACAGATATTTCGGATCCCTTTGAAGACTATAGGGCCAAAGGAAATATCCTCCGAAAACTAAGAGAAAGAAGCTTTCTGAGAAACTTCTTTGTGTTCTGTGAAATCATCTCACAGAGTTACAGCTTTCCCCTCAAGAAGCCTTTCGCTAAGACAGTTCTTGTGGATTTGGCCAAGTGATATTTGGAAGCCCATAGAGGGCTATGGTGAAAAAGGAAATATCCTCAGATGAAATCTGGAAAGAAGCTTTCTGAGAAACTGCTTAGTGTTCTGTTAATTCATCTCACAGAGTTACATCTGTATTTCGTGGACCTCTTTGCTAGCCTTATTTCTGTGGAATCTGAGAACAGATATTTCGGATCCCTTTGAAGACTATAGGGCCAAAGGAAATATCCTCCGATAAATAAGAGAAAGAAGCTTTCTGAGAAACTTCTTTGTGTTCTGTGAAATCATCTCACAGAGTTACAGCTTTCCCCTCAAGAAGCCTTTCGCTAAGACAGTTCTTGTGGAATTGGCAAAGTGATATTTGGAAGCCCATAGAAGGCTATGGTGAAAAAGGAAATATCCTCCGATGAAATCTGGAAAGAAGCTTTCTGAGAAACTGCTTAGTGTTCTGTTAATTCATCTCACAGAGATACTTCTATATTTCGTGGATCTCTTTGCTAGCCTTATTTCTGTGGAATCTGAGAACAGATAATTCGGATCCCTTTGAAGACTATAGGGACAAAGGAAATATCCTCCGATAACAAAGAAAAAGAAGCTTTCTGAGAAACTTCTTTGTGTTCTGTGAAATCATCTCACAGAGTTACAGCTTTCCCCTCAAGAAGCCTTTTGCTAAGACAGTTCTTGTGGAATTGGCAAAGTGATATTTGGAAGCCCATAGAAGGCTATGGTGAAAAAGGAAATATCCTCAGATGAAATCTGGAAAGAAGCTTTCTGAGAAACTGCTTAGTGTTCTGTTAATTCATCTCACAGAGTTACATCTGTATTTCGTTGATCTCTTTGCTAGCCTTATTTCTGTGGAATCTGAAAACAGATATTTCGGATCCCTTTGAAGACTTTAGGGCCAAAGGAAATATCCTCCGATAACTAAGAGAAAGAAGCTTTCTGAGAAACTTCTTTGTGTTCTGTGAAATCATCTCACAGAGTTACAGCTTTCCCTTCAAGAAGCCTTTCGCTAAGACAGTTCTTGTGGAATTGCAAAGTGATATTTGGAAGCCCATAGAGGGCTATGGTGAAAAAGGAAATATCCTCAGATGAAATCTGGAAAGAAGCTTTCTGAGAAACTGCTTAGTGTTCTGTTAATTCATCTCACAGAGTTACATCTATATTTCGTGGATCTCTTTGCTAGCCTTATTTCTGTGGAATCTGAGAACAGATATTTCGGATCCCTTTGAGGACTATAGGGCCAAAGGAAATATCCTCCGATAACTCAGAGAAAGAAGCTTTCTGAGAAACTTCTTTGTGTTCTGTGAAATCATCTCACAGAGTTACAGCTTTCCCCTCAAGAAGCCTTTCGCTAAGACAGTTCTTGTGGAATTGGCAAAGTGATATTTGGAAGCCCATAGAGGGCTATGGTGAAAAAGGAAGTATCCTCAGATGAAACCTGGAAAGAAGCTTTTTGAGAAACTGCTTAGTGTTCTGTTAATTCATCTCACAGAATTACATCTGTATTTCGTGGATCTGTTTGCTAGCCTTATTTCTGTGGAATCTGAGAACAGATATTTCGGATCCCTTTGAAGACTATAGGGCCAAAGGAAATATTCTAAGATAACAAAGAGAAAGAAGCTTTGTGAGAAATTTCTTTGTGTTCTATGTAATCATCTCACAGAGTTACAGCTTTCCCCTCAAGAAGCCTTTCGCTAAGACAGTTCTTGTGGAATTGGCAAAGTGATATTTCGAAGCCCATAGAGGGCTATGGTGAAAAAGGAAATATCCTCAGATGAAATCTGGAAAGAAGCTTTCTGAGAAACTGCTCAGTGTTCTGTTAATTCATCTCACAGAGTTACATCTGTATTTGGTGGATCTCTTTGCTAGGCTTATTTCTGTGGAATCTGACAACACATATTTCGGATCCCTTTGAAGGGTATAGGGCCAAAGGAAATATCCTCCGATAACAAAGAAAAAGAAGCTTTCTGAGAAACTTCTTTGTGTTCTGTGAAATCATGTCACAGAGTTACAGCTTTCCCCTCAAGAAGCCTTTCGCTAAGACAGTTCTTGTGGAATTGGCAAAGTGATATTTGGAAGCCCATAGACTGCTATGGTGAAAAAGGAAATATCCTCCGATGAAATCTGGAAAGAAGCTTTCTGAGAAACTGCTTAGTGTTCTGTTAGTTCATCTCACAGAGTTACATCTGTATTTCGTGCATCTCTTTGCTAGCCTTATTTCTGTGGAATCTGAGAACAGATATTTCGGATCCCTTTGAAGACTATAGGGCCAAAGGAAATATCCTCCGATAACTAAGAGAAAGAAGCTTTCTGAGAAATTTCTTTGTGTTCTGTGAAATCATCTCACAGAGTTACAGCTTTCCGCTCAAGAAGCCTTTCGCTAAGACAGTTCTTGTGGAATTGGCCAAATGATATTTGGAAGCCCATAGAGGGCTATGGTGAAAAAGAAAATATCCTCAGATGAAATCTGGAAAGAAGCTTTCTGAGAAACTGCTTAGTGTTCTGTTAAGTCATCTCACAGAGTTACATCTATATTTCGTGGATCTCTTTGCTAGCCTTATTTCTGTGGAATCTGAGAAGAGATATTTCGGATCCCTTTGAATACTATAGGGCCAAAGGAAATATCCTCCGATAACTAAGAGAAAGAAGCTTTCTGAGAAACTTCTTTGTGTTCTGTGAAATCATCTCACAGAGTTACAGCTTTCCCCTCAAGAAGCCTTTCGCTAAGACATTTCTTGTGGAATTGTCAAAGTGATATTTGGAAGCCCATAGAGGGCTATGGTGAAAAAGGAAATATCCTCCGATGAAATCTGGAAAGAAGCTTTCTGAGAAACTGCTTAGTGTTCTGTTAATTCATCTCACAAAGTTACATCTATATTTCGTGGATCTCTTTGCTAGCCTTATTTCTGTGGAATCTGAGAACAGATATTTCGGATCCCTTTGAAGACTATAGGGCCAAAGGAAATATCCTCCGATAACAAAGAGAAAGAAGCTTTCTGAGAAACTTCTTTGTGTTCTGTGAAATCATCTCACAGAGTTACAGCTTTCCCCTCAAGAAGCCTTTCGCTAAGACAGTTCTTGTGGAATTGGCAAAGTGATATTTGGAAGCCCATAGAGGGCTATGGTGAAAAAGGAAATATCCTCCGATGAAATCTGGAAAGAAGCTTTCTGAGAAACTGCTTAGTGTTCTGTTAATTCATCTCATAGAGTTACTTCTATATTTCGTGGATCTCTTTGCTAGCCTTATTTCTGTGGAATCTGAGAACAGATATTTCGGATCCCTTTGAAGACTATAGGGCCAAAGGAAATATCCTCCGATAACAAAGAAAAAGAAGCTTTCTGAGAAACTTCTTTGTGTTCTGTGAAATCATCTCACAGAGTTACAGCTTTCCCCTCAAGAAGCCTTTCGCTAAGACAGTTCTTGTGGAATTGGCAAAGTGATATTTGGAAGCCAATAGAAGGCTATGGTGAAAAAGGAAATATCCTCAGATGAAATCTGGAAAGAAGCTTTCTGAGAAACTGCTTAGTGTTCTGTTAATTCATCTCACAGAGTTACATCTGTATTTCGTGGATCTCTTTGCTAGCCTTATTTCTGTGGAATCTGAGAACAGATATTTCGGATCCCTTTGAAGACTTTAGGGCCAAAGGAAATATCCTCCGATAACTAAGAGATAGAAGCTTTCTGAGAAACTTCTTTGTGTTCTGTGAAATCATCTCACAGAGTTACAGCTTTCCCTTCAAGAAGCCTTCCGCTAAGACAGTTCTTGTGGAATTGGCAAAGTGATATTTGGAAGCCCATAGAGGGCTATGGTGAAAAAGGAAATATCCTCAGATGAAATCTGGAAAGAAGCTTTCTGAGAAACTGCTTAGTGTTCTGTTTATTCATCTCACAGAGTTACATCTATATTTCGTGGATCTCTTTGCTAGCCTTATTTCTGTGGAATCTGAGAACAGATATTTCGGATCCCTTTGAAGACTATAGGGCGAAAGGAAATATCCTCCGAAAACTAAGAGAAAGAAGCTTTCTGAGAAACTTCATTGTGTTCTGTGAAATGAGCTCACAGAGTTACAGCTTTCCCCTCAAGACGCCTTTCGCTAAAACAGTTCTTGTGGAATTGGCAAAGTGATATTTGGAAGCCCATAGAGGGCTATGGTGAAAAAGGAAATATCCTCTGATGAAATCTGGAAAAAAGCTTTCTGAGAACTGCTTAATGTTCTGTTAATTCATCCCGCAGAGTTACATCTGTATTTCGTGGATCTCTTTGCTAGCCTTATTTCTGTGGAATCTGAGAACAGATATTTCGGATCCCTTTGAAGACTATAGGGCCAAAGGAAATATCCTCCGATAACAAAGAGAAAGAAGCTTTGTGAGAAATTTCTTAGTGTTCTATGTAATCATCTCACAGAGTTACAGCTTTCCCCTCAAGAAGCCTTCCGCTAAGACAGTTCTTGTGGAATTGGCCCAGTGATATTTGGAAGCTCATAGAGGGCTATGGTGAAAAATGAAATATCCTCAGATGAAATCTGGAAAGAAGCTTTCTGAGAAACTGCTTAGTGTTCTGTTAATTCATCTCACAGAGTTACATCTATGTTTCGTGGATCTCTTTGCTAGCCTTATTTCTGTGGAATCTGAGAACAGATATTTCGGATCCCTTTGAAGACTATAGGGCCAAAGGAAATATCCTCCGATAACAAAGAGAAAGAAGCTTTCTGAGAAACTTCTTTGTGTTCTGTGAAATGAGTTCACAGAGTTACAGCTTTCCCCTCAAGAAGCATTTCGCCAAGACAGTTCTTGTGGAATTGGCAAAGTGATATTTGGAAGCCCATAGAGGGCTATGGTGAAAAAGGAAATATCCACAGATGAAATCTGGAAAGAAGCTTTCTGAGAAACTGCTTAGTGTTCTGTTAATTCATCTCACAGAGTTACATCTGTATTTCGTGCATCTCTTTGCTAGCCTTATTTCTGTGGAATCTGAGAACAGATATTTCGGATCCCTTTGAAGACTATAGGGCCAAAGGAAATATCCTCCGATAACAAAGAGAAAGAAGCTTTGTGAGAAATTTCTTTGTGTTCTATGTAATCATCTCACAGAGTTACAGCGTTCCCCTCAAGAACCCTTCCGCTAAGACAGTTCTTGTGGAATTGGCCCAGTGATATTTGGAAGCCCATAGAGGGCTATGGTGAAAAAGGAAATATCCTACGATGAAATCTGGAAAGAAGCTTTCTGAGGAACTGCTTAGTGTTCTGTTAATTCATCTCTCAGAGTTACATCTGTATTTCGTGGATCTCTTTGCTAGCCTTATTTCTGTGGAATCTGAGAACAGATATTTCGGATCCCTTTGAAGTCTATAGGGCCAAAGGAAATATCCTCCGAAAACTAAGAGAAAGAAGCTTTCTGAGAAACTTCATTGTGTTCTGTGAAATGAGCTCACAGAGTTACAGCTTTCCCCTCAAGACGCCTTTCGCTAAAACAGTTCTTGTGTAATTGGCAAAGTGATATTTGGAAGCCCATAGAGGGCTATGGTGAAAAAGGAAATATCCTCTGATGAAATCTGGAAAAAAGCTTTCTGAGAAACTGCTTAATGTTCTGTTAATTCATCCCACAGAGTTACATCTGTATATCGTGGATCTCTTTGCTAGCCTTATTTCTGTGGAATCTGAGAACAGATATTTCGGATCCCTTTGAAGACTATAGGGCCAAAGGAAATATCCTCCGATAACAAAGAGAAAGAAGCTTTGTGAGAAATTTCTTAGTGTTTTATGTAATCATCTCACAGAGTTACAGCTTTCCCCTCAAGAAGCCTTCCGCTAAGACAGTTCTTGTGGAATTGGCCCAGTGATATTTGGAAGCTCCTAGAGGGCTATGGTGAAAAATGAAATATCCTGAGATGAAATCTGGAAAGAAGCTTTCTGAGAAACTGCTTAGTGTTCTGTTAATTCATCTCACAGAGTTACATCTATGTTTCGTGGATCTCTTTGCTAGCCTTATTTCTGTGGAATCTGAGAACAGATATTTCGGATCCCTTTGAAGACTATAGGGCCAAAGGAAATATCCTCCGATAACAAAGAGAAAGAAGCTTTCTGAGAAACTTCTTTGTGTTCTGTGAAATGAGTTCACAGAGTTACACCTTTCCCCTAAAGAAGCCTTTCGCCAAGACAGTTCTTGTGGAATTGGCAAAGTGATATTTGGAAGCCCATAGAGGGCTATGGTGAAAAAGGAAATATCCACAGATGAAATCTGGAAAGAAGCTTTCTGAGAAACTGCTTAGTGTTCTGTTAATTCATCTCACAGAGTTACATCTGTATTTCGTGGATCTCTTTGCTAGCCTTATTTCTGTGGAATCTGAGAACAGATATTTCGGATCCCTTTGAAGACTATACGGCCAAAGGAAATATCCTCCGATAACAAAGAGAAAGAAGCTTTGTGAGAAATTTCTTTGTGTTCTATGTAATCATCTCACAGAGTTACAGCGTTCCCCTCAAGAAGCCTTCCGCTAAGACAGTTCTTGTGGAATTGGCCCAGTGATATTTGGAAGCCCATAGAGGGCTATGGTGAAAAAGGAAATATCCTACGATGAAATCTGGAAAGAAGTTTCTGAGGAACTGCTTAGTGTTCTGTTATTCATCTCAGAGAGTTACATCTGTATTTCGTGGATCTCTTTGCTAGCCTTATTTCTGTGGAATCTGAGAACAGATATTTCGGATCCCTTTGAAGACTATTGGGCCAAAGGAAATATCCTCCGATAATTAAGAGAAAGAAGCTTTCTGAGAAACTTCTTTGTGTTCTGTGAAATCATCTCACAGAGTTACAGCTTTACCCTCAAGAAGCCTTTCGCTAAGACAGTTCTTGTGGAATTGGCAAAGTGATATTTGGAAGCCCATAGAGGGCTATGGTGATAAAGGAAATATCCTCAGATGAAATCTGGAAAGAAACTTTCTGAGAAACTGCTCAGTGTTCTGTTAATTCATCTCACAGAGTTACATCCGTATTTCGTGGATCTCTTTGCTAGCCTTATTTCTGTGGAAAATGAGAACAGATATTTCGCATCCCTTTGAAGACTATAGGGCCAAAGGAAATATCCTCCGATAACAAAGAGAAAGAAGCTTTCTGAGAAACTTCTTTGTGTTCTGTGAAATCATCTCACAGAGTTACAGCTTTCCCCTCAAGAAGCCTTTCGCTAAGACAGTTCTTGTGGAATTGGCAAAGTGATATTTGGAAGCCCATAGAGGGCTATGGTGAAAAAGGAAATATCCTCCGATGAAATCTGGAAAGAAGCTTTCTGAGAAACTGCTCAGTGTTCTGTTAATTCATCTCACAAAGTTACATCTATATTTCGTGGATCTCTTTGCTAGCCTTTTTTCTGTGGAATCTGAGAACAGATATTTCGGATCCCTTTGAAGACTATAGGTCCAAAGGAAATATCCTCCGATAACAAAGAGAAAGAAGCTTTCTGAGAAACTTCTTTGTGTTCTGTGAAATCATGTCACAGAGTTACAGCTTTCCTCTCAAGAAGCCTTTCGCTAAGACAGGTCTTGTGGAATTGGCAAAGTTATATTTGGAAGCCCATAGAGGGCTATGGTGAGAAAGGAAATATCCTGCGATGAAATCTGGAAAGAAGCTTTCTGAGAAACTGCTTAGTGTTCTGTTTATTCATCTCACAGAGTTACATCTATATTTCGTGGATCTCTTTGCTAGCCTTATTTCTGTGGAATCTGAGAACAGATATTTCGGATCCCTTTGAAGACTATAGGGCGAAAGGAAATATCTTCCGAAAACTAAGAGAAAGAAGCTTTCTGAGAAACTTCATTGTGTTCTGTGAAATGAGCTCACAGAGTTACAGCTTTCCCCTCAAGACGCCTTTCGCTAAAACAGTTCTTGTGGAATTGGCAAAGTGATATTTGGAAGCCCATAGAGGGCTATGGTGAAAAAGGAAATATCCTCCGATGAAATCTGGAAAAAAGCTTTCTGAGAAACTGCGTAATGTTCTGTTAATTCATCTCATAGAGTTACATCTGTATTTCGTGGATCTCTTTGCTAGCCTTATTTCTGTGGAATCTGAGAACAGATATTTCGGATCCCTTTGAAGACTATATGGCCAAAGGAAATATCCTCCGATAACAAAGAGAAAGAAGCTTTGTGGGAAATTTCTTAGTGTTCTATGTAATCATCTCACAGAGTTACAGCTTTCCCCTCAAGAAGCCTTTCGCTAAGACAGTTCTTGTGGAATTGGCCCAGTGATATTTGGAAGCTCATAGAGGGCTATGGTGAAAAATGAAATATCCTCAGATGAAATCTGGAAAGAAGCTTTCTGAGAAACTGCTTAGTGTTCTGTTAATTCATCTCACAGAGTTACATCTATGTTTCGTGGATCTCTTTGCTAGCCTTATTTCTGTGGAATCTGAGAACAGATATTTCGGATCCCTTTGAAGACTATAGGGCCAAAGGAAATATCCTCCGAAAACTAAGAGAAAGAAGCTTTCTGAGAAACTTCTTTGTGTTCTGTGAAATGAGCTCACAGAGTTACAGCTTTCCCCTCAAGAAGCCTTTCGCTAAGACAGTTCTTGTGGAATTGGCAAAGTGATATTTGGAAGCCCATAGAGGGCTATGGTGAAAAAGGAAATATCCTCCGATGAAATCTGGAAAGAAGCTTTCTGAGAAACTGCTTAGTGTTCTCTTAATTCATCTCACAGAGTTACATCTGTATTTCTTGGATCTCTTTGCTAGCCTTATTTCTGTGGAATCTGAGAACAGATAATTCGGATCGCTTTGAAGACTATAGGGCCAAAGGAAATATCCTCCTATAACTAAGAGAAAGAAGCTTTCTGAGAAACCTCTTTGTGTTCTGTGAAATCATCTCACAGAGTTACAGCTTTCCCCTCAAGAAGCCTTTCGCTAAGACACTTTTTGTGGAATTGGCAAAGTGATATTTGGAAGCCCATAGAGGGCTATGGTGAAAAAGGAAATATCCTCCGATGAAATCTGGAAAGAAGCTTTCTGAGAAACTGGTTAGTGTTCTGTTAATTCATCTTACAGAGTTACTTCTATATTTCATGGATCTCTTTGCTAGCCTTATTTCTGTGGAATCTGAGAACAGATATTTCGGATCCCTTTGAAGACTATAGGGCCAAAGGAAATATCCTCAGATAACAAAGAGAAAGAAGCTTTCTGAGAAACTTCTTTGTGTTCTGTGAAATCATCTCACAGAGTTACAGCTTTCCCCTCAAGAAGCCTTTCGCTAAGAAAGTTCTTGTGGAATTGGCAAAGTGATATTAGGAAGCGCAGAGAGGGCTATGGTGAAAAAGGAAATATCCTCAGATGAAATCTGGAAAGAAGCTTTCTGAGAAACTGCTTAGTGTTCTCTTAATTCATCTCACAGAGTTATATCTGTATTTCGTGGATCTCTTTGCTAGCCTTATTTCTGTGGAATCTGAGAACAGATATTTCGGATCCCTTTGAAGACTATAGGGCCAAAGGAAATATCCTCCGATAACTAAGAGAATGAAGCTTTCTGAGAAACTTCTTTGTGTTCTGTGAAATCATCTCACAGAGTTACAGCTTTCCCCTCAAGAAGCCTTTCGGTAAGACAGTTCTTGTGGAATTGGCAAAGTGATATTTGGAAGCCCATAGAGGGCTATGGTGAAAAAGGAAATATCCTCCGATGAAATCTGGAAAGAAGCTTTCTGAGAAACTGCTTAGTGTTCTGTAAATTCATCTCACAGAGTTACTTCTATATTTCATGGATCTCTTTGCTAGCCTTATTTCTGTGGAATCTGAGAACAGATATTTCGGATCCCTTTGAAGACTATAGGGCCAAAGGAAATATCCTCCGATAACAAAGAGAAAGAAGCTTTCTGAGAAACTTCTTTGTGTTCTGTGAAATCATCTCACAGAGGTACAGCTTTCCCCTCAAGAAGCCTTTCGCTAAGACAGTTCTTGTGGAATTGGCAAAGTGATATTTGGAAGCCCATAGAGGGCTATGGTGAAAAAGGAAATATCCTCCGATGAAATCTGGAAAGAAGCTTTCTGAGAAACTGCTTAGTGTTCTGTTAATTCATCTCACAGAGTTACATCTGTATTTCGTGGATCTCTTTGCTAGCCTTATTTCTGTGGAATCTGACAACAGATATTTCGGATCCCTTTGAAGACTATAGGGCCAAAGGAAATATCCTCCAATAACTAAGAGAAAGAAGCTTTCTGAGAAACTTCTTTGTGTTCTGTGAAATCATCTCACAGAGTTACAGCTTTCCCCTCAAGAAGCCTTTCGCTAAGACAGTTGTTGTGGAATTGGCAAAGTGATATTTGGAAGCCCATAGAGGGCTATGGTGAAAAAGGAAATATCCTACGATGAAATCTGGAAAGAAGCTTTCTGAGAAACTGCTTAGTGTTCTGTTAATTCATTTCACAGAGTTACATCTGTATTTCGTGGATCTCTTTGCTAGCCTTATTTCTGTGGAATCTGACAACAGATATTTCGGATCCCTTTGAAGACTATAGGGCCAAAGGAAATATCCTCCGATAACTAAGAGAAAGAAGCTTTCTGAGAAACTTCTTTGTGTTCTGTGAAATCATCTCACAGAGTTACAACTTTCCCCTCAAGACGCCTTTCGCTAAGACAGTTCTTGTGGAATTGGCAAAGTGATATTTGGAAGCCCATATAGGGCTATGGTGAAAAAGGAAATATCCTTCGATGAAATCTGGAAAGAACCTTTTTGAGAAACTGCTTAGTGTTCTGTTAATTCATCTCACAGAGTTACATCTATATTTCGTGGATCTCTTTGCTAGCCTTATTTCTGTGGAATCTGAGAACAGATATTTCGGATCCCTTTGAAGACTATAGGGCCAAAGGAAATATCCTCAGATAACAAAGAGAAAGAAGCTTTCTGAGAAACTTCTTTGTGTTCTGTGAAATCATCTCACAGAGTTACATCTTTCCCCTCAAGAAGCCTTTCGCTAAGACAGTTCTTGTGGAATTGGCCAAGTGATATTTGGAAGCCCTTAGAGGGCTATGGTGAAAAAGGAAATATCCTCAGATGAAATCTGGAAAGAAGCTTTCTGAGAAACTGCTTAGTGTTCTGTTAATTCATCTCACAGAGTTACATCTGTATTTCGTGGGTCTCTTTGCTAGGCTTATTTCTGTGGAATCTGAGAACAGATATTTCGGATCCCTTTGAAGACTATAGGGCCAAGGGAAATATCCTCCGATACCTAAGAGAAAGAAGCTTTCTGAGAAACTTCTTTGTGTTCTGTGAAATCATCTCACAGAGTTACAGCTTTCCCCTCAAGAAGCCTTTCGCTAAAACATTTCTTCAGGAATTGGCAAAGTGATATTTGGAAGCCTATAGAGGGCTATGGTGAAAAAGGAAATATCCTGCGATGAAATCTGGAAAGAAGCTTTCTGAGAAACTGCTTAGTGTTCTGTTAATTCATCTCACAGAGTTACTTCTATATTTCGTGGATCTCTTTGCTAGCCTTATTTCTGTGGAATCTGAGAACAGATATTTCGGTTCCCTTTGAATACTATAGGGCCAAAGGAAATATCCTCCGATAACAAAGAGAAAGAAGCTTTCTGAGAAACTTCTTTGTGTTCTGTGAAATCATCTCACAGAGTTACCGCTTTCCCCTCAAGAAGCCTTTCGCTAAGACAGTTCTTGTGGAATTGGCAAAGTGATATTTGGAATCCCATAGAGGGCTATGGTGAAAAAGGAAATATCCTCAGATGAAATCTGGAAAGAAGCTTTCTGAGAAACTGCTTAGTGTTCTGTTAATTCATCTCACAGAGTTACATCTGTATTTCGTGGAACTCTTAGCTAGCCTTATTTCTGTGGAATCTGAAAACAGATATTTCGGATCCCTTTGAAGACTATAGGGCCAAAGGAAATATCCTCGATAACTAAGAGAAAGAAGCTTTCTGAGAAACTTCTTTGTGTTCTGTGAAATCATCTCACAGAGTTACAGCTTTCCCCTCAAGAAGCCTTTCGCTAAGACAGTTCTTGTGGAATTGGCAAAGTGATATTTGGAAGCCCATAGATGGCTATGGTGAAAAAGGAAATATCCTACGATGAAATCTGGAAAGAAGCTTTCTGAGAAACTGCTTAGTGTTCTGTTAATTCATTTCACAGAGTTACATCTGTATTTCGTGGATCTCTTTGCTAGCCTTATTTCTGTGGAATCTGACAACAGATATTTCGGATCCCTTTGAAGACTATAGGGCCAAAGGAAATATCCTCCGATAACTAAGAGAAAGAAGCTTTCTGAGAAACTTCTTTGTGTTCTGTGAAATCATCTCACAGAGTTACAGCTTTCCCCTCAAGACGCCTTTCGCTAAGACCGTTCTTGTGGAATTGGCAAAGTGATATTTGGAAGCCCATATAGGGCTACGGTGAAAAAGGAAATATCCTTCGATGAAATCTGGAAAGAACCTTTTTGAGAAACTGCTTAATGTTCTGTTAATTCATCTCACAGAGTTACATCTATATTTCGTGGATCTCTTTGCTTGCCATATTTCTGTGGAATCTGAGAACAGATATTTCGGTTCCCTTTGAATACTATAGGGCCAAAGGAAATATCCTCCGATAACAAAGAGAAAGAAGCTTTCTGAGAAACTTCTTTGTGTTCTGTGAAATCATCTCACAGAGTTACCGCTTTCCCCTCAAGAAGCCTTTCGCTAAGACAGTTCTTGTGGAATTGGCAAAGTGATATTTGGAATCCCATAGAGGGCTATGGTGAAAAAGGAAATATCCTCAGATGAAATCTGGAAAGAAGCTTTCTGAGAAACTGCTTAGTGTTCTGTTAATTCATCTCACAGAGTTACATCTGTATTTCGTGGAACTCTTTGCTAGCCTTATTTCTGTGGAATCTGAAAACAGATATTTCGGATCCCTTTGAAGACTATAGGGCCAAAGGAAATATCCTCGATAACTAAGAGAAAGAAGCTTTCTGAGAAACTTCTTTGTGTTCTGTGAAATCATCTCACAGAGTTACAGCTTTCCCCTCAAGAAGCCTTTCGCTAAGACAGTTCTTGTGGAATTGGCAAAGTGATATTTGGAAGCCCATAGAGGGCTATGGTGAAAAAGGAAATATCCTCCGATGAAATCTGGAAAGAAGCTTTCTGAGAAACTGCTTAGTGTTCTGTTAATTCATCTCACAGAGTTACATCTGTATTTCGTGGATCTCTTTGCTAGCCTTATTTCTGTGGAATCTGAGAACAGATATTTCGGATCCCTTTGAAGACTATAGGGCCAAAGGAAATATCCTCCGATAACTAAGAGAAAGAAGCTTTCTGAGAAACTTCTTTGGGTTCTGTGAAATCATCTCACAGAGTCACAACTTTCCCCTCAAGAAGCCTTTCGCTAAGACAGTTCTTGTGGAATTGGCAAAGTGATATTTGAAAGCCTATAGAGGGCTATGGTGAAAAAGGAAATATCCTCAGATGAAATCTGGAAAGAAGCTTTCTAAGAAACTGCTTAGTGTTCTGTTAATTCATCTCACAGAGTTACATATGTATTTCGTGGATCTCTTTGGTAGCCTTATTTCTGTGGAATCTGACAACAGATATTTCAGATCCCTTTGAAGACTATAGGGCCAAAGGAAATATCCTCCGATAACAAAGAGAAAGAAGCTTTGTGAGAAATTACTTTGTGTTCTATGTAATCATCTAACAGAGTTACAGATTTCCCCTCAAGAAGACTTTCGCTAAGACAGTTCTTGTGGAATTGGCAAAGTGATATTTGGAAGCCCATAGAGGGCTACGGTGAAAAAGGAAATATCCTTCGATGAAATCTGGCAAGAACCTTTTTGAGAAACTGCTTAGTGTTCTGTTAATTCATCTCACAGAGTTACATCTATATTTCGTGGATCTCTTTGCTAGCCTTATTTCTGTGGAATCTGAGAACAGATATTTCGGATCCATTTGAAGACTATAGGGCCAAAGGAAATATCCTCAGATAACAAAGAGAAAGAAGCTTTCTGAGAAACTTCTTTGTGTTCTGTGAAATCATCTCACAGAGTTACAGCTTTCCCCTCAAGAAGCCTTTCGCTAAGACAGTTCTTGTGGAATTGGCCAAGTGATATTTGGAAGCCCTTAGAGGGCTATGGTGAAAAAGGAAATATCCTCAGATGAAATCTGGAAAGAAGCTTTCTGAGAAACTGCTCAGTGTTCTGTTAATTCATCTCACAGAGTTACATCTGTATTTCGTGGGTCACTTTGCTAGGCTTATTTCTGTGGAATCTGAGAACAGATATTTCGGATCCCTTTGAAGACTATAGGGCCAAGGGAAATATCCTCCGATACCTAAGAGAAAGAAGCTTTCTGAGAAACTTCTTTGTGTTCTGTGAAATCATCTCACAGAGTTACAGCTTTCCCCTCAAGAAGCCTTTCGCTAAAACATTTCTTCAGGAATTGGCAAAGTGATATTTGGAAGCCCATAGAGGGCTATGGTGAAAAAGGAAATATCCTCCGATGAAATCTGGAAAGAAGCTTTGTGAGAAACTGCTTAGTGTTCTGTTAATTCATCTCACAGAGTTACATCTGTATTTCGTGGATCTCTTTGCTAGCCTTATTTCTGTGGAATCTGACAACAGATATTTCGGATCCCTTTGAAGACTATAAGGCCAAAGGAAATATCCTCCGATAACAAAGAGAAAGAAGTTTTGTGAGAAATTACTTTGTGTTGTATGTAATCATCTAACAGAGTTACAGCTTTCCCCTCAAGAAGCCTTTCGCTAAGACAGTTCTTGTGGAATTGGCAAAGTGATATTTGGAAGCCCATAGAGGGCTATGGTGAAAAAGGAAATATCATCAGATGAAATCTGGAAAGAAGCTTTCTGAGAAACTGCTTAGTGTTCTGTTAATTCATCTCACAGAGTTACATCTGTATTTCGTGGATCACTTGGCTAGCCTTATTTCTGTGGAATCTGAGAACAGATATTTCGGATCCCTTTGAAGACTATAGGGACAAAGGAAATACCCTCCGATACCTAAGAGATAGAAATTTTCTGAGAAACTTCTTTGTGTTCTGTGAAATCATCCCACAGAGTTACAGCTTTCCCCTCAAGAAGCCTTTCGCTAAGACAGTTCTTGTGGAACTGGCAAAGTGATATTTGGAAGCCCATAGAGGGCTATGTTGAAAAAGGAAATATCCTCCGATGAAATCTGGAAAGAAGCTTTCTGAGAAACTGCTTAGTGTTCTGTTAATTCATCTCACAGAGTTACTTCTATATTTCATGGATCTCTTTGCTAACCTTATTTCTGTGTAATCTGAGAACAGATATTTCGGATCCCTTTGAAGACTAGAGGGCCAAAGGAAATATCCTCCGATAACAAAGAGAAAGAAGCTTTCTGAGAAACTTCTTTGTGTTCTGTGAAATCATCTCACAGAGTTACAGCTTTCCCCTGAAGAAGCCTTTCGCTAAGACAGTTCTTTTGGAATTGGCAAAGTGATATTTGGAAGCCCATAGAGG
Organism: Macaca nemestrina; assembly: GCF_043159975.1. Taxonomy (NCBI): domain Eukaryota; kingdom Metazoa; phylum Chordata; class Mammalia; order Primates; family Cercopithecidae; genus Macaca; species Macaca nemestrina. The sequence continues at coordinate 132,494,814 of NC_092130.1, read as the reverse complement.
GCTATGGTGAAAAAGGAAATATCCTCCGATGAAATCTGGAAAGAAGCTTTCTGAGAAACTGCTTCTTTGTTGTGTTAATTCATCTCACAGAGTTACATCTGCATTTCGTGTATCTCTTTGCTAGCCTTATTTCTGTGGAATCTGACAACAAATATTTCGGATCCCTTTGAAGACTAGAGGGCCAAAGGAAATATCCTCCGATAACTAAGAGAAAGAAGCTTTCTGAGAAACTTCTTTGTGTTCTGTGAAATCATCTCACAGAGTTGCAGCTTTCCCCTCAGGAAGCCTTTCGCTAAGACAGTTCTTGTGGAATTGGCAAAGTGATATTTGGAAGCCCATAGAGGGCTATGGTGAAAAAGGAAATATCCTCACATGAAATCTGGAAAGAAGCTTTCTGAGAAACTGCTTAGTGTTCTGTTAATTCATCTCACAGAGTTACTTCCGTATTTCATGGATCTCTTTGCTAGCCTTTTTTCTGTGGAATCTGAGAACAGATATTTCGGATCCCTTTGAAGACTATAGGGCCAAAGGAAATATCCTCCGATAACAAAGAGAAAGAAGCTTTCTGAGAAACTTCTTTGTGTTCTGTGAAATCATCTCACAGAGTTACAGATTTCCCCTCAAGAAGCCTTTCGCTAAGACAGTTCTTGTGGAATTGGCAAAGTGATATGTGGAAGCCCATAGAGGGCTATGGTGAAAAAGGAAATATCCTCTGATGAAATCTGGAAAGAAGCTTTCTGAGAAACTGGTTAGTGTTCTCTTAATTCATGTCACAGAGTTACATCTGTATTTCGTGCATCTCTTTGCTAGCCTTATTTCTGTGGAATCTGAGAACAGATATTTCGGATCCCTTTGAAGACTATAGGGCCAAAGGAAATATCCTCCGATAACTAAGAGAAAGAAGCTTTCTGAGAAACTTCTTTGTGTTCTGTGAAATCATCTCACAGATTTACAGCTTTCCCCTCAAGAAGCCTTTCGCTAAGACAGTTCTTGTGGAATTGGCAAAGTGATATTTGGAAGCCCATAGAGGGCTATGGTGAAAAAGGAAATATCCTCTGATGAAATCTGGAAAGAAACTTTTTGATAAACTGCTTAGTGTTCTGTTAATTCATCTCACAGAGTTACATCTGTATTTCGTGGATCTCTTTGCTAGCCTTATTTCTGTGGAATCTGAGAACAGATATTTCGGATCCCTTTGAAGACTATAGGGCCAAAGGAAATATCCTCCGATAACAAAGAGAAAGAAGCTTTCTGAGAAACTTCTTTGTGTTCTGTGAAATCATGTCACAGAGTTACAGCTTTCCCCTCAAGAAGCCTTTCGCTAAGACAGTTCTTGTGGAATTGGCAAAGTGATATTTGGAAGCCCATAGAGGGCTATGGTGAAAAAGGAAATATCCTCAGATGAAATCTGGAAAGAAGCTTTCTGAGAAACTGCTTAGTGTTCTGTTAATTCATCTCACAGAGTTACATCTATATTTCGTGGATCTCTTTGCTAGCCTTATTTCTGTGGAATCTGAGAACAGATACTTTGGATCCCTTTGAAGTCTATAGGGCCAAAGGAAATATCCTCCGAAAACTAAGAGAAAGAAGCTTTTGAGAAACTTCTTTGTGTTCTGTGAAATCATCTCACAGAGTTACAGCTTTCCCCTCAAGAAGCCTTTCGCTAAGACAGTTCTTGTGGAATTGGCAAAGTGATATTTGGAAGCCCATAGAGGGCTATGGTGAAAAAGGAAATATCCTCAGATGAAATCTGGAAAGAAGCTTTCTGAGAAACTGCTTAGTGTTCTGTTAATTCATCTCACAGAGTTACATCTGTATTTCGTGGATCTCTTTGCTAGCCTTATTTCTGTGGAATCTGAGAACAGATATTTCGGATCCCTTTGAAGACTATAGGGCCAAAGGATATATCCTCCGATAACAAAGAGAAAGAAGCTTTGTGAGAAATTTCTTTGTGTTCTATGTAATGATCTCACAGAGTTACAGCTTTCCCCTCAAGAAGCCTTTCGCTAAGACAGTTCTTGTGGAATTGGCAAAGTGATATTTGGCAGCCCATAGAGGGCTATGGTGAAAAAGGAAATATCCTCAGATGAAATCTGGAAAGAAGCTTTTTGAGAAACTGCTTAGTGTTCTGTTAATTCATCTCACAGAGTTACATCTGTATTTCGTGGATCACTTGGCTAGCCTTATTTCTGTGGAATCAGAAGAGATATATCGGATCCCTTTGAAGACTATAGGGCCAAAGGAAATATCCTCCGATAACTAAGAGAAAGAAGCTTTCTGAGAAACCTCTTTCTGTTCTGTGAAATCATCTCACAGAGTTACAGCTTTCCCCTCAAGAAGCGTTTCGCTAAGACAGTTCTTGTGGAATTGGCAAAGTGATATTTGGAAGCCCATAGAGGGCTATGGTGAAAAAGGAAATATCCTCAGATGAAATCTGGAAAGAAGCTTTCTGAGAAACTGCTTAGTGTTCTGTTAATTCATCTCACAGAGTTACATCTGTATTTCGTGGATCTCTTTGCTAGCCTTATTTCTGTGGAATCTGACAACAGATATTTCGGATCCCTTTGAAGACTATAGGGCCAAAGGAAATATCCTCCGATAACAAAGAGAAAGAAGCTTTGTGAGAAATTTCTTTGTTTTCTATGTAATCATCTCACAGAGTTACAGCTTTCCCCTAAAGAAGCATTTCGCTAAGACAGTTCTTGTGGAATTGGCAAAGTGATATTTGGCAGCCCATAGAGGGCTATGGTGAAAAAGGAAATATCCACAGATGAAATCTGGAAAGAAGCTTTCTGAGAAACTGCTTAGTGTTCTGTTAATTAATCTCACAGAGTTACATCTGTATTTCGTGGATCACTTGGCTAGCCTTATTTCTGTGGAATAAGAAGAGATATTTCGGATCCCTTTGAAGACTATAGGGCCAAAGGAAATATCCTCCGATAACTAAGAGAAAGAAGCTTTCTGAGAAACCTCTTTCTGTTCTGTGAAATCATCTCACAGAGTTACAGCTTTCCCCTCAAGAAGCCTTTCGCTAAGACAGTTCTTGTGGAATTGGCAAAGTGATATTTGGAAGCCCATAGAGGGCTATGGTGAAAAAGGAAATATCCTCAGATGAAATCTGGAAAGAAGCTTTCTGAGAAACTGCTCAGTGTTCTGTTAATTCATCTCACAGAGTTACATCTGTATTTCGTGAATCTCTTTGCTAGGCTTATTTCTGTGGAATCTGAGAACAGATATTTCGGATCCCTTTGAAGACTATAGGGCCAAAGGAAATATCCTCGGATAACAAAGAAAAAGAAGCTTTCTGAGAAACTTCTTTGTGTTCTGTGAAATCATGTCACAGAGTAACAGCTTTCCCCTCAAGAAGCCTTTCGCTAAGACAGTTCTTGTGGAATTGGCAAAGTGATATTTGGAAGCCCATAGAGGGCTATGGTGAAAAAGGAAATATCCTCCGATGAAATCTGGAAAGAAGCTTTCTGAGAAACTGCTTAGTGTTCTGTTAATTCATCTCCCAGAGTTACATCTATATTTCGTGGATCTCTTTGCTAGCCTTATTTCTGTGGAATCTGAGAACAGATACTTCGGATCCCTTTGAAGTCTATAGGGCCAAAGGAAATATCCTCCGTAAACTAAGATAAAGAAGCTTTCTGAGAAACTTCTTTGTGTTCTGTGAAATGAGCTCACAGAGTTACAGCTTTCCCCTCAAGAAGCCTTTCGCTAAGACAGTTCTTGTGGAATTGGCAAAGTGATATTTGGAAGCCCATAGAGGGCTATGGTGAAAAAGGAAATATCCTCAGATGAAATCTGGAAAGAAGCTTTCTGAGAAACTGCTTAGTGTTCTGTTAATTCATCTCACAGAGTTACATCTGTATTTCGTGGATCTCTTTGCTAGCCTTATTTCTGTGGAATCTGAGAACAGATATTTCGGATCCCTTTGAAGACTATAGGGCCAAAGGAAATATCCTCCGATAACAAAGAGAAAGAATCTTTGTAAGAAATTTCTTAGAGTTCTATGTTATCAACTCACAGAGTTACAGCTTTCCCCTCAAGAAGCCTTTCGCTAAGACAGTTCTTGTGGAATTGGCAAAGTGATATTTGGCAGCCCATAGAGGTCTATGGTGAAAAAGGAAATATCCCCAGATGAAATCTGGAAAGAAGCTTTCTCAGAAATTGCTTAGTGTTCCGTTAATTCATCTCACAGAGTTACATCTGTATTTCGTGGATCACTTGGCTAGCCTTATTTCTGTGGAATCTGAGAACAGATATTTCGGATCCCTTTGAAGACTATAGGGCCAAAGGAAATATCCTCCGATAACTAAGAGAAAGAAGCTTTCTGAGAAACTTCTTTGTGTTCTGTGAAATCATCCCACCGAGGTACAGCTTTCCCCTCAGGAAGCCTTTCGCTAAGACAGTTCTTGTGGAATTGGGAAAGTGATATTTGGAAGCCCATAGAGGGCTATGTTGAAAAAGGAAATATCCTCAGATGAAATCTGGAAAGAAGCTTTATGAGAAACTGCTTAGTGTTCTGTTAATTCATCTCACAGAGTTACATGTGTATTTCGTGGATCACTTGGCTAGCCTTATTTCTGTGGAATCTGAGAACAGATATTTCGGATCATTTGAAGACTATAGGGCCAAAGAAAATATCCTCCGATAACTAAGAGAAAGAAGCTTTCTGAGAAACTTCTTTGTGTTCTGTGAAATCATCTCACAGAGTTACAGCTTTCCCTTCAAGAAGCCTTTCGCTAAGACAGTTCTTGTGGAATTGGCCAAGTGATATTTGGAAGCCCATAGAGGGCTATGGTGAAAAAGGAAATATCCTCCGATGAAATCTGAAAAGTAGCTTTCTGAGAAACTGCTTAGTGTTCTGTTAATTCATCTCACAGAGTTACTTCTATATTTCGTGGATCTCTTTGCTAGCCTTATTTCTGTGGAATCTGAGAACAGATATTTCGGATCCCTTTGAAGACTATAGGGCCAAAGGAAATATCCTCCGATAACAAAGAAAAAGAAGCTTTCTGAGAAACTTCTTTGTGTTCTGTGAAATCATCTCACAGAGTTACAGCTTTCCCCTCAAGAAGCCTTTCGCTAAGACAGTTCTTGTGGAATTGGCAAAGTGATATTTGGAAGCCCATAGAAGGCTATGGTGAAAAAGGAAATATCCTCAGATGAAATCTGGAAAGAAGCTTTCTGAGAAACTGCTCAGTGTTCTGTTAATTCATCTCACAGAGTTACATCTGTATTTCGTGGATCTCTTTGCTAGGCTTATTTCTGTGGAATCTGAGAACAGATATTTCGGATCCCTTTGAAGACTATAGGGCCAAAGGAAATATCCTCGGATAACAAAGAAAAAGAAGCTCAAGAAGCCTTTCGCTAAGACAGTTCTTGTGGAATTGGCAAAGTGATATTTGGAAGCCCATAGAGGGCTATGGTGAAAAAGGAAATATCCTCCGATGAAATCTGGAAAGAAGCTTTCTGAGAAACTGCTTAGTGTTCTGTTAATTCATCTCCCAGAGTTACATCTATATTTCGTGGATCTCTTTGCTAGCCTTATTTCTGTGGAATCTGAGAACAGATACTTCGGATCCCTTTGAAGTCTATAGGGCCAAAGGAAATATCCTCCGTAAACTAAGATAAAGAAGCTTTCTGAGAAACTTCTTTGTGTTCTGTGAAATGAGCTCACAGAGTTACAGCTTTCCCCTCAAGAAGCCTTTCGCTAAGACAGTTCTTGTGGAATTGGCAAAGTGATATTTGGAAGCCCATAGAGGGCTATGGTGAAAAAGGAAATATCCTCAGATGAAATCTGGAAAGAAGCTTTCTGAGAAACTGCTTAGTGTTCTGTTAATTCATCTCACAGAGTTACATCTGTATTTCGTGGATCTCTTTGCTAGCCTTATTTCTGTGGAATCTGAGAACAGATATTTCGGATCCCTTTGAAGACTATAGGGCCAAAGGAAATATCCTCCGATAACTAAGAGAAAGAAGCTTTCTGAGAAACTTCTTAGTGTTCTGTGAAATGAGCTCACAGAGTTACAGCTTTCCCCTCAAGAAGCCTTTCGCTAAGACAGTTCTTGTGGAATTGGCAAAGTGATATTTGGAAGCCCATAGAGGGCTATGGTGAAAAAGGAAATATCCTCAGATGAAACCTGGAAAGAAGCTTTCTGAGAAACTGCTTAGTGTTCTGTTAATTCATCTCACAGAGTTACATCTGTATTTCGTGGATCTCTTTGCTAGCCTTATTTCTGTGGAATCTGAAAACAGATATTTCGGATCCCTTTGAAGACTATAGGGCCAAAGGTAATATCCTCCGATAACAAAGAGAAAGAAGCTTTGTGAGAAATTTCTTTGTGTTCTATGTAATCATCTCACAGAGTTACAGCTTTCCCCTCAAGAAGCCTTTCGCTAAGACAGTTCTTGTGGAATTGGCAAAGTGATATTTGGCAGCCCATAGAGGGCTATGTTGAAAAAGGAAATATCCTCAGATGAAATCTGGAAAGAAGCTTTATGAGAAACTGCTTAGTGTTCTGTTAATTCATCTCACAGAGTTACATCTGTATTTCATGGATCACTTGGCTAGCCTTATTTCTGTGGAATCTGAGAACAGATATTTCGGATCCCTTTGAAGACTATAGGGCCAAAGGAAATATCCTCGGATAACAAAGAAAAAGAAGCTCAAGAAGCCTTTCGCTAAGACAGTTCTTGTGGAATTGGCAAAGTGATATTTGGAAGCCCATAGAGGGCTATGGTGAAAAAGGAAATATCCTCCGATGAAATCTGGAAAGAAGCTTTCTGAGAAACTGCTTAGTGTTCTGTTAATTCATCTCCCAGAGTTACATCTATATTTCGTGGATCTCTTTGCTAGCCTTATTTCTGTGGAATCTGAGAACAGATACTTCGGATCCCTTTGAAGTCTATAGGGCCAAAGGAAATATCCTCCGAAAACTAAGATTAAGAAGCTTTCTGAGAAACTTCTTTGTGTTTTGTGGAATGAGCTCACAGAGATACAGCTTTCCCCTCAAGAAGCCTTTCGCTAAGACAGTTCTTGTGGAATTGGCAAAGTGATATTTGGAAGCCCATAGAGGGCTATGGTGAAAAAGGAAATATCCTCAGATGAAATCTGGAAAGAAGCTTTCTGAGAAACTGCTTAGTGTTCTGTTAATTCATCTCACAGAGTTACATCTGTATTTCGTGGATCTCTTTGCTAGCTTTATTTCTGTGGAATCTGAGAACAGATATTTCGGATCCCTTTGAAGACTATAGGGCCAAAGGAAATATCCTCCGATAACAAAGAGAAAGAAGCTTTGTAAGAAATTTCTTAGTGTTCTATGTTATCATCTCACAGAGTTACAGCTTTCCCCTCAAGAAGCCTTTCGCTAAGACAGTTCTTGTGGAATTGGCAAAGTGATATTTGGCAGCCCATAGAGGGCTATGGTGAAAAAGGAAATATCCTCAGATGAAATCTGGAAAGAAGCTTTCTCAGAAATTGCTTAGTGTTCCGTTAATTCATCTCACAGAGTTACATCTGTATTTCGTGGATCACTTGGCTAGCCTTATTTCTGTGGAATCTGAGAACATATATTTCGGATCCCTTTGAAGACTATAGGGCCAAAGGAAATATCCTCCGATAACTAAGAGAAAGAAGCTTTCTGAGAAACTTCTTTGTGTTCTGTGAAATCATCCCACAGAGGTACAGCTTTCCCCTCAGGAAGCCTTTCTCTAAGACAGTTCTTGTGGAATTGGGAAAGTGATATTTGGAAGCCCATAGAGGGCTATGGTGAAAATGGAAATATCCTCAGATGAAATCTGGAAAGAAGCTTTCTGAGAAACTGCTTAGTGTTCTGTTAATTCATCTCACAGAGTTACATCTATATTTCGTGGATCTCTTTGCTAGCCTTATTTCTGTGGAATCTGAGAACAGATATTTCGAATCCCTTTGAAGACTATAGGGCCAAAGGAAATATCCTCCGATAACTAAGAGAAAGAAGCTTTCTGAGAAACTTCTTTGTGTTCTGTGAAATGAGCTCACAGAGTTACAGCTTTCCCCTCAAGAAGCCTTTCGCTAAGACAGTTCTTGTGGAATTGGCCAAGTGATATTTGAAAGCCCATAGAGGGCTATGGTGAAAAAGGAAATATCCTCAGATGAAATCTGGAAAGAAGCTTTCTGAGAAACTGCTTAGTGTTCTGTTAATTCATCTCACAGAGTTACATCTGTATTTCGTGGATCTCTTTGCTAGCCTTATTTCTGTGGAATCTGAAAACAGATATTTCGGATCCCTTTGAAGACTATAGGGCCAAAGGTAATATCCTCCGATAACAAAGAGAAAGAAGCTTTGTGAGAAATTTCTTTGTGTTCTATGTAATCATCTCACAGAGTTACAGCTTTCCCCTCAAGAAGCCTTTCGCTAAGACAGTTCTTGTGGAATTTGCAAAGTGATATTTGGCAGCCCATAGAGGGCTATGTTGAAAAAGGAAATATCCTCAGATGAAATCTGGAAAGAAGCTTTATGAGAAACTGCTTAGTGTTCTGTTAATTCATCTCACAGAGTTACATCTGTATTTCGTGGATCACTTGGCTAGCCTTATTTCTGTGGAATCTGAGAACAGATATTTCGGATCCCTTTGAAGACTATAGGGCCAAAGGAAATATCCTCCGATAACTAAGAGAAAGAAGCTTTCCGAGAAACTTCTTTGTGTTCTGTGCAATCATCTCACAGAGTTACAGCTTTCCCTTCAAGAAGCCTTTCGCTAAGACAGTTCTTGTGGAATTGGCAAAGTGATATTTGGAAGCCCATAGAGGGGTATGGTGAAAAAGGAAATATCCTCAGATGAAATCTGGAAAGAAGCTTTCTGAGAAACTGCTCAGTGTTCTGTTAATTCATCTCACAGAGTTACATCTGTATTTCGTGGATCTCTTTGGTAGCCTTATTTCTGTGGAATCTGAGAACAGATATTTCGGATCCCTTTGAAGACTATAGGGCCAAAGGAAATATCGTCGGATAACAAAGAAAAAGAAGCTTTCTGAGAAACTTCTTTGTGTTCTGTGAAATCATGTCACAGAGTAACAGCTTTCCCCTCAAGAAGCCTTTCGCTAAGACAGTTCTTGTGGAATTGGCAAAGTGATATTTGGAAGCCCATAGAGGGCTATGGTGAAAAAGGAAATATCCTCCAATGAAATCTGGAAAGAAGCTTTCTGAGAAACTGCTTAGTGTTCTGTTAATTCATCTCACAGAGTTACATCTATATTTCGTGGATCTCTTTGCTAGCCTTATTTCTGTGGAATCTGAGAACAGATACTTCGGATCCCTTTGAAGTCTATAGGGCCAAAGGAAATATCCTCCGAAAACTAAGATAAAGAAGCTTTCTGAGAAACTTCTTTGTGTTCTGTGAAATGAGCTCACAGAGTTACAGCTTTCCCCTCAAGAAGCCTTTCGCTAAGACAGTTCTTGTGGAATTGGCAAAGTGATATTTGGAAGCCCATAGAGGGCTATGGTGAAAAAGGAAATATCCTCAGATGAAATCTGGAAAGAAGCTTTCTGAGAAACTGCTTAGTGTTCTGTTAATTCATCTCACAGAGTTACATCTGTATTTCGTGGATCTCTTTGCTAGCCTTATTTCTGTGGAATCTGAAAACAGATATTTCGGATCCCTTTGAAGACTATAGGGCCAAAGGTAATATCCTCCGATAACAAAGAGAAAGAAGCTTTGTGAGAAATTTCTTTGTGTTCTATGTAATCATCTCACAGAGTTACAGCTTTCCCCTCAAGATGCCTTTCGCTAAGACAGTTCTTGTGGAATTGGCAAAGTGATATTTGGAAGCCCATAGAGGGCTATGGTGAAAAAGGAAATATCCTCAGATGAAATCTGGAAAGAAGCTTTATGAGAAACTGCTTAGTGTTCTGTTAATTCATCTCACAGAGTTACATCTGTATTTCGTGGATCACTTGGCTAGCCTTATTTCTGTGGAATCTGAGAACAGATATTTCGGATCCCTTTGAAGACTATAGGGCCAAAGGAAATATCCTCCGATAACTAAGAGAAAGAAGCTTTCCGAGAAACTTCTTTGTGTTCTGTGAAATCATCTCACAGAGTTACAGCTTTCCCTTCAAGAAGCCTTTCGCTAAGACAGTTCTTGTGGAATTGGCAAAGTGATATTTGGAAGCCCATAGAGGGCTATGGTGAAAAAGGAAATATCCTCCGATGAAATCTGGAAAGAAGCTTTCTGAGAAACTGCTTAGTGTTCTGTTAATTCATCTCACAGAGTTACTTCTATATTTCATGGATCTCTTTGCTAGCCTTATTTCTGTGGAATCTGAGAACAGATATTTCGGATCCCTTTGAAGACTATAGGGCCAAAGGAAATATCCTCCGATAACAAAGAAAAAGAAGCTTTCTGAGAAACTTCTTTGTGTTCTGTGAAATCATCTCACAGAGTTACAGCTTTCCCCTCAAGAAGCCTTTCGCTAAGACAGTTCTTGTGGAATTGGCAAAGTGATATTTGGAAGCCCATAGAAGGCTATGGTGAAAAAGGAAATATCCTCAGATGAAATCTGCAAAGAAGCTTTCTGAGAAACTGCTTAGTGTTCTGTTAATTCATCTCACAGAGTTACATCTGTATTTCGTGGATCTCTTTGCTAGCCTTATTTCTGTGGAATCTGAAAACAGATATTTCGGATCCCTTTGAAGACTTTAGGGCCAAAGGAAATATCCTCCGATAACTAACAGAAAGAAGCTTTCTGAGAAACTTCTTTGTGTTCTGTGAAATCACCTAACAGAGTTACAGCTTTCCCTTCAAGAACCCTTTCGCTAAGACAGTTCTTGTGGAATTGGCAAAGTGATATTTGGAAGCCCATAGAGGGCTATGGTGAAAAAGGAAATATCCTCAGATGAAATCTGGAAAGAAGCTTTCTGAGAAACTGCTTAGTGTTCTGTTAATTCATCTCACAGAGTTACATCTATATTTCCTGGATCTCTTTGCTAGCCTTATTTCTGTGGAATCTGAGAACAGATATTTCGGATCCCTTTGAAGACTATAGGGCCAAAGGAAATATCCTCCGATAACAAAGAGAAAGAAGCTTTCTGAGAAACTTCGTTGTGTTCTGTGAAATCATCTCACAGAGTTACAGCTTTCCCCTCAAGAAGCCTTTCGCTAAGACAGTTCTTGTGGAATTGGCAAAGTGATATTTGGAAGCCCATAGAGGGCTATGGTGAAAAAGGAAAAATCCTCAGATGAAATCTGGAAAGAAGCTTTCTGAGAAACTGCTTAGTGTTCCGTTAATTCATCTCACAGAGTTACATCTATATTTCCTGGATCTCTTTGCTAGCCTTATTTCTGTGGAATCTGAGAACAGATATTTCGGATCCCTTTGAAGACTATAGGGCCAAAGGAAATATCCTCCGATAACAAAGAGAAAGAAGCTTTCTGAGAAACTTCTTTGTGTTCTGTGAAATCATCTCACAGAGTTACAGCTTTCCCCTCAAGAAGCCTTTCGCTAAGACAGTTCTTGTGGAATTGGCCAAGTGATGTTTGGAAGCCCATAGAGGGCTATGGTGAAAAAGGAAATATCCTCCGATGAAATCTGGAAAGAAGCTTTCTGAGAAACTGCTTAGTGTTCTGTTAATTCATCTCCCAGAGTTACGTCTATATTTCCTGGATCTCTTTGCTAGCCTTATTTCTGTGGAATCTGAGAACAGATATTTCGGATCCCTTTGAAGACTATAGGGCCAAAGGAAATATCCTCCGATAACAAAGAGAAAGAAGCTTTGTGAGAAATTTCTTTGTGTTCTATGTAATCATCTCACAGAGTTACAGCTTTCCCCTCAAGAAGCCTTCCGCTAAGACAGTTCTTGTGGAATTGGCAAAGTGATATTTGGAAGCCCATAGAGGGCTATGGTGAAAAAGGAAATATCCTCCGATGAAATCTGGAAAGAAGCTTTCTGAGAAACTGCTTAGTGTTCTGTTAATTCATCTCACAGAGTTACATCTATATTTCGTGGATCTCTTTGCTAGCCTTATTTCTGTGGAATCTGAGAACAGATATTTCGGATCCCTTTGAAGACTATAGGGCCAAAGGAAATATCCTCCGAAAACTAAGAGAAAGAAGCTTTCCGAGAAACTTCTTTCTGTTCTGTGAAATGAGCTCACAGAGTTACAGCTTTCCCCTCAAGAAACCTTTCGCTAAGACAGTTCTTGTGGAATTGGCCAAGTGATATTTGGAAGCCCATAGAGGGCTATGGTGAAAAAGGAAATATCCTCCGATGAAATCTGGAAAGAAGCTTTCTGAGAAACTGCTTAGTGTTCTGTTAATTCATCTCACAAAGTTACATCTATATTTCGTGGATCTCTTTGCTAGCCTTATTTCTGTGGAATCTGAGAACAGATATTTCGGATCCCTTTGAGGACTATAGGGCCAAAGGAAATATCCTCCGAAAACTAAGAGAAAGAAGCTTTCTGAGAAACTTCTTTGTGTTCTGTGAAATCATCTCACAGAGTTACAGCTTTCCCCTCAAGAAGCCTTTCGCTAAGACAGTTCTTGTGGAATTGGCAAAGTGATATTTGGAAGCCCATAGAGGGCTATGGTGAAAAAGGAAGTATCCTCAGATGAAACCTGGAAAGAAGCTTTCTGAGAAACTGCTTAGTGTTCTGTTAATTCATCTCACAGAAGTACATCTGTATTTCGTGGATCTGTTTGCTAGCCTTATTTCTGTGGAATCTGAGAACAGATATTTCGGATCCCTTTGAAGAATATAGGGCAAAAGGAAATATCCTCCGAAAACTAAGAGAAAGAAGCTTTGTGAGAAATTTCTTTGTGTTCTATGTAATCATCTCACAGAGTTACAGCTTTCCCCTCAAGAAGCCTTTCGCTAAGACAGTTCTTGTGGAATTGGCAAAGTGATATTTGGAAGCCCATAGAGGGCTATGGTGAAAAAGGAAATATCCTCAGATGAAATCTGGAAAGAAGCTTTCTGAGAAACTGCTCAGTGTTCTGTTAATTCATCTCACAGAGTTACATCTGTATTTCGTGGATCTCTTTGCTAGGCTTATTTCTGTTGGATCTGAGAACACATATTTCGGATCCCTTTGAAGACTATAGGGCAAAAGGAAATATCCTCCGATAACAAAGAAAAATAAGCTTTCTGAGAAACTTCTTTGTGTTCTGTGAAATCATGTCACAGAGTTGCAGCTTTCCCCTCAAGAAGCCTTTCGCTAAGACAGTTCTTGTGGAATTGGCAAAGTGATATTTGGAAGCCCATAGACGGCTATGGTGAAAAAGGAAATATCCTCAGATGAAATCTGGAAGGAAGCTTTCTGAGAAACTGCTTAGTGTTCTGTTAGTTCATCTCACAGAGTTACATCTGTATTTCGTGGATCTCTTTGCTAGCCTTATTTCTGTGGAATCTGACAACAGATATTTCGGATCCCATTGAAGACTATAGGGCCAAAGGAAATATCCTCCGATAACTAAGAGAAAGAAGCTTTCTGAGAAACTTCTTTGTGTTCTGTGAAATCATCTCACAGAGTTACAGCTTTCCCCTCAAGAAGATTTCGCTAAGACAGTTCTTGTGGAATTGGCAAAGTGATATTTGGAAGCCCATAGAGGGCTATGGTGAAAAAGGAAATATCCTCCGATGAAATCTGGAAAGAAGCTTTCTGAGAAACTGCTTAGTGTTCTGTTAATTCATATCACAAAGTTACATCTATATTTCGTGGATCTCTTTGCTAGCCTTATTTCTGTGGAATCTGAGAACAGATATGTCGGATCCCTTTGAAGACTATAGGGCCAAAGGAAATATCCTCCGAAAACTAAGAGAAAGAAGCTTTCTGAGAAACTTCTTTGTGTTCTGTGAAATCATCTCACAGAGTTACAGCTTTCCCTTCAAGAAGCCTTTCGCTAAGACAGTTCTTGTGGAATTTGCAAAGTGATATTTGGAAGCCCCTAGAGGGCTATGGTGAAAAAGGAAATATCCTCAGATGAAATCTGGAAAGAAGCTTTCTGAGAAACTACTTAGTGTTCTGTTAATTCATCTCACAGAGTTACATCTGTATTTCGTGGATCTCTTTGCTAGCCTTATTTCTGTGGAATCTGAGAACAGATATTTCGGATCCCTTTGAAGACTATAGGGCCAAAGGAAATATCCTCCGATAACAAAGAGAAAGAAGCTTTGTGAGAAATTTCTTTGTGTTCTATGTAATCATCTCACAGAGTTACATTTCCCCTCAAGAAGCCTTCCGCTAAGACAGTTCTTGTGGAATTGGCAAAGTGATATTTGGAAGCCCATAGAGGGCTATGGTGAAAAAGGAAATATCCTCCGATGAAATCTGGAAAGAAAATTTCTGAGAAACTGCTTAGTGTTCCGTTAATTCATCTCACAGAGTTACATCTATATTTCCTGGATCTCTTTGCTAGCCTTATTTCTGTGGAATCTGAGAACAGATATTTCGGATCCCTTTGAAGACTATAGGGCCAAAGGAAATATCCTCCGAAAACTAAGAGAAAGAAGCTTTCTGAGAAACTTCTTTCTGTTCTGTGAAATGAGCTCACAGAGTTACAGCTTTCCCCTCAAGAAGCCTTTCGCTAAGACAGTTCTTGTGGAATTGGCAAAGTGATATTTGGAAGCCCATAGAGGGCTATGGTAAAAAAGGAAATATCCTCCGATGAAATCTGGAAAGAAGCTTTCTGAGAAACTGCTTAGTGTTCTGTTAATTCATCTCACAGAGTTACATCTATATTTCGTGGATCTCTTTGCTAGCCTTATTTCTGTGGAATCTGAGAACAGATATTTCGGATCCCTTTGAGGACTATAGGGCCAAAGGAAATATCCTCCGAAAACTAAGAGAAAGAAGCTTTCTGAGAAACTTCTTTGTGTTCTGTGAAATGAGCTCACAGAGTTACAGCTTTCCCCTCAAGAAGCCTTTCGCTAAGACAGTTCTTGTGGATTTGGCCAAATGATATTTGGAAGCCCATAGAGGGCTATGGTGAAAAAGGAAATATCCTCAGATGAAATCTGGAAAGAAGCTTTCTGAGAAACTTCTTAGTGTTCTGTTAATTCATCTCACAGAGTTACATCTGTATTTCGTGCATCTCTTTGCTAGCCTTATTTCTGTGGAATCTGAGAACACATATTTCGGATCCCTTTGAAGACTATAGGGCCAAAGGAAATATCCTCCGATAACTAAGAGAAAGAAGCTTTCTGAGAAACTTCTTTGTGTTCTGTGAAATCATGTCACAGAGTTACAGCTTTCCCCTCAAGAAGCCTTTCGCTAAGACAGTTCTTGTGGAATTGGCAAAGTGATATTTGGAAGCCCATAGAGGGCTATGGTGAAAAAGGAAATATCCTCCGATGAAATCTGGAAAGAAGCTTTCTGAGAAACTGCTTAGTGTTCTGTTAATTCATCTCACAGAGTTACTTCTATATTTCGTGGATCTCTTTGCTAGCCTTATTTCTGTGGAATCTGAGAAAAGATATTTCGGATCCCTTTGAAGACTATAGGGCCAAAGGAAATATCCTCCGATAATAAAGAAAAAGAAGCTTTCTGAGAAACTTCTTTGTGTTCTGTGAAATCATCTCACAGAGTTACAGCTTTCCCCTCAAGAAGCCTTTCGCTAAGACGGTTCTTCTGGAATTGGCAAAGTGATATTTGGAAGCCCATAGAAGGCTATGGTGAAAAAGGAAATATCCTCAGATGAAATCTGCAAAGAAGCTTTCTGAGAAACTGCTTAGTGTTCTGTTAATTCATCTCACAGAGTTACATCTGTATTTCGTAGATCTCTTTGCTAGCCTTATTTCTGTGGAATCTGAAAACAGATATTTCGGATCCCTTTGAAGACTTTAGGGCCAAAGGAAATATCCTCCGATAACTAAGAGAAAGAAGCTTTCTGAGAAACTTCTTTGTGTTCTGTGAAATCATCTCACAGAGTTAAAGCTTTCCCTTCAAGAAGCCTTTCGCTAAGACAGTTCTTGTGGAATTGGCAAAGTGATATTTGGAAGCCCATAGAGGGCTATGGTGAAAAAGGAAATATCCTCCGATGAAATCTGGAAAGAAGCTTTCTGAGAAACTGCTTAGTGTTCTGTTAATTCATCTCACAGAGTTACATCTATATTTCCTGGATCTCTTTGCTAGCCTTATTTCTGTGGAATCTGAGAACAGATATTTCGGATCCCTTTGAAGACTATAGGGCCAAAGGAAATATCCTCCGATAACAAAGAGAAAAAAGCTTTCTGAGAAACTTCTTTGTGTTCTGTGAAATCATCTCACAGAGTTACAGCTTTCCCCTCAAGAAGCCTTTCGCTAAGACAGTTCTTGTGGATTTGGCCAAGTGATATTTGGAAGCCCGTAGAGGGCTATGGTGAAAAAGGAAATATCCTCAGATGAAATCTGGAAAGAAGCTTTCTGAGAAACTGCTTAGTGTTCTGTTAATTCATCTCACAGAGTTACATCTATATTTCCTGGATCTCTTTGCTAGCCTTATTTCTGTGGAATCTGAGAACAGATATTTCGGATCCCTTTGAAGACTATAGGGCCAAAGGAAATATCCTCCGATAACTACGAGAAAGAAGCTTTCTGAGAAACTTCTTTGTGTTCTGTGAAATCATCTCACAGAGTTACAGCTTTCCCCTGAAGAAGCCTTTCGCTAAGACAGTTCTTGTGGATTTGGCCAAGTGATATTTGGAAGCCCATAGAGGGCTATGGTGAAAAAGGAAATATCCTCAGATGAAATCTGGAAAGAAGCTTTCTGAGAAACTGCTTAGTGTTCTGTTAATTCATCTCACAGAGTTACATCTGTATTTCTTGGATCTCTTTGCTAGCCTTATTTCTGTGGAATCTGAGAACAGATATTTCGGATCCCTTTGAAGACAATAGGGCCAAAGGAAATATCCTCCGATAAATAAGAGAAAGAAGCTTTCTGAGAAACTTCTTTGTGTTCTGTGAAATCATCTCACAGAGTTACAGCTTTCCCCTCAAGAAGCCTTTCGCTAAGACAGTTCTTGTGGAATTGGCAAAGTGATATTTGGAAGCCCATAGAGGGCTATGGTGAAAAAGGAAATATCCTCCGATGAAATCTGGAAAGAAGCTTTCTGAGAAACTGCTTAGTGTTCTGTTAATTCATCTCACAGAGATACTTCTATATTTCGTGGATCTCTTTGCTAGACTTATTTCTGTGGAATCTGAGAACAGATATTTCGGATCCCTTTGAAGACTATAGGGACAAAGGAAATATCCTCCGATAACAAAGAAAAAGAAGCTTTCTGAGAAACTTCTTTGTGTTCTGTGAAATCATCTCACAGAGTTACAGCTTTCCCCTCAAGAAGCCTTTCGCTAAGACAGTTCTTGTGGAATTGGCAAAGTGATATTTGGAAGCCCATAGAAGGCTATGGTGAAAAAGGAAATATCCTCAGATGAAATCTGGAAAGAAGCTTTCTGAGAAACTGCTTAGTGTTCTGTTAATTCATCTCACAGAGTTACATCTGTATTTCGTGGATCTCTTTGCTAGCCTTATTTCTGTGGAATCTGAAAACAGATATTTCGGATCCCTTTGAAGACTTTAGGGCCAAAGGAAATATCCTCCGATAACTAAGAGAAAGAAGCTTTCTGAGAAACTTCTTTGTGTTCTGTGAAATCATCTCACAGAGTTACAGCTTTCTATTCAAGAAGCCTTTCGCTAAGACAGTTCTTGTGGAATTGGCAAAGTGATATTTGGAAGCCCATAGAGGGCTATGGTGAAAAAGGAAATATCCTCCGATGAAATCTGGAAAGAAGCTTTCTGAGAAACTGCTTAGTGTTCTGTTAATTCATCTCACAGAGTTACATCTATATTTCGTGGATCTCTTTGCTAGCCTTATTTCTGTGGAATCTGAGAACAGATATTTCGGATCCCTTTGAAGACTATAGGGCCAAAGGAAATATCCTCCGATAACTAAGTGAAAGAAGCTTTCTGAGAAACTTCTTTGTGTTCTGTGAAATCATCTCACAGAGTTACAGCTTTCCCCTCAAGAAGCCTTTCGCTAAGACAGTTCTTGTGGAATTGGCAAAGTGATATTTGGAAGCCCGTAGAGGGCTATGGTGAAAAAGGAAATATCCTCCGATGAAAACTGGAAAGAAGCTTTCTGAGAAACTGCTTAGTGTTCTGTTAATTCATCTCACAAAGTTACATCTATATTTCGTGGATCTCTTTGCTAGCCTTATTTCTGTGGAATCTGAGAACAGATATTTCGGATCCCTTTGAAGACTATAGGGCCAAAGGAAATATCCTCCGATAACAAAGAGAAAGAAGCTTTCTGAGAAACTTCTTTGTGTTCTGTGAAATCATCTCACAGAGTTACAGCTTTCCCCTCAAGAAGCCTTTCGCTAAGACAGTTCTTGTGGAATTGGCAAAGTGATATTTGGAATCCCATAGAGGGCTATGGTGAAAAAGGAAATATCCTCAGATGAAATCTGGAAAGAAGCTTTCTGAGAAACTGCTGAGTGTTCTGCTAATTCATCTCACAGAGTTACTTCTATATTTCGTGGATCTCTTTGCTAGCCTTATTTCTGTGGAATCTGAGAACAGATATTTCGGATCCCTTTGAAGACTATAGGGCCAAAGGAAATATCCTCCGATAACAAAGAAAAAGAAGCTTTCTGAGAAACTTCTTTGTGTTCTGTGAAATCATCTCACAGAGTTACAGCTTTCCCCTCAAGAAGCCTTTCGCTAAGACAGTTCTTGTGGAATTGGCAAAGTGATATTTGGAAGCCCATAGAAGGCTATGTTGAAAAAGGAAATATCCTCAGATGAAATCTGCAAAGAAGCTTTCTGAGAAACTGCTTAGTGTTCTGTTAATTCATCTCACAGAGTTACATCTGTATTTCGTGGATCTCTTAGCTAGCCTTATTTCTGTGGAATCTGAAAACAGATATTTCGGATCCCTTTGAAGACTTTAGGGCCAAAGGAAATATCCTCCGATAACTAAGTGAAGGAAGCTTTCTGAGAAACTTCTTTGTGTTCTGTGAAATCATCTCACAGAGTTACAGCTTTCCCTTCAAGAAGCCTTTCGCTAAGACAGTTCTTGTGGAATTGGCAAAGTGATATTTGGAAGCCCATAGAGGGCTATGGTGAAAAAGGAAATATCCTCCGATGAAATCTGGAAAGAAGCTTTCTGAGAAACTGCTTAGTGTTCTGTTAATTCATCTCACAGAGTTACATCTATATTTCCTGGATCTCTTTGCTAGCTTTATTTCTGTGGAATCTGAGAACAGATATTTCGGATCCCTTTGAAGACTATAGGGCCAAAGGAAATATCCTCCGATAACAAAGAGAAAAAAGCTTTCTGAGAAACTTCTTTGTGTTCTGTGAAATCATCTCACAGAGTTACAGCTTTCCCCTCAAGAAGCCTTTCGCTAAGACAGTTCTTGTGGATTTGGCCAAGTGATATTTGGAAGCCCATAGAGGGCTATGGTGAAAAAGGAAATACCCTCAGATGAAATCTGGAAGGAAGCTTTCTGAGAAACTGCTTAGTGTTCTGTTAATTCATCTCACAGAGATACTTCTATATTTCGTGGATCTCTTTGCTAGCCTTATTTCTGTGGAATCTGAGAACAGATATTTCGGATCCCTTTGAAGACTATAGGGACAAAGGAAATATCCTCCGATAACAAAGAAAAAGAAGCTTTCTGAGAAACTTCTTTGTGTTCTGTGAAATCATCTCACAGAGTTACAGCTTTCCCTTCAAGAAGCCTTTCGCTAAGACAGTTCTTGTGGAATTGGCAAAGTGATATTTGGAAGCCCATAGAGGGCTATGGTGAAAAAGGAAATATCCTCCGATGAAATCTGGAAAGAAGCTTTCTGAGAAACTGCTTAGTGTTCTGTTAATTCATCTCACAGAGTTACATCTATATTTCCTGGATCTATTTGCTAGCCTTATTTCTGTGGAATCTGAGAACAGATATTTCGGATCCCTTTGAAGACTATAGGGCCAAAGGAAATATCCTCCGATAACAAAGAGAAAGAAGCTTTCTGAGAAACTTCTTTGTGTTCTGTGAAATCATCTCACAGAGTTACAGCTTTCCCCTCAAGAAGCCTTTCGCTAAGACAGTTCTTGTGGATTTGGCCAAGTGATATTTGGAAGCCCATAGAGGGCTATGGTGAAAAAGGAAATATCCTCAGATGAAATCTGGAAAGAAGCTTTCTGAGAAACTGCTTAGTGTTCTGTTAATTCATCTCACAGAGTTACATCTATATTTCCTGGATCTCTTTGCTAGCCTTATTTCTGTGGAATCTGAGAACAGATATTTCGGATCCCATTGAAGACTATAGGGCCAAAGGAAATATACTCCGATAACAAAGGGAAAAAAGATTTCTGAGAAACTTCTTTGTGTTCTGTGAAATCAT
Source organism: Macaca nemestrina (assembly GCF_043159975.1). Classification (NCBI taxonomy): domain Eukaryota; kingdom Metazoa; phylum Chordata; class Mammalia; order Primates; family Cercopithecidae; genus Macaca; species Macaca nemestrina. The sequence continues at coordinate 132,474,448 of NC_092130.1, read as the reverse complement.
CTCACAGAGTTACAGCTTTCCCCTCAAGAAGCCTTTCGCTAAGACAGTTCTTGTGGATTTGGCCAAGTGATATTTGGAAGCCCATAGAGGGCTATGGTGAAAAAGGAAATATCCTCAGATGAAATCTGGAAAGAAGCTTTCTGAGAAACTGCTTAGTGTTCTGTTAATTCATCTCACAGAGTTACATCTGTATTTCGTGGATCTCTTTGCTAGCCTTATTTCTGTGGAATCTGAGAACAGATATTTCGGATCCCTTTGAATACTATAGGGCCAAAGGAAATATCCTCCGATAACAAAGAAAAAGAATTTTTCTGAGAAACTTCTTTGTGTTCTGTGAAATCATCTCACAGAGTTACAGCTTTCCCCTAAAGAAGCCTTTCGCTAAGACAGTTCTTGTGGAATTGGCAAAGTGATATTTGGAAGCCCATAGAAGGCTATGGTGAAAAAGGAAATATCCTCAGATGAAATCTGGAAAGAAGCTTTCTGAGAAACTGCTTAGTGTTCTGTTAATTCATCTCACAGAGATACTTCTATATTTCGTGGATCTCTTTGCTAGCCTTATTTCTGTGGAATCTGAGAACAGATATTTCGGATCCCTTTGAAGACTATAGGGACAAAGGAAATATCCTCCGATAACAAAGAAAAAGAAGCTTTCTGAGAAACTTCTTTGTGTTCTGTGAAATCATCTCACAGAGTTACAGCTTTCCCTTCAAGAAGCCTTTCGCTAAGACAGTTCTTGTGGAATTGGCAAAGGGATATTTGGAAGCCCATAGAGGGCTATGGTGAAAAAGGAAATATCCTCCGATGAAATCTGGAAAGAAGCTTTCTGAGAAACTGCTTAGTGTTCTGTTAATTCATCTCACAGAGTTACATCTATATTTCCTGGATCTCTTTGCTAGCCTTATTTCTGTGGAATCTGAGAACAGATATTTCGGATCCCTTTGAAGACTATAGGGCCAAAGGAAATATCCTCCGAAAACAAAGAGAAAGAAGCTTTCTGAGAAACTTCTTTGTGTTCTGTGAAATCATCTCACAGAGTTACAGCTTTCCCCTGAAGAAGCCTTTCGCTAAGACAGTTCTTGTGGATTTGGCCAAGTGATATTTGGAAGCCCATAGAGGGCTATGGTGAAAAAGGAAATATCCTCAGATGAAATCTGGAAAGAAGCTTTCTGAGAAACTGCTTAGTGTTCTGTTAATTCATCTCACAGAGTTACATCTGTATTTCTTGGATCTCTTTGCTAGCCTTATTTCTGTGGAATCTGAGAACAGATATTTCGGATCCCTTTGAAGACAATAGGGCCAAAGGAAATATCCTCCGATAAATAAGAGAAAGAAGCTTTCTGAGAAACTTCTTTGTGTTCTGTGAAATCATCTCACAGAGTTACAGCTTTCCCCTAAAGAAGCCTTTCGCTAAGACAGTTCTTGTGGAATTGGCAAAGTGATATTTGGAAGCCCATTGAGGGCTATGGTGAAAAAGGAAATATCCTCCGATGAAATCTGGAAAGAAGCTTTCTGAGAAACTGCTTAGTGTTCTGTTAATTCATCTCACAGAGATACTTCTATATTTCGTGGATCTCTTTGCTAGCCTTATTTCTGTGGAATCTGAGAACAGATAATTCGGATCCCTTTGAAGACTATAGGGACAAAGGAAATATCCTCCGATAACAAAGAAAAAGAAGCTTTCTGAGAAACTTCTTTGTGTTCTGTGAAATCATCTCACAGAGTTACAGCTTTCCCCTCAAGAAGCCTTTCGCTAAGACAGTTCTTGTGGAATTGGCAAAGTGATATTTGGAAGCCCATAGAAGGCTATGGTGAAAAAGGAAATATCCTCAGATGAAATCTGGAAAGAAGCTTTCTGAGAAACTGCTTAGTGTTCTGTTAATTCATCTCACAGAGTTACATCTGTATTTCGTGGATCTCTTTGCTAGCCTTATTTCTGTGGAATCTGAAAACAGATATTTCGGATCCCTTTGAAGACTTTAGGGCCAAAGGAAATATCCTCCGATAACTAAGAGAAAGAAGCTTTCTGAGAAACTTCTTTGTGTTCTGTGAAATCATCTCACAGAGTTACAGCTTTCCCTTCAAGAAGCCTTTCGCTAAGACAGTTCTTGTGGAATTGGCAAAGTGATATTTGGAAGCCCATAGAGGGCTATGGTGAAAAAGGAAATATCCTGCGATGAAATCTGGAAAGAAGCTTTCTGAGAAACTGCTTAGTGTTCTGTTAATTCATCTCACAGAGTTACATCTATATTTCGTGGATCTCTTTGCTAGCCTTATTTCTGTGGAATCTGAGAACAGATATTTCGGATCCCTTTGAAGACTATAGGGCCAAAGGAAATATCCTCCGAAAACTAAGAGAAAGAAGCTTTCTGAGAAACTTCTTTCTGTTCTGTGAAATGAGCTCACAGAGTTAAAGCTTTCCCCTCAAGAAGCCTTTCGCTAAGACAGTTCTTGTGGAATTGGCAAAGTGATATTTGGAAGCCCATAGAGGGCTATGGTGAAAAAGGAAATATCCTCCGATGAAATCTGGAAAGAAGCTTTCTGAGAAACTGCTTAGTGTTCTGTTAATTCATCTCACAGAGTTACATCTATATTTCGTGGATCTCTTTGCTAGCCTTATTTCTGTGGAATCTGAGAACAGATATTTCGGATCCCTTTGAGGACTATAGGGCCAAAGGAAATATCCTCCGATAACTCAGAGAAAGAAGCTTTCTGAGAAACTTCTTTGTGTTCTGTGAAATCATCTCACAGAGTTACAGCTTTACCCTCAAGAAGCCTTTCGCTAAGACAGTTCTTGTGGAATTGGCAAAGTGATATTTGGAAGCCCATAGAGGGCTATGGTGAAAAAGGAAGTATCCTCAGATGAAACCTGGAAAGAAGCTTTCTGAGAAACTGCTTAGTGTTCTGTTAATTCATCTCACAGAAGTACATCTGTATTTCGTGGATCTGTTTGCTAGCCTTATTTCTGTGGAATCTGAGAACAGATATTTCGGATCCCTTTGAAGACTATAGGGCCAAAGGAAATATTCTAAGATAACAAAGAGAAAGAAGCTTTGTGAGAAATTTCTTTGTGTTCTATGTAAACATCTCACAGAGTTACAGCTTTCCCCTCAAGAAGCCTTTCGCTAAGACAGTTCTTGTGGAATTGGCAAAGTGATATTTCGAAGCCCATAGAGGGCTATGGTGAAAAAGGAAATATCCTCAGATGAAATCTGGAAAGAAGCTTTCTGAGAAACTGCTCAGTGTTCTGTTAATTCATCTCACAGAGTTACATCTGTATTTCGTGGATCTCTTTGCTAGGCTTATTTCTGTGGAATCTGACAACACATATTTCGGATCCCTTTGAAGAGTATAGGGCCAAAGGAAATATCCTCCGATAACAAAGAGAAAGAAGCTTTCTGAGAAACTTCTTTGTGTTCTGTGAAATCATGTCACAGAGTTACAGCTTTCCCCTCAAGAAGCCTTTCGCTAAGACAGTTCTTGTGGAATTGGCAAAGTGATATTTGGAAGCCCATAGACTGCTATGGTGAAAAAGGAAATATCCTCAGATGAAATCTGGAAAGAAGCTTTCTGAGAAACTGCTTAGTGTTCTGTTAGTTCATCTCACAGAGTTACATCTGTATTTCGTGGATCTCTTTGCTAGCCTTATTTCTGTGGAATCTGAGAACAGATATTTCGGATCCCTTTGAAGACTATAGGGCCAAAGGAAATATCCTCCGATAACTAAGAGAAAGAAGCTTTCTGAGAAACTTCTTTTTGTTCTGTGAAATCATCTCACAGAGTTACAGCTTTCCCCTCAAGAAGCCTTTCGCTAAGACAGTTCTTGTGGAATTGGCAAAGTGATATTTGGAAGACCATAGAGGGCTATGGTGAAAAAGGAAATATCCTCCGATGAAATCTGGAAAGAAGCTTTCTGAGAAACTGCTTAGTGTTCTGTTAATTCATCTCACAAAGTTACATCTATATTTCGTGGATCTCTTTGCTAGCCTTATTTCTGTGGAATCTGAGAAGAGATATTTCGGATCCCTTTGAATACTATAGGGCCAAAGGAAATATCCTCCGATAACTAAGAGAAAGAAGCTTTCTGAGAAACTTCTTTGTGTTCTGTGAAATCATCTCACAGAGTTACAGCTTTCCCCTCAAGAAGCCTTTCGCTAAGACAGTTCTTGTGGAACTGGCAAAGTGATATTTGGAAGCCCATAGAGGGCTACGGTGAAAAAGGAAATATCCTCTGATGAAATCTGGAAAGAAGCTGTCTGAGAAACTGCTCAGTGTTCTGATAATTCATCTCACAGAGTTACATCTGTATTTCGTGGATCTCTTTGCTAGGCTTATTTCTGTGGAATCTGAGAACACATATTTCGGATCCCTTTGAAGTGTATAGGGCCAAAGGAAATATCCTCCGATAACAAAGAAAAAAAAGCTTTCTGAGAAACTTCTTTGTGTTCTGTGAAATCATGTCACAGAATTACAGCTTTCCCCTCAAGAAGCCTTTCGCTAAGACAGTTCTTGTGGAATTGGCAAAGTGATATTTGGAAGCCCCTAGACTGCTATGGTAAAAAAGGAAATATCCTCAGATGAAATCTGGAAAGAAGCTTTCTGAGAAACTGCTTAGTGTTCTGTTAGTTCATCTCACAGAGTTACATCTGTATTTTGTGGATCTCTTTGCTAGCCTTATTTCTGTGGAATCTGACAACAGATATTTCGGATCCCTTTGAAGACTATAGGGCCAAAGGAAATATCCTCCGATAACTAAGAGAAAGAAGCTTTCTGAGAAACTTCTTTGTGTTCTGTGAAATCATCTCACAGAGTTACAGCTTTCCCCTCAAGAAGCCTTTCGCTAAGACAGTTCTTATGGAATTGGCAAAGTGATATTTGGAAGCCCATAGAGGGCTATGGTGAAAAAGGAAATATCCTCCGATGAAATCTGGAAAGAAGCTTTCTGAGAAACTGCTTAGTGTTCTGTTAATTCATCTCACAAAGTTACATCTATATTTCGTGGATCTCTTTGCTAGCCTTATTTCTGTGGAATCTGAGAACAGATATTTCGGATCCCTTTGAAGACTATAGGGCCAAAGGAAATATCCTCCGATAACAAAGAGAAAGAAGCTTTCTGAGAAACTTCTTTGTGTTCTGTGAAATCATCTCACAGATTTACAACTTTCCCCTCAAGAAGCCCTTCGCTAAGACAGTTCTTGTGGAATTGGCCAAATGATATTTGGAAGCCCATAGAGGGCTATGGTGAAAAAGGAAATATCCTCAGATGAAATCTGGAAAGAAGCTTTCTGAGAAACTGCTTAGTGTTCTGTTAATTCATCTCACAGAGTTACATCTATATTTCGTGGATCTCTTTGCTAGCCTTATTTCTGTGGAATCTGAGAAGAGATATTTCGGATCCCTTTGAATACTATAGGGCCAAAGGAAATATCCTCCGTTAACTAAGAGAAAGAAGCTTTCTGAGAAACTTCTATGTGTTCTGTGAAATGAGCTCACAGAGTTACAGCTTTCCCCTCAAGAAGCCTTTCGCTAAGACAGTTCTTGTGGAATTGGCAAAGTGATATTTGGAAGCCCATAGAGGGCTATGGTGAAAAAGGAAATATCCTCCGATGAAATCTGGAAAGAAGCTTTCTGAGAAACTGCTTAGTGTTCTGTTAATTCATCTCACAGAGTTACTTCTATATTTCGTGGATCTCTTTGCTAGCCTTATTTCTGTGGAATCTGAGAACAGATATTTCGGATCCCTTTGAAGACTATAGGGCCAAAGGAAATATGCTCCGATAACAAAGAAAAAGAAGCTTTCTGAGAAACTTCTTTGTGTTCTGTGAAATCATCTCACAGAGTTACAGCTTTCCCCTCAAGAAGCCTTTCGCTAAGACAGTTCTTGTGGAATTGGCAAAGTGATATTTGGAAGCCCATAGAAGGCTATGGTGAAAAAGGAAATATCCTCAGATGAAATCTGCAAAGAACCTTTCTGAGAAACTGCTTAGTGTTCTGTTAATTCATCTCACAGAGTTACATCTGTATTTCGTGGATCTCTTTGCTAGCCTTATTTCTGTGGAATCTGAAAACAGATATTTCGGATCCCTTTGAGGACTTTAGGGCCAAAGGAAATATCCTCCGATAACTAAGAGAAAGAAGCTTTCTGAGAAACTTCTTTGTGTTCTGTGAAATCATCTCACAGAGTTACAGCTTTCCCTTCAAGAAGCCTTTCGCTAAGACAGTTCTTGTGGAATTGGCAAAGTGATATTTGGAAGCCCATAGAGGGCTATGGTGAAAAAGGAAATATCCTCCGATGAAATCTGGAAAGAAGCTTTCTGAGAAACTGCTTAGTGTTCTGTTAATTCATCTCACAGAGTTACATCTATATTTCCTGGATCTCTTTGCTAGCCTTATTTCTGTGAAATCTGAGAACAGATATTTCGGATCCCTTTGAAGAGTATAGGGCCAAAGGAAATATCCTCCGATAACAAAGAGAATGAAGCTTTCTGAGAAACTTCTTTGTGTTCTGTGAAATCATCTCACAGAGTTATAGCTTTCCCCTCAAGAAGCCTTTCGCTAAGACATTTCTTGTGGAATTGGCCAAGTGATATTTGGAAGCCCATAGAGGGCTATGGTGAAAAAGGAAATATCCTCAGATGAAATCTGGAAAGAAGCTTTCTGAGAAACTGCTTAGTGTTCTGTTAATTCATCTCACAGAGTTACATCTGTATTTCGTGGATCTCTTTGCTAGCCTTATTTCTGTGGAATCTGAGAACAGATATTTCGGATCCCTTTGAAGACAATAGGGCCAAAGGAAATATCCTCCGATAACTAAGAGAAAGAAGCTTTCTGAGAAACTTCTTTGTGTTCTGTGAAATCATCTCACAGAGTTACAGCTTTCCCCTCAAGAAGCCTTTCGCTAAGACATTTCTTGTGGAATTGGCAAAGTGATATTTGGAAGCCCATAGAGGGCTATGGTGAAAAAGGTAATATCCTCCGATGAAATCTGGAAAGAAGCTTTCTGAGAAACTGCTTAGAGTTCTGTTAATTCATCTCACAGAGTTACTTATATATTTCGTGGATCTCTTTGCTAGCCTTATTTCTGTGGAATCTGAGAACAGATATTTCGGATCCCTTTGAAGACTATAGGGACAAAGGAAATATCCTCCGATAACAAAGAAAAAGAAGCTTTCTGAGAAACTTCTTTGTGTTCTGTGAAATCATCTCACAGAGTTACAGCTTGCCCCTCAAGAAGCCTTTCGCTAAGACAGTTCTTGTGGAATTGGCAAAGTGATATTTGGAAGCCCATAGAAGGCTATGGTGAAAAAGGAAATATCCTCAGATGAAATCTGGAAAGAAGCTTTCTGAGAAACTGCTTAGTGTTCTGTTAATTCATCTCACAGAGTTTCATCTGTATTTCGTGGATCTCTTTGCTTGGCTTATTTCTGTGGAATCTGAGAACAGATATTTCGGATCCCTTTGAAGACTATAGGGCCAAAGGAAATATCCTCCGATAACAAAGAAAAAGAAGCTTTCTCAGAAACTTCTTTGTGTTCTGTGAAATCATGTCACAGAGTTACAGCTTTCCCCTCAAGAAGCCTTTCGCTAAGACAGTTCTTGTGGAATTGGCAAAGTGATATTTGGAAGCCCATAGAGGGCTATGGTGAAAAAGGAAATATCCTCCGATGAAATCTGGAAAGAAGCTTTCTGAGAAACTGCTTAGTGTTCTGTTAGTTCATCTCAGAGAGTTACATCTGTATTTCGTGGATCTCTTTGCTAGCCTTATTTCTGTGGAATCTGAAAACAGATATTTCGGATCCCTTTGAAGACTATAGGGCCAAAGGAAATATCCTCCGATAACAAAGAGAAAGAAGCTTTCTGAGAAACTTCTTTGTGTTCTGTGAAATCATCTCACAGAGTTACAGCTTTCCCCTCAAGAAGCCTTTCGCTAAGACAGTTCTTGTGGAATTGGCCAAGTGATATTTGGAAGTCCATAGAGGGCTATGGTGAAAAAGGAAATATCCTCCGATGAAATCTGGAAAGAAACTTTCTGAGAAACTGCTTAGTGTTCTGTTAATTCATCTCACAGAGTTACATCTGTATTTCGTGGATCTCTTTGCTAGCCTTATTTCTGTGGAATCTGAGAACAGATATTTCGGATCCCTTTGAAGACTATAGGGCCAAAGGAAATATCCTCCGATAACTAAGTGAAAGAAGCTTTCTGAGAAACTTCTTTGTGTTCTGTGAAATCATCTCACAGAGTTACAGCTTTCCCCTCAAGAAGCCTTTCGCTAAGACAGTTCTTGTGGAATTGGCAAAGAGATATTTGGAAGCCCATAGAGGGCTATGGTGATAAAGGAAATATCCTCAGATGAAATCTGGAAAGAAGCTTTCTGAGAAACTGCTCAGTGTTCTGTTAATTCATCTCACAGAGTTACATCTGTATTTAGTGGATCTCTTTGCTAGCCTTATTTCTGTGGAATCTGAGAACAGATATTTCGGATCCCTTTGAAGACTATAGGGCCAAAGGAAATATCCTCCGATAACAAAGAGAAAGAAGCTTTCTGAGAAACTTCTTTGTGTTCTGTGAAATCATCTCACAGAGTTACAGCTTTCCCCTCAAGAAGCCTTTCGCTAAGACAGTTCTTGTGGAATTGGCAAAGTGATATTTGGAAGCCCATAGAGGGCTATGGTGAAAAAGGAAATATCCTCCGATGAAATCTGGAAAGAAGCTTTCTGAGAAAATGCTCAGTGTTCTGTTAATTCATCTCACAAATTTACATCTATATTTCGTGGATCTCTTTGCTAGCCTTTTTTCTGTGGAATCTGAGAACAGATATTTCGGATCCCTTTGAAGACTATAGGGCCAAAGGAAATATCCTCCGATAACAAAGAGAAAGAAGCTTTGTGAGAAATTTCTTAGTGTTCTGTGTAATCATCTCACAGAGTTACAGCTTTCCCCTCAAGAAGCCTTCCGCTAAGACAGTTCTTGTGGAATTGGCCAAGTGATATTTGGAAGCTCATAGAGGGCTATGGTGAAAAAGGAAATATCCTCAGATGAAATCTGGAAAGAAGCTTTCTGAGAAACTGCTTAGTGTTCAGTTAATTCATCTCACAGAGTTACATCTATGTTTCGTGGATCTCTTTGCTAGCCTTATTTCTGTGGAATCTGAGAACAGATATTTCGGATCCCTTTGAAGACTATAGGGCCAAAGGAAATATCCTCCGATAACAAAGAGAAAGAAGCTTTCGGAGAAACTTCTTTGTGTTCTGTGAAATGAGTTCACAGAGTTACAGCTTTCCCCTAAAGAAGCCTTTCGCCAAGACAGTTCTTGTGGAATTGGCAAAGTCATATTTGGAAGCCCATAGAGGGCTATGGTGAAAAAGGAAATATCCACAGATGAAATCTGGAAAGAAGCTTTCTGAGAAACTGCTTAGTGTTCTGTTAATTCATCTCACAGAGTTACATCTGTATTTCGTGGATCTCTTTGCTAGCCTTATTTCTGTGGAATCTGAGAACAGATATTTCGGATCCCTTTGAAGACAATAGGGCCAAAGGAAATATCCTCCCATAACAAAGAGAAAGAAGCTTTGTGAGAAATTTCTTTGTGTTCTATGTAATCATCTCACAGAGTTACAGCTTTCCCCTCAAGAAGCCTTCCGCTAAGACAGTTCTTGTGGAATTGGCAAAGTGATATTTGGAAGCCCATAGAGGGCTATGGTGAAAAAGGAAATATCCTACGATGAAATCTGGAAAGAAGCTTTCTGAGGAACTGCTTAGTGTTCTGTTAATTCATCTCACAGAGTTACATCTATATTTCGTGGATCTCTTTGCTAGCCTTATTTCTGTGGAATCTGAGAACAGATATTTCGGATCCCTTTGAAGACTATAGGGCCAAAGGAAATATCCTCCGAAAACTAAGAGAAAGAAGCTTTCTGAGAAACTTCTTTGTGTTCTGTGAAATGAGCTCACAGAGTTACAGCTTTCCCCTCAAGAAGCCTTTCGCTAAGACAGTTCTTGTGGAATTGGCAAAGTGATATTTGGAAGCCCATAGAGGGCTATGGTGAAAAAGGAAATATCCTCAGATGAAATCTGGAAAGAAGCTTTCTGAGAAACTGCTTAGTGTTCTGTTAATTCATCTCACAGAGTTACCTCTATATTTCGTGGATCTCTTTGCTAGCCTTATTTCTGTGGAATCTGAGAACAGATATTTCGGATCCCTTTGAAGACTATAGGGCCAAAAGAAATATCCTCCGAAAACTAAGAGAAAGAAGCTTTCTGAGAAACTTCTTTGTGTTCTGTGAAATGAGCTCACAGAGTTACAGCTTTCCCCTCAAGAAGCCTTTCGCTAAGACAGTTCTTGTGGAATTGGCAAAGTGATATTTGGAAGCCCATAGAGGTCTATGGTGAAGAAGGAAGTATCCTCAGATGAAATCCGGAAACAAGCTTTCTGAGAAACTGCTCAGTGTTCTGTTAATTCATCTCACAGAGTTACATCTGTATTTCGTGGATGTCTTTGCTAGGCTTATTTCTGTGGAATCTGAGAACAGATATTTCGGATCCCTTTGAAGACTATAGGGCCAAAGGAAATATCCTCGGATAACAAAGAGAAAGAAGCTTTCTGAGAAACTTCTTTGTGTTCTGTGAAATCATGTCACAGAGTTACAGCTTTCCCCTCAAGAAGCCTTTCGCTAAGGCAGTTCTTGTGGTATTGGCAAAGTGATATTTGGAAGCCCATAGAGGGCTATGGTGAAAAAGGAAATATCCTCAGGTGAAATCTGGAAAGAAGCTTTCTGAGAAACTGCTTCGTGTTCTGTTAATTCATCTCACAGAGTTACATCTATATTTCGTGGATCTCTTTGCTAGCCTTATTACTGTGGAATCTGAGAACAGATATTTCGGATCCCTTTGAAGACTATAGGTCCAAGGGAAATATCCTCCGATAACAAAGAGAAAGAAGCTTTCGGAGAAACTTCTTTGTGTTCTGTGAAATGAGTTCACAGAGTTACACCTTTCCCCTAAAGAAGCCTTTCGCCAAGACTGTTCTTGTGGAATTGGCAAAGTGATATTTGGAAGCCCATAGAGGGCTATGGTGAAAAAGGAAATATCCACAGATGAAATCTGGAAAGAAGCTTTCTGAGAAACTGCTTAGTGTTCTGTTAATTCATCTCACAGAGTTACATCTGTATTTCGTGGATCTCTTTGCTAGCCTTATTTCTGTGGAATCTGAGAACAGATATTTCGGATCCCTTTGAAGACAATAGGGCCAAAGGAAATATCCTCCCATAACAAAGAGAAAGAAGCTTTGTGAGAAATTTCTTTGTGTTCTATGTAATCATCTCACAGAGTTACAGCTTTCCCCTCAAGAAGCCTTCCGCTAAGACAGTTCTTTTGGAATTGGCCCAGTGATATTTGGAAGCCCATAGAGGGCTATGGTGAAAAAGGAAATATCCTACGATGAAATCTGGAAAGAAGCTTTCTGAGGAACTGCTTAGTGTTCTGTTAATTCATCTCACAGAGTTACATCTATATTTCGTGGATCTCTTTGCTAGCCTTATTTCTGTGGAATCTGAGAACAGATATTTCGGATCCCTTTGAAGACTATAGGGCCAAAGGAAATATCCTCCGAAAACTAAGAGAAAGAAGCTTTCTGAGAAACTTCTTTGTGTTCTGTGAAATGAGCTCACAGAGTTACAACTTTCCCCTCAAGAAGCCTTTCGCTAAGACAGTTCTTGTGGAATTGGCAAAGTGATATTTGGAAGCCCATAGAGGTCTATGGTGAAGAAGGAAGTATCCTCAGATGAAATCTGGAAAGAAGCTTTCTGAGAAACTGCTCAGTGTTCTGTGAATTCATCTCACAGAGTTACATCTGTATTTCGTGGATGTCTTTGCTAGGCTTATTTCTGTGGAATCTGAGAACAGATATTTCGGATCCCTTTGAAGACTATAGGGCCAAAGGAAATATCCTCGGATAACAAAGAGAAAGAAGCTTTCTGAGAAACTTCTTTGTGTTCTGTGAAATCATGTCACAGAGTTACAGCTTTCCCCTCAAGAAGCCTTTCGCTAAGACAGTTCTTGTGGTATTGGCAAAGTGATATTTGGAAGCCCATAGAGGGCTATGGTGAAAAAGGAAATATCCTCAGATGAAATCTGGAAAGAAGCTTTCTGAGAAACTGCTTCGTGTTCTGTTAATTCATCTCACAGAGTTACATCTATATTTCGTGGATCTCTTTGCTAGCCTTATTACTGTGGAATCTGAGAAGAGATACTTCGGATGCCTTTGAAGACTATAGGGCCAAAGGAAATATCCTCCGAAAACTAAGAGAAAGAAGCTTTCTGAGAAATTTCTTGGTGTTCTGTGAAATGAGCTCACAGAGTTACAGCTTTCCCCTCAAGAAGCCTTTCGCTAAGACAGTTCTTGTGGAATTGGCAAAGTGATATTTGGAAGCCCATAGAGGGCTATGGTGAAAAAGGAAATATCCTCAGATGAAATCTGGAAAGAAGCTTTCTGAGATACTGCTTCGTGTTCTGTTAGTTCATCTCACAGAGTTACATCTGGATTTCTTGGATCTCTTTGCTAGCCTTATTTCTGTGGAATCTGAGAACACATATTTCGGATCCCTTTGAAGACTATAGGGCCAAAGGAAATATCCTCCGATAACAAAGAGAATGAAGCTTTGTGAGAAATTTCTTTGTGTTCTATGTAATCATCTAACAGAGTTACAGCTTTCCCCTCAAGAAGCCTTTCGCTAAGACAGTTCTTGTGGAATTGGCAAAGTGATATTTGGAAGCCCATAGAGGGCTAAGGTGAAAAAGGAAATATCCTCAGATGAAATCTGGAAAGAAGCTTTCTGAGAAACTGCTTAGTGTTCTGTTAATTCATCTCACAGAGTTACCTCTATGTTTCGTGGATCTCTTTGCTAGCCTTATTTCTGTGGAATCTGAGAACAGATATTTCGGATCCCTTTGAAGACTATAGGGCCAAAAGAAATATCCTCCGAAAACTAAGAGAAAGAAGCTTTCTGAGAAACTTCTTTGTGTTCTGTGAAATGAGCTCACAGAGTTACAGCTTTCCCCTCAAGAAGCCTTTCGCTAAGACAGTTCTTGTGGAATTGGCAAAGTGATATTTGGAAGCCCATAGAGGTCTATGGTGAAGAAGGAAGTATCCTCAGATGAAATCCGGAAACAAGCTTTCTGAGAAACTGCTCAGTGTTCTGTTAATTCATCTCACAGAGTTACATCTGTATTTCGTGGATGTCTTTGCTAGGCTTATTTCTGTGGAATCTGAGAACAGATATTTCGGATCCCTTTGAAGACTATAGGGCCAAAGGAAATATCCTCGGATAACAAAGAGAAAGAAGCTTTCTGAGAAACTTCTTTGTGTTCTGTGAAATCATGTCACAGAGTTACAGCTTTCCCCTCAAGAAGCCTTTCGCTAAGGCAGTTCTTGTGGTATTGGCAAAGTGATATTTGGAAGCCCATAGAGGGCTATGGTGAAAAAGGAAATATCCTCAGATGAAATCTGGAAAGAAGCTTTCTGAGAAACTGCTTCGTGTTCTGTTAATTCATCTCACAGAGTTACATCTATATTTCGTGGATCTCCTTGCTAGCCTTATTACTGTGGAATCTGAGAACAGATATTTCGGATCCCTTTGAAGACTATAGGGCCAAGGGAAATATCCTCCTATAACAAAGAGAAATAAGCTTTCGGAGAAACTTCTTTGTGTTCTGTGAAATGAGTTCACAGAGTTACACCTTTCCCCTAAAGAAGCCTTTCGCCAAGACAGTTCTTGTGGAATTGGCAAAGTGATGTTTGGAAGCCCATAGAGGGCTATGGTGAAAAAGGAAATATCCACAGATGAAATCTGGAAAGAAGCTTTCTGAGAAACTGCTTAGTGTTCTGTTAATTCATCTCACAGAGTTACATCTGTATTTCGTGGATCTCTTTGCTAGCCTTATTTCTGTGGAATCTGAGAACAGATATTTCGGATCCCTTTGAAGACAATAGGGCCAAAGGAAATATCCTCCCATAACAAAGAGAAAGAAGCTTTGTGAGAAATTTCTTTGTGTTCTATGTAATCATCTCACAGAGTTACAGCTTTCCCCTCAAGAAGCCTTCCGCTAAGACAGTTCTTTTGGAATTGGCCCAGTGATATTTGGAAGCCCATAGAGGGCTATGGTGAAAAAGGAAATATCCTCAGATGAAATCTGGAAAGAAGCTTTCTGAGAAACTGCTTCGTATTCTGCTAATTCATCTCACAGAGTTACATCTATATTTCGTGGATCTCTTTGCTAGCCTTATTACTGTGGAATCTGAGAACAGATACTTCGGATGCCTTTGAAGACTATAGGGCCAAAGGAAATATCCTCCGAAAACTAAGAGAAAGAAGCTTTCTGAGAAATTTCTTGGTGTTCTGTGAAATGAGCTCACAGAGTTACAGCTTTCCCCTCAAGAAGCCTTTCGCTAAGCCAGTTCTTGTGGAATTGGCAAAGTGATATTTGGAAGCCCATAGAGGGCTATGGTGAAAAAGGAAATATCCTCAGATGAAATCTGGAAAGAAGCTTTCTGAGAAACTGCTTCGTGTTCTGTTAATTCATCTCACAGAGTTACATCTGGATTTCTTGGATCTCTTTGCTAGCCTTATTTCTGTGGAATCTGAGAACACATATTTCGGATCCCTTTGAAGACTATAGGGCCAAAGGAAATATCCTCCGATAACAAAGAGAAAGAAGCTTTGTGAGAAATTTCTTTGTGTTCTATGTAATCATCTAACAGAGTTACAGCTTTCCCCTCAAGAAGCCTTTCGCTAAGACAGTTCTTGTGGAATTGGCAAAGTGATATATGGAAGCCCATAGAGGGCTAAGGTGAAAAAGGAAATATCCTCAGATGAAATCTGGAAAGAAGCTTTCTGAGAAACTGCTTAGTGTTCTGTTAATTCATCTCACAGAGTTACCTCTATATTTCGTGGATCTCTTTGCTAGCCTTATTTCTGTGGAATCTGAGAACAGATATTTCGGATCCCTTTGAAGACTATAGGGCCAAAAGAAATATCCTCCGAAAACTAAGAGAAAGAAGCTTTCTGAGGAACTTCTTTGTGTTCTGTGAAATGAGCTCACAGAGTTACAGCTTTCCCTTCAAGAAGCCTTTCGCTAAGACAGTTCTTGTGGAATTGGCAAAGTGATATTTGGAAGCCCATAGAGGTCTATGGTGAAGAAGGAAGTATCCTCAGATGAAATCTGGAAAGAAGATTTCTGAGAAACTGCTCAGTGTTCTGTTAATTCATCTCACAGAGTTACATCTGTATTTCGTGGATGTCTTTGCTAGGCTTATTTCTGTGGAATCTGAGAACAGATATTTCGGATCCCTTTGAAGACTATAGGGCCAAAGGAACTATCCTCGGATAACAAAGAGAAAGAAGCTTTCTGAGAAACTTCTTTGTGTTCTGTGAAATCATGTCACAGAGTTACAGCTTTCCCCTCAAGAAGCCTTTCGCTAAGACAGTTCTTGTGGTATTGGCAAAGTGATATTTGGAAGCCCATAGAGGGCTATGGTGAAATAGGAAATATCCTCAGATGAAATCTGGAAAGAAGCTTTCTGAGAAACTGCTTCGTGTTCTGTTAATTCATCTCACAGAGTTACATCTATATTTCATGGATCTCTTTGCTAGCCTTATTACTGTGGAATCTGAGAACAGATACTTCGGATGCCTTTGAAGACTATAGGGCCAAAGGAAATATCCTCCGAAAACTAAGAGAAAGAAGCTTTCTGAGAAATTTCTTGGTGTTCTGTGAAATGAGCTCACAGAGTTACAGCTTTCCCCTCAAGAAGCCTTTCGCTAAGACAGTTCTTGTGGAATTGGCAAAGTGATATTTGGAAGCCCATAGAGGGCTATGGTGAAAAAGGAAATATCCTCAGATGAAATCTGGAAAGAAGCTTTCTGAGAAACTGCTTCGTGTTCTGTTAATTCATCTCACAGAGTTACATCTGGATTTCTTGGATCTCTTTGCTAGCCTTATTTCTGTGGAATCTGAGAACACATATTTCGGATCCCTTTGAAGACTATAGGGCCAAAGGAAATATCCTCTGATAACAAAGAGAAAGAAGCTTTGTGAGAAATTTCTTTGTGTTCTATGTAATCATCTAACAGAGTTACAGCTTTCCCCTCAAGAAGCCTTTCGCTAAGACAGTTCTTGTGGAATTGGCAAAGTGATATTTGGAAGCCCATAAAGGGCTAAGGTGAAAAAGGAAATATCCTCAGATGAAATCTGGAAAGAAGCTTTCTGAGAAACTGCTTAGTGTTCTGTTAATTCATCTCACAGAGTTACATCTGTATTTCGTGGATCACTTTGCTAGCCGTATTTCTGTGGAATCTGAGAACAGATATTTCGGATCCCTTTGAAGACTATAGGGCCAAAGGAAATATCCTCCGATAACCAAAGAAAGAAGCTTTCTGAGAAACTTCTTTGTGTTCTGTGAAATCATCTCACAGAGTTACAGCTTTCCCCTCAAGAAGCCTTTCGCTAATACAGTTCTTGTGGAATTGGCAAAGTGATATTTGGAAGCCCATAGAGGGCTATGGTGAAAAAGGAAATATCCTCAGATGAAATCTGGAAAGAAGCTTTCTGAGAAACTGCTCTGGGATGTGTGACTTCCACTCACAGAGTTACATCTGTATTTCGTGGATCTCTTTGCTGGCCTTATTTCTGTGGAATCTGAGAACAGATAATTCGGATCGCTTTGAAGACTATAGGGCCAAGGGAAATATCCTCTGATAACAAAGAGAAAGAAGCTTTCTGAGAAACTTCTTTGTGTTCTGTGAAATCATCTCACAGAGTTACAGCTTTCACCTCAAGAAGCCTTTCGCTAAGACTGTTCTTGTGGAATTGGCAAAGTGATATTTGGAAGCCCATAGAGGGCTATGGTGAAAAAGGAAATATCCTCAGATGAAATCTGGAAAGAAGCTTTCTGAGAAACTGCTTAGTGTTCTGTTAATTCATCTCACAGAGTTACTTCTATATTTCATGGATTTCTTTGCTAGCCTTATTTCTGTGGAATCTGAGAACAGATATTTCGGATCCCTTTGAAGACTATAGGGCCAAAGGAAATATCCTCCGATAACAAAGAGAAAGAAGCTTTCTGAGAAACTTCCTTGTGTTCTGTGAAATCATCTCACAGAGTTACAGCTTTCCCCTCAAGAAGCCTTTCGCTAAGACAGTTCTTGTGGAATTGGCAAAGTGATATTTGGAAGCCCATAGAGGGCTATGGTGAAAAAGGAAATATCCTCCGATGAAATCTGGAAAGAAGCTTTCTGAGAAACTGCTTAGTGTTCTGTTAATTCATCTCACAGAGTTACATCTGTATTTCGTGGATCTCTTTGCTAGCCTTATTTCTGTGGAATCTGACAACAGATATTTCGGATCCCTTTGAAGACTATAGGGCCAAAGGAAATATCCTCCAATAACTAAGAGAAAGAAGCTTTCTGAGAAACTTCTTTGTGTTCTGTGAAATCATCTCACAGAGTTACAGCTTTCCCCTCAAGAAGCCTTTCGCTAAGACAGTTGTTGTGGAATTGGCAAAGTGATATTTGGAAGCCCATATAGGGCTATGGTGAAAAAGGAAATATCCTCCGATGAAATCTGGAAAGAAGCTTTTTGAGAAACTGCTCAGTGTTCTGTTAATTCATCTCACAGAGTTACATCTATATTTCGTGGATTTCTTTGCTAGCCTTATTTCTGTGGAATCTGAGAACAGATATTTCGGATCCCTTG
Source organism: Macaca nemestrina (assembly GCF_043159975.1). NCBI lineage: Eukaryota > Metazoa > Chordata > Mammalia > Primates > Cercopithecidae > Macaca > Macaca nemestrina. The sequence continues at coordinate 132,456,699 of NC_092130.1, read as the reverse complement.
GAAGACTATAAGGCCAAAGGAAATATCCTCCGATAACAAAGAGAAAGAAGCTTTCTGAGAAACTTCTTTGTGTTCTGTGAAATCATCTCACAGAGTTACAGCTTTGCCCTCAAGAAGTCTTTCGCTAAGACAGTTCTTGTGGAATTGGCCAAGTGATATTTGGAAGCCCATAGAGAGCTATGGTGAAAAAGGAAATATCCTCCGATGAATACTGGAAAGAAGCTTTCTGAGAAACTGCTTAGTGTTCTGTTAATTCATCTCACAGAGTTACATCTGTATTTCGTGGATCTCTTTGCTAGCCTTATTTCTGTGGAATCTGAGAACAGATATTTCGGTCCCTTTGAAGACTATAGGGCCAAAGGAAATATCCTCCGATAACTAAGAGAAAGAAGCTTTCTGAGAAACTTCTTTGTGTTCGGTGAAATCATCTCACAGAGTTACAGCTTTCCCCTCAAGAAGCCTTTCGCTAAGACAGTTCTTGTGGAATTGGCAAAGTGATATTTGGAAGCCCATAGAGGGCTATGGTGAAAAAGGAAATATCCTACGATGAAATCTGGAAAGAAGCTTTCTGAGAAACTGCTTAGTGTTCTGTTAATTCATCTCACAGAGTTACATCTGTATTTCGTGGATCTCTTTGCTAGCCTTATTTCTGTGGAATCTGAGAACAGATATTTCGGATCCCTTTGAAGACTATAGGGCCAAGGGAAATATCCTCCGATACCTAAGGGAAAGAAGCTTTCTGAGAAACTTCTTTGTGTTCTGTGAAATCATCTCACAGAGTTACAGCTTTCCCCTCAAGAAGCCTTTCGCTAAAACATTTCTTCAGGAATTGGCAAAGTGATATTTGGAAGCCTATAGAGGGCTATGGTGAAAAAGGAAATATCCTCCGATGAAATCTGGAAAGAAGCTTTCTGAGAAACTGCTTAGTGTTCTGTTAATTCATCTCACAGAGTTACTTCTATATTTCGTGGATCTCTTTGCTAGCCTTATTTCTGTGGAATCTGAGAACAGATATTTCGGTTCCCTTTGAATACTATAGGGCCAAAGGAAATATCCTCCGATAACAAAGAGAAAGAAGCTTTCTGAGAAACTTCTTTGTGTTCTGTGAAATCATCTCACAGAGTTACCGCTTTCCCCTCAAGAAGCCTTTCGCTAAGACAGTTCTTGTGGAATTGGCAAAGTGATATTTGGAAGCCCATAGAGGGCTATGGTGAAAAAGGAAATATCCTCCGATGAAATCTGGAAAGAAGCTTTCTGAGAAACTGCTTCTTTGTTGTGTTAATTCATCTCACAGAGTTACATCTGTATTTCGTGTATCTCTTTGCTAGCCTTATTTCTGTGGAATCTGACAACAAATATTTCGGATCCCTTTGAAGACTATAGGGCCAAAGGAAATATCCTCTGATAACTAAGAGAAAGAAGCTTTCTGAGAAACTTCTTTGTGTTCTGTGAAATCATCTCACAGAGTTACAGCTTTCGCCTCAGGAAGCCTTTCGCTAAGACAGTTCTTGTGGAATTGGCAAAGTGATATTTGGAAGCCCTTAGAGGGCTATGGTGAAAAAGGAAATATCCTCCGATGAAATCTGGAAAGAAGCTTTTTGAGAAACTGCTTAGTGTTCTGTTAATTCATCTCACAGAGTTACATCTGTATTTCGTGGATCTCTTTGCTAGCCTTATTTCTGTGGAATCTGAGAACAGATATTTCGGATCCCTTTGAAGACTATAGGGCCAAAGGAAATATCCTCCGATAACTAAGAGAAAGAAGTTTTCTGAGAAACTTCTTTGTGTTCTGTGAAATCATCTCACAGAGTTACAGCTTTCCCCTCAAGAAGCCTTTCGCTAAGACAGTTCTTGTGGAATTGGCAAAGTGATATTTGGAAGCCCATAGAGGGCTATGGTGAAAAAGGAAATATCCTCCGATGAAATCTGGAAAGAAGCTTTCTGAGAAACTGCTTAGTGTTCTGTTAATTCATCTCACAGAGTTACATCTATATTTCGTGGATCTCTTTGCTGGCCTTATTTCTGTGGAATCTGAGAACAGATATTTCGGATCCCTTTGAAGACTATAGGGCCAAAGGAAATATCCTCCGATAACCAAAGAAAGAAGCTTTCTGAGAAACTTCTTTGTGTTCTGTGAAATCATCTCACAGAGTTACAGCTTTCCCCTCAAGAAGCCTTTCGCTAATACAGTTCTTGTGGAATTGGCAAAGTGATATTTGGAAGCCCATAGAGGGCTATGGTGAAAAAGGAAATATCCTCAGATGAAATCTGGAAAGAAGCTTTCTGAGAAACTGCTCTGTGATGTGTGACTTCCACTCACAGAGTTACATCTGTATTTCGTGGATCTCTTTGCTGGCCTTATTTCTGTGGAATCTGAGAACAGATAATTCGGATCGCTTTGAAGACTATAGGGCCAAGGGAAATATCCTCCGATAACTAAGAGAAAGAAGCTTTCTGAGAAACCTCTTTGTGTTCTGTGAAATCATCTCACAGAGTTACAGCTTTCCCCTCAAGAAGCCTTTCGCTAAGACAGTTTTTGTGGAATTGGCAAAGTGATATTTGGAAGCCCATAGAGGGCTATGGTGAAAAAGGAAATATCCTCCGATGAAATCTGGAAAGAAGCTTTCTGAGAAACTGCTTAGTGTTCTGTTAATTCATCTTACAGAGTTACTTCTATATTTCATGGATCTCTTTGCAAGCCTTATTTCTGTGGAATCTGAGAACAGATATTTCGGATCCCTTTGAAGACTATAGGGCCAAAGGAAATATCCTCAGATAACAAAGAGAAAGAAGCTTTCTGAGAAACTTCTTTGTGTTCTGTGAAATCATCTCACAGAGTTACAGCTTTCCCCTCAAGAAGCCTTTCGCTAAGAAAGTTCTTGTGGAATTGGCAAAGTGATATTAGGAAGCACATAGAGGGCTATGGTGAAAAAGGAAATATCCTCAGATGAAATCTGGAAAGAAGCTTTCTGAGAAACTGCTTAGTGTTCTGTTAATTCATCTCACAGAGTTATATCTGTATTTCGTGGATCTCTTTGCTAGCCTTATTTCTGTGGAATCTGAGAACAGATATTTCGGATCCCTTTGAAGACTATAGGGCCAAAGGAAATATCCTCCGATAACTAAGAGAAAGAAGCTTTCTGAGAAACTTCTTTGTGTTCTGTGAAATCGTCTCACAGAGTTACAGCTTTCCCCTCAAGAAGCCTTTCGCTAAGACTGTTCTTGTGGAATTGGCAAAGTGATATTTGGAAGCCCATAGAGGGCTATGGTGAAAAAGGAAATATCCTCCGATGAAATCTGGAAAGAAGCTTTCTGAGAAACTGCTTAGTGTTCTGTTAATTCATCTCACAGAGTTACTTCTATATTTCATGGATCTCTTTGCTAGCCTTATTTCTGTGGAATCTGAGAACAGATATTTCGGATCCCTTTGAAGACTATAGGGCCAAAGGAAATATCCTCCGATAACAAAGAGAAAGAAGCTTTCTGAGAAACTTCTTTGTGTTTTGTGAAATCATCTCACAGAGTTACAGCTTTCCCCTCAAGAAGCCTTTCGCTAAGACAGTTCTTGTGGAATTGGCAAAGTGATATTTGGAAGCCCATAGAGGGCTATGGTGAAAAAGGAAATATCCTCCGATGAAATCTGGAAAGAAGCTTTCTGAGAAACTGCTTAGTGTTCTGTTAATTCATCTCACAGAGTTACATCTGTATTTCGTGGATCTCTTTGCTAGCCTTATTTCTGTGGAATATGACAACAGATATTTCGGATCCCTTTGAAGACTATAGGGCCAAAGGAAATATCCTCCAATAACTAAGAGAAAGAAGCTTTCTGAGAAACTTCTTTGTGTTCTGTGAAATCATCTCACAGAGTTACAGCTTTCCCCTCAAGAAGCCTTTCGCTAAGACAGTTGTTGTGGAATTGGCAAAGTGATATTTGGAAGCCCATATAGGGCTATGGTGAAAAAGGAAATATCCTCCGATGAAATCTGGAAAGAAGCTTTTTGAGAAACTGCTCAGTGTTCTGTTAATTCATCTCACAGAGTTACATCTATATTTCGTGGATTTCTTTGCTAGCCTTATTTCTGTGGAATCTGAGAACAGATATTTCGGATCCCTTTGAAGACTATAAGGCCAAAGGAAATATCCTCCGATAACAAAGAGAAAGAAGCTTTCTGAGAAACTTCTTTGTGTTCTGTGAAATCATCTCACAGAGTTACAGCTTTGCCCTCAAGAAGTCTTTCGCTAAGACAGTTCTTGTGGAATTGGCCAAGTGATATTTGGAAGCCCATAGAGGGCTATGGTGAAAAAGGAAATATCCTCCGATGAATACTGGAAAGAAGCTTTCTGAGAAACTGCTTAGTGTTCCGTTAATTCATCTCACAGAGTTACATCTGTATTTCGTGGATCTCTTTGCTAGCCTTATTTCTGTGGAATCTGAGAACAGATATTTCGGTCCCTTTGAAGACTATAGGGCCAAAGGAAATATCCTCCGATAACTAAGAGAAAGAAGCTTTCTGAGAAACTTCTTTGTGTTCGGTGAAATCATCTCACAGAGTTACAGCTTTCCCCTCAAGAAGCCTTTCGCTAAGACAGTTCTTGTGGAATTGGCAAAGTGATATTTGGAAGCCCATAGAGGGCTATGGTGAAAAAGGAAATATCCTACGATGAAATCTGGAAAGAAGCTTTCTGAGAAACTGCTTAGTGTTCTGTTAATTCATCTCACAGAGTTACATCTGTATTTCGTGGATCTCTTTGCTAGCCTTATTTCTGTGGAATCTGAGAACAGATATTTCGGATCCCTTTGAAGACTATAGGGCCAAGGGAAATATCCTCCGATACCTAAGGGAAAGAAGCTTTCTGAGAAACTTCTTTGTGTTCTGTGAAATCATCTCACAGAGTTACAGCTTTCCCCTCAAGAAGCCTTTCGCTAAAACATTTCTTCAGGAATTGGCAAAGTGATATTTGGAAGCCTATAGAGGGCTATGGTGAAAAAGGAAATATCCTCCGATGAAATCTGGAAAGAAGCTTTCTGAGAAACTGCTTAGTGTTCTGTTAATTCATCTCACAGAGTTACTTCTATATTTCGTGGATCTCTTTGCTAGCCTTATTTCTGTGGAATCTGAGAACAGATATTTCGGTTCCCTTTGAATACTATAGGGCCAAAGGAAATATCCTCCGATAACAAAGAGAAAGAAGCTTTCTGAGAAACTTCTTTGTGTTCTGTGAAATCATCTCACAGAGTTACCGCTTTCCCCTCAAGAAGCCTTTCGCTAAGACAGTTCTTGTGGAATTGGCAAAGTGATATTTGGAAGCCCATAGAGGGCTATGGTGAAAAAGGAAATATCCTCCGATGAAATCTGGAAAGAAGCTTTCTGAGAAACTGCTTCTTTGTTGTGTTAATTCATCTCACAGAGTTACATCTGTATTTCGTGTATCTCTTTGCTAGCCTTATTTCTGTGGAATCTGACAACAAATATTTCGGATCCCTTTGAAGACTATAGGGCCAAAGGAAATATCCTCCAATAACTAAGAGAAAGAAGCTTTCTGAGAAACTTCTTTGTGTTCTGTGAAATCATCTCACAGAGTTACAGCTTTCCCCTCAGGAAGCCTTTCGCTAAGACAGTTCTTGTGGAATTGGCAAAGTGATATTTGGAAGCCCTTAGAGGGCTATGGTGAAAAAGGAAATATCCTCCGATGAAATCTGGAAAGAAGCTTTTTGAGAAACTGCTTAGTGTTCTGTTAATTCATCTCACAGAGTTACATCTGTATTTCGTGGATCTCTTTGCTAGCCTTATTTCTGTGGAATCTGAGAACAGATATTTCGGATCCCTTTGAAGACTATAGGGCCAAAGGAAATATCCTCCGATAACTAAGAGAAAGAAGTTTTCTGAGAAACTTCTTTGTGCTCTGTGAAATCATCTCACAGAGTTACAGCTTTCCCCTCAAGAAGCCTTTCGCTAAGACAGTTCTTGTGGAATTGGCAAAGTGATATTTGGAAGCCCATAGAGGGCTATGGTGAAAAAGGAAATATCCTCCGATGAAATCTGGAAAGAAGCTTTCTGAGAAACTGCTTAGTGTTCTGTTAATTCATCTCACAGAGTTACATCTATATTTCGTGGATCTCTTTGCTAGCCTTATTTCTGTGGAATCTGAGAACAGATATTTCGGATCCCTTTGAAGACTATAGGGCCAAAGGAAATATCCTCCAAAAACTAAGAGAAAAAAGCTTTCTGAGAAACTTCTTTGTGTTCTGTGAAATGAGCTCACAGAGTTACAGCTTTCCCCTCAAGAAGCCTTTCGCTAAGACAGTTCTTGTGGAATTGGCAAAGTGATATTTGGAAGCCCATAGAGGGCTATGGTGAAAAAGGAAATATCCTCAGATGAAATCTGGAAAGAAGCTTTCTGAGAAACTGCTTAGTGTTCTGTTAATTCATCTCACAGAGTTACATCTGTATTTCGTGGATCTCTTTGCTGGCCTTATTTCTGTGGAATCTGAGAACAGATAATTCGGATCGCTTTGAAGACTATAGGGCCAAGGGAAATATCCTCCGATAACTAAGAGAAAGAAGCTTTCTGAGAAACCTCTTTGTGTTCTGTGAAATCATCTCACAGAGTTACAGCTTTCCCCTCAAGAAGCCTTTCGCTAAGACAGTTTTTGTGGAATTGGCAAAGTGATATTTGGAAGCCCATAGAGGGCTATGGTGAAAAAGGAAATATCCTCCGATGAAATCTGGAAAGAAGCTTTCTGAGAAACTGCTTAGTGTTCTGTTAATTCATCTTACAGAGTTACTTCTATATTTCATGGATCTCTTTGCAAGCCTTATTTCTGTGGAATCTGAGAACAGATATTTCGGATCCCTTTGAAGACTATAGGGCCAAAGGAAATATCCTCAGATAACAAAGAGAAAGAAGCTTTCTGAGAAACTTCTTTGTGTTCTGTGAAATCATCTCACAGAGTTACAGCTTTCCCCTCAAGAAGCCTTTCGCTAAGAAAGTTCTTGTGGAATTGGCAAAGTGATATTAGGAAGCACATAGAGGGCTATGGTGAAAAAGGAAATATCCTCAGATGAAATCTGGAAAGAAGCTTTCTGAGAAACTGCTTAGTGTTCTGTTAATTCATCTCACAGAGTTATATCTGTATTTCGTGGATCTCTTTGCTAGCCTTATTTCTGTGGAATCTGAGAACAGATATTTCGGATCCCTTTGAAGACTATAGGGCCAAAGGAAATATCCTCCGATAACTAAGAGAAAGAAGCTTTCTGAGAAACTTCTTTGTGTTCTGTGAAATCGTCTCACAGAGTTACAGCTTTCCCCTCAAGAAGCCTTTCGCTAAGACTGTTCTTGTGGAATTGGCAAAGTGATATTTGGAAGCCCATAGAGGGCTATGGTGAAAAAGGAAATATCCTCCGATGAAATCTGGAAAGAAGCTTTCTGAGAAACTGCTTAGTGTTCTGTTAATTCATCTCACAGAGTTACTTCTATATTTCATGGATCTCTTTGCTAGCCTTATTTCTGTGGAATCTGAGAACAGATATTTCGGATCCCTTTGAAGACTATAGGGCCAAAGGAAATATCCTCCGATAACAAAGAGAAAGAAGCTTTCTGAGAAACTTCTTTGTGTTTTGTGAAATCATCTCACAGAGTTACAGCTTTCCCCTCAAGAAGCCTTTCGCTAAGACAGTTCTTGTGGAATTGGCAAAGTGATATTTGGAAGCCCATAGAGGGCTATGGTGAAAAAGGAAATATCCTCCGATGAAATCTGGAAAGAAGCTTTCTGAGAAACTGCTTAGTGTTCTGTTAATTCATCTCACAGAGTTACATCTGTATTTCGTGGATCTCTTTGCTAGCCTTATTTCTGTGGAATATGACAACAGATATTTCGGATCCCTTTGAAGACTATAGGGCCAAAGGAAATATCCTCCAATAACTAAGAGAAAGAAGCTTTCTGAGAAACTTCTTTGTGTTCTGTGAAATCATCTCACAGAGTTACAGCTTTCCCCTCAAGAAGCCTTTCGCTAAGACAGTTGTTGTGGAATTGGCAAAGTGATATTTGGAAGCCCATATAGGGCTATGGTGAAAAAGGAAATATCCTCCGATGAAATCTGGAAAGAAGCTTTTTGAGAAACTGCTCAGTGTTCTGTTAATTCATCTCACAGAGTTACATCTATATTTCGTGGATTTCTTTGCTAGCCTTATTTCTGTGGAATCTGAGAACAGATATTTCGGATCCCTTTGAAGACTATAAGGCCAAAGGAAATATCCTCCGATAACAAAGAGAAAGAAGCTTTCTGAGAAACTTCTTTGTGTTCTGTGAAATCATCTCACAGAGTTACAGCTTTGCCCTCAAGAAGTCTTTCGCTAAGACAGTTCTTGTGGAATTGGCCAAGTGATATTTGGAAGCCCATAGAGGGCTATGGTGAAAAAGGAAATATCCTCCGATGAATACTGGAAAGAAGCTTTCTGAGAAACTGCTTAGTGTTCCGTTAATTCATCTCACAGAGTTACATCTGTATTTCGTGGATCTCTTTGCTAGCCTTATTTCTGTGGAATCTGAGAACAGATATTTCGGTCCCTTTGAAGACTATAGGGCCAAAGGAAATATCCTCCGATAACTAAGAGAAAGAAGCTTTCTGAGAAACTTCTTTGTGTTCGGTGAAATCATCTCACAGAGTTACAGCTTTCCCCTCAAGAAGCCTTTCGCTAAGACAGTTCTTGTGGAATTGGCAAAGTGATATTTGGAAGCCCATAGAGGGCTATGGTGAAAAAGGAAATATCCTACGATGAAATCTGGAAAGAAGCTTTCTGAGAAACTGCTTAGTGTTCTGTTAATTCATCTCACAGAGTTACATCTGTATTTCGTGGATCTCTTTGCTAGCCTTATTTCTGTGGAATCTGAGAACAGATATTTCGGATCCCTTTGAAGACTATAGGGCCAAGGGAAATATCCTCCGATACCTAAGGGAAAGAAGCTTTCTGAGAAACTTCTTTGTGTTCTGTGAAATCATCTCACAGAGTTACAGCTTTCCCCTCAAGAAGCCTTTCGCTAAAACATTTCTTCAGGAATTGGCAAAGTGATATTTGGAAGCCTATAGAGGGCTATGGTGAAAAAGGAAATATCCTCCGATGAAATCTGGAAAGAAGCTTTCTGAGAAACTGCTTAGTGTTCTGTTAATTCATCTCACAGAGTTACTTCTATATTTCGTGGATCTCTTTGCTAGCCTTATTTCTGTGGAATCTGAGAACAGATATTTCGGTTCCCTTTGAATACTATAGGGCCAAAGGAAATATCCTCCGATAACAAAGAGAAAGAAGCTTTCTGAGAAACTTCTTTGTGTTCTGTGAAATCATCTCACAGAGTTACCGCTTTCCCCTCAAGAAGCCTTTCGCTAAGACAGTTCTTGTGGAATTGGCAAAGTGATATTTGGAAGCCCATAGAGGGCTATGGTGAAAAAGGAAATATCCTCCGATGAAATCTGGAAAGAAGCTTTCTGAGAAACTGCTTCTTTGTTGTGTTAATTCATCTCACAGAGTTACATCTGTATTTCGTGTATCTCTTTGCTAGCCTTATTTCTGTGGAATCTGACAACAAATATTTCGGATCCCTTTGAAGACTATAGGGCCAAAGGAAATATCCTCCAATAACTAAGAGAAAGAAGCTTTCTGAGAAACTTCTTTGTGTTCTGTGAAATCATCTCACAGAGTTACAGCTTTCCCCTCAGGAAGCCTTTCGCTAAGACAGTTCTTGTGGAATTGGCAAAGTGATATTTGGAAGCCCTTAGAGGGCTATGGTGAAAAAGGAAATATCCTCCGATGAAATCTGGAAAGAAGCTTTTTGAGAAACTGCTTAGTGTTCTGTTAATTCATCTCACAGAGTTACATCTGTATTTCGTGGATCTCTTTGCTAGCCTTATTTCTGTGGAATCTGAGAACAGATATTTCGGATCCCTTTGAAGACTATAGGGCCAAAGGAAATATCCTCCGATAACTAAGAGAAAGAAGTTTTCTGAGAAACTTCTTTGTGTTCTGTGAAATCATCTCACAGAGTTACAGCTTTCCCCTCAAGAAGCCTTTCGCTAAGACAGTTCTTGTGGAATTGGCAAAGTGATATTTGGAAGCCCATAGAGGGCTATGGTGAAAAAGGAAATATCCTCCGATGAAATCTGGAAAGAAGCTTTCTGAGAAACTGCTTAGTGTTCTGTTAATTCATCTCACAGAGTTACATCTATATTTCGTGGATCTCTTTGCTAGCCTTATTTCTGTGGAATCTGAGAACAGATATTTCGGATCCCTTTGAAGACTATAGGGCCAAAGGAAATATCCTCCAAAAACTAAGAGAAAAAAGCTTTCTGAGAAACTTCTTTGTGTTCTGTGAAATGAGCTCACAGAGTTACAGCTTTCCCCTCAAGAAGCCTTTCGCTAAGACAGTTCTTGTGGAATTGGCAAAGTGATATTTGGAAGCCCATAGAGGGCTATGGTGAAAAAGGAAATATCCTCAGATGAAATCTGGAAAGAAGCTTTCTGAGAAACTGCTTAGTGTTCTGTTAATTCATCTCACAGAGTTACATCTGTATTTCGTGGATCTCTTTGCTAGCCTTATTTCTGTGGAATCTGACAACAGATATTTCGGATCCCTTTGAAGACTATGGGGCCAAATGAAATATCCTCCAATAACAAAGAGAAAGAAGCTTTGTGAGAAATTACTTTGTGTTCTATGTAACCATCTCACAGAGTTACAGCTTTCCCCTTAAGAAGCCTTTCGCTAAGACAGTTCTTGTGGAATTGGCAAAGTGATATTTGGCAGCCCATAGAGGGCTATGGTGAAAAAGGAAATATCCTCAGATGAAATCTGGAAAGAAGCTTTCTAAGAAACTGCTTAGTGTTCTGTTAATTCATCTCACAGAGTTACATCTGTATTTCGTGGATCACTTGGCTAGCCTTATTTCTGTGGAATCTGAGAACAGATATTTCGGATCCCTTTGAAGACTATAGGGCCAAAGGAAATATCCTCCGATAACTAAGAGAAAGAAGCTTTCTGAGAAACTTCTTTGTGTTCTGTGAAATCATCTCACAGAGTTACAGCTTTCCCCTCAGGAAGCCTTTCGCTAAGACAGTTCTTGTGGAATTGGCAAAGTGATATTTGGAAGCCCATAGAGGGCTATGGTGAAAAAGGAAATATCCTCAGATGAAATCTGGAAAGAAGCTTTCTGAGAAACTGCTTAGTGTTCTGTTAATTCATCTCACAGAGTTACATCTGTATTTCGTGGATCTCTTTGCTTACCTTATTTCTGTGGAATCTGAGAACAGATATTTCGGATCCCTTTGAAGACTATAGGGCCAAAGGAAATATCCTCCGATAACTAAAAGAGAAAGAAGCTTTGTGAGAAATTACTTTGTGTTCTATGTAATCATCTAACAGAGTTACAGCTTTCCCCTCAAGAAGCCATTCGCTAAGACAGTTCTTGTGGAATTGGCAAAGTGATATTTGGAAGCCCATAGAGGGCTATGGTGAAAAAGGAAATATCCTCAGATGAAATCTGGAAAGAAGCTTTCTGAGAAACTGCTTAGTGTTCTGTTAATTCATCTCACAGAGTTACATCTGTATTTCGTGGATCACTTGGCTAGCCTTATTTCTGTGGAATCTGAGAACAGATATTTCGGATCCCTTTGAAGACTATAGGGCCAAAGGAAATATCCTCCGATAACTAAGAGAAAGAAGCTTTCTGAGAAACTTCTTTGTGTTCTGTGAAATCATCTCACAGAGTTACAGCTTTCCCCTCAGGAAGCCTTTCGCTAAGACAGTTCTTGTGGAATTGGCAAAGTGATATTTGGAAGCCCATAGAGGGCTATGGTGAAAAAGGAAATATCCTCCGATGAAATCTGGAAAGAAGCTTTCTGAGAAACTGCTTAGTGTTCTGTTAATTCATCTCACAGAGTTACATCTGTATTTCGTGGATCTCTTTGCTAGCCTTATTTCTGTGGAATCTGAGAACAGATATTTCGGATCCCTTTGAAGACTATAGGGCCAAAGGAAATATCCTCCGATAAAAAAGAGAAAGAAGCTTTGTGAGAAATTACTTTGTGTTCTATGTAAACATCTAACAGAGTTACAGCTTTCCCCTCAAGAAGCCATTCGCTAAGACAGTTCTTGTGGAATTGGCAAAGTGATATTTGGAAGCCCATAGAGGGCTATGGTGAAAAAGGAAATATCCTCAGATGAAATCTGGAAAGAAGCTTTCTGAGAAACTGCTTAGTGTTCTGTTAATTCATCTCACAGAGTTACATCTGTATTTCGTGGATCACTTGGCTAGCCTTATTTCTGTGGAATCTGAGAACAGATATTTCGGATCCCTTTGAAGACTATAGGGCCAAAGGAAATATCCTCCGATAACTAAGAGAAAGAAGCTTTCTGAGAAACTTCTTTGTGTTCTGTGAAATCATCTCACAGAGTTACAGCTTTCCCCTCAGGAAGCCTTTCGCTAAGACAGTTCTTGTGGAATTGGCAAAGTGATATTTGGAAGCCCATAGAGGGCTATGGTGAAAAAGGAAATATCCTCCGATGAAATCTGGAAAGAAGCTTTCTGAGAAACTGCTTAGTGTTCTGTTAATTCATCTCACAGAGTTACATCTGTATTTCGTGGATCTCTTTGCTAGCCTTATTTCTGTGGAATCTGAGAACAGATATTTCGGATCCCTTTGAAGACTATAGGGCCAAAGGAAATATCCTCCGATAAAAAAGAGAAAGAAGCTTTGTGAGAAATTACTTTGTGTTCTATGTAATCATCTAACAGAGTTACAGCTTTCCCCTCAAGAAGCCTTTCGCTAAGACAGTTCTTGTGGAATTGGCAAAGTGATATTTGGAAGCCGATAGAGGGCTATGGTGAAAAAGGAAATATCCTCAGATGAAATCTGGAAAGAAGCTTTCTGAGAAACTGCTTAGTGTTCTGTTAATTCATCTCACAGAGTTACATCTGTATTTCGTGGATCACTTGGCTAGCCTTATTTCTGTGGAATCTGAGAACAGATATTTCGGATCCCTTTGAAGACTATAGGGCCAAAGGAAATATCCTCCGAAAACTAAGAGAAAGAAGCTTTCTGAGAAACTTCTTTGTGTTCTGTGAAATGAGCTCACAGAGTTACAGCTTTCCCCTCAAGAAGCCTTTCGCTAAGACAGTTCTTGTGGAATTGGCAAAGTGATATTTGGAAGCCCATAGAGGGCTATGGTGAAAAAGGAAATATCCTCCGATGAAATCTGGAAAGAAGCTTTCTGAGAAACTGCTTAGTGTTCTGTTAATTCATCTCACAGAGTTACATCTGTATTTCGTGGATCTCTTTGCTAGCCTTATTTCTGTGGAATCTGAGAACAGATATTTCGGATCCCTTTGAAGACTATAGGGCCAAGGGAAATATCCTCCGATACCTAAGGGAAAGAAGCTTTCTGAGAAACTTCTTTGTGTTCTGTGAAATCATCTCACAGAGTTACAGCTTTCCCCTCAAGAAGCCTTTCGCTAAAACATTTCTTCAGGAATTGGCAAAGTGATATTTGGAAGCCTATAGAGGGCTATGGTGAAAAAGGAAATATCCTCCGATGAAATCTGGAAAGAAGCTTTCTGAGAAACTGCTTAGTGTTCTGTTAATTCATCTCACAGAGTTACTTCTATATTTCGTGGATCTCTTTGCTAGCCTTATTTCTGTGGAATCTGAGAACAGATATTTCGGTTCCCTTTGAATACTATAGGGCCAAAGGAAATATCCTCCGATAACAAAGAGAAAGAAGCTTTCTGAGAAACTTCTTTGTGTTCTGTGAAATCATCTCACAGAGTTACCGCTTTCCCCTCAAGAAGCCTTTCGCTAAGACAGTTCTTGTGGAATTGGCAAAGTGATATTTGGAAGCCCATAGAGGGCTATGGTGAAAAAGGAAATATCCTCCGATGAAATCTGGAAAGAAGCTTTCTGAGAAACTGCTTCTTTGTTGTGTTAATTCATCTCACAGAGTTACATCTGTATTTCGTGTATCTCTTTGCTAGCCTTATTTCTGTGGAATCTGACAACAAATATTTCGGATCCCTTTGAAGACTATAGGGCCAAAGGAAATATCCTCCGATAACTAAGAGAAAGAAGCTTTCTGAGAAACTTCTTTGTGTTCTGTGAAATCATCTCACAGAGTTACAGCTTTCCCCTCAGGAAGCCTTTCGCTAAGACAGTTCTTGTGGAATTGGCAAAGTGATATTTGGAAGCCCTTAGAGGGCTATGGTGAAAAAGGAAATATCCTCCGATGAAATCTGGAAAGAAGCTTTTTGAGAAACTGCTTAGTGTTCTGTTAATTCATCTCACAGAGTTACATCTGTATTTCGTGGATCTCTTTGCTAGCCTTATTTCTGTGGAATCTGAGAACAGATATTTCGGATCCCTTTGAAGACTATAGGGCCAAAGGAAATATCCTCCGATAACTAAGAGAAAGAAGTTTTCTGAGAAACTTCTTTGTGTTCTGTGAAATCATCTCACAGAGTTACAGCTTTCCCCTCAAGAAGCCTTTCGCTAAGACAGTTCTTGTGGAATTGGCAAAGTGATATTTGGAAGCCCATAGAGGGCTATGGTGAAAAAGGAAATATCCTCCGATGAAATCTGGAAAGAAGCTTTCTGAGAAACTGCTTAGTGTTCTGTTAATTCATCTCACAGAGTTACATCTATATTTCGTGGATCTCTTTGCTAGCCTTATTTCTGTGGAATCTGAGAACAGATATTTCGGATCCCTTTGAAGACTATAGGGCCAAAGGAAATATCCTCCAAAAACTAAGAGAAAAAAGCTTTCTGAGAAACTTCTTTGTGTTCTGTGAAATGAGCTCACAGAGTTACAGCTTTCCCCTCAAGAAGCCTTTCGCTAAGACAGTTCTTGTGGAATTGGCAAAGTGATATTTGGAAGCCCATAGAGGGCTATGGTGAAAAAGGAAATATCCTCAGATGAAATCTGGAAAGAAGCTTTCTGAGAAACTGCTTAGTGTTCTGTTAATTCATCTCACAGAGTTACTTCCATATTTCATGGATCTCTTTGCTAGCCTTTTTTCTGTGGAATCTGAGAACAGATATTTCGGATCCCTTTGAAGACTATAGGGCCAAAGGAAATATCCTCCGATAACAAAGAGAAAGAAGCTTTCTGAGAAACTTCTTTGTGTTCTGTGAAATCATCTCACAGAGTTACAGCTTTCCCCTCAAGAAGCCTTTCGCTAAGACAGTTCTTGTGGAATTGGCAAAGTGATATGTGGAAGCCCATAGAGGGCTATGGTGAAAAAGGAAATATCCTCCGATGAAATCTGGAAAGAAGGTTTCTGAGAAACTGGTTAGTGTTCTTTTAATTCATGTCACAGAGTTACATCTGTATTTCGTGGATCTCTTTGCTAGCCTTATTTCTGTGGAATCTGACAACAGATATTTCGGATCCCTTTGAAGACTATAGGGCCAAAGGAAATATCCTCCGATAACTAAGAGAAAGAAGCTTTCTGAGAAACTTCTTTGTGTTCTGTGAAATCATCTCACAGAGTTACAGCTTTCCCCTCAAGAAGCCTTTCGCTAAGACAGTTCTTGTGGAATTGGCAAAGTGATATTTGGAAGCCCATAGAGGGCTATGTTGAAAAAGGAAATATCCTCCGATGAAATCTGGAAAGAAACTTTTTGATAAACTGCTTAGTGTTCTGTTAATTCATCTCACAGAGTTACATCTGTATTTCGTGGATCTCTTTGCTAGCCTTATTTCTGTGGAATATGAGAACAGATATTTCGGATCCCTTTGAAGACTATAGGGCCAAAGGAAATATCCTCCGAAAACAAAGAGAAAGAAGCTTTCTGAGAAACTTCTTTGTGTTCTGTGAAATCATGTCACAGAGTTACAGCTTTCCCCTCAAGAAGCCTTTCGCTAAGACAGTTCTTGTGGAATTGGCAAAGTGATATTTGGAAGCCCATAGAGGGCTATGGTGAAAAAGGAAATATCCTCAGATGAAATCTGGAAAGAAGCTTTCTGAGAAACTGCGTAGTGTTCTGTTAATTCATCTCACAGAGTTACATCTGTATTTCATGGATCTCTTTGCTAGCCTTATTTCTGTGGAATCTGACAACAGATATTTCGGATCCCTTTGAAGACTATAGGGCCAAAGGAAATATCCTCCGATAACAAAGAGAAAGAAGCTTTGTGAGAAATTACTTTGTGTTCTATGTAATCATCTCACAGAGTTACAGCTTTCCCCTCAAAAAGCCTTTCGCTAACACAGTTCTTGTCGAATTGGCAAAGTGATATTTGGAAGCCCATAGAGGGCTATGGTGAAAAAGGAAATATCCTCAGATGAAATCTGGAAAGAAGCTTTCAGAGAAACTGCTTAGTGTTCTGTTAATTCATCTCACAGAGTTACATCTGTATTTCGTGGATCACTTGGCTAGCCTTATTTCTGTGGAATCTGAGAACAGATATTTCGGATCCCTTTGAAGACTATAGGGCCAAAGGAAATATCCTCCGATAACTAAGAGAAAGAAGCTTTCTGAGAAACTTCTTTGTGTTCTTTGAAATCATCTCACAGAGTTACAGCTTTCCCCTCAAGAAGCCTTTCGCTAAGACAGTTCTTGTGGAATTCGCAAAGTGATATTTGGAAGCCCATAGAGGGCTATGGTGAAAAAGGAAATATCCTCCGATGAAATGTGGAAAGAAGCTTTCTGAGAAACTGCTTAGTGTTCTGTTAATTCATCTCACAGAGTTACATCTATATTTCGTGGATCACTTGGCTAGCCTTATTTCTGTGGAATCAGAACAGATATTTCGGATCCCTTTGAAGACTATAGGGCCAAAGGAAATATCCTCCGATAACTAAGAGAAAGAAGCTTTCTGAGAAACCTCTTTCTGTTCTGTGAAATCATCTCACAGAGTTACAGCTTTCCCCTCAAGAAGCCTTTCGCTAAGACAGTTCTTCTGGAATTGGCAAAGTGATATATGGAAGCCCATAGAGGGCTATGGTGAAAAAGGAAATATCCTCAGATGAAATCTGGAAAGAAGCTTTCTGAGAAACTGCTCAGTGTTCTGTTAATTCATCTCACAGAGTTACATCGGTATTTCGTGGATCTCTTTGCTAGCCTTATTTCTGTGGAATCTGAGAACAGATATTTCGGATCCCTTTGAAGACTATAGGGCCAAAGGAAATATCCTCGGATAACAAAGAAAAAGAAGCTTTCTGAGAAACTTCTTTGTGTTCTGTGAAATGAGCTCACAGAGTTACAGCTTTCCCCTCAAGAAGCCTTTCGCTAAGACAGTTCTTGTGGAATTGGCAAAGTGATATTTGGAAGCCCTTAGAGGGCTATGGTGAAAAAGGAAATATCCTCCGATGAAATCTGGAAAGAAGGTTTCTGAGAAACTGGTTAGTGTTCTTTTAATTCATGTCACAGAGTTACATCTGTATTTCGTGAATCTCTTTGCTAGCCTTATTTCTGTGGAATCTGACAACAGATATTTCGGATCCCTTTGAAGACTATAGGGCCAAAGGAAATATCCTCCGATAACTAAGAGAAAGAAGCTTTCTGAGAAACTTCTTTGTGTTCTGTGAAATCATCTCACAGAGTTACAGCTTTCCCCTCAAGAAGCCTTTCGCTAAGACAGTTCTTGTGGAATTGGCAAAGTGATATTTGGAAGCCCATAGAGGGCTATGTTGAAAAAGGAAATATCCTCCGATGAAATCTGGAAAGAAACTTTTTGATAAACTGCTTAGTGTTCTGTTAATTCATCTCACAGAGTTACATCTGTATTTCGTGGATCTCTTTGCTAGCCTTATTTCTGTGGAATCTGAGAACAGATATTTCGGATCCCTTTGAAGACTATAGGGCCAAAGGAAATATCCTCTGATAACAAAGAGAAAGAAGCTTTCTGAGAAACTTCTTTGTGTTCTGTGAAATCCTCTCACAGAGTTACAGCTTTCCCCTCAAGAAGCCTTTCGCTAAGACAGTTCTTGTGAAATTGGCAAAGTGATATTTGGAAGCCCATAGAGGGCTATGGTGAAAAAGGAAATATCCTCAGATGAAATCTGGAAAGAAGCTTTCTGAGACACTGCTCAGTGTTCTGTTAATTCATCTCACAGAGTTACATCTGTATTTCGTGGATCTCTTTGCTAGCCTTATTTCTGTGGAATCTGAGAACAGATATTTCGGATCCCTTTGAAGACTATAGGGCCAAAGGAAATATCCTCCGAAAACTAAGAGAAAGAAGCTTTCTGAGAAAGTTCTTTGTGTTCTGTGAAATGAGCTCACAGAGTTACAGCTTTCCCCTCAAGAAGCCTTTCGCTAAGACAGTTCTTGTGGAATTGGAAAAGTGATATTTGGAAGCCCATAGAGGGCTACGGTGAAAAAAGAAATATCCTCAGATGAAATCTGGAAAGAAGCTTTCTGAGAAACTGCTCTGTGATGTGTGACTTCCACTCACAGAGTTACATCTGTATTTCGTGGATCTCTTTGTTAGCCTTATTTCGGTGGAATCTGAGAACAGATATTTCGGATCCCTTTGAAGACTATAGAGCCAAAGGAAATATCCTCCGATAACTAAGAGAAAGAAGCTTTCTGAGAAACTTCTTTGTGTTCTGTGAAATCATCTCACAGAGTTACAGCTTTCCCCTCAAGAAGCCTTTCGCTAAGACAGTTCTTGTGGAATTGGCAAAGTGATATTTGGAAGCCCATAGAGGGCTATGGTGAAAAAGGAAATATCCTCAGATGAAATCTGGAAAGAAGGTTTCTGAGAAACTGCTTAGTGTTCTGTTAATTCATCTCACAGAGTTACTTCTATATTTCATGGATCTCTTTGCTAGCCTTATTTCTGTGGAATCTGAGAACAGATATTTCGGATCCCTTTGAAGACTATAGGGCCAAAGGAAATATCCTCCGATAACTAAGAGAAAGAAGCTTTCTGAGAAACTTCTTTGTGTTCTGTGAAATCATCTCACAGAGTTACAGCTTTCCCCTCAAGAAGCCTTTCGCTAAGACAGTTCTTGTGGAATTGGCAAAGTGATATTTGGAAGCCCATAGAGGGCTATGGTGAAAAAGGAAATATCCTCAGATGAAATCTGGAAAGAAGTTTTCTGAGAAACTGCTTAGTGTTCTGTTAATTCATCTCACAGAGTTACATCTATATTTCGTGGATCTCTTTGCTAGCCTTATTTCTGTGGAATCTTTCAACAGATATTTCGGATCCCTTTGAAGACTATAGGGCCAAAGGAAATATCCTCCGATAACTAAGAGAATGAAGCTTTCTGAGAAACTTCTTTGTGTTCTGTGAAATCATCTCACAGAGTTACAGCTTTCCCCTCAAGAAGCCTTTCGCTAAGACAGTTCTTGTGGAATTGGCAAAGTGATATTTGGAAGCCCATAGAGGGCTATGGTGAAAAAGGAAATATCCTCCGATGAAATCTGGAAAGAAGCTTTCTGAGAAACTGCTTAGTGTTCTGTTAATTCATCTCACAGAGTTACATCTATATTTCGTGGATCTCTTTGCTAGCCTTATTTCTGTGGAATCTGAGAACAGATATTTCGGATCCCTTTGAAGACTATAGGGCCAAAGGAAATATCCTCCGATAACAAAGAGAAAGAAGCTTTGTGAGAAATTACTTTGTGTTCTATGTAATCATCTAACAGAGTTACAGCTTTCCCCTCAAGAAGCCTTTCGCTAAGACAGTTCCTGTGGAATTGGCAAAGTGATATTTGGAAGCCCATAGAGGGCTATGGTGAAAAAGGAAATATCCTGCGATGAAATCTGGAAAGAAGCTTTCTGAGAAACTGCTCTGTGATGTGTGACATCCACTCACAGAGTTAGATCTGTATTTCGTTGATCTCTTTGCTAGCCTTATTTCTGTGGAATCTGAAATCAGATATTTCGGATCCCTTTGAAGACTATAGGGCCAAAGGAAATATCCTCCGATAACTAAGAGAAAGAAGCTTTCTGAGAAACTTCTTTTTGTTCTGTGAAATCATCTCACAGAGTTACCGCTTTCCCCTCAAGAAGCCTTTCGTTAAGACAGTTCTTGTGGAATTGGCAAAGTGATATTTGGAAGCCCATAGAGGGCTATGGTGAAAAAGGAAATATCCTCAGATGAATTCTGGAAAGAAGCTTTCTGAGAAACTGCTTAGTGATCTGTTAATTCATCTCACAGAGTTACATCTATATTTCGTGGTTCTCTTTGCTAGTCTTATTTCTTTGGAATCTGAAAACAGATATTTCGGATCCCTTTGAAGACTATAGGGCCAAAGGAAATATTCTCCGATAACAAAGAGAAAGAAGCTTTGTGAGAAATTTCTTTGTGTTCTATGTAATCATCTCACAGAGTTACAGATTTCCCCTCAAGAAGCCTTTCGCTAAGACAGTTCTTGTGGAATTGGCAAAGTGATATTTGGAAGCCCATAGAGGGCTATGGTGAAAAAGGAAATATCCTCAGATGAAATCTGGAAAGAAGCTTTCTGAGAAACTGCTTAGTGTTCTGTTAATTCATCTCACAGAGTTACATCTGTATTTCGTAGATCTCTTTGCTATCCTTATTTCTGTGGAATCTGACAATAGATATTTCGGATCCCTTTGAAGACTATAGGGCCAAAGGAAATATCCTCCGATAACAAAGAGAAAGAAGCTTTGTGAGAAATTGCTTTGTGTTCTTTGTAATCATCTATCAGAGTTACAGCTTTCCCCTCAAGAAGCCTTTCCCTAAGACAGTTCTTGTTGAATTGGCAAAGTGATATTTGGAAGCCCATAGAGGGCTATGGTGAAAAAGGAACTATCCTCAGATGAAATCTGGAAAGAAGCTTTCTGAGAAACTGCTTAGTGTTCTGTTAATTCATCTCACAGAGTTACATCTGTATTTCGTGGATCACTTGGCTAGCCTTATTTCTGTGGAATCTGAGAACAGATATTTCGGATCCCTTTGAAGACTATAGGGCCAAAGGAAATATCCTCCGATAACTAAGAGAATGAAGCGTTCTGAGAAACTTCTTTGTGTTCTATGAAATCATCTCACAGAGTTACAGCTTTCCCCTCAAGTAGCCTTTCGCTAAGACAGTTCTTGTGGAATTGGCAAAGTAATATTTGGAAGCCCATAGATGGCTATGGTGAAAAAAGAAATATCCTCAGATGAAATCTGGAAAGAAGCTTTCTGAGAAACTGTTCTGTGATGTGTGACTTCCACTCACAGAGTTACATCTGTATTTCCTGGATCTCTTTGCTAGCCTTATTTCTGTGGAATCTGAGAACAGATATTTCGGATCCCTTTGAAGACTATAGGGCCAAAGGAAATATCCTCCGATAACAAAGAGAAAGAAGCTTTCTGAGAAACTTCTTTGTGTTCTGTGAAATCATCTCACAGAGATACAGCTTTCCCCTCAAGAAGCCTTTCGCTAAGACAGTTCTTGTGGAATTGGCAAAGTGATATTTGGAAGCCCATAGAGGGCTATGGTGAAAAAGGAATTATCCTCAGATGAAATCTGGAAAGAAGATTTCTGAGAAACTGCTTAGTGTTCTGTTAATTCATCTCACAGAGTTACATCTGTATTTCGTGGATCACTTGGCTAGCCTTATTTCTGTGGAATCTGAGAACAGATATTTCGGATCCCTTTGAAGACTATAGGGCCAAAGGAAATATCCTCCGATAACTAAGAGAAAGAAGCTTTCTGAGAAAGTTCTTTGTGTTCTGTGAGATGAGCTCACAGAGTTACAGCTTTCCCCACAAGAAGCCTTTCGCTAAGACAGTTCTTGTGGAATTGGAAAAGTGATATTTGGAAGCCCATAGAGGGCTATGGTGAAAAAAGAAATATCCTCAGATGAAATCTGGAAAGAAGCTTTCTGAGAAACTGCTCTGTGATGTGTGACTTCCACTCACAGAGTTACATCTGTATTTCGTGGATCTCTTTGCTAGCCTTATTTCGGTGGAATCTGAGAACAGATATTTCGGATCCCTTTGAAGACTATAGAGCCAAAGGAAATATCCTCCGATAACAAAGAGAAAGAAGCTTTCTGAGAAACTTCTTTGTGTTCTGTGAAATCATCTCACTGAGATACAGCTTTCCCCTCAAGAAGCCTTTCGCTAAGACAGTTCTTGTGGAATTGGCAAAGTGATATTTGGAAGCCCATAGAGGGCTATGGTGAAAAAGGAATTATCCTCAGATGAAATCTGGAAAGAAGCTTTCTGAGAAACTGCTTAGTGTTCTGTTAATTCATCTCACAGAGTTACATCTGTATTTCGTGTATCACTTGGCTAGCCTTATTTCTGTGGAATCTGAGAACAGATATTTCGGATCCCTTTGAAGACTATAGGGCCAAAGGAAATATCCTCCGATAACTAAGAGAAAGAAGCTTTCTGAGAAACTTCTTTGTGTTCTGTGAAATCATCTCACAGAGTTACAGCTTTCCCCTCAAGAAGCCTTTCGCTAAGACAGTTCTTGTGGAATTGGCAATGTGATATTGGACAGCCCATAGAGGGCTATGGTGAAAAAGGAAATATCCTCAGATGAAATCTGGAAAGAAGCTTTCTGAGAAACTGCTTAGTGTTCTGTTAATTCATCTCACAGAGTTACATCTGTATTTCGTGGATCTCTTTGCTAGCCTTATTTCTGTGGAATCTGAGAACAGATATTTCGGATCCCTTTGAAGACTATAGGGCCAAAGGTAATATCCTCCGATAACAAAGAGAAAGAAGCTTTGTGAGAAATTTCTTTTTGTTCTATGTAATCATCGCATAGAGTTACAGCTTTCCCCTCAAGAAGCCTTTCGCTAAGACAGTTCTTGTGGAATTGGCAAAGTGATATTTGGAAGCCCATAGAGGGCTATGGTGAAAAAGGAAATATCCTCAGATGAAATCTGGAAAGAAGCTTTCTGAGAAACTGCTTAGTGTTCTGTTAATTCATCTCACAGAGTTACATCTATATTTCGTGGATCACTTGTCTAGCCTTATTTCTGTGGAATCTGAGAACAGATATTTCGGATCCCTTTGAAGACTATAGGGCCAAAGGAAATATCCTCCGATAACTAAGAGAAAGAAGCTTTCTGAGAATCTTCTTTGTGTTCTGTGAAATCATGTCACAGATTTACAGCTTTCCCCTCAAGAAGCCTTTCGCTAAGACATTTCTTGTGGAATTGGCAAAGTGATATTTGGAAGCCCATAGAGGGCTACGGTCAAAAAGGAAATATCCTCCGATGAAATCTGGAAAGAAGCTTTCTGAGAAACTGCTTAGTGTTCTGTTAATTCATCTCACAGAGTTACTTCTATATTTCGTGGATCTCTTTGCTAGCCTTATTTCTGTGGTTTCTGAGAACAGATATTTCGGATCCCTTTGAAGACTATAGGGCCAAAGGAAATATCCTCCGATAACTAAGAGAAAGAAGCTTTCTGAGAAACTTCTTTGTGTTCTGTGAAATCAGGTCACAGAGTTACAGCTTTCCCCTCAAGAAGCCTTTCGCTAAGACAGTTCTTGTGGAATTGGCAGAGTGATATTTGGAAGCCCATAGAGGGCTATGGTGAAAAAGGAAATATCCTCCGATGAAATCTGGAAAGAAGCATTCTGAGAAACTTCTTAGTGTTCTGTTAATTCATCTCACAGAGTTACATCTATATTTCGTGGATCTCTTTGCTAGCCTTATTTCTGTGGAATCTGAGAACAGATATTTCGGATCCCTTTGAAGACTATAGGGCCAAAGGAAATATCCTCCGATAGCTAAGAGAAAGAAGCTTTCTGAGAAACTTCTTTGTGTTCTGTGAAATGAGCTCACAGAGTTACAGCTTTCCCCTCAAGAAGCCTTTCGCTAAGACAGTTCTTGTGGAATTGGCAAAGTGATATTTGGAAGCCCATAGAGGGCTATGGTGAAAAAGGAAATATCCTCAGATGAAATCTGGAAAGAAGCTTTCTGAGAAACTGCTCTGTGATGTGTGACATCCACTCACATAGTTAGATCTGTATTTCGTTGATCTCTTTGCTAGCCTTATTTCTGTGGAATCTGAAAACAGATATTTCGGATCCCTTTGAAAACTATAGGGCCAAAGGAAATATCCTCCG